>NW_027141851.1:11841204-13164322 GCF_036365525.1 Heterodontus francisci
GAATTATTAACATCTGATTTTTCAGGTACGGACCGTCCCGGATTGTTTTACCTTTGCTTCTTCCCAGATTCTATCAGCTGCGGTGGGAGATGAGAGACTGAGAAAGATTTTTACCTGAACAGATGACGCCGGCATCATTGGAGTGTGGCAGGGGATAGTGACCCCATTGATATGATTCACAGTCCTGCAGAGTGGCCTCAGTCCCGCTACACTCCATATTCCACGTCACAACGGGTCCGGACCCTTCCCCAAAGTGAGCCCCGCCCGGTACAGAGATCGCGGTCCCGCAGCCCAGCTCCCGACACACAACAGCGGCGTCTTTCAGGTCCCAGTACGAGCCATACACAGTCCCCCACTGTCCCCTGTAGTGAATCTCCACTCTCCCAGCGCACCGACTGCCCCCATTCACCAGTCTCAGCTTCACCATCTCTTTAAAATATCAGAAATATCGTCAAGCGGTTATAGTGTTTTAAACCCAAAGGTTCCCAATGCACGGACGCTCCGAATTCACCAGGCATGAATGGATAGGAACATCAGTCTGCACTCAGAACCCTAATAAAACCCGGAGTAAATATTACACATGTAAAAAAGAGATGGAAATACTAATAAACGGTGCAAACGAGCAGGGAACCGGGAGACAGCCGGATATTCCCACCAATGGGAACCGTGTGGTGACAGGGTCAGAACAGATTTAACCTGCAGAGGTGGGGAGATGGGCGTGGCTGCAATGATCACATCTTTACGTGCTCAATACTGATTGGAGGAACACAGTGAGATCCCAGCACCAGGAAAGAGCAGAGGAAATTGCACCCTCACCCAGCACAACCAATAAAGATGAGGCTGGGTGATCATGTGATCTCGATGTCAGCGCAGATTGGTGAGGTGGACCTTTGGACCAGCAACAGTGTCAGTGGAGCTGATCCTTGACACTCTGCTCATTAGAGACCCTCAGTTATTGTCCCTCCACATGAAGACAGCAGTCATCGCTCAGCTAGGTAACAGTGTGAGTGGAGGTGATCCTTCATATTCTGTGCTTCAGAGACCCTCAGTTATTGTACCTCTACATGAAAACAGCAGTCATCTCTCAGCTAGGTAACAGTGTGAGTGGAGCTGATCCTTCACACTCTGCTCTTCAGGGACCCTCAGTTATTGTCCCTCCACATGAAGGCAGCAGTTAACTCTCAGCTCCGTAACAGGTTGAGTGGAGCTGATCATTCACACACTGCTCTTCAGGGACCCTCAGTTATTATCCCTTCACATGAAGGCAGCAGTCGATTTCAGCTAGAATTAAAGATCTTTTGCAACACTGTGAGGGACACATTCACTTTCTGCCTGGCAACCGGGCAGCAGGTTAATCCGCTGGTACTGAGATTGTCGCTCAAGCTTAATATTTAATGGGATGGATTGGACAGAGAGATAGCAGATAGTGTGAAAATAAAGGGCGATTACCTAAAGGGTCAGCCTGACTGTTCCCAGGTCTGCCTGAAATGAGAAGTTAACAATTAGAGTTCACTGGGACAATAAATGAATGAAAATGTTAGAAAGAAAAGGCACAAATACAACTAACAGCAGGGTCATTATTCCCATCGCTTTGCAGATGAAATTATACCGGGATCTGTGATTTCATTCCTTAAAACCGAAAATACAATTTCTGCAACAAATTAATATTGGTAATGGGCTTAAATGTATCCAGTATTGTTTGCACATATACACACACTGACACCCGGATACACTCTCTCCATGTGGTGACGGTGGGTGGGCTCCATGTATTACCAGTGTGAAGGTGCCTGAGAAGGCGGTGGTGATAGTCCTCTCCATTATCGAATCTGACAATGAAACAGCACAGAGGGACGCCATTCGGCCCATGGTGCCTATGCTGTCTCTTTGTAAGAGATGTCTAATTAGTCCCACTGCCTTTCCCCATCACCCTGTAAATTTTTGCTGATGGTACTCTGACCATTGATGACCCGTGTGTCGATGCCCTGAGAAGAAGGTGGTGATGGACGTGCTTTCAAACACTGATGGTGGTACTCTCAGTGTGTTCAGCTTTCTGATCTAAATGTCGGGAAGGAATGGGAACATTTAAATTAAATTAAAGAATTTCCGATCCTGTGGCAGATTTCGATGCCTTTTAATTTACTGCAAATCTTCCACCTGCAGCTTTCAAAGTCTCTATAAAGGTGTAATTGGGCATTTCTGCTGTTCAATAAAATATATAGCTTCCTCAAACAAAACAATACAAGATGAACGGTCTGTCAGCCTCCTAACTCCGTGCTGACTGTTTCTTGCTAAGTTCCTGCTGTTCTGATTCTCTTGCAACCTGCCTTCGCCGACGCACCCTATTTTTATACCCGTTGGTGATGTTCCAACAATGATCCTCCCGTTTACTGGCTAAGCGCTTCAGCTTTTTAAAAATGCATTCAGTCGTTTGACCTGTACCCAATCCCACTGAAAAAAAGTGTCTCACAGATCTCCAGGTATTTTTACTATTCACAACATTATATACTAGGGACGGTGTGTTGACCTGCTCCCAATCTCCCTGATGATCATGTGCCTCACAGATCTCCAGGTGTTTTTACTATTGTCTACATTATATACAAGAGACGGTGTCTTGACCTGCTCCCAATCCACCTGATGACAATGTGTCTCACAGATCTCCAGGTGTTTTCCCTATTCTCTACATTATATACTATGGACGGTGTGTTGACCTGCTCCCAATCTCCCTGATGATAATGTGTCTCCCAGATCTCCAGGTGCTTTTCCTATTCGCAGCATTGTGTTCGATGGACGGTGTGTTGTCCTGATCCCAATCTCCTGATCACAATGTGTCTCACAGATCTCCAGGTGTTTTTCCATTCACAACATTAGATACTAAAGCTGGTGTGTTGATCTACTCCCAATCTCCCTGATGACAATGTGTCTCACAGATCTCCAGGTGTTTTTCTATTCTCAACGTTATATAATATAGACGGTGTGTTGACATGCTCCCAATCTCCCTGATGACAATGTGTCTCATAGATCTCCAGGTTTTTTTCTATTCGCATTATGCAGTATAGACGGTGTGTTAACCTGATCTCAATCTCCCTGGTGATAATTTATCTCCCATGTATTGGTGTCTCTCTGTATACTCTGCTGATATATGAAAGAGAACGGGATACCGATTCCTGTCCTCAGCTGTGCTTACCGAGTAATCTTGAATGACTTACAGTTGCCCAACTATAATCTCACTGGTCCCTTGATGCTCCTAGTTATGCAATGTAAATATTGAGTGACTTCTTCCCAGTCCTGGAGCCTCAGCATTCCTACCAACTCTGCCTGATAATAGTCAACTCCCACAAATACCCCTTTTCCAGTGACCAACCTTAGTGCTTCAATAGGGTCCGTGAATCCTCTTTAATCCACTCAGTTATTTATTGCACACTTCGGGCATTTACCATTTCAGCCTGTAACCACCCATGACACGCCGGATTTTTTTTTGCCAGATAATCCAGTGGTTCAAGGAGTAAGCCGATGCACACCTTCCTCGGGAAACTAGGGATGGACAGTAAATGGATGCAGAAAAAATCGCCAAAATGACGATGGTGGTTCAAGGAACTACCCCGCCATCCCCTCTGCCTCAGCAGGGGTTGTTCAGTCAATTCCACCTGGTCAGCGAGCACATATCCCGAAAATGAATCTGAGCAATCTGTAACCGAGACTCCCATGCTTGCCTATTCGTCAAGTTTATCTCTTCCTGTCTCAGAGAAATTCTCAGTCTGTCCTCTTTCTCAATCAATGCTACTTTTCTATTTATCTACACTGCTTCTCAAATCTGCTAATCCCTCCATTTTGCTATCGTATGCTTCTATACAGTTTCTAAGAGCTCTCATTGTTGTTCTTGTAAACGTTTGAATGCATTTCTTTTGTGTACCGTTATCCAAATCACCTACATATACAGAGAATATACCCAATATTCTCACACTCTCCTGTTCGGCCTCCTACCGTAGGTAAGCTTCAAGTGATCTAAAATTCTGCTGCTGCTGTTATCTTGGAATGGACAGCCCCGCTCACCCATTTCCCCTGCTCTCACTGACCTCCGGTAACTCCCGCTTCCCAACGCCTTAGATTTCAGTAGTCACATGGATACCTTCTGATGTTTAGGCTAATGGATTAGGTGCCAAACTGATAAGTTATTTTAACATTTAATACTTATGTTAACTTGCTACTGCACCGTAGTACCACAACGAGTAATACAGAAATATTAATTATAAATATCAATAAACTCAAAGGAGGTGAAATGAAACGGGACAAACGTGGGATATACAAAGCCCAGAAGTTAAATTCTTGAATGAGTTACAAAACCAGGGACAGGGGTGGTTTAGGGGTTACAAAATACAGGCAACGCAGAGAGTTTATAAGTACATGTTTCTCACGGCAAATTATTAGGTGCATCAATAATCAATATAATGATATTATAACAAAATATTTTAGGTCCAATTTGCACAACTTTGGCAATTAAGTGTGCTCTTATGGATTTAAGAAGCAAATTAATTGATAAAATTACAGTAAGTGTAGCTTACAAACAGAAGCAAAGCACCAGACTGAAGCAACTCACATCAAAAATCCGGATTCTGTGCGTCAATAGCATTATCAGTAACTTTCAAAAATATGTATCTACAACACATGAGCTAGTGTCTGAAGAAACGATACCATGATTAGAAATAACCAAACATGCATCGGTCATTTACAGTCCCGAGACAAATTGCTATGGGCACTGTTTGTTGAATTTAAATATGCAAAAGAATTCAGGATTTGTTACACAAGGTGACCAGAGTATGGGACATGTGGAAGGACATTAAGGAATTTAATAGGTGTAGGATTAGGCCATACTGCCTACCCAGCCTACCCCGCCGTTCAATAAAATCATGGCTGATCTACTGCCCCAGATCCACTTTCCCAACTTTCCCCAGAGATTGGTAAACAACTCTGGATCTTTCATTCAGCACTGCATCGCACCACATAAAAAAGTATGGGACATGTCGAAAGAGATTCAGAAACGTGTCTGGATATTAAATATGACATCAAATGTATGAATCATGTAGAAAGAGACTGAGAAACACTAATTATTACCCAACACCGTGCACATAAATGCATGAAACAGAAAGCATGATTTAATATAAAAAGGCATAGTTTTGAAGATCTTCGGTGACTAAATAAAACTGTTCATGCACCGAATCCCCCTGAAATCAGTAGCATCATTTCTGGAGAGTGTAATTGATAACTCTATAAATAATCAGTACAATTGGAGCAATATAGATTCCACCTCAAGTTAATATATTATCCAAAATATATTGTCCTTTCTGAACATTCAAAATGCTGTCCAAACTATTTAATCTAATTCTCTGTATCACACGGCACTTTACCGAGAAATTCCGGGGACAGAAATCTCAATGTGGGATGATTCGGCTGGATCCATATCCCAGTATTCTGCAGTTCTGACTCCCATACACTCGATTGTAACACTGAGCACTTTCTACTTCCAGAACTGACCATTTTAAACGCCTGATTAGAATTTTAACTCCAGTCTGATGTTTCTGTACGACAGCCACAGGAAACAACGCAACACAAACTCTTGTGGCATTTTTGTTCAATTCCGGGAATAAAACTAAATGTAACTCAAATTTCCTCTGTAAGTGCAGTTAAATGTCAATCAGATGACAAATATTAGGTCCGTTCTTGCTGTCAGCGACAAAAATAGATAACAGTTCCCTATTATAATTTGATGATCTTAAAATCAAAGAGAGCAAAATGTATTAAATGATAAATTTATAAATTAAGGGAACTGTTTCAATATTCACTTCATACGATCTCAATAAATGACAAATTCAAATAAATATGCACATTTCCTATAAATTGATTTTGATCAGCGGCCGATTGCTAAAAAAATAAATTCAGGGATCAGCTGCATTTCATGCTTTCGCTCTGATCTATGGTTTGCAGAACATATTCTTAAACTACCTTCAAAATCAGGATTTTAGAATACAATCCCTTTTATAAAGACAAAAGAAAATTCATCATGGAAGTATGTAATAACATTTAGGGAGCGTTTCCCTATCGTGAACCGGCATTTGCTGTCGGTAGACATTAAGAAATGTAACCAAACCCGTACTGGAAACAGTGAGAAACTGAATCGAATCTTTGACCGAAAAACACTGCAAAAATATCGAGTAGGTGGAAGGAGACTATTCATGATATCTCATTAAACACTTCACGATGCTTTACATAAAAGGAGCATGTGGAAGTAGACTTTGTCACATTATTTATTACTTGATGCTGTGCATATGAATATTTGAAATAAGGTGATTAAGTTACAATACAAATTTCTAAATTATCAAGGTCATTATTAAGTAAACAATAATAAATGGAAAATCCTCCGAAGATTTTGGAATATTCAGTAACATTATTGTTTGGAGAGACACTTCACAATTACACTAATAACCAATGCGAATTGAAATAATATTGCTTCTGCCTCTAGTTAATACATTATACAATATTTATAGATCATGTACAACACTCTAACGTGGAACAAACTATTTAAATTATTTCATTTCAACTCAGTATATCACACAGGATCAGACATCACTTCGACCTTGAAATACCTGGGACAGAAATGCCTGTGTGTGTTCATTCAGCAGTAGATTTAGCTTTGACTGCTGTTCTCTAATCCCTGTGTTACTGTGGACCCCAGACCCCAAACCCCGAGACCTTCTATTCACACTGTGATCACGTTCTACTGCTAGATTACTGTGTTTAAATAATCTGCTTAGAATTTCAACTCCAGTCAGTTGTGTCAGTACAAGAACCGCAGAGGGCCAAATAAAACAAATTGCCACGGTATTTGTTTTCAATTTTGGATTTAAGTCAAAGTTTGCACATGTCCCACCTGGGAATTTAGAAGACGTGTTAACCAGATGCAAGATATTCCAAAAATAATGTTTTCAGAGAGCGAAAGAATGGATAATTATTCCCTGTTTCATATTGATGGAATGTAAAATCAAACCAAATCCGTTTTCAATGTGAATTCTACAAATGAGATAACTTATTTCAAGATTCACTTCATATGAAGGAAATGAATCACATTGCTTTTTGTCATAAAGCATGCCTGCTTTTTTAAAAATGATTCTGAGCAACTAGCGATTGGAGAAAAGGATACAGGGAGTCATGTGCACTTCATTGTTGATCTTTCTGTGGCTTGAATAAAACGTTCTTTAAATAATCCACAAACCACGACTTTACTATCCAACAATTTAATTTTCATGGAAATGTAATTCGTTAAATACTTAAAGTATCTGATAACACTGGGACTAAGCTGTCCTGTCAGTAAACCAATAACGTTTTTAATAGACAGAGATTAATAAATGTAACCAAATACACACGGGAAATAGTGAGAAACAGAATGGAACCATCAATGGAATAAAACAACAAACATCGAGCCGTTGGAACAATAATAAAGAACAATATCACGAACTCATTACATACTACGTGACACTGTGTAAAAGTATGTGATTGGGAAAACGAAAATATCTTTAGGCGCTGTACAAATAAATGGAGGAAATAGAATAATGAATGTAATGTAAAAGATAATAAATTTGAAGATCATCACTAACTGATCAATAATACAGAGCAAAGTCCCCAACGATTTAGGAACATTTAGTCGCATCATTTTTTGCAGAGTGCACTTGATAATTATACTAATAATGACAACGAATTGAAAAATATTGGTTCCATCTCCAGTTGAGTGGTTCTAATAGATTGAATATAACCCTTCAACACTGAACAAATTATTCCAAAATATTTAGCTTCATGAACTGTCTCTGTAGGAGAGCAGACAGCACTTGTATTGAGAAATATCTGTGACAGAAATGTTTGTGGCGGTCCATGTCAGCAGTAGATGTAGTTTTGACTGGTGATCTACACTCAGTGAGATAACTTACACCCAGACTCTGATACACTCTATTCAAACAAAGTCGGCGCTCTACTTCTATCAGACTCGCTTTAAGTAATCAGATTAGAATTTCAATTCCAGCTGGCTCTGTCAGTATAAGAAACGCAGGGGGCAAATAAAACAAACTGCCACGGTCTTTGTGTTCAACAGAACTTCAACTGGGAATTTATAATACCATATATTAGATGTGGAATATTCTGAACTCGTTTACTGTCACCAAAGCAATCTTGCTGTCAGCAATAGCTCAACTGTTAGCACTCTCGGCTCTGAGTCAGAAGATGGTGGGTTCAAGTCTAATTCCAGAGACTTGAACACAAAATCTGGACTGCCACTACAGTGCAGTACTGCGGGTTTGCTGCACTGTCCAAGGTGCTTTCCAACGGAGGAGAAGTTAAACCGAGTCGGCCCTTTCAGGTGCACTATTTGGTGAAAGGGCAGGGGAATTATCCCGAGTGCTCTGGTGAATATTCATCCCTCAATCAACATCACACTCAAAAAAAGTATTCTGGTCATTATCACATTGATGTTTGTCGGAGCTTGCTCTGTGCAACTTGCCTGCAACGTTTCCCACTTTACAGAGTAGACAACTCAACAAAACTGTACCTAATTGACAGTAAAGCTCTTTGGGATGTTCTGAGTCATGAAATGCGCTAGATAAACGCAAGGCATTTTTTTTTATAAATGGAGATTTATTCCTATGTTTAGTTGAAAGAACTTAAAATGGAAACAATCAATCCAAAACTTGTATCAAATGAAACTTTTGCAAATTATATAAACCTTTCAGTATCCATTTGATATCATCCCAATGAATGACAACTGTAAATAAAATAGATGCGTTTTCTGTAAATTGATACCAGACACTGACAGATTCTATTCCAAGAGCGAAGTGGCTCTTTTTCTAACAGACCCTGCTGAAATTGACCAATTAGGTTTTCAACTCCAGTCTGCTCCGGCTGAACGAACGGCAGGTAGAAGGCAATAAACAAGTTCCGATATATCATTGCACTCTACACAAGAATATTAACATGTATAAAGCATTATTTACTTTCGACATCTCCTGAATGGGTTCTGTATTAAAGATGATAATTAGATTAATAATAAATATCTTGTAATAATAATCAGTGTATCACTAAATAACATAATGCATTCAATAATCCGTCACTCACAGTTCAAAAGCTGCAGTAGAGACAGGGTCAGGAAGGACAGCAGCATCGCTCTGGTGCCGGGTACAGCAATGTGAACAGAACATTAACCGAACACTGTTCTCAGATACTAAGAGCTCCTTACAGCAGCTTCGGAAACTCTGGCTGTTGTGGAAATTAATTATTTGACAGAAGTTTCTACAGAAACCAATGTTTCCTTCCAAATACCCAATAGATTTTGACTTGTATGAACCGTGAATTACAGTCTGGTAAAATACACCAATGAGATGAAATGTGACCATTAATGGATAAAATGAACCCAGGTTCCAACTACCAGCCTATCCTGCGAGGACAATGACGTGTGACAGTGTGAAAAGTAAATGAATCACTGATCTATCGCCCAGATCATCGAATCAAAGATGCACAGGAAAGGCCAATCGGCTACTTTAGTCAGAGTCATTTAGAAAGAACTGTCTAACTTATTGTCACATATGTAGCATTTTCTTCTCACCCTGCAAATTATTCCACTGCAAGCACTTGCTTAATTGTCTTTAAAAATTCCTCAGGAATCTGATTTCATCACTCTTTCAGGTCGTGCTTTCCAGATCTTAACAAGCCTCTGTGTGAAATAGTGTCTCTTCATTCCCCCTCTAGTTATTCTGACGGTTCGATAGAAGGCCTCGGACACCAGGCACAGCGCTGGAAGCCCAGAGAAGAGGTAGGTGAGGCGGGATCACTAGAACCGGTCCATAAGGCCACGGTGAGAGAGTAAGGCGGTGTTCTGGTGGTGCAGGAGGAGGGAGGTGCTGGGGAATGAACTGGTTCCTGGTGGAGGTGCTCTGAGGGCCACAAAACACCCACGAACGAGGCAGCGCCCCAACCCACCCGCAAGGCCACAAGGTGAGTGCTTCGTTTTACAAGGTGTCCACTCCATGTGGTGGAGGATCTCGCTGCTGGCAAGATCCCAGCGGCGGTGAAATGGTTGCATAATTATCCCATAATAGGCCACTTAAGATTCACAATGTGCCACTGGGCCAGAAGGCTGTTGTCAGTCTATCCTGCCCCCGGGATCACTGGACGAGGGGGATGCATTGGGATCTCCATCCTGCCATATCCCCTGCCAGCCGCCGCTTTTCTCCTTGTCTGCTCCCCACCCCTCCTGGCTTCCAATCACGCCTCTGGGGGCCAGTAAAATCCTGGCCATGATCTCTGATGACAAACGTATTCATGAGAGGAAATAATTTCCGCATGCTTACTCCATCATAACCCCTCATTACTTTGGACTCTGTTAGATCTGGGATGGCGGGACTGACGTATGAGGAGAGATTGAGTCGGTTAGGATTATATTTTCTTGAGTTCGGAAGAGTACAGGCGGGGGGGTGGGGTCTCATAGAAGCCGACAAAATTCGAACAGGACTTGACAGGGTAGATGCAGGAAGGATGTTCCCGATGGTGGGGGAGTCCATAACTAGGGGTCATTGTCTAAGGATACAGGATAAACCTTTCTGGACCGAGATACGGAGAAATATCTTCACCCAGAGAGTGGTGAGCCTGTGGAATTCGCTACCACAGAAAGCAGTTGAGGCCAAAACATTGTATGTTTTCAAGAAGGAGTTAGATACAGCTCTTGCGTCCAAAGGGATCAAAGGGTATGGGGCGAAAGCGACAACAGGTTACTGAGTTGAATGATCAGCCATGATCAGAATGAATGGCACAGCAGGTTCGAAGGGCCGAATGGCCGACTCCTGCTTATCTTTTATATGTTTCTATCCCACTGAACTTTCCCTGCGCCAATAAGAAAAATCCAAACTCCTGCATTCTATCCATGTAAATGAATTCTCTCACCAGTGGTTACTTCTTGCTAATCCTCCTCTGTACCCTTTCCAGGGCCCTGAAATTCATCCAAGGTATTCGTGCCCGGAATTGCACACAAGACGTCAGCTGAGTAACAACAATTGATTAGTAAAGGATTAGTTTGATGCCCTTTATGTCTGAATTCAATTACCCCATTTTCAAATCAAGTATCCCATACACTTTCTCAATCAGCTTCTCCACTTGCCCTGCAATCCTCAAAGATGTATGGACTTGCATTTCCCGGGTCCCTCTGTTCTTGCATCCCCTGAAAATGGTACCATTTATACTATACTGACATGATGTTTTCCCAATGAATTTCACTTCTGACTTGACCACAAGAAGTTGCATCTACCGTTGATCTGCCCATTTCAGCAGACTGTCTACCCTGAAGTCTGCGATTATAATATTCACGATTTACTGCAGAGCCATGTTTTTCACTATCCACAAATGTCAAAATTATACATTCTAAACCCAAGTCTATGCAATTTGCATGTAGAAAGAAAAAAACAGTAGTCTTAAAACCAACCCCCGGGCAACAGCCACCCTCGCCTGTCAGAAGAGCATCCATTCACCACTATTCTCTGCCTCCTATCACTGAGCCAATCGACTGCTCGAGCTGACATCGTTCCTTTAATAATATGCATTCCTATTGTCTGAATAAGTCTGTTATGAGGTACTTCGTCACCATTGGATGCCCACATACACAAAGCCCACTTCAGTCTCTTATTTGATAAAATAACTCAATCAGGTTAGTTACACCCATTTGGCCTTCAACAAATCCGAGATGGTTTTCTCATCTTACCCCATGCTTCTGCAAGTGAGAATTAATTTTGTCCTTGATGAAGACCTCTAGTAGATCTCTCAACCTTCACTATTGTTAGATAGATTAACTTGTAGTCACAAGGCTCACCCTCTCTTCTCGTTTTGAAAAGGAGTCGAGCATTTACCAAATTCAAGTCCACTGGCCCGAGTGCGATAAACAAGGAGGATTGAAACATTGTGGTCAGAGCTGATCTTATCTCCAACCCAGCTTCCTTTATCCACCGAGGATGCTTCCCATATGGAACAGGGGTGCTGTCGACATTTAGTAATAAACTGTTTAGCAACGCCTTCCCATCTATTTTATCCAATGCAAGATCTCTGCTTCCCTCTACTCGATTGCGACATTAATTTCAGCCTCTTCGTTCGTGGAGGTAGTTGCAAATTACTCATTCAGTACCTCAGTCATGCCCTCTGCCTCGACAGGGATATTTACTTGTTTCTCCATAATCGGATCCACCGTTCCTTTAGCTATCCCTTTTACTTTTATATGTTTTACAAGATTTGTAGCTGCTAATCTATTCTATGCTTTCCCTTTGTCCTTCTTGTATTCTTTTTCTATTTGTCCCTGTACACTATGCTACCTATCTGGTTTTAGATTATATTCTTGAATTGGAATTTGTAATGAATTTCTTCTTTCTCTTTTCCCTTAACTGACAATTCATTTTTCATCCAGAGAGTGCAGCATTTAATTCCCCATCTTCACGTCCAGTGTTGACTATTCCAATGCACGTCCTGGCCAACCTCCCTCTTTGCATCCTCAGTTAACCTGAGGACATCCAAACTTCTGCGGCCAATGTACAACTCACACCAGGTCCCGTTCACCCATCACCGCTGCACTCCCATTAGCTTCTGGTTATTCACCTGAACAATATTGAAATTCTCACGCTTATTTTCTAATCTCGCCATTACCTCTTCCCTCCGTATCTCTGTAATCTCTTTCAGCCCGATGAGATATTTGTGCTCCTTTAATTCCGGAATCTTTAGCATTCCCAAATTTAAATGCTCCAACGCTGGTGCTCTTGTTTTCATCTAACAAGATCCTAAAATCTGGACTTTCCTCCATAAACCTCTGCCTCACTATTTCTTTTTCCTCCTTTAAGATGCTGCTTAAAACTTACCACCTTGACCAGGCATTTGGTCATCCGCCATCATATCTGTCAATGCTTCTCGCTATCAAGTTGTGTTTTATAATATGACTTGGATATTTTAACTATGTAAGGACACCTCATAAATAAGAAATTGCAGATCTTGTTTTCCACCTTCTCCATTACTATGGTCTGTCCCAGACTATATCAGTGTAATTGAAGGTTAAACCATTTTTATGTTTTTATGAACTTCCCTGACAGAATAACTCCATAATCTCGTGCTCACTTTTGGGGGGTGTATCATTAACACTAAACGATTTAACACCTCACTTTCTGAATGGATTAATGAATAGATTTACTTGTCGAACCCCCCAGTATATTGTTTTTCTGTTGTAAACATACCCACTTCTGACCTTATGGAGGAAATGCCATTGATGAAACAGCTGAAGATGGTTGGGCCCACGACACTACCCTGAGGAACCCCTGCACAGATGCCTTGACACTGAGATGATTTACCTCCAACACCCACAACCCTCTTCCTTTGTGCGAGGTATGATTCCCACAAGTGGAGATTATTCCCTCTGACTCCCATTGCCTGCTGTTAATCCCAGTTAACGCCTTTCCCTGTAATGGTTCATCGTGGAGCGACGCTTACATTTTAAATTGACTTCTCCGAGGCAGAAAGGCGAATATGAAATCCATAACCACTACGGACACTCGATTCCCGAGTCCGTCACCATCCCCCTAGTGATCTATTCCAGTTACACCTCAGCTGGATGGACAATTACAATTGGATAGATCTGGAGTGGCAACATGTCAGTTCACACATTACAACAGCAGTTTATTTGAAATATAAACGATTGTGGTAACTATATGTAACAATGAAATAGTCCTTCATTCCTCATAAATACTGGGATTGATATTCAATGGGCAGAATTCTATCTGTTTCTGGTCCGACTGAAAGGTGCAGCTTGATATTAGTGAGAGGACCGAGAGCCGTGCAGTCACTACATGTTTTCCATGGAACTGCAACGAATTGTTATAAATAGTTGAAGCTGCACTCTGCAGGCAAGTGGGAAGTATTGTACCAGCTCCTGACTTGTGCTTTGTCGATGGTGAAATGTCTTTGTGGAGCCAGTAGATGAGTTGTTGTCTGTAGTATACCGAGCATTTGACCTACTCCTGCAGCCACAGTATTTAAATGCCTGGTCTTGTCAAGTGTCTGGTCAATGGTAAATCCCAGGATGATCATGTTGTGGTATTCAGCGATGGCAACGTCGTTTTATTTCGAGAAGAGGTGGTTGGGCTCTGTCCTGTTGGACAAGGTAATTGACTGGCATGTGTGTGTTGTGAATGTTACTGACCACGTATCAGCCCAGGCCTGTATCAGAAGGACATCTTACTTGATATGTAACGGGCATTATAAAACAAACAGAATTATTCTTCTCCAGTTAGAAGTGTGTTTTAGCTCTTTGCCACCATGGCTGATAGGGCCTTTGAACCTTTCCATTCCAGGTGCACTAAAATTCCTTCCATCCTTCCTTAACCACAATGAAGTTGCCCTTACCCTCAACTTTCAATCCACCAGCCTCTACTTTCAATGAACTATCCTCCATCACTTCTGCCAACTTCACCACAATGCTACCACCAGACATCCTCCCCTTTTTTTCAGCGTTCTGAAGGTACAGCTTGACCCACTCTTCCATCACTCGAAACACCCACTACTCTTCCAATGACACCTTCCCATGCAAGTGTTGGAGATGCATTACCTGCCCTTTCACCTCCTCTCTTTCAACTGTCAGGCCCACACACAGTGATTTACTTGTACTTTACTTTATTTCATCAATAGTGTTCACTCTTAACAAGTGGCCTCGACACCGTGGAGATGAAGCATACATTCTGCAATGGCTTTGCTGAGCAGTCATTAAGTTCCTTAGCTTCCGTTCACTTGCCATTATAATTCCCTGTCCCACTCCCAGCTGACCCCTCTGTACTCAGCCACCTGCACTGTTTCAATTTTCCCGAACAACATCAACTTCAAAAATAAAAACACATGGGAACTACTGCACCCATTTGTTTTTGACAGCAGGTTCTGGAAATGATTCTTCTCTTCATTTAATCATTCTTGCCTTCCACCCCATCACAGTTTCTCTCTTTATCTCCTTCCTCCGTTCCCCCATTCCCAGCCTCTGTGCTTACTGAAACACTGTTACAGCACAACATTTTCCAGTTCTGAAGAAAATTCTCAGCGGGGAAGGTTAAGTCTCGTTCCGTTTCTCAAAATGCTGCCCCGCCGACTAAGTATTTCCAACATCTTCTGTTCATATTTTAGATTTCCAGCATCTGCCGTATTTTGACTTTTTTAGCAAGATGATATCATGGGGAAATGGGGTAAGGTTGCAATTGAATGTAAAGACATACACACAATAGATCAATAAGTTTGGAGAGGCTGAGAAAAGAGAATATGATGGGATCAGGAAAGTAATCTCCTTAGGCACACTCTTGGTCCAATATTGCCTTGATACCGAGGGCAGTCACCTCGATTACTATTACCACCATTACCAGCTATACAACAATCACTGCTTGCTGTATTTGCCCACTGCAGAACAGCAGAGTGTATCTGAGCCATTCCTCTCAAAACTGCTGCACTCCATATAATGACTGCGCAGCTTTATCGGGAAACCTGCCAAATATTTGAGGAAATGTGTTCACTCATTGAGACTGTGAAAAACGCAGATCACACAGACACTGACTGGTCATCATAAGTTGTGAATTTTCACCATCTTTGAACTATACAGGGAGGGATGTGATGTGTTCCCTCAAAAACGGAGTCTGTTTTCTGGAAGGTGATCACTTGGAGTCAAGAAAGGCTTTCCAATACCGAAATATGTGAAAAGCAGCTCACAGTCTGCAGAGCCTCAAAACAGTCACTGTGTGTTTTTCTGTTCAACTGAGAGGAAGCACCTGGCGTTGTGGTGATTTCAGTGCTTCTGTTTTTCTTGCCTGCTGCTCTGTAATATCAATACTGCAGCAGGATGTTTCAGCTTGGAATTTGTATTTACGTTGCTAAAATCTAGAAGGACAATGTATCGGGGGATGTCTGGGCAATATCATTAATTCACTGGAAATATTTGACAGCTTAGTGTCTGCAAATAAACGTATCTCTAATCACAAAGAGTACATAATTACTGTAATCTGTGTACAATTTCCGAATGAATAACACACAATATCAACAGGTCACGATAAATCACTCTGAGTCCAATTCAATCAGCAAAGACAGATACACCAACGCATCAATTCTCGCTGTGGTTTTAATTTAAAATAGAAGACGCCATGAGATGTTAAGGCTGTTTCCTGTATAGGTTAATGAAGCAGGACTACTGTTAAGAATCAAATACAATTAGGAGGATTGAGCCTGTGTTAATGTAAAGCGTTAACTCTCTGTGATCCGATCACCGAATATGCAGCCTGTGTCAATGTCAGTGGTTAACTTGCTGTGATTCAATTCAAAGAGGGGATCTGAAGGTAGACAATTGCTTCAATAAACTGTCCACTGTACCTCAATAAATAAAAATTAATGTCAGCCTGATTTCTCTGGGAGTGCATGTATATCTGGGTAATAAAAAGAGCCTGAAGAACTAAAACAGATCAATAAATGAACACAGCTGAGCTGCCACTGTAAAGTTATCACAGGTAGAAAACCTTCAAATGATTAATTCCCCGGTCGCACATAGAATGAAACAAAAACTCTCCCTAAATGGACATTGAATAAAAGAATATCACAAACTGTATTATCAATCTAGACAGAAATGACTTGAAACCAGGTAATGCGCCCCATAACACTGCCACACACTCATTGGTTTCTGCAGCTGTATCCAGTCTTTCCCAATCTGATAGACTTGTCCCCCTGAGGTGTGTTTTGCAGAGATCACAGACTGAAAATTTCAGAATGAGACATGGATGTTGACAGCAACCGGCTGTCAGGGAAACCTAAAGCATACGCACTGAATGGTGGGGATTGAAGATATTTGGGTCAATCTCTTGTATCTGTGAGGAGCTGATCAATCCTGTAAACAGTGGCACTTACACATAAACATACTGAAAATGGTCACACTAACCAAGGAAATTGCAGTGAGCACTGATACTCAGCAAAGAACCTATATAAATTATGTTACACATGCAAGATCTCCTCAGAATTTCTCAAATACTTAAGAGAATGCAGTATGAAAGCAGAAATGTCAGGATCTCTGTGCCAACACTGTCATTTTCTGGGATCCCTGTTAATAATGTAACACTCAGGCAGCCCAATAAACACTGACCTTAAATCAGAAAGTACTGGAAATGTTCAGCAGATCTGACAGCATCTGTGGAGTCAGAGTTAGCATTTCTGGTCTGTGACCTTTTGTTAGAAGTGGAAAGGTTAGAAATGTAATAGTTTTTTTTTCAAAGTGGAAAGAAGGCGGCAAGAAGAGATAAAATTAATATGTGTGATAGAACAGAGGGCAGGAGAGATTTTTAAATTACTATTCATTTATGGGGAGTGGGCATCCCTGGTTAGACCAGCATTTATTGACCATCCTTGATTGTATTTGAGATGGTGTGAGTTACCTTCTTTAACTGCTGCAGGCCATGGGGTGTAGGTACACCCACAGTGCTGTCAGGATTTGTGTGCCAGAGTTTTAATCCAGCGACAATGAAGGAACGACGGTATTGTTTTAAGTTCGGATGGTGAGTGGCTTGGAGGGGAATTTTAAGGTGCTGGTGTTCAAGTACATCTGCTGCCCTTGTTCTTCTAGGTAGTAAGGGTGGCGGCTTTGGTATGTACTTGGTGTGTTGCCGCAGTGTACCTTGTTCTTGTGCATCCACTGTGTGTTGGTTGTGAAGGGAGTGAATGTTGAAGGTTATGAATGGGGTGCCGATCAAACGGGCTGCTTTTCTGGATGGTGTCGAGCTTCTTGTGTGTTGTTGGAACAGCACCCATCCAGGCAAGTGGAGAGTATTCCATCATACTCCTGACATGTGCCTTGTAGATGGTGGACAGGCACTGGGGAGACAGGGTATGAGTTACTCGAGACAGAATTCCTAACATCTGACCTACGCTTGTTGCCACAGTGTTTACCTGGCTGGTCCAGTTCAGTTTCTGGTCAACGGTCACCCTCTAGATATTGATAGTTGGGGATTCAACAATTGTAATACCAGTGAACGTCAAGGGGAGATGGTTAGATTACCTCTTGTTTGAGATGGTCACTGACTAGCACTTGTCTGCTGCGAATGTTACTTGCAACTTATTAGAACAAGGCTTGATGTTCTCCATGTATTGCTGCATATGAGCACAGGCTGCTTTAGTATATTCTGATTCACAAATGGTGTTGAACATTGTACAATCAGCAGCGCGCATCCCACTTTCGACCTTATAATGGAGGGAAGTTTATTGATGAAGCAGCTGAATATGGTTGTGCCGAGGACACTGCGCTGATGTCTTGTGGCTGAGATAATTGACCTCCAACAACCACAACCAACTTCCTTTGTGCTAGGTACTACTCCAACAAGTGGAGAGCTTTCCCTCTGATGCCCTTTGATTCCAGTTTTTCTCGGGCCTCTTAATGCCATGCTCAGTCATATGTTACCATGATGTCAAGAGCAGTCACGCTCCCCTCACTTCTGGCGTTGTGCTCTTGAGCCCATGTTTGGACCAAGGCTGTAATGAGGTCAAGAGCTGAATGCCAGTGAGCAGGTTATTGCTGAACAAGAGCTGCTTGAAAGCACGGTTGATCACCACTCCCATTACGTTGCTGATGATCGAGAGTAGACCGATAAGGCAGTAATTGGCCAGGTTAGATTTGTCCTGTTTTTTGTGGGCAGGCCATACCTGTGCAATTTCCCACATTTCCAGGTAGAGGTCAGTGTTATAGCCGTACTGGAGCAGCCTGGCTCAGCGTATGGTTAGCTCTGGAACACAAGTTATCAGTACTATTGCCGGAATACTGTCAGGGCACAGAGCATTTGCAGTGTCCGGTGGAATGAATAAGATTGGCTGAAGACTGACATCTGTGATGCTGGGGACCTCAGCAGGAGGTCGAGATGGATCATCCACTCTGCACTTCTGGCTGAAGATGAATGTAAATATTGCAGCCTTGTCTTTTGCACTGATGTGCTGGGCTCCACGATTAGTCAGGATGTGGATATTTGTGGAACTTCTTCCTCCTGTTGGTTGATCATTTGTCCACCACCATTCGTGACTGGATGCAGCAGGTCTGCAGATCTGTTTCAGTGTTATTGGGCCTGCACTCAGCCAGGCAAGTGAGTGGGGACAGTATAATGAAATATTTTTCAACTGTGAGCTTCTGAGTTTAAGAGAGTGCACAAAGATTGTGGGACGGGAGAGGAGGCGTTTTATATGAACTATGGGAAAATGGAGTTCATCGACCAAAGGACTTACTTGTTTTCTCTACAAGTTATTTTATCTGGTGTGTCATGTGGCTGGAAGCCTTGCCTGATTCAACAGGCTGAACTTTTCAAGCCTTTTGGAGATGGTCTGGGAGTCTGGACGGCTGGCAATACTGGTAGGGAAGACATCGATCTGGGAGCTGATCTGTGTGTTGTGGAATTGTATAACTCTGTCTATCACATGTTGCTTCCACTGTTGGGTATGCAAGTAGTCCTGTGTTGTAACTTCACCAGGCTGACACCTCATTTTTAGGTATGTTTGGTGCTGCTCCTGGTAAGCCTTCCTACACTCTTATTGTACCAGGGTTGATCCCACGGCTTGATGGTAATGGTAGAGTGGGGGATATGCCGTGCCATGAAGTTACACATTGTGGCTGAATATAATTCTGCTGTTGCTTCTGTTGCCTATGGCACAAAGCGTCTCGTGGATACCTAGTTTTGAGTTGCTAGATCTGTTTGCAATCTATGCCATTTAGCATGGTGGCAGTGCCACACACTACAATGGTGAGTATACCTCAATGTAAAGACAGGACCTTGGCTCCAGAGGGACTGTGCGGTGGTCAATCAGAGAGCCAGAGAGTAATACAGCACAGAAACAGGCCCTTTGGCCCAACGTGTCTGTGCTGGCCATCAAGCACCTAACTATTCTAATTCCATTTTCCAGTACTTGACCCGGACCATTGTATGCTATGGCGTTTCAAATGCTCATCTACATAATTCTTAAATGTCGTGAGGGTTCCTGCCTCTACCACATCTTCAGGAAGTTCGTTCCAGACTCCAAAGACCCTCTGGGTTCAAATTATTTTCCTCAAATCCCCTCTAAACTCCCTGCCCCTTACGTTAAATCTATGCCCCCTGGTTATTGATCCCTCAGCTGAAAGAATACGTTTCTTCCTATCTAACCTATTAGTGCCCTCAGAATATTGTATACTTCAATCACGTCCTCCCTCAGCCTTCTCTGCTCTATGGAAAACAACCCTAGCCTTTTCAGTCTCTCTTCATATCTGAAATACTCCAGCACAGGCAACATCCTGGTGACTCCCCTCTGCAATCTCTCCAGTACTATTACATCCTTCAAATAAGGTGGAGGCTAGAACTGTACACAGCACCCTAACTGTGGCCTAACTTATATTTTATACAGCTCCATCATAACCTCCCTGCTCTTATATTCTATGCTTTGGCTAAAAAAGGCAAGTATCCCATGTGCCTTCCTAACCACCTTATCTACCTTTGCTGCTGCCTTCAATGATCTATGGACAAGTACACCAAGGTCCCTCTGACCCTCTATTTCCAAGGGTCCTACCATCCATTGTATATTTACTTGCCTTATAGCCCTTCTATGCATCACCTTTTCAGGGTTAAACTCCATTTACCACTGCTCCGCCCATCTCATCAGCACATCTATATCGGACTGTAATCAAAGGCTTTCCTCGTTCACTTTTTACAATATCATCAATTTTAGTGCCATCTGCAAGCTTACTAATCATACTTCCCATATTCACGTCTGCATCATTAATGTACACTACAAACAGCAAGGGTCCCAGCACAGATCCCTGCGGTACAACACTGATCACACGTCTGCACCCCCAAAAACGAACCCTCGGCCATCAGCTTCTACCTCCTGCCACGAAGCCAAATTTGGATCCAATTTGCCAAATTACCCTGGATCCCATGGGCTCTTACCTTCTTAACCAATCTCCCATGCGGGGCCTTAGCAAAAGCGTTACTGAAGTTCATGTAGACTACAGAATCCACTTTACCCTCATCTACACATCTATTCACCTTCTCGAAAAATTTCAATCAAGTTTGTTAGACAGGATCTTCCCCTGACAAAGCCATGCCGATTATCGCTGATTAACCACTGCCTCTCCAAGTGAAGATTAATCCTGACCCTCAGAATGTTTTTCCCAATAGTTTCCATACCACTGATGCAATTATCTGTTATATCCCTGCTCCCCTTCTTGAATAATGGTACCACATTCAGTGTCCTCCAGTCCTCCGGTAACTCTCCTGTTTCCAGAGAGGATTTTAAAATTTGTGTCAGGGCCCCTGCTATCTCCTCTCTTGCTTTATATAACAGCCTGGGATGCATCTCGTCTGGGCCTGGGGATTTATCCACGTTAAATCCCACTAAAACAGCTAATAGTTCCTCCGTTTCAATGCTAATTTGTCCAAGAATATCACAATCCCCCTGCCTGATCTCTATGCCTACATCCTCCTTCTCCATCGTCAAAGCAGATAAAAACTAATCACTTAAAACCGTACCTGTGTCCTCCGGCTCGACACACAGATTGACACTTTGGTCCCTAATGGGCCCTACTCTTTCCCTAGTTATCCTCTCGCCCTTAATATACTTATAAAACGCCTTGGGCCTTTCCTTTCCCTGCACATTCTGCAGGCTCGAGGGGCAGAATAGCCTACTCCTGCTCTTATTTTCTATGTTTCTATTTTCCTCTACGGCCTCCACTGTTTTCAGCGCTCGAAATAGGCCATAAGCCCTCCTTTTTCCTGATCCGATCCTCGAGATCCTTTGACATGCAGAGTTCCCTGGGCTTGTTAGACCTACCCTTCACCTTTACGGGTACATGCTGGCTCTGAACTCTCACTATTTCCGAAGAAGTGTCACTGACCCGAAACGTTAACTCTGCTTCTCTTTCCACAGATGCTGCCAGACCTGCTGAGTGAATCCAGCATTTCTTGTTTTTGTCTCACTATTTCCTCCTTGAATGACTCCCAATGGCCTGATGTAGACTTTCCTTCAAGTAGCTGCTCCCATTCCACTTTAGCCAGATCCTGTTTTTCATATTGATATTGGCCTTCCCCCAATTCAGTACTTTCATTTCCGGTCCCTCCTGGTCCTTTTCCATCGCTACCTTAAATCTTACAGATTTATGACCACTAAGCACGAAATGCTGCACCACTGATACTTCTAGTACTTGTCCAGCGTCATTCCCTTGGATTAGGTCCAGGACTGCCCTTTGTCTTGTCGGACGTTCGTACTGGCTCAAAAAACTGTCCTATATGCATTTTAAGAAATCCACCCCCATTCAGCCTTTTGCATAAAGAATATCCCAGTTAATATTGGGGGCACATGAACTCCCCTACTATAGCCCTATCAGTGTTACACCTGCCTGAGATTTGCCTACGTATCTGCTCCACTGTCTCTCACTGACTGTTTGGAGGCCTGTAGTACACTGCCAGCCAAGTAATTGCCCCTTTTTTTGTTTTGAAGTTCTACCCATATGCCCTCATTTGAGGATCCCTCTAAGATATCACCCTTCCTTACTGCAGTAATTGACCTACTTGATCAACAGTGCAATGCCACCTCCTCTTTTACCCCCTCGTCTGTCTCGCCTGAAGATTCTATATCCTTGAATACTGAGCTGCCAGTCCTACCATTCCCACAAATATGTTTCTGTGATAGCATTAATATCAAAATCCCATGTGCTAATTAATGCCATCAAATCATTTGCCTTGCTAGTAAGACTCTTCGCATTAAAAAAATAGATGCAATCCATCCTTGCATTCTTCGCTCGTGCCTTAACAGGTCTGTATTTGCTCTGCCTTCCAAACTGACTTAGATTTTCTTATTTATTTGACTGCATCATCCCGACTGTACCTCCAGTCATATACCATTGCGCTGCCAAATTAGTTTAACCCCCAACAGCAACTCCAGCCACCCCCAACCACCCCAACAGCACTAGCAAATCTACGAGCAAGGATGTTGATAAAACACACACAGGCACACACACACCGATCAGACCCCAGGCACTGAGCGAGACAGATGTACAACAACATACACAGACTGACAAAGAGAATCACACACACACACACACACACACACCGACCAGACCCCAGTATCTGAGCCAGACAGATACACAAACAGACATACACAAACATAGATACACACAAACACACACACACACACAAACACACGGAGGGATGGGAACCTTTGCAAAGAGTCAGAGGAGGGACGATCAAAGACAAGGACAAAAGACAGTAAGGGGAATAGGAAAAGTGAAAGGCAGAGAAATCAAGGGCCAGAATCAAACATGGCCACAGTGAAAAGTAGTGGGAAGGGGCCAACTAATGTTTTAAAAACAAGCCTTAAGGCTGTGTGCCTTAACGCGTGGAGCATTCACAATAAAGTGGATGAATTAATTGCTCAAATAGAGATAAACGAGTATGTTACAGTCTGGATTATGGAGACATGGCTGCAAGGTGATCAAGGATGGGAAATGAACATCCAGGGCTATTCTGTATTTTGGAAGGACAGATAAAAAGCAAAAGGCATTGGAGCTTCATTGTTGGTTAAAGAGGTTTTTAATGCAATAATCAGGAAGGTTATTAGCTCTGACGATGTGGAATATGTATGGGTAGAGCTGAGAAGCGCTGAAGGGCAGAAATGGTTGGTGGGGCTTGTATATAAATCCCCAAACTGTAGTGGTGATGTTCGGAATGGCATTAAACAGGGAATTAGAGACGCATGCAAGACAGCAACATTTGTATTTTCGGGTGTCTTTAATCAGCCTATAGATTGGGCAAATCAAATTAGTCACAATACCGTAGAGGAAGAATTCTTGGAGTATATACGGGGTGGTTCTCTGGACCAATGCGTTGAGGAACCAACTGGAGAAGAGGCCATCCTAGACAGGGTAATGGGTAATGACAGAGGAATAACTGATAATCTGGTTGTGCGAGACCCCATGGGGAAGAACGACCATAATATGATAGAATTCTTCATCAAGATGGGGAGTGACATAGTTGATTCTGAGACGAGGGCCCTGAATCTTAGTAAAGGAAACTATGATGGTATAAGGCGCAAATTGTCCATGATGGACTGGGAAACGTTAGTTAAAGGGACGACGGTGGAAAAGCAATGGCAAACATTCAAAGTGTGCATCGATGGAGTGCAACAATTGTTTATTTCTGTCTGGTGCAAAAGTAAAGCGGGAAAGGTAGCCAATCCATGACTTACAAGGGAAATTAGAGAAAGAATTAGATCCAAGGAAGGTGCATATAAATTCGCTAGAAAAAAAACAACAAACCTTAGGAATGGGAGCAGTTTAGAATTAAGCAAAGGAGGACCAAGGGATTGATTAAGAAGGGGAACATAGAGTATGAGAACAAACTTGTGGGGAACATAAAAACTGACTGTAAAGGTTAGTGAAGACACATGTAGGTCCCTTACGGTCAGAAACAGGTAATTTATTATGGGGAACATAGAGATGGCTGACCAACTAATTGTATGCTTTGGTTCTGTCTTCACAAAGGAGGACACAAATACCATACCCGAAATGTTGGGGAACACAGGGCTTAGTGAGAGATGGGAACTGAAGGAAATCAGTATCAGAAGTGAAATGGTGATGGGAAATTTGTGGGATTGAAGGCTGATAAATTCCCAGGGCCTGCTGGTCTGAATCCCAGAGTAGTTAAGGAAGTGCCCTAGAAATGGTGCATGGTGGTCATCTTCCAAGATTGGATAGACGCTGGAAAAGTTCCTAAAGATTGGACGGTAACTAATGTAACCCCACTATTTCAAAAGGGAGGTAAAGAGAAAGCAGGGTATTATCGACCAGTCAGCCTGACGTCGGTAGTGGGGAAAATTCTAGATTCCATTATTGAGGATTTTATAGCAGAACAATTGGAGAACAGTGGTAGAAACGGCCAGAGTCAGCATGGATTCACGAAAGGGAAATCATTCTAGACAAATCTACTAGAATCCTTCGAGGATGTTACTATTAGAGATGATGAGGGGGAACCAGTGGATGTGGTTTATTTGGACTTTCAGAAGGCATTTCAAAATGTCCCACATAAAAGATAAGCTTGTAAAATTAAAACGCATGGGATTGGGAGTACTTTATAGCGATGGATAGAAAATTGGTTGGCAGACAGGAAAAAAAGAAGTCGGGATAAATGCGTCTTTTTCCGAATGGCAGGCAGTGACTCGTGGGGTACCACAGGGATCGGTGCTTGGACCCCAGCTATTCACAATACATATTTATGATTTAGATGAGGGAACTAAATGCAATATCTCCAAATTTGCAGATGACACAAAACTGGGTGAGAGGATGAGTTGTGAGGAGGATGCAGCGAGGCTTCAGGGTGATTTGGACAAGATGAGTGAGTGGGAAAATGCATGGCAGATGCAGTATAATGGGGATAAATGCGAGGTTATCCAGTTTGGCAGCAAACACAGGAAGGCAGATTATTATCTGAACGGCTAAAAACTGAGAGAGGGGAATATGAACTGAGTCCTGTGTGTTCTCATACATCCGTCGCTGAAGGTTAGCATGCAGGTCCAACAGGTGGTAACAACTCAATGGTATGTTGGCCTTCATAGCGAGAGGAATCGAGTACAGGGGCAGGGATGTCTTGCTGCAATTATACAGTGCCTTGGTGAGGACGCACCTGGAATATTGGGTGCAGTTTTGGTCTCCTTATCTGAGGAAGGATGTTCTTGCTATAGAGGGAGCGCAGCGAAGGTTTACCAGATTGATTCCTGGGATGGCAGGACTGGCGTATGAGAGGAGATTAAGTGGGTTAAGATTATATTCGCTGGAGTTCAGAAGAGTGAGGAGGAGCTCATAGAAACCTATAAATTTCTAACAGGGCTTGACAGGGCAGTTGTAGGAAGGATGTTACCGATGGTGGGGGAGTCCAGAACCAGGGGTCATTGTGGAAGGATAGGGGGTTAACCTTTCAGGACTGAGATGAGGAGAAATTTATTTACCCAGAGAGTGGTGAGCCTGTGGAATTCGCTACCACAGAAAGCAGTTGAGGCTAAAACATTTTATGTTTTCAAGAAGGCGTTAGATGTAGCTCTTGAGTTTAAGGGGATCAAAGGATATGGGGTGAAAGCGGGAACAGGTTACTCAGTTGGGTGATCAGCCATGATCATAATGAATGGCGGAGCACGCTCGAAGGGCCGAATGGCCTGCTCCTGCTCCTACACACATACACACAGCGATCACACCACAAGCACTGAGCCAGACAGATATACACACACACACATGCACTGATCAGACTCCAAGCACTGAGCTGGAGCGATATACAAACACACACTCGCAAAGAGACAGACAGACACAAACACGCACATACCGATCAGTACACAGGCACTGAAACGGACAGATGTACACGCACTCACAAAGAGAGACTGACAGGCACACATACACAAAAACACACGTGCACTCAAACACAGATCAGACCACAAGCACTGAGCCAGACAGATATACATGCACGCACAAACACACACACACAATCACTGATCAGAACCCAAGCACTGAGCCAGACCGATGAGCAAGCACATACAGTCAAACACAGGCACACACCACTCACCCACAAATGCACACCGATCGGATCCCAGGCACTGAGCCAGACAGATATTCAAACACACAGACACAGGCACACACAAACACACACACACACAGAGATCAGACTCCAGACACTGAGCCAGACCGATATACAAACACACACACACACACACACACATAAACAGACAGACAAATACTCACCATACACACACCAGTCAGACCACAGGCACTGAGCCAGACAGATATGGAAACACATACATATAAACAGAGACACACATATACACAATCGCGCACACACACTTTTCAGAGCCCAGGCACTGCGCCAGACAGATATACAACCACATAAACACAGACAGACAGACAGAGAGAGAGAGACACACACACACCCACACACACAATAACACCAATCAGAAACCAGGCTGTGAGCCAGACAGATATTCAAAGAAGCACACACACATGCACATGTACATACACACATACATACACACACACCGATCAGAACCCAGGCACCAAGCCTGACAGATCTACAAAGGCAAACACACACAAGTGCACACAGATGCAAACACAAACTCACACACACACCGATCAGACCCTTGGCACTGAGCCAGACAGATATACAAATACAGACACGCGCCACACACACCACACACACCGATCAGAACCCAGGCACCGAGCCAGGCAAATATACAAACACACACACACACACACAAACAAACATACACCAACTCACACAGGTCAGATTTGATTGAAGCCCAACCTGCTGCTGTTGAGGCACTTGTTTCCACAATCACTTCCAGACTCCAAAAGTAGAGAGGCAGCATTGACAGATTTAGTGGTTCGAATGGAGAGGAGCTTTTGTCGGATCACTGCTGTCCTTTAGTTTTCTCTCATGCAGATCACTGAGTTATAATGTACAGCCCCATGGGAGCAGACCGGTGCTACGGGAGCTGCAGGTGGTGTCCCCTTTCAAGAGGGAAGTGCATCTGCGCCCTTGACAGACCCTCGTTCGATGCCCATGCAGGCAACACCAAGTTAGTCGAGATGCACCAACCAGAAGTCAGTCCCACTCTCGGTCGCACTGCCGAAAATTCTGGTTGTAAATATCAGCAGTGCCATTTTTATTATTGCAGTAAGCGTCCACCACACTGAGATCAAAGGGGCAGATCTAGAATTAGAAAACACACAGCCTTCAGGAAACCACTATTGGGTGGCACATGAATGAATATTAATTTGAGTGCAATTTGTGAACGTAATATTAGTTAAACGTTTATCCATGTCAATTTATGCAGTTTGTTTTGTTAATAACATTAGTTCCTTCACAGTGTGTGGGCATGTGAATGCCTCATGCAGGGATATTCTCTGTCCAGGTGCAGTGGAGATCTGAGCTAAATGCAAGAGAAGAATGATGTTCGTGGATCTCTGGGTGCAGGGGTGGGAGGAAGGGGTGTGGGTACCATTTGAATACATCCGATGTTTAATCACTTGTTCTCAGACCTCTCATGTTACTCGCTGCTTCACCGTGCCATGCCAGGCACAACATGGTCAGCTTTCGGTGTGGTCTCCAATTCTGCCTGCACGATGACAGTGCAGTGACTGGCACGACAGAGTCATCTCTCAGTCTGGGCTCCAGGTCTGGCTGCTGATACAGCGCAGTGGGAGGGAAATATACAATATTTGTCAAAGTGGAGAAGTGCTTTTGTCATCCCCCAATTTGATGCCCCTGTCTCACTGCAGTTACTGTCCCCCTCCCACCATCTCCATCTGCTGGTGTCCCTGTCTCACTGCAGTTACTGTCTCCCCTCTCAGTATCTCCATCTGCTGGTGTCCCTGTCTCACTGCAGTTACTGTCCCCTCTCACCATCTCCATCGATAACTCTGCCACACTCTCGTTGGTTTCTGCAGGTGTATCCGGTCCTTTCTCAATCTGATAGACTCCTCCCCCTGAGGTGTGTTTTGCAGATATCATAGACTGACAATTTCAGTATGAGACATGGGTGATGACAGCAACCGGTTGTCAGAGAACCTTGAAGCACACGCACAGAATGGTGCAGGTTCAAGATACTTGGGTCAATTCCTTGTGTCTGCGAGGAACTGATCAATCCTGTAAACAGTGGCACTTACACATGAACATACTGAAAATTGTAATACTAACCAAGGAACTTGCAGTAAGCACTGATACTCAGCAAATAACTTATATAAATTATGTTACACATGCAAGATCTCCTCAGAATTTCGCTTATGGGGATGTCGTGTGAAAATAGCGATCTGAGGATCTGTCTGCCAACACTGTCATTTTCTGGGATCCCTATTAATAATCTGACACTCGGGCAAACCAATAAACACTGACCTTAAATCAGAAAGTGTGGGAAATAGTCAACAGATCTGACAACATCTGAGGAGACAAAATTAGCATTTCAGGTCTGTGAACTTTCAGCAGAACAGGGAAAGATGAGAAATGTCATAGTTTATTTTTTGGAAGTGAAAAAAGGGGTCAAGAAGAAACACAGTTAAGATGTGCGATAGGACGTCGGGTTGGAGAGATTATTTTTTTATCATTATTCATTTATGGGGAATGGGCGCCCCTGACGAGACCAGCATTTATTGACCATCCTTGATTGCTTTTGAGATGGTGTGAGTTGCCTTCTTTAACTGCTGCAGTCCTGGGAGTGTAGGTACACCCATAATGCTGTAAGGAATTTTAACACAGCGACAGTGAAGGAACGATGGTACAGTTCCAATTCATGATGGCGTGTTGCTTGGAGGGGATTGTTTCAGGTGGTGGTGTTCATATGTATCTGCTGCCCTTGTTCTTCTAGGTAGTAGTGGTAGCGGCTTTGGTAGGTGCTATTCGAAGGAGACTTGGTGTGTTGCAACAGTGTTCCTTGTTCTTGATACACACGACTTGCACTGTGCGTCGGTGCTGGAGGGAATGAATGCGAAAGGTGGTGGCTGGGGTGCCAATCAAGCGGGCTGCTTTGTCCTGGATGGTTTCGAGATTCCTGTGTGTTGTTGGAGCTGCACCTATTCAGGTAAGTGAAGAGTATTCCATCATACTCCTGACATGTGCCTTGTAGATGTTGAACATGCATTTGGGAGACGGGATATGAGGTACTAGCGGCAGAATTCCTCACCTCTGACTTGCGCCTGTAGCCAGAGTGTTTACCTGTTTGGTCCAGTTCACTTTCTGGTTAATGGTTACCCACTGGATATTGAAAGTGGGGGTTCAACAATTCTAATTCCATTGAACATCAAGAGGAGATGGTTAAATTATCTCATATCTGAGATGGTCACTGACTGGCACTTGTGTGGTGCAAATAGTACATGCCACTTATGAACACAAGACTTGATGTTGTCAGGTCTTGCTGCATATGGGCACAGGCTGCTTCAGTATATTATCAGTCACAAATGTTGTTGAACATCAGCGAATATCCCCACTTCTGACCTTATAATGGTTGGAAGTTCATTGATGAAGCAGCTGAAGATGGTTGAGCTGAGCACACTGCCCTAAGGAACTCCTCATCGTGGGGCTGAGATGATTGACCTCCAACAACCACAACCAACTTTCTTTGTGCACGGTAATACTCCAAACAGTGGAGATCTTTCCCTTTGATGCCCTTGGATTATAGTTTTTCTCGGGCTTCTTAATGTCATGCTCCGTCAAATGCTGATATGATGTCAAAAGCTGTCACACTCCCCTCACATCAGAACTTCAACTCTTTTGCCCATGTTTGGACCAAGGCTGTGATCAGGTCAGGAGCTGACTGGCCATGGTGGGAACTAAATTGAGCGTCAGTGAACAGGTTGTTGCTGAACAAGTGTCGCTTGAGAATACTGACTCCCCCTACCACCCCCCCGCCCCCCATCACTTTGCTGATGATCGAGAGTGGACTGATAAGGCGCTAAGTGGCCTGGTTTTATTTCACCTTTTTTTTGTGGACAGGACATACCTGGGCAATTTTCCACATTGCATGGTGGATGTCACTGTTGTTGGCATACTGGAACAACTTAGTTCGGCGTATGGCTAGCTCTGGAACATAAGTTAACACTACTATTGCCGGAATATTGTCAGGGCCCATAGCATTTGCAGTATTCGGTGCCTTCAGCTATTTCATGATACGTGGAGTGAATAAGATTGGCTGAAAACTGACATCTGTGATGTTGGCGGCCTCAGGAGGAGCCGAGATGAAACATTCACCCTGCACTTCTGGCTGAAGATAGATGTAAATATTACAGCCTTGTCTTTTGCAATAATGTACTGGGCTCCCCTGTTAGTGAGGATGTGGATCTTTGTGGGAACTCTTCCTCCTGTTACTTGTTCATTTGTCCACCACCATTCGCGGCTGAATGCGACAGGACTGCAGATCTGTTTGTGTTATTGGACCTGCACTCATCCAGGCAAGTGAGAGGGGACAGTATGAAGAATGATTTTTCTTTTAACTGTTATCTTGTCGGTGTAAGAGAGTAAGAAAAGTTTGTGGGAGGGGGGAGGAGGCGTTTTATATGAACTGTGGGAAAAATGGAGCTCATCGACCAAAGGGTTTACCTGTTTTCTCTACAAGTCTCTTGTGTGTCATGTGGCTGGAACCCTTTCCTGATTCAATAGGCTGACTTTTTAAAGCCTTTTGGAGATGGCCTGTGAGTCAGGAGGGCTGGCAATACGGGTGGGGAAGGCATCGTGTTAGGAGCTGATCTGTTCATTGTGGAATTGTTTAGTTCTGTCTGTCGCACGCTGCTTCCACTGCTGGGCATGCAGGTAGTCCTGTGTTATAGCTTCACCAGGAGGACACCTCATATTTTGGTATGTTTGGTGCTGCTCCTGGGAAATCCTCCGACACTCTCATTGAACCAGGGTTGATCCCACGGCTCGATGATAATGGCAGAGTTAGATATATGCCGTGCCATGAAGTTACACATTGTGGTCGAATATAATTCTGCTGTTACTGATGGCCCAAAGCGTCTCATGGATACCCAGCTTGGAGTTGCTCGATCTGTTTTGCAATCCTTTTAGCATGGTGGCAGTGCCACACAACACAATGGTGAGTATACATCAATGTAAAGATAGGACTTCGTCTCCACAATGACTGTGCAGTGGTCACTCCTACCAATACTGCTATTGACAGATTCATCTGCATCAGGTAGATTGGTAAAAACAAGGTCAAGTAGGTTTTTCCCTCTTGTTGGTCCCCTCAGCAGCTGCCACTGACGCAGTCTCGATGTTGTGCCCTTTAGGACTCAGCCAGCTTGGTCAGCAGTGGTACTACCTCGCCACTCTTGCTGATGGGCATTGAAGTCTCCCACCCAGAGTACATATTATGCCCTTGCTGCGCTAAGCGTTTCTTCCAATTGGTATTCAATATGGATAAGCACTGATTCTTCAGCCAAGGCGTGGGGGAGGGGGCATGCAGGCGAGGTGACAATCAGCGGGAGGTTTCCTTGTCCATGTTTGATCTGATGCAATGAGACTTCATGGAGTCCAGAGTCAATGTTGAGGGCTTCCAAGGCAACTGCATCCTGACTGTATACCGCTACGCCACCAGAGTCGGTGGACATGTTCTTACAGTGTGACAGGACATATCTGGGGATGATGATGGTGTTGTCTGCGACATTGTCCGTCATGTATGATTCCATAAGTATGACCGAGCCAGGTTGTTGCTTGCATAGCCTGTGGGACATCCCTTCCAATTTTGGCACATGCCCCCAGATGATACGAAGGAGGATTTTGCAGAGTCGACAGGGCTGTGTTTCCAGAGCCGAGGTCAATGTTGGATGGTTCTTCTGGATTCATTCCATTCCTTACGATTGTTAGTGCTTTGATACAACTGGGTGGCTTGCTGGACTAGCTCAGAGGACATTTTATGAGTCAACCACATTGCTGTGGGTCTGGATTCTCCTGTAGGTCAGACCGGGTAAGGAAAGCAGATTTCCTTTCGTAAAGGACTTGAGTGAACCAGATGGATTTTTTTCAACAATCGACAATCGGTTCACGGTCACCATTACAATAACTTTTAATTCCATATGTGTGAAATAACAGAGATAACACGGAATAAAAGGAAAAGCGAGTGCTAAGAGTTGTAGTAGAAAGACATAGTATTACTCCAGAGAGGATATTAATTGCAGTGCAATGATAAGCTCTGTCCAAAAGCAAAAGCACGCCAAAATGGTTAAAAATAAAATGAAATCAAATAAATTTTAAAAAAAACTAATGTCAGTCATGAACTGAGATCGTTGAACTCGATGTTGAGTCCAGAAGGCTGCAGAGAGTCCAATCAGAAGATGAGGTGCTTTCTTCGAGCTTGTGTTGAGCTTCACAGGAACACTGCAGGAGGCCAAGGACAGAAATGTGGGTGTGAGAGCAGGGTGGTGAATTAAAATGGCAAGTAATAGGAAGCTCGTCGTCAAGCAGCAAATACAATAATGTCACAAGACCATTAAATTTTTTGTATTGAACGCTAAGAATTCTGTGTGATGTTAAATGTTTGAGCAAAAGGATTTTCTGTGAACATTGGATGCTGCAACTTGGTGTTGGAACTGAGTTCAGATTTCCGGCACCTGTTGCCAAGCAGCTCAACAGGCAAATTACAGGAATATTTATGAATGTCACATGATTTATTGTTCGGGTTTCAGTTTCACTTTGCACTGTGAGAGATCAGTGAACTGAGCAGCATTGCAGCGAACTGGCTGGGACCTATGTTTGCAGACAAGGAAAAGAGCTAATATCTGAAAAAGTAAGATTTTCATCTCTTGGAAAAAAAAATCCTTCAGTTGCGGTGTGGTTGTGGTCTGCTTGGAGAGGGTAAAAGAGCCCTGGAGAGAGAAAAGACCTAGGAAAAGAGAAGTTGCTACATTCTGTGGTGGAAAACTACTTTGCAGAAAGGAAGCCCTGCATTGTTAAAGGAACAGAATCATATTGCCTCCAGTCTCTGAAAAATCTCTGCCACAAGACTGATTCCTGTTGCCTGTTATATTTTAGAAAACCCAGATAGCTCAAGAACGCTTATATTGCTAGACAGCTGCTCCAAAATCCAAGTAGTCCTGTTGCTACATCCTTTAATGAAAGATCTGTGTGACGCCTGCTGCAGACGAATTGCCTTGAACTACAAACCATCACAAACTGTTCATTGAACCCGCCTGTAGAGATTTCAAGTGGCATCCGACTATTGGACTCTGGGACACCTCACCGACCCGGGAATATCTGACCAGAATATTATGACCAAGTTATTTTATTATTCTCAGGAAACTGTTGGAAAGAGAAAAGCCTTTTCCCCCGGTTAACCGGTGTTTGCATGTATATGTGTGTGTGCATAAGAGATAGGAAGAATAAGATGTTATAAAATCTTTTCATACATAGATTTGTTTCATTATTGTTTAAGATTTAGTTTCTGAAAACTGTTAATTTTGTTGTTGTTTAAAGAAATCTGGCTTGGTATGCTTTATTATGCGGGTGTGGGGGGTGCAAATAAAGTGTTTAAAGTGGGTATTTTTCTGGTAGCTGGAAAACTTTTACGAATATGTTGTGACCTGTGGAGTAGTGAGACTGAATCAACTCTTGTCGTATCAGTATTCTAAATTGAAAGAAGTACAAGTAAATCGTTGCTTCACCTGGAAAGATTGCTTGTAGCCTTGGATGATGAGGAGAGAGGAGGTAAAAAGGTATTACACATCCTGCAATTGCATGGGACGGTGCCATGCAAAGGGAACAAGTTGGTGGGCGATGGAGGAGTGGACCAGCGTGTCGTAGAGGGAATGGTCCGTTCAGAACGCTGACATGAAGGGGAGGGGATGATGTGTTTGGTTGGTCGCATCACGCTGGATGTGGCAGAAATGGGGGAAGATGAAATTTTGGATGTGGAAGCTGATGGGGTGGAAAGTGAGGGCAAGGAGTTCCCTGAAACTGTTCTGGGAGGCAGGGGTAGGAGTGAGGGCAGAAGTGTGGGAATGGGTTCGACAAATGCAGACAGATGCCTGATCTGTAAATTCATTGACATTCACACTGACCCCCCAGAAGATACAAGCAGACTCCCAGAGATCCTGTTTAACTACTGTCAATTCCATGGAATACCCGGAAATATCGATATACAATCCCAGAACCATCTGTATTCCTGAGAAAATCTGGAGACATCAATATTTGGGCATCGAGTCTCACCAGGAACACCAGCATCAGCGAGTCGGATACAGCAGACCCAAAACTGCAATATATATCCTAATTTCAAAAGACAGTATATGGTCGTTTGACTATACACATTGAAGCTCGTAGATCATACTCTTCCAAACTAATCTTCACAGAGGTTGATCCATTCTCTCCCTCCCTATCGAGCGGCTGATACATGGCTGTCCCTGAATTGACACTCTCTTGGACGTTTTGCGAGAATAAGATTACAATGAAAGTCTGATTCATAGCAAAGAAATTTAATTGGGCCTTATGAAAAATGACATTCATTACAGCCACTAAACAAACATGTTCAGCGAAAGACTTTCATCTGAACACTATATATATATATATATATATAGACCACAGAACACAAAAGTCCGAGTGTATCAAACCTGTGTCCTCAGTACCTTGCTCTGCGGCAGCGAGGCCTGGACAACGTATGTCAGCCAAGAGCGATGTTTCAATTCATTCCATCTTCGCTGCCTCCAGAGAATCCTTGGCATCAGGTGGCAGGACCGTATCTGCAACACAGAAGTCCACGAGGTGGCCAACATCCCCACCAACTAATGGTTCAAGGACCACAGGACACAGATTGAATGCTTTGTGCAAGAGGTACAGGTGAAATATTATTCAGAACATTTTTATGCAGCGGGTGGTAATGATCTGGATTCTGCTGCCAACAAGGGTGGTGAAAGCAGAGACAACCAATGATTTCAAATTGAAATTGTACAGTAACGTGACGGAAATAACCTTCCAGGGCTATGGGGATTGAGTGGGGGAGTGGGAATGACTGTATAGCTCCGTGCAGAAACAGCATGGATACGATGAGCCGATATATCATCTTTAAACTGCTTCACTCTCTATCCTACTTTTAATACACTCCTTAAAACGTTCCTCTTTGATCAAGTTTTTGGTCATTTGTTCTAATCTCTTCTTTGGACATTTGATCAAAATATCCCCTGTCTTAGTGCCATCTTTTCTTTGATTATGCTCCTGTGAAGTACCTTCAAGCTGCGGTATAAATACAAGCTGGTGTACTGTGCGATGGCTGCTCCGAACGTGTCTTCTGTTGAAGCCTGTAATTCTACTGAATTCCAATTTTGCATGTGTTAGTCGTTCTCCACTACCCTGCCCAAGTATCTGTTCTTCACATGCGAGTCTTCGAACTGAGTGCTTGCCGGCTGTTGAACTATGTCGACATTGATTGCCAATTTTGCATCTGAAGCCCACGCATGCCCTCTTATTGTGTTGCAAGGCTTGTATCGCAAGGTGTGTTTCCTCAGTGTCGAAGGTTGTGGGGTCAATATGAGGGTATCTCATTTGGGTTAGTGTCTACACCATTACAGCCACATCACCAGTACCCAGGTACCCCACGTCTGCCACCCACTTCTCCTCATAGAACACTGTACTTATGCTGGGGGTATAGCGACGTTCGGGGGGTGGTTCGTTTAGTAGTGGTGGTTGGGTGCTGGATGCTAATGCAACTTACTTTGTTCTTAAAAGTCATCAACCTGCTTCTTTGGGAGGTAACTGGCACCCACCCGAAGGCCTGGACAGCTCACTTTTCACAGTGCTGTGGTCTTCTGTACTAACCTTCTGAGCTAGCGAGGCAGCACAGGGAGTTCACACCTGCAGTTCTGGCCCTCTTGGCATCATATGCCTTGAAAAGTGCAGAAAGAGGTTTAACTCCATTGTGAGCAAACGGTTCATTTCCAGAGTTGGTGTAACTGGAACGCTCCAGCAAGTCCACCAGAATTAGAGCCCAACTCTTGGCGATCGTAGTTACGAGAGGGAATGGTAAGAGCACTGTGCAGGTACACGCCTGGTTGCGTTTTTAATCTCGTCACGATTCACTGTGCGGCTTACCCCCGGGTCCTGACTTTAATCTTGCGACTATTCACTGCGTGGCTTCCCCCCGGTCCAGTGTTTAAACTTAACACGAATCTCTGTGCAGGAACCCCTGGGCCTCGTGTTTAAACTTGTGACTATTCACTGTGCAGGATTCCCCGGGGCCCTGTGTTTAAACATGACACGAATCACTGTGCAGAATCCCCCGGGCCCCGTGTTTAAGCTTGACAAGAATCACTCTGCAGGATCCTCCGGGCGCTGTGTTTATACTTGATACGAATCACTGTGCAGTATCCGCCGGGCCCTATGTTTAAACTCATAACTCTTCACTGTGCAGGATTCCCCGGGCCCTAAATTTAAACATATGACTACTAACTTTGCAGGTTGCCCAGGGCCCTTTGTTTAAACTGTGGCTATTCACTGTGCAGACTCCCCGTCTCTGTGTTTTAACTTGACATAAATCACTGTGCAGGATCCCCCGGGCCTTCTTATTAAACATGAGACTATTCACTGTGCAGGATCCCCTGGGCCCTGTGTTTAAAGTTGACATGAATCACTGTGCATGTTCCCCGCCGGGCCCTGTGTTAAAACTTGACAAGAATCACTGTGAAGGATTCCCCCGGGGCCCTGTGTTTAAACTTGACATGAATCACTGTGCTGGATCCCCCGGGCGCTGTGTTTAAGCTTGATATGAATCACTGTGCAGGATCCGCCGGGCGCTATGTTTAAACATGTGCCTATTCACTATGCTGGATCCCCCGGGCCCTCTGTTTAAACTCGTAACTCTTCACTGTGCAGGATTCCCCGGGCCCTAAATTTAAACATATGACTACTAACTTTGCAGGTTGCCCAGGGCCTTTTGTTTAAACTGTGACTATTCACTGTGCAGGCTTCCCGTCTCTGTGTTTTAACTTGACATGAATCACTGTGCAGGATCCCCTGGGCCCTGTGTTTAAAGTTGACACGAATCACTGTGAATGCTCACCCCCACCACCCACCGCCCCACCCCCGGGCCCTGTGTTTAACTTGACAGGAATCACTGTGCAGGATCCCCCGGGCCCTGTGTTTAAACTGCGACTATTCACTGTGCAGGCTCCCCGGGCTCTGTGTTTAAACTTGACATAAATCACTGTGCTGGATCCCCCGGGCCCTCTGTTGAAATATGTGACTATTCACTGTGAAGGATCGTCCCGGGCCCTGTATTTCGAATTGTGACTATTCACGGTGCAGGTTCCACCTGGGCCCTGTGTTGAAATTTGACACGAATTAGTGTGCAGGATCCCCCCGGGCCATGTGCTTAATATTGTGAATATTCACTGTTCGGATTCCCCTTGGCCCTATTTTTAAACTTGTGACTATTCATTGTGTATGTTCCCCTGGGCCCTGTGTCTACATTTGGGACTATTCACCGTGCAGGTTCCCCCTGGGCCATGTGTCTAAAAATGTGACTATTCGCTGTGCACGTTCCTCCCGGAACCTCAGTTGAAACTTGTGACTATTCACTGTTCAGGTTCACTTCGGCCTTGTTTTTCACACTTGTGGGTTTTTATTGTGCAGGTTTCCTCATCACGCACTGTGATTAAACTTGTGACAATTCACTCTGACGGATCCCCCGAGCCCTTTGTTTAAACTTGCGACTATTCACAGTGTAGAATCCTGACAGGCCCTGTATTTAATATTGCGATCGTTCACTGTGCATGACCACCCTGGGCCATGTGTTTTGATAGTGTAAATATTCACAGTGCAGGTTTCCCTGGGCACCGTGTTTCAACGTCTGACAACTCACTCTGGAGGTTCCCCTGGGTCCTATGTTTAAACTTTTGATTATTCACATTGCAGGTTCCCTCTGGCCCTGTGTTTAATCTTCTGACTATTCACTGCGCTGGTTCCACCCGGGCCCTCTGTTTAATCTGAAGTAGTGAATCGAGATAAACGGGGCATTTTCAGATTGGCAGGCTGTAACCACTGGAGTGTCGCAATGATCATTGCTGCTGCTCCAGCTATTTACCATCTATATTCGGGACTTAGACAAAGAAAGTGAGTGCAATGTTTCTAGATTTGCTGACGAAACAAAGCTAGGTACAAATGCATACTGTGAGGCTGAGACAAAAAAGATGTCGGCAGTTTAAGTGAATGGGTAACAAGGTGGAAGCTGAAAAATAATGGGGATCTGTTAGGTTATTCACCTCGTTCGCAAAATAGTAAAGCACTTTTTAAAGTGTGTGTTCTGACGGCGCTTCTACATTTTTGTTAAAATGTTTTGGGGACTCGTGTATGTTGCAATTGTAGCATTGTATTATTTGTGGAAATTGAAAATGATTCAATGGATTTACTTTTCATTTTCCTATTTGAAAACAACCTTTACTGGAAGCCACCTGTCTTCAGATAAATACCCAGCAGAGGCTTTGTGACTTGGGGGAGATTTTGTTCAGAGAACTGACAGGTCAGGATTTCTGGGGATCTGGAGCTATACCATTGAGATATTGCTTTTGGTTTCGCTTTAGACGGTGTTTTCGGGATGTTACGTGTTTTGAAGGCAGCTGGAGAAAACCAGCCAAGCAAGCAGTCACAATAAGCACCCTGTTCCATGTCTTTGAGATGTACTTTGAAGCGAATGTAAGAGATCCATAAATTGACGTTGCATTCCGACTGAAAGGCCTGCCAGAAACTCCTGCTGTCATATTTCTCTTGGAAAGCCTATCAGACTGATCTTCAACGTCGCCTGGAAAGATACCTTCTAGAAATGTCCTACTGATGGTGAGGGAGGGAAAGAGACGGGTAAGGAGGAAAGAGAGAATGGCTGAGAGACCGAGAGACACACACAGTAAGGGAGAGGGTGAAGAATAAAATGTCTCAAAGAGAAAGGATGGGCTCGAGGGACCGTGCAGCCTCTTCCTCTCTTCCTCAGGGCTTTTTAATATTACATCCTGAACTAAACAAGGTTATGATGATAATGTTTAGCAAATGAAATGGAATTAATTAACAATAGTTTCTCCTTTGAAATGATCATTATTAATTCATAATTTTACTTGTGTGAATTTGGGCTTGACAGATATTTGGTGTTTATTAACATCGCTGAATAAATAAATATTGGAAGATTCAATTTCACTTTGTTCCCATCCTTGTTCAAACACCTCCCGACTCACTCGAAGGTTTAAACCTGAGGATCAGTTCTGGTGGTGCAGGGTCCCTTTAAGAGGTTGGGACTGACCCTCTCCATGTTGCCCCCTCCTCCACCCCACTCGGTGTCACAGCGCTGGGTCACGGGTTACAGACTGTCAGTCTCTCTGACTGACCCATGACCCCCTTACACCAAAGACAAGAAAAGGAAAGCAAAAATTATCTTGCTCCCTGTGAAATCAAATTGACAATAAATTGAAACCCCGAGCATGAAATATAAAAGGCGAAAAGAGAGATTTTGATGTTTGTAAAAACATTTTGTACACAGAGGGAGGTGTTTGTGTTTATCTGTCCAAGTTGGTCAATGTGAATATATGTGTCTCTGTGTGGGTTCGTTCTCTCTCTCTCTCTCTCTCTCTCTCTCTCTTGGTCAGTGGGAATGGCTGTGACTGGCTGTGGATTTCTATGTGTGTGTGTGTTTATCTGGACATGTCAGTCTGCCTCTGTGTATTTGACTGTCTTTCTGTCTGTATGTGGGTTTGTCTGTGTGTGGGATTGGACACCGAAGGAGACTCTTTCATCCAATGGTGACTTTATGGGTGGACCTGAGGAACAGAAAACGATCTGAACTTGGAAGAGGTTTTGTGTATAGACCCCCTTGTCGCAGTTCTGAGGTGTCAGATTGTATAAATGCACAAATTAGGCAAGTGTGTAACAAAGGCAAAGTCGTATTAATGTGGGATTTTAACTTACACAAAGATTGGGAGAGGCAGACTAGCATCTGTCAGAAAGGTAGTGAATTTTGGGAATGTGTCTGGGATAGTTTCCGACAGCCATGTGTCCTAGATGTAACAAGGGGAGAGGCAATATTAGATTTAGTTATGAGTAAGGAGCCAAATTTAATTATCAGCCCAACAGGTGTGAATATTTATCAATTAGTGGTCACAACATGATTGAAATCAAGGTATCGTTTGAAAGTGAAATGCACGAATCAGCTGCTAGAATTTTAGACTTGGGTAAGGCTGACTTTCCCAGGATTAGACAGAGACTTTCCACAGTAAACTGGGAAGATCTCTTCATGGGTCAAACAACTGAATAACAGTGGAAAATATTGAAAGAAACATTTCACGCAATACAGAGCGAGTATATACCCCTGAGAGGAAAAAGCTCCACTTCACAGGAAAAACAGCCATGAACAACCAAAGAGATTAGGGACAGTACAAACGTAAAAGCAAGGACTTACAAAAATGCAAAACACAGCACAGATCCGGCCGAATTGGATAAATACAAAGATCAGCAAAGGGTCACAAAGCAGCTTAAAGGAGTAACTGAAAGAGATTATGAAATGAAACTTTCAAAAGACATCGAAATCAATAAGAAGAAATTTTATAGTTACATAAGGGGAAAGCGGGTGGTCAAGAGCAATGCAGGCCCACTAAAAGCTGAAAATTGAGATATTGTCATTGATAATGGGGAAATGGCAGACATGTTGAACAATTACTTTGCCCCAGTATTTACAGTTGAAAAGGAGGATAACTTACCGGCAATCCCGAAAAATTAACAGCCGATAGGTGCCAGGGACTTAATACAATTAACGTTCAGTAAAACATCAGTAACAATGAAATTAATGCAACTAAACAGTGAGAAATCTCCAGATACTGATGGTTTCCATGCGCTGGTGTTAAAGGAAGTAGGTGAGCACGTTGTAGATACCCTAACTATAGTCTTTCAGAGTTACCTAGATTCAGGAGTTGTCCCTCTGGGCTGGAAAGTTGTACATATCACTCCATTTGTGAAGAAGAGTGAAAGGGGGAACCAAGGAAATTACAGATGAGTTAGCCTGACATCTGTGGTGGGCAAGTTGCTGGAGTCTATAATCAAGGATACCGTGACTGAACACCGAGAAAAAATTCAGTTAATCAGGGACAGCCAACGTGGATTCATGACGGGAGGTCATGCCTGATAAATCTCATTGATACTTTTTTTAAAGAGGTGACTAAGGAACTGGACAGGTGAATGTCGATGGATGTTATTTCTATGGACTTTCCAGAAGGCATTTGATAAAGTCCCACATAAGAGACTGTTAATTAAGGTAGACACCCAGGGAGTTGAGGGCAAATTATTGACATGGTTAGGAAGTTGGTTGAGTCGTCGGTGACAGAGAGTGGGGATAATGGGTAAGTATTCGCAGGATGTAACTAGTGGTGTCCAACCGGGATCTGTGTTGGGGTTTCAATTATTCACATTACTCATTAACGACTTGGATGATGGCATCGTAAGTCATATATTCAAATTTGCTGATGATGCGAAGTTAGGCGGCATTGTAGAAAGTCTAGATGATCGCATAAAGTTACAAGGAGATATAGACAGACGAGGTGAATGGAAAAAAAAAACAGTGGCAGATGGATGTCAATGTGGGCAAGTGTGAGATTATCCATTTTGGACCAAAAAAGTATCGAGCAGTGTACTTCTAAATGGAAAGAGGTTAAGTACAGTGGATGACCAAAGAGACTTGGGGGTTCAGGTGCATAGATCTTTAAAATGCCACAAGCAAGTGCAGAAATTATTCAAAAAGGCTAATGGAATGCCAGCCTTTATATCTAGAAGACTGGAGGAAAAAGACACAGAGGTTATGATGCAGCTGTACAAAACCATGGTTAGACCCCACTTGGAATACTGTGAGCAGTTCTGGGCACCACACCTGAGGAAGGATATATTGGCCTTAGAGGGAGTGAAATGTAGGTTTACTGGAATGACACCTGGACAACACGGGTTAAGCTACGAGGAGAGATTACACAAATTAGGCCTTTTCTCGCTCGAATTTAGAAGGTTGAGGGGTAATCTGATCGAAGTCTTCAAGATATTCACAGGAAAAGATAAGCTAGATAAAGATAAACTAATTCCACTGTTCGAAGATTCCAAAACGAGGGGACATAGTCTAAAAAGTAGGGCCAGTCCATTCAGGGGCGATTTTAGGAAGCCCTTCTTCACGCAATGGGTGGGAGAGGTTTGGAACTCTCTCCCACAAACATCGGTTGAATCCAGAACAGTTGTTAGCTTTAAATCTGAGATACATTTCTGTTAAGCAAATATATTAAGGGATATGGGCAAAAGGCAGGTATATGGAGTTAGGCTGCGGATCAGCCATGATCTCATTGAATGGTGAGACAGGCTCGAGGGGCTGAATGGCCTAATCCTGTTCCTCCCTTGCTGTGTTCCAATAATCTCTTAATAAAGATCTTTCATCTTAACAACTCCGACGAATATACCGAAATATCCTGCACAAAATATCACCCAGTTGTATCATTATACTTGTCAGAACAAAAGTGCCTCTCACAAATGCTGCCGATGTTGGGTTTATTTGGTCTGATGATGCAAAGGTTGGTGGGACAGAAAGCTGTGACGAGGGCACAAAGAGACTGCAAAGGAAGATTGAAAGGTGAAGTGAGTGGGCAAGATATTGGAAGCTGGAATATCATGTGGAGAAATGTGAGGTTCTTTACTTCGGCAGGAAGAATAGAAACACAGAACATTTTTCAAACGGTGAGAAACTGTTAAATGTTGGTGTCCAGGAAGGATATACTTGCCTTCGAGGCGAGGAGAGAGAGAGAGAGAGTGAGACATAGAGATGGGGTGAGGGAGAAGGCCAGTATTAAATGTCCCAAAGATACTATGCAGGGTGCATTATAAAACAAAATCTGACACCAAACACACATAAGGAGAGATTAAGGCTGATGACCAAAAGCTTGGTCAAAAAGGTTAGTTTTAAGGAATGTCTTTCAGCAGGAATGAGAGGTAGAGAGGCAGAGAGGTTGTGAAAAGTAATTCCCAAGTGTTAACAGGCAGTGACATTAATTCCTGATTATTGGTAAAAATTTGTTAGGAAAGGGTATTAATATTTACGGAGCCGAGAGAGTTTGATGTGGACAAGAAGCAAATCAGCCATGACCTGATTGAATGGGTGGGACATGTTCCAGGGGCCGAATGGCCTCCTTCTGTCTTCCGAAGGGTTTTATTAATATCACTGCCAATGCAATGTTGGTTTTCTGTTTGAAAAGTGCTGACAAGGTCGGGGTTCTCTCTGGTCTCCCCTAAACCCTCCTGCCAGCCTTGGAACGACTCATTGATTCATGTCCAAGGGAACCAGTCAAGGGTCCTGGTCTATATTTGCTGAGCCTTCCAGTCTCACTCAGTTTCTCGTCTATATTTGACTGCACATCACCCCTACTGTACCTCCACTCTGTATCCGATCCACCTGCCAAATTAGTTTAACCACTCCCACCCCCAAACGGCACTAGCAAAACTTCCAGCAAGGATGTTGGTCCCATTGCAGTTCAGGTGCAACCCATCTAACTTGTACAGGTCCCACCTTTGCCAGAAACAGACCCATTTTTCATGAAAACAAACGCCCTTCCTCCTGCCATGCATTCATATGCTCGATCCTCTTCTTCCTATACTCACTAGCACGTGGCACTGGGAGTAATCCAGAGATTAGAATGTTTGCGGTCCTGCTTTTTAATTTGCTACTTGGAACCCTAAATACTTGTTGTATTACCTCATCCCTCTTTCTACTTATGTCGCTGGTAGCAATGTGTACCACAACCTCTGACTGTTCACCCTCCCCCTTCAGAATGTCTTGCAGCCGTTCCGTGAGATCCTTGGCCCGAGTGCCAGGCAAGCAACATACCATCCTGGCGTCACTTATGCGGACACATAAACGCGTGTCTGTACCCGTTACGATAGAATCCCCCATCACAATAGTTCCCCCCACACTTTTTCCTACCCTGCTGTGCAGCTGAGCCACCGGTGGTGCCACTGTCCTGGCTTTTGCCGCGTTCCCCTGAGAAGCTATCTCCCCCAACAGTATCCGAAGTGGAACATCTGTTAGAATTGGAAATGGACCAAGGGGACACCTGCACTATCTGCCTAGTTCTTCTGCTCTGCATGTGGGGTTCACCCAATTCCCTTTCCACATGAGCAGTCTTTACCTGCTGTGTGACCACCTCCCTGTACGTGCTATCCACGATGATATCAACCTTGCAGATGCTCCACAGTGTCCCCAACTGCCTCTCAAATCCGAAACGCGGATTTTGAGTTGCTGCAGCTGGAGACACCTCCTGCACACGTGTTCACCCTGGACACTGTAAGAGTCCCTGACTTCCCAGATCGCTCAAGAGGACCACTGCAGGTTGCCGAGCCGCCCTGCCATAACTTACCCTTAATTAATACCCTTAAATTACCCACGAATTTGATTATTTACACAAAGGACCTTGGGTCCCTAAACAAAAACAACCTACTATATTAAAACAAAACTGTAGACCTTTCCCTTTTCCTTTACTTTCCAACCCAGCTACTTGGAGTTATTCTCTCAGAACAGTTACGCACCAATTCTTGAGCATTGAAGGAACTTTATTATCGAAGACAATATTTAAAATGCTTACTTTTTGTTTCAACTATCGACATTCCATTTGATTCCAGGCCTTGCCATGTTTTGTTTTTCTATTCATTTGATTCCTCCAATAATCATCGCTTTGTCTTTGTCTCAGCTGTTGTTGCACTTCTAAATCCCAGTGGTCATACTCAAATATTTTCTCTCCTATTTGCTTGATGTAAGTTAGGTTAAAACAGAAACTGGATTCTCTTATAACTCAAATGACTTATTGCATGTTGCAACAAAACAGTTGCCTATTTAAAGATAAATGCAGCTCAACTGATTTTACCCCACGTTAACACATTTATATTGCAGATGGATGTTTAATTTGTGAATCCCAGGAAAAGTTACAAACCATTTACTAATCATGTTGCCATTCACAAAGTATGACATTGACTAATTCCCTTCTTAATGAGTCCACTGATTAATTATTATGAGGATTAAGTAACGTTAGTCATTTTAAAACACCATTCCAAGAACCTCCAATTCCCCACAATCCAAAATCTGCCTCCTCCTCCATCTCATTATTTTTGTTGCCCACTCTTTCTCATCTCTAGCTCATGCGTCGTGTGATCTGCACAAAGTATGCATGTTCTTACCCTCTTAAATATCATAACCCCAAATGACTACTGATGATGAAGAATGTTATTATCTGTTAAGACGTCATTGACACTCCTCAGGTTGAAAACTGTCACCCCACCTACTGATCACCTCACTCGATGACAGTCATTATCCTTTCACAGGAGTGCTGTCAATTCCTAAACTATTATCATGCAAGTACATACAATTAAAACAACAGATAATGCTCGCTGTCTTATTATTTACCTCAGATACCCCTTCACTGTTGATTGGAAACGCACCGAATCATACTGATTTATTTTTCATCTAAGTTTCCCAAATTCAAATAATGGTGTCATCAGTTGATAATATCTTTCGTTTATTTATCTTAAAAAAAGGTTTTCCTCAATATTCAGCAACCACCTAGACAGTATTCCCACTAACCTTTTTGAAAATTACGTATGTTTTTATCCCTTTAAACTCAGGCAGACTTCCTTTAGAGTGCTTGGAATAGCAACACATATTAATTTATTTATTATTGATTCAAATGTCATAAACAATTATTTCCATGTTTCATGGTTGCAGATGAATTTATCAGAGACACTAATGTCGACAGTTGTTATGCAAGCTGACTACAAATAATTACATAGACTTTCTCTGGAAAGATAACAAATAGAAACAGATGTATGAATGAATTAATGCCAATTCCTGACTTTTTAAAAAAAGAAGGCCAAGCCTTCAGATCAAAATATTAACATGCTGTCTTAAATGTTGCAGAATTCTTAAGCTGCTGGAGTTGATTGATCTCTGTGACCATTTGGTCCACTGATTTAGAGAAACAAAGAACACAAGGTCCATTCGGCTTGCAACCAGATGAGTTCCTTCTGTCCAGATATATGTGGTAATTTAGAAACAGTAATTATCACAAAATCCTCGGTGGATACAAAATTGACTTTGTGGCAGGAAACAAAGGGTAATTGTTGATGGGCGTCTTAATGACGGGAAGGCTATGTCCAGTGGTATTCCGGGGAGCTCAGAACTGGGTCCCCTGCTTTTTGTGGTATAACAATGATTTGGACGTAAATGTAGGGGGCATGCTCAAGAAGTTTGCAGACCAGACGAAGATTGGATTTTTTGGTAGATAGCAAGGGGGATAGCTGTAGGCTGCAGGAAGATATTGATGGTCTGCTCAGATGGGCACAAAAGTGACAAATGGTATTCCAGCCAGAGAAATGCGAGGTGGTGCATTTTAGGAGGTCAATCAAGACAAAGGAGGACACGATAAATGAGAACATACTGAGAAGTGAGGGACCTTGGAGTCAATGTCCACAGATCCCTGAAGGTAGCAGCACAGGTCGATAAGGTGGTTCAGAAGGCATATGGAATCCTTTATTTTATTAGCTGCAGTATAGAATATGAGAGCAGGGGGGTTACGCTGGAAATGTATAACTCATTGGTTCGGTCACAACTTGAGTACTGTGTGCAGTTCTGGTCACCTCATTACATAAAGGATGTAATTGCACGATAGAGGGTACAGAGGAGATTTACGAGGATGTTGCCAGGACTGGAAAAATGCAGGCACGAGGAAAGATTGAACAGGTGTGGTTATTCTCCTTGGAACAGAGAAGGCTGAGAGGAGATCTGATTGAAATGTACAAAATCTGAGGAGCCTGGATAGAGTGGAGGTGAAGGATTTATTCGCCTTCTCAGAGAGGTCAGTGACGAGGGGGCAGAACTTTAAACTGATGGCTAGAAAAATAGAGGGGAGATGAGGACAAAATGTTTTCACCCAGATGATGGTAGTGATCTGAACCTCACTGCCTGAAAGGGTAGCTGAGGCAGAGACTCTCTACTCATTGAAAAGGAGTCTGGATATGCACCTCAGCTCCCATAATCTGCAGGGCTACGAACCAAATGCTAGAAGGTGGGAGTGGAATAGGTGGATCCTTTTTCAGCTGGCTCAGCCAGGATGGGTCAAAGTGGCCTCTTTCTGTGCCTTCGACATTTTATGCTTCTATGATTCTATGGTTCTTGGAAGCTTCAAATACTAAATTATTCCTCTTCTCCATTGATATTCGTTCTATGCTTTCGACCTATCTTGTATATGGTAATTCAAATGGCATCTTATTTACAGGTCTTTCGGATCTATGTCTGGTTGTTCCCCTTATGTATTCCTTTCCTTGAATGAAAACAGTTGGTCAGACTAATCAGAGCAAGATGCCACTCAACTTCACAACCAGTCATTTCGTTTTAGCCTTTTTCAACGTCTGGCCTCAAGTTGCGCCATTGTATGTTTTGGGGTTTTGAGGCTAAAACACTTCTATTTAAAAATTCTCAGTTCTGAATTTTCAATTTATTACAATGGGGTTCTCAGTTGTGCCTGACCTAGCATGTTACAAATAATGGCTAGTTGTGAACCCAGTATAATTAATTAAGCAAGATGTTATAAATACTTAACAAAAAGGCACTGATGACAATATGGACGTTTCTTATCCTTCAAGACCAGGATTCCTTGAATGTTGCCGGCACAGGCGATGCCTTTGTTCTCCTGTCACTGAATTGACATTACGTTGACCTGTGTTTCAGAATAATTACACAACAGGCACCATTATAAACTGTACCAGCAAAGACTCTGAGTTTCCATCTTTTGGGCTTCCGATTCCTTATTATGATATCCTTTGAATTACCTCTTCCATTAGTTTACAGTGTGGTTCAACTGCCGTCACTGCACTTCTGTAATTACAGTGGAGTACGCTAAAAGCATGTCCATCTCTTATTTACTAGCCTCCTAGAGTTAACATTTCATTGTGTGAACAAATAACACATCCTTGCAGATACAAAGCAGTTGGACAATCTATGTTTCATCTTCTTATCAACAATGCCAACTATCGTAAACAATTCACCTCAACATTCCCAAGATGCCAAAGCAATTGAGAATAAATGTGCCTCGTGGAATATCAGGAAGCAATGTTGTTTTTAAATATAAATGTTTTCTTCTGCAGATATATTTAATTGATCAAGTCAGTTAGCATACTTATTAAACTGCATGTTTCTTGTTTAATGATAGGTGTCATATCCAGTTCAAGCTTCTTTTAGGGAGTTCCTTTAGGGAGCGCAATCACTCTCCTCCTGACTCCTTGACGAAGGTCATCTCTTTCCCTTTGCTCACTGCTCGTTATCTTTTTTGATTCCTGCTAATTTACGTCCCACCCTCTTGCTCTCGACCCCCTCTTCCCGTCACTAACAGCTCTAGTGTTTGTCTTTACTCCTGCAATCCATTTTCTTCTGGACGTCCAGCAGTCACCTCTTGTCCATTAACCACTGGATCTTTAAGCTGGACTCAGTTGCTTTGTTTATGCATTAATTTAAAAATTGATGTAACTGGATATTTCACCGCGCTCTTTAACTGCTCTCTGAATTCGGACTGAATGGCCACATAAATAAATGTGTTTGTACAGCAACTTAAATTCCGCAGCATATATGCAACATTTTCAAAGATATAATAAGAAGCATCATCTAAGAAATGACCAATGCGAAAAATATATAACACATACACCAACCACAGAAATATGAAGCTGCCAGATATGGTGAAGAGTAAAATCATGGACTTCCTCCTTCTCTCCATTTCAGAGTCACTGTGATTATCTTTCTCGCTCTGACCTCTCAGTCTCTGACGAACTCGACTGGTCACTAAAATGTGTATGAACGTCAGAGCGTTCAGCAACAGAATTAAACTGAATGGTAATACTGGTGTTAAAGCTTTTTCAAACATTCTAAATCCAATCCATCGAGGGTCAGTAAAATAACTTCGCTTATTCGAGCAGTACCATTCTACATTGTCGATTACCAGAAAAGGTTTAAATCTAAAGTAGACAGGAATATTTTTTAGACAGAGCAGAATGCCAGTTGTTGATAGAAAAGTCGCAGTTTTTCTGGTGCAATATTTCGATTTCAGCTTCTGGCAACAAATGGCGACAAATCGATCAAATGTGAAAGCGATGGCGAACCAAACCGAACAGTCGATGGCTGCACGCATCAAGACATAGTGAGAGCGACACACAAAGGTGAGATACAGGAAATTTAATGCGAAATAATAATCATTGATTCTCCGGAGTATGATCTCAGTGATAATGACCAGTAGATCCGCTGTTGACATGGCCACCAGGTAACGGGTGGTGCAGCTGGAGATTCCGCAATTTCCCTTGGACAGGATCACATTTGAGATTAAATTAACTGTAAATGAGAGAAGGGAAAAATGGCTGTAAATTACTGAAAAACATTCTCCGCTCCTCAACCCTGGCAGGAAGGATTTTAGCACCAAAACCGTGTGGATTGGGATCAGGTCAGATCGGGTCCATAATCCCAACCTGCCTCCTACCCCAGCACTTCCAGATTGAACAAATCCTGGACGGGCAGGTACAGCACACCGCTCATCAGACGCTGGTAAACTAGTTAAATATAACAACGTGGAGCCCAAGAATGGGTAGACTGGAGAACTGCACCCGGTCTCCAACCACTCCCAGTGTAGGAACCCATCCCGGAATCGAATCAGTCCCTGGGTTCGAAGAAATTCCTCCCTGATTCGAACCAGTCCCTCGGATCGGAGACACTCATACGTCTTGGACCACTCCCTCTGATGTATAAATGAGTTAAATTGAAAAGGGAATTTACTGAGTCGATGCAAATGTGATCACAGCACAGGCTTTCATTTCTACAGGAATATCGTCAGAAGAAAAGTGTCATAATAACGTATTAGAAAGGTGGTGATTGAACACGTGAATAATGTGTACTCATCTGGACTACACATGATACAAATATCCAGGGTAACCAGCAGGTGCACGTATTCTTCACAAAAATAATCCCATAGCAGGGAGATTATAGTTATTGGGATATATGTTGTGGCTCCATTATGTCGATAAGAGAAGGATGATTGTTGAACTAATAGAGGCCTTTACAAAATTTTTAAAAAGGGTTCGAGAGGGAAAACGTGGACCTGATATTCCCACTTTGCTGGTGACCAGTTCTGTATTTCCTCAAAATAAGATGGTCATCAGTAAATACGCGATGGAATTCAAGAGAGACCTATTTACTTGTACTGCTGAGAACGTGGAATTGAGACCTCTTGCAGTAGTTGCAATGGAAGAAAAAATAAGAAGAAGTGAGGTTAGTGCATGATGGAGACAGGATTGGACGGATATGCTGATAGGATTAGATGAGCTGGAATGAAGAGAGGCTCGTGCAGAGCAGGAAGACTGTCCTAATCCAGTTGTACCGAATGCCCAGATTCTGTGTTGTAAAATTAATAAGTTGTCTATTAACATGTCATAGTCATCAGTGTTTTTCGTAATATTGAAGAGGATTATTTATTATTGCAGTGCACTTGTGAGCAAACGCTTCTCAGGACTGTGCTCGGGAAGGAAATTAATCAGCACCTGATGGTGCTGTCAACAACTATAATTAGAATTAGGATAAGATGGGGACCCGCACTGAATACAATTACAGATACTCCAGCAAATACATGTTCCCTGGAGTTACATTGTCCACACCAGTTAGTCAGCCACAATCAGTACAATTCTAGAGTGTCAGAGACTCCCAGTTGTACATGATCGCTGAGGTCAGGGGCTCCACACCAGTTAGTGCGCACACACAGTATAATTCTACATTAACAGATAATTCCAGAAATCCTTCCCCTCTGAGATTTTCCTGCTTTGAGCTGTGATTCTACAGAACACAACATTCCACATAATTCAATAACTTTACAATGCAGAGTGTCTTGAGCTAGAAACAGTTGAGACAACAGATTAAAACTGCACAGCTAATTCAGGAAATTAATGCAATTATATTATTGAGTGTGTGTCTGTGTAACTGTAACCATTCGATCGCATGTAATATTATTATTCCCATGCTAATGGAAGAAACCAGCTCATACTCAGATTTACAAAACCTCATTGGTTATAGATACTTACCAGGAACGCCAGTTACAGCAAGAATCACATAGAATATGTTCCTGACCCATTGAATTGGTCCGTGCATTTTCTGCTTGGAGTGATCGGTCTGTTCGTGCTGCAGGTAATATCTCTGAAATAAATTCTGAGGTGACACATTCCCAGTGCATTAACTTTATACCCTCCCGGATCTCTATGGGGATAAACAGTTTTTCTTAATCTTTGAACAAACAGATTACGACAGCTGTGTTAATTCCCTGTTGATGGAATATATTTTCCACTAAAATTGAATTGGACCCATCCCCATCCCCACCCCCAAGTCTGGACAAATCTGATCACAATAAGCAACTAATCATAACTGGAAGATGTGTTAAACAGAAATAAAGGAAGTCCGAGAAAAATCATGAGTCCCATCTGTGGATGTCATGTTGTTTTCGTGATGGCCTGCACCCTGCATGACTATTAAGAAATTAAATTCCTAACGTCGGAGAAGCCTGTAACGGATATTCGTCCTTACTTTGGATGCTCTCTTTATCTGTGCAATTCCGTTCAACAATTCATATATTCAAACAAAAAGGAGTATGGAATGGTTGCAACACAGCAGTTGGCCATTAGGTCTGTCTTGACCATGTCAGCTCTCTGCACGGGCAGCTCAGCTAATCTCACTCCTCCATCTCCTCCTCACTGACCTGCATTGTTTTTCTCTTCAGTTGTTCATTCAGTTCGCTTCTGATTGATTCTGTCTTCACCACTCTCTCAGGCGTTCATTTCATATCCTCAACACGTGCTTTGGAAACATACGTTTTCCCTCATGTCGCCATTGATTCTTTTGCCACTCCCTTAAACCTGTGTCCTTTGCTTTTCGCCAGGTTTGCCAATGAGAGCAGTTTATCTCTATCTACTCTGTTTAAACAACCCATGGTTTGGAACAACTCGATCAAACTCTCTCTCAATTTCCTCTTTAAGGAGAAAAACTTCGATTCTCTAATCTGTCGGCATAAAACATCTGTCACCCCTGGAATTTTCACTTGAACATTTTCTACACCTGCTCTAAAGCCTCAAAGTGTGGTGCCTCGAACTGGACACAATGGCAGGATTTTCAATATTGCTCTCTCCCTCACACGGTCCGAGCTACTCCGTTTCCCTTTTCAACCTCTTTGTCCGATACATCGATCATTGTGGCTGTGTCAAACCCTTGTTCACATCGAGCTCTAAAATTTAATCTAATTTGCATTGAAATATCTGTACCTCTCTCGCCTGAAAATGGTCGATCTGTGACTCCTTACTTCTCTTCCACGAATTTCCTCCCTCAATATAAGTGTACAGACTCTGCATCAATATTTACTATGATCCACCAACTTCCACAGTTATCTTGACCACACTTCCTCAAACTCCACTTTGCATAAATAATAAATTCCATTCTCTTAGTTTCCTCATCGCCTTTTGTTTGTTTAAACGATTACATTTTCCATGCCAGTGCTTCTGTAGTCTTTTCAATTCACATTAACCGTGCATTCCTCACATTAGTTTTTCAAAGGCCTCAGCTGGATCTGTTCCATCACCCAAGTGACTGTCCTCACCTCCTTCCCTACCATCCAGAACCATGATATTAATTCACTTATTCCCACTTTCCACTCCAACCGCCTCCACCTTCAACACATCATCCTCCTCCATTTCCACCATGTCGAACTAAAATCGCGAACACAATATCTGCATTCACTCTTCCTTCACATCAAAGATGACGTTTGCCTGCCCGCAGCTCCTTTCTGTGCATGTGTAAGAGATGCAACAGATTTCCTCTCACCTAAGGTCTTTAGAAATAAAAGAGGGAGTAGGCCATTCAGCCCATCGATCATGTTCTGCCATTCCATACCATAATGGTTATCTGACCATGGACGTAATTGCAATTTCCTGCCAGACAACAGTAAGTCTTCAGTCCCTCGTAAATGAAAAGTCAGTCTCAACCAGCCTTGAATATATTCAATGACCCAGACTCCACTGACTTCTGCGGAAGTGAATTCTAAATGCGATGGAACTTCAAGAGAATAAATTCCTCCTCATCACCATTTTAACTGGGAGACCGCCTATTCATAGTGGCGCAGTGGTTAGCACCGCAGTCTCACAGCTCCAGCGACCCGAGTTCAATTCTGGGTACTGCCTGTGTGGAGTTTGCAAGTTCTCCCTGTGTCTGTGTGGGTTTTCTCCGGGTGCTCCGGTTTCCTCCCACAAGCCAAAAGACCTGCAGGTTGGTAGGTTAATTGGCCATTATAAATTTCCACCAGTATAGGTAGGTGGTCGGGAAATGTAGGGACAGGTGGGGATGTGGTAGGAATATGGGATTAGTGTAGGATTAGTATAAATGGGTTGTTGATGGTCGGCACCGACTCGGTGGGCCGAAGGGCCTGTTTCAGTGCTGTATCTCTAAACATAAACATAAACAAACGGTAGAGAATGTGCTGAGCTCGGAACCGGCCAGGGCATCAATGTAACACACATCTGGGCTTAGACTGAGGCAGCAAGGTGAAGGCTTCTTGCTCCTTGGTTGTGGGCATTGCTGGCAAGGCTGTTATCCACCTTTAGTTTCTCTTGGGGACGTGGTGGAGAGCCACCTTCTTGAAACGCTGGACTCCATCTGCTTTAGGTACACCCGCAGTACAATGAGAAAGGAGGTTCCAGGATTTTGACCCAGCAATTGTGAAGAAATGACGATGTCGTTCCAACTCAGGATGTCTGTGGCTGGAGGGAACGTGCAGGTGTTCATGCTTCCATGCGTCTGCCACACTTATCCTTTTAGGTGTGAGCGGTCTCGTGCCTGGAATGCGCTGTCGAAATAAATTCAGTAACTTCCTGCGGTGTGATGTTATATATGGTGCACACGGCAGCCACTGTGTGCTGGTGGTGGCACATCAACCAAGTCCATTTGTTTGGATCCTGCTGAGGCGCTTGAGTTTTGTTGGCGGTGGGACAGATCCAGGTAAGTGTAGTATATTCCATTATTCCTGACTTATGCCTTGTAGATTGTGGATGTAAAAGTCAGTGAGTTATTTATTGCATAAATCCCAGCGTCTTATCTTCTCTGGAGCAACAACATTTATTTGGCTGGCCTAGTTAAAATTCTGATCAAAGGTAACGCGTATGATATTGATAATGTCGTAATTGGGGACTGACCACAACGATTAATATCAAGGGGAGGTGGTTAGATTCTCTCCTGTTGGACAAGGCCATTTCATGGCAAATGTGTGATGTGAATTTTAGATGCCAATTAGCTGCCCAAATCTGATGCAAACAATGCAAAATTGCCGTGTTTTTTGTGGGAGTGAAAGAAGACAGTTTCAGTTTGTCCGTCATTCATCCAGAGTGAATGTCTTCTCATCTTGGCCTCAATCTTTGACCGAATGATTGAAAGAGGCAAATCACAGGGTAGTTGGGTGATGTATAAACTGTCATTGGTCTATTTGTTGAAACAAGCCATGAGCCTCATGATTGGCTTTGATAATTTCGAAAAGATACATGATAATGATCAGGAGAACATGGAAAATACGCAGATTTGTGTCATATATGGACAAGAGGAGGGGTCATTGGATCTGATACAGGCTCTTCAATTCCCCATCAATGTTTAGTTACATGTTTTAAATGGGAGGTCACAATATGGCTAGTAAAGATGCTGTGTATCAAACCTTGTGGCATTCAAAGCTCTATCTTGGGAATTATATGAACCATCACTTCCCACAACATGGCGGGCCATTGTAGCAACAGGGGGGATTGCAGAATGGGTGTGCGAGAGTTCGGGCTAATGAGAGGTCCAACCTTGCCTTCTTGTTGATGGAACTGTAGCTCGAGTGTCCAGTTGGTAGGAGATGGAGGAAGCTGTTAGCAGCACAGCTCTGACTGAGAGTTCCGGAAGTGATTGACAACAGATTGCAGAGTTCCACGGAAAGTAAGTAATACAATTCCGGCCCCCAGGATATCATTTTATCTTCTGGGTTACCTAAACACAGCAGCAAGAAGCCTTCAACCCCGAGGACTATGTCAGTTGGCTGTAAAGGCAAAGCTGCCACAGGTTTCACATTTATAACAACAAGAATCCAAAGACGTGGATTCACTGCTGAATCAGATTCAATCCTTTGTCAGTTCAAAATCTTTCTATTTCAATAATTTCGTTTCCTTTCTCAAGAAGGTCTATTTTCCCTCGTAATTTTACATGTTGTTCCCAAATATTTATGTGATTTTATGTTCGATTTCGCACAATATCAGGATCGATCAGTTCTACAATTACTAACTTGGCATTCAACAAACCCCCTAAAAAATCTTCAAGGCAAATCTGCCAGCAAAAGCATGCCCACGTCCTTCTGCGTCTCCCACACATGAATTACAATTATTGCAGATTTATAACTTTGTGGTGAGTGGGTTCCTTGTTGATTTGAATTACCCTGAGGGAGGGACTCATAACCTCATAGAATATTTAGTTCACCTGTTCTGCACGGCCTGAAGTCAGGCAAATCCCACGCCCTGACAGAGATCAACAAAGGAACATGAAACATCCCAATTACAAGATCTGATCCTGAGAAGGCGCCAAATGTAAATTTCTTAAACATGCATCTGTCAAAGGATAAAGCAGGAGCCAGTCTTACTTCCACATAGTTTTATTCACAATAATCCATACCGCATAAGTGCCGACAGCATTTCTCTTCTCCAGACCAGCTCCCCCGTCCCCCTCCCCAGGTGGAAACTGGTTATTCCATATGCACCCTGATCTTTCCACAATTAGTATCAGCTGCTCTTAATCAGAATTAGAGCATGCAGCTATGCATACTCAATTGATAAATTATTTGCAACATTGGTTCATTAGCAGCATTTTGTTATCAGTCCATGAATGTGTCCATTGTACATTATTATTTTTCTTGTGATTCCTGTTCGAATATACAAGCTACATGTGAGAATTTATGCTCCTGTTTGAAGACCAGAACTGCTCTTCACATGTCCTGCATTGCATGAATTAACACCCTCTAGACTGTTCATTCAACACTCCCCACGAAATCTAACACTATCTCACTCACTCACACAGCGACATACACAAACACACTTAAGGAAAGTACATTTGAAAAGAATAGTGCACTTTTACAGCTTATAATCAAAATAATAGTTCATAATTCACATGGCTCGCAGTCGAAAAGACAGGTTGCGACCTTATGAAAAAGACACCTTCACTCCTGATGTGTAGCTTAGCTAAGTTCAAGTTCTGAAGTGGCTTTCAGGATTCTCTTGACGGGATAGAATTTCTGCAGGCCACAAACTTGGTTGCTTTCAGTCTCGTTACCACGAGGCCACTTTGCAGTATTGGTGGGTTCGAAATGGAACAGGCTTGGAGACGTCACCATGCTGCAGTCTCCAATTATTTAAGCATAGGTTTTTCTGCCATTTTTGCTGTTGCTGTTGTGACTTTCTTCAGATAGCAGTTAAAGAATAAAACTAAACCAACATGGTTAGCTGACCATGTGCATTATCACATTTCCCTTTCTCAAATATGGTGTTGGAATTAGGGTGATTATTCATTATCTAGCTTATTGCTTGATGACTGTCTTTGTTTCAGAAAGACCCATTCAGTTCAGGATTGCCTCTTGGAATGTCTCAGGATACGTGGAGTTGCCACTTCTTAGTCTGGAATGTATCATTTTGTCCTTGCGAGACAGTATGGCTGTTTAGAAATTCACTGATCAGGTCAGATAACCTTTGGTGGCCATTATTTGCGGCTCGTGTGGTCCATTTTAAAAGAAAAGTCAGTTACAAAATCTTACACACTCAGTGAAAATCTGTGTTAAAAGATATGAATTTGAAATGGCTCGACTGGGCATGGCAATAATATTAAATTAATTGTGTCAAATGATATTAGTGCTAAAATATCTTCTTTGGCCTCCTTATCTGGAGCGACAATGGGTGAGCGTCTGGAGGTGGTCAGTGGTGTGTGGAGCAGCGACTGGAGTGGCTATGCAGGCCAATTCTATTTATTTATTTCTATTTATTTATTCAGAGATACAGCACTGAAACAGGCCCTTCGGCCTACCGAGTCTGTGCCGACCAACAACCACCCATTTATACTAAACCGACAGTAATCCCATATCCCCTACCACCTACCTACACCAGGAGCAATTTACAATGGCCAATTTACCCATCACCTGCGACTGCTGGATAGGTTTGTCCCGATGAGGCAAGGAAGGGATGGTAGGGTGAAGGAACCTTGGATGACAAGAGATGTGGAACAGCTAGTCAAGAGGAAGAAGGAAGCTTACTTAATTATTTTTTTTTATTTAGAGATACAGCACTGAAACAGGCCCTTCGGCCCACCGAGTCTGTGCCGACCATCAACCACCCATTTGTACTAATCCTACACTAATTTCATATTCTTCCCATATCCCCACATTTCCCGACCATCTACCTATACTAGGGGCAACTTATAATGGCCAATTTACCGATCAACCTGAAAGTCTTTGGCATGTGTGAGGAAACCGGAGCGCCCAGAAGAAACCCACGCAGACACAGGGAGAACTTGCTAACTCCACACAGGCAGTACCCAGAAATGATCCCAGGTCGCTAGAGCTGTGAGGCTGCTGTGCTAACCACTATGCCAGTGTGCCGCCCGACGCGAAGGTTGAGAAAGGAAGGATCAGCCAGGGCTCTAAAGGGTAACAAGGTAGCCAGGAAGGAACTAAAGAATGGACTTAGGAGAGCGAGATGGGGACATGAGAAAGTCTTGGCGGGTAGGATTAAGGAAAATACCAAGGCGTTCTACACTTATGTGAGGAACAAGAGGATGGCCAGAGTGAGGGTTGGGCCTTTCAGAGATAGTGGAGGGAACTTGTGCCTGGAGTCGGAGGAGGCAGGGGAGGTCCTAAATGAATACTTTGCTTCAGTATTCACTAATGAGAGTGACCTGGTCGTTTGTGAGGACAACGTGAAACAGGCTGACCAGCTCGAACAGGTTGATTTTAAGAGGGAAGATGTGCTGGAAATGTTGAATGATTTGAGGACAGATAAGTCCCCGGGGCCAGACGGGATAAACCCAAGGATATTACGGGAAGCGAGGGAATAGATTGCCGCGCCTTTGACGATGATCTTTGCATCCTCACTATCCACTGGAGTAGTACCAGATGATTGGAGTTTGGCAAATGTTATTCCCTTGTTCAAGAAAGGGAATAGGGATAACCCTGGGAATTATAGACCAGTCAGTCTTACGTCGGTAGTGGAAATATTATTGGAGAGGATTCTGAGAGATAGGATTTATGATTACTTGGAAAAGCATGGTTTGATTAGAGACAGTCAGCATGGCTTTGTGAGGGGTAGGTCATGCCTCACAAGCCTTATTGAATTCTTTGAAGATGTGACAAAACACATTAATGAAGGAAGAGCAGTGGATGTGGTGTATATGGATTTTAGCAAGGCGTTTGATAAGGTTCCCCATGGTAGGCTCATTCAGAAAGTAAAGAGGCATGGGATACAGGGAAAGTTGGCTGTCTGGATATAAAATTGGCTGGCTCATAGAAGACAGAGGGTGGTAATAGATAGAAAGTATTCAGCATGGAGCTCGGTGACCAGGGGTGTTCCGCAGGGATCTGTTCTGAGAGCTCTGCTTTTTGTAATTTTTATAAATGACTTGGATGAGGAAGTGGAAGGCTGGGTTAGCAAGTTTGCCGATGACACGAAGATTTCTGGAGTTGTGGATAGTGTGGAAGGCTGTTGTAGGTTGCAACGGGACATTGACAGGATGCAGAACAGGGCTGAGAAGTGGCAGATGGAGTTCAACCTGGAAAAGTGTGAAGTGATTCATTTTGGAAGCTCGAATTTGAATGCAGAATACAGGCTTAAAGACAGGATTCTTGGTAGTGTGGAGGAACAGAGGGATCTTGGGGTCCATTATCATAGATCGCTCAAAGTTGCCACCCAAGTTGATAGGGTTGTTAAGAAGGCGTATGGTGTGTTGGCTTTCATTAACAGGGGGATTGAGTTTAAGACCCGCGAGGTTATGCTGCATCTCTATAAAGCCCTGGTTAGACCACACTTGGAATATTGTGTTCAGTTTTGGTCGCTCATTATAGGAAGGATGTTGAAGCTTTTGAGAGGGTGCAGAAGAGATTTTCCAGGATGCTGCCTGGACTGGAGGGCATGTCTAACGAAGAAAGATTGAGGGAGCTAGTGCTTTTCTCATTGGAGCGAAGAAGGATGAGAGGTGACTTGATAGAGGGGTACAAGATGATGAGAGGCATAGATAGAGTGGATAGCCAGAGACTTTTTCCCAGGGCGGAAAGGGCTATCACCAGGGGGCATAATTTTAAGGTGATTGGAGGAAGGTTTCGGGGAGATATCAGAGTTAGGTTCTTTACATAGTGAGTGGTGGGTGCGCGGAATGCGCTGCCAGCGGTGATAGTAGAAGCAGATACATTAGGGGCAATTAAGCGACCCTTGGATAGGTACATGGATGATAGTAGAATGAAGGGTATGGAGGTAGTTTGATCTTAGAGTAGGTTAAAGGTTCGGCACCACATCGTGGGCCGAAGGGCCTGTACTGTGCTGTACTGTTCAATGTCGATGTACTTTGGCTGTGGGAGAAAATTGGAGCACCCGGCAAAAACCCACGCGGTCACAAGGAGAACTTGCAAACTCCGCACAGGCAGTACCCAGAATCAAACTCGGGTCCCTCGATTTGTGAGGCTGCGGTTGTAACCACTGGGCCAAAAATTTCAGAGCGACAGGCTCTTCCACAGGTGCTGCAGAAAAATTTGTTTGTCGGGGCTGTGACACATTTGGCTCTGCCCTTGCACTTCAGTCGTTTTTCCTGCCAACTGCTAAGTCTCTTCGACTCGCCACAATTTAGCCCCGCCTTTATGGCTGCTCGCCAGCTCTGGCGAATGCTGGCAAAAGACCCCCACGACTTGTGATCAATGTCGCAGGAATTCATGTCACGTTTTCAGACGTCTTTAAAGCGGAGACATGGACGGCCAGTGGATCTGATTCCAGTGGCGAGATCGCTGTGCAATGTGTCTTTGGGGATCCTGCCATCTTCCATGCGGCTCACATGGCCAAGCCATCTCAAGCGACGCTGACTCAGTAGTGTGTATAGGCAGGGGATGTTAGCCGCCTCGAGGACTTGTGTGTTGGAGATACGGTCCTGCCACCTGATGCCAAGTATTCTCCGGAGGCAGCGAAGATGGAATGAATTGAGACGTCGCCCTTGCCTGACATACGTTGTCCAGGCCTCGCTGCCATTTAGCAAGGTACTGAGGACACAGGCTTGATACACTGGGACTTTTGTGTTCCGTGACAGCGTGCCATTGTCCCACACTCACTTGGCCAGCCTCGACATAGCAGTGGAAGCCTTTCCCATGTGCTTGTTGATTTCTGCATCCAGAGGCACGTTGCTGGTGATAGTTGAGCCTAGTTGAACTCTTGAACCACTTCCAGAGCGTGGTCGCCAATATTGATGGATGGAGCATTTCTGACGTCCTGTCCCATGATGTTCGTTTTCTTGAGGTTGATGGTTAGGCCAAATTCTTTGCAGGCAGCCGCAAACCTGTCGATGAGACTCTGCAGACACTCTTCAATGTGAGATGTTAAAGCAGCATCGTGAGCAAAGAGGAGTTCTCTGATGAGGACTTTCCGTACTTTGGACTTCGCTCTGAGACGGGCAAGGTTGAACAACCTGCCGCCTGATCTTGTGCGGTGGAAAATTCCTTCTTCTGAAGACGTGAACGCATGTGAGAGCAGCAAGGAGAAGAAAATCCCAAAAAGTGTGGGTGCGAGAACACAGCCCTGTTTCACGACACTCAGGATAGGAAAGGGGTCTGATGAGGTGCCGCTATGTTGAATTGTGCCAGAAATATTGTCATGGAATGAGGTGACGATACTTCGTAGTTTTGGAGAACATCCAATCTTTTCTAGTAGTCTGAAGAGACCACGTCTGCTGACGAGGTCAAAGGCTTTGGTGAGATCATTGAATGCAATGTAGAGGGGCATCTGTTGTTCACGGCATTTCTCCTGTATCTGACGAAGGGGGAACAGCAAGTCAATGGTCGGTCTCTCTGCACGAAAGCCACACTGCCTCAGGGCAGACGTGCTCGGCCAGCTTCTGGAGCCTGTTTGAAGCGGCTGAGGCAAAGACATTCGCCACTATGCTGAGCAAGGAGATTCCACGGTAGTTGTTGCGGTCACGTTTGTTTTTATAGAGGGTGATGATATTGTCATCGTGCATGTCCTGAGATGCTGCTCCTTCTCCCAGCACAGGCAAAGCAGTTCATGTAGTGCCTAGAGTATAGCAGGCTTGGCACTCTTGACTATTTCAGGGGTAATGCCGTCCTTTCCAGGGGCTTTTCCGCTGGCAAGATAATCAATGGCATCACTGACTTCCGGTTTGGTTGGCTGTACGTCCAGATCATCCATGACTGGTGGAGGCTGGGTTGCATTGAGGGCAGTGTCAGTGACAACAATCTCCCTGCAGTACAGTTCCAGGTAATGCTCAACCCAGCGGTCCATTTGCTTTCGTTGGTCAGTGATTATATCCCCTGATTTATATTTGAGGGGGGCGAGCTTCTTGATCGTTGGCAGGCAGGGAGGAAGTTGTCGAGCGAGGGAGCCGTGGTTTACTAAAGAAGTTGAAGCGCTTGTCAAGAGGAAGAAGAAGGCTTATGTTAGGATGAGACGTGAAGGGTCAGTTAGGGCGCTTGAGAGTTTCAAGCCAGCCAGGAAGAATCTAAAGGGAGAGCTAAGAATAGCAAGGAGAGGACACGAGAAGTCATTGGCGGATAGGATCAAGGAAAATCCTAAGGCTTTCTATAGGTATATCACGAATAAAAGAATGACTAGAGTTAGATTAGGGCCAATCAATGATAGTAGTGGGAAGTTGTGTGTGGAATCAGAGGAGATAGTGGAAGCGTTAAATGAATATTTTTCGTCAGTATTTACAGTAGAGAAAGAAAATGTTGTCGAGGAGAATACTGAGATTCAGACTACTAGGCTCGATGGGATTGAGGTTCACAAGGAGGAGGTGTTAGCAATTTTGGAAAGTGTGAAAATAGATAAGGCCCCTGGGCCAGATGGGATTTATCCTAGGATTCTCTGGGAAGCCAGGGAGGAGTTTGCCGAGCCTTTGTCCTTGATCTTTATGTCGTCATTGTCGACACGAATCGTGCCGGAAGACTGGAGGATAGCAAATGTTGTCCCCTTGTTCAAGAAGGGGAGTAGAGACAGCCCTGGTAATTATAGACCTGTGAGCCTTACTTCGGATGGAGGTAAAATGTTGGAAAAGGTTATAAGAGACAGGATTTATAATCATCTTGAAAAGAATAAGTTCATTAGCGATAGTCAGCACGGTTTTGTGACGGGCAGGTCGTGCCTCACAAACCTTATTGAGTTTTTCGAGAAGGTGACCAAACAGGTGGATGAGGGTAAAGCAGTGGATGTGGTGTATATGAATATCAGTAAGGCGTTTGATAAGGTTCCCCACGGGAGGCTATTGCAGAAAATACGGAGATATGGGGTTGAAGGTGATTTAGAGCTTTGGATCAGAAATTGGCTAGCTGAAAGAAGACAGAGGGTGGTGGTTGATGGCAAATGTTCATCCTGGAGTTTAGTTACAAGTGGTGTACTGCAAGGATCTGTTTTGGGGCCACTGCTGTTTGTCATTTTTATAAATGACCTGGAAGAGGGTGTAGAAGGGTGGGTTAGTAAATTTGCGGATGACACTAAGGTCGGTGGAGTTGTGGATAGTGCCGAAGGATGTTGTAGGGTACAGGGGGACATAGATGGGCTGCAGAGCTGGGCTGAGAGATGGCAAATGGAGCTTAATGCAGAAATGCGTGAGGTGATTCACTTTGGAAGGAGTAACAGGAATGCAGAGTACTGGGCTAATGGGAAGATTCTTGGGAGTGTAGATGAACAGAGAGATCTTGGTGTCCAGGTGCATAAATACCTGAAGGTTGCTAACCAGGTTAATAGGGCTGTTAAGAAGGCATATGGTGTGTTAGCTTTTATTAGTAGGGGGATCGAGTTTCGGAGCCACGAGGTCATGCTGCAGCTGTACAAAACTCTGGTGCGGCCGCACCTGGAGTATTGCGTGCAGTTCTGGTCACCGCATTATAGGAAGGATGTGGAAGCTATGGAAAGGGTGCAGAGCAGATTTACTAGGATGTTGCCTGGCATGGAGGGAAGGTCTTACGAGGAAAGGCTGAGGGACTTGAGGTTGTTTTCGTTGGAGAGAAGGAGGAGGAGAGGTGACTTAATAGAGACATATAAGATAATCAGAGGGTTAGATAGGGTGGATAGTGAGCGTCTTTTTCCTCGGATGGTGATGGCAAACACGAGGGGACATAGCTTCAAGTTGAGGGGTGATAGATATAGGAAGGATGTGAGAAGTAGTTTCTTTACTCAGAGAGTAGTAAGGGCGTGGAACGCCCTGCCTGCAGCAGTAGTAGATTCGCCAACTTTAAGGGCATTTAAGTGGACATTGGATCGACACATGGATGAAAATGGAATAGTGTAGGTCAGATGGTTTCACAGGTCGGCGCAACATCGAGGGCCGAAGGGCATGTACTGAGCTGCAATGTTCTAATTCTAAGTGTATGTCTTTGTTACTTGGTGTCAGTGTACGTCTGTGTTACTTGGTGTAAGTGTGTGTCTGTGTTACTGGGTATCAGTGTATGTCTTTATGACTTGGTGTCAGTGTATGTCTTTGTTACTGGGTGTCAGTGTGTGTCTTTGTGAACTGGTGTCAGTGTATGTCTTTGTTACTTGGTGTAAGTGTGTGTCTGTGTTACTGGGTATCAGTGTATGTCTTTGTTACCTGGTGTCAGTGTATGTCAAAATACTTGGTGTAAGTGTATGTCTTTGTTACTTGGTGTAATTGTCTGTCTTTGTTACTTGGTGTCAGTGTATGTCTGTGTTACTTGGTGTCAGTGTATGTCTGTGTTACTTGGTGTAAGTGTGTGTCTGTGTTACTGGGTATCAGTGTATGTCTTTGTTACCTGGTGTCAGTGTATGTCAAAATACTTGGTGTAAGTGTGTGTCTTTGTTACTTGGTGTAAGTCTATGTCTTTGTTACTTGGTGTCAGTGTATGTCTTTGTTACTTGGTGTCAGTGTATGTCTGTGTTACTTGGTGTAAGTGTGTGTCTGTTTTACTGGGTATCAGTGTATGTCTTTGTTCCTTGGTGTCAGTGTGTGTCTGTGTTACTGGGTGTCAGTGTATGTCTTTGTTACTGGGTGTCAGTGTATTCTTTGTTACTTGGTGTAAGTGTGTGTCTGTGTTACTGAGTATCTGTGTCTGTCTTTGTTACTTGGTGTAAGTTTGTCTCTGTGTTCTTGGGTATCAGTGTATGTCTGTCTTACTTGGTGTAAGTGTGTGTCTGTGTTAATGGGTATCAGTGTATGTCTTTGTTACTTGGTGTCAGTGTAGGTCTTTGTTACTGGGTGCCAGTGTGTGTCTTTGTGACTTGGTGTCAGTGTATGTCTTTGTTACTTGGTGTAAGTGTGTGTCTGTGTTATTGGGTGTCAGTGTATGTCTTTGTTACTTGGTGTCAGTGTATGTCAAAATACTTGGTGTAAGTCTGTGACTTTCCTTCTTGGTGTAATTGTCTGTCTTTGTTACTTGGTGTCAGTGTATGTCTGTGTTACGTGGTGTAAGAGTGTGTCTTTGTTACTTGGTGTTAGTGTATGTCTTTGTTACTTGCTGTCAGTGTATGTCTTTGTTACTTGGTGTCAGTGTATGTCTGTGTTACTTGGTGTAAGTGTGTGAAAGTGTTACTGGGTATCAGTGTATGTCTTTGTTACATGGTGTCAGTGTATGTCTATGTTACTTGGTGTAAGTGTTTGTCTGTGTTACTGGGAGTCAGTGTGTATCTGTGTTACTTGGTGTAAGTGTGTGTCTTTGTTACTTGGTGTCCGTGTGTGTCTGTATTACTGGGTGTCAGTGTATGTCTTTGTAACTGGGTGTCAGTGTGTGTCTTTGTGACTTGGTGTCATGGTATGTATTTGTTACTTGGTGTAAGTGTATGCCTTTGTTACTTGGTGTCAGTGTATGTCTTTGTTACTTGGTGTCAGTGTGTGTCTGTGTTACTGGGTATCAGTGTATGTCTTTGTTACTTGGTGTCAGTGTATGTCTTTGTTACGTGGTGTAATTGTATGTCTTTGTTACTTGGTGTCAGTGTATGTCGTTGATACTTGGTGTAAGTGTGTGCCTGTGTTACTGGTTATCAGTGTATGTCTTTGTGACTCGGTGTCAGTGTATGTCTTTGTTACTGGGTGTCAGTGTATGTCTTTGTTACTTGGTGACAGTGTGTGTCTGTGTGTCAGTGTATGTCTTTGTTACTGTGTATCAGTGTTTCTCTATGTTACTGGGTGTCAGTGTGTGTTTGTTTGTGTTCCTGGGTGTCAGTATTTAGTTTAGTGATACAGCACTGAAACAGGCCCTTCGGCCAACCGTGTCTGTGCCGACCATCAACCACCCATTTATACTAATAATACACTAATCCCGTATTCCTATCACATCCCCACCTGTCCCTATATATTTCCCTCCCACCTACCCATACTAGGGTCAATTTATAATGGCCAAATAACCTATCAACCTGCAAGTCTTTGGCTTGTGGGAGGAAACCGGAGCACGCGGAGGAAACCCACGCAGACAAAGGGAGAACTTGCAAACTCCGCACAGGCAGTACCCAGAATCGAGCCCGGGTCCGTGGAGCTGTGAGGCTGCCAATGTGCCGGCCGGCGTGTGTCTGTGTTACTGGGTATCAGTGTATGTCTTTGTTACTTGGTGTAAGTGTGTGTCTGTGTTACTGGGTAACAGTGTATGTCTTTGTTATTTGGTGTCAGTGTATGTCTGTGTTACTTGGTGTAAGTGTGTGTCTTTGTTACTTGGTGTAATTGTATGTCTTTGTTCCTTGGTGTCAGTGTATGTCTGTGGTACTTGGTGTAAGTGTGTGTCTTTGTTACTTGGTGTAATTGTATGTCTTTGTTCCTTGGTGTCATTGTCTGTCTGTGTTACTTGGTGTAAGTGTATGTCTTGGTTACTTGGTGTCATTGTTTGTCTTTGTTACTGGGTGTCAGTGTCTGTCTTTGTGAAGTGGTGTCAGTGTATGTCTTTGTTACTTGGTGTCAGTGTATGTCTTTGTTACTTGGTGTCAGTGTGTGTCTGTGTTACGGGGTATCAGTGTATATCTTTGTTACTTGGTGTAAGTGTGTGTCTGTGTTCGTGGGTATCAGTGCATGTCTTTGCTACATGGTGACAGTGTATGTCTGTGTTACTGGGTGCAAGTGTGTGTCTTTGTTACTTGGTGTAATTGTATGTCTTTGTTACTTGGTGTCAGTGTATGTCTGTGTTACTTGGTGTAAGTGTATGTCTGTGTTAATTGGTGTCAGTGTATGTCTTTGTTACTTGGTGTAAGTGTTTGTCTGTGTTACTGGGTAAAAGTGTATGTCTTTGTTACTTGGTGTCAGTGTATGTCTGTGCTATTTGGTGTAAGTGTGTGTCTTTGTTACTTGGTGTAATTGTAAGTCTTTGTTACTTGGTGTCAGTGCATGTCTGTGTTACTTGTTGTTAGTGTATGTCTTTGTTACTTGGTGTCAGTGTATATCTTTGTAGCTTGGTGTAAGTGTGTGTCTGTGTTACTGCGTAACAGTGTATGTCTTTGTTACTTGGTGTCAGTGTATGTCTGTGTTACTTGGTGTAAGTGTGTGTCTTTGTTACCTGGTGTAATTGTATGTCTTTGTTACTTGGTGTCAGTTTATGTCTTTGTTACTTGGTGTAAGTGAGTGTTTGTGTTACTGGGTATCAGTGTATGTCTTTGTGAAGTGGTGTCAGTGTATGACGTTGATACTTGGTGTAAGTGTGTGCCTGTGTTACTGGTTATCAGTATATGTCTTTGTGACTCGGTGTCAGTGTATGTCTTTGTTACTGGGTGTCAGTGTATGTCTTTGTTACTTGGTGACAGTGTGTGTCTGTGTGTCAGTGTATGTCTTTGTAACTGTGTATCAGTGTTTCTCTATGTTACTGGGTGTCAGTGTGTGTTTGTTTGTGTGCCTGGGTGTCAGTATTTAGTTTAGTGATACAGCACTGAAGCAGGCCCTTCGGCCAACCGTGTCTGTGCCGATCATCAACCACCCATTTATACTAATCCTACACTAATCCCGTATTCCTATCACATCCCCACCTGTCCCTATATATTTCCCTATCACCTACCCATACTAGGGTCAATTTATAATGGCCAAATAACCTATCAACCTGCAAGTTTTGGCTTGTGGGAGGAAACCGGAGCACGCGGAGGAAACTCACGCAGACAAAGGGAGAACTTGCAAACTCCGCACAGGCAGTACCCAGAATCGAGCCCGGGTCCGTGGAGCTGTGAGGATGCCAATGTGCCGGCCGGCGTGTGTCTGTGTTACTGGGTATCAGTGTATGTCTTTGTTACTTGGTGTAAGTGTGTGTCTGTGTTACTGGGTAACAGTGTATGTCTTTGTTATTTGGTGTCAGTGTATGTCTGTGTTACTTGGTGTAAGTGTGTGTCTTTGTTACTTGGTGTAATTGTATGTCTTTGTTCCTTGGTGTCAGTGTATGTCTGTGTTACTTGGTGTAAGTGTATGTCTTTGTTACTTGGTGTCAGTGTATGTCTTTGTGACGTGGTGTCATTGTCTGTCTGTGTTACTGGGTATCAGTATATGTCTTGGTTACTTGGTGTCATTGTTTGTCTTTGTTACTGGGTGTCAGTGTCTGTCTTTGTGAAGTGGTGTCAGTGTATGTCTTTGTTACTTGGTGTCAGTGTATGTCTTTGTTACTTGGTGTCAGTGTGTGTCTGTGTTAAGGGGTATCAGTGTTTATCTTTGTTACTTGGTGTAAGTGTGTGTCTGTGTTCGTGGGTATCAGTGCATGTCTTTGCTACATGGTGACAGTGTATGTCTGTGTTACTGGGTGTAAGTGTGTGTCTTTGTTACTTGGTGTAATTGTATGTCTTTGTTACTTGGTGTCAGTGTATGTCTGTGTTACTTGGTGTAAGTGTATGTCTGTGTTACTTGGTGTCAGTGTATGTCTTTGTTACTTGGTGTAAGTGTTTGTCTGTGTTACTGGGTAAAAGTGTATGTCTTTGTTACTTGGTGTCAGTGTATGTCTGTGCTATTTGGTGCAAGTGTGTGTCTTTGTTACTTGGTGTAATTGTAAGTCTTTGTTACTTGGTGTCAGTGTATGTCTGTGTTACTTGTTGTAAGTGTATGTCTTTGTTACTTGGTGTCAGTGTATGTCTTTGTAACTTGGTCCAAGTGTGAGTCTGTGTTACTGCGTAACAGTGTATGTCTTTGTTACTTGGTGTCAGTGTATGTCTGTGTTACTTGGTGTAAGTGTGTGTCTTTGTTACCTGGTGTAATTGTATGTCTTTGTTACTTGGTGTCAGTGTATGTCTTTGTTACTTGGTGTAAGTGAGTGTTTGTGTTACTGGGTATCAGTGTATGTCTTTGTTACTTGGTGTAAGTGTGTGTCTGTGTTACTGGGTATCAGTGTATGTCTTTGTTACTTGGTGTAATTGTGTGTCTGTGTTACTGGGTATCAGTGTATGTCTTTGTTACTTGGTGTCAGTGTATGTCTTTGTTACTTGGTGTAAGTGTATGTCTTTGTTACTTGGTGTCAGTGTATGTCTTTGTTACTTGGTGGAAGTGTGTGTCTGTGTTACTGGGTGTCAGTGTGTGTCTTTGTTACTTGGTGTCAGTGTGTGCCTGTGTTACTGGGTGTCTGTGTATTTCTTTGTTCCTGGGTGTCAGTGTATGTCTTTGTTACTTGGTGTAAGTGTGTGTCTGTGTTACTGGGTATCAGTGTCTGTCTTTGTTACTTGGTGTAAGTGTGTGTCTGTGTTACTGGGTATCTGTGTATGTCTTTGTTACTTGGTGTCAGTGTATGTCTTTGTTACTTGGTGTAAGTGTGTGTCTGTGTTACTGGGTATCAGTGTATGTCTTTGTGTCATGGTGTCAGTGTATGTCTTTGTTACTGGGTGTCAGTGTGTGTCTTTGTTACTTGGTGTCAGTGTATGTCTTTGTTACTTGGTGTAAGTGTGTATCGGTGTTACTTGGTATCTGTGTATGTCTTTGTTACTTGGTGTAAGTGTGTGCCTTGTTACTGGGTATCAGTGTATGTCTTTGTTACTTGGTGTCAGTGTATGTCTGCGTTACTTGGTGTAAGTGTGTGTCTGTGTTACTTGGTGTAAGTGTATGTCTTTGTTACTTGCTGTCAGTGTATGTCTTTGTTACTTGGTGTCAGTGTATGTCTGTGTTACTTGGTGTAAGTGTGTGACTGTGTTACTGGGTATCAGTGTATGTCTTTGTTACATGGTGTCAGTGTATGTCTGTGTTACTTGGTGTAAGTGTGTGTTTGTTAGTTGGTGTAAGTGTATGCCTTTGTTACTTGGTGTCAGTGTATGTCTTTGTTACTTGGTGTCAGTGCGTGTCTGTGTTCCTGGGTATCAGTGTATGTCTTTGTCACTTGGTGTCAGTGCATGTTGTGTTACTTGGTGTATGTGTGTGTCTGTGTTACTGGGTATCAGTGTATGTCTTTGTTATTTGGTGTCAGTGTATGTCTGTGTTGCTTGGTGTAAGTGTGTGTCTGTGTTACTGGGAGTCAGTGTGTGTCTGTGTTACTTGGTGTAAGTGTGTGTCTTTGTTACTTGGTGTCCGTGTGTGTCTGTGTTACTGGGTGTAAGTGTGTGTCTGTGTTACTGGGTATCAGTGTCTGTCTTTGTTACTTGGTGTAAATGTGTGTCTGCGTTACTGGGTATCAGTGTATTTCTTTGTGACTTGGTATCAGTGTATGTCTTTGTTACTGGGTATCAGTGTCTGTCTTTGTTACTTGGTGTAAGTGTGTGTCTGTGTTACTGGGTATCAGTGTATGTCTTTGTTACTTGGTGTGAGTGTATGTCAAAATACGTGGTGTAAGTGTATGTCTTTGTTACTTGGTGTAATTGTCTGAGTTTGTTACTTGTTGTAAGTGTATGTCTTTCTTACTTGGTTTCAGTGTATGTCTTTGTGACTTGGTATCAGTGTATGTCTTTGTTACTGGGTGTCAGTGTGTGTCTTTGCGACTTGGTGTCAGTGTAGGTCCTTGATACTTGGTGTAAGTGTGTGTCTGTGTTACTGGGTATCAGTGTATGTCTTTGTTACTTGTTGTGAGTGTATGTCAAAATACGTGGTGTAAGTGTATGTCTTTGTTACTTGGTGTAATTGTCTGAGTTTGTTACTTGTTGTAAGTGTATGTCTTTGTTACTTGGTTTCAGTGTATGTCTTTGTTACTTGGTGTCAGTGTATGTCTGTGTTACTTGGTGTCAGTGTGTGTCTGTGTTACTGGGTGTCAGTGTGTGTCTGTGTTACTTGGTGTAAGTGTGTGTCTTTGTTACTTGGTGTCCGTGTGTGTCTGTGTTACTGGGTGTCAGTGCATGTCTTTGTTACTTGGTGTCAGTGTATATCTGTGTTACTTGGTGTAAGTGTGTGTCTTTGTTACTTGGTGTAATTGTATGTCTTTGTTACTTGGTGTCAGTGTATGTCTTTGTTACTGGGTGTCAGTGTGTGTCTTTGTGACTTAGTGTCAGTGTATGTCTGTGTTACTGTTTATTAGTGTTTCTCTGTGCTACTGGGTATCAGTGTATGTCTTTGTGACTTGGTGTCAGTGTATGTCTTTGTTACTGGGTGTCAGTGTGTGTCTTTGTGACTTGGTGTCAGTGTATGTCTTTGTTACTGGGTGTCAGTGTGTGTCTTTGTGACTTGGTGTCAGTGTATGTCTGTGTTACTGTTTATTAGTGTTTCTCTGTGTTACTGGGTGTCAGTGTGTGTTTGTTTGTGTTACTGGGTGTCAGTGTATGTCTTTGTTACTTGGTGTAAGTGTGTGTCTTTGTTACTTGGTGTAATTGTTTGTCTGTGTTACTGGGTAAAAGTGTATGTCTTTGTTACTTGGTGTCAGTGTATGTCTGTGCTATTTGGTGTAAGTGTGTGTCTTTGTTACTTGGTGTAATTGTAAGTCTTTGTTACTTGGTGTCAGTGTATGTCTGTGTTACTTGTTGTAAGTGTATGTCTTTGTTACTTGGTGTCAGTGTATGTCTTTGTAACTTGGTGCAAGTGTGTGTCTGTGTTACTGCGTAACAGTGTATGTCTTTGTTACTTGGTGTCAGTGTATGTCTGTGTTACTTGGTGTAAGTGTGTGTCTTTGTTACCTGGTGTAATTGTATGTCTTTGTTACTTGGTGTCAGTGTATGTCTTTGTTACTTGGTGTAAGTGAGTGTTTGTGTTACTGGGTATCAGTGTATGTCTTTGTTACTTGGTGTAAGTGTGTGTATGTGTTACTGGGTATCAGTGTATGTCTTTGTTACTTGGTGTCAGTGTATGTCTTTGTTACTTGGTGTAAGTGTATGTCTTTGTTTCTTGGTGTCAGTGTATGTCTTTGTTACTTGGTGGAAGTGTGTGTCTGTGTTACTGGGTGTCAGTGTGTGTCTTTGTTACTTGGTGTCAGTGTGTGCCTGTGTTACTGGGTGTCTGTGTATTTCTTTGTTCCTGGGTGTCAGTGTATGTCTTTGTTACTTGGTGTAAGTGTGTGTCTGTGTTACTGGGTATCTGTGTATGTCTTTGTTACTTGGTGTCAGTGTATGTCTTTGTTACTTGGTGTAAGTGTGTGTCTGTGTTACTGGGTATCAGTGTATGTCTTTGTGACATGGTGTCAGTGTATGTCTTTGTTACTGGGTGTCAGTGTGTGTCTTTGTTACTTGGTGTCAGTGTATGTCTTTGTTACTTGGTGTAAGTGTGTGTCGGTGTTACTTGGTATCTGTGTATGTCTTTGGTACTTGGTGTAAGTGTGTGCCTTGTTACTGGGTATCAGTGTATGTCTTTGTTACTTGGTGTCAGTGTATGTCTGTGTTACTTGGTGTAAGTGTGTGTCTGTGTTACTTGGTGTAAGTGTATGTCTTTGTTACTTGCTGTCAGTGTATGTCTTTGTTACTTGGTGTCAGTGTATGTCTGTGTTACTTGGTGTAAGTGTGTGACTGTGTTACTGGGTATCAGTGTATGTCTTTGTTACATGGTGTCAGTGTATGTCTATGTTACTTGGTGTAAGTGTTTGTCTGTGTTACTGGGTGTCAGTGTGTATCTGTGTTACTTGGTGTCAGTGTGTGTCTTTGTTACTTGGTGTCCGTGTGTGTCTGTGTTACTGGGTGTCAGTGTATGTCTTTGTAACTGGGTGTCAGTGTATGTCTTTGTTACTTGGTGTAAGTGTGTGCCTTGTTACTGGGTATCAGTGTATGTCTTTGTTACTTGGTGTCAGTGTATGTCTGTGTTACTTGGTGTAAGTGTGTGTCTGTGTTACTGGGTATCAGTGTATGTCTTTGTTACTTGGTGTCAGTGTATGTCTGTGATACTTGGTGTAAGTGTATGTCTTTGTTACTTGGTGTCAGTGTATGTCTGTGTTACTTGGTGTAAGTGTGTGTCTGTGTTACTGGGTATCAGTGTATGTCTGTGTTCCTTGGTGTAAGTGTGTGTCTGTGTTACTGGGTATCAGTGTATGTCTTTGTTACTTGGTGACAGTGTGTGTCTGTGTGTCAGTGTATGTCTTTGTTACTGTGTATCAGTGTTTCTCTATGTTACTGGGTGTCAGTGTGTGTTTGTTTGTGTTCCTGGGTGTCAGTATTTAGTTTAGTGATACAGCACTGAAGCAGGCCCTTCGGCCAACCGAGTCTGTGCCGAACATCAACCACCCATTTATACTAATCCTACACTAATCCCGTATTCCTATCACATCCCCACCTGTCCCTATATATTTTCCTACCACCTACCCACACGAGGGTCAATTTATAATGGCCAAATAACCTATCAACCTGCAAGTCTTTGGCTTGAGGGAGGAAACCGGAGCACCCGGAGGAAACTCACGCAGACAAAGGGAGAACTTGCAAACTCCGCACAGGCAGTACCCAGAATCGAGCCCGAGTCCCTGGAGCTGTGAGGCTGCCAATGTGCCGGCCGGCGTGTGTCTGTGTTTTTGGGTATCAGTGTATGTCTTTGTTGCTTGGTGTAAGTGTGTGTCTGTGTTACTGGGTAACAGTGCATGTCTTTGTTATTTGGTGTCATTGTATGTCTGTGTTACTTGGTGTAAGTGTGTGTCTTTGTGACTTGGTGTAATTGTATGTCTTTGTTCCTTGGTGTCAGTGTATGTCTGTGTTACTTGGTGTAAGTGTATGTCTTTGTGACGTGGTGTCATTGTCTGTCTGTGTTACTGGGTATCAGTGTATGTCTTCGTTACTTGGTGTCATTGTTTGTCTTTGTTACTTGGTGTAAGTGTGTGTCTGTGTTAAGGGGTATCAGTGTATATCTTTGTTACTTGGTGTAAGTGTGTGTCTGTGTTACTGGGTATCAGTGCACGTCTTTGCTACATGGTGACAGTGTATCTCTGTGTTACTGGGTGTAAGTGTGTGTCTTTGTTACTTGGTGTAATTGTATGTCTTTGTTACTTGGTGTCAGTGTATGTCTGTGTTACTTGGTGTAAGGATATGTCTGTGTTACTTGGTGTCAGTGTATGTCTTTGTTACTTGGTGTAAGTGTTTGTCTGTGTAACTGGGTAACAGTGTATGTCTTTGTTACTTGGTGTCAGTGTATGTCTGTGTTATTTGGTGTAAGTGTGTGTCTTTGTTACTTGGTGTAATTGTAAGTCTTTGTTACTTGGTGTCAGTGTATGTCTGTGTTACTTGTTGTAAGTGTATGTCTTTGTTACTTGGTGTCAGTGTATGTCTTGGTAACTTGGTGTAAGTGTGTGTCTGTGTTTTTGGGTAATAGTGTATGTCTTTGTTACTTGGTGTCAGTGTATGTCTGTGTTACTTGGTGTAAGTGTGTGTCTTTGTTACCTGGTGTAATTGTATGTCTTTGTTACTTGGTGTCAGAGTATGTCTTTGTTACTTGGTGTAAGTGAGTGTTTGTGTTACTGGGTATCAGTGTATGTCTTTGTTACTTGGTGTAAGTGTGTGTCTGTGTTACTGGGTATCAGTGTATGTCTTTGTTACTTGGTGTAATTGTGTGTCTGTGTTAATGGGTATCATTGTATGTCTTTGTTACATGGTGTCAGTGCATGTCTTTGTTACTTGGTGTAAGTGTATGTCTTTGTTACTTGGTGTCAGTGTATGTCTTTGTTACTTGGTGTAAGTGTGTGTCTGTGTTACTGGGTGTCAGTGTGTGTCTTTGTTACTTGGTGTCAGTGTGTGCCTGTGTTACTGGGTGTCTGTGTATTTCTTTGTTCCTGGGTGTCAGTGTATGTCTTTGTTACTTGGTGTAAGTGTGTGTCTGTGTTACTGGGTATCAGTGTCTGTCTTTGTTACTTGGTGTAAGTGTGTGTCTGTGTTACTGGGTACCTGTGTATGTCTTTGTTTCTTGGTGTCAGTGTATGTCTTTGTTCCTTGGTGTAAGTGTGTGTCTGTGTTACTGGGTATCAGTGTATGTCTTTGTGACTTGGTGTCAGTGTATGTCTTTGTTACTGGGTGTCAGTGTGTGTCTTTGTTACTTGGTGTCTGTGTATGTCTTTGTTACTTGGTGTAAGTGTGTGTCGGTGTTACTGGGTATCTGTGTATGTCTTTGTTACTTGGTGGAAGTGTGTGTCTGTGTTACTGGGTGTCAGTGTGTGTCTTTGTTACTTGGTGTCAGTGTGTGCCTGTGTTACTGGGTGTCTGTGTATTTCTTTGTTCCTGGGTGTCAGTGTATGTCTTTGTTACTTGGTGTAAGTGTGTGTCTGTGTTACTGGGTATCAGTGTCTGTCTTTGTTACTTGGTGTAAGTGTGTGTCGGTGTTACTGGGTATCTGTGTATGTCTTTGTTACTTGGTGTCAGTGTATGTCTTTGTTACTTGGTGTAAGTGTGTGTCTGTGTTACTGGGTATCAGTGTATGTCTTTGTGACATGGTGTCAGTGTATGTCTTTGTTACTGGGTGTCAGTGTGTGTCTTTGTTACTTGGTGTCAGTGTATGTCTTTGTTACTTGGTGTAAGTGTGTGTCGGTGTTACTTGGTATCTGTGTATGTCTTTGTTACTTGGTGTAAGTGTGTGCCTTGTTACTGGGTATCAGTGTATGTCTTTGTTACTTGGTGTCAGTGTATGTCTGTGTTACTTGGTGTAAGTGTGTGTCTGTGTTACTGGGTATCAGTGTATGTCTTTGTTACTTGGTGTCAGTGTATGTCTGTGATACTTGGTGTAAGTGTATGTCTTTGTTACTTGGTGTCAGTGTATGTCTGTGTTACTTGGTGTAAGTGTGTGTCTGTGTTACTGGGTATCAGTGTATGTCTGTGTTCCTTGGTGTAAGTGTGTGTCTGTGTTACTGGGTATCAGTGTATGTCTTTGTTACCTGGTGACAGTGTGTGTCTGTGTGTCAGTGTATGTCTTTGTTACTGTCTATCAGTGTTTCTCTATGTTACTGGGTGTCAGTGTGTGTTTGCTTGTGTTCCTGGGTGTCAGTATTTAGTTTAGTGATACAGCACTGAAGCAGGCCCTTCGGCCAACCGAGTCTGTGCCGAACATCAACCACCCATTTATACTAATCCTACACTAATCCCGTATTCCTATCACATCCCCACCTGTCCCTATATATTTTCCTACCACCTACCCACACTAGGGTCAATTTATAATGGCCAAATAACCTATCAACCTGCAAGTCTTTGGCTTGAGGGAGGAAACCGGAGCACCCGGAGGAAACTCACGCAGACAAAGGGAGAACTTGCAAACTCCGCACAGGCAGTACCCAGAATCGAGCCCGAGTCCCTGGAGCTGTGAGGCTGCCAATGTGCCGGCCGGCGTGTGTCTGTGTTTTTGGGTATCAGTGTATGTCTTTGTTGCTTGGTGTAAGTGTATGTCTGTGTTACTGGGTAACAGTGTATGTCTTTGTTATTTGGTGTCATTGTATGTCTGTGTTACTTGGTGTAAGTGTGTGTCTTTGTTACTTGGTGTAATTGTATGTCTTTGTTCCTTGGTGTCAGTGTATGTCTGTGTTACTTGGTGTAAGTGTATGTCTTTGTTACTTGGTGTCAGTGTATGTCTTTGTGACGTGGTGTCATTGTCTGTCTGTGTTACTGGGTATCAGTGTATGTCTTCGTTACTTGGTGTCATTGTTTGTCTTTGTTACTTGGTGTAAGTGTGTGTCTGTGTTACGGGGTATCAGTGTATATCTTTGTTACTTGGTGTAAGTGTGTGTCTGTGTTACTGAGTATCAGTGCACGTCTTTGCTACATGGTGACAGTGTATCTCTGTGTTACTGGGTGTAAGTGTGTGTCTTTGTTACTTGGTGTAATTGTATGTCTTTGTTACTTGGTGTCAGTGTATGTCTGTGTTACTTGGTGTAAGGATATGTCTGTGTTACTTGGTGTCAGTGTATGTCTTTGTTACTTGGTGTAAGTGTTTGTCTGTGTAACTGGGTAACAGTGTATGTCTTTGTTACTTGGTGTCAGTGTATGTCTGTGTTATTTGGTGTAAGTGTGTGTCTTTGTTACTTGGTGTAATTGTAAGTCTTTGTTACTTGGTGTCAGTGTATGTCTGTGTTACTTGTTGTAAGTGTATGTCTTTGTTACTTGGTGTCAGTGTATGTCTTGGTAACTTGGTGTAAGTGTGTGTCTGTGTTTTTGGGTAATAGTGTATGTCTTTGTTACTTGGTGTCAGTGTATGTCTGTGTTACTTGGTGTAAGTGTGTGTCTTTGTTACCTGGTGTAATTGTATGTCTTTGTTACTTGGTGTCAGAGTATGTCTTTGTTACTTGGTGTAAGTGAGTGTTTGTGTTACTGGGTATCAGTGTATGTCTTTGTTACTTGGTGTAAGTGTGTGTCTGTGTTACTGGGTATCAGTGTATGTCTTTGTTATTTGGTGTAATTGTGTGTCTGTGTTACTGGGTATCATTGTATGTCTTTGTTACATGGTGTCAGTGCATGTCTTTGTTACTTGGTGTAAGTGTATGTCTTTGTTACTTGGTGTCAGTGTATGTCTTTGTTACTTGGTGTAAGTGTGTGTCTGTGTTACTGGGTGTCAGTGTGTGTCTTTGTTACTTGGTGTCAGTGTGTGCCTGTGTTACTGGGTGTCTGTGTATTTCTTTGTTCCTGGGTGTCAGTGTATGTCTTTGTTACTTGGTGTAAGTGTGTGTCTGTGTTACTGGGTATCAGTGTCTGTCTTTGTTACTTGGTGTAAGTGTGTGTCTGTGTTACTGGGTATCTGTGTATGTCTTTGTTTCTTGGTGTCAGTGTATGTCTTTGTTCCTTGGTATAAGTGTGTGTCTGTGTTACTGGGTATCAGTGTATGTCTTTGTGACTTGGTGTCAGTGTATGTCTTTGTTACTGGGTGTCAGTGTGTGTCTTTGTTACTTGGTGTCTGTGTATGTCTTTGTTACTTGGTGTAAGTGTGTGTCGGTGTTACTGGGTATCTGTGTATGTCTTTGTTACTTGGTGTAAGTGTGTGCCTTGTTACTGGGTATCAGTGTATGTCTTTGTTACTTGGTGTCAGTGTATGTCTGTGTTACTTGGTGTAAGTGTATGTCTGTGTTACTTGGTGTAAGTGTGTGTCTGTGTTACTGGGTATCAGTGTATGTCTTTGTTACCTGGTGTCAGTGTATGTCTGTGATACTTGGTGTAAGTGTATGTCTTTGTTACTTGGTGTCAGTGTATGTCTGTGTTACTTGGTGCAAGTGTGTGTCTGTGTTACTGGGTATCAGTGTATGTCTGTGTTACTTGGTGTAAGTGCGTGTCTGTGTTACTGTGTATCAGTGTATGTCTTTGTGACTTGGTGTCAGTGTATGTCATTGTTACTGGGTGTCAGTGTGTGTCTTTGTGACTTGGTGTCATGGTATGTATTTGTTACTTGGTGTAAGTGTGTGTCTGTGTTACTGGGTATCCGTGTATGTCTTACTTACTTGGTGTCAGTGTATGCCAAAATACTTGGCGGAGGTGTATGTCTTTGTTACTTGGTGTAATTGTCTGTCTTTGTTACTTGGTGTCAGTGTATGTCTGTGTTGCTTGGTGTAAGTGTGTGTTTGTTAGTTGGTGTAAGTGTATGTCTTTGTTACTTGGTGTCAGTGTATGTCTTTGTTACTTGGTGTCAGTGCGTGTCTGTGTTCCTGGGTATCAGTGTATGTCTTTGTTATTTGGTGTCAGTGTATGTCTGTGTTGCTTGGTGTAAGTGTGTGTCTGTGTTACTGGGAGTCAGTGTGTGTCTGTGTTACTTGGTGTAAGTGTGTGTCTTTGTTACCTGGTGTCCGTGTGTGTCTGTGTTACTGGGTGTAAGTGTGTGTCTGTGTTACTGGGTATCAGTGTCTGTCTTTGTTACTTGGTGTAAATGTGTGTCTGCGTTACTGGGTATCAGTGTATTTCTTTGTGACTTGGTATCACTGTATGTCTTTGTTACTGGGTGTCAGTGTGTGTCTTTGCGACTTGGTGTCAGTGTATGTCCTTGATACTTGGTGTAAGTGTGTGTCTGTGTTACTGGGTATCAGTGTATGTCTTTGTTACTTGGTGTGAGTGTATGTCAAAATACGTGGTGTAAGTGTATGTCTTTGTTACTTGGTGTAATTGTCTGAGTTTGTTACTTGTTGTAAGTGTATGTCTTTGTTACTTGGTTTCAGTGTATGTCTTTGTTACTTGGTGTCAGTGTATGTCTTTGTTACTTGGTGTAAGTGTGTGTCTTTGTTACTTGGTGTTAGTGTATGTCTTTGTTACTTGGTGTCAGTATATGTCTTTGTTACTTGGTGTCAGTGTGTGGCTGTGTTACTGGGTATCAGTGTATGTCTTTGTGACTAGGTATCAGTGCATGTCTTTGTTACTGGGTGTCAGTGTGTGTCTGTGTTACTGGATATCAGTGTATGTCTTTGTGACTTGGTATCAGTGTATGCCTTTGTTACTGGGTGTCAGTGTGTGTCTGTGTTCCTGGGTATCAGTGTATGTCTTTGTGACTTGGTGTCAGTGTATGTCTTTGTTACTGGGTGTCAGTGTGTGTCTTTGTGACTTGGTGTCCGTGTATGTCTGTGTTACTGTTTATTAGTGTTTCTCTGTGTTACTGGGTGTCAGTGTGTGTTTGTTTGTGTTACTGGGTGTCAGTGTATGTCTTTGTTACTTGGTGTAAGTGCGTGTCTGTGTTACTGGGTATCAGTGTCTGTCTTTGTTACTTGGTGTAAGTGTGTGTCTTTGTTACTTGTTGTAATTGTATGTCTTTGTTACTTGGTGTCAGTGTATGTCTGTGTTACGTGTTGTAAGTGTATGTCTTTGTTACTCGGTGTAAGTTTGTGTCTGTGTTGCTTGCTGTAAGTGTGTGTCTGTGTTCCTGGGTATCAGTGTATGTCTTTGTTACTTGGTGTCAGTGTATGTCTGTGTTAGTTGGTGTAAGTGTGTGTCTGTGTTACTTGGTGTCAGTGTATGTCTGTGTTACTTGGTGTCAGTGTGTGTCTGTGTTACTGGGTGTCAGTGTGTGTCTGTGTTACTTGGTGTAAGTGTGTGTCTTTGTTACTTGGTGTCCGTGTGTGTCTGTGTTACTGGGTGTCAGTGCATGTCTTTGTTACTTGGTGTCAGCGTATATCTTTGTTACTTGGTGTAAGTGTGTGTCTTTGTTACTTGGTGTAATTGTATGTCTTTGTTACTTGGTGTCAATGTATGTCTTTGTTACTGGGGGTCAGTGTGTGTCTTTGTGACTTAGTGTCAGTGTATGTCTGTGTTACTGTTTATTAGTGTTTCTCTGTGCTACTGGGTATCAGTGTATGTCTTTGTGACTTGGTGTCAGTGTATGTCTTTGTTACTGGGTGTCAGTGTGTGTCTTTGTGACTTGGTGTCAGTGTATGTCTTTGTTACTGGGTGTCAGTGTATGTCTTTGTGACTTGGTGTAAGTGTGTGTCTGTGTTACTGGGTATGAGTGTCTGTCTTTGTTACTTGGTGTAAGTGTATGTCTGTGTTACTTGGTGTAAGTGTGTGTCTGTGTTACTGGGTGTCAGTGCGTGTCTGTGTTACTTGGTGCAATTGTGTGTGTTTGTTACTTGGTGTAATTGTATGTCTTTGTTACTTGGTGTCAGTGTATATCTTTGTTACTTGGTGTAAGTGTGTGTCTCTGTTACCTGGTGTAAGTGTGTGTCTGTGTTCCTGGGTATCAGTGTATGTCTTTGTTACTTGGTGTCAGTATGTGTCTGTGTTACTTGGTGTAGGTGTGTGTCAGTGTTCCTGGGTATCAGTGTATGTCTTTGTTACTTGGTGTCATTGTATGTCTGTGTTGCTTGTGTAAGTGTGTGTCTGTGTTACTGGGTGTCAGTGTGTGTCTGTGTTACTTGGTGTAAGTGTGTGTCTTTGTTACTTGGTGTCCGTGTGTGTCTGTGTTACTGGGTGTCAGTGTATGTCTTTGTTACTGGGTGTCAGTGTATGTTTTTGTTACTTGGTGTCAGTGTATGTCTGTGTTACTGGGTATCGGTGTCTGTCTTTGTTACTTGGTGTAAGTGCGTTTCTGTGTTACACGGTATCAGTTTAAGTCTTTGTTACGTGGTGTCAGTGCATGTCTTTGTTACTGGGTATCAGTGTATGTCTTTGTTACTTGGTGTAAGTGTGTGTCTGTGTTACTGTGTGTCAGTGTATGTCTTTGTGACTTGGTGTCAGTGTATGTCTTTGTTCCTGGGTGTAACTGTGTGTCTGTGTTACTGGGTGTCAGTGCATGTCTGTGTTACTTGGTGTAAGTGTGTGTCTGTGTTACTGGGTAGCAGTGTATGTCTTTGCGACTTGGTGTCAGTGTGTGTCTTTGTTACTTGGTGGCAGTGTATGTCACAATACTTGGTGTAAGTGTATGTCTTTGTTGTTTGGTGTAATTGTCTCTCTTTCTTACTTTGTGTAATGTATGTCTTTGTTACTTGGTGTCAGTGTATGTCTTTGTTACTTGGTGTCAGTGCGTGTCTGTGTTACTGGGTATCAGTGTATGTCTTTGTGACTTGGTATCAGTGTATGTCTTTGTTACTGGGTGTCAGTGTGTGTCTGTGTTACTTGGTGTCAGTGTCTGTCTTTGTTACTTTCTATTAGTGTTTCACTGTGTTACTGGGTGTCGGTGTGTGTTTGTTTGTGTTACTGGGTGTCAGTGTATGTCTTTGTTACTTGGTGTAAGTGTGTGTCTGTGTTACTGGGTATCAGTGTCTGTCTTTGTTACTTGGTGTAAGTGTGTGTCTTTGTTACCTGGTGTAATTGTATGTCTTTGTTACTTGGTGTCAGTGTATGTCTGTGTTACTTTGTGTAATTGTATGTCTGTGTTACTTGGTGTAAGTGTGTGTCTGTGTTACTTGGTGTAAGTGTGTGTCTGTGTTCCTGGGTATCATTGTATGTCTTTATTACTTGGTGTCAGTGTATGTCTGTGTTACTTGGTGTAAGTGTGTGTCTGTGTTACTGGGTATCAGTGTATGTCTTTGTGACTTGGTGTCAGTGTATGTCTTTGTTACTGGGTGTCAGTGTGTGTCTTTGTGACTTGGTGTCAGTGTATGTCTTCGGTACTTGGTGTAAGTGTGTGTCTGTGTTACTGGGTATCAGTGTATGTCTTTGTTACTTGGTGTCAGTGTATGTCAAAATACTTGGTGTAAGAGTATGTCTTTGTTACTTGGTGTCAGTGTATGTCTGTGTTACTTGGTGTCAGTGTGTGTCTGTATTTCTGGGTATCAGTGTATGTCTTTGTTACTTGGTGTCCGTGTGTGTCTGTGTTACTGGGTGTCAGTGTATGTCTTTGTTACTGGGTGTCAGTGTATGTTTTTGTTACTTGGTGTCAGTGTATGTCTGTGTTACTGGGTATCGGTGTCTGTCTTTGTTACTTGGTGTAAGTGCGTTTCTGTGTTACACGGTATCAGTTTAAGTCTTTGTTACGTGGTGTCAGTGCATGTCTTTGTTACTGGGTATCAGTGTATGTCTTTGTTACTTGGTGTAAGTGTGTGTCTGTGTTACTGTGTGTCAGTGTATGTCTTTGTGACTTGGTGTCAGTGTATGTCTTTGTTCCTGGGTGTAACTGTGTGTCTGTGTTACTGGGTGTCAGTGCATGTCTGTGTTACTTGGTGTAAGTGTGTGTCTGTGTTACTGGGTAGCAGTGTATGTCTTTGCGACTTGGTGTCAGTGTGTGTCTTTGTTACTTGGTGGCAGTGTATGTCACAATACTTGGTGTAAGTGTATGTCTTTGTTACTTGGTGTAATTGTCTGAGTTTGTTACTTGTTGTAAGTGTATGTCTTTGTTACTTGGTTTCAGTGTATGTCTTTGTTACTTGGTGTCAGTGTATGTCTTTGTTACTTGGTGTAAGTGTGTGTCTTTGTTACTTGGTGTTAGTGTATGTCTTTGTTACTTGGTGTCAGTATATGTCTTTGTTACTTGGTGTCAGTGTGTGGCTGTGTTACTGGGTATCAGTGTATGTCTTTGTGACTAGGTATCAGTGCATGTCTTTGTTACTGGGTGTCAGTGTGTGTCTGTGTTACTGGATATCAGTGTATGTCTTTGTGACTTGGTATCAGTGTATGCCTTTGTTACTGGGTGTCAGTGTGTGTCTGTGTTCCTGGGTATCAGTGTATGTCTTTGTGACTTGGTGTCAGTGTATGTCTTTGTTACTGGGTGTCAGTGTGTGTCTTTGTGACTTGGTGTCCGTGTATGTCTGTGTTACTGTTTATTAGTGTTTCTCTGTGTTACTGGGTGTCAGTGTGTGTTTGTTTGTGTTACTGGGTGTCAGTGTATGTCTTTGTTACTTGGTGTAAGTGCGTGTCTGTGTTACTGGGTATCAGTGTCTGTCTTTGTTACTTGGTGTAAGTGTGTGTCTTTGTTACTTGTTGTAATTGTATGTCTTTGTTACTTGGTGTCAGTGTATGTCTGTGTTACGTGTTGTAAGTGTATGTCTTTGTTACTCGGTGTAAGTTTGTGTCTGTGTTGCTTGCTGTAAGTGTGTGTCTGTGTTCCTGGGTATCAGTGTATGTCTTTGTTACTTGGTGTCAGTGTATGTCTGTGTTAGTTGGTGTAAGTGTGTGTCTGTGTTACTTGGTGTCAGTGTATGTCTGTGTTACTTGGTGTCAGTGTGTGTCTGTGTTACTGGGTGTCAGTGTGTGTCTGTGTTACTTGGTGTAAGTGTGTGTCTTTGTTACTTGGTGTCCGTGTGTGTCTGTGTTACTGGGTGTCAGTGCATGTCTTTGTTACTTGGTGTCAGCGTATATCTTTGTTACTTGGTGTAAGTGTGTGTCTTTGTTACTTGGTGTAATTGTATGTCTTTGTTACTTGGTGTCAATGTATGTCTTTGTTACTGGGGGTCAGTGTGTGTCTTTGTGACTTAGTGTCAGTGTATGTCTGTGTTACTGTTTATTAGTGTTTCTCTGTGCTACTGGGTATCAGTGTATGTCTTTGTGACTTGGTGTCAGTGTATGTCTTTGTTACTGGGTGTCAGTGTGTGTCTTTGTGACTTGGTGTCAGTGTATGTCTTTGTTACTGGGTGTCAGTGTATGTCTTTGTGACTTGGTGTAAGTGTGTGTCTGTGTTACTGGGTATGAGTGTCTGTCTTTGTTACTTGGTGTAAGTGTATGTCTGTGTTACTTGGTGTAAGTGTGTGTCTGTGTTACTGGGTGTCAGTGCGTGTCTGTGTTACTTGGTGCAATTGTGTGTGTTTGTTACTTGGTGTAATTGTATGTCTTTGTTACTTGGTGTCAGTGTATATCTTTGTTACTTGGTGTAAGTGTGTGTCTCTGTTACCTGGTGTAAGTGTGTGTCTGTGTTCCTGGGTATCAGTGTATGTCTTTGTTACTTGGTGTCAGTATGTGTCTGTGTTACTTGGTGTAGGTGTGTGTCAGTGTTCCTGGGTATCAGTGTATGTCTTTGTTACTTGGTGTCATTGTATGTCTGTGTTGCTTGTGTAAGTGTGTGTCTGTGTTACTGGGTGTCAGTGTGTGTCTGTGTTACTTGGTGTAAGTGTGTGTCTTTGTTACTTGGTGTCCGTGTGTGTCTGTGTTACTGGGTGTCAGTGTATGTCTTTGTTACTGGGTGTCAGTGTATGTTTTTGTTACTTGGTGTCAGTGTATGTCTGTGTTACTGGGTATCGGTGTCTGTCTTTGTTACTTGGTGTAAGTGCGTTTCTGTGTTACACGGTATCAGTTTAAGTCTTTGTTACGTGGTGTCAGTGCATGTCTTTGTTACTGGGTATCAGTGTATGTCTTTGTTACTTGGTGTAAGTGTGTGTCTGTGTTACTGTGTGTCAGTGTATGTCTTTGTGACTTGGTGTCAGTGTATGTCTTTGTTCCTGGGTGTAACTGTGTGTCTGTGTTACTGGGTGTCAGTGCATGTCTGTGTTACTTGGTGTAAGTGTGTGTCTGTGTTACTGGGTAGCAGTGTATGTCTTTGCGACTTGGTGTCAGTGTGTGTCTTTGTTACTTGGTGGCAGTGTATGTCACAATACTTGGTGTAAGTGTATGTCTTTGTTGTTTGGTGTAATTGTCTCTCTTTCTTACTTTGTGTAATGTATGTCTTTGTTACTTGGTGTCAGTGTATGTCTTTGTTACTTGGTGTCAGTGCGTGTCTGTGTTACTGGGTATCAGTGTATGTCTTTGTGACTTGGTATCAGTGTATGTCTTTGTTACTGGGTGTCAGTGTGTGTCTGTGTTACTTGGTGTCAGTGTCTGTCTTTGTTACTTTCTATTAGTGTTTCACTGTGTTACTGGGTGTCGGTGTGTGTTTGTTTGTGTTACTGGGTGTCAGTGTATGTCTTTGTTACTTGGTGTAAGTGTGTGTCTGTGTTACTGGGTATCAGTGTCTGTCTTTGTTACTTGGTGTAAGTGTGTGTCTTTGTTACCTGGTGTAATTGTATGTCTTTGTTACTTGGTGTCAGTGTATGTCTGTGTTACTTTGTGTAATTGTATGTCTGTGTTACTTGGTGTAAGTGTGTGTCTGTGTTACTTGGTGTAAGTGTGTGTCTGTGTTCCTGGGTATCATTGTATGTCTTTATTACTTGGTGTCAGTGTATGTCTGTGTTACTTGGTGTAAGTGTGTGTCTGTGTTACTGGGTATCAGTGTATGTCTTTGTGACTTGGTGTCAGTGTATGTCTTTGTTACTGGGTGTCAGTGTGTGTCTTTGTGACTTGGTGTCAGTGTATGTCTTCGGTACTTGGTGTAAGTGTGTGTCTGTGTTACTGGGTATCAGTGTATGTCTTTGTTACTTGGTGTCAGTGTATGTCAAAATACTTGGTGTAAGAGTATGTCTTTGTTACTTGGTGTCAGTGTATGTCTGTGTTACTTGGTGTCAGTGTGTGTCTGTATTTCTGGGTATCAGTGTATGTCTTTGTTACTTGGTGTCCGTGTGTGTCTGTGTTACTGGGTGTCAGTGTATGTCTTTGTTACTGGGTGTCAGTGTATGTTTTTGTTACTTGGTGTCAGTGTATGTCTGTGTTACTGGGTATCGGTGTCTGTCTTTGTTACTTGGTGTAAGTGCGTTTCTGTGTTACACGGTATCAGTTTAAGTCTTTGTTACGTGGTGTCAGTGCATGTCTTTGTTACTGGGTATCAGTGTATGTCTTTGTTACTTGGTGTAAGTGTGTGTCTGTGTTACTGTGTGTCAGTGTATGTCTTTGTGACTTGGTGTCAGTGTATGTCTTTGTTCCTGGGTGTAACTGTGTGTCTGTGTTACTGGGTGTCAGTGCATGTCTGTGTTACTTGGTGTAAGTGTGTGTCTGTGTTACTGGGTAGCAGTGTATGTCTTTGCGACTTGGTGTCAGTGTGTGTCTTTGTTACTTGGTGGCAGTGTATGTCACAATACTTGGTGTAAGTGTATGTCTTTGTTGTTTGGTGTAATTGTCTCTCTTTCTTACTTTGTGTAATGTATGTCTTTGTTACTTGGTGTCAGTGTATGTCTTTGTTACTTGGTGTCAGTGCGTGTCTGTGTTACTGGGTATCAGTGTATGTCTTTGTGACTTGGTATCAGTGTATGTCTTTGTTACTGGGTGTCAGTGTGTGTCTGTGTTACTTGGTGTCAGTGTCTGTCTTTGTTACTTTCTATTAGTGTTTCACTGTGTTACTGGGTGTCGGTGTGTGTTTGTTTGTGTTACTGGGTGTCAGTGTATGTCTTTGTTACTTGGTGTAAGTGTGTGTCTGTGTTACTGGGTATCAGTGTCTGTCTTTGTTACTTGGTGTAAGTGTGTGTCTTTGTTACCTGGTGTAATTGTATGTCTTTGTTACTTGGTGTCAGTGTATGTCTGTGTTACTTGGTGTAATTGTATGTCTGTGTTACTTGGTGTAAGTGTGTGTCTGTGTTACTTGGTGTAAGTGTGTGTCTGTGTTCCTGGGTATCATTGTATGTCTTTATTACTTGGTGTCAGTGTATGTCTGTGTTACTTGGTGTAAGTGTGTGTCTGTGTTACTGGGTAACAGTGTATGTCTTTGTGACTTGGTGTCAGTGTATGTCTTTGTTACTGGGTGTCAGTGTGTGTCTTTGTGACTTGGTGTCAGTGTATGTCTTCGGTACTTGGTGTAAGTGTGTGTCTGTGTTACTGGGTATCAGTGTATGTCTTTGTTACTTGGTGTCAGTGTATGTCAAAATACTTGGTGTAAGAGTATGTCTTTGTTACTTGGTGTCAGTGTATGTCTGTGTTACTTGGTGTCAGTGTGTGTCTGTATTTCTGGGTATCAGTGTATGTCTTTGTTACTTGGTGTCAGTGTATGTCTGTGTTACTTGGTGGAAGTGTGTGTCTGTTTTACTGGGTTTCAGTGTGTGTCTGTGTTACTTGGTGTAAGTGTGTGTCTTTGTTACTTGGTGTCCGTGTGTGTCTGTATTACTGGGTGTCAGTGCATGTCTTTGTTACTCAGTGTCAGTGTATATCTGTGTTACTTGGTGTAAGTGTGTGTCTTTGTTACTTGGTGTAATTGTATGTCTTTGTTACTTGGTGTCAGTGTATGTCTGTGTGACTTGGTGTAAGTGTATGTCTTTGTTACTTGGTGTAAGTGTGTGTCTGTGTTACTGGGTATCAGTGTATGTCTTTGTTACTGGGTGTCAGTGTATGTCTTTGTTACTTGGTGTAAGTGTGTGTCTGTGTTACTGGGTGTCAGTGTATGTCTGTGTTAGTTGGTGTAAGTGTGTGTCTGTGTTCCTGGGTATCAATGTATGTCTTTGTGACTTGGTGTCAGTGTATGTCTTTATTACTGGGTGTCAGTGTATGTCTTTGTTACTTGGTGTAAGTGAGTGTTTGTGTTACTGGGTATCAGTGTATGTCTTTGTTACTTGGTGTCAGTGTATGTCAAAATACTTGGTGTAAGTGTATGTCTTTGTTACTTGGTGTAATTGTCTGTCTTTGTTACTTTGTGTAAGTGTATGTCTGTGTTACTTGGTGTCAGTGTATGTCTTTGTTACTTGCTGTCAATGTGTGTCTGTGTTACTGGGTATCAGTGTATGTCTTTGTGACTTGGTATCAGTGTATGTCTTTGTGACTTGGTGTCAGTGTATGTCTTTGTTACTTGGTGTCAGTGTGTGTCCAAGTTACTTGGTGTCAGTGTATGTCTTTGTTACTGTTTATTAGTATTTCTCTGTGTTACTGGGTGTCAGTGTGTGTTTGTTTGTGTTACTGGGTGTCAGTGTCTGTCTTTGTTACTTGGTGTAAGTGTGTGTCTGTGTTACTTGGTGTAATTGAATGTCTTTGTTACTTGGTGTAAGTGTGTGTCTGTGTTACTTGCAGAAAGTGTGTGTCTATGTTCCTGGATATCATTGATGTCTTTGTTACTTGGTGTCAGTTTATGTCTGTGTTACTTGGTGTCAGTGTGTGTCTTTGTTTTTGGGTATCAGTGCATGTCTTTGTTACTGGGTGTCATTGTGTGTCTTTGTTACGTGGTGTCATTGTCTGTCTTTGTTACTGGGTGTCAGTGTCTGTCTTCGTTACTTCGTGTCAGTGTTTATCTTTGTTACTGGGTGTCAGTGTATGTCTTTGTGACTTGGTGTCAGTGTATGTCTTTGTTACTTGGTGTCAGTGTGTGTCTTTGTTACTTGGTGTAAGTTTGTGTCTGTGTTACTGGGTGTAAGTGTGTGTCTGTGTTACTGGGTATCAGTGTCTGTCTTTTTTACTTGGTGTAAGTGTGTGTCTGTGTTACTGGGTACCAGTGTATGGCTTTGTAACTTGGTGTCAGTGTATGTCTGTGTTACTTGGTGTCAGTGTATGTCTGTGTTACTTGGTGCAAGTGTATGTCTTTGTAACTTGGTGTCAGTGTATGTTTTTGTGACGTGGTGTCATTGTCTGTCTTTGTTACTGGGTGTCAGTGTCTGTCTTCGTTACTTGGTGTCAGCGTTTGTCTTTGTTACTGGGTGTCAGTGTCTGTCTTTGTGACTTGGTGTCAGTGTATGTCTTTGTTACTTGGTGTCAGTGTGTGTCTTTGTTACTTGGTGTATGTTTGTGTCTGTGTTACTGGGTATCAGTGCATGTCTTTGCTACATGGTGACAGTGCATGTCTTTGTTACTTGGTGTAAGTGTGTGTCTTTGTTACTTGGTGTAAGTGTTTGTTTGTGTTACTTGGTGTAAGTGTGTGTCTGTGTTACTTGGTGTCAGTGTATGTCTTTGTTACTTGCTGTCAGTGTATGTCTGTGTCACTTGGTGTCAGTGTGTTTGTTTGTGTTACTGGGTGTCAGTGTGTGTCTGTGTTACTTGGTGTAAGTGTGTGACTTTGTTACTTGCTGTCAGTGTATGTCTGTGTCACTTGGTGTCAGTGTGTTTGTTTGTGTTACTGGGTGTCAGTGTATGTCTTTGTTACTGGGTGTCAGTGTATGTCTTTGTTACTTGGTGTAAGTGTGTGTCTGTGTTACTGGGTATCAGTGTATGTCTTTGTTACTTGGTGTCAGTGTATGTCTGTGTTGCTTGGTGTAAGTATGTGTCTGTGTTACTGGGTATCAGTGTATGTCTTTGTGACTTGGTGTCAGTGTATGTCTTTGTTACTGGGTGTCAGTGTGTTTCTTTGTGACTTGGTGTCAGTGTATGCCTTTGTTACATGGTGTAAGTGTGTGTCTGTGTTTGGGTATCAGTGTATGTCTTTGTTACTTGGTGTCAGTGTATGTCAAAATACTTGGTGTAAGTGTATGTCTTTGTTACTTGGTGAAATTGTCTATCTTTGTTACTTGGTTTCAGTGTATGTCTGGGTTACTTGGTGTAAGTGTGTGTCTTTGTTACTTGGTGTAAGTGTATGTCTTTGTTACTTGGTGTCAGTGTATGTCATTGTTACTTGGTGTCAGTGTATGTCTGTGTTGCTTGGTGTAAGTGTGTGCCTGTGTTACTGGGTATCAGTGTATGTCTTTGTTACTTGGTGTCAGTGTATGTCTGTGTTACTTGGTGTAAGTGTGTGTCTTTGTTACTTGGTGTCCGTGTGTGTCTGTGCTACTGGGTGACAGTGTATGTCTTTGTTACTGGGTATCAGTGTATGTCTTTGTTACTTCGTGTCAGTGGATGTCTCTGTTACTTGGTGTAAGTGTATGTCTTTGTTACTTGGTGTCAGTGTATGTCTTTGTTACTTGGTGTAAGTGTGTGTTTGTGTTACTTGGTGTAAGTGTGTGTCTGTATTACTTGGTGTCAGTGTATGTCTTTGTTACTTGGTGTCAGTGTATGTCTGTGTCACTTGGTGTCAGTGTGATTGTTTGTGTTACTGTGTGTCAGTGTGTGTCTGTGTTACTTGGTGTAAGTGTGTGTCTTTGTTACTCGTGCACGTGTGTGTCTGTGTTACAGGGTGTCAGTGTCTGTCCTTGTTACTGGGTGTCAGTGTATGTCTTTGTTACTTGGTGTAAGTGTGTGTCTGTGTTACTGGGTATCAGTGTCTGTCTTTTTTACTTGGTGTAAGTGTGTGTCTGTGTTACTGGGTACCAGTGTATGTCTTCGTAACTTGGTGTCAGTGTATGTCTGTGTTACTTGGTGTCAGTGTATGTCTGTGTTACTTGGTGCAAGTGTATGTCTTTGTAACTTGGTGTCAGTGTATGTCTTTGCGACGTGGTGTCATTGTCTGTCTTTGTTACTGGGTGTCAGTGTCTGTCTTCGTTTCTTGGTGTCAGTGTTTCTCTTTGTTACTGGGTGTCAGTGTCTGTCTTTGTGACTTGGTGTCAGTGTATGTCTTTGTTACTTGGTGTCAGTGTGTGTCTTTGTTACTTGGTGTAAGTTTGTGTCTGTGTTACTGGGTATCAGTGCATGTCTTTGCTACATGGTGACAGTGCATGTCTGTGTTACCTGGTGTAAGTGTGTGTCTTTGTTACTTGGTGTAAGTGTTTGTTTGTGTTACTTGGTGTAAGTGTGTGTCTGTGTGACTTGGTGTCAGTGTATGTCTTTGTTACTTGCTGTCAGTGTATGTCTGTGTCACTTGGTGTCAGTGTGTTTGTTTGTGTTACTGGGTGTCAGTGTGTGTCTGTGTTACTTGGTGTAAGTGTGTGACTTTGTTACTTGTTGTCCGTGTGTGTCTGTGTTGCTGGGTGTCAGTGTATGTCTTTGTTACTGGGTGTCAGTGTATGTCTTTGTTACTTGGTGTAAGTGTGTGTCTGTGTTACTGGGTATCAGTGTATGACTTTGTTACTTGGTGTCAGTGTATGTCTGTGTTGCTTGGTGTAAGTGTGTGTCTGTGTTACTGGGTATCAGTGTATGTCTTTGTGACTTGGTGTCAGTGTATGTCTTTGTTACTGGGTGTCAGTGTGTTTCTTTGTGACTTTGTGTCAGTGTATGCCTTTGTTACATGGTGTAAGTGTGTGTCTGTGTTACTTGGTGTCAGTGTATGTCAAAATACTTGGTGTAAGTGTATGTCTTTGTTACTTGGTGAAATTGTCTATCTTTGTTACTTGGTTTCAGTGCATGTCTGGGTTACTTGGTGGAAGTGTGTTTCTTTGTTACTTGGTGTAAATGTATGTCTTTGTTACTTGGTGTCAGTGTATGTCATTGTTACTTGGTGTCAGTGTATGTCTGTGTTACTTGGTGTAAGTGTGTGCCTGTGTTACTGGGTATCAGTGTATGTCTTTGTTACTTGGTGTCAGTGTATGTCTGTGTTACTTGGTGTAAGTGTGTGTCTTTGTCACTTGGTGTCCGTGTGTGTCTGTGCTACTGGGTGCCAGTGTATGTCTTTGTTACTGGGTATCAGTGTATGTCCTTGTTACTTCGTGTCAGTGGATGTCTCTTTTACTTGGTGTAAGTGTATGTCTTTGTTACTTGGTGTCAGTCTATGTCTGTGTTACTTGGTGTAAGTGTGTGTCTTTGTTACTTGGTGTCAGTGTATGTCTTTGTTACTTGGTGTAAGTGTGTGTTTGTGTTACTTGGTGTAAGTGTGTGTCTGTATTACTTGGTGTCAGTGTATGGCTTTGTTACTTGGTGTCAGTGTATGTCTGTGTCACTTGGTGTCAGTGTGTTTGTTTGTGTTACTGTGTGTCATTGTGTGTCTGTGTTACTTGGTGTAAGTGTGTGTCTTTGTTACTTGGTGCACGTGTGTGTCTGTGTTACTGGGTGTCAGTGTCTGTCCTTGTTACTGGGTGTCAGTGTATGTCTTTGTTACTTGGTGTAAGTGTGTGTCTGTGTTACTGGGTATCAGTGTCTGTCTTTTTTACTTGGTGTAAGTGTGTGTCTGTGTTACTGGGTACCAGTGTATGTCTTTGTATCTTGGTGTCTGTGTATGTCTGTGTTACTTAGTGTCAGTGTATGTCTTTGTGACTTGGTGTCAGTGTATGTCTTTGTTACTGGGTGTCAGTGTGTGTCTTTGTGACTTGGTGTCAGTGCATGTCTTTGTTACTGGGTGTCAGTGTGTTTGTTTGCTTTACTGGGTGTCAGTGTGTGTCTATGTTACTTGGTGTCCGTGTGTGTCTGTGTTACTGGGTGTCAGTGTATGTCTGTGTTACTTGGTGTAAGTTTATGTCTTTGTTACTTGGTGTCAGTCTATGTCTGTGTTACTTGTTGTAAGTGTGTGTCTTTGTTACTTGGTGTCAGTATATGTCTTTGTTACTTGGTGTCAGTGTGTGTCTGTGTTACTGTGTGTCACTGTATGTCACTGGGTGTCAGTGTGTGTCTGTGACACTAGGTGTCAGCATTTAGTTTATTTTAGAGATACAGCACTGAAACAGTCCCTTCGGCCCACCGAGTCTGTGCCGACCATCAACCACCCATTTATACTGATCCTACACGAATCCCATATTCCAATAACATCCCCACCGGTCCCTAAATATTTCCCTAACACCTACCTGTACTAGGGGCAAGTTATAATGGCCAATTAACCTACCAACCTGCAAGTCTTTGGCATGTGGGAGGAAACCGGAGCATCTGGAGGAAACCCACGCAGACACAGGGAGAACTTGCAAACTCCGCACAGGCAGAACCCAGAATCGAACACGGGTCCCTGGAGCTGTGAGGCTGCAGTGCTAACCACTGCGCCACTGTGCGGCCCAGTGTGTGTCTGTGTTACTGGGTGTCAGTGTATGTCTTTGTTACTTTGTGTCAGTGCATGTCTTTGTTACTGGGTGTCAGTGTGTTTGTTTGCTTTACTGGGTGTCAGTGTGTGTCTATGTTACTTGGTGTCCGTGTGTGTCTGTTTTACTGGGTGTCAGTGTATGTCTGTGTTACTGGGTGTCAGTGTATGTCTTTGTTACTTGGTGTAAGTGGATGTCTGTGTTACTTGGTGAAAGTGTGTGTCTGTGTTATTGGGTATCAGTGTATGTCTTTGTGACTTGGTGTCAGTGTATGTCTTTGTTACTGGGCGTAAGTGTGTTTCTGTGCTACTGGGTATCAGTGTATGTCTTTGCTGCTTGGTGTCAGTGTATGTCAAAATACTTGGTGTAAGTGTATGTCTTTGTTACTTTGTGTCAGTGCATGTCTTTGTTACTGGGTGTCAGTGTGTTTGTTTGCTTTACTGGGTGTCAGTGTGTGTCTATGTTACTTGGTGTCCGTGTGTGTCTGTTTTACTGGGTGTCAGTGTATGTCTGTGTTACTGGGTGTCAGTGTATGTCTTTGTTACTTGGTGTAAGTGGATGTCTGTGTTACTTGGTGAAAGTGTGTGTCTGTGTTATTGGCTATCAGTGTATGTCTTTGTGACTTGGTGTCAGTGTATGTCTTTGTACTGGGCGTAAGTGTGTTTCTGTGCTACTGGGTATCAGTGTATGTCTTTGCTGCTTGGTGTCAGTGTATGTCAAAATACTTGGTGTAAGTGTATGTCTTTGTTACTTGGTGTCAGTGTATGTCTTTGTTACTTGGTGTAAGTGTGTGTCTTTGTTAATTGGTGTCAGTGTGTGCCGGTGTTCCTTGGTGTCAGTGTATGTCTTTGTTACTTGATGAAATTGTATGTCTTTGTTACTTGGTGTCATTGCATGTGTTTTTGACTTGGTGTCAGTGGATGTCTTTGTTACTGGGTGTCACTGTATGTCTTTGTTACTTGGTGCAAGTGTATGTCAAAATACTTGGTGTAAGTGTATGTCTGTGTTACTTGGTGTAAGTGTATGTCTTTGTTACTTGGTGTAAGTGCGTGTGTGTGCTACTGGGTATCAGTGTCTGTCTTTGTTACTTGGTGTCAGTGTATGTCTTTGATACTTGGTGCAATTGTGTGTCTGTGTTACTGGGTATCAGTGCATGTCTCTGTTACTGGGGGTCAGTGTGTGTCTGTGTTACTGGGGGTCAGTGTGTGTTTCTAACTGGGTGTCAGTTTGTGTCTGTGTTACTGGGTATCAGTGTCTGTCTTTGTCACTTGGTGTAAGTGTATGTCTTTGTTACTTGGTTTCAGTCTATGTCTGTGTTACTTGGTGTAAGTGTGTGTCTTTGTTACTTGGTGTCAGTGTATGTCTGTGTTACTTGCTGTAAGTGTATGTCTTTGTTACTTGGTGTCAGTCTATGTCCGTGTTACTTGGTGGAAGTGCATGTCTTTGTTACTTGGTGTCAGTCTATGTCTGTGTGACTTGGTGTAAGTGTGTGTCTGTGTTACTGGGTGTCAGTGTATGTCTTTGTTGCTTTGTGTCAGTGTATGTCTTTGTTACTGGGTGTCAATGTGTTTGTTTGCTTTACTGGGTGTCAGTGTGTGTCTATGTTACTTGGTGTCCGTGTGTGTCTGTGTTACTGGATGTCAGTGTATGTCTGTGTTACTGGGTGTCAGTGTATGTCTTTGTTACTTGCTGTCAGTGTATGTCTGTGTCACTTGGTGTCAGTGTGTTTGTTTGTGTTACTGGGTGTCAGTGTGTGTCTGTGTTACTTGGTGTAAGTGTGTGACTTTGTTACTTGTTGTCAGTGTGTGTCTGTTTTACTGGGTGTCAGTGTATGTCTTTGTTACTGGGTGTCAGTGTATGTCTTTGTTACTTGGTGTAAGTGTGTGTCTGTGTTACTGGGTATCAGTGTATGTCTTTGTTACTTGGTGTCAGTGTATGTCTGTGTTGCTTGGTGTAAGTGTGTGTCTGTGATACTGGGTATCAGTGTATGTCTTTGTGACTTGGTGTCAGTGTATGTCTTTGTTACTGGGTGTCAGTGTGTTTCTTTGTGACTTGGTGTCAGTGTATGCCTTTGTTACATGGTGTAAGTGTGTGTCTGCGTTATTGGGTATCAGTGTTTGTCTTTGTTATTTGGTGTCAGTGTATGTCAAAATACTTGGTGTAAGTGTATGTCTTTGTTACTTGGTGAAATTGTCTATCTTTGTTACTTGGTTTCAGTGTATGTCTGGGTTACTTGGTGTAAGTGTGTGTCTTGTTACTTGGTGTAAGTGTATGTCTTTGTTACTTGGTGTCAGTGTATGTCATTGTTACTTGGTGTCAGTGTATGTCTGTGTTACTTGGTGTAAGTGTGTGCCTGTGCTACTGGGTATCAGTGCATGTCTTTGTTACTTGGTGTCAGTGTATGTCTGTGTTACTTGGTGTAAGTGTGTGTCTTTGTTACTTGGTGTCCGTGTGTGTCTGTGCTACTGGGTGCCAGTGTATGTCTTTGTTACTGGGTATCAGTGTATGTCTTTGTTACTTGGTGTCAGTGGATGTCTCTGTTACTTTGTGTAAGTGTATGTCTTTGTTACTTGGTGTCAGTCTATGTCTGTGTTACTTGGTGTAAGTGTGTGTCTTTGTTACTTGGTGTCAGTGTATGTCTTTGTTACTTGGTGTAAGTGTGTGTTTGTGTTACTTGGTGTAAGTGTGTGTCTGTATTACTTGGTGTCAGTGTATGTCTTTGTTACTTGGTGTCAGTGTATGTCTGTGTCACTTGGTGTCAGTGTGTTTGTTTGTGTTACTGTGTGTCAGTGTGTGTCTGTGTTACTTGGTGTAAGTGTGTGTCTGTGTTACTGAGTGTCAGTGTCTGTCCTTGTTACTGGGTGTCAGTGTATGTCTTTGTTACTTGGTGTAAGTGTGTGTCTGTGTTACTGGGTATCAGTGTCTGTCTTTTTTACTTGGTGTAAGTGTGTGTCTGTGTTACTGGGTACCAGTGTATGTCTTTGTAACTTGGTGTCAGTGTATGTCTGTGTTACTTGGTGTCAGTGTATGTCTTTGTGACTTGGTGTCAGTGTATGTCTATGTTACTGGGTGTCAGTGTGTGTCTTTGTGACTTGGTGTCAGTGTATGTCTGTGTTACTTGGTGTAAGTGTATGTCTTTGTTACTTGGTGTCATTCTATGTCTGTGTTACTTGGTGTAAGTGTGTGTCTTTGTTACTTGGTGTCAGTATATGTCTTTGTTACTTGGTGTCAGTGTGTGTCTGTGTTACTGTGTGTCACTGTATGTCACTGGGTGTCAGTGTGTGTCTGTGACACTAGGTGTCAGCATTTAGTTTAGTTTAGAGATACAGCACTGAAACAGTCCCTTCGGACCACCGAGTCTGTGCCGACCATCAACCACCCATTTATACTAATCCTACACGAATCCCATATTCCAATAACATCCCCACCGGTCCCTAAATATTTCCCTAACACCTACCTGTACTAGGGGCAAGTTATAATGGCCGATTAGCCTACCAACCTGCAAGTCATTGGCATGTGGGAGGAAACCGGAGCATCTGGAGGAAACCCACGCAGACACAGGGAGAACTTGCAAACTCCGCACAGGCAGAACCCAGAATCGAACACGGGTCCCTGGAGCTGTGAGGCTGCAGTGCTAACCACTGCGCCACTGTGCGGCCCAGTGTGTGTCTGTGTTACTGGGTGTCAGTGTATGTCTTTGTTACTTTGTGTCAGTGTATGTCTTTGTTACTGGGTGTCAGTGTGTTTGTTTGCTTTACTGGGTGTCAGTGTGTGTCTATGTTACTTGGTGTCCGTGTGTGTCTTGTTACTTGGTGTAAGTTTATGTCTTTGTTACTTGGTGTCAGTGTATGTCATTGTTACTTGGTGTCAGTGTATGTCTGTGTTACTTGGTGTAAGTGTGTGCCTGTGCTACTGGGTATCAGTGTATGTCTTTGTTACTTGGTGTCAGTGTATGTCTGTGTTACTTGGTGTAAGTGTGTGTCTTTGTTACTTGGTGTCCGTGTGTGTCTGTGCTACTGGGTGCCAGTGTATGTCTTTGTTACTGGGTATCAGTGTATGTCTTTGTTACTTCGTGTCAGTGGATGTCTCTGTTACTTTGTGTAAGTGTATGTCTTTGTTACTTGGTGTCAGTCTATGTCTGTGTTACTTGGTGTAAGTGTGTGTCTTTGTTACTTGGTGTCAGTGTATGTCTTTGTTACTTGGTGTAAGTGTGTGTTTGTGTTACTTGGTGTAAGTGTGTGTCTGTATTACTTGGTGTCAGTGTATGTCTTTGTTACTTGGTGTCAGTGTATGTCTGTGTCACTTGGTGTCAGTGTGTTTGTTTGTGTTACTGTGTGTCAGTGTGTGTCTGTGTTACTTGGTGTAAGTGTGTGTCTGTGTTACTGGGTGTCAGTGTCTGTCCTTGTTACTGGGTGTCAGTGTATGTCTTTGTTACTTGGTGTAAGTGTGTGTCTGTGTTACTGGGTATCAGTGTCTGTCTTTTTTACTTGGTGTAAGTGTGTGTCTGTGTTACTGGGTACCAGTGTATGTCTTTGTAACTTGGTGTCAGTGTATGTCTGTGTTACTTGGTGTCAGTGTATGTCTTTGTGACTTGGTGTCAGTGTATGTCTTTGTTACTGGGTGTCAGTGTGTGTCTTTGTGACTTGGTGTCAGTGTATGTCTGTGTTACTTGGTGTAAGTGTATGTCTTTGTTACTTGGTGTCATTCTATGTCTGTGTTACTTGGTGTAAGTGTGTGTCTTTGTTACTTGGTGTCAGTATATGTCTTTGTTACTTTGTGTCAGTGTGTGTCTGTGTTACTGTGTGTCACTGTATGTCACTGGGTGTCAGTGTGTGTCTGTGACACTAGGTGTCAGCATTTAGTTTAGTTTAGAGATACAGCACTGAAACAGTCCCTTCGGACCACCGAGTCTGTGCCGACCATCAACCACCCATTTATACTAATCCTACACGAATCCCATATTCCAATAACATCCCCACCGGTCCCTAAATATTTCCCTAACACCTACCTGTACTAGGGGCAAGTTATAATGGCCAATTAGCCTACCAACCTGCAAGTCATTGGCATGTGGGAGGAAACCGGAGCATCTGGAGGAAACCCACGCAGACACAGGGAGAACTTGCAAACTCCGCACAGGCAGAACCCAGAATCGAACACGGGTCCCTGGAGCTGTGAGGCTGCAGTGCTAACCACTGCGCCACTGTGCGGCCCAGTGTGTGTCTGTGTTACTGGGTGTCAGTGTATGTCTTTGTTACTTTGTGTCAGTGTATGTCTTTGTTACTGGGTGTCAGTGTGTTTGTTTGCTTTACTGGGTGTCAGTGTGTGTCTATGTTACTTGGTGTCCGTGTGTGTCTTGTTACTTGGTGTAAGTGTATGTCTTTGTTACTTGGTGTCAGTGTATGTCATTGTTACTTGGTGTCAGTGTATGTCTGTGTTACTTGGTGTAAGTGTGTGCCTGTGCTACTGGGTATCAGTGTATGTCTTTGTTACTTGGTGTCAGTGTATGTCTGTGTTACTTGGTGTAAGTGTGTGTCTTTGTTACTTGGTGTCCGTGTGTGTCTGTGCTACTGGGTGCCAGTGTATGTCTTTGTTACTGGGTATCAGTGTATGTCTTTGTTACTTGGTGTCAGTGGATGTCTCTGTTACTTTGTGTAAGTGTATGTCTTTGTTACTTGGTGTCAGTCTATGTCTGTGTTACTTGGTGTAAGTGTGTGTCTTTGTTACTTGGTGTCAGTGTATGTCTTTGTTACTTGGTGTAAGTGTGTGTTTGTGTTACTTGGTGTAAGTGTGTGTCTGTATTACTTGGTGTCAGTGTATGTCTTTGTTACTTGGTGTCAGTGTATGTCTGTGTCACTTGGTGTCATTTTGTTTGTTTGTGTTACTGTGTGTCAGTGTGTGTCTGTGTTACTTGGTGTAAGTGTGTGTCTGTGTTACTGGGTGTCAGTGTCTGTATTTGTTACTGGGTGTCAGTGTATGTCTTTGTTACTTGGTGTAAGTGTGTGTCTGTGTTACTGGGTATCAGTGTCTGTCTTTTTTACTTGGTGTAAGTGTGTGTCTGTGTTACTGGGTACCAGTGTATGTCTTTGTAACTTGGTGTCAGTGTATGTCTGTGTTACTTGATGTCAGTGTATGTCTTTGTGACTTGGTGTCAGTGTATGTCTTTGTTACTGGGTGTCAGTGTGTGTCTTTGTGACTTGGTGTCAGTGTATGTCTGTGTTACTTGGTGTAAGTGTATGTCTTTGTTACTTGGTGTCATTCTATGTCTGTGTTACTTGGTGTAAGTGTGTGTCTTTGTTACTTGGTGTCAGTATATGTCTTTGTTACTTGGTGTCAGTGTGTGTCTGTGTTACTGTGTGTCACTGTATGTCACTGGGTGTCAGTGTGTGTCTGTGACACTAGGTGTCAGCATTTAGTTTAGTTTCGAGATAAAGCACTGAAACAGTCCCTTCGGACCACCGAGTCTGTGCCGACCATCAACCACCCATTTATACTAATCCTACACGAATCCCATATTCCAATAACATCCCCACCGGTCCCTAAATATTTCCCTAACACCTACCTGTACTAGGGGCAAGTTATAATGGCCAATTAGCCTACCAACCTGCAAGTCATTGGCATGTGGGAGGAAACCGGAGCATCTGGAGGAAACCCACGCAGACACAGGGAGAACGTGCAAACTCCGCACAGGCAGAACCCAGAATCGAACACGGGTCCCTGGAGCTGTGAGGCTGCAGTGCTAACCACTGCGCCACTGTGCGGCCCAGTGTGTGTCTGTGTTACTGGGTGTCAGTGTATGTCTTTGTTACTTTGTGTCAGTGTATGTCTTTGTTACTGGGTGTCAGTGTGTTTGTTTGCTTTACTGGGTGTCAGTGTGTGTCTATGTTACTTGGTGTCCGTGTGTGTCTTGTTACTTGGTGTAAGTGTATGTCTTTGTTACTTGGTGTCAGTGTATGTCATTGTTACTTGGTGTCAGTGTATGTCTGTGTTACTTGGTGTAAGTGTGTGCCTGTGCTACTGGGTATCAGTGTATGTCTTTGTTACTTGGTGTCAGTGTATGTCTGTGTTACTTGGTGTAAGTGTGTGTCTTTGTTACTTGGTGTCCGTGTGAGTCTGTGCTACTGGATGCCAGTGTATGTCTTTGTTACTGGGTATCAGTGTATGTCTTTGTTACTTGGTGTCAGTGGATGTCTCTGTTACTTTGTGTAAGTGTATGTCTTTGTTACTTGGTGTCAGTCTATGTCTGTGTTACTTGGAGTAAGTGTGTGTCTTTGTTAATTGGTGTCAGTGTATGTCTTTGTTACTTGGTGTAAGTGTGTGTTTGTGTTACTTGGTGTAAGTGTGTGTCTGTATTACTTGGTGTCAGTGTATGTCTTTGTTACTTGGTGTCAGTGTATGTCTGTGTCACTTGGTGTCAGTGTGTTTGTTTGTGTTACTGTGTGTCAGTGTGTGTCTGTGTTACTTGGTGTAAGTGTGTGTCTGTGTTACTGGGTGTCAGTGTCTGTCCTTGTTACTGGGTGTCAGTGTATGTCTTTGTTACTTGGTGTAAGTGTGTGTCTGTGTTACTGGGTATCAGTGTCTGTCTTTTTTACTTGGTGTAAGTGTGTGTCTGTGTTACTGGGTACCAGTGTATGTCTTTGTAACTTGGTGTCAGTGTATGTCTGTGTTACTTGGTGTCAGTGTATGTCTTTGTGACTTGGTGTCAGTGTATGTCTTTGTTACTGGGTGTCAGTGTGTGTCTTTGTGACTTGGTGTCAGTGTATGTCTGTGTTACTTGGTGTAAGTGTATGTCTTTGTTACTTGGTGTCATTCTATGTCTGTGTTACTTGGTGTAAGTGTGTGTCTTTGTTACTTGGTGTCAGTATATGTCTTTGTTACTTGGTGTCAGTGTGTGTCTGTGTTACTGTGTGTCACTGTATGTCACTGGGTGTCAGTGTGTGTCTGTGACACTAGGTGTCAGCATTTAGTTTAGTTTAGAGATACAGCACTGAAACAGTCCCTTCGGACCACCGAGTCTGTGCCGACCATCAACCACCCATTTATACTAATCCTACACGAATCCCATATTCCAATAACATCCCCACCGGTCCCTAAATATTTCCCTAACACCTACCTGTACTAGGGGCAAGTGATAATGGCCAATTAGCCTACCAACCTGCAAGTCATTGGCATGTGGGAGGAAACCGGAGCATCTGGAGGAAACCCACGCAGACACAGGGAGAACTTGCAAACTCCGCACAGGCAGAACCCAGAATCGAACACGGGTCCCTGGAGCTGTGAGGCTGCAGTGCTAACCACTGCGCCACTGTGCGGCCCAGTGTGTGTCTGTGTTACTGGGTGTCAGTGTATGTCTTTGTTACTTTGTGTCAGTGTATGTCTTTGTTACTGGGTGTCAGTGTGTTTGTTTGCTTTACTGGGTGTCAGTGTGTGTCTATGTTACTTGGTGTCCGTGTGTGTCTTTGTTACTGGGTGTCAGTGTATGTCTGTGTTACTGGGTGTCAGTGTATGTCTTTGTTACTGGGAGTCAGTGTATGTCTTTGTTACTTGGTGTAAGTGTGTGTCTGTGTTATTGGGTATCAGTGTATGTCTTTGTTACTTGCTGTAAGTGCATGTCTGTGTTACTTGGTGAAAGTGTGTGTCTGTGTTACTGGGTATCAGTGTATGTCTTTGTGACTTGGTGTCAGTGTATGTCTTTGTTACTGGGCGTAAGTGTGTTTCTGTGCTACTGGGTATCAGTGTATGTCTTTGTCACTTGGTGTCAGTGTATGTCTGTGTCACTTGGTGTCAGTGTGTTTGTTTGTGTTACTGTGTGTCAGTGTGTGTCTGTGTTACTTGGTGTAAGTGTGTGTCTGTGTTACTGGGTGTCAGTGTCTGTCCTTGTTACTGGGTGTCAGTGTATGTCTTTGTTACTTGGTGTAAGTGTGTGTCTGTGTTACTGGGTATCAGTGTCTGTCTTTTTTACTTGGTGTAAGTGTGTGTCTGTGTTACTGGGTACCAGTGTATGTCTTTGTAACTTGGTGTCAGTGTATGTCTGTGTTACTTGGTGTCAGTGTATGTCTTTGTGACTTGGTGTCAGTGTATGTCTTTGTTACTGGGTGTCAGTGTGTGTCTTTGTGACTTGGTGTCAGTGTATGTCTGTGTTACTTGGTGTAAGTGTATGTCTTTGTTACTTGGTGTCATTCTATGTCTGTGTTACTTGGTGTAAGTGTGTGTCTTTGTTACTTGGTGTCAGTATATGTCTTTGTTACTTGGTGTCAGTGTGTGTCTGTGTTACTGTGTGTCACTGTATGTCACTGGGTGTCAGTGTGTGTCTGTGACACTAGGTGTCAGCATTTAGTTTACTTTAGATATACAGCACTGAAACAGTCCCTTCGGACCACCGAGTCTGTGCCGACCATCAACCACCCATTTATACTAATCCTACACGAATCCCATATTCCAATAACATCCCCACCGCTCCCTAAATATTTCCCTAACACCTACCTGTACTAGGGGCAAGTTATAATGGCCAATTAGCCTACCAACCTGCAAGTCATTGGCATGTGGGAGGAAACCGGAGCATCTGGAGGAAACCCACGCAGACACAGGGAGAACTTGCAAACTCCGCACAGGCAGAACCCAGAATCGAACACGGGTCCCTGGAGCTGTGAGGCTGCAGTGCTAACCACTGCGCCACTGTGCGGCCCAGTGTATGTCTGTGTTACTGGGTGTCAGTGTATGTCTTTGTTACTTTGTGTCAGTGTATGTCTTTGTTACTGGGTGTCAGTGTGTTTGTTTGCTTTACTGGGTGTCAGTGTGTGTCTATGTTACTTGGTGTCCGTGTGTGTCTTTGTTACTGGGTGTCAGTGTATGTCTGTGTTACTGGGTGTCAGTGTATGTCTTTGTTACTGGGAGTCAGTGTATGTCTTTGTTACTTGGTGTAAGTGTGTGTCTGTGTTATTGGGTATCAGTGTATGTCTTTGTTACTTGCTGTAAGTGTATGTCTGTGTTACTTGGTGAAAGTGTGTGTCTGTGTTACTGGGTATCAGTGTATGTCTTTGTGACTTGGTGTCAGTGTATGTCTTTGTTACTGGGCGTAAGTGTGTTTCTGTGCTACTGGGTATCAGTGTATGTCTTTGTTACTTGGTGTCAGCGTATGTCAAAATACTTGGTGTAAGTGTATGTCTTTGTTACTTGGTGTCAGTGTATGTCTTTGTTACTTGGTGTAAGTGTGTGTCTTTGTTAATTGGTGTCAGTGTGTGCCGGTGTTCCTTGGTGTCAGTGTATGTCTTTGTTACTTGATGTAATTGTATGTCTTTGTTACTTGGTGTCATTGCATGTGTGTGTGACTTGGTGTCAGTGGATGTCTTTGTTACTGGGTGTCACTGTATGTCTTTGTTACTTGGTGCAAGTGTATGTCAAAATACTTGGTGGAAGTGTATGTCTGTGTTACTTGGTGTAAGTGTATGTCTTTGTTACTTGGTGTAAGTGTGTGTCTGTGTTACTGGGTATCAGTGTATGTCTCTGTTACTGGGGGTCAGTGTGTGTCTGTGTTACTGGGGGTCAGTGTGTGTTTCTAACTGGGTGTCAGTTTGTGTCTGTGTTACTGGGTATCTGTGTTTGTCTTTGTTACTTGGTGTAAGTGTATGTCTTTGTTACTTGGTGTCAGTCTATGTCTGTGTTACTTGGTGTAAGTGAGTGTCTTTGTTACTTGGTGTCAGTGTATGTCTGTGTTACTTGGTGTAAGTGTATGTCTTTGTTTCTTGGTGTCAGTCTATGTCCGTGTTACTTGGTGTAAGTGCATGTCTTTGTTACTTGGTGTCAGTCTATGTCTGTGTGACTTGGTGTAAGTGTGTGTCTGTGTTACTGGGTGTCAGTGTATGTCTTTGTTACTTTGTGTCAGTGTATGCCTTTGTTACTGGGTGTCAGTGTGTTTGTTTGCTTTACTGGGTGTCAGTGTGTGTCTATGTTACTTGGTGTCCGTGTGTGTCTGTGTTACTGGGTGTCAGTGTATGTCTGTGTTACTGGGTGTCAGTGTATGTCTTTGTTACTGGGAGTCAGTGTATGTCTTTGTTACTTGGTGTAAGTGTGTGTCTGTGTTACTGGGTGTCAGTGTGTGTCTGTGTTACTTGGTGTAAGTGTGTGTCTTTGTTACTTGGCGTCCGTGTGTGTCTGTGTTACTGGGTGTCAGTGTATGACTTTGTTACTGGGTGTCAGTGTATGTCTTTGTTACTTGGGGTAAGTGTGTGCCTGTGTTACTGGGTATCAGTGTCTGTCTTTGTTAATTGGTGTAAGCGTTTGTCTGTGTTACTGGGTATCAGTGTATGTCTTTGTTACTTGGTGTCAGTGTATCTCTGTGTTACCTGGTGTAAGTGTATGTCTTTGTTACTTGGTGTCAGTCTATGTCTTTGTTACTTGGTGTAAGTGTGTGTCTTTGTTACTTGGTGTCAGTGTATGTCTTTGTTACTTGGTGTAAGTGTGTGTTTGTGTGACTTGGTGTAAGTGTGTGTCTGTGTTACTTGGTGTCAGTGTATGTCTTTGTTACTTGGTGTCAGTGTATGTCTGTGTCACTTGGTGTCAGTGTGTTTGTTTGTGTTACTGGGTGTCAGTGTGTGTCTGTGTTACTTGGTGCAAGTGTGTGTCTTTGTTACTTGGTGTAAGTATGTGTCTGTGTTACTGGGTATCAGTGTATGTCTTTGTCACTTGGTGTCAGTGTATGTCTTTGCTACTGGGTGTCAGTGTGTTTCTTTGTGATTTGGTGTCAGTGTATGTCTTTGTTACATGGTGTAAGTGTGTGTCTGTGTTCCTGGGTATCAGTGTATGTCTTTGTTACTTGGTGTCAGTGTATGTCTGGGTTACTTGGTGTAAGTGTGTGTCTTTGTTACTTGGTGTAAGTGTATGTCTTTGTTACTTGGTGTCAGTGTATGTCATTTTACTTGGTGTCAGTGTATGTCTGTGTTACTTGGTGTAAGTGTGTGCCTGTGTTACTGGGTATCAGTGTATGTCTTTGTTACTTGGTGTCAGTGTATGTCTGTGTTACTTGGTGTAAGTGTGTGTCTTTGTTACTTGGTGTCCGTGTGTGTCTGTGCTACTGGGTGCCAGTGTATGTCTTTGTTACTGGGTATCAGTGTATGTCCTGTTACTTCGTGTCAGTGGATGTCTCTGTTACTTGGTGTAAGTGTATGTCTTTGTTACTTGGTGTCAGTCTATGTCTGTGTTACTTGGTGTAAGTGTGTGTCTTTGTTACTTGGTGTCAGTGTATGTCTTTGTTACTTGGTATAAGTGTGTGTTTGTGTTACTTGGTGTAAGTGTGTGTCTGTATTACTTGGTGTCAGTGTATGTCTGTGTCACTTGGTGTCAGTGTGTTTGTTTGTGTTACTGTGTGTCAGTGTGTGTCTGTGTTACTTGGTGTAAGTGTGTGTCTTTGTTACTTGGTGCACGTGCGTGTCTGTGTTACTGGGTGTCAGTGTCTGTCCTTGTTACTGGGTGTCAGTGTATGTCTTTGTTACTTGGTGTAAGTGTGTGTCTGTGTTACTGGGTATCAGTGTCTGTCTTTTTTACATGGTGTAAGTGTGTGTCTGTGTTACTGGGTACCAGTGTATGTCTTTGTAACTTGGTGTCAGTGTATGTCTGTGTTACTTGGTGTCAGTGTATGTCTTTGTGACTTGGTGTCAGTGTATGTCTTTGTTACTGGGTGTCAGTGTGTGTCTTTGTGACTTGGTGTCAGTGTATGTCTGTGTTACTTTGTGTAAGTGTATGTCTTTGTTACTTGGTGTCAGTCTCTGTCTGTGTTACTTGGTGTAAGTGTGTGTCTTTGTTACTTGGTGTCAGTATATGTCTTTGTTACTTTGTGTCAGTGTGTGTCTGTGTTACTGTGTGTCACTGTATGTCACTGGGTGTCAGTGTGTGTCTGTGACACTAGGTGTCAGCATTTAGTTTAGTTCAGAGATACAGCACTGAAACAGTCCCTTCGGCCCACCGAGTCTGTGCCGACCATCAACCACCCATTTATACTAATCCTACACGAATCCCATATTCCAATAACATCCCCACCGGTCCCTAAATATTTCCCTAACACCTACCTGTACTAGGGGCAAGTTATAATGGCCAATTAACCTACCAACCTGCAAGTCTGTGGCATGTGGGAGGAAACCGGAGCATCTGGAGGAAACCCACGCAGACACAGGGAGAACTTGCAAACTACGCACAGGCAGAACCCAGAATCGAACACGGGTCCCTGGAGCTGTGAGGCTGCAGTGCTAACCACTGCGCCACTGTGCGGCCCAGTGTGTGTCTGTGTTACTGGGTGTCAGTGTATGTCTTTGTTACTGGGTGTCAGTGTGTTTGTTTGCTTTACTGGGTGTCAGTGTGTGTCTATGTTACTTGGTGTCCGTGTGTGTCTGTGTTACTGGGTGTCAGTGTATGTCTGTGTTACTGGGTGTCAGTGTATGTCTTTGTTACTTGGTGTAAGTGTATGTCTGTGTTACTTGGTGAAAGTGTGTGTCTGTGTTACTGGGTATCAGTGTATGTCTTTGTGACTTGGTGTCAGTGTATGTCTTTGTTACTGGGCGTAAGTGTGTTTCTGTGCTACTGGGTATCAGTGTATGTCTTTGTTACTTGGTGTCAGTGTATGTCAAAATACTTGGTGTAAGTGTATGTCTTTGTTACTTGGTGTCAGTGTATGTCTTTGTTACTTGGTGTAAGTGTGTGTCTTTGTTAATTGGTGTCAGTGTGTGCCGGTGTTCCTTGGTGTCAGTGTATGTCTTTGTTACTTGATGTAATTGTATGTCTTTGTTACTTGGTGTCATTGCATGTGTTTGTGACTTGGTGTAAGCGTGTGTCTGTGTTAATGGGTATCAGTGTATGTCTTTGTTGCTTGGTGTCAGTGTATCTCTGTGTTACTTGGTGTAAGTGTATGTCTTTGTTACTTGGTGTCAGTCTATGTCTGTGTTACTTGGTGTAAGTGTGTGTCTTTGTTACTGGGTATCAGTGCCTGTCTTTGTTACTTGGTGTAAGCGTGTGTCTGTGTTAATGGGTATCAGTGTATGTCTTTGTTGCTTGGTGTCAGTGTATCTCTGTGTTACTTGGTGTAAATGTATGTCTTTGTTACTTGGTGTCAGTCTATGTCTGTGTTACTTGGTGTAAGTGTGTGTCTTTGTTACTTACTGTCATTGTATGTCTTTGTTACTTGGTGTAAATGTGTGTTTGTGTTACTTGGTGTAAGTGTGTGTCTGTGTTACTTGGTGTCAGTGTATGTCTTTGTTACTTGGTGTCAGTGTATGTCTGTGTCACTTGGTGTCAGTGTGTTTGTTTGTGTTACTGGGTGTCAGTGTGTGTCCTTGTTACTTGGTGTAAGGGTGTGTCTTTTTTACTTGGTGTAAGTGTGTGTCTGTGTTACTGGGTATCAGTGTATGTCTTTGTCACTTGGTGTCAGTGTATGTCTTTGTTACTGGGTGTCAGTGTGTTTCTTTGTGACTTGGTGTCAGTGTATGTCTTTGTTACATGTTGTAAGTGTGTGTCTGTGTTACTGGGTATCAGTGTATGTCTTTGTTACTTGGTGTAAGTGTATGTCTTTGTTACTTGGTGTCAGTCTCTGTCTGTGTTACTTGGTGTAAGTGTGTGTTTGTGCTACTTGGTGTCAGTGTGTGTCTGTGTTACTTGGTGTCAGTGTATGTCTTTGTTACTTGGTGTCAGTGTATGTCTGTGTCACTTGGTGTCAGTGTGTTTGTTTGTGTTACTGTGTGTCATTGTGTGTCTGTTTTACTTGGTGTAAGTGTGTGTCTTTGTTACTTGGTGTCCGTGTGTGTCTGTGTTACAGGGTGTCAGTGTAAGTATTTGTTACTGGGTGTCAGTGTATGTCTTTGTTACTTGGTCGAAGTGTATGTCTTTGTGACTTGGTGTCAGTGTATGTCTTTGTTACTTGCTGTCAGTGTATGTCAAAATACTTGGTGTTAGTGTATGTCTTTGTGACTTGGTATCAGTGTATGTCTTTGTGACTTTGTGTCAGTGTATGGCTGTGTTACTTGGTATAAGTGTGTGTCTGTGTTACTGGGTATCAGTGTATGTCTTTGTGACTTGGTTTCAGTGTATGTCTTTGTTACTTGGTGTCAGTGTATGTCAAAATACTTGGTGCAAGTGTATGTCTTTGTTACTTGGTGTAATTGTCTGTCTTTGTTCCTTGGTTTCAGTGTATGTCTGGGTTACTTGGTGTAAGTGTGTGTCTTTGTTACTTGGTGTAAGTGTATGTCTTTGTTATTTGGTGTCAGTGTATGTCTTTGTTACTTGGTGTCAGTGTATGTCTGTGTTACTTGGTGTAAGTGTGTGCCTGTGTTACTGGGTATCAATGTTTGTCTTTGTTACTTGGTGTCAGTGTATGTCTGTGTTACTTGGTGTAATTGTGTGTCTGTGTTACTGGGTGTCAGTGTGTGTCTGTGTTACTTGGTGAAAGTGTATGCCTTTGTTACTTGGTGTCCGTGTGTGTGTGTGTTACTGGGTGTCAGTGCATGACTTTGTTACTGGGTGTCAGTGTATGTCTTTGTTACTTGGTGTCAGTGTGTGTCTGTGTTACTGGGTATTAGTGTCTGTCTTTGTTACTTGGTGTAAGCGTGTGCCTGTGTTACTGGGTATCAGTGTATGTCTTTGTGACTTGGTGTCAGTGTTTGTCTGTGTTACTTGGTGTAAGTGTATTTCTTTTTTACTTGGTGTCAGTCTATGTCTGTGTTACTTGGTGTAAGTGTGTGTCTTTGTTACTTGGTGTAAGTGTGTGTCTGTGTTACTTGGAGTCAGTGTATGTCTTTGTTGCTTGGTGTCAGTGTATGTCTGTGTCACTTGGTGTCAGTGTATGTCTTTGTTACTTGGTGAAAGTGTGTGTCTGTGTTACTGGGTATCAGTGTCTGTCTTTGTTACTTGGTGTAAGTGTGTGTCTGTGTTTCTGGGTATCAGTGTATGTCTTTGTTACTTGGCGTCAGTGTATGTCTGTGTTACTTGGTGCAAGTGTGTGTCTTTGTTACTGGGTATCAGTGTATGTCTTTGTGACTTGGTATCAGTGTATGTCTTTGTGACTTTGTGTCAGTGTATGTCTGTGTTTTTTGGTATAAGTGTGTGTCTTTGTTACTGGGTATCAGTGTATGTCTTTGTGACTTGGTTTCAGTGTATGTCTTTGTTACTGGGTGTCAGTGTGTGTCTTTGTGACTTGGTGTCAGTGTATGTCTGTGTGACTTGGTGTAAGTGTGTGTCTGTGTTACTGGGTGTCAGTGTATGTCTTTGTTACTTTGTGTCAGTGTATGTATTTGTTACTGGGTGTCTGTGTGTTTGTTTGCTTTACTGGGTGTCAGTGTGTGTCTATGTTACTTGGTGTCCGTGTGTGTCTGTGTTACTGGGTGTCAGTGTATGTCTGTGTTACTGGGTGTCAGTGTATGTCTTTGTTACTGGGAGTCAGTGTATGTCTTTGTTACTTGGTGTAAGTGTGTGTCTGTGTTACTGGGTGTCAGTGTGTGTCTGTGTTACTTGGTGTAAGTGTGTGTCTTTGTTACTTGGTGTCCGTGTGTGTCTGTGTTACTGGGTGTCAGTGTATGTCTTTGTTTCTGGGTGTCAGTGTATGTCTTTGTTACTCGGTGTAAGTGTGTGCCTGTGTAACTGGGTATCAGTTTCTGTCTTTGTTACTTGGTGTAAGCTTGTGTCTGTGTTACTGGGTATCAGTGTATGTCTTTGTTACTTGGTGTCACTGTATCTCTGTGTTACTTGGTGTAAGTGTATGTCTTTGTTACTTGGTGTCAGTCTATGTCTGTGTTACTTGGTGTGTGTGTGTTTCTTTGTTACTTGGTGTCACTGTATGTCTTTGTTACTTGGTGTAAGTGTGTGTTTGTGTTACTTGGTGTAAGTGTGTGTCTGTGTTACTTGGTGTCAGTGTATGCCTTTGTTACTTGGTGTCAGTGTATGTCTGTGTCACTTGGTGTCAGTGTGTTTGTTTGTGTTACTGGGTGTCAGTGTGTGTCTGTGTTACTTGGTGTAACTGTGTGTCTGTGTTACTGGGTATCAGTGTATGTCTTTGTCACTTGGTGTCAGTGTATGTCTTTGTTACTGGGTGTCAGTGTGTTTCTTTGTGACTCGGTGTCAGTGTATGTCTTTGTTACATCGTGTAAGTATGTGTCTGTGTTACTGGGTATCAGTGTATGTCTTTCTTACTAGGTGTCAGTGTATGTCAAAATACTTGGTTTAAGTGTATGTCTTTGTTACTTGGTGAAATTGTCTGTCTTTGTTACTTGGTGTCAGTGTACGTCTGGGTTACTTGGTGTAAGTGTATGTCTTTGTTACTTGGTGTAAGTGTATGTCTTTGTTACTTGGTGTCAGTCTATGTCTGTGTTACTTGGTGTAAGTGTGTGTCTTTGTTACTTGTTGTCAGTGTATGTCTTTGTTACTTGGTGTCAGTGTATGTCTGTGTCACTTGGTGTCAGTGTGTTTGTTTGTGTTACTGGGTGTAAGTGTGTGTCTGTTTTACTTGGTGTAAGTGTGTGTCTTTGTTACTTGGTGTCCGTGTGTGTCTGTGTTACAGGGTGTCAGTGTATGTCTTTGTTACTGGGTGTCAGTGTATGTCTTTGTTACTTGGTGGAAGTGTGTGTCTGTGTTACTGGGTATCAGTGTCTGTCTTTGTTACTTGGTGTAAGTGTGTGTCTGTGTTACTGGGTATCAGTGTATGTCTTTGTTGCTCGGTGTCAGTGTATGTCTGTGTTACTTGGTGTAAGTGTGTGTCTGTGTTACTGTATATCAGTGTATGTCTTTGTGACTTGGTGTCAGTGTATGTCTTTGTTACTGGGTGCCAGTGTGTGTCTTTGTGACTTGGTGTCAGTGTATGTCTTTGTTACTTGGTTTAAGTGTGTGTCTGTGTTACTGGGTATCAGTGTATGTCTTTGTTACTTGCTGTCAGTGTATGTCAAAATACTTGGTGTTAGTGTATGTCTTTGTTACTTGGTGTCAGTTTATGTCTGTGTTACTTGGTGTAAGTGTGTGTCTTTGTTACTTGGTGTAATTGTATGCCTTTGTTACTTGGTGTCAGTGTATGTCTTTGTTACTTGGTGTCAGTGTGTGTCTGTGTTACTGGGTATCAGTGTATGTCTTTGTGACTTGGTATCAGTGTATGTCTTTGTGACTTTGTGTCAGTGTATGGCTGTGTTACTTGGTATACGTGTGTGTCTGTGTTACTGGGTATCAGTGTATGTCTTTGTGACTTGGTTTCAGTGTATGTCTTTGTTACTGGGTGTCAGTGTATGTCAAAATACTTGGTGTAAGTGTATGTCTTTGTTACTTGGTGTAATTGTCTGTCTTTGTTCCTTGGTTTCAGTGCACGTCTGGGTTACTTGGTGTAAGTGTGTGTCTTTGTTACTTGGTGTCAGTGTATGTCTTTGTTACTTGGTGTCAGTGTATGTCTTTGTTACTTGGTGTCAGTGTATGTCTGTGTTACTTGGTGTAAGTGTGTGCCTGTGTTACTGGGTATCAATGTTTGTCTTTGTTACTTGGTGTCAGTGTATGTCTGTGTTACTTGGTGTAAGTGTGTGTCTGTGTTACTGGGTGTCAGTGTGTGTCTGTGTTACTTGGTGTAAGTGTGTGCCTTTGTTACTTGGTGTCCGTGTGTGTCTGTGTTACTGGGTGTCAGTGTATGACTTTGTTACTGGGTGTCATTGTATGTCTTTGTTACTTGGTGTCAGTGTGTGTCTGTGTTACTGGGTATTAGTGTCTGTCTTTGTTACTTGGTGTAAGCGTGTGTCTGTGTTACTGGGTATCAGTGTATGTCTTTGTTACTAGGTGTAAGCGTGTGTCTGTGTTACTGGGTGTCAGTGTATGACTTTGTTACTGGGTGTCATTGTATGTCTTTGTTACTTGGTGTAAGTGTGTGTCTGTGTTACTGGGTATTAGTGTCTGTCTTTGTTACTTGGTGTAAGCGTGTGTCTGTGTTACTGGGTGTCAGTGTATGACTTTGTTACTGGGTGTCATTGTATGTCTTTGTTACTTGGTGTAATTGTGTGTCTGTGTTACTTGGAGTCAGTGTATGTCTTTGTTGCTTGGTGTCAGTGTATGTCTGTGTCACTAGGTGTCAGTGTATGTCTTTGTAACTTGGTGAAAGTGTGTGTCTGTGTTACTGGGTATCAGTGTCTGTCTTTGTTACTTGGTGTAAGTGTGTGTCTGTGTTTCTGGGTATCAGAGTATGTCTTTGTTTCTTGGCGTCAGTGTATGTCTGTGTTACTTGGTGCAAGTGTGTGTCTTTGTTACTGGGTATCAGTGTATGTCTTTGTGACTTGGTATCAGTGTATGTCTTTGTGACTTTGTGTCAGTATATGTCTGTGTGACTTGGTATAAGTGTGTGTCTGTGTTACTGGGTATCAGTGTATGGCTTTGTGACTTGATTTCAGTGTATGTCTTTGTTACTGGGTGTCAGTGTGTGTCTTTGTGACTTGGTGTCAGTGTATGTCTTTGTTACTTGGTGTAAGTGTGTGTCTGTGCTACTGAGTATCAGTGTATGTCTTTTTTACTTGGTGTCAGTAGATGTCAAAATACTTGGTGTAAGTGTATGTCTTTGTTACTTGGTGTAATTGTCTGTCTTTGTTCCTTGATTTCAGTGTATGTCTGGGTTACATGGTGTAAGTGTGTGTCTTTGTTACTTGGTGTAAGTGTATGTCTTTGTTACTTGGTGTCAGTGTATGTCTTTGTTACTTGGTGACAGTGTATGTCTGAGTTACTTGGTGTAAGTGTGTGCCTGTGTTACTGGGTGTCAGTGTATGTCTTTGTTACTTGGTGCAAGTGTCTGTCTTTGTTACTTGGTGTCAGTGTGTGTCTGTGTTACTCAGTGTCAGTGTATGTCTTTGTTACTTGGTGTCAGTGTGTGCCTGTGTTACTGGGTGTCAGTGTATGTCTTTGTTACTAGGTGTCAGTGTGTGCCTATGTTACTGGGTGTCAGTGTATGTCTTTGTTACTTGGTGTCAGTGTGTGCCTGTGTTACTTGGTGTCAGTGTATGTCTTTGTTACTTGGTGTAAGTGTATGTCTTTGTTACTTGATGTCCGTATGTGTCTGTGTTACTGGGTGTCAGTGTATGACTTTGTTACTGGGTGTCAGTGTATGTCATGGTTACTTGGTGTCAGTGTGAGTCTGTGTTACTGGGTATTAGTGTCTCTCTTTGTTACTTGGTGTCAGCGTGTGTCTGTGTTACTGGGTATCAGTGTATGTCTTTGTTACTTGGTGTAAGTGTATGTCTTTGTTACTTGGTGTCAGTCTATGTCTGTGTTACTTGGTGTAAGTGTGTGTTTGTGTTACTTGGTGTAAGTGTGTGTCTGTGTTACTTGGAGTCAGTGTATGTCTTTGTCGCTTGGTGTCAGTGTATGTCTGTGTCACTTGGTGTCAGTGTATGTCTTTGTTACTTGGTGAAAGTGTGTGTCTGTGTTACTGGGTATCTGTGTATGTCTTTGTTACTTGGTGTAAGTGTGTGTCTGTGTTACTGGGTATCAGTGTATGTCTTTGTTACTTGGCGTCAGTGTATGTCTGTGTTACTTGGTGCAAGTGTGTGTCTTTGTTACTGGATATCAGTGTAAGTCTTTGTGACTTGGTGTCAGTGTATGTCTTTGTTACTGCGTGTCAGTGTGTTTCTTTGTGACTTGGTGTCAGTGTATGTCTTTGTTACTTGCTGTAAGTGTGTGTCTGTGTTACTGGATATCAGTGTATGTCTTTGTTACTTGGTGTCAGTGTATGTGAAAATACTTGGTGTAAGTGTATGTCTTTGATACTTGGTTTCAGTGTATGTCTGTGTTACTTGGTGCAAGTGTGTGCCTGTGTTACTGGGTATCAGTGTATGTCTTTGTTACTTGGTGTCAGTGTATGTCTGTGTTACTTGGTGTAAGTGAGTGTATTTGTTACTTGGTGTCCGTGTGTGTCTGTGTTACTGGGTGTCAGTGTATGTCTTTGTTACTGGGTATCAGTGTATGTCTTTGTTACTTGTTGTCAGTGTATGTCTGTGTTACTTGGTGTAAGTGAATGTCTTTGTTACTTGGTGTCAGTCTATGTCTGCGTTACTTGGTGTAAGTGTGTGTCTTTGTTACTTGGTGTCTGTGTATGTCTTTGTTACTTGGTGTAAGTGTGTGTTTGTGCTACTTGGTGTAAGTGTGTGTCTGTGTTACTTTGTGTCAGTGTATGTCTTTGTTACTTGGTGTCAGTGTATGTCTGTGTCACTTGGTGTCAGTGTGTTTGTTTGTGTTACTGGGTGTCAGTGTGTGTCTGTGTTACTTGGTGTAAGTGTGTGTCTTTGTTACTTGGTGTCCGTGTATGTCTGTGTTACTGGGTGTCAGTGTATGTCCTTGTTACTGGGTGTCAGTGTATGTCTTTGTTACTTGGTGAAAGTGTGTGTCTGTGTTACTGGGTATCAGTGTCTGTCTTTGTTACTTGGTGTAAGTGTGTGTCTGTGTTTCTGGGTATCAGAGTATGTCTTTGTTTCTTGGCGTCAGTGTATGTCTGTGTTACTTGGTGCAAGTGTGTGTCTTTGTTACTGGGTATCAGTGTATGTCTTTGTGACTTGGTATCAGTGTATGTCTTTGTGACTTTGTGTCAGTATATGTCTGTGTGACTTGGTATAAGTGTGTGTCTGTGTTACTGGGTATCAGTGTATGGCTTTGTGACTTGATTTCAGAGTATGTCTTTGTTACTGGGTGTCAGTGTGTGTCTTTGTGACTTGGTGTCAGTGTATGTCTTTGTTACTTGGTGTAAGTGTGTGTCTGTGCTACTGAGTATCAGTGTATGTCTTTTTTACTTGGTGTCAGTAGATGTCAAAATACTTGGTGTAAGTGTATGTCTTTGTTACTTGGTGTAATTGTCTGTCTTTGTTCCTTGATTTCAGTGTATGTCTGGGTTACATGGTGTAAGTGTGTGTCTTTGTTACTTGGTGTAAGTGTATGTCTTTGTTACTTGGTGTCAGTGTATGTCTTTGTTACTTGGTGTCAGTGTATGTCTGTGTTACTTGGTGTAAGTGTGTGCCTGTGTTACTGGGTGTCAGTGTATGTCTTTGTTACTTGGTGCAAGTGTCTGTCTTTGTTACTTGGTGTCAGTGTGTGTCTGTGTTACTCAGTGTCAGTGTATGTCTTTGTTACTTGGTGTCAGTGTGTGCCTGTGTTACTGGGTGTCAGTGTATGTCTTTGTTACTAGGTGTCAGTGTGTGCCTATGTTACTGGGTGTCAGTGTATGTCTTTGTTACTTGGTGTCAGTGTGTGCCTGTGTTACTTGGTGTCAGTGTATGTCTTTGTTACTTGGTGTAAGTGTATGTCTTTGTTACTTGATGTCCGTATGTGTCTGTGTTACTGGGTGTCAGTGTATGACTTTGTTACTGGGTGTCAGTGTATGTCATGGTTACTTGGTGTCAGTGTGAGTCTGTGTTACTGGGTATTAGTGTCTCTCTTTGTTACTTGGTGTCAGCGTGTGTCTGTGTTACTGGGTATCAGTGTATGTCTTTGTTACTTGGTGTAAGTGTATGTCTTTGTTACTTGGTGTCAGTCTATGTCTGTGTTACTTGGTGTAAGTGTGTGTTTGTGTTACTTGGTGTAAGTGTGTGTCTGTGTTACTTGGAGTCAGTGTATGTCTTTGTCGCTTGGTGTCAGTGTATGTCTGTGTCACTTGGTGTCAGTGTATGTCTTTGTTACTTGGTGAAAGTGTGTGTCTGTGTTACTGGGTATCTGTGTATGTCTTTGTTACTTGGTGTAAGTGTGTGTCTGTGTTACTGGGTATCAGTGTATGTCTTTGTTACTTGGCGTCAGTGTATGTCTGTGTTACTTGGTGCAAGTGTGTGTCTTTGTTACTGGATATCAGTGTAAGTCTTTGTGACTTGGTGTCAGTGTATGTCTTTGTTACTGCGTGTCAGTGTGTTTCTTTGTGACTTGGTGTCAGTGTATGTCTTTGTTACTTGCTGTAAGTGTGTGTCTGTGTTACTGGATATCAGTGTATGTCTTTGTTACTTGGTGTCAGTGTATGTGAAAATACTTGGTGTAAGTGTATGTCTTTGATACTTGGTTTCAGTGTATGTCTGTGTTACTTGGTGCAAGTGTGTGCCTGTGTTACTGGGTATCAGTGTATGTCTTTGTTACTTGGTGTCAGTGTATGTCTGTGTTACTTGGTGTAAGTGAGTGTATTTGTTACTTGGTGTCCGTGTGTGTCTGTGTTACTGGGTGTCAGTGTATGTCTTTGTTACTGGGTATCAGTGTATGTCTTTGTTACTTGTTGTCAGTGTATGTCTGTGTTACTTGGTGTAAGTGAATGTCTTTGTTACTTGGTGTCAGTCTATGTCTGCGTTACTTGGTGTAAGTGTGTGTCTTTGTTACTTGGTGTCTGTGTATGTCTTTGTTACTTGGTGTAAGTGTGTGTTTGTGCTACTTGGTGTAAGTGTGTGTCTGTGTTACTTTGTGTCAGTGTATGTCTTTGTTACTTGGTGTCAGTGTATGTCTGTGTCACTTGGTGTCAGTGTGTTTGTTTGTGTTACTGGGTGTCAGTGTGTGTCTGTGTTACTTGGTGTAAGTGTGTGTCTTTGTTACTTGGTGTCCGTGTATGTCTGTGTTACTGGGTGTCAGTGTATGTCCTTGTTACTGGGTGTCAGTGTATGTCTTTGTTACTTGGTGTAAGTGTGTGTCTGTGTTACTGGGTTTCAGTGTCTGTCTTTTTTACTTGGTGTAAGTGTGTGTCTGTGTTACTGTGTATCAGTGTATGTCTTTGTTACTTGGTGTCAGTGTATGTCTGTGTTACTTGGTGTAAGTGTGTGTCTGTGTTACTGGGTATCAGTGTGTGTCTTTGTGACTTGGTGTCAGTGTATGTCTGTGTTACGTGGTGTAAGTGTGTGTCTTTGTTACTTGGTGTAAGTGTATGTCTTTGTTACTTGGTGTCAGTGTATGTCTGTGTTACTTGGTGTAAGTGTGTGCCTGTGTTACTGGGTATCAATGTTTGTCTTTGTTACTTGGTGTCAGTGTATGTCTGTGTTACTTGGTGTAAGTGTGTGTCTGTGTTACTGGGTGTCAGTGTGTGTCTGTGTTACATGGTGTAAGTGTGTGCCTTTGTTACTTGGTGTCCGTGTGTGTCTGTGTAACTGGGTGTCAGTGTATGACTTTGTTACTGGGTGTCAGTGTATGTCTTTGTTACTTGGTGTCAGTGTATGTCTGTGTTACTTGCTATAAGTGTGTGTCTGTGTTACTGGGTATCAGTGTATGGCTTTGTGACTTGGTTTCAGTGTATGTCTTTGTTACTGGGTGTCAGTGTGTGTCTTTGTGACTTGGTGTCAGTGTATGTCTTTGTTACTTGGTGTAAGTGTGTGTCTGTGCTACTGTGTATCAGTGTATGTCTTTTTTACTTGGTGTCAGTGGATGTCAAAATACTTGGTGTAAGTGTATGTCTTTGTTACTTGGTGTAATTGTCTGTCTTTGTTCCTTGATTTCAGTGTATGTCTGGGTTACATGGTGTAAGTGTGTGTCTTTGTTACTTGGTGTAAGTGTATGTCTTTGTTACTTGGTGTCAGTGTATGTCTTTGTTACTTGGTGTCAGTGTATGTCTGTGTTACTTGGTGTAAGTGTGTGCCTGTGTTACTGGGTGTCAGTGTATGTCTTTGTTACTTGGTGCAAGTGTCTGTCTTTGTTACTTGGTGTCAGTGTGTGTCTGTGTTACTGAGTGTCAGTGTATGTCTTTGTTACTTGGTGTCAGTGTGTGCCTGTGTTACTGGGTGTCAGTGTATGTCTTTGTTACTTGGTGTCAGTGTGTGCCTATGTTACTGGGTGTCAGTGTATGTCTTTGTTACTTGGTGTCAGTGTGTGCCTGTGTTACTGGGTGTCAGTGTATGTCTTTGTTACTTGGTGTAAGTGTATGTCTTTGTTACTTGGTGTCCGTGTGTGTCTGTGTTACTGGGTGTCAGTGTATGACTTTGTTACTGGGTGTCAGTGTATGTCATGGTTACTTGGTGTCAGTGTGTGTCTGTGTTACTGGGTATTAGTGTCTCTCTTTGTTACTAGGTGTCAGCGTGTGTCTGTGTTACTGGGTATCAGTGTATGTCTTTGTTACTTGGTGTAAGTGTATGTCTTTGTTACTTGGTGTCAGTGTATGTCTGTGTTACTTGGTGTAAGTGTGTGCCTGTGTTACTGGGTATCAATGTTTGTTTTTGTTACTTGGTGTCAGTGTATGTCTGTGTTACTTGGTGTAAGTGTGTGTCTGTGTTACTGGGTGTCAGTGTGTGTCTGTGTTACTTGGTGTAAGTGTGTGCCTTTGTTACTTGGTGTCCGTGTGTGTCTGTGTAACTGGGTGTCAGTGTATGACTTTGTTACTGGGTGTCAGTGTATGTCTTTGTTACTTGGTGTCAGTGTATGTCTGTGTTACTTGCTATAAGTGTGTGTCTGTGTTACTGGGTATCAGTGTATGGCTTTGTGACTTGGTTTCAGTGTATGTCTTTGTTACTTGGTGTCAGTGTGTGCCTGTGTTACTTGGTGTCAGTGTATGTCTTTGTTACTTGGTGTAAGTGTATGTCTTTGTTACTTGATGTCCGTGTGTGTCTGTGTTACTGGGTGTCAGTGTATGACTTTGTTACTGGGTGTCAGTGTATGTCATGGTTACTTGGTGTCAGTGTGAGTCTGTGTTACTGGGTATTAGTGTCTCACTTTGTTACTTGGTGTCAGCGTGTGTCTGTGTTACTGGGTATCAGTGTATGTCTTTGTTACTTGGTGTAAGTGTATGTCTTTGTTACTTGGTGTCAGTCTATGTCTGTGTTACTTGGTGTAAGTGTGTATTTGTGTTACTTGGTGTAAGTGTGTGTCTGTGTTACTTGGAGTCAGTGTATGTCTTTGTCGCTTGGTGTCAGTGTATGTCTGTGTCACTTGGTGTCAGTGTATGTCTTTGTTACTTGGTGAAAGTGTGTGTCTGTGTTACTGGGTATCAGTGTATGTCTTTGTTACTTGGTGTAAGTGTGTGTCTGTGTTACTGGGTATCAGTGTATGTCTTTGTTACTTGGCGTCAGTGTATGTCTGTGTTACTTGGTGCAAGTGTGTGTCTTTGTTACTGGATATCAGTGTAAGTCTTTGTGACTTGGTGTCAGTGTATGTCTTTGTTACTGCGTGTCAGTGTGTTTCTTTGTGACTTGGGGGCAGTGTATGTCTTTGTTACTTGCTGTAAGTGTGTGTCTGTGTTTTCCTGGATATCAGTGTATGTCTTTGTTACTTGGTGTCAGTGTATGTGAAAATACTTGGTGTAAGTGTATGTCTTTGATACTTGGTTTCAGTGTATGTCTGTGTTACTTGGTGTAAGTGTGTGCCTGTGTTACTGGGTATCAGTGTATGTCTTTGTTACTTGGTGTCAGTGTATGTCTGTGTTACTTGGTGTAAGTGAGTGTATTTGTTACTTGGTGTCCGTGTGTGTCTGTGTTACTGGGTGTCAGTGTATGTCTTTGTTACTGGGTATCAGTGTATGTCTTTGTTACTTGTTGTCAGTGTATGTCTGTGTTACTTGGTGTAAGTGTATGTCTTTGTTACTTGGTGTCAGTCTATGTCTGCGTTACTTGGTGTAAGTGTGTGTCTTTGTTACTTGGTGTCTGTGTATGTCTTTGTTACTTGGTGTAAGTGTGTGTTTGTGCTACTTGGTGTAAGTGTGTGTCTGTGTTACTTTGTGTCAGTGTATGTCTTTGTTACTTGGTGTCAGTGTATGTCTGTGTCACTTGGTGTCAGTGTGTTTGTTTGTGTTACTGGGTGTCAGTGTGTGTCTGTGTTACTTGGTGTAAGTGTGTGTCTTTGTTACTTGGTGTCCGTGTATGTCTGTGTTACTGGGTGTCAGTGTATGTCCTTGTTACTGGGTGTCAGTGTATGTCTTTGTTACTTGGTGTAAGTGTGTGTCTGTGTTACTGGGTTTCAGTGTCTGTCTTTTTTACTTGGTGTAAGTGTGTGTCTGTGTTACTGTGTATCAGTGTATGTCTTTGTTACTTGGTGTCAGTGTATGTCTGTGTTACTTGGTGTAAGTGTGTGTCTGTGTTACTGGGTATCAGTGTGTGTCTTTGTGACTTGGTGTCAGTGTATGTCTGTGTTACGTGGTGTAAGTGTGTGTCTTTGTTACTTGGTGTAAGTGTATGTCTTTGTTACTTGGTGTCAGTGTATGTCTGTGTTACTTGGTGTAAGTGTGTGCCTGTGTTACTGGGTATCAATGTTTGTCTTTGTTACTTGGTGTCAGTGTATGTCTGTGTTACTTGGTGTAAGTGTGTGTCTGTGTTACTGGGTGTCAGTGTGTGTCTGTGTTACATGGTGTAAGTGTGTGCCTTTGTTACTTGGTGTCCGTGTGTGTCTGTGTAACTGGGTGTCAGTGTATGACTTTGTTACTGTGTGTCAGTGTATGTCTTTGTTACTTGGTGTCAGTGTTTGTCTGTGTTACTTGCTATAAGTGTGTGTCTGTGTTACTGGGTATCAGTGTATGGCTTTGTGACTTGGTTTCAGTGTATGTCTTTGTTACTGGGTGTCAGTGTGTGTCTTTGTGACTTGGTGTCAGTGTATGTCTTTTGTTACTTGGTGTAAGTGTGTGTCTGTGCTACTGTGTATCAGTGTATGTCTTTTTTACTTGGTGTCAGTGGATGTCAAAATACTTGGTGTAAGTGTATGTCTTTGTTACTTGGTGTAATTGTCTGTCTTTGTTCCTTGATTTCAGTGTATGTCTGGGTTACATGGTGTAAGTGTGTGTCTTTGTTACTTGGTGTAAGTGTATGTCTTTGTTACTTGGTGTCAGTGTATGTCTTTGTTACTTGGTGTCAGTGTATGTCTGTGTTACTTGGTGTAAGTGTGTGCCTGTGTTACTGGGTGTCAGTGTATGTCTTTGTTACTTGGTGCAAGTGTCTGTCTTTGTTACTTGGTGTCAGTGTGTGTCTGTGTTACTGAGTGTCAGTGTATGTCTTTGTTACTTGGTGTCAGTGTGTGCCTGTGTTACTGGGTGTCAGTGTATGTCTTTGTTACTTGGTGTCAGTGTGTGCCTATGTTACTGGGTGTCAGTGTATGTCTTTGTTACTTGGTGTCAGTGTGTGCCTGTGTTACTGGGTGTCAGTGTATGTCTTTGTTACTTGGTGTAAGTGTATGTCTTTGTTACTTGGTGTCCGTGTGTGTCTGTGTTACTGGGTGTCAGTGTATGACTTTGTTACTGGGTGTCAGTGTATGTCATGGTTACTTGGTGTCAGTGTGTGTCTGTGTTACTGGGTATTAGTGTCTCTCTTTGTTACTAGGTGTCAGCGTGTGTCTGTGTTACTGGGTATCAGTGTATGTCTTTGTTACTTGGTGTAAGTGTATGTCTTTGTTACTTGGTGTCAGTGTATGTCTGTGTTACTTGGTGTAAGTGTGTGCCTGTGTTACTGGGTATCAATGTTTGTCTTTGTTACTTGGTGTCAGTGTATCTCTGTGTTACTTGGTGTAAGTGTGTGTCTGTGTTACTGGGTGTCAGTGTGTGTCTGTGTTACTTGGTGTAAGTGTGTGCCTTTGTTACTTGGTGTCCGTGTGTGTCTGTGTAACTGGGTGTCAGTGTATGACTTTGTTACTGGGTGTCAGTGTATGTCTTTGTTACTTGGTGTCAGTGTATGTCTGTGTTACTTGCTATAAGTGTGTGTCTGTGTTACTGGGTATCAGTGTATGGCTTTGTGACTTGGTTTCAGTGTATGTCTTTGTTACTGGGTGTCAGTGTGTGTCTTTGTGACTTGGTGTCAGTGTATGTCTTTGTTACTTGGTGTAAGTGTGTGTCTGTGCTACTGTGTATCAGTGTATGTCTTTTTTACTTGGTGTCAGTGGATGTCAAAATACTTGGTGTAAGTGTATGTCTTTGTTACTTGGTGTAATTGTCTGTCTTTGTTCCTTGATTTCAGTGTATGTCTGGGTTACATGGTGTAAGTGTGTCTCTTTGTTACTTGGTGCAAGTGTATGTCTTTGTTACTTGGTGTCAGTGTATGTCTTTGTTACTTGGTGTCAGTGTATGTCTGTGTTACTTGGTGTAAGTGTGTGCCTGTGTTACTGGGTGTCAGTGTATGTCTTTGTTACTTGGTGCAAGTGTCTGTCTTTGTTACTTGGTGTCAGTGTGTGTCTGTGTTACTGAGTGTCAGTGTATGTCTTTGTTACTTGGTGTCAGTGTGTGCCTGTGTTACTGGGTGTCAGTGTATGTCTTTGTTACTTGGTGTCAGTGTGTGCCTATGTTACTGGGTGTCAGTGTATGTCTTTGTTACTTGGTGTCAGTGTGTGCCTGTGTTACTGGGTGTCAGTGTATGTCTTTGTTACTTGGTGTAAGTGTATGTCTTTGTTACTTGGTGTCCGTGTGTGTCTGTGTTACTGGGTGTCAGTGTATGACTTTGTTACTGGGTGTCAGTGTATGTCATGGTTACTTGGTGTCAGTGTGTGTCTGTGTTACTGGGTATTAGTGTCTCTCTTTGTTACTAGGTGTCAGCGTGTGTCTGTGTTACTGGGTATCAGTGTATGTCTTTGTTACTTGGTGTAAGTGTATGTCTTTGTTACTTGGTGTCAGTGTATGTCTGTGTTACTTGGTGTAAGTGTGTGCCTGTGTTACTGGGTATCAATGTTTGTCTTTGTTACTTGGTGTCAGTGTATGTCTGTGTTACTTGGTGTAAGTGTGTGTCTGTGTTACTGGGTGTCAGTGTGTGTCTGTGTTACTTGGTGTAAGTGTGTGCCTTTGTTACTTGGTGTCCGTGTGTGTCTGTGTAACTGGGTGTCAGTGTATGACTTTGTTACTGGGTGTCAGTGTATGTCTTTGTTACTTGGTGTCAGTGTATGTCTGTGTTACTTGCTATAAGTGTGTGTCTGTGTTACTGGGTATCAGTGTATGGCTTTGTGACTTGGTTTCAGTGTATGTCTTTGTTACTGGGTGTCAGTGTGTGTCTTTGTGACTTGGTGTCAGTGTATGTCTTTGTTACTTGGTGTAAGTGTGTGTCTGTGCTACTGTGTATCAGTGTATGTCTTTTTTACTTGGTGTCAGTGGATGTCAAAATACTTGGTGTAAGTGTATATCTTTGTTACTTGGTGTAATTGTCTGTCTTTGTTCCTTGATTTCAGTGTTGTCTGGGTTACATGGTGTAAGTGTGTGTCTTTGTTACTTGGTGTAAGTGTATGTCTTTGTGACTTGGTGTCAGTGTATGTCTTTGTTACTTGGTGTCAGTGTATGTCTGTGTTACTTGGTGTAAGTGTGTGCCTGTGTTACTGGGTGTCAGTGTATGTCTTTGTTACTTGGTGCAAGTGTCTGTCTTTGTTACTTGGTGTCAGTGTGTGTCTGTGTTACTGAGTGTCAGTGTATGTCTTTGTTACTTGGTGTCAGTGTGTGCCTGTGTTAATGGGTGTCAGTGTATGTCTTTGTTACTTGGTGTCAGTGTGTGCCTATGTTACTGGGTGATCAGTGTATGTCTTTGTTACTTGGTGTCAGTGTGTGCCTGTGTTACTGGGTGTCAGTGTATGTCTTTGTTACTTGGTGTAAGTGTATGTCTTTGTTACTTGGTGTCCGTGTGTGTCTGTGTTACTGGGTGTCAGTGTATGACTTTGTTACTGGGTGTCAGTGTATGTCATGGTTACTTGGTGTCAGTGTGTGTCTGTGTTACTGGGTATTAGTGTCTCTCTTTGTTACTTGGTGTCAGCGTGTGTCTGTGTTACTGGGTATCAGTGTATGTCTTTGTTACTTGGTGTAAGTGTATGTCTTTGTTACTTGGTGTCAGTCTATGTCTGTGTTACTTGGTGTAAGTGTGTGTTTGTGTTACTTGGTGTAAGTGTGTGTCTGTGTTACTTGGAGTGAGTGTATGTCTTTGTCGCTTGGTGTCAGTGTATGTCTGTGTCACTTGGTGTCAGTGTATGTCTTTGTTACTTGGTGAAAGTGTGTGTCTGTGTTACTGGGTATCAGTGTCTGTCTTTGTTACTTGGTGTAATTGTGTGTCTGTGCTACTGGGTATCAGTGTATGTCTTTGTTACTTGGCGTCAGTGTATGTCTGTGTTACTTGGTGCAAGTGTGTGTCTTTGTTACTGGATATCAGTGTAAGTCTTTGTGACTTGGTGTCAGTGTATGTCTTTGTTACTGGGTGTCAGTGTGTTTCTTTGTGACTTGGTGTCAGTGTATGTCTTTGTTACTTGCTGTAAGTGTGTGTCTGTGTTACTGGATATCAGTGTATGTCTTTGTTACTTGGTGTCAGTGTATGTGAAAATACTTGGTGTAAGTGTATGTCTTTGATACTTGGTGAAATTGTCTGTCTTTGTTACTTGGTTTCAGTGTATGTCTGTGTTACTTGGTGTAAGTTTGTGCCTGTGTTACTGGGTATCAGTGTATGTCTTTGTTACTTGGTGTCAGTGTATGTCTGTGTTACTTGGTGTAAGTGTATGTATTTGTTACTTGGTGTCCGTGTGTGTCTGTGTTACTGGGTGTCAGTGTATGTCTTTGTTACTGGGTATCAGTGTATGTCTTTGTTACTTGTTGTCAGTGTATGTCTGTGTTACTTGGTGTAAGTGTATGTCTTTGTTACTTGGTGTCAGTCTATGTCTGCGTTACTTGGTGTAAGTGTGTGTCTTTGTTACTTGGTGTCTGTGTATGTCTTTGTTACTTGGTGTAAGTGTGTGTTTGTGCTACTTGGTGTAAGTGTGTGTCTGTGTTACTTGGTGTCAGTGTTTGTCTTTGTGACTTGGTGTCAGTGTATGTCTGTGTCACTTGGTGTCAGTGCGTTTGTTTGTGTTATTGGGTGTCAGTGTGTGTCTGTGTTACTTGGTGTAAGTGTGTGTCTTTGTTACTTGGTGTCCGTGTGTGTCTGTGTTACTGGGTGTCAGTGTATGTCCTTGTTACTGGGTGTCAGTGTATGTCTTTGTTACTTGGTGTAAGTGTGTGTCTGTGTTACTGGGTTTCAGTGTCTGTCTTTTTTACTTGGTGTAAGTGTGTGTCTGTGTTACTGTGTATCAGTGTATGTCTTTGTTACTTGGTGTCAGTGTATGTCTGTGTTACTTGGTGTAAGTGTGTGTCTGTGTTACTGGGTATCAGTGTGTGTCTTTGTGACTTGGTGTCAGTGTATGTCTGTGTTACGTGGTGTAAGTGTGTGTCTTTGTTACTTGGTGTAAGTGTATGTCTTTGTTACTTGGTGTCAGTGTATGTCTGTGTTACTTGGTGTACGTGTGTGCCTGTGTTACTGGGTATCAATGTTTGTCTTTGTTACTTGGTGTCAGTGTATGTCTGTGTTACTTGGTGTAAGTGTGTGTCTGTGTTACTGGGTGTCAGTGTGTGTCTGTGTTACTTGGTGTAAGTGTGTGCCTTTGTTACTTGGTGTCCGTGTGTGTCTGTGTAACTGGGTGTCAGTGTATGACTTTGTTACTGGGTGTCAGTGTATGTCTTTGTTACTTGGTGTCAGTGCGTGTCTGTGTTACTGGGTATCAGTGTATGTCTTTGTTACTTGGTGTAAGTGTATGTCTTTGTTACTTGGTGTCAGTCTATGTCTGTGTTACTTGGTGTAAGTGTGTGTTTGTGTTACTTGGTGTAAGTGTGTGTCTGTGTTACTTGGAGTCAGTGTATGTCTTTGTCGCTTGGTGTCAGTGTATGTCTGTGTCACTTGGTGTCAGTGTATGTCTTTGTTACTTGGTGAAAGTGTGTGTCTGTGTTACTGGGTATCAGTGTCTGTCTTTGTTATTTGGTGTAAGTGTGTGTCTGTGTTACTGGGTATCAGTGTATGTCTTTGTTACTTGGCGTCAGTGTATGTCTGTGTTACTTGGTGCAAGTGTGTGTCTTTGTTACTGGATATCAGTGTCAGTCTTTGTGACTTGGTGTCAGTGTATGTCTTTGTTACTGGGTGTCAGTGTGTTTCTTTGTGACTTGGTGTCAGTGTATGTCTTTGTTACTTGCTGTAAGTGTGTGTCTGTGTTACTGGATATCAGTGTATGTCTTTGTTACTTGGTGTCAGTGTATGTGAAAATACTTGGTGTAAGTGTATGTCTTTGATACTTGGTGAAATTGTCTGTCTTTGCTACTTGGTTTCAGTGTATGTCTGTGTTACTTGGTGTAAGTGTGTGCCTGTGTTACTGGGTATCAGTGTATGTCTTTGTTACTTGGTGTCAGTGTATGTCTGTGTTACTTGGTGTAAGTGTATGTATTTGTTACTTGGTGTCCGTGTGTGTCTGTGTTACTGGGTGTCAGTGTATGTCTTTGTTACTGGGTATCAGTGTATGTCTTTGTTACTTGTTGTCAGTGTATGTCTGTGTTACTTGGTGTAAGTGTATGTCTTTGTTACTTGGTGTCAGTCTATGTCTGCGTTACTTGGTGTAAGTGTGTGTCTTTGTTACTTGGTGTCTGTGTATGTCTTTGTTACTTGGTGTAAGTGTGTGTTTGTGCTACTTGGTGTAAGTGTGTGTCTGTGTTACTTGGTGTCAGTGTATGTCTTTGTTACTTGGTGTCAGTGTATGTCTGTGTCACTTGGTGTCAGTGTGTTTGTTTGTGTTACTGGGTGTCAGTGTGTGTCTGTGTTACTTGGTGTAAGTGTGTGTCTTTGTTACTTGGTGTCCGTGTGTGTCTGTGTTACTGGGTGTCAGTGTATGTCCTTGTTACTGGGTGTCAGTGTATGTCTTTGTTACTTGGTGTAAGTGTGTGTCTGTGTTACTGGGTTTCAGTGTCTGTCTTTTTTACTTGGTGTAAGTGTGTGTCTGTGTTACTGTGTATCAGTGTATGTCTTTGTTACTTGGTGTCAGTGTATGTCTGTGTTACTTGGTGTAAGTGTGTGTCTGTGTTACTGGGTATCAGTGTGTGTCTTTGTGACTTGGTGTCAGTGTATGTCTGTGTTACGTGGTGTAAGTGTGTGTCTTTGTTACTTGGTGTAAGTGTATGTCTTTGTTACTTGGTGTCAGTGTATGTCTGTGTTACTTGGTGTACGTGTGTGCCTGTGTTACTGGGTATCAATGTTTGTCTTTGTTACTTGGTGTCAGTGTATGTCTGTGTTACTTGGTGTAAGTGTGTGTCTGTGTTACTGGGTGTCAGTGTGTGTCTGTGTTACTTGGTGTAACTGTGTGCCTTTGTTACTTGGTGTCCGTGTGTGTCTGTGTAACTGGGTGTCAGTGTATGACTTTGTTACTGGGTGTCAGTGTATGTCTTTGTTACTTGGTGTCAGTGCGTGTCTGTGTTACTGTGTATTAGTGTCTGTCTTTGTTACTTGGTGTAAGCGTGTGTCTGTGTTACTGGATATCAGTGTATGTCTTTGTTACTTGGTGTCAGTGTATGTCTGTGTTACTTGGTGTCAGTCTATGTCTGTGTTACTTGGTGTAAGTGTGTGTCTTTGTTACTTGGTGTAAGTGTGTGTCTGTGTTACTTGGAGTCAGTGTATGTCTTTGTTGCTTGGTGTCAGTGTATGTCTGTGTCACTTGGTGTCAGTGTATGTCTTTGTTACTTGGTGAAAGTGTGTGTCTGTGTTACTGGGTATCAGTGTCTGTCTTTGTTACTTGGTGTAAGTGTGTCTCTGTGTTTCTGGGTATCAGTGTATGTCTTTGTTACTTGGCGTCAGTGTATGTCTGTGTTACTTGGTGCAAGTGTGTGTCTTTGTTACTGGGTATCAGTGTATGTCTTTGTGACTTGGTATCAGTGTATGTCTTTGTGACTTTGTGTCAGTGTATGTCTGTGTTACTTGGTATACGTGTGTGTCTGTGTTACTGGGTATCAGTGTATGTCTTTGTGGCTTGGCTTCAGTGTATGTCTTTGTTACTGGGTGTCAGTGTGTGTCTTTGTGACTTGGTGTCAGTGTATGTCTTTGTTACTTGGTGTAACTGTGTGTCTGTGCTACTGGGTATCAGTGTATGTCTTTGTTACTTGGTGTCAGTGGATGTCAAAATACTTGGTGTAAGTGTATGTCTTTGTTACTTGGTGTAATTGTCTGTCTTTGTTCCTTGATTTCAGTGTATGTCTGGGTTACTTGGTGTAAGTGTGTGTCTTTGTTACTTGGTGTAAGTGTATGTCTTTGTTACTTGGTGTCAGTGTATGTCTTTGTTACTTGGTGTCAGTGTATGGCTGTGTTACTTGGTGTAAGTGTGTGCCTGTGTTACTGGGTGTCGGTGTATGTCTTTGTAACTTGGTGTAAGTGTATGTCTTTGTTACTTGGTGTCAGTGTGTGTCTGTGTTACTGAGTGTCCGTGTATGTCTTTGTTACTTGGTGTCAGTGTGTGCCTGTGTTACTGGGTGTCAGTGTATGTCTTTGTTACTTGGTGTCAGTGTGTGCCTATGTTACTGGGTGTCAGTGTATGTCTTTGTCACTTGTTGTCAGTGTGTGCCTGTGTTCCTGGGTGTCAGTGTATGTCTTTGTTACTTGGTGCAAGTGTATGTCTTTGTTACTTGGTGTCCGTGTGTGTCTGTGTTACTGGATGTCAGTGTATTACTTTGTTACTGGGTGTCAGTGTATGTCTTTGTTACTTGGTGTCAGTGTGTGTCTGTGTTCCTGGGTATTAGTGTCTCTCTTTGTTACTTGGTGGATGCGTGTGTCTGTGTTACTGGGTATCAGTGTAGGTCTTTGTTACTTGGTGTAAGTGTATGTCTTTGTTACTTGGTGTCAGTCTATGTCTGTGTTACTTGGTGTAAGTGTGTGTTTGTGTTACTTGGTGTAAGTGTGTGTCTGTGTTACTTTTAGTCAGTGTATGTCTTTGTCGCTTGGTGTCAGTGTATGTCTGTGTCACTTGGTGTCAGTGTCTGTCTTTGTTACTTGGTGTAAGTGTGTGCCTGTGTTACTGGGTATCAGTGTCTGTCTTTGTTACTTGGTGTAAGTGTGTGTCTGTGTTTCTGGGTATCAGTGTATCTCTTTGTTACTTGGCGTCAGTGTATGTCTGTGTTACTTGGTGCAAGTGTGGGTCTTTGTTACTGGATATCAGTGTATGTCTTTGTGACTTGGTGTCAGTGTATGTCTTTGTTACTGGGTGTCAGTGTGTTTCTTTGTGACTTGGTGTCAGTGTATGTCTTTGTTACTTGGTGAAATTGTCTGTCTTTGTTACTTGGTTTCAGTGTATGTCTGTGTTACTTGGTGTAAGTGTGTGCCTGTGTTACAGGGTGTCAGTGTATGTCTTTGTTACTTGGTGTCAGTGTATGTCTGTGTTACTTGGTGTAAGTGTGTGTATTTGTTACTTGGTGTCCGTATGTGTCTGTGTTACTGGGTGTCAGTGTATGTCTTTGTTACTGGTTATCAGTTTATGTCTTTGTTACTTGTTGTCAGTGTATGTCTGTGTTACTTGGAGTAAGTGTATGTCTTTGTTACTTGGTGTCAGTCTATGTCTGCGTTACTTGGTGTAAGTGTGTGTCTGTGTTACTTGGTGTCTGTGCATGTCTTTGTTACTGGGTGTAAGTGTGTGTTTGTGCTACTTGGTGTAAGTGTGTGTCTGTGCTACTTGGTGTCATTGTATGTCTGTGCCACTTGGTGTCAGTGTGTTTGTTTGTGTTACGGGGTGTCAGTGTGTGTCTGTGTTACTTGGTGAAAGTGTGTGTCTTTGTTACTTGGTGTCCGTGTGTGTCTGTGTTAATGGGTGTCAGTGTATGTCTTTGTTACTGGGTGTCAGTGTCTGTCTTTGTTACTTGGTGTAAGTGTGTGTCTGTGTTACTGGGTTTCAGTGTCTGTGTTTTTTACTTGGTGTAAGTTTGTGTCTGTGTTACTGTGTATCAGTGTATGTCTTTGTTACTTGGTGTCAGTGTATGTCTGTGTTACTTGGTGTAAGTGTGTGTCTGTGTTACTGGGTATCAGTGTATGTCTTGGTGACTTGGTGCCAGTGTATGTCTCTGTTACTGGGTGTCAGTGTGTATCTTTGTGATTCGGTGTCAGTGTATGTCTTTGTTACTTGGTGGAAGAGTGTGTCTGTGTTACTGGGTATCAGTGTATGTCTTTGTTACTTGGTGTCAGTGTATGTCTGTGTTACGTGGTGTAAGTGTGTGTCTGTGTTACTGGGTATCAGTGTCTGTCTTTGTTACTTGTTGTAAGTGTGTGTTTGTGTTACTGGGTATCAGTGTATGCCTTTGTTATTTGGTGTCAGTGTATGTCTGTGCTACTTGGTGTAAGTGTGTGTCTGTGTTACTGGGTATCAGTGTATGTCTTTGTTACTTGGTGTTAGTGTGTGTCTGTGTTACTGCGTATCAGTGTATGTCTTTGTTACTTGGTGTCAGCGTATGTCTTTGTTACTTGGTGTAAGTGTATGTCTTTGTTACTTGGTGTCAGTGTATGTCTTTGTTACTGGGTGTCAGTGTGTTTCTTTGTGACTTGGTGTCAGTGTATGTCTTTGTTACTTGGTGAAATTGTCTGTCTTTGTTACTTGGTTTCAGTGTATGTCTGTGTTACTTGGTGTAAGTGTGTGCCTGTGTTACAGGGTATCAGTGTATGTCTTTGTTACTTGGTGTCAGTGTATGTCTGTGTTACTTGGTGTAAGTGTGTGTATTTGTTACTTGGTGTCCGTATGTGTCTGTGTTACTGGGTGTCAGTGTATGTCTTTGTTACTGGTTATCAGTTTATGTCTTTGTTACTTGTTGTCAGTGTATGTCTGTGTTACTTGGAGTAAGTGTATGTCTTTGTTACTTGGTGTCAGTCTATGTCTGCGTTACTTGGTGTAAGTGTGTGTCTGTGTTACTTGGTGTCTGTGCATGTCTTTGTTACTGGGTGTAAGTGTGTGTTTGTGCTACTTGGTGTAAGTGTGTGTCTGTGCTACTTGGTGACATTGTATGTCTGTGCCACTTGGTGTCAGTGTGTTTGTTTGTGTTACGGGGTGTCAGTGTGTGTCTGTGTTACTTGGTGAAAGTGTGTGTCTTTGTTACTTGGTGTCCGTGTGTGTCTGTGTTACTGGGTGTCAGTGTATGTCTTTGTTACTGGGTGTCAGTGTCTGTCTTTGTTACTTGGTGTAAGTGTGTGTCTGTGTTACTGGGTTTCAGTGTCTGTGTTTTTTACTTGGTGTAAGTTTGTGTCTGTGTTACTGTGTATCAGTGTATGTCTTTGTTACTTGGTGTCAGTGTATGTCTGTGTTACTTGGTGTAAGTGTGTGTCTGTGTTACTGGGTATCAGTGTATGTCTTGGTGACTTGGTGCCAGTGTATGTCTCTGTTACTGGGTGTCAGTGTGTATCTTTGTGACTCGGTGTCAGTGTATGTCTTTGTTACTTGGTGGAAGAGTGTGTCTGTGTTACTGGGTATCAGTGTATGTCTTTGTTACTTGGTGTCAGTGTATGTCTGTGTTACGTGGTGTAAGTGTGTGTCTGTGTTACTGGGTATCAGTGTCTGTCTTTGTTACTTGTTGTAAGTGTGTGTTTGTGTTACTGGGTATCAGTGTATGCCTTTGTTATTTGGTGTCAGTGTATGTCTGTGCTACTTGGTGTAAGTGTGTGTCTGTGTTACTGGGTATCAGTGTATGTCTTTGTTACTTGGTGTTAGTGTGTGTCTGTGTTACTGCGTATCAGTGTATGTCTTTGTTACTTGGTGTCAGCGTATGTCTTTGTTACTTGGTGTAAGTGTATGTCTTTGTTACTTGGTGTCAGTGTATGTCTGTGTCACTTGGTGTCAGTGTGTTTGTTTGTGTTACTGGGTGTCAGTGTGTGTCTGTGTTACTTGGTGTAAGTGTGTGTCTTTGTTACTTGGTGTCCGTGTGTGTCTGTGTTACTGGGTGTCAGTGTATGTCTTTGTTACTGGGTGTCAGTGTATGTCTTTGTTACTTGGTGTAAGTGTGTGCCTGTGTTACTGGGTTTCAGTGTCTGTGTTTTTTACTTGGTGTAAGTTTGTGTCTGTGTTACTGTGTATCAGTGTATGTCTTTGTTACTTGGTGTCAGTGTATGTCTGTGTTACTTGGTGTAAGTGTGTGTCTTTGTTACTTGTTGTCCGTGTGTGTCTGTGTTACTGGGTGTCAGTGTATGTCTTTGTTAATGGGTGTCAGTTTATGTCTTTGTTACTTGGTGGAAGTGTGTGTCTGTGTTACTGGGTATCAGTGTCTGTCTTTGTTACTTGGTGTAAGAGTGTGTCTGCGTTACTGGGTATCAGTGTATGTCTCTGTTACTTGGTGTCAGTGTATGTCTTTGTTACTGGGTGTCAGTGTATGTCTTTGTTACTTGGTGTAAGTGTGTGTCTGTGTTACTGGGTTTCAGTGTCTGTGTTTTTTACTTGGTGTAAGTTTGTGTCTGTGTTACTGTGTATCAGTGTATGTCTTTGTTACTTGGTGTCAGTGTATGTCTGTGTTACTTGGTGTAAGTGTGTGTCTGTGTTATTGGGTATCAGTGTATGTCTTTGTGACTTGGTGCCAGTGTATGTCTCTGTTACTGGGTGTCAGTGTGTGTCTTTGTGACTTGGTGTCAGTGTATGTCTGTATTACGTGGTGTAAGTGTATGTCTTTGTTACTTGGTGTCAGTCTATGTCTGTGTTACTTGGTGTAAGTGTGTGTCTTTGTTACTTGGTGTCAGTGTATGTCTTTGTTACTTGGTGTAAGTGTGTGTTTGTGTTAAATGGTGTAAGTGTGTGTCTGTGTTACTTGGTGTCAGGGTATGTCTTTGTTACTTGGTGTCAGTGTATGTCTGTGTCACTTGGTGTCAGTGTGTTTGTTTGTGTTACTGGGTGTCAGTCTATGTCTGTGTTACTTGGTGTTAGTGTGTGTCTTTGTTACTTGTTGTCCGTGTGTGTCTGTGTTACTGGGTGTCAGTGTATGTCTTTGTTAATGGGTGTCAGTGTGTGTCTGTGTTACTGGGTATCAGTGCATGTCTTTGTTACTTTGTGTCAGTGTATGTCTGTGTTACTTGTTGTAAGTGTGTGTCTGTGGAACTGGGTATCAGTGTATGTCTTTGTGACTTGATTTCAGTGTATGTCTTTGTTACTGGGTATCAGTGTGTATCTTTGTGACTCGGTGTCAGTGTATGTCTTTGTTACTTGGTGGAAGAGTGTGTCTGTGTTACTGGGTATCAGTGTATGTCTTTGTTACTTGGTGTCAGTGTATGTCTGTGTTACGTGGTGTAAGTGTGTGTCTGTGTTACTGGGTATCAGTGTCTGTCTTTGTTACTTGTTGTCATTGTGTGTTTGTGTTACTGGGTATCAGTGTATGTCTTTGTTATTTGGTGTCAGTGTATGTCTGTGCTACTTGGTGTAAGTGTGTGTCTGTGTTACTGGGTATCAGTGTATGTCTCTGTTACTGGGTGTCAGTGTGTATCTTTGTGACTCGGTGTCAGTGTATGTCTTTGTTACTTGGTGGAAGAGTGTGTCTGTGTTACTGGGTATCAGTGTATGTCTTTGTTACTTGGTGTCAGTGTATGTCTGTGTTACGTGGTGTAAGTGTGTGTCTGTGTTACTGGGTATCAGTGTCTGTCTTTGTTACTTGTTGTAAGTGTGTGTTTGTGTTACTGGGTATCAGTGTATGCCTTTGTTATTTGGTGTCAGTGTATGTCTGTGCTACTTGGTGTAAGTGTGTGTCTGTGTTACTGGGTATCAGTGTATGTCTTTGTTACTTGGTGTTAGTGTGTGTCTGTGTTACTGCGTATCAGTGTATGTCTTTGTTACTTGGTGTCAGCGTATGTCTTTGTTACTTGGTGTAAGTGTATGTCTTTGTTACTTGGTGTCAGTGTATGTCTGTGTCACTTGGTGTCAGTGTGTTTGTTTGTTTTACTGGGTGTCAGTGTGTGTCTGTGTTACTTGGTGTAAGTGTGTGTCTTTGTTACTTGGTGTCCGTGTGTGTCTGTGTTACTGGGTGTCAGTGTATGTCTTTGTTACTGGGTGTCAGTGTATGTCTTTGTTACTTGGTGTAAGTGTGTGCCTGTGTTACTGGGTTTCAGTGTCTGTGTTTTTTACTTGGTGTAAGTTTGTGTCTGTGTTACTGTGTATCAGTGTATGTCTTTGTTACTTGGTGTCAGTGTATGTCTGTGTTACTTGGTGTAAGTGTGTGTCTTTGTTACTTGTTGTCCGTGTGTGTCTGTGTTACTGGGTGTCAGTGTATGTCTTTGTTAATGGGTGTCAGTTTATGTCTTTGTTACTTGGTGGAAGTGTGTGTCTGTGTTACTGGGTATCAGTGTCTGTCTTTGTTACTTGGTGTAAGAGTGTGTCTGCGTTACTGGGTATCAGTGTATGTCTCTGTTACTTGGTGTCAGTGTATGTCTTTGTTACTGGGTGTCAGTGTATGTCTTTGTTACTTGGTGTAAGTGTGTGTCTGTGTTACTGGGTTTCAGTGTCTGTGTTTTTTACTTGGTGTAAGTTTGTGTCTGTGTTACTGTGTATCAGTGTATGTCTTTGTTACTTGGTGTCAGTGTATGTCTGTGTTACTTGGTGTAAGTGTGTGTCTGTGTTATTGGGTATCAGTGTATGTCTTTGTGACTTGGTGCCAGTGTATGTCTCTGTTACTGGGTGTCAGTGTGTGTCTTTGTGACTTGGTGTCAGTGTATGTCTGTATTACGTGGTGTAAGTGTATGTCTTTGTTACTTGGTGTCAGTCTATGTCTGTGTTACTTGGTGTAAGTGTGTGTCTTTGTTACTTGGTGTCAGTGTATGTCTTTGTTACTTGGTGTAAGTGTGTGTTTGTGTTAAATGGTGTAAGTGTGTGTCTGTGTTACTTGGTGTCAGGGTATGTCTTTGTTACTTGGTGTCAGTGTATGTCTGTGTCACTTGGTGTCAGTGTGTTTGTTTGTGTTACTGGGTGTCAGTCTATGTCTGTGTTACTTGGTGTTAGTGTGTGTCTTTGTTACTTGTTGTCCGTGTGTGTCTGTGTTACTGGGTGTCAGTGTATGTCTTTGTTAATGGGTGTCAGTGTGTGTCTGTGTTACTGGGTATCAGTGCATGTCTTTGTTACTTTGTGTCAGTGTATGTCTGTGTTACTTGTTGTAAGTGTGTGTCTGTGGAACTGGGTATCAGTGTATGTCTTTGTGACTTGATTTCAGTGTATGTCTTTGTTACTGGGTATCAGTGTGTATCTTTGTGACTCGGTGTCAGTGTATGTCTTTGTTACTTGGTGGAAGAGTGTGTCTGTGTTACTGGGTATCAGTGTATGTCTTTGTTACTTGGTGTCAGTGTATGTCTGTGTTACGTGGTGTAAGTGTGTGTCTGTGTTACTGGGTATCAGTGTCTGTCTTTGTTACTTGTTGTCATTGTGTGTTTGTGTTACTGGGTATCAGTGTATGTCTTTGTTATTTGGTGTCAGTGTATGTCTGTGCTACTTGGTGTAAGTGTGTGTCTGTGTTACTGGGTATCAGTGTATGTCTTTGTTACTTGGTGTTAGTGTGTGTCTGTGTTACTGCGTATCAGTGTATGTCTTTGTTACTTGGTGTCAGTGTATGTCTTTGTTACTTGGTGTCAATGTATGTCTGTGTCACTTGGTGTCAGTGTGTTTGTTTGTGTTACTGGGTGTCAGTGTGTGTCTGTGTTACTTGGTGTAAGTGTGTGTCTTTGTTACTTGGTGTCCGTGTGTGTCTGTGTTACTGGGTGTCAGTGTATGTCTTTGTTACTGGGTGTCAGTGTATGTCTTTGTTACTTGGTGTAAGTGTGTGTCTGTGTTACTGGGTTTCAGTGTCAGTGTTTTTTACTTGGTGTAAGTTTGTGTCTGTGTTACTGTGTATCAGTGTATGTCTTTGTTACTTGGTGTCAGTGTATGTCTGTGTTACTTGGTGTCAGTGTGTGTCTGTGTTACTGGGTATCAGTGTATGTCTTTGTGACTTGGTGCCAGTGTATGTCTCTGTTACTGGGTGTCAGTGTGTGTCTTTGTGACTTGGTGTCAGTGTATGTCTGTATTACGTGGTGTAAGTGCATGTCTTTGTTACTTGGTGTCAGTCTATGTCTGTGTTACTTGGTGTATGTGTGTGTCTTTGTTACTTGGTGTCAGTGTATGTCTTTGTTACTTGGTGTAAGTGTGTGTTTGTGTTACTGGGTATCAGTGTATGCCTTTGTTATTTGGTGTCAGTGTATGTCTGTGCTACTTGGTGTAAGTGTGTGTCTGTGTTACTGGGTATCAGTGTATGTCTTTGTTACTTGGTGTTAGTGTGTGTCTGTGTTACTGCGTATCAGTGTATGTCTTTGTTACTTGGTGTCAGTGTATGTCTTTGTTACTTGGTGTAAGTGTATGTCTTTGTTACTTGGTGTCAGTGTATGTCTGTGTCACTTGGTGTCAGTGTGCTTGTTTGTGTTACTGGGTGTCAGTGTGTGTCTGTGTTACTTGGTGTAAGTGTGTGTCTTTGTTACTTGGTGTCCGTGTGTGTCTGTGTTACTGGGTGTCAGTGTATGTCTTTGTTACTGGGTGTCAGTGTATGTCTTTGTTACTTGGTGTAAGTGTGTGCCTGTGTTACTGGGTTTCAGTGTCTGTGTTTTTTACTTGGTGTAAGTTTGTGTCTGTGTTACTGTGTATCAGTGTATGTCTTTGTTACTTGTTGTCCGTGTGTGTCTGTGTTACTGGGTGTCAGTGTATGTCTTTGTTAATGGGTGTCAGTGTATGTCTTTGTTACTTGGTGGAAGTGTGTGTCTGTGTTACTGGGTATCAGTGTCTGTCTTTGTTACTTGGTGTAAGAGTGTGTCTGCGTTACTGGGTATCAGTGTATGTCTCTGTTACTTGGTGTCAGTGTATGTCTTTGTTACAGGGTGTCAGTGTATGTCTTTGTTACTTGGTGTAAGTGTGTGTCTGTGTTACTGGGTTTCAGTGTCTGTGTTTTTTACTTGGTGTAAGTTTGTGTCTGTGTTACTGTGTATCAGTGTATGTCTTTGTTACTTGGTGTCAGTGTATGTCTGTGTTACTTGGTGTAAGTGTGTGTCTGTGTTATTGGGTATCAGTGTAAGTCTTTGTGACTTGGTGCCAGTGTATGTCTCTGTTACTGGGTGTCAGTGTGTGTCTTTGTGACTTGGTGTCAGTGTATGTCTGTATTACGTGGTGTAAGTGTATGTCTTTGTTACTTGGTGTCAGTCTATGTCTGTGTTACTTGGTGTAAGTGTGTGTCTTTGTTACTTGGTGTCAGTGTATGTCTTTGTTACTTGGTGCAAGTGTGTGTTTGTGTTAAATGGTGTAAGTGTGTGTCTGTGTTACTTGGTGTCAGGGTATGTCTTTGTTACTTGGTGTCAGTGTATGTCTGTGTCACTTGGTGTCAGTGTGTTTGTTTGTGTTACTGGGTGTCAGTCTATGTCTGTGTTACTTGGTGTTAGTGTGTGTCTTTGTTACTTGTTGTCCGTGTGTGTCTGTGTTACTGGGTGTCAGTGTATGTCTTTGTTAATGGGTGTCAGTGTGTGTCTGTGTTACTGGGTATCAGTGCATGTCTTTGTTACTTTGTGTCAGTGTATGTCTGTGTTACTTGTTGTAAGTGTGTGTCTGTGGAACTGGGTATCAGTGTATGTCTTTGTGACTTGATTTCAGTGTATGTCTTTGTTACTGGGTATCAGTGTGTATCTTTGTGACTCGGTGTCAGTGTATGTCTTTGTTACTTGGTGGAAGAGTGTGTCTGTGTTACTGGGTATCAGTGTATGTCTTTGTTACTTGGTGTCAGTGTATGTCTGTGTTACGTGGTGTAAGTGTGTGTCTGTGTTACTGGGTATCAGTGTCTGTCTTTGTTACTTGTTGTAAGTGTGTGTTTGTGTTACTGGGTATCAGTGTATGTCTTTGTTATTTGGTGTCAGTGTATGTCTGTGCTACTTGGTGTAAGTGTGTGTCTGTGTTACTGGCTATCAGTGTATGTCTTTGTTACTTGGTGTTAGTGTGTGTCTGTGTTACTGCGTATCAGTGTATGTCTTTGTTACTTGGTGTCAGTGTATGTCTTTGTTACTTGGTGTAAGTGTATGTCTCTGTTACTTGGTGTCAATGTATGTCTGTGTCACTTGGTGTCAGTGTGTTTGTTTGTGTTACTGGGTGTCAGTGTGTGTCTGTGTTACTTGGTGTAAGTGTGTGTCTTTGTTACTTGGTGTCCGTGTGTGTCTGTGTTACTGGGTGTCAGTGTATGTCTTTGTTACTGGGTGTCAGTGTATGTCTTTGTTACTTGGTGTAAGTGTGTGTCTGTGTTACTGGGTTTCAGTGTCAGTGTTTTTTACTTGGTGTAAGTTTGTGTCTGTGTTACTGTGTATCAGTGTATGTCTTTGTTACTTGGTGTCAGTGTATGTCTGTGTTACTTGGTGTCAGTGTGTGTCTGTGTTACTGGGTATCAGTGTATGTCTTTGTGACTTGGTGCCAGTGTATGTCTCTGTTACTGGGTGTCAGTGTGTGTCTTTGTGACTTGGTGTCAGTGTATGTCTGTATTACGTGGTGTAAGTGCATGTCTTTGTTACTTGGTGTCAGTCTATGTCTGTGTTACTTGGTGTATGTGTGTGTCTTTGTTACTTGGTGTCAGTGTATGTCTTTGTTACTTGGTGTAAGTGTGTGTTTGTGTTAAATGGTGTAAGTGTGTGTCTGTGTTCCTTGGTGTCAGGGTATGTCTTTGTTACTTGGTGTCAGTGTATGTCTGTGTCACTTGGCGTCAGTGTGTTTGTTTGTGTTACTGGGTGTCAGTCTATGTCTGTGTTACTTGGTGTAAGTGTGTGTCTTTGTTACTTGTTGTCCGTGTGTGTCTGTGTTACTGGGTGTCAGTGTATGTCTTTGTTAATGGGTGTCAGTGTATGTCTTTGTTACTTGGTGGAAGTGTGTGTCTGTGTTACTGGGTATCAGTGTCTGTCTTTGTTACTTGGTGTAAGTGTGTGTCTGTGTTACTGGGTATCAGTGTAAGTCTTTGTTACTTTGTGTCAGTGTATGTCTGTGTTACTTGGTGTAAGTGTGTGTCTGTGCAACTGGGTATCAGTGTATGTCTTTGTGACTTGATTTCATTGAATGTCTTTGTTACTGGGTGTAAGTGTGTATCTTTGTGACTCGGTGTCAGTGTATGTCTTTGTTACTTGGTGTAAGAGTGTGTCTGTGTTACTGGGTATCAGTGTATGTCTTTGTTACTTGGTGTCAGTGTATGTCTGTGTTACTTGGTGTAAGTGTGTGTCTGTGTTACTGGGTATCAGTGTCTGTCTTTGTTACTTGTTGTAAGTGTGTGTTTGTGTTACTGGGTATCAGTGTATGTCTTTGTTATTTGGTGTCAGTGTATGTCTGTGCTACTTGGTGTAAGTGTGTGTCTGTGTTACTGGGTATCAGTGCATGTCTCTGTTACTTGGTGTTAGTGTGTGTCTGTGTTACTGCGTATCAGTGTATGTCTTTGTTACTTGGTGTCAGTGTATGTCTTTGTTACTTGGTGTAAGTGTATGTCTTTGTTACTTGGTGTCAGTGTATGTCTTTGTTACTTGGTGTAAGTGTGTGTCTGTGTTACTGGGTGTCAGTGTGTGTCTGTGTTACTTGGTGTAAGTGTGTGTCTTTGTTACTTGCTGTCCGTGTGTGTCTGTGTTACTGGGTGTCAGTTTATGTCTTTGTTACTTGGTGTCAGTGTATGTCTTTGTTACTTGGTGTAAGTGTGTGTCTGTGTTAATGGGTATCAGTGTCTGTCTTTGTTACTTGGTGTAAGAGTGTGTCTGTGTTACTTGGTATCAGTGTATGTCTTTGTTACTTGGTGTCAGTGTATGTCTTTGTTACTTGGTGCAAGTGTGTGTCTGTGTTAATGGGTATCAGTGTCTGTCTTTGTTACTTGTTGTAAGTGTGTGTTTGTGTTACTGTGTATCAGTGTATGTCTTTGTTACTTGGTGTCAGTGTATGTCTGTGCTACTTGGTGTAAGTGTGTGTCTGTGTTACTGGGTATCAGTGTATGTCTTTGTTTCTTGGTGTTAGTGTGTGTCTGTGTTACTGGGTATCAGTGTATGTCTTTGTTACTTGGTGTAAGTGTATGTCTTTGTTACTTGGTGTAAGTGTGTGTCTGTGTTACTGGGTGTCAGTATGTGTCTGTGTTATTGGGTATCAGTGTATGTCTTTGTTACTTGGTGTAAGTGTGTGTCTGTGTTACTGGGTATCAGTGTATGTCTTTGTTACTTGGTGTCAGTGTATGTCTGTGTTACTTGGTGTAAGTGTGTGTCTGTGTTATTGGGTATCAGTGTGTGTCTTTGTTACTTGGTGTAAGTGTGTGTCTGTGTTACTGGGTATCAGTGTAAGTCTTTGTTACTTGGTGTCAGTGTATGTCTTTGTTACTTGGTGTAAGTGTGTGTCTGTGTTACTGGGTGTCAGTGTATGTCTGTGTTACTTGGTGTAAGTGTGTGTCTTTGTTACTTGGTGTCCGTGTGTGTCTGTGTTACTGGGTGTCAGTGTATGTCTTTGTTACTTGGTGTCAGTGTATGTCTTTGTTACTTGGTGTAAGTGTGTGTCTGTGTTACTGGGTATCAGTGTCTTTCATGGTTACTTGTTGTAAGTGTGTGTTTGTGTTACTGGGTATCAGTGTATGTCTTTGTTATTTGGTGTCAGTGTATATCTGTGCTACTTGGTGTAAGTGTGTGTCTGTGTTACTGGGTATCAGTGTATGTCTTTGTTACTTGGTGTTAGTGTGTGTCTGTGTTACTGCGTATCAGTGTGTGTCTTTGTTACTTGGTGTCAGTGTATGTATTTGTTACTTGGTGTAAGTGTATGTCTTTGTTACTTGGTGTCAGTGTATGTCTTTGTTACTTGGTGTAAGTGTGTGTCTGTGTTACTGGGTGTCAGTGTGTGTCTGTGTTACTTGGTGTAAGTGTGTGTCTGTGTTACTGGGTGTCAGTATGTGTCTGTGTTATTGGGTATCAGTGTATGTCTTTGTTACTTGGTGTAAGTGTGTGTCTGTGTTACTGGGTATCAGTGTATGTCTTTGTTACTTGGTGTCAGTGGATGTCTGTGTTACTTGCTGTCCGTGTGTGTCTGTGTTACTGGGTGTCAGTTTATGTCTTTGTTACTTGGTGTCAGTGTATGTCTTTGTTACTTGGTGTAAGTGTGTGTCTGTGTTACTGGGTATCAGTGTCTGTCTTTGTTACTTGGTGTCAGTGTATGTCTTTGTTACTTGGTGGAAGTGCGTGTCTGTGTTACTCGGTGTAAGTGTGTGTCTTTGTTACTTGGTGTCCGTGTGTGTCTGTGTTACTGGGTGTCAGTGTATGTCTTTGTTACTTGGTGTCAGTGTATGTCTTTGTTACTTGGTGTAAGTGTGTGTCTGTGTTAATGGGTATCAGTGTCTGTCTTTGTTACTTGTTGTAAGTGTGTGTTTGTGTTACTGTGTATCAGTGTATGTCTTTGTTAATTGGTGTCAGTGTATGTCTGTGCTACTTGGTGTAAGTGTGTGTCTGTGTTACTGGGTATCAGTGTATGTCTTTGTTACTTGGTGTTAGTGTGTGTCTGTGTTACTGGGTATCAGTGTATGTCTTTGTTACTTGGTGTAAGTGTATGTCTTTGTTACTTGGTGTCAGTGTATGTCTTTGTTACTTGGTGTAAGTGTGTGTCTGTGTTACTGGGTGTCAGTGTGTGTCTGTGTTATTGGGTATCAGTGTATGTCTTTGTTACTTGGTGTAAGTGTGTGTCTGTGTTACTGGGTATCAGTGTATGTCGTTGTTACTTGGTGTCAGTGGATGTCTGTGTTACTTGGTGTAAGTGTGTGTCTGTGTTATTGGGTATCAGTGTATGTCTTTGTTACTTGGTGTAAGTGTGTGTCTGTGTTACTTGGTATCAGTGTATGTCTTTGTTACTTGGTGTCATGTATGCCTTTGTTACTTGGTGTAAGTGTATGTCTTTGTTACTTGCTGTCAGTGTATGTCTTTGTTACTTGGTGTAAGTGTGTGTCTGTGTTACTGGGTGTCAGTGTGTGTCTGTGTTACTTGGTGTAAGTATGTGTCTTTGTTAATTGGTGTCCGTGTGTGTCTGTGTTACTGGGTGTCAGTTTATGTCTTTGTTACTTGGTGTCTGTGCATGTCTTTGTAACTTGGTGTAAGCGTGTGTCTGTGTTACTGGGTATCAGTGTCTGTCTTTGTTACTTGGTGTAACTGTGTGTCTGTGTTACTGGGTATCAATGTATGTCTGTGTTACTTGGTGTCAGTGTATGTCTGTGTTACTTGGTGTCAGTGTATGTCTTTGTTACTTGGTGTCAGTGTATGTCTGTGCTACTTGGTGTAAGTATGTGTCTTTTTTAATTGGTGTCCGTGTGTGTCTGTGTTACTGGGTGTCAGTTTATGTCTTTGTTACTTGGTGTCTGTGTATGTCTTTGTTACTTGGTGTTAGTGTGTGTCTGTGTTACTGGGTATCAGTGTATGTCTTTGTTACTTGGTGTAAGTGTATGTCTTTGTTACTTGGTGTAAGTGTGTGTCTGTGTTACTGGGTACCAGTGTATGTCTTTGTTACTTGGTGTTAGTGTGTGTCTGTGTTACTGGGTATCAGTGTATGTCTTTGCTACTTGGTGTCAGTGTATGTCTTTGTTACTTGGTGAAAGTGTGTGTCTGTGTTACTGGGTGTCAGTGTGTGTCTGTGTTATTGGGTATCAGTGTATGTCTTTGTTACTTGGTGTAAGTGTGTGTCTGTGTTACTGGGTATCAGTGTATGTCTTTGTTACTTGGTGTCAGTGTATGTCTGTGTTACTTGGTGTAAGTGTGTGTCTGTGTTATTGGGTATCAGTGTATGTCTTTGTTACTTGGTGTAAGTGTGTGTCTGTGTTACTGGGTATCAGTGTATGTCTTTGTTACTTGGTGTAAGTGTATGTCTTTGTTACTTGGTGTAAGTGTGTGTCTGTGTTACTGGGTACCAGTGTATGTCTTTGTTACTTGGTGTTAGTGTGTGTCAGTGTTACTGGGTATCAGTGTATGTCTTTGCTACTTGGTGTCAGTGTATGTCTTTGTTACTTGGTGAGAGTGTGTGTCTGTGTTACTGGGTGTCAGTGTGTGTCTGTGTTATTGGGTATCAGTGTATGTCTTTGTTACTTGGTGTAAGTGTGTGTCTGTGTTACTGGGTATCAGTGTATGTCTTTGTTACTTGGTGTCAGTGTATGTCTGTGTTACTTGGTGTAAGTGTGTGTCTGTGTTATTGGGTATCAGTGTATGTCTTTGTTACTTGGTGTAAGTGTGTGTCTGTGTTTCTGGGTATCAGTGTATGTCTTTGTTACTTGGTGTCAGTGTATGTCTTTGTTACTTGGTGTAAGTGTATGTCTTTGTTACTTGGTGTCAGTGTCTGTCTTTGTTACTTGTTGTAAGTGTGTGTTTGTGTTACTGGGTATCAGTGTATGTCTTTGTTACTTGGCGTCAGTGTATGTCTGTGCTACTTGGTGTAAGTGTGTGTCTGTGTTACTGGGTACCAGTGTATGTCTTTGTTACTTGGTGTTAGTGTGTGTCTGTGTTACTGGGTATCAGTGTATGTCTTTGTTACTTGGTGTAAGTGTATGTCTTTGTTACTTGGTGTCAGTGTGTGTCTGTGTTACTGGGTACCAGTGTATGTCTTAGTTACTTGGTGTTAGTGTGTGTCTGTGTTACTGGGTATCAGAGTATGTCTTTTCTACTTGGTGTCAGTGTATGTCTTTGTTACTTGGTGTAAGTGTGTGTCTGTGTTACTGGGTGTCAGTGTGTGTCTGTGTTATTGGGTATCAGTGTATGTCTTTGTTACTTTGTGTAAGTGTGTGTCTGTGTTACTGGGTATCAGTGTATGTCTTTGTTACTTGGTGTCAGTGTATGTCTGTGTTACTTGGTGTAAGTGTGTGTCTGTGTTATTGGGTATCAGTGTATGTCTTTGTTACTTGGTGTAAGTGTGTGTCTGTGTTTCTGGGTATCAGTGTATGTCTTTGTTACTTGGTGTCAGTGTATGTCTTTGTTACTTGGTGTAAGTGTATGTCTTTGTTACTTGGTATCAGTGTATGTCTTTGTTACTTGGTGCAAGTGTGTGTCTGTGTGACTGGGTGTCAGTGTGTGTCTGTGTTTCTTGGTGTAAGTGTGTGTCTTTTTTAAGTGGTGTCCGTGTGTGTCTGTGTTACTGCGTGTCAGTTTATGTCTTTGTTACTTGGTGTCTGTGTATGTCTTTGTTACTTGGTGTTACTGTGTGTCTGTGTTACTGGGTATCAGTGTATGTCTTTGTTACTTGGTGTAAGTGTATGTCTGTGTTACTTGATGTAAGTGTGTGTCTGTGTTACTGGGTACCAGTGTATGTCTTTGTTACTTGGTGTTAGTGTGTGTCTGTGTTTCTGGGTATCAGTATATGTCTTTGCTACTTGGTGGCAGTGTATGTCTTTGTTACTTGGTGTACGTGTGTGTCTTTGTTACTGGGTGTCAGTGTGTGTCTGTGTTATTGGGTATCAGTGTATGTCTTTGTTACTTGGTGTAAGTGTGTGTCTGTGTTACTGGGTATCAGTGTATGTCTTTGTTACTTGGTGTCAGTGTATGTCTGTGTTACTTGGTGTAAGTGTGTCTCTGTGTTATTGGGTATCAGTGTATGTCTTTGTTACTTGGTGTAAGTGTGTGTCTGTGTTTCTGGGTATCAGTGTATGTCTTTGTTACTTGGTGTCAGTGTATGTCTTTGTTACTTGGTGTAAGTGTATGTCTTTGTTACTTGGTTTCAGTGTATGTCTTTGTTACTTGGTGCAAGTGTGTGTCTGTGTGACTGGGTGTCAGTGTGTGTCTGTGTTACTTGGTGTAAGTGTGCGTCTTTTTTAATTGGTGTCCGTGTGTGCCTGTGTTACTGGGTGTCAGTTTATGTCTTTGTTCCTTGGTGTCTGTGTATGTCTTTGTTACTTGGTGTAAGTGTTTGTCTTTGTTACTTGGTATCAGTGTCTGTCTTTGTTACTTGGTGTAAGTGTGTGTCTGTGTTACTGGGTATCAATGTATGTCTTTGTTACTTGATGTCAGTGTATGTCTTTGTTACTTGGTGTAAGTGTGTGTCTGTGTTACTTGGTATCAGTGTATGTCTTTGTTACTTGATGTCAGTGTATGTCTTTGTTACTTGGTGTAATTGTATGTATTTGTTACTTGGTGTCATTGTATGTCTTTGTTACTTGGTGTAAGTGTGTGTCTGTGTTACTGGGTGTCAGTGTGTGTCTGTGTTACTTGGTGCAAGTCTGTGTCTTTGTTACTTGGTGTCCGTGTGTGTCTGTGTTACTGGGTGTCAGTTTATGTCTTTGATACTTGGTGTCAGTGTATGTCTTTGTTTCTTGGTGTAAGCGTGTGTCTGTGTTACTGGGTATCAGTGCCTGTCTTTGTTACTTGGTGTAAGTGTGTGTCTGTGTTACTGGGTATCAGTGTATGGCTTTGTTACTTGTTGTCAGTGTATGTCTGTGTTACTTAGTGTAAGTGTGTGTCTGTGTTACTGGGTATGAGTGTATGTCTTTGTGACTTGGTGTCAGTGTATGTCTTTGTTACTGGGTGTCAGTGTGTGTCTTTGTTACTTGGGGTCAGTGTATGTCTGCGTTACTTGGTGTAAGTGTGTGCCTGTGTTACTCGGTATCAATGTATGTCTTTGTTACTTGGTGTAAGTGTGTGTCTGTGTTACTGGGTATCAGAGTATGTCTTTGTTGCTTGGTGTCAGTGTATGTCTTTGTTACTTGCTGTCCGTGTGTGTCTGTGTTACTTGGCGTAAGTGTGTGTCTGTGTTACTGGGTATCAGTGTCTGTCTTTGTTACTTGGTGTAAGTGTGTGTCTGTGTTACTTGGTATCAGTGTATGTCTTTGTTACTTGGTGTCTGTGTATGTCTTTGTTACTTGGTGTAAGTGTATGTCTTTGTTACCTGCTGTCAGTGTATGTCTTTGTTACTTGGTGTAAGTGTGTGTCTGTGTTACTGGGTGTCAGTGTGTGTCTGTGTTACTTGGTGTAAGTGTGTGTCTTTGTTAATTGGTGTCCGTGTGTGTCTGTGTTACTGGTTTTCAGTTTATGTCTTTGTTACTTGGTGTCTGTGCATGTCTTTGTTACTTGGTGTAAGTGTGTGTCTGTGTTACAGGGTATCAATGTATTTCTTTGTTACTTGGTGTCAGTGTATGTCTGTGTCACTTGGTGTCAGTGTATGTCTTTGTTACTTGGTGTCAGTGTATGTCTGTGCTACTTGGTGTAAGTGTGTGTCTGTGTTACTGGGTGTCAGTGTATGTCTTTGTTACTTGGTGTCAGTGTATGTCTGCGTTACTTGGTGTAAGTGTGTGTCTGTGTTACTGGGTATCAGTGTCTGTCTTTGTTACTTTTTGTAAGTGTGTGTTTGTGTTACTGGGTATCAGTGTATGTCTTTGTTACTTGGTGTTAGTGTGTGTCTGTGTGACTGGGTATCAGTGTATGTCTTTGTTACTTGGTGTAAGTGTATGTCTTTGCTACTTGGTGTCAGTGTATGTCTTTGTTACTTGGTGTAAGTGTGTGTCTGTGTTACTGGGTGTCAGTGTGTGTCTGTGTTATTGGGTATCAGTGTATGTCTTTGTTACTTGGTGTAAGTGTGTGTCTGTGTTACTGGGTATCAGTGTATGTCTTTGTTACTTGGTGTCAGTGTATGTCTGTGTTACTTGGTGTAAGTGTGTGTCTGTGTTATTGGGTATCAGTGTATGTCTTTGTTACTTGGTGTAAGTGTGTGTCTGTGTTACTGGGTATCAGTGTATGACTTTGTTACTTGGTGTCAGTGTATGTCTTTGTTACTTGGTGTAAGTGTATGTCTTTGTTGCTTGGTGTCAGTGTATGTCTTTGTTACTTGGTGCAAGTGTGTGTCTGTGTTACTGGTTGTCAGTGTGTGTCTGTGTTACTTGGTGTAAGTGTGTTTCTTTGTTAATTGGTGTCCGTGTGTGTCTGTGTTACTGGGTGTCAGTTTATGTCTTTGTTACTTGGTGTCTGTGTATGTCTTTGTTACTTGGTGTAAGTATGTGTCTGTGTTACTGGGTATCAGTGTCTGTCTTTGTTACTTGGTGTAAGTGTGTGTCTGTGTTACTGGGTGTCAATGTATGTCTTTGTTACTTGGTGTCAGTGTATGTCTGTGTTACTTGGTGTAAGTGTGTGTCTGTGTTACTGGGTATCAGTGTATGTCTTTGTTACTTGGTGTAAGTGTGTGTCTGTGTTACTGGGTATCAGTGTATGTCTTTGTTACTTGATGTCAGTGTATGTCTTTGTTACTTGGTGTAAGTGTATGTATTTGTTACTTGGTGTCATTGTATGTCTTTGTTACTTGGTGTAAGTGTGTGTCTGTGTTACTGGGTGTCAGTGTGTGTCTGTGTTACTTGGTGTAAGTCTGTGTCTTTGTTACTTGGTGTCCGTGTGTGTCTGTGTTACTGGGTATCAGTGTATGTCTTTGTTACTTGGTGTAAGTGTATGTCTTTGTTACTTGCTGTCAGTGTATGTCTTTGTTACTTGGTGTAAGTGTGTGTCTGTGTTACTGGGTGTCAGTGTGTGTCTTTGTTAATTGGTGTCCGTTTGTGTCTGTGTTACAGGTTTTCAGTTTATGTCTTTGTTACTTGGTGTCTGTGCATGTCTTTGTTACTTGGTGTAAGTGTGTGTCTGTGTTACTGGGTATCAGTGTCTGTCTTTGTTACTTGGTGTAAGTGTGTGTCTGTGTTACAGGGTATCAATGTATTTCTTTGTTACTTGGTGTCAGTGTATGTCTGTGTCACTTGGTGTCAGTGTATGTCTTTGTTACTTGGTGTCAGTGTATGTCTGTGCTACTTGGTGTAAGTGTGTGTCTGTGTTACTGGGTATCAGTGTATGTCTTTGTTACTTGGTGTCAGTGTATGTCTGTGTTACTTGGTGTAAGTGTGTGTCTGTGTTATTGGGTATCAGTGTATGTCTTTGTTACTTGGTGTAAGTGTGTGTCTGTGTTTCTGGGTATCAGTGTATGTCTTTGTTACTTGGTGTCAGTGTATGTCTTTGTTACTTGGTGTAAGTGTATGTCTTTGTTACTTGGTGTCAGTGTATGTCTGTGTTACTTGGTGTAAGTGTGTGTCTGTGTTATTGGGTATCAGTGTATGTCTTTGTTACTTGGTGTAAGTGTGTGTCTGTGTTTCTGGGTATCAGTGTATGTCTTTGTTACTTGGTGTCAGTGTATGTCTTTGTTACTTGGTGTAAGTGTATGTCTTTGTTACTTGGTGTCAGTGTCTGTCTTTGTTACTTGTTGTAAGTGTGTGTTTGTGTTACTGGGTATCAGTGTATGTCTTTGTTACTTGGCGTCAGTGTATGTCTGTGCTACTTGGTGTAAGTGTGTGTCTGTGTTACTGGGTACCAGTGTATGTCTTTGTTACTTGGTGTTAGTGTGTGTCTGTGTTACTGGGTATCAGTGTATGTCTTTGTTACTTGGTGTAAGTGTATGTCTTTGTTACTTGGTGTCAGTGTGTGTCTGTGTTACTGGGTACCAGTGTATGTCTTAGTTACTTGGTGTTAGTGTGTGTCTGTGTTACTGGGTATCAGTGTATGTCTTTTCTACTTGGTGTCAGTGTATGTCTTTGTTACTTGGTGTAAGTGTGTGTCTGTGTTACTGGGTGTCAGTGTGTGTCTGTGTTATTGGGTATCAGTGTATGTCTTTGTTACTTGGTGTAAGTGTGTGTCTGTGTTACTGGGTATCAGTGTATGTCTTTGTTACTTGGTGTCAGTGTATGTCTGTGTTACTTGGTGTAAGTGTGTGTCTGTGTTATTGGGTATCAGTGTATGTCTTTGTTACTTGGTGTAAGTGTGTGTCTGTGTTTCTGGGTATCAGTGTATGTCTTTGTTACTTGGTGTCAGTGTATGTCTTTGTTACTTGGTGTAAGTGTATGTCTTTGTTACTTGGTGTCAGTGTATGTCTTTGTTACTTGGTGCAAGTGTGTGTCTGTGTGACTGGGTGTCAGTGTGTGTCTGTGTTTCTTGGTGTAAGTGTGTGTCTTTTTTAATTGGTGTCCGTGTGTGTCTGTGTTACTGCGTGTCAGTTTATGTCTTTGTTAATTGGTGTCTGTGTATGTCTTTGTTACTTGGTGTTACTATGTGTCTTTGTTACTGGGTATCAGTGTATGTCTTTGTTACTTGGTGTAAGTGTATGTCTGTGTTACTTGATGTAAGTGTGTGTCTGTGTTACTGGGTACCAGTGTATGTCTTTGTTACTTGGTGTTAGTGTGTGTCTGTGTTTCTGGGTATCAGTGTATGTCTTTGCTACTTGGTGTCAGTGTATGACTTTGTTACTTGGTGTACGTGTGTGTCTGTGTTACTGGGTGTCAGTGTGTGTCTGTGTTATTGGGTATCAGTGTATGTCTTTGTTACTTGGTGTAAGTGTGTGTCTGTGTTACTGGGTATCAGTGTATGTCTTTGTTACTTGGTGTCAGTGTATGTCTGTGTTACTTGGTGTAAGTGTGTGTCTGTGTTATTGGGTATCAGTGTATGTCTTTGTTACTTGGTGTAAGTGTGTGTCTGTGTTTCTGGGTATCAGTGTATGTCTTTGTTACTTGGTGTCAGTGTATGTCTTTGTTACTTGGTGTAAGTGTATGTCTTTGTTACTTGGTGTCAGTGTATGTCTTTGTTACTTGGTGCAAGTGTGTGTCTGTGTGACTGGGTGTCAGTGTGTGTCTGTGTTACTTGGTGTAAGTGTGTGTCTTTTTTAATTGGTGTCCGTGTGTGTCTGTGTTACTGGGTGTCAGTTTATGTCTTTGTTACTTGGTGTCTGTGTATGTCTTTGTTACTTGGTGTAAGTGTTTGTCTTTGTTACTTGGTATCAGTGTCTGTCTTTGTTACTTGGTGTAAGTGTGTGTCTGTGTTACTGGGTATCAATGTATGTCTTTGTTACTTGGTGTCAGTGTATGTCTTTGTTACTTGGTGTAATTGTATGTATTTGTTACTTGGTGTCATTGTATGTCTTTGTTACTTGGTGTAAGTGTGTGTCTGTGTTACTGGGTATCAGTCTATGTCTTTGTTACTTGGTGTAAGTGTGTGTCTGTGTTACTGGGTATCAGTGTATGTCTTTGTTACTTGATGTCAGTGTATGTCTTTGTTACTTGGTGTAATTGTATGTATTTGTTACTTGGTGTCATTGTATGTCTTTGTTACTTGGTGTAAGTGTGTGTCTGTGTTACTGGGTGTCAGTGTGTGTCTGTGTTACTTGGTGCAAGTCTGTGTCTTTGTTACTTGGTGTCCGTGTGTGTCTGTGTTACTGGGTGTCAGTTTATGTCTTTGATACTTGGTGTCAGTGTATGTCTTTGTTTCTTGGTGTAAGTGTGTGTCTGTGTTACTGGGTATCAGTGCCTGTCTTTGTTACTTGGTGTAAGTGTGTGTCTGTGTTACTGGGTATCAGTGTATGGCTTTGTTACTTGGTGTCAGTGTATGTCTGTGTTACTTAGTGTAAGTGTGTGTCTGTGTTACTGGGTATCAGTGTATGTCTTTGTGACTTGGTGTCAGTGTATGTCTTTGTTACTGGGTGTCAGTGTGTGTCTTTGTTACTTGGGGTCAGTGTATGTCTGCGTTACTTGGTGTAAGTGTGTGTCTGTGTTACTGGGTATCAGTGTATGTCTTTGTTACTTGGTGTAAGTGTGTGTCTGTGTTACTGGGTATCAGAGTATGTCTTTGTTGCTTGGTGTCAGTGTATGTCTTTGTTACTTGGTGTAAGTGTGTGTCTGTGTTACTGGGTGTCAGTGTGTGTCTGTGTTACTTGGTGTAAGTGTGTGTCTTTGTTACTTGCTGTCCGTGTGTGTCTGTGTTACTTGGCCTAAGTGTGTGTCTGTGTTACTGGGTATCAGTGTCTGTCTTTGTTACTTGGTGTAAGTGTGTGTCTGTGTTACTTGGTATCAGTGTATGTCTTTGTTATTTGGTGTCTGTGTATGTCTTTGTTACTTGGTGTAAGTGTATGTCTTTGTTACTTGCTGTCAGTGTATGTCTTTGTTACTTGGTGTAAGTGTGTGTCTGTGTTACTGGGTGTCAGTGTGTGTCTGTGTTTCTTGGTGTAAGTGTGTGTCTTTGTTAATTGGTGTCCGTGTGTGTCTGTGTTACTGGTTTTCAGTTTATGTCTTTGTTACTTGGTGTCTGTGCATGTCTTTGTTACTTGGTGTAAGTGTGTGTCTGTGTTACAGGGTATCAATGTATTTCTTTGTTACTTGGTGTCAGTGTATGTCTGTGTCACTTGGTGTCAGTGTATGTCTTTGTTACTTGGTGTCAGTGTATGTCTGTGCTACTTGGTGTAAGTGTGTGTCTGTGCTACTGGGTGTCAGTGTATGTCTTTGTTACTTGGTGTCAGTGTATGTCTGCGTTACTTGGTGTAAGTGTGTGTCTGTGTTACTGGGTATCAGTGTCTGTCTTTGTTACTTGTTGTAAGTGTGTGTTTGTGTTACTGGGTATCAGTGTATGTCTTTGTTACTTGGCGTCAGTGTATGTCTGTGCTACTTGGTGTAAGTGTGTGTCTGTGTTACTGGGTATCAGTGTATGTCTTTGTTACTTGGTGTTAGTGTGTGTCTGTGTGACTGGGTATCAGTGTATGTCTTTGTTACTTGGTGTAAGTGTATGTCTTTGCTACTTGGTGTCAGTGTATGTCTTTGTTACTTGGTGTAAGTGTGTGTCTGTGTTACTGGGTGTCAGTGTGTGTCTGTGTTATTGGGTATCAGTGTATGTCTTTGTTACTTGGTGTAAGTGTGTGTCTGTGTTACTGGGTATCAGTGTATGTCTTTGTTACTTGGTGTCAGTGTATGTCTGTGTTACTTGGTTTAAGTGTGTGTCTGTGTTATTGGGTATCAGTGCATGTCTTTGTTACTTGGTGTAAGTGTGTGTCTGTGTTACTGGGTATCAGTGTATGACTTTGTTACTTGGTGTCAGTGTATGTCTTTGTTACTTGGTGTAAGTGTATGTCTTTGTTACTTGGTGTCAGTGTATGTCTTTGTTAATTGGTGTCCGTGTGTGTCTGTGTTACTGGGTGTCAGTTTATGTCTTTGTTACTTGGTGTCTGTGTATGTCTTTGTTACTTGGTGTAAGTATGTGTCTGTGTTACTGGGTATCAGTGTCTGTCTTTGTTACTTGGTGTAAGTGTGTGTCTGTGTTACTGGGTGTCAATGTATGTCTTTGTTACTTGGTGTCAGTGTATGTCTGTGTTACTTGGTGTAAGTGTGTGTCTGTGTTACTGGGTATCAGTGTATGTCTTTGTTACTTGGTGTAAGTGTGTGTCTGTGTTACTGGGTATCAGTGTATGTCTTTGTTACTTGATGTCAGTGTATGTCTTTGTTACTTGGTGTAAGTGTATGTATTTGTTACTTGGTGTCATTGTATGTCTTTGTTACTTGGTGTAAGTGTGTGTCTGTGTTACTGGGTGTCAGTGTGTGTCTGTGTTACTTGGTGTAAGTCTGTGTCTTTGTTACTTGGTGTCCGTGTGTGTCTGTGTTACTGGGTATCAGTGTATGTCTTTGTTACTTGGTGTAAGTGTATGTCTTTGTTACTTGCTGTCAGTGTATGTCTTTGTTACTTGGTGTAAGTGTGTGTCTGTGTTACTGGGTGTCAGTGTGTGTCTTTGTTAATTGGTGTCCGTTTGTGTCTGTGTTACAGGTTTTCAGTTTATGTCTTTGTTACTTGGTGTCTGTGCATGTCTTTGTTACTTGGTGTAAGTGTGTGTCTGTGTTACTGGGTATCAGTGTCTGTCTTTGTTACTTGGTGTAAGTGTGTGTCTGTGTTACAGGGTATCAATGTATTTCTTTGTTACTTGGTGTCAGTGTATGTCTGTGTCACTTGGTGTCAGTGTATGTCTTTGTTACTTGGTGTCAGTGTATGTCTGTGCTACTTGGTGTAAGTGTGTGTCTGTGTTACTGGGTATCAGTGTATGTCTTTGTTACTTTGTGTCAGTGTATGTCTGTGTTACTTGGTGTAAGTGTGTGTCTGTGTTATTGGGTATCAGTGTATGTCTTTGTTACTTGGTGTAAGTGTGTGTCTGTGTTTCTGGGTATCAGTGTATGTCTTTGTTACTTGGTGTCAGTGTATGTCTTTGTTACTTGGTGTAAGTGTATGTCTTTGTTACTTGGTGTCAGTGTATGTCTTTGTTACTTGGTGCAAGTGTGTGTCTTTGTGACTGGGTGTCAGTGTGTGTCTGTGTTTCTTGGTGTAAGTGTGTGTCTTTTTTAATTGGTGTCCGTGTGTGTCCGTGTTACTGGGTGTCAGTTTATATCTTTGTTACTTGGTGTCTGTGTATGTCTTTGTTACTTGGTGTTAGTGTGTGTCTGTGTTACTGGGTATCAGTGTATGTCTTTGTTACTTGGTGTAAGTGTATGTCTGTGTTACTGGGTGTCAGTGTGTGTCTGTGTTACTTGGTGTAAGTCTGTGTCTTTGTTACTTGGTGTCCGTGTGTGTCTGTGTTACTGGGTATCAGTGTATGTCTTTGTTACTTGGTGTAAGTGTTTGTCTTTGTTACTTGCTGTCAGTGTATGTCTTTGTTACTTGGTGTAAGTTTGTGTCTGTGTTACTGGGTGTCAGTGTGTGTCTTTGTTAATTGGTGTCCGTTTGTGTCTGTGTTACTGGTTTTCAATTTATGTCTTTGTTACTTGGTGTCTGTGCATGTCTTTGTTACTTGGTGTAAGTGTGTGTCTGTGTTACTGGGTATCAGTGTCTGTCTTTGTTACTTGGTGTAAGTGTGTGTCTGTGTTACAGGGTATCAATGTATTTCTTTGTTACTTGGTGTCAGTGTATGTCTGTGTCACTTGGTGTCAGTGTATGTCTTTGTTACTTGGTGTCAGTGTATGTCTGTGCTACTTGGTGTAAGTGTGTGTCTGTGTTACTGGGTATCAGTGTATGTCTTTGTTACTTGGTGTCAGTGTATGTCTGTGTTACTTGGTGTAAGTGTGTGTCTGTGTTATTGGTTATCAGTGTATGTCTTTGTTACTTGGTGTAAGTGTGTGTCTGTGTTTCTGGGTATCAGTGTATGTCTTTGTTACTTGGTGTCAGTGTATGTCTTTGTTACTCTGTGTAAGTGTATGTCGTTGTTACTCGGTGTCAGTGTATGTCTTTGTTACTTGGTGCAAGTGTGTGTCTGTGTGACTGGGTGTCAGTGTGTGTCTGTGTTTCTTGGTGTAAGTGTGTGTCTTTTTTAATTGGTGTCCGTGTGTGTCTGTGTTACTGGGTGTCAGTTTATGTCTTTGTTACTTGGTGTCTGTGTATGTCTTTGTTACTTGGTGTTAGTGTGTGTCTGTGTTACTGGGTATCAGTGTATGTCTTTGTTACTTGATGTAAGTGTATGTCTGTGTTACTTGGTGTAAGTGTGTGTCTGTGTTACTGGGTACCAGTGTATGTCTTTGTTACTTGGTGTTAGTGTGTGTCTGTGTTACTGGGTATCAGTGTATGTCTTTGCTACTTGGTGTCAGTGTATGTCTTTGTTACTTGGTGTACGTGTGTGTCTGTGTTACTGGGTGTCAGTGTGTGTCTGTGTTATTGGGTATCAGTGTATGTCTTTGTTACTTGGTGTAAGTGTGTGTCTGTGTTACTGGGTATCAGTGTATGTCTTTGTTACTTGGTGTCAGTGTATGTCTTTGTTACTTGGTGTAAGTGTGTGTCTGTGTTTCTGGGTATCAGTGTATGTCTTTGTTACTTGGTGTCAGTGTATGTCTTTGTTACTTGGTGTAAGTGTATGTCTTTGTTACTTGGTGTCAGTGTATGTCTTTGTTACTTGGTGCAAGTGTGTGTCTGTGTGACTGGGTGTCAGTGTGTGTCTGTGTTACTTGGTGTAAGTGTGTGTCTTTTTTAATTGGTGTCCGTGTGTGTCTGTGTTACTGGGTGTCAGTTTATGTCTTTGTTACTTGGTGTCTGTGTATGTCTTTGTTACTTGGTGTAAGTGTTTGTCTTTGTTACTGGGTATCAGTGTCTGTCTTTGTTACTTGGTGTAAGTGTGTGTCTGTGTTACTGGGTATCAATGTATGTCTTTGCTACTTGGTGTCAGTGTATGTCTGTGTTACTTGTTGTAAGTGTGTGTCTGTGTTACTGGGTATCAGGGTATGTCTTTGTTACTTGGTGTAAGTGTGTGTCTGTGTTACTGGGTATCAGTGTATGTCTTTGTTACTTGATGTCAGTGTATGTCTTTGTTACTTGGTGTAAGTGTATGTATTTGTTACTTGGTGTCATTGTATGTCTTTGTTACTTGGTGTAAGTGTGTGTCTGTGTTACTGGGTGTCAGTGTGTGTCTGTGATACTTGGTGTAAGTCTGTGTCTTTGTTACTTGGTGTCCGTGTGTGTCTGTGTTACTGGGTGTCAGTTTATGTCTTTGATACTTGGTGTCATTGTATGTCTTTGTTTCTTGGTGTAAGTGTGTGTCTGTGTTACTGGGTATCAGTGTCTGTCTTTGTTACTTGGTGTAAGTGTGTGTCTGTGTTACTGGGTATCAGTGTATGGCTTTGTTACTTGGTGTCAGTGTATGTCTGTGTTACTTAGTGTAAGTGTGTGTCTGTGTTACTGGGTATCAGTGTTTGTCTTTGTGACTTGGTGTCAGTGTATGTCTTTGTTACTGGGTGTCAGTGTGTGTCTTTGTTACTTGGTGTCAGTGTATGTCTGCGTTACTTGGTGTAAGTGTGTGTCTGTGTTACTGGGTATCAGTGTATGTCTTTGTTACTTGGTGTCAGTGTATGTCTGTGTTACTTGGTGTAAGTGTGTGTCTGTGTTACTGGGTATCAGTGTATGTCTTTGTTACTTGGTGTAAGTGTGTGTCTGTGTTACTGGGTATCAGTGTATGTCTTTGTTACTTGATGTCAGTGTATGTCTTTGTTACTTGGTGTAAGTGTATGTATTTGTTACTTGGTGTCATTGTATGTCTTTGTTACTTGGTGTAAGTGTGTGTCTGTGTTACTGGGTGTCAGTATGTGTCTGTGTTACTTGGTGTAAGTCTGTGTCTTTGTTACTTGGTGTCCGTGTGTGTCTGTGTTACTGGGTATCAGTGTATGTCTTTGTTACTTGGTGTAAGTGTATGTCTTTGTTACTTGCTGTCAGTGTATGTCTTTGTTACTTGGTGGAAGTGTGTGTCTGTGTTACTGGGTGTCAGTGTGTGTCTTTGTTAATTGGTGTCTGTTTGTGTCTGTGTTACTGGTTTTCAGTTTATGTCTTTGTTACTTGGTGTAAGTGTGTTTCTGTGTTACAGGGTATCAATGTATTTCTTTGTTACTTGGTGTCAGTGTATGTCTGTGTCACTTGGTGTCAGTGTATGTCTTTGTTACTTGGTGTCAGTGTATGTCTGTGCTACTTGGTGTAAGTGTGTGTCTGTGTTACTGGGTATCAGTGTATGTCTTTGTTACTTGGTGTCAGTGTATGTCTGTGTTACTTGGTGTAAGTGTGTGTCTGTGTTATTGGGTATCAGTGTATGTCTTTGTTACTTGGTGTAAGTGTGTGTCTGTGTTTCTGGGTATCAGTGTATGTCTTTGTTACTTGGTGTCAGTGTATGTCTTTGTTACTTGGTGTAAGTGTATGTCTTTGTTACTTGGTGTCAGTGTATGTCTTTGTTACTTGGTGCAAGTGTGTGTCTGTGTGACTGGGTGTCAGTGTGTGTCTGTGTTTCTTGGTGTAAGTGTGTGTCTTTTTTAATTGGTGTCCGTGTGTGTCTGTGTTACTGGGTGTCAGTTTATGTCTTTGTTACTTGGTGTCTGTGTATGTCTTTGTTACTTGGTGTTAGTGTGTGTCTGTGTTACTGGGTATCAGTGTATGTCTTTGTTACTTGGTGTAAGTGTATGTCTGTGTTACTTGGTGTAAGTGTGTGTCTGTGTTACTGGGTACCAGTGTATGTCTTTGTTACTTGGTGTCCGTGTGTGTCTGTGTTACTGGGTATCAGTGTATGTCTTTGCTACTTGGTGTCAGTGTATGTCTTTGTTACTTGGTGTACGTGTGTGTCTGTGTTACTGGGTGTCAGTGTGTGTCTGTGTTATTGGGTATCAGTGTATGTCTTTGTTACTTGGTGTAAGTGTGTGTCTGTGTTACTGGGTATCAGTGTATGTCTTTGTTACTTGGTGTCAGTGTATGTCTGTGTTACTTGGTGTAAGTGTGTGTCTGTGTTATTGGGTATCAGTGTATGTCTTTGTTACTTGGTGTAAGTGTGTGTCTGTGTTTCTGGGTATCAGTGTATGTCTATGTTACTTGGTGTCTGTGTATGTCTTTGTTACTTGGTGTAAGTGTATGTCTTTGTTACTTGGTGTCAGTGTATGTCTTTGTTACTTGGTGCAAGTGTGTGTCTGTGTGACTGGGTGTCAGTGTGTGTCTGTGTTACTTGGTGGAAGTGTGTGTCTTTTTTAATTGGTGTCCGTGTGTGTCTGTGTTACTGGGTGTCAGTTTATGTCTTTGTTACTTGGTGTCTGTGTATGTCTTTGTTACTTGGTGTAAGTGTTTGTCTTTGTTACTGGGTATCAGTGTCTGTCTTTGTTACTTGATGTCAGTGTATGTCTTTGTTACTTGGTGTAAGTGTAGGTATTTGTTACTTGGTGTCATTGTATGTCTTTGTTACTTGGTGTAAGTGTGTGTCTGTGTTACTGGGTGTCAGTATGTGTCTGTGTTACTTGGTGTAAGTCTGTGTCTTTGTTACTTGGTGTCCGTGTGTGTCTGTGTTACTGGGTATCAGTGTATGTCTTTGTTACTTGTTGTAAGTGTATGTCTTTGTTACTTGCTGTCAGTGTATGTCTTTGTTACTTGGTGTAAGTGTGTGTCTGTGTTACTGGGTGTCAGTGTGTGTCTTTGTTAATTGGTGTCTGTTTGTGTCTGTGTTACTGGTTTTCAGTTTATGTCTTTGTTACTTGGTGTAAGTGTGTGTCTGTGTTACAGGGTATCAATGTATTTCTTTGTTACTTGGTGTCAGTGTATGTCTGTGTCACTTGGTGTCAGTGTATGTCTTTGTTACTTGGTGTCAGTGTATGTCTGTGCTACTTGGTGTAAGTGTGTGTCTGTGTTACTGGGTATCAGTGTATGTCTTTGTTACTTGGTGTCAGTGTATGTCTGTGTTACTTGGTGTAAGTGTGTGTCTGTGTTATTGGGTATCAGTGTATGTCTTTGTTACTTGGTGTAAGTGTGTGTCTGTGTTTCTGGGTATCAGTGTATGTCTTTGTTACTTGGTGTCAGTGTATGTCTTTGTTACTTGGTGTAAGTGTATGTCTTTGTTACTTGGTGTCAGTGTATGTCTTTGTTACTTGGTGCAAGTGTGTGTCTGTGTGACTGGGTGTCAGTGTGTGTCTGTGTTTCTTGGTGTAAGTGTGTGTCTTTTTTAATTGGTGTCCGTGTGTGTCTGTGTTACTGGGTGTCAGTTTCTGTCTTTGTTACTTGGTGTCTGTGTATGTCTTTGTTACTTGGTGTTAGTGTGTGTCTGTGTTACTGGGTATCAGTGTATGTCTTTGTTACTTGGTGTAAGTGTATGTCTGTGTTACTTGGTGTAAGTGTGTGTCTGTGTTACTGGGTACCAGTGTATGTCTTTGTTACTTGGTGTCCGTGTGTGTCTGTGTTACTGGGTATCAGTGCATGTCTTTGCTACTTGGTGTCAGTGTATGTCTTTGTTACTTGGTGTACGTGTGTGTCTGTGTTACTGGGTGTCAGTGTGTGTCTGTGTTATTGGGTATCAGTGTATGTCTTTGTTACTTGGTGTAAGTGTGTGTCTGTGTTACTGGGTATCAGTGTATGTCTTTGTTACTTGGTGTCAGTGTATGTCTGTGTTACTTGGTGTAAGTGTGTGTCTGTGTTATTGGGTATCAGTGTATGTCTTTGTTACTTGGTGTAAGTGTGTGTCTGTGTTTCTGGGTATCAGTGTATGTCTATGTTACTTGGTGTCAGTGTATGTCTTTGTTACTTGGTGTAAGTGTATGTCTTTGTTACTTGGTGTCAGTGTATGTCTTTGTTACTTGGTGCAAGTGTGTGTCTGTGTGACTGGGTGTCAGTGTGTGTCTGTGTTACTTGGTGTAAGTGTGTGTCTTTTTTAATTGGTGTCCGTGTGTGTCTGTGTTACTGGGTGTCAGTTTATGTCTTTGTTACTTGGTGTCTGTGTATGTCTTTGTTACTTGGTGTAAGTGTTTGTCTTTGTTACTGGGTATCAGTGTCTGTCTTTGTTACTTGGTGTAAGTGTGTGTCTGTGTTACTGGGTATCAATGTATGTCTTTGTTACTTGGTGTCAGTGTATGTCTGTGTTACTTGTTGTAAGTGTGTGTCTGTGTTACTGGGTATCAGGGTATGTCTTTGTTACTTGGTGTAAGTGTGTGTCTGTGTTACTGGGTATCAGTGTATGTCTTTGTTACTTGATGTCAGTGTATGTCTTTGTTACTTGGTTTAAGTGTATGTATTTGTTACTTGGTGTCATTGTATGTCTTTGTTCCTTGGTGTAAGTGTGTGTCTGTGTTACTGGGTGTCAGTGTGTGTCTGTGTTACTTGGTGTAAGTCTGTGTCTTTGTTACTTGGTGTCCGTGTGTGTCTGTGTTACTGGGTGTCAGTTTATGTCTTTGATACTTGGTGTCAGTGTATGTCTTTGTTTCTTGGTGTAAGTGTGTGTCTGTGTTACTGGGTGTCAGTGTCTGTCTTTGTTACTTGGTGTAAGTGTGTGTCTGTTTTACTGGGTAACAGTGTATGGCTTTGTTACTTGGTGTCAGTGTATGTCTGTGTTACTTAGTGTAAGTGTGTGTCTGTGTTACTGGTTATCAGTGTATGTCTTTGTGACTTGGTGTCAGTGTATGTCTTTGTTACTGGGTGTCAGTGTGTGTCTTTGTTACTTGGTGTCAGTGTATGTCTGCGTTAATTGGTGTAAGTGTGTGTCTGTGTTACTGGGTTTCAGTGTATGTCTTTGTTACTTGGTGTAAGTGTGTGTCTGTGTTACTGGGTATCAGAGTATGTCTTTGTTGCTTGGTGTCAGTGTATGTCTTTGTTACTTGGTGTAAGTGTGTGTCTGTGTTACTGGGTGTCAGTGTGTGTCTGTGTTACTTGGTGTAAGTGTGTGTCTTTGTTACTTGCTGTCCGTGTGTGTCTGTGTTACTGGGTGTCAGTTTATGTCTTTGTTACTTGGTGTCAGTGTATGTCTTTGTTACTTGGCGTAAGTGTGTGTCTGTGTTACTGGGTATCAGTGTCTGTCTTTGTTACTTGGTGTAAGTGTGTGTCTGTGTTACTTGGTATCAGTGTATGTCTTTGTTACTTGGTGTCAGTGTATGTCTTTGTTACTTGGTGTAAGTGTATGTCTTTGTTACTTGCTGTCAGTGTATGTCTTTGTTACTTGGTGTAAGTGTGTGTCTGTGTTACTGGGTGTCAGTGTGTGTCTGTGTTACTTGGTGTAAGTGTGTGTCTTTGTTAATTGGTGTCCGTGTGTGTCTGTGTTACTGCTTTTCAGTTTATGTCTTTGTTACTTGGTGTCTGTGCATGTCTTTGTTACTTGGTGTAAGTGTGTGTCTGTGTTACTGGGTATCAGTGTCTGTCTTTGTTACTTGGTGTAAGTGTGTGTCTGTGTTACAGGGTATCAATGTATTTCTTTGTTACTTGGTGTCAGTGTATGTCTGTGTCACTTGGTGTCAGTGTATGTCTTTGTTACTTGGTGTCAGTGTATGTCTGTGCTACTTGGTGTAAGTGTGTGTCTGTGTTACTGGGTGTCAGTGTATGTCTTTGTTACTTGGTGTCAGTGTATGTCTGCGTTACTTGGTGTAAGTGTGTGTCTCTGTTACTGGGTATCAGTGTCTGTCTTTGTTACTTGTTGTAAGTGTGTGTTTGTGTTACTGGGTATCAGTGTATGTCTTTGAAACTTGGCGTCAGTGTATGTCTGTGCTACTTGGTGTAAGTGTGTGTCTGTGTTACTGGGTATCAGTGTATGTCTTTGTTACTTGGTGTTAGTGTGTGTCTGTGTGACTGGGTATCAGTGTATGTCTTTGTTACTTGGTGTAAGTGTATGTCTTTGCTACTTGGTGTCAGTGTATGTCTTTGTTACTTGGTGTAAGTGTGTGTCTGTGTTACTGGGTGTCAGTGTGTGTCTGTGTTATTGGGTATCAGTGTATGTCTTTGTTACTTGGTGTAAGTGTGTGTCTGTGTTACTGGGTATCAGTGTATGTCTTTGTTACTTGGTGTCAGTGTATGTCTGTGTTACTTGGTGTAAGTGTGTGTCTGTGTTATTGGGTATCAGTGTATGTCTTTGTTACTTGGTGTAAGTTTGTGTCTGTGTTACTGGGTATCAGTGTATGTCTTTGTTACTTGGTGTCAGTGTATGTTTTTGTTACTTGGTGTAAGTGTATGTCTTTGTTACTTGGTGTCAGTGTATGTCTTTGTTACTTGGTGCAAGTGTGTGTCTGTGTTACTGGTTGTCAGTGTGTGTCTGTGTTACTTGGTGTAAGTGTGTTTCTTTGTTAATTGGTGTCCGTGTGTGTCTGTGTTACTGGGTGTCAGTTTATGTCTTTGTTACTTGGTGTCTGTGTATGTCTTTGTTACTTGGTGTAAGTATGTGTCTGTGTTACTGGGTATCAATGTATGTCTTTGTTACTTGGTGTCAGTGTATGTCTGTTTTACTTGGTGTAAGTGTGTGTCTGTGTTACTGGGTATCAGTGTATGTCTTTGTTACTTGGTGTAAGTGTGTGTCTGTGTTACTGGGTATCAGTGTATGTCTTTGTTACTTGATGTCAGTGTATGTCTTTGTTACTTGGTGTAATTGTATGTATTTGTTACTTGGTGTCATTGTATGCCTTTGTTACTTGGTGTAAGTGTGTGTCTGTGTTACTGGGTGTCAGTGTGTGTCTGTGTTACTTGGTGTAAGTCTGTGTCTTTGTTACTTGGTGTCCGTGTGTGTCTGTGTTACTGGGTATCAGTGTATGTCTTTGTTACTTGGTGTAAGTGTATGTCTTTGTTACTTGCTGTCAGTGTATGTCTTTGTTACTTGGTGTAAGTGTGTGTCTGTGTTACTGGGTGTCAGTGTGTGTCTGTGTTACTTGGTGTAAGTGTGTGTCTTTGTTAATTGGTGTCCGTGTGTGTCTGTGTTACTGGTTTTCAGATTATGTCTTTGTTACTTGGTGTCTGTGCATGTCTTTGTTACTTGGTGTAAGTGTGTGTCTGTGTTACTGGGTATCAGTGTCTGTCTTTGTTACTTGGTGTAAGTGTGTGTCTGTGTTGCAGGGTATCAATGTATTTCTTTGTTACTTGGTGTCAGTGTATGTCTGTGTCACTTGGTGTCAGTGTCTGCCATTGTTACTTGGTGTCAGTGTATGTCTGTGCTACTTGGTGTAAGTGTGTGTCTGTGTTACTGGGTGTCAGTGTATGTCTTTGTTACTTGGTGTCAGTGTATGTCTGCGTTACCTGGTGTAAGTGTGTGTCTGTGTTACTGGGTATCAGTGTCTGTCTTTGTTACTTGTTGTAAGTGTGTGTTTGTGTTACTGGGTATCAGTGTATGTCTTTGTTACTTGGCGTCAGTGTATGTCTGTGCTACTTGGTGTAAGTGTGTGTCTGTGTTACTGGGTGTCAGTGTGTGTCTGTGTTACTTGGTGTAAGTGTGTGTCTTTGTTAATTGGTGTCCGTGTGTGTCTGTGTTACTGGGTGTCAGTTTATGTCTTTGTTACTTGGTGTCTGTGTATGTCTTTGTTACTTGGTGTAAGTGTGTGTCTGTGTTACTGGGTATCAGTGTCTGTCTTTGTTACTTGGTGTAAGTGTGTGTCTGTGTTACTGTGTATCAATGTATATCTTTGTTACTTGGTGTCAGTGTATGTCTGTGTTACTTGGTGTAAGTGTGTGTCTGTGTTACTGGGTGTCAGTGTATGTCTTTGTTACTTGGTGTCCGTATGTGTCTGTGTTACTGGGTGTCAGTGTCTGTCTTTGTTACCTGGTGTCAGTGTCTGTCTTTGTTACTTGGTGTAAGTGTGTGTCTGTGTTACTGGGTATCAGTGTCTGTCTTTGTTACTTGGTGTCAGTGTATGTCTGTGCTACTTGGTGTAAGTGTGTGACTGTGTTACTGGGTATCAGTGTATGTCTTTGTTACTTGGTGTTAGTGTGTGTCTGTGTTACTGGGTATCAGTGTATTTCTTTGTTACTTGCTGTAAGTGTATGTCTTTGTTACTTGGTGTAAGTGTGTGTCTGTGTTACTGGGTGTCAGTGTGTGTCTGTGTTATTGGGTATCAGTGTATGTCTTTGTTACTTGGTGTAAGTGTGTGTCTGTGTTACTGGGTATCAGTGTATGTCTTTGTTACTTGGTGTCAGTGTATGTCTGTGTTACTTGGTGTAAGTGTGTGTCTGTGTTACTGGGTGTCAGTGTGTGTCTGTGTTACTTGGTGTAAGTGTGTGTCTTTGTTAGTTGGTGTCCGTGTGTGTCTGTGTTACTGGGTGTCAGTTTATGTCTTTGTTACTTGGTGTCTGTGTATGTCTTTGTTACTTGGTGTAAATGTGTGTCTGTGATACTGGGTATCAGTGTCTGTCTTTGTTACTTGTTGTAAGTGTGTGTCTGTGTTACTGGGTATCAATGTATGTCTTTGTTACTTCGTGTCAGTGTATGTCTGTGTTACTTGGTGTAAGTGTGTGTCTGTGTTACTGGGTATCAGTGTATGTCTTTGTTACTGGTGTAAGTGTGTGTCTGTGTTACTGGGTATGAATTTGTTACTTGGTGTCATTGTATGTCTTTGTTACTTGGTGTCAGTGTATGTCTGTGCTACTTGGTGTAAGTGTGTGTCTGTGTTACTGGGTATCAGTGTATGTCTTTGTTACTTGATGTTAGTGTGTGTCTGTGTTACTGGGTATCAGTGTATGTCTTTGTTACTTGGTGTAAGTGTATGTCTTTGTTACTTGGTGTCGATGTATGTCTTTGTTACTTGGTGTAAGATTGTGTCTGTGTTAATGGGTGTCAGTGTGTGTCTGTGTTATTGGGTATCAGTGTATGTCTTTGTTACTTGGTGTAAGTGTGTGTCTGTGTTACTGGGTATCAGTGTATGTCTTTGTTACTTGGTGTCAGTGTATGTCTGTGTTACTTGGTGTAATTGTGTGTCTGTGTTATTGGGTATCAGTGTATGTTTTTGTTACTTGGTGTAAGTGTGTGTCTGTGTTACTGGGTATCAGTGTATGTCTTTTTTACTTGGTGTCAGTGTTTGTCTTTGTTACTTGGTGTAAGTGTATGTCTTTGTTACTTGGTGTCAGTGTATGTCTTTGTTACTTGGTGTAAGTGTGTGTCTGTGTTACTGGGTGTCAGTGTGTGTCTGTGTTACTTGGTGTAAGTGTGTGTCTTTGTTAATTGGTGTCCGTGTGTGTCTGTATTACTGGGTGTCAGTTTATGTCTTTGTTACTTGGTGTCTGTGTATGTCTTTGTTACTTGGTGTAAGTGTGTGTCTGTGTTACTGGGTATCAGTGTCTGTCTTTGTTACTTGGTGTAAGTGTGTGTCTATGTTACTGGGTATCAATGTATGTCTTTGTTACTTGGTGTCAGTGTATGTCTGTGTTACTTGGTGTAAGTGTGTGTCTGTGCTACTGGGTATCAGAGTATGTCTTTGTTACTTGGTGTCGGTGTGTGTCCGTGTTACTGATTGTCAGTGTATGTCTTTGTTACCTGGTGTCAGTGTCTGTCTGTGTTACTTGGTGTAAGTGTGTGTCTGTGTTATTGGGTATCAGTGTAAGTCTTTGTTACTTGGTGTAAGTGTGTGTCTGTGTTACTGGGTATCAGTGTATGACTTTGTTACTTGGTGTCAGTGTATGTCTTTGTTACTTCGTGTAAGTGTATGTCTTTGTTACTTGGTTTCAGTGTACGTCTTTGTTACTTAGTGTAAGTGTGTGTCTTTGTTACTGGGTGTCAGTGTGTGTCTGTGTTACTTGGTGTAAGTGTGTGTCTTTGTTAATTGGTGTCCGTGTATGTCTGTGTTACTGGGTGTCAGTTTATGTCTTTGTTACTTGGTGTCTGTGTATGTCTTTGTTACTTGGTGTAAGTGTGTGTCTGTGTTACTGGGTATCAGTGTCTGTCTTTGTTCCTTGGTGTAAGTGTGTGTCTGTGTTACTGGGTATCAATGTATGTCTTTGTTACTTGGTGTCAGTGTATGTCTGTGTTACTTGGTGTAAGTGTGTGTCTGTGTTACTGGGTATCAGTGTATGTCTTTGTTACTGGTGTAAGTGTGTGTCTGTGTTACTGGGTATGTATTTATTACTTGGTGTCATTGTATGTCTTTGTTACTTGGTGTAAGTGTGTGTCTGTGTTACTTGGTGTAAGTCTGTGTCTTTGTTACTTGGTGTCAGTGTATGTCTTTGTTACTGGGTGTCAGTGTGTGTCTTTGTTACTTGGTGTCAGTGTATGTCTGCGTTACTTGGTGTAAGTGTGTGTCTGTGTTACTGGGTATCAGTGTATGTCTTTGTTACTTGATGTCAGTGTATGTATTTGTTACTTGGTGTAAGTGTATGTATTTGTTACTTGGTGTCATTGTATGTCTTTGTTACTTGGTGTAAGAGTGTGTCTGTGTTACTGGGTGTCAGTGTGTGTCTGTGTTACTTGGTGTAAGTCTGTGTCTTTGTTACTTGGTGTCAGTGTATGTCTTTGTTACTGAGTGTCAGTGTGTGTCTTTGTTACTTGGTGTCAGTGTATGTCTGCGTTACTTGGTGTAAGTGTGTGTCTGTGTTACTGGGTATCAGTGTATGTCTTTGTTACTTGGTGTAAGTGTGTGTCTGTGTTACTGGGTATCAGAGTATGTCTTTGTTACTTGGTGTCAGTGTATGTCTTTGTTACCTGGTGTAAGTGTGTGTCTGTGTTACTTGGTGTAGTTGTGTGTCTTTGTTACTTGCTCTCCGTGTGTGTCTGTGTTACTGGGTGTCAGTTTATGTCTTTGTTACTTGGTGTCAGTGTATGCCTTTGTTACTTGGTGTAAGTGTGTGTCTGTGTTACTGGGTATCAGTGCCTGTCTTTGTTACTTGGTGTAAGTGTGTGTCTATGTTACTGGGTATCAATGTATGTCTTTGTTACTTGGTGTCAGTGTATGTCTGTGTTACTTGGTGTAAGTGTGTGTCTGTGCTACTGGGTATCAGAGTATGTCTTTGTTACTTGGTGTCGGTGTGTGTCCGTGTTACTGATTGTCAGTGTATGTCTTTGTTACCTGGTGTCAGTGTCTGTCTGTGTTACTTGGTGTAAGTGTGTGTCTGTGTTATTGGGTATCAGTGTAAGTCTTTGTTACTTGGTGTAAGTGTGTGTCTGTGTTACTGGGTATCAGTGTATGACTTTGTTACTTGGTGTCAGTGTATGTCTTTGTTACTTCGTGTAAGTGTATGTCTTTGTTACTTGGTTTCAGTGTACGTCTTTGTTACTTGGTGTAAGTGTGTGTCTTTGTTACTGGGTGTCAGTGTGTGTCTGTGTTACTTGGTGTAAGTGTGTGTCTTTGTTAATTGGTGTCCGTGTATGTCTGTGTTACTGGGTGTCAGTTTATGTCTTTGTTACTTGGTGTCTGTGTATGTCTTTGTTACTTGGTGTAAGTGTGTGTCTGTGTTACTGGGTATCAGTGTCTGTCTTTGTTCCTTGGTGTAAGTGTGTGTCTGTGTTACTGGGTATCAATGTATGTCTTTGTTACTTGGTGTCAGTGTATGTCTGTGTTACTTGGTGTAAGTGTGTGTCTGTGTTACTGGGTATCAGTGTATGTCTTTGTTACTGGTGTAAGTGTGTGTCTGTGTTACTGGGTATGTATTTATTACTTGGTGTCATTGTATGTCTTTGTTACTTGGTGTAAGTGTGTGTCTGTGTTACTTGGTGTAAGTCTGTGTCTTTGTTACTTGGTGTCAGTGTATGTCTTTGTTACTGGGTGTCAGTGTGTGTCTTTGTTACTTGGTGTCAGTGTATGTCTGCGGTACTTGGTGTAAGTGTGTGTCTGTGTTACTGGGTATCAGTGTATGTCTTTGTTACTTGATGTCAGTGTATGTATTTGTTACTTGGTGTAAGTGTATGTATTTGTTACTTGGTGTCATTGTATGTCTTTGTTACTTGGTGTAAGAGTGTGTCTGTGTTACTGGGTGTCAGTGTGTGTCTGTGTTACTTGGTGTAAGTCTGTGTCTTTGTTACTTGGTGTCAGTGTATGTCTTTGTTACTGAGTGTCAGTGTGTGTCTTTGTTACTTGGTGTCAGTGTATGTCTGCGTTACTTGGTGTAAGTGTGTGTCTGTGTTACTGGGTATCAGTGTATGTCTTTGTTACTTGGTGTAAGTGTGTGTCTGTGTTACTGGGTATCAGAGTATGTCTTTGTTACTTGGTGTCAGTGTATGTCTTTGTTACCTGGTGTAAGTGTGTGTCTGTGTTACTTGGTGTAGTTGTGTGTCTTTGTTACTTGCTCTCCGTGTGTGTCTGTGTTACTGGGTGTCAGTTTATGTCTTTGTTACTTGGTGTCAGTGTATGCCTTTGTTACTTGGTGTAAGTGTGTGTCTGTGTTACTGGGTATCAGTGTGCGTCTTTGTTACTTGGTGTAAGAGTATGTCTGTGTTACTGGGTATCAGTGTATGTCTTTGTTACTTGGTGTCAGTGTAAGTCGGTGTTACTTGGTGAAAGTGTGTTTCTGTGTTACTGGGTATCAGTGTATGTCGGTGTTACTTGTTGTAAGTTTGTGTCTCTGTTACTGGGTATAAGTGTATGTCTTTGTTACTTGGTGTCAGTGTATGTCTTTGTTACTTGGTGTAAGTGTATGTCTTTGTTACTTGGTGTCAGTGTATGTCTTTGTTACTTGGTGTAAGTGTCTGTCTGTGTTACTGGGTGTCAGTGTGTGTCTGTGTTACTTGGTGTAAGTGTGTGTCTTTGTTACTTGGTGTCCGTGTGTGTCTGTGTTACTGGGTGTCAGTTTATGTCTTTGTTACTTGGTGTCAGTGTATGTCTTTGTTACTTGGTGTAAGTGTGTGTCTGTGTTACTGGGTGTCTGTTTATGTCTTTGTTACTTGGTGTCAGTGTATGTCTTTGTTACTTGGTGTAAGTGTGTGTCTGTGTTACTGGATATCAGTGTATGTCTTTGTTACTTGGTGTCAGTGTATGTCTGTGCTACTTGGTGTAAGTGTGTGTCTGTGTTCCTGGGTATCAGTGTATGTCTTTGTTACTTGTTGTAAGTTTGTGTCTGTGTTACTGGGTATCAGTGTATGTCTTTGTTACTTGGTGTCAGTCTATGTCTTTGTTACTTGGTGTAAGTGTATGTCTTTGTTACTTGGTGTCAGTGTATGTCTTTGTTACTTGGTGTAAGTGTATGTCTTTGTTACTTGGTGTAAGTGTGTGTCTGTGTTACTGGGTGTCAGTACGTGTCTGTGTTACTTGGTGTAAGTGTGTGTCTGTGTTACTGGGTGTCAGTGTGTGTCTGTGTTACTGGGTGTCAGTTTATGTCTTTGTTACTTGGTGTCTGTGTATGTCTTTGTTACTTGATGTAAGGGTGTGTCTGTGTTACTGGGTATCAGTGTCTGTCTTTGTTACTTGGTGTAAGTTTCTGTCTGTGTTACTGGGTATCAATGTATGTCTTTGTTACTTGGTGTCAGTGTATGTCTGTGTTACTTGGTGTAAGTGTGTGTCTGTGTTCCTGGGTATCAGTGTATTTCTTTGTTACTGGTGTAAGTGTGTGTCTGTTTTAATGGGTATCAGTGTATGTCTTGGTTACTTGATGTCAGTGTATGTCTTTGTTACTTGGTGTAATTGTATGTATTTGTTACTTGGTGTCATTGTTTGTCTTTGCTACTTGGTGTAAGTGTGTGTCTGTGTTACTGGGTGTCAGTGTGTGTCTGTGTTACTTGGTGTAAGTCTGTGTCTTTGTTACTTGGTGTCAGTGTATGTCTTTGTTACTGGGTGTCAGTGTGTGTCTTTGTTACTTGGTGTCAGTGTATGTCTGCGTTACTTGGTGTAAGTGTGTGTCTGTGTTACTGGGTATCAGTGTATGTCTTTGTTACTTGGTGTAAGTGTGTGTCTGTGTTACTGGGTATCAGTGTCTGTCTTTGTTACTTGGTGTAAGAGTTTGTCTGTGTTACTGGGTATCAGTGTATGTCTTTGTTACTTGGTGTCAGTGAATGTCGGTGTTACTTGGTGTAAGTGTGTGTCTGTGTTACTGGGTATCAGTGTATGTCTTTGATACTTGGTGTAAGTTTGTGTCTCTGTTACTGGGTATAAGTGTATGTCTTTGTTACTTGGTGTCAGTGTATGTCTTTGTTACTTGGTGTAAGTGTCTGTCTTTGTTACTCGGTGTCAGTGTATGTCTTTGTTACTTGGTGTAAGTGTGTGTCTGTGTTACTGGGTGTCAGTGTGTGGCTGTGTTACTTGGTATAAGTGTGTGTCTTTGTTACTTGGTGTCCGTGTGTGTCTGTGTTACTGGGTGTCAGTTTATGTCTTTGTTACTTGGCGTCAGTGTATGTCTTTGTTACCTGGTGTAAGTGTGTGTCTGTGTTACTTGGTGTAAGTGTGTGTCTTTGTTACTTGCTCTCCGTGTGTGTCTGTGTTACTGGGTGTCAGTTTATGTCTTTGTTACTTGGTGTCAGTGTATGTCTTTGTTACTTGGTGTAAGTGTGTGTCTGTGTTACTGGGTATCAGTGTCCGTCTTTGTTACTTGGTGTAAGAGTATGTCTGTGTTACTGGGTATCAGTGTATGTCTTTGTTACTTGGTGTCAGTGTAAGTCGGTGTTACTTGGTGTAAGTGTGTGTCTGTGTTACTGGGTATCAGTGTATGTCGGTGTTACTTGGTGTAAGTTTGTGTCTCTGTTACTGGGTATTAGTGTATGTCTTTGTTACTTGGTGTCAGTGTATGTCTTTGTTACTTGGTGTAAGTTTGTGTCTGTGTTACTGGTTGTCAGTGTGTGTCTGTGTTACTTGGTGTAAGTGTGTGTCTTTGTTACTTGGTGTCAGTGTCTGTCTGTGTTACTTGGTGTAAGTGTGTGTCTGTGTTATTGGGTATCAGTGTATGTCTTTGTTACTTGGTGTAAGTGTGTGTCTGTGTTACTGGGTATCAGTGTATGACTTTGTTACTTGGTGTCAGTGTATGTCTTTGTTACTTGGTGTAAGTGTGTGTCTTTGTTACTGGGTGTCATTGTGTGTCTGTGTTACTTGGTGTAAGTGTGTGTCTTTGTTAATTGGTGTCCGTGTGTGTCTGTGTTACTGGGTGTCAGTTTATGTCTTTGTTACTTGGTGTCTGTGTATGTCTTTGTTACTTGGTGTAAGTGTGTGTCTGTGTTACTGGGTATCAGTGTCTGTCTTTGTTACTTGGTGTAAGTGTGTGTCTGTGTTACTGGGTATCAATGTATGTCTTTGTTACTTGGTGTCAGTGTATGTCTGTGTTACTTGGTGTAAGAGTGTGTCTGTGTTACTGGGTATCAGTGTATGTCTTTGTTACTGGTGTAAGTGTGTGTCTGTGTTACTGGGTATGTATTTGTTACTTGGTGTCATTGTATGTCTTTGTTACTTGGTGTAAGTGTGTGTCTGTGTTACTTGGTGTAAGTCTGTGTCTTTGTTACTTGGTGTCAGTGTATGTCTTTGTTACTGGGTGTCAGTGTGTGTCTTTGTTACTTGGTGTCAGTGTATGTCTGCGTTACTTGGTGTAAGTGTGTGTCTGTGTTACTGGGTATCAGTGTATGTCTTTGTTACTTGATGTCAGTGTATGTATTTGTTACTTGGTGTAAGTGTATGTATTTGTTACTTGGTGTCATTGTATGTCTTTGTTACTTGGTGTAAGAGTGTGTCTGTGTTACTGGGTGTCAGTGTGTGTCTGTGTTACTTGCTGTAAGTCTGTGTCTTTGTTACTTGGTGTCAGTGTATGTCTTTGTTACTGAGTGTCAGTGTGTGTCTTTGTTACTTGGTGTCAGTGTATGTCTGCGTTACTTGGTGTAAGTGTGTGTCTGTGTTACTGGGTATCAGTGTATGTCTTTGTTACTTGGTGTAAGTGTGTATCTGTGTTACTGGGTATCAGAGTATGTCTTTGTTACTTGGTGTCAGTGTATGTCTTTGTTACCTGGTGTAAGTGTGTGTCTGTGTTACTTGGTGTAAGTGTGTGTCTTTGTTACTTGCTCTCCGTGTGTGTCTGTGTTACTGGGTGTCAGTTTATGTCTTTGTTACTTGGTGTCAGTGTATGCCTTTGTTACTTGGTGTAAGTGTGTGTCTGTGTTACTGGGTGTCAGTTTATGTCTTTGTTACTTGGTGTCAGTGTATGTCTTTGTTACCTGGTGTAAGTGTGTGTCTGTGTTACTTGGTGTAAGTGTGTGTCTTTGTTACTTGCTCTCCGTGTGTGTCTGTGTTACTGGGTGTCAGTTTATGTCTTTGTTACTTGGTGTCAGTGTATGTCTTTGTTACTTGGTGTAAGTGTGTGTCTGTGTTACTGGGTATCAGTGTCCGTCTTTGTTACTTGGTGTAAGAGTATGTCTGTGTTACTGGGTATCAGTGTATGTCTTTGTTACTTGGTGTCAGTGTAAGTCGGTGTTACTTGGTGTAAGTGTGTGTCTGTGTTACTGGGTATCAGTGTATGTCGGTGTTACTTGGTGTAAGTTTGTGTCTCTGTTACTGGGTATTAGTGTATGTCTTTGTTACTTGGTGTCAGTGTATGTCTTTGTTACTTGGTGTAAGTGTGTGTCTGTGTTACTGGGTGTCAGTGTGTGTCTGTGTTACTTGGTGTAAGTGTGTGTCTTTGTTACTTGGTGTCCGTGTGTGTCTGTGTTACTGGGTGTCAGTTTATGTCTTTGTTACTTGGTGTCAGTGTATGTCTTTGTTACTTGGTGTAAGTGTGTGTCTGTGTTACTGGGTGTCTGTTTATGTCTTTGTTACTTGTGTTCAGTGTATGTCTTTGTTACTTGGTGTAAGTGTGTGTCTGTGTTACTGGGTATCAGTGTATGACTTTGTTACTTGGTGTCAGTGTATGTCTTTGTTACTTGGTTTCAGTGTACGTCTTTGTTACTTGGTGTAAGTGTGTGTCTTTGTTACTGGGTGTCAGTGTGTGTCTGTGTTACTTGGTGTAAGTGTGTGTCTTTGTTAATTGGTGTCCGTGTGTGTCTGTGTTACTGGGTGTCAGTTTATGTCTTTGTTACTTGGTGTCTGTGTATGTCTTTGTTACTTGGTGTAAGTGTGTGTCTGTGTTACTGGGTATCAGTGTCTGTCTTTGTTACTTGGTGTAAGTGTGTGTCTGTGTTACTGGGTATCAATGTATGTCTTTGTTACTTGGTGTCAGTGTATGTCTGTGTTACTTGGTGTAAGTGTGTGTCTGTGTTACTGGGTATCAGTGTATGTCTTTGTTACTGGTGTAAGTGTGTGTCTGTGTTACTGGGTATGTATTTGTTACTTGGTGTCATTGTATGTCTTTGTTACTTGGTGTAAGTGTGTGTCTGTGTTACTTGGTGTAAGTCTGTGTCTTTGTTACTTGGTGTCAGTGTATGTCTTTGTTACTGGGTGTCAGTGTGTGTCTTTGTTACTTGGTGTCAGTGTATGTCTGCGTTACTTGGTGTAAGTGTGTGTCTGTGTTACTGGGTATCAGTGTATGTCTTTGTTACTTGATGTCAGTGTATGTATTTGTTACTTGGTGTAAGTGTATGTATTTGTTACTTGGTGTCATTGTATGTCTTTGTTACTTGGTGTAAGAGTGTGTCTGTGTTACTGGGTGTCAGTGTGTGTCTGTGTTACTTGGTGTAAGTCTGTGTCTTTGTTACTTGATGTCAGTGTATGTATTTGTTACTTGGTGTAAGTGTATGTATTTGTTACTTGGTGTCATTGTATGTCTTTGTTACTTGGTGTAAGAGTGTGTCTGTGTTACTGGGTGTCAGTGTGTGTCTGTGTTACTTGGTGTAAGTCTGTGTCTTTGTTACTTGGTGTCAGTGTATGTCTTTGTTACTGAGTGTCAGTGTGTGTCTTTGTTACTTGGTGTCAGTGTATGTCTGCGTTACTTGGTGTAAGTGTGTGTCTGTGTTACTGGGTATCAGTGTATGTCTTTGTTACTTGGTGTAAGTGTGTGTCTGTGTTACTGGGTATCAGAGTATGTCTTTGTTACTTGGTGTCAGTGTATGTCTTTGTTACCTGGTGTAAGTGTGTGTCTGTGTTACTTGGTGTAGTTGTGTGTCTTTGTTACTTGCTCTCCGTGTGTGTCTGTGTTACTGGGTGTCAGTTTATGTCTTTGTTACTTGGTGTCAGTGTATGCCTTTGTTACTTGGTGTAAGTGTGTGTCTGTGTTACTGGGTATCAGTGTCTGTCTTTGTTACTTGGTGTAAGTGTGTGTCTATGTTACTGGGTATCAATGTATGTCTTTGTTACTTGGTGTCAGTGTATGTCTGTGTTACTTGGTGTAAGTGTGTGTCTGTGCTACTGGGTATCAGAGTATGTCTTTGTTACTTGGTGTCGGTGTGTGTCCGTGTTACTGATTGTCAGTGTATGTCTTTGTTACCTGGTGTCAGTGTCTGTCTGTGTTACTTGGTGTAAGTGTGTGTCTGTGTTATTGGGTATCAGTGTAAGTCTTTGTTACTTGGTGTAAGTGTGTGTCTGTGTTACTGGGTATCAGTGTATGACTTTGTTACTTGGTGTCAGTGTATGTCTTTGTTACTTCGTGTAAGTGTATGTCTTTGTTACTTGGTTTCAGTGTACGTCTTTGTTACTTGGTGTAAGTGTGTGTCTTCGTTACTGGGTGTCAGTGTGTGTCTGTGTTACTTGGTGTAAGTGTGTGTCTTTGTTAATTGGTGTCCGTGTATGTCTGTGTTACTGGGTGTCAGTTTATGTCTTTGTTACTTGGTGTCTGTGTATGTCTTTGTTACTTGGTGTAAGTGTGTGTCTGTGTTACTGGGTATCAGTGTCTGTCTTTGTTCCTTGGTGTAAGTGTGTGTCTGTGTTACTGGGTATCAATGTATGTCTTTGTTACTTGGTGTCAGTGTATGTCTGTGTTACTTGGTGTAAGTGTGTGTCTGTGTTACTGGGTATCAGTGTATGTCTTTGTTACTGGTGTAAGTGTGTGTCTGTGTTACTGGGTATGTATTTATTACTTGGTGTCATTGTATGTCTTTGTTACTTGGTGTAAGTGTGTGTCTGTGTTACTTGGTGTAAGTCTGTGTCTTTGTTACTTGGTGTCAGTGTATGTCTTTGTTACTGGGTGTCAGTGTGTGTCTTTGTTACTTGGTGTCAGTGTATGTCTGCGTTACTTGGTGTAAGTGTGTGTCTGTGTTACTGGGTATCAGTGTATGTCTTTGTTACTTGATGTCAGTGTATGTATTTGTTACTTGGTGTAAGTGTATGTATTTGTTACTTGGTGTCATTGTATGTCTTTGTTACTTGGTGTAAGAGTGTGTCTGTGTTACTGGGTGTCAGTGTGTGTCTGTGTTACTTGGTGTAAGTCTGTGTCTTTGTTACTTGGTGTCAGTGTATGTCTTTGTTACTGAGTGTCAGTGTGTGTCTTTGTTACTTGGTGTCAGTGTATGTCTGCGTTACTTGGTGTAAGTGTGTGTCTGTGTTACTGGGTATCAGTGTATGTCTTTGTTACTTGGTGTAAGTGTGTGTCTGTGTTACTGGGTATCAGAGTATGTCTTTGTTACTTGGTGTCAGTGTATGTCTTTGTTACCTGGTGTAAGTGTGTGTCTGTGTTACTTGGTGTAGTTGTGTGTCTTTGTTACTTGCTCTCCGTGTGTGTCTGTGTTACTGGGTGTCAGTTTATGTCTTTGTTACTTGGTGTCAGTGTATGCCTTTGTTACTTGGTGTAAGTGTGTGTCTGTGTTACTGGGTATCAGTGTGCGTCTTTGTTACTTGGTGTAAGAGTATGTCTGTGTTACTGGGTATCAGTGTATGTCTTTGTTACTTGGTGTCAGTGTAAGTCGGTGTTACTTGGTGAAAGTGTGTTTCTGTGTTACTGGGTATCAGTGTATGTCGGTGTTACTTGTTGTAAGTTTGTGTCTCTGTTACTGGGTATAAGTGTATGTCTTTGTTACTTGGTGTCAGTGTATGTCTTTGTTACTTGGTGTAAGTGTATGTCTTTGTTACTTGGTGTCAGTGTATGTCTTTGTTACTTGGTGTAAGTGTCTGTCTGTGTTACTGGGTGTCAGTGTGTGTCTGTGTTACTTGGTGTAAGTGTGTGTCTTTGTTACTTGGTGTCCGTGTGTGTCTGTGTTACTGGGTGTCAGTTTATGTCTTTGTTACTTGGTGTCAGTGTATGTCTTTGTTACTTGGTGTAAGTGTGTGTCTGTGTTACTGGGTGTCTGTTTATGTCTTTGTTACTTGGTGTCAGTGTATGTCTTTGTTACTTGGTGTAAGTGTGTGTCTGTGTTACTGGATATCAGTGTATGTCTTTGTTACTTGGTGTCAGTGTATGTCTGTGCTACTTGGTGTAAGTGTGTGTCTGTGTTCCTGGGTATCAGTGTATGTCTTTGTTACTTGTTGTAAGTTTGTGTCTGTGTTACTGGGTATCAGTGTATGTCTTTGTTACTTGGTGTCAGTCTATGTCTTTGTTACTTGGTGTAAGTGTATGTCTTTGTTACTTGGTGTCAGTGTATGTCTTTGTTACTTGGTGTAAGTGTATGTCTTTGTTACTTGGTGTAAGTGTGTGTCTGTGTTACTGGGTGTCAGTACGTGTCTGTGTTACTTGGTGTAAGTGTGTGTCTGTGTTACTGGGTGTCAGTGTGTGTCTGTGTTACTGGGTGTCAGTTTATGTCTTTGTTACTTGGTGTCTGTGTATGTCTTTGTTACTTGATGTAAGGGTGTGTCTGTGTTACTGGGTATCAGTGTCTGTCTTTGTTACTTGGTGTAAGTTTCTGTCTGTGTTACTGGGTATCAATGTATGTCTTTGTTACTTGGTGTCAGTGTATGTCTGTGTTACTTGGTGTAAGTGTGTGTCTGTGTTCCTGGGTATCAGTGTATTTCTTTGTTACTGGTGTAAGTGTGTGTCTGTTTTAATGGGTATCAGTGTATGTCTTGGTTACTTGATGTCAGTGTATGTCTTTGTTACTTGGTGTAATTGTATGTATTTGTTACTTGGTGTCATTGTTTGTCTTTGCTACTTGGTGTAAGTGTGTGTCTGTGTTACTGGGTGTCAGTGTGTGTCTGTGTTACTTGGTGTAAGTCTTTGTCTTTGTTACTTGGTGTCAGTGTATGTCTTTGTTACTGGGTGTCAGTGTGTGTCTTTGTTACTTGGTGTCAGTGTATGTCTGCGTTACTTGGTGTAAGTGTGTGTCTGTGTTACTGGGTATCAGTGTATGTCTTTGTTACTTGGTGTAAGTGTGTGTCTGTGTTACTGGGTATCAGTGTCTGTCTTTGTTACTTGGTGTAAGAGTATGTCTGTGTTACTGGGTATCAGTGTATGTCTTTGTTACTTGGTGTCAGTGAATGTCGGTGTTACTTGGTGTAAGTGTGTGTCTGTGTTACTGGGTATCAGTGTATGTCTTTGATACTTGGTGTAAGTTTGTGTCTCTGTTACTGGGTATAGGTGTATGTCTTTGTTACTTGGTGTCAGTGTATGTCTTTGTTACTTGGTGTAAGTGTCTGTCTTTGTTACTCGGTGTCAGTGTATGTCTTTGTTACTTGGTGTAAGTGTGTGTCTGTGTTACTGGGTGTCAGTGTGTGGCTGTGTTACTTGGTATAAGTGTGTGTCTTTGTTACTTGGTGTCCGTGTGTGTCTGTGTTACTGGGTGTCAGTTTATGTCTTTGTTACTTGGCGTCAGTGTATGTCTTTGTTACCTGGTGTAAGTGTGTGTCTGTGTTACTTGGTGTAAGTGTGTGTCTTTGTTACTTGCTCTCCGTGTGTGTCTGTGTTACTGGGTGTCAGTTTATGTCTTTGTTACTTGGTGTCAGTGTATGTCTTTGTTACTTGGTGTAAGTGTGTGTCTGTGTTACTGGGTATCAGTGTCCGTCTTTGTTACTTGGTGTAAGAGTATGTCTGTGTTACTGGGTATCAGTGTATGTCTTTGTTACTTGGTGTCAGTGTAAGTCGGTGTTACTTGGTGTAAGTGTGTGTCTGTGTTACTGGGTATCAGTGTATGTCGGTGTTACTTGGTGTAAGTTTGTGTCTCTGTTACTGGGTATTAGTGTATGTCTTTGTTACTTGGTGTCAGTGTATGTCTTTGTTACTTGGTGTAAGTTTGTGTCTGTGTTACTGGTTGTCAGTGTGTGTCTGTGTTACTTGGTGTAAGTGTGTGTCTTTGTTACTTGGTGTCAGTGTCTGTCTGTGTTACTTGGTGTAAGTGTGTGTCTGTGTTATTGGGTATCAGTGTATGTCTTTGTTACTTGGTGTAAGTGTGTGTCTGTGTTACTGGGTATCAGTGTATGACTTTGTTACTTGGTGTCAGTGTATGTCTTTGTTACTTGGTGTAAGTGTGTGTCTTTGTTACTGGGTGTCATTGTGTGTCTGTGTTACTTGGTGTAAGTGTGTGTCTTTGTTAATTGGTGTCCGTGTGTGTCTGTGTTACTGGGTGTCAGTTTATGTCTTTGTTACTTGGTGTCTGTGTATGTCTTTGTTACTTGGTGTAAGTGTGTGTCTGTGTTACTGGGTATCAGTGTCTGTCTTTGTTACTTGGTGTAAGTGTGTGTCTGTGTTACTGGGTATCAATGTATGTCTTTGTTACTTGGTGTCAGTGTATGTCTGTGTTACTTGGTGTAAGTGTGTGTCTGTGTTACTGGGTATCAGTGTATGTCTTTGTTACTGGTGTAAGTGTGTGTCTGTGTTACTGGGTATGTATTTGTTACTTGGTGTCATTGTATGTCTTTGTTACTTGGTGTAAGTGTGTGTCTGTGTTACTTGGTGTAAGTCTGTGTCTTTGTTACTTGGTGTCAGTGTATGTCTTTGTTACTGGGTGTCAGTGTGTGTCTTTGTTACTTGGTGTCAGTGTATGTCTGCGTTACTTGGTGTAAGTGTGTGTCTGTGTTACTGGGTATCAGTGTATGTCTTTGTTACTTGATGTCAGTGTATGTATTTGTTACTTGGTGTAAGTGTATGTATTTGTTACTTGGTGTCATTGTATGTCTTTGTTACTTGGTGTAAGAGTGTGTCTGTGTTACTGGGTGTCAGTGTGTGTCTGTGTTACTTGCTGTAAGTCTGTGTCTTTGTTACTTGGTGTCAGTGTATGTCTTTGTTACTGAGTGTCAGTGTGTGTCTTTGTTACTTGGTGTCAGTGTATGTCTGCGTTACTTGGTGTAAGTGTGTGTCTGTGTTACTGGGTATCAGTGTATGTCTTTGTTACTTGGTGTAAGTGTGTATCTGTGTTACTGGGTATCAGAGTATGTCTTTGTTACTTGGTGTCAGTGTATGTCTTTGTTACCTGGTGTAAGTGTGTGTCTGTGTTACTTGGTGTAAGTGTGTGTCTTTGTTACTTGCTCTCCGTGTGTGTCTGTGTTACTGGGTGTCAGTTTATGTCTTTGTTACTTGGTGTCAGTGTATGCCTTTGTTACTTGGTGTAAGTGTGTGTCTGTGTTACTGGGTGTCAGTTTATGTCTTTGTTACTTGGTGTCAGTGTATGTCTTTGTTACCTGGTGTAAGTGTGTGTCTGTGTTACTTGGTGTAAGTGTGTGTCTTTGTTACTTGCTCTCCGTGTGTGTCTGTGTTACTGGGTGTCAGTTTATGTCTTTGTTACTTGGTGTCAGTGTATGTCTTTGTTACTTGGTGTAAGTGTGTGTCTGTGTTACTGGGTATCAGTGTCCGTCTTTGTTACTTGGTGTAAGAGTATGTCTGTGTTACTGGGTATCAGTGTATGTCTTTGTTACTTGGTGTCAGTGTAAGTCGGTGTTACTTGGTGTAAGTGTGTGTCTGTGTTACTGGGTATCAGTGTATGTCGGTGTTACTTGGTGTAAGTTTGTGTCTCTGTTACTGGGTATTAGTGTATGTCTTTGTTACTTGGTGTCAGTGTATGTCTTTGTTACTTGGTGTAAGTGTGTGTCTGTGTTACTGGGTGTCAGTGTGTGTCTGTGTTACTTGGTGTAAGTGTGTGTCTTTGTTACTTGGTGTCCGTGTGTGTCTGTGTTACTGGGTGTCAGTTTATGTCTTTGTTACTTGGTGTCAGTGTATGTCTTTGTTACTTGGTGTAAGTGTGTGTCTGTGTTACTGGGTGTCTGTTTATGTCTTTGTTACTTGTGTTCAGTGTATGTCTTTGTTACTTGGTGTAAGTGTGTGTCTGTGTTACTGGGTATCAGTGTATGACTTTGTTACTTGGTGTCAGTGTATGTCTTTGTTACTTGGTTTCAGTGTACGTCTTTGTTACTTGGTGTAAGTGTGTGTCTTTGTTACTGGGTGTCAGTGTGTGTCTGTGTTACTTGGTGTAAGTGTGTGTCTTTGTTAATTGGTGTCCGTGTGTGTCTGTGTTACTGGGTGTCAGTTTATGTCTTTGTTACTTGGTGTCTGTGTATGTCTTTGTTACTTGGTGTAAGTGTGTGTCTGTGTTACTGGGTATCAGTGTCTGTCTTTGTTACTTGGTGTAAGTGTGTGTCTGTGTTACTGGGTATCAATGTATGTCTTTGTTACTTGGTGTCAGTGTATGTCTGTGTTACTTGGTGTAAGTGTGTGTCTGTGTTACTGGGTATCAGTGTATGTCTTTGTTACTGGTGTAAGTGTGTGTCTGTGTTACTGGGTATGTATTTGTTACTTGGTGTCATTGTATGTCATTGTTACTTGGTGTAAGTGTGTGTCTGTGTTACTTGGTGTAAGTCTGTGTCTTTGTTACTTGGTGTCAGTGTATGTCTTTGTTACTGGGTGTCAGTGTGTGTCTTTGTTACTTGGTGTCAGTGTATGTCTGCGTTACTTGGTGTAAGTGTGTGTCTGTGTTACTGGGTATCAGTGTATGTCTTTGTTACTTGATGTCAGTGTATGTATTTGTTACTTGGTGTAAGTGTATGTATTTGTTACTTGGTGTCATTGTATGTCTTTGTTACTTGGTGTAAGAGTGTGTCTGTGTTACTGGGTGTCAGTGTGTGTCTGTGTTACTTGGTGTAAGTCTGTGTCTTTGTTACTTGGTGTCAGTGTATGTCTTTGTTACTGAGTGTCAGTGTGTGTCTTTGTTACTTGGTGTCAGTGTATGTCTGCGTTACTTGGTGTAAGTGTGTGTCTGTGTTACTGGGTATCAGTGTATGTCTTTGTTACTTGGTGTAAGTGTGTGTCTGTGTTACTGGGTATCAGAGTATGTCTTTGTTACTTGGTGTCAGTGTATGTCTTTGTTACCTGGTGTAAGTGTGTGTCTGTGTTACTTGGTGTAAGTGTGTGTCTTTGTTACTTGCTCTCCGTGTGTGTCTGTGTTACTGGGTGTCAGTTTATGACTTTGTTACTTGGTGTCAGTGTATGCCTTTGTTACTTGGTGTAAGTGTGTGTCTGTGTTACTGGGTATCAGTGTGCGTCTTTGTTACTTGGTGTAAGAGTATGTCTGTGTTACTGGGTATCAGTGTATGTCTTTGTTACTTGGTGTCAGTGTAGGTCGGTGTTACTTGGTGTAAGTGTGTTTCTGTGTTACTGGGTATCAGTGTATGTCGGTGTTACTTGTTGTAAGTTTGTGTCTCTGTTACTGGGTATAAGTGTATGTCTTTGTTACTTGGTGTCAGTGCATGTCTGTGTTACTTGGTGTAAGTGTGTGTCTGTGTTACTGGGTATCAGTGTATGTCTTTGTTACTTGGTGTCAGTGTATGCCTTTGTTACTTGGTGTAAGTGTGTGTCTGTGTTACTGGGTATCAGTGTGCGTCTTTGTTACTTGGTGTAAGAGTATGTCTGTGTTACTGGGTATCAGTGTATGTCTTTGTTACTTGGTGTCAGTGTAGGTCGGTGTTACTTGGTGTAAGTGTGTGTCTGTGTTACTGGGTATGTATTTGTTACTTGGTGTCATTGTATGTCTTTGTTACTTGGTGTAAGTGTGTGTCTGTGTTACTTGGTGTAAGTCTGTGTCTTTGTTACTTGGTGTCAGTGTATGTCTTTGTTACTGGGTGTCAGTGTGTGTCTTTGTTACTTGGTGTCAGTGTATGTCTGCGTTACTTGGTGTAAGTGTGTGTCTGTGTTACTGGGTATCAGTGTATGTCTTTGTTACTTGATGTCAGTGTATGTATTTGTTACTTGGTGTAAGTGTATGTATTTGTTACTTGGTGTCATTGTATGTCTTTGTTACTTGGTGTAAGAGTGTGTCTGTGTTACTGGGTGTCAGTGTGTGTCTGTGTTACTTGGTGTAAGTCTGTGTCTTTGTTACTTGGTGTCAGTGTATGTCTTTGTTACTGAGTGTCAGTGTGTGTCTTTGTTACTTGGTGTCAGTGTATGTCTGCGTTACTTGGTGTAAGTGTGTGTCTGTGTTACTGGGTATCAGTGTATGTCTTTGTTACTTGGTGTAAGTGTGTGTCTGTGTTACTGGGTATCAGAGTATGTCTTTGTTACTTGGTGTCAGTGTATGTCTTTGTTACCTGGTGTAAGTGTGTGTCTGTGTTACTTGGTGTAAGTGTGTGTCTTTGTTACTTGCTCTCCGTGTGTGTCTGTGTTACTGGGTGTCAGTTTATGTCTTTGTTACTTGGTGTCAGTGTATGCCTTTGTTACTTGGTGTAAGTGTGTGTCTGTGTTACTGGGTATCAGTGTGCGTCTTTGTTACTTGGTGTAAGAGTATGTCTGTGTTACTGGGTATCAGTGTATGTCTTTGTTACTTGGTGTCAGTGTAAGTCGGTGTTACTTGGTGTAATTGTGTTTCTGTGTTACTGGGTATCAGTGTATGTCGGTGTTACTTGTTGTAAGTTTGTGTCTCTGTTACTGGGTATAGGTGTATGTCTTTGTTACTTGGTGTCAGTGTATGTCTTTGTTACTTGGTGTAAGTGTATGTCTTTGTTACTTGGTGTCAGTGTATGTCTTTGTTACTTGGTGTAAGTGTCTGTCTGTGTTACTGGGTGTCAGTGTGTGTCTGTGTTACTTGGTGTAAGTGTGTGTCTTTGTTACTTGGTGTCCGTGTGTGTCTGTGTTACTGGGTGTCAGTTTATGTCTTTGTTACTTGGTGTCAGTGTATGTCTTTGTTACTTGGTGTAAGTGTGTGTCTGTGTTACTGGGTGTCTGTTTATGTCTTTGTTACTTGGTGTCAGTGTATGTCTGTGTTACTTGGTGTAAGTGTGTGTCTGTGTTACTGGATATCAGTGTATGTCTTTGTTACTTGGTGTCAGTGTATGTCTGTGCTACTTGGTGTAAGTGTGTGTCTGTGTTCCTGGGTATCAGTGTGCGTCTTTGCTACTTGGTGTAAGAGTATGTCTGTGTTACTGGGTATCAGTGTATGTCTTTGTTACTTGGTGTCAGTGTAAGTCGGTGTTACTTGGTGTAAGTGTGTTTCTGTGTTACTGGGTATCAGTGTATGTCGGTGTTACTTGTTGTAAGTTTGTGTCTCTGTTACTGGGTATAAGTGTATGTCTTTGTTACTTGGTGTCAGTGTATGTCTGTGTTACTTGGTGTAAGTGTGTGTCTGTGTTACTGGGTATCAGTGTATGTCTTTGTTACTGGTGTAAGTGTGTGTCTGTGTTACTGGGTATGTATTTGTTACTTGGTGTCATTGTATGTCTTTGTTACTTGGTGTAAGTGTGTGTCTGTGTTACTTGGTGTAAGTCTGTGTCTTTGTTACTTGGTGTCAGTGTATGTCTTTGTTACTGGGTGTCAGTGTGTGTCTTTGTTACTTGGTGTCAGTGTATGTCTGCGTTACTTGGTGTAAGTGTGTGTCTGTGTTACTGGGTATCAGTGTATGTCTTTGTTACTTGATGTCAGTGTATGTATTTGTTACTTGGTGTAAGTGTATGTATTTGTTACTTGGTGTCATTGTATGTCTTTGTTACTTGGTGTAAGAGTGTGTCTGTGTTACTGGGTGTCAGTGTGTGTCTGTGTTACTTGGTGTAAGTCTGTGTCTTTGTTACTTGGTGTCAGTGTATGTCTTTGTTACTGAGTGTCAGTGTGTGTCTTTGTTACTTGGTGTCAGTGTATGTCTGCGTTACTTGGTGTAAGTGTGTGTCTGTGTTACTGGGTATCAGTGTATGTCTTTGTTACTTGGTGTAAGTGTGTGTCTGTGTTACTGGGTATCAGAGTATGTCTTTGTTACTTGGTGTCAGTGTATGTCTTTGTTACCTGGTGTAAGTGTGTGTCTGTGTTACTTGGTGTAAGTGTGTGTCTTTGTTACTTGCTCTCCGTGTGTGTCTGTGTTACTGGGTGTCAGTTTATGTCTTTGTTACTTGGTGTCAGTGTATGCCTTTGTTACTTGGTGTAAGTGTGTGTCTGTGTTACTGGGTATCAGTGTGCGTCTTTGTTACTTGGTGTAAGAGTATGTCTGTGTTACTGGGTATCAGTGTATGTCTTTGTTACTTGGTGTCAGTGTAAGTCGGTGTTACTTGGTGTAATTGTGTTTCTGTGTTACTGGGTATCAGTATATGTCGGTGTTACTTGTTGTAAGTTTGTGTCTCTGTTACTGGGTATAGGTGTATGTCTTTGTTACTTGGTGTCAGTGTATGTCTTTGTTACTTGGTGTAAGTGTATGTCTTTGTTACTTGGTGTCAGTGTATGTCTTTGTTACTTGGTGTAAGTGTCTGTCTGTGTTACTGGGTGTCAGTGTGTGTCTGTGTTACTTGGTGTAAGTGTGTGTCTTTGTTACTTGGTGTCCGTGTGTGTCTGTGTTACTGGGTGTCAGTTTATGTCTTTGTTACTTGGTGTCAGTGTATGTCTTTGTTACTTGGTGTAAGTGTGTGTCTGTGTTACTGGGTGTCTGTTTAAGTCTTTGTTACTTGGTGTCAGTGTATGTCTTTGTTACTTGGTGTAAGTGTGTGTCTGTGTTACTGGATATCAGTGTATGTCTTTGTTACTTGGTGTCAGTGTATGTCTGTGCTACTTGGTGTAAGTGTGTGTCTGTGTTCCTGGGTATCAGTGTTTGTCTTTGTTACTTGGTGTAAGTTTGTGTCTGTGTTACTGGGTATCAGTGTATGTCTTTGTTACTTGGTGTCAGTCTATGTCTTTGTTACTTGGTGTAAGTGTATGTCTTTGTTACTTGGTGTCAGTGTATGTCTTTGTTACTTGGTGTAAGTGTATGTCTTTGTTACTTGGTGTAAGTGTGTGTCTGTGTTACTGGGTGTCAGTACGTGTCTGTGTTACTTGGTGTAAGTGTGTGTCTGTGTTACTGGGTGTCAGTGTGTGTCTGTGTTACTGGGTGTCAGTTTATGTCTTTGTTACTTGGTGTCTGTGTATGTCTTTGTTACTTGATGTAAGGGTGTGTCTGTGTTACTGGGTATCAGTGTCTGTCTTTGTTACTTGGTGTAAGTTTCTGTCTGTGTTACTGGGTATCAATGTATGTCTTTGTTACTTGGTGTCAGTGTATGTCTGTGTTACTTGGTGTAAGTGTGTGTCTGTGTTCCTGGGTATCGGTGTATGTCTTTGTTACTGGTGTAAGTGTGTGTCTGTGTTAATGGGTATCAGTGTATGTCTTGGTTACTTGATGTCAGTGTATGTCTTTGTTACTTGGTGTAATTGTATGTATATGTTACTTGGTGTCAGTGTGTGTCTGTGTTACTTGGTGTAAGTCTGTGTCTTTGTTACTTGTTGTCAGTGTATGTCTTTGTTACTGGGTGTCAGTGTGTGTCTTTGTTACTTGGTGTCAGTGTATGTCTGCGTTACTTGGTGTAAGTGTGTGTCTGTGTTACTGGGTATCAGTGTATGTCTTTGTTACTTGGTGTAAGTGTGTGTCTGTGTTACTGGGTATCAGTGTCTGTCTTTGTTACTTGGTGTAAGAGTATGTCTGTGTTACTGGGTATCAGTGTATGTCTTTGTTACTTGGTGTCAGTGAATGTCGGTGTTACTTGGTGTAAGTGTGTGTCTGTGTTACTGGGTATCAGTGTATGTCTTTGATACTTGGTGTAAGTTTGTGTCTCTGTTACTGGGTATAAGTGTATGTCTTTGTTACTTGGAGTCAGTGTATGTCTTTGTTACTTGGTGTAAGTGTCTGTCTTTGTTACTCGATGTCAGTGTATGTCTTTGTTACTTGGTGTAAGTGTGTGTCTGTGTTACTGGGTGTCAGTGTGTGGCTGTGTTACTTGGTATAAGTGTGTGTCTTTGTTACTTGGTGTCCGTGTGTGTCTGTGTTACTGGGTGTCAGTTTATGTCTTTGTTACTTGGTGTCAGTGTATGTCTTTGTTACTTGGTGTCAGTGTATGTCTTTGTTACCTGGTGTAAGTGTGTGTCTGTGTTACTTGGTGTAAGTGTGTGTCTTTGTTACTTGCTCTCCGTGTGTGTCTGTGTTACTGGGTGTCAGTTTATGTCTTTGTTACTTGGTGTCAGTGTATGTCTTTGTTACTTGGTGTAAATGTGTGTCTGTGTTACTGGGTATCAGTGTCCGTCTTTGTTACTTGGTGTAAGAGTATGTCTGTGTTACTGGGTATCAGTGTATGTCTTTGTTACTTGGTGTCAGTGTAAGTCGGTGTTACTTGGTGTAAGTGTGTGTCTGTGTTACTGGGTATCAGTGTATGTCGGTGTTACTTGGTGTAAGTTTGTGTCTCTGTTACTGGGTATTAGTGTATGTCTTTGTTACTTGGTGTCAGTGTATGTCTTTGTTACTTGGTGTAAGTGTGTGTCTGTGTTACTGGGTGTCAGTGTGTGTCTGTGTTACTTGGTGTAAGTGTGTGTCTTTGTTACTTGGTGTCCGTGTGTGTCTGTGTTACTGGGTGTCAGTTTATGTCTTTGTTACTTAGTGTCAGTGTATGTCTTTGTTACTTGGTGTAAGTGTGTGTCTGTGTTACTGGGTGTCTGTTTATGTCTTTGTTACTTGGTGTCAGTGTATGTCTTTGTTACTTGGTGTAAGTGTGTGTCTGTGTTACTGGATATCAGTGTATGTCTTTGTTACTTGGTGTCAGTGTATGTCTGTGCTACTTGGTGTAAGTGTGTGTCTGTGTTCCTGGGTATCAGTGTATGTCTTTGTTACTTGGTGTAAGTTTGTGTCTGTGTTACTGGGTATCAGTGCATGTCTTTGTTACTTGGTGTCAGTCTATGTCTTTGTTACTTGGTGTAAGTGTATGTCTTTGTTAATTGGTGTCAGTGTATGTCTTTGTTACTTGGTGTAAGTGTATGTCTTTGTTACTTGGTGTAAGTGTGTGTCTGTGTTACTGGGTGTCAGTACGTGTCTGTATTACTTGGTGTAAGTGTGAGTCTGTGTTACTGGGTGTCAGTGTGTGTCTGTGTTACTGGGTGTCAGTTTATGTCTTTGTTACTTGGTGTCTGTGTATGTCTTTGTTACTTGATGTAAGTGTGTGTCTGTGTTACTGGGTATCAGTGTCTGTCTTTGTTACTTGGTGTAAGTTTCTGTCTGTGTTACTGGGTATCAATGTATGTCTTTGTTACTTGGTGTCAGTGTATGTCTGTGTTACTTGGTGTAAGTGTGTGTCTGTGTTACTGGGTATCAGTGTATGTCTTTGTTACTGGTGTAAGTGTGTGTCTGTGTTAATGGGTATCAGTGTATGTCTTGGTTACTTGATGTCAGTGTATGTCTTTGTTACTTGGTGTAATTGTATGTATTTGTTACTTGGTGTCATTGTTTGTCTTTGTTACTTGGTGTAAGTGTGTGTCTGTGTTACTGGGTGTCAGTGTGTGTCTGTGTTACTTGGTGTAAGTCTGTGTCTTTGTTACTTGGTGTCAGTGTATGTCTTTGTTACTGGGTGTCAGTGTGTGTCTTTGTTACTTGGTGTCAGTGTATGTCTGCGTTACTTGGTGTAAGTGTGTGTCTGTGTTACTGGGTATCAGTGCATGTCTTTGTTACTTGGTGTAAGTGTGTGTCTGTGTTACTGGGTATCAGTGTCTGTCTTTGTTACTTGGTGTAAGAGTATGTCTGTGTTACTGGGTATCAGTGTATGTCTTTGTTACTTGGTGTCAGTGAATGTCGGTGTTACTTGGTGTAAGTGTGTGTCTGTGTTACTGGGTATCAGTGTATGTCTTTGATACTTGGTGTAAGTTTGTGTCTCTGTTACTGGGTATAAGTGTATGTCTTTGTTACTTGGTGTCAGTGTATGTCTTTGTTACTTGGTGTAAGTGTATGTCTTTGTTACTCGGTGTCAGTGTATGTCTTTGTTACTTGGTGTAAGTGTGTGTCTGTGTTACTGGGTGTCAGTGTGTGGCTGTGTTACTTGGTGTAAGTGTGTGTCTTTGTTACTTGGTGTCCGTGTGTGTCTGTGTTACTGGGTGTCAGTTTATGTCTTTGTTACTTGGTGTCAGTGTATGTCTTTGTTACTTGGTGTCAGTGTATGTCTTTGTTGCCTGGTGTAAGTGTGTGTCTGTGTTACTTGGTGTAAGTGTGTGTCTTTGTCACTTGCTCTCCGTGTGTGTCTGTGTTACTGGGTGTCAGTTTATGTCTTTGTTACTTGGTGTCAGTGTATGTCTTTGTTACTTGGTGTAAGTGTGTGTCTGTGTTACTGGGTATCAGTGTCCGTCTTTGTTACTTGGTGTAAGAGTATGTCTGTGTTACTGGGTATCAGTGTATGTCTTTGTTACTTGGTGTCAGTGTAAGTCGGTGTTACTTGGTGTAAGTGTGTGTCTGTGTTACTGGGTATCAGTGTATGTCGGTGTTACTTGGTGTAAGTTTGTGTCTCTGTTACTGGGTATAAGTGTGTGTCTGTGTTACTTGGTGTAAGTGTGTGTCTTTGTTACTTGCTCTCCGTGCGTGTCTGTGTTACTGGGTATCAGTGTATGTCTTTGTTACTTGTTGTAAGTGTGTGTTTGTGTTACTGGGTATCAGTCTATGTCTTTGTTACTTGGTGTCAGTGTATGTCTTTGTTAATTGGTGTCAGTGTATGTCTTTGTTACTTGGTGTAAGTGTATGTCTTTGTTAATTGGTGTCAGTGTATGTCTTTGTTACTTGGTGTAAGTGTATGTCTTTGTTACTTGGTGTAAGTGTGTGTCTGTGTTACTGGGTGTCAGTGTGTGTCTGTGTTACTGGGTGTCAGTTTATGTCTTTGTTACTTGGTGTCTGTGTATGTCTTTGTTACTTGATGTAAGTGTGTGTCTGTGTTACTGGGTATCAGTGTCTGTCTTTGTTACTTGGTGTAAGTTTCTGTCTGTGTTACTGGGTATCAATGTATGTCTTTGTTACTTGGTGTCAGTGTATGTCTGTGTTACTTGGTGTAAGTGTGTGTCTGTGTTACTGGGTATCAGTGTATGTCTTTGTTACTGGTGTAAGTGTGTGTCTGTGTTAATGGGTATCAGTGTATGTCTTGGTTACTTGATGTCAGTGTATGTCTTTGTTACTTGGTGTAATTGTATGTATTTGTTACTTGGTGTCATTGTTTGTCTTTGTTACTTGGTGTAAGTGTGTGTCTGTGTTACTGGGTGTCAGTGTGTGTCTGTGTTACTTGGTGTAAGTCTGTGTCTTTGTTACTTGGTGTCAGTGTATGTCTTTGTTACTGGGTGTCAGTGTGTGTCTTTGTTACTTGGTGTCAGTGTATGTCTGCGTTACTTGGTGTAAGTGTGTGTCTGTGTTACTGGGTATCAGTGTATGTCTTTGTTACTTGGTGTAAGTGTGTGTCTGTGTTACTGGGTATCAGTGTCTGTCTTTGTTACTTGGTGTAAGAGTATGTCTGTGTTACTGGGTATCAGTGTATGTCTTTGTTACTTGGTGTCAGTGAATGTCGGTGTTACTTGGTGTAAGTGTGTGTCTGTGTTACTGGGTATCAGTGTATGTCTTTGATACTTGGTGTAAGTTTGTGTCTCTGTTACTGGGTATAAGTGTATGTCTTTGTTACTTGGTGTCAGTGTATGTCTTTGTTACTTGGTGTAAGTGTATGTCTTTGTTACTCGGTGTCAGTGTATGTCTTTGTTACTTGGTGTAAGTGTGTGTCTGTGTTACTGGGTGTCAGTGTGTGGCTGTGTTACTTGGTGTAAGTGTGTGTCTTTGTTACTTGGTGTCCGTGTGTGTCTGTGTTACTGGGTGTCAGTTTATGTCTTTGTTACTTGGTGTCAGTGTATGTCTTTGTTACTTGGTGTCAGTTTATGTCTTTGTTGCCTGGTGTAAGTGTGTGTCTGTGTTACTTGGTGTAAGTGTGTGTCTTTGTTACTTGCTCTCCGTGTGTGTCTGTGTTACTGGGTGTCAGTTTATGTCTTTGTTACTTGGTGTCAGTGTATGTCTTTGTTACTTGGTGTAAGTGTGTGTCTGTGTTACTGGGTATCAGTGTCCGTCTTTGTTACTTGGTGTAAGAGTATGTCTGTGTTACTGGGTATCAGTGTATGTCTTGGTTACTTGGTGTCAGTGTAAGTCGGTGTTACTTGGTGTAAGTGTGTGTCTGTGTTACTGGGTATCAGTGTATGTCGGTGTTACTTGGTGTAAGTTTGTGTCTCTGTTACTGGGTATAAGTGTGTGTCTGTGTTACTTGGTGTAAGTGTGTGTCTTTGTTACTTGCTCTCCGTGCGTGTCTGTGTTACTGGGTATCAGTGTATGTCTTTGTTACTTGTTGTAAGTGTGTGTTTGTGTTACTGGGTATCAGTGTATGTCTTTGTTACTTGGTGTCAGTGTATGTCTGTGCTACTTTGTGTAAGAGTGTGTCTGTGTTACTGGGTATCTGTGTATGTCTTTGTTACTTGGTGTAAGTGTGTGTCTGTGTTACTGGGTATCAGTGTATGTCTTTGTTACTAGGTGTAAGTGTATGTCTTTGTTACTTAGTGTCAGTGTATGTTTTGTTACTTGGTGTAAGTGTGTGTCTGTGTTACTGGGTGTCAGTGTGTGTCTGTGTTATTGGGTATCAGTGTATGTCTTTGTTACTTGGTGTAAGTGTGTGTCTGTGTTACTGGGTATCAGTGTATGTCTTTGTTACTTGGTGTCAGTGTATGTCTGTGTTACTTGGTGTAAGTGTGTGTCTGTGTTATTGGGTATCAGTGTATGTCTTTGTTACTTGGTGTAAGTGTGTGACTGTGTTACTGGGTATCAGTGTATGTCTTTGTTACTTGGTGTCAGTGTATGTCTTTGTTACTTGGTGTAAGTGTATGTCTTTGTAACTTGGTGTCAGTGTATGTCTTTGTTACTTGGTGTAAGTGTGTGTCTGTGTTACTGGGTGTCAGTGTGTGTCTGTGTTACTTGGTGTAAGTGTGTGTCTTTGTTAATTGGTGTCCGTGTGTGTCTGTGTTACTGGGTGTCAGTTTATGTCTTTGTTAGTTGGTGTCTGTGTATGTCTTTGTTACTTGGTGTAAGTGTGTGTCTGTGTTACTGGGTATCAGTGTCTGTCTTTGTTACTTGGTGTAAGTGTGTGTCTGTGTTACTGGGTATCAATGTATGTCTTGGTTACTTGGTGTCAGTGTATGTCTGTGTTACTTGGTGTAAGTGTGTGTCTGTGTTACTGGGTATCAGTGTATGTCTTTGTGACATGATGTCCGTGTGTGTCTGTGTTACTGGGTGTCAGTGTATGTCTTTGTTACCTGGTGTCAGTGTATGTCTTTGTTACTTGGTGTCAGTGTGTGTCTGTGTTACTGGGTATCAGTGTCTGTCTTTGTTACTTGTTGTCAGTGTGTGTTTGTGTTTCTGGGTATCAGTGTATGTCTTTGTTACTTGGTGTCAGTGTATGTCTGTGCTACTTGGTGTAAGTGTGTGTATGTGTTACTGGGTTTCAGTGTATGTGTTTGTTACTTGGTGTTAGTGTTTGTCTGTGTTACTGGGTATCAGTGTATTTCTTTGTTACTTGGTGTAAGTGTATGTCTTTGTTACTTGGTGTCAGTGTATGTCTTTGTTACTTGGTGTAAATGTGTGTCTGTGTTACTGTGTGTCAGTGTGTGTCTGTGTTATTGGGTATCAGTGTATGTCTTTGTTACTTGGTGTAAGTGTGTGTCTGTGTTACTGGGTATCAGTGTATGTCTTTGTTACTTGGTGTCAGTGTATGTCTGTGTTACTTGGTGTAAGTGTGTGTCTGTGTTATTGGGTATCAGTGTATGTCTTTGTTACTTGGTGTAAGTGTGTGTCTGTGTTACTGGGTATCAGTGTATGTCTTTGTTACTTGGTGTCAGTGTATGTCTTTGTTACTTGGTGGAAGTGTATGTCTTTGTTACTTGGTTTCAGTGTATGTCTTTGTTACTTGGTGTAAGTGTGTGTCTGTGTTACTTGGTGTAAGTGTGTGTCTTTGTTAATTGGTGTCCGTGTGTGTCTGTGTTACTGGGTGTCAGTTTATGTCTTTGTTACTTGGTGTCTGTGTATGTCTTTGTTACTTGGTGTAAGTGTGTCTGTGTTACTGGGTATCAGTGTCTGTCTTTGTTACTTGGTGTAAGTGTGTGTCTGTGTTACTGGGTATCAATGTATGTCTTGGTAACTTGGTGTCAGTGTATGTCTGTGTTACTTGGTGTAAGTGTGTGTCTGTGTTACTGGGTATCAGTGTATGTCTTTGTGACTTGGTGTCCGTGTGTGTCTGTGTTACTGGGTGTCAGTGTATGTCTTTGTTACCTGGTGTCAGTCTATGTCTTTGTTACTTGGTGTAAGTGTGTGTCTGTGTTACTGGGTATCAGTGTCTGTCTTTGTTACTTGTTGTCAGTGTGTGTTTGTGTTACTGGGTATCAGTGTATGTCTTTGTTACTTGGTGTCAGTGTATGTCTGTGCGACTTGGTGTAAGTGTGTGTCTGTGTTACTGGGTTTCAGTGCATGTGTTTGTTACTTGGTGTTAGTGTTTGTCTATGTTACTGGGTATCAGTGTATTTCTTTGTTACTTGGTGTCAGTGTATGTCTTTGTTACTTGGTGTAAATGTGTGTCTGTGTTACTGGGTGTCAGTGTGTGTCTGTGTTATTGGGTATCAGTGTATGTCTTTGTTACTTGGTGTAATTGTGTGTCTGTGTTACTGGGTATCAGTGTCTGTCTTTGTTACTTGGTGTCAGTGTATGTCTGTGTTACTTGGTGTAAGTGTGTGTCTGTGTTATTGGGTATCAGTGTATGTCTTTGTTACTTGGTGTAAGTGTGTGTCTGTGTTACTGGGTATCAGTGTATGTCTTTGTTACTTGGTGTCAGTGTATGTCTTTGTTACTTGGTGGAAGTGTATGTCTTTGTTACTTGGTTTCAGTGTATGTCTTTGTTACTTGGTGTAAGTGTGTGTCTGTGTTACTTGGTGTAAGTGTGTGTCTTTGTTAATTGGTGTCCGTGTGTGTCTGTGTTACTGGGTGTCAGTTTATGTCTTTGTTACTTGGTGTCTGTGTATGTCTGTGTTACTTGGTGTAAGTGTGTGTCTGTGTTATTGGGTATCAGTGTATTTCTTTGTTACTTGGTGTCAGTGTATGTCTTTGTTACTTGGTGTAAGTGTGTGTCTGTGTTACTGGGTGTCAGTGTGTGTCTGTGTTATTGGGTATCAGTGTATGTCTTTGTTACTTGGTGTAAGTGTGTGTCTGTGTTACTGGGTAGCAGTGTCTGTCTTTGTTACTTGGTGTCAGTGTATGTCTGTGTTACTTGGTGTAAGTGTGTGTCTGTGTTATTGGGTATCAGTGTATGTCTTTGTTACTTTGTGTAAGTGTGTGTCTGTGTTACTGGGTATCAGTGTATGTCTTTGTTACTTGGTGTCAGTGTATGTCTTTGTTACTTGGTGTAAGTGTATGTCTTTGTTACTTGGTGTCAGTGTATGTCTTTGTTACTTGGTGTAAATGTGTGTCTGTGTTACTGGGTGTCAGTGTGTGTCTGTGTTATTGGGTATCAGTGTATGTCTTTGTTACTTGGTGTAAGTGCGTGTCTGTGTTACTGGGTATCAGTGTATGTCTTTGTTACCTGGTGTCAGTGTATGTCTTTGTTACTTGGTGTAAGTGTGTGTCTGTGTTACTGGGTTTCAGTGTCTGTCTTTGTTACTTGTTGTCAGTGTGTGTTTGTGTTACTGGGTATCAGTGTATGTCTTTGTTACTTGGTGTCAGTGTATGTCTGTGCTACTTGGTGTAAGTGTGTGTCTGTGTTACTGGGTTTCAGTGTATGTGTTTGTTACTTGGTGTTAGTGTTTGTCTGTGTCACTGGGTATCAGTGTATTTCTTTGTTACTTGGTGTAAGTGTATGTCTTTGTTACTTGGTGTCAGTGTATGTCTTTGTTACTTGGTGTAAATGTATGTCTGTGTTACTGTGTGTCAGTGTGTGTCTGTGTTATTGGGTATCAGTGTATGTCTTTGTTACTTGGTGTAAGTGTGTGTCTTTGTTACTGGGTATCAGTGTATGTCTTTGTTACTTGGTGTCAGTGTATGTCTGTGTTACTTGGTGTATGTGTGTGTCTGTGTTATTGGGTATCAGTGTATGTCTTTGTTACTTGGTGTAAGTGTGTGTCTGTGTTACTGGGTATCAGTGTATGTCTTTGTTACTTGGTGTCAGTGTATGTCTTTGTTACTTGGTGGAAGTGTATGTCTTTGTTACTTGGTTTCAGTGTATGTCTTTGTTACTTGGTGTAAGTGTATGTCTGTGTTACTTGGTGTAAGTGAGTGTCTTTGTTAATTGGTGTCCGTGTGTGTCTGTGTTACTGGGTGTCAGTTTATGTCTTTGTTACTTGGTGTCTGTGTATGTCTTTGTTACTTGGTGTAAGTGTGTCTGTGTTACTGGGTATCAGTGTCTGTCTTTGTTACTTGGTGTAAGTGTGTGTCTGTGTTACTGGGTATCAATGTATGTCTTGGTAACTTGGTTTCAGTGTATGTCTGTGTTACTTGGTGTAAGTGTGTGTCTGTGTTACTGGGTATCAGTGTATGTCTTTGTGACTTGGTGTCCGTGTGTGTCTGTGTTACTGGGTGTCAGTGTATGTCTTTGTTACCTGGTGTCAGTCTATGTCTTTGTTACTTGGTGTAAGTGTGTGTCTGTGTTACTGGGTATCAGTGTCTGTCTTTGTTACTTGTTGTCAGTGTGTGTTTGTGTTACTGGGTATCAGTGTATGTCTTTGTTACTTGGTGTCAGTGTATGTCTGTGCTACTTGGTGTAAGTGTGTGTCTGTGTTACTGGGTTTCAGTGCATGTGTTTGTTACTTGGTGTTAGTGTTTGTCTGTGTTACTGGGTATCAGTGTATTTCTTTGTTACTTGGTGTCAGTGTATGTCTTTGTTACTTGGTGTAAATGTGTGTCTGTGTTACTGGGTGTCAGTGTGTGTCTGTGTTATTGGGTATCAGTGTATGTCTTTGTTACTTGGTGTAAGTGTGTGTCTGTGTTACTGGGTATCAGTGTCTGTCTTTGTTACTTGGTGTCAGTGTATGTCTGTGTTACTTGGTGTAAGTGTGTGTCTGTGTTATTGGGTATCAGTGTATGTCTTTGTTACTTGGTGTAAGTGTGTGTCTGTGTTACTGGGTATCAGTGTATGTCTTTGTTACTTGGTGTCAGTGTATGTCTTTGTTACTTGGTGGAAGTGTATGTCTTTGTTACTTGTTTTCAGTGTATGTCTTTGTTACTTGGTGTAAGTGTGTGTCTGTGTTACTTGGTGTAAGTGTGTGTCTTTGTTAATTGGTGTCCGTGTGTGTCTGTGTTACTTGGTGTCAGTTTATGTCTTTTTTACTTGGTGTCTGTGTATGTCTGTGTTACTTGGTGTAAGTGTGTGTCTGTGTTATTGGGTATCAGTGTATTTCTTTGTTACTTGGTGTCAGTGTATGTCTTTGTTACTGGTGTAAATGTGTGTCTGTGTTACTGGGTGTCAGTGTGTGTCTGTGTTATTGGGTATCAGTGTATGTCTTTGTTACTTGGTGTAAGTGTGTGTCTGTGTTACTGGGCATCAGTGTCTGTCTTTGTTACTTGGTGTCAGTGTATGTCTGTGTTACTTGGTGTATGTGTGTGTCTGTGTTATTGGGTATCAGTGTATGTCATTGTTACTTGGTGTAAGTGTGTGTCTGTGTTACTGGGTATCAGTGTATGTCTTTGTTACTTGGTGTCAGTGTATGTCTTTGTTACTTGGTGTAAGTGTATGTCTTTGTTACTTGGTGTCAGTGTATGTCTTTGTTACTTGGTGTAAATGTGTGTCTGTGTTACTGGGTGTCAGTGTGTGTCTGTGTTATTGGGTATCAGTGTATGTCTTTGTTACTTGGTGTAAGTGCGTGTCTGTGTTACTGGGTATCAGTGTATGTCTTTGTTACTTGGTGTCAGTGTATGTCTGTGTTACTTGGTGTAAGTGTGTTTCTGTGTTATTGGGTATCAGTGTATGTCTTTGTTACTTGGTGTCTGTGTTACTGGGTATCAGTGTATGTCTTTGTTACTTGGTGTCAGTGTATGTCTTTGTTACTTGCTGTAAGTGTATCTCTTTGTTACTTGGTTTCAGTGTATGTCTTTGTTACTTGGTGTAAGTGTGTGTCTGTGTTACTGGGTGTCAGTGTGTGTCTGTGTTACTTGGTGTAAGTGTGTGTCTTTGTTAATTGGTGTCCGTGTGAGTCTGTGTTCCTTGGTGTCAGTTTATGTCTTTGTTACTTGGTGTCTGTGTATGTCTTTGTTACTTGGTGTAAGTGTGTGTCTGTGTTACTGGGTATCAGTGTCTGTCTTGGTTACTTGGTGTAAGTGTGTGTCTGTGTTACTGGGTATCAATGTATGTCTTTGTTACTTGGTGTCAGTGTATGTCTGTGTTACTTGGTGGACGTGTGTGTCTGTGTTACTGGGTGTCAGTGTGTGTCTGTGTTACTTGGTGTAAGTCTGTGTCTTTGTTACTTTGTGTCAGTGTATGTCTTTGTTACTGGGTATCAGTGTATGTCTTTGTTACTTGGTGTAAGTGTGTGTCTGTGTTACTGGGTGTCAGTGTGTGTCTGTGTTACTTGGTGTAAGTGTGTGTCTTTGTTACTTGCTCTCCGTGTGTGTCTGTGTTACTGGGTATCAGTGTATGTCTTTGTTACTTGTTGTAAGTGTGTGTTTGTGTTACTGGGTATCAGTGTATGTCTTTGTTACTTGGTGTCAGTGTATGTCTGTGCTACATTGTGTAAGTGTGTGTCTGTGTTACTGGGTATCAGTGTATGTCTTTGTTACTTGGTGTAAGTGTGTGTCTGTGTTACTGGGTATCAGTGTATGTCTTTGTGACTTGGTGTCCGTGTGTGTCTGTGTTACTGGGTGTCAGTGTATGTCTTTGTTACCTGGTGTCAGTCTATGTCTTTGTTACTTGGTGTAAGTGTGTGTCTGTGTTACTGGGTATCAGTGTCTGTCTTTGTTACTTGTTGTCAGTGTGTGTTTGTGTTACTGGGTATCAGTGTATGTCTTTGTTACTTGGTGTCAGTGTATGTCTGTGCTACTTGGTGTAAGTGTGTGTCTGTGTTACTGGGTTTCAGTGCATGTGTTTGTTACTTGGTGTTAGTGTTTGTCTGTGTTACTGGGTATCAGTGTATTTCTTTGTTACTTGGTGTCAGTGTATGTCTTTGTTACTTGGTGTAAATGTGTGTCTGTGTTACTGGGTGTCAGTGTGTGTCTGTGTTATTGGGTATCAGTGTATGTCTTTGTTACTTGGTGTAAGTGTGTGTCTGTGTTACTGGGTATCAGTGTCTGTCTTTGTTACTTGGTGTCAGTGTATGTCTGTGTTACTTGGTGTAAGTGTGTGTCTGTGTTATTGGGTATCAGTGTATGTCTTTGTTACTTGGTGTAAGTGTGTGTCTGTGTTACTGGGTATCAGTGTCTGTCTTTGTTACTTGGTGTCAGTGTATGTCTGTGTTACTTGGTGTATGTGTGTGTCTGTGTTATTGGGTATCAGTGTATGTCATTGTTACTTGGTGTAAGTGTGTGTCTGTGTTACTGGGTATCAGTGTATGTCTTTGTTACTTGGTGTCAGTGTATGTCTTTGTTACTTGGTGTAAGTGTATGTCTTTGTTACTTGGTGTCAGTGTATGTCTTTGTTACTTGGTGTAAATGTGTGTCTGTGTTACTGGGTGTCAGTGTGTGTCTGTGTTATTGGGTATCAGTGTATGTCTTTGTTACTTGGTGTAAGTGCGTGTCTGTGTTACTGGGTATCAGTGTATGTCTTTGTTACTTGGTGTCAGTGTATGTCTGTGTTACTTGGTGTAAGTGTGTTTCTGTGTTATTGGGTATCAGTGAATGTCTTTGTTACTTGGTGTATGTGTGTGTCTGTGTTACTGGGTATCAGTGTATGTCTTTGTTACTTGGTGTCAGTGTATGTCTTTGTTACTTGCTGTAAGTGTATCTCTTTGTTACTTGGTTTCAGTGTATGTCTTTGTTACTTGGTGTAAGTGTGTGTCTGTGTTACTGGGTGTCAGTGTGTGTCTGTGTTACTTGGTGTAAGTGTGTGTCTTTGTTAATTGGTGTCCGTGTGAGTCTGTGTTCCTTGGTGTCAGTTTATGTCTTTGTTACTTGGTGTCTGTGTATGTCTTTGTTACTTGGTGTAAGTGTGTGTCTGTGTTACTGGGTATCAGTGTCTGTCTTGGTTACTTGGTGTAAGTGTGTGTCTGTGTTACTGGGTATCAATGTATGTCTTTGTTACTTGGTGTCAGTGTATGTCTGTGTTACTTGGTGGACGTGTGTGTCTGTGTTACTGGGTGTCAGTGTGTGTCTGTGTTACTTGGTGTAAGTCTGTGTCTTTGTTACTTGGTGTCAGTGTATGTCTTTGTTACTGGGTATCAGTGTATGTCTTTGTTACTTGGTGTAAATGTGTGTCTGTGTTACTGGGTGTCAGTGTGTGTCTGTGTTACTTGGTGTAAGTGTGTGTCTTTGTTACTTGCTCTCCGTGTGTGTCTGTGTTACTGGGTATCAGTGTATGTCTTTGTTACTTGTTGTAAGTGTGTGTTTGTGTTACTGGGTATCAGTGTATGTCTTTGTTACTTGGTGTCAGTGTATGTCTGTGCTACATTGTGTAAGTGTGTGTCTGTGTTACTGGGTATCAGTGTATGTCTTTGTTACTTGGTGTAAGTGTGTGTCTGTGTTACTGGGTATCAGTGTATGTCTTTGTTACTTGGTGGAAGTGCATGTCTTTGTTACTTGGTGTCAGTGTATGTCTTTGTTACTTGGTGTAAGTGTGTGTCTGTGTTACTGGGTGTCAGTGTGTGTCTGTGTTATTGGGTATCAGTGTATGTCTTTGTTACTTGGTGGACGTGTGTGTCTGTGTTACTGGGTATCAGTGTATGTCTTTGTTACTGGTGTAAGTGTGTGTCTGTGTTACTGGGTATCAGTGTATGTCTTGGTTACTTAATGTCAGTGTATGTCTTTGTTACTTGGTGTAAGTGTATGTATTTGTTACTTGGTGTCAATGTATGTCTTTGTTACTTGGTGTAAGTATGTGTCTGTGTTACTGGGTGTCAGTGTGTGTCTGTGTTACTTGGTGTAAGTCTGTGTCTTTGCTACTTGGTGTCAGTGTATGTCTTTGTTACTGGGTATCAGTGTATGTCTTTGTTACTTGGTGGAAGTGTGTGTCTGTGTTACTGGGTGTCAGTGTGTGTCTGTGTTACTTGGTGTAAGTGTGTGTCTTTGTTACTTGCTCTCCGTGTGTGTCTGTGTTACTGGGTATCAGTGTATGTCTTTGTTACTTGTTGTAAGTGTGTGTTTGTGTTACTGGGTATCAGTGTATGTCTTTGTTACTTGGTGTATGTGTGTGTCTGTGTAACTGGTTATCAGTGTATGTCTTTGTTACTTGGTGTAAGTGTGTGTCTGTGTTACTGGGTGTCAGTGTGTGTCTGTGTTACTTGGTGTAAGTGTGTGTCTTTGTTAATTGGTGTCCGTGTGAGTCTGTGTTACTTGGTGTCAGTTTATGTCTTTGTTACTTGGTGACTGTGTAAGTCTTTGTTACTTGGTGTAAGTGTGTGTCTGTGTTACTGGGTATCAGTGTCTGTCTTGGTTACTTGGTGTAAGTGTGTGTCTGTGTTACTGGGTATCAATGTATGTCTTTGTTACTTGGTGTCAGTGTATGTCTGTGTTACTTTGTGGACGTGTGTGTCTGTGTTACTGGGTGTCAGTGTGTGTCTGTGTTACTTGGTGTAAGTCTGTGTCTTTGTTACTTGGTGTCAGTGTATGTCTTTGTTACTGGGTATCAGTGTATGTCTTTGTTACTTGGTGTAAGTGTGTGTCTGTGTTACTGGGTGTCAGTGTGTGTCTGTGTTACTTGGTGTAAGTGTGTGTCTTTGTTACTTGCTCTCCGTGTGTGTCTGTGTTACTGGGTATCAGTGTATGTCTTTGTTACTTGTTGTAAGTGTGTGTTTGTGTTACTGGGTATCAGTGTATGTCTTTGTTACTTGGTGTCAGTGTATGTCTTTGTTACTTGGTGGAAGTGCATGTCTTTGTTACTTGGTGTCAGTGTATGTCTTTGTTACTTGGTGTAAGTGTGTGTCTGTGTTACTGGGTGTCAGTGTGTGTCTGTGTTCTTGGGTATCAGTGTATGTCTTTGTTACTTGGTGGACGTGTGTGTCTGTGTTACTGGGTATCAGTGTATGTCTTTGTTACTGGTGTAAGTGTGTGTCTGTGTTACTGGGTATCAGTGTATGTCTTGGTTACTTAATGTCAGTGTATGTCTTTGTTACTTGGTGTAAGTGTATGTATTTGTTACTTGGTGTCAATGTATGTCTTTGTTACTTGGTGTAAGTATGTGTCTGTGTTACTGGGTGTCAGTGTGTGTCTGTGTTACTTGGTGTAAGTCTGTGTCTTTGTTACTTGGTGTCAGTGTATGTCTTTGTTACTGGGTATCAGTGTATGTCTTTGTTACTTGGTGGAAGTGTGTGTCTGTGTTACTGGGTGTCAGTGTGTGTCTGTGTTACTTGGTGTAAGTGTGTGTCTTTGTTACTTGCTCTCCGTGTGTGTCTGTGTTACTGGGTATCAGTGTATGTCTTGGTTACTTGGTGTCAGTGTATGTCTTTGTTACTTGGTGTAAGTGTATGTCTTTGTTACTTGGTGTCAGTGTATGTCTTTGTTACTTGGTGTAAGTGTGTGTCTGTGTTACTGGGTGTCAGTGTGTGTCTGTGCTACTTGGTGTAAGTGTGTGTCTTTGTTAATTGGTGTCCGTGTGTGTCTGTGTTACTGGGTGTCAGTTTATGTCTTTGTTAGTTGGTGTCTGTGTATGTCTTTGTTACTTGGTGTAAGTGTGTGTCTGTGTTACTGGGTATCAGTGTCTGTCTTTGTTACTTGGTGTAAGTGTGTGTCTGTGTTACTGGGTATCAATGTATGTCTTGGTTACATGGTGTCAGTGTATGTCTGTGTTACTTGGTGTAAGTGTGTGTCTGTGTTACTGGGTATCAGTGTATGTCTTTGTGACTTGGTGTCCGTGTGTGTCTGTGTTACTGGGTGTCAGTGTATGTCTTTGTTACCTGGTGTCAGTGTATGTCTTTGTTACTTGGTGTAAGTGTGTGTCTGTGTTACTGGGTATCAGTGTCTGTCTTTGTTACTTGGTGTCAGTGTATGTCTGTGCTACTTGGTGTAAGTGTGTGTCTGTGTTACTGGGTTTCAGTGTATGTGTTTGTTACTTGGTGTTAGTGTTTGTCTGTGTTCCTGGGTATCAGTGTATTTCTTTGTTACTTGGTGTAAGTGTATGTCTTTGTTACTTGGTGTCAGTGTATGTCTTTGTTACTTGGTGTAAATGTGTGTCTGTGTTACTGGGTGTCAGTGTGTGTCTGTGTTATTGGGTATCAGTGTATGTCTTTGTTACTTGGTGTAAGTGTGTGTCTGTGTTACTGGGTATCAGTGTATGTCTTTGTTACTTGGTGTCAGTGTATGTCTGTGTTACTTGGTGTAAGTGTGTGTCTGTGTTATTGGGTATCAGTGTATGTCTTTGTTACTGGGTGTAAGTGTGTGTCTGTGTTACTGGGTATCAGTGTATGTCTTTGTTACTTGGTGTCAGTGTATGTCTTTGTTACTTGGTGGAAGTGTATGTCTTTGTTACTTGGTTTCAGTGTATGTCTTTGTTACTTGGTGTAAGTGTGTGTCTGTGTTACTTGGTGTAAGTGTGTGTCTTTGTTAATTGGTGTCCGTGTGTGTCTGTGTTACTGGGTGTCAGTTTATGTCTTTGTTACTTGGTGTCTGTGTATGTCTTTGTTACTTGGTGTAAGTGTGTCTTTGTTACTGGGTATCAGTGTCTGTCTTTGTTACTTGGTGCAAGTGTGTGTCTGTGTTACTGGGTATCAATGTATGTCTTGGTAACTTGGTGTCAGTGTATGTCTGTGTTACTTGGTGTAGGTGTGTGTCTGTGTTACTGGGTATCAGTGTATGTCTTTGTGACTTGGTGTCAGTGTATGTCTTTGTTACTTGGTGGAAGTGTATGTCTTTGTTACTTGGTTTCAGTGTATGTCTTTGTTACTTGGTGTAAGTGTGTGTCTGTGTTACTTGGTGTAAGTGTGTGTCTTTGTTAATTGGTGTCCGTGTGTGTCTGTGTTACTGGGTGTCAGTTTATGTCTTTGTTACTGGGTGTAAGTGTGTGTCTGTGTTACTGGGTATCAGTGTATGTCTTTGTTACTTGGTGTCAGTGTATGTCTTTGTTACTTGGTGGAAGTGTATGTCTTTGTTACTTGGTTTCAGTGTATGTCTTTGTTACTTGGTGTAAGTGTGTGTCTGTGTTACTTGGTGTAAGTGTGTGTCTTTGTCAACTGGTGTCCGTGCGTGTCTGTGTTACTGGGTGTCAGTTTATGTCTTTGTTACTTGGTGTCTGTGTATGTCTTTGTTACTTGGTGTAAGTGTGTCTGTGTTACTGGGTATCAGTGTCTGTCTTTGTTACTTGGTGTAAGTGTGTGTCTGTGTTACTGGGCATCAATGTATGTCTTGGTAACTTGGTGTCAGTGTATGTCTGTGTTACTTGGTGTAAGTGTGTGTCTGTGTTACTGGGTATCAGTGTATGTCTTTGTGACTTGGTGTCCGTGTGTGTCTGTGTTACTGGGTGTCAGTGTATGTCTTTGTTACCTGGTGTCAGTCTATGTCTTTGTTACTTGGTGTAAGTGTGTGTCTGTGTTACTGGGTATCAGTGTCTGTCTTTGTTACTTGTTGTCAGTGAGTGTTTGTGTTACTGGGTATCAGTGTATGTCTTTGTTACTTGGTGTCAGTGTATGTCTGTGCTACTTGGTGTAAGTGTGTGTCTGTGTTACTGGGTTTCAGTGCATGTGTTTGTTACTTGGTGTTAGTGTTTGTCTGTGTTACTGGGTATCAGTGTATTTCTTTGTTACTTGGTGTCAGTGTATGTCTTTGTTACTTGGTGTAAATGTGTGTCTGTGTTACTGGGTGTCAGTGTGTGTCTGTGTTATTGGGTATCAGTGTATGTCTTTGTTACTTGGTGTAAGTGTGTGTCTGTGTTACTGGGTATCAGTGTCTGTCTTTGTTACTTGGTGTCAGTGTATGTCTGTGTTACTTGGTGTAAGTGTGTGTCTGTGTTATTGGGTATCAGTGTATGTCTTTGTTACTTGGTGTAAGTGTGTGTCTGTGTTACTGGGTATCAGTGTATGTCTTTGTTACTTGGTGTCAGTGTATGTCTTTGTTACTTGGTGGAAGTGTATGTCTTTGTTACTTGGTTTCAGTGTATGTCTTTGTTACTTGGTGTAAGTGTGTGTCTGTGTTACTTGGTGTAAGTGTGTGTCTTTGTTAATTGGTGTCCGTGTGTGTCTGTGTTACTGGGTGTCAGTTTATGTCTTTGTTACTTGGTGTCTGTGTATGTCTGTGTTACTTGGTGTAAGTGTGTGTCTGTGTTATTGGGTATCAGTGTATGTCTTTGTTACTTGGTGTAAGTGTGTGTCTGTGTTACTGGGTATCAGTGTATGTCTTTGTTACTTGGTGTCAGTGTATGTCTTTGTTACTTGGTGTAAGTGTATGTCTTTGTTACTTGGTGTCAGAGTATGTATTTGTTACTTGGTGTAAGTGTGTGTCTGTGTTACTGGGTGTCAGTGTGTGTCTGTGTTACTTGGTGTAAGTGTGTGTCTTTGTTAATTGGTGTCCGTGTGTGTCTGTGTTACTGGGTGTCAGTTTATGTCTTTGTTACTTGGTGTCTGTGTATGTCTTTGTTACTTGGTGTAAGTGTGTGGCTGTGTTACTGGGTATCAGTGTCTGTCTTTGTTACTTGGTGCAAGTGTGTGTCTGAGTTACTGGGTATCAATGTATGTCTTTGTTACTTGGTGTCAGTGTATGTCTGTGTTACTTGGTGTAATTGTGTGTCTGTGTTACTGGGTATCAATGTATGTCTTTGTTACCTGGTGTCAGTGTATGTCTTTGTTACTTGGTGTAAGTGTGTGTCTGTGTTACTGGGTGTCAGTGTGTGTCTGTGTTACTTGGTGTAAATGTGTGTCTTTGTTAATTGGTGTCCGTGTGTGTCTGTGTTACTGGGTTTCAGTTTATGTCTTTGTTACTTGGTGTCTGTGTATATCTTTGTTACTTGGTGTAAGTGTGTGTCTGTGTTACTGGGTATCAGTGTATGTCTTTGTTACTTGGTGTCAGTGTATGTCTTTGTTACTTGGTGTAAGTGTGTGTCTGTGTTACTGGGTATCAATGTATGTCTTTGTTACCTGGTGTCAGTGTATGTCTGTGTTACTTGGTGTAAGTGTGTGTCTGTGTTACTGGGTATCAATGTATGTCTTTGTTATATGGTGTCAGTGTATGTCTTTGTTACTTGGTGTAAGTGTGTGTCTGTGTTACTGGGTATCAGTGTCTGTCTTTGTTACTTGTTGTAAGTGTGTGTTTGTGTTACTGGGTATCAGTGTATGTCTTTGTTACTTGGTGTCAGTGTATGTCTGTGCTACTTGGTGTAAGTGTGTGTCTGTGTTACTGGTTTTCAGTGTATGTCTTTGTTACTTGGTGTTAGTATGTGTCTGTGTTACTGGGTATCAGTGTATTTCTTTGTTACTTGGTGTAAGTGTATGTCTTTGTTACTTGGTGTCAGTGTATGTCTTTGTTACTTGGTGTAAGTGTGTGTCTGTGTTAATGGGTGTCAGTGTGTGTCTGTGCTATTGGGTATCAGTGTATGTCTTTGTTACTTGGTGTAAGTGTGTGTCTGTGTTACTGGGTATCAGAGTATGTCTTTGTGACTTGTTGTAAGTGTGTGTTTGTGTTACTGGGTATCAGTGTATGTCTTTGTTACTTGGTATCTGTGTATGTCTGTGCTACTTGGTGTAAGTGTGTGTCTGTGTTATTGGGTTTCAGTGTATGTCTTTGTTACTTGGTGTTAGTATGTGTCTGTGTTACTGGGAATCAGTGTATTTCTTTGTTACTTGGTGTAAGTGTATGTCTTTGTTACTTGGTGTCAGTGTATGTCTTTGTTACTTGGTGTAAGTGTGTGTTTGTGTTAATGGGTGTCAGTGTGTGTCTGTGTTATTGGGTATCAGTGTATGTCTTTGTTACTTGGTGTAAGTGTGTGTCTGTGTTACTGGGTATCAGTGTATGTCTGTGTTACTTGGTGTAAGTGTGTGTCTGTGTTATTGGGTATCAGTGTATGTCTTTGTTACTTGGTGTAAGTGTGTGTCTGTGTTACTGGGTATCAGTGTATGTCTTTGTTACTTGGTGTCAGTGTAGGTCTTTGTTACTTGGTGTAAGTTTATGTCTTTGTTACTTGGTGTCAGTGTATGTCTTTGTTACTTGGTATAAGTGTGTGTCTGTGTTACTTGGTGTAAGTGTGTGTCTTTGTTAATTGGTGTCCGTGTGTGTCTGTGTTACTGGGTGTCAGTTTATGTCTTTGTTACTTGGTGTCTGTGTATATCTTTGTTACTTGGTGTAAGTGTGTGTCTGTGTTACTGGGTTTCAGTGTATGTCTTTGTTACTTGGTGTTAGTATGTGTCTGTGTTACTGGGTATCAGTGTATTTCTTTGTTACTTGGTGTAAGTGTATGTCTTTGTTACTTGGTGTCAGTGTATGTCTTTGTTACTTGGTGAAAGTGTGTTTCTGTGTTACTGGGTGTCAGTGTGTGTCTGTGTTATTGGGTATCAGTGTATGTCTTTGTTACTTGGTGTAAGTGTGTGTCTGTGTTACTGGGTATCAGTGTATGTCTTTGTTACTTGGAGTCAGTGTATGTCTGTGTTACTTGGTGTAAGTGTGTGTCTGTGTTACTGGGTATCAGTGTATGTCTGTGTTACTTGGTGTAAGTGTGTGTCTGTGTTATTGGGTATCAGTGTATGTCTTTGTTACTTGGTGTAAGTGTGTGTCTGTGTTACTGGGTATCAGTGTATGTCTTTGTTACTTGGTGTCAGTGTATGTCTTTGTTACTTGGTGTAAGTTTATGTCTTTGTTACTTGGTGTCAGTGTATGTCTTTGTTACTTGGTATAAGTGTGTGTCTGTGTTACTTGGTGTAAGTGTGTGTCTTTGTTAATTGGTGTCCGTGTGTGTCTGTGTTACTGGGTGTCAGTTTATGTCTTTGTTACTTGGTGTCTGTGTATGTCTTTGTTACTTGGTGTAAGTGTGTGTCTGTGTTACTGGGTTTCAGTGTATGTCTTTGTTACTTGGTGTTAGTATGTGTCTGTGTTACTTGGTGTAAGTGTGTGTCTGTGTTATTGGGTATCAGTGTATGTCTTTGTTACTTGGTGTAAGTGTGTGTCTTTGTTACTGGGTATCAGTGTATGTCTTTGTTACTTGGTGTCAGTGTATGTCTTTGTTACTTGGTGTAAGTGTATATCTTTGTTACTTGGTTTCAGTGTATGTCTTTGTTACTTGGAGTAAGTGTGTGTCTGTGTTACTTGGTGTAAGTGTGTGTCTTTGTTAATTGGTGTCCGTGTGTGTCTGTGTTACTGGGTGTCAGTTTCTGTCTTTGTTACTTGGTGTCTGTGTATGTCTTTGTTACTTGGTGTAAGTGTGTGTCTGTGTAACTGGGTATCAGTGTCTGTCTTTGTTACTTGGTGTCAGTGTATGTCTGTGTTACTTGGTGTAAGTGTGTGTCTGTGTTACTGGGTATCAGTGTATGTCTTTGTGACTTGGTGTCCGTGTGTGTCTGTGTTACTGGGTGTCAGTGTATGTCTTTGTTGCCTGGTGTCAGTGTATGTCTTTGTTACTTGGTGTTAGTGTGTGTCGATGTTACTGGGTATCAGTGTCTGTCTTTGTTACTTGTTGTAAGTGTGTGTTTGTGTTACTGTGTATCAGTGTATGTCTTTGTTACTTGGTGTCAGTGTATGTCTGTGCTACTTGGTGTAAGTGTGTCTCTGTGTTACTGGGTATCAGTGTATGTCTTTGTTACTTGGTGTTAGTGTTTGTCTGTGTTACTTGGTGTCAGTGTATGTCTTTGTTACTTGGTGTAAGTGTATGTTTTTGTTACTTGGTGTCAGTGTATGTCTTTGTTACTTGGTGTAAGTGTGTTTCTGTGTTACTGGGTGTCAGTGTGTGTCTGTGTTATTGGGTATCAGTGTATGTCTTTGTTACTTGGTGTAAGTGTGTGTCTGTGTTACTGGGTATCAGTGTATGTCTTTGTTACTTGGTGTCAGTGTATGTCTGTGTTACTTGGTGTAAGTGTGTGTCTGTGTTATTGGGTATCAGTGTATGTCTTTGTTACTTGGTGTAAGTGTGTGTCTGTGTTACTGGGTATCAGTGTATGTCTTTGTTACTTGGTGTCAGTGTATGTCTTTGTTACTTGGTGTAAGTGTATATCTTTGTTACTTGGTTTCAGTGTATGTCTTTGTTACTTGGAGTAAGTGTGTGTCTGTGTTACTTGGTGTAAGTGTGTGTCTTTGTTAATTGGTGTCCGTGTGTGTCTGTGTTACTGGGTGTCAGTTTCTGTCTTTGTTACTTGGTGTCTGTGTATGTCTTTGTTACTTGGTGTAAGTGTGTGTCTGTGTAACTGGGTATCAGTGTCTGTCTTTGTTACTTGGTGTCAGTGTATGTCTGTGTTACTTGGTGTAAGTGTGTGTCTGTGTTACTGGGTATCAGTGTATGTCTTTGTGACTTGGTGTCCGTGTGTGTCTGTGTTACTGGGTGTCAGTGTATGTCTTTGTTGCCTGGTGTCAGTGTATGTCTTTGTTACTTGGTGTTAGTGTGTGTCGATGTTACTGGGTATCAGTGTCTGTCTTTGTTACTTGTTGTAAGTGTGTGTTTGTGTTACTGTGTATCAGTGTATGTCTTTGTTACTTGGTGTCAGTGTATGTCTGTGCTACTTGGTGTAAGTGTGTCTCTGTGTTACTGGGTATCAGTGTATGTCTTTGTTACTTGGTGTTAGTGTTTGTCTGTGTTACTGGGTATCAGTGTATTTCTTTGTTAATTGGTGTAAGTGTATGTCTTTGTTACTTGGTGTCATTGTATGTCTTTGTTACTTGGTGTAAGTGTGTGTCTGTGTTACTGGGTGTCAGTGTGTGTCTGTGTTATTGGGTATCAGTGTATGTCTTTGTTACTTGGTGTAAGTGTGTGTCTGTGTTACTGGGTATCAGTGTATGTCTTTGTTACTTGGTGTCAGTGTATGTCTTTGTTACTTGGTGTAAGTGTATGCCTTTGTTACTTGGTTTCAGTGTATGTCTTTGTTACTTGGTGTAAGTGTGTGTCTGTGTTACTGGGTGTCAGTGTGTGTCTGTGTTACTTGGTGTAAGTGTGTGTCTTTCTTAATTGGTGTCCGTGTGAGTCGGTGTTACTTGGTGTCAGTTTATGTCTTTGTTACTTGGTGTCTGTGTATGTCTTTGTTACTTGTTGTAAGTGTGTGTCTGTGTTACTGGGTATCAGTGTCTGTCTTTGTTACTTGGTGTAAGTGTGTGTCTGTGTTACTTGGTGTAAGTGTGTGTCTGTGTTACTGGGTATCAGTGTGTGTCTTTGTTACTGGTGTAAGTGTGTCTCTGTGTTACTGGGTGACAGTGTATGTCTTGGTTACTTGATGTCAGTGTATGTCTTTGTTACTTGGTGTCATTGTATGTCTTTGTTACTTGGTGTAAGTGTGTGTCTGTGTTACTGGGTGTCAGTGTGTGTCTGTGTTACTTGGTGTAAGTCTGTGTCTTTGTTACTTGGTGTCAGTGTATGTCTTCGTTACTGGGTGTCAGTGTGTGTCTGTGTTACTTGGTGTCAGTGTATGTCTGCGTTACTTGGTGCAAGTTTGTGTCTGTGATGCTGGGTATCAGTGTATGTCTTTGTTACTTGGTGTAAGTGTGTGTCTGTGTTACTGGGTATCAGAGTATGTCTTCGTTACTTGGTGTCAGTGTATGTCTTTGTTACTTGGTGTAAGTGTGTGTCTGTGTTACTGTGTATCAGTGTCTGTCTTTGTTACTTGGTGTCAGTGTATGTCTGTGTTACTTGGTGTAAGTGTGTTTCTGTGTTATTGGGTATCAGCGTATGTCTTTGTTACTTGGTGTAAGTGTGTGTCTGTGTTACTGGGTATCAGTGTATGTCTTTGTTACTTGGTGTCAGTGTATGTCTTTGTTACTTGGTGGAAATGTATGTCTGTGTTACTTGGTGTAAGTGTGTGTCTTTGTTAATTGGTGTCCGTGTGTGTCTGTTTTACTGGGTGTCAGTTTATGTCTTTGTTACTTGGTGTCTGTGTATGTCTGTGTTACTTGGTGTAAGTGTGTTTCTGTGTTATTGGGTATCAGCGTATGTCTTTGTTACTTGGTGTAAGTGTGTGTCTGTGTTACTGGGTATCAGTGTATGTCTTTGTTACTTGGTGTCAGTGTATGTCTTTGTTACTTGGTGGAAATGTATGTCTGTGTTACTTGGTGTAAGTGTGTGTCTTTGTTAATTGGTGTCCGTGTGTGTCTGTGTTACTGGGTGTCAGTTTATGTCTTTGTTACTTGGTGTCTGTGTATGTCTTTGTTACTTGGTGTAAGTGTGTGTCTGTGTTACTGGTTATCAGTGTCTGTCTTTGTTACTTGGTGTAAGTGTGTGTCTGTGTTACTGGGTATCAATGTATGTCTTGGTTACTTGGTGTCAGTGTATGTCTGTGTTACTTGGTGTAAGTGTGTGTCTGTGTTACTGCGTATCAGTGTATGTCTTTGTGACTTGGTGTCCGTGTGTGTCTGTGTTACTGGGTGTCAGTGTATGTCTTGGTTACTTGATGTCAGTGTATGTCTTTGTTACTTGGTGTAAGTGTATGTATTTGTTACTTGGTGTCATTGTATGTCTTTGTTACTTGGTGTAAGTGTGTGTCTGTGTTACTGGGTGTCAGTGTGTGTCTGTGTTACTTGGTGTAAGTCTGTGTCTTTGTTACTTGGTGACAGTGTATGTCTTCGTTACTGGGTGTCAGTGTGTGTCTGTGTTACTTGGTGTCAGTGTATGTCTGCGTTACTTGGTGCAAGTTTGTGTCTGTGATACTGGGTATCAGTGTATGTCTTTGTTACTTGGTGTAAGTGTGTGTCTGTGTTACTGGGTATCAGAGTATGTCTTCGTTACTTGGTGTCAGTGTATGTCTTTGTTACTTGGTGTAAGTGTGTGTCTGTGTTACTGTGTATCAGTGTCTGTCTTTGTTACTTGGTGTCAGTGTATGTCTGTGTTACTTGGTGTAAGTGTGTTTCTGTGTTATTGGGTATCAGCGTATGTCTTTGTTACTTGGTGTAAGTGTGTGTCTGTGTTACTGGGTATCAGTGTATGTCTTTGTTACTTGGTGTCAGTGTATGTCTTTGTTACTTGGTGGAAATGTATGTCTGTGTTACTTGGTGTAAGTGTGTGTCTTTGTTAATTGGTGTCCGTGTGTGTCTGTGTTACTGGGTGTCAGTTTATGTCTTTGTTACTTGGTGTCTGTGTATGTCTTTGTTACTTGGTGTAAGTGTGTGTCTGTGTTACTGGTTATCAGTGTCTGTCTTTGTTACTTGGTGTAAGTGTGTGTCTGTGTTACTGGGTATCAATGTATGTCTTGGTTACTTGGTGTCAGTGTATGTCTGTGTTACTTGGTGTAAGTGTGTGTCTGTGTTACTGCGTATCAGTGTATGTCTTTGTGACTTGGTGTCCGTGTGTGTCTGTGTTACTGGGTGTCAGTGTATGTCTTGGTTACTTGATGTCAGTGTATGTCTTTGTTACTTGGTGTAAGTGTATGTATTTGTTACTTGGTGTCATTGTATGTCTTTGTTACTTGGTGTAAGTGTGTGTCTGTGTTACTGGGTGTCAGTGTGTGTCTGTGTTACTTGGTGTAAGTCTGTGTCTTTGTTACTTGGTGACAGTGTATGTCTTCGTTACTGGGTGTCAGTGTGTGTCTGTGTTACTTGGTGTCAGTGTATGTCTGCGTTACTTGGTGCAAGTTTGTGTCTGTGATACTGGGTATCAGTGTATGTCTTTGTTACTTGGTGTAAGTGTGTGTCTGTGTTACTGGGTATCAGAGTATGTCTTCGTTACTTGGTGTCAGTGTATGTCTTTGTTACTTGGTGTAAGTATGTGTCTGTGTTACTGGGTATCAGTGTCTGTCTTTGTTACTTGGTGTCAGTGTATGTCTGTGTTATTTGGTGTAAGTGTGTTTCTGTGTTATTGGGTATCAGCGTATGTCTTTGTTACTTGGTGTAAGTGTGTGTCTGTGTTACTGGGTATCAGTGTATGTCTTTGTTACTTGGTGTCAGTGTATGTCTTTGTTACTTGGTGGAAGTGTATGTCTTTGTTACTTGGTTTCAGTGTATGTCTTTGTTACTTGGTGTAAGTGTGTGTCTGTGTTACTTGGTGTAAGTGTGTGTCTTTGTTAATTGGTGTCCGTGTGTGTCTGTGTTACTGGGTGTCAGTTTATGTCTTTGTTACTTGGTGTCTGTGTATGTCTTTGTTACTTGGTGTAAGTGTGTGTCTGTGTTACTGGGTATCAGTGTCTGTCTTTGTTACTTGGTGTAAGTGTGTGTCTGTGTTACTGGGTATCAATGTATGTCTTGGTTACTTGGTGTCAGTGTATGTCTGTGTTACTTGGTGTAAGTGTGTGTCTGTGTTACTGCGTATCAGTGTATGTCTTTGTGACTTGGTGTCCGTGTGTGTCTGTGTTACTGGGTGTCAGTGTATGTCTTTGTTACCTGGTGTCAGTGTATGTCTTTGTTACTTGGTGTAAGTGTGTGTCTGTGTTACTGGGTATCAGTGTCTGTCTTTGTTACTTGTTGTCAGTGTGTGTTTGTGTTACTGGGTATCAGTGTATGTCTTTGTTACTTGGTGTCAGTGTATGTCTGTGCTACTTGGTGTAAGTGTGTGTCTGTGTTACTGGGTTTCAGAGTATGTCTTTGTAACTTGGTGTCAGTCTATGTCTTAGTTACTTGGTGTCCGTGTGTGTCTGTGTTGCTGGGTGTCAGTGTATGTCTTTGTTACTTGGTGTCAATGTATGTCTTTGTTACTTGGCGTAAGTGTGTGTCTGTGTTACTGGGTATCAGTGTCTGTCTTTGTTACTTGTTGTAAGTGTGTGTTTGTGTTACTGGGTATCAGTGTATGTCTTTGTTACTTGGTGTCAGTGTATGTCTGTGCTACTTGGTGTAAGTGTGTGTCTGTGTTACTGGGTATCAGTGTTTGTCTTTGATACTTGGTGTAAGTTTGTTTCTCTGTTACTGGGTATCAGTGTATGTCTTTGTTACTTGGTGTCAGTGTATGTCTTTGTTACTTGGTGTAAGTGTGTGTCTGTGTTACTGGGTGTCAGTGTTTGTCTGTGTTACTTGGTGTAAGTGTGTATCTTTGTTACTTGCTGTCCGTGTGTGTCTGTGTTACTGGGTGTCAGTTTATGTCTTTGTTACTTGATGTCAGTGTATGTCTTTGTTCCTTGGTGTAAGTGTGTGTCTGTGTTACTGTGTGTCAGTTTATGTCTTTGTTACTTGGTGTCAGTCTATGTCTTTGTTACTTGGTGAAAGTGTGTGTCTGTGTTACTGGATATCAGTGTATGTCTTTGTTACTTGGTGTTAGTATGTGTCTGTGTTTCTGGGTATCAGTGTATTTTTTTGTTACTTGGTGTAAGTGTATGTCTTTGTTACTTGGTGTCAGTGTATGTCTTTGTTACTTGGTGTAAGTGTGTGTCTGTGTTAATGGGTGTCAGTGTGTGTCTGTGTTATTGGGTATCAGTGTATGTCTTTGTCACTTGGTGTAAGTGTGTGTCTGTGTTACTGGGTATCAGTGTATGTCTTTGTTACTTGGTGTCAATGTATGTCTTTGTTACTTGGTGTAAGTGTATGTCTTTGTTACTTGGTGTCAGTGTATGTCTTTGTTACTTGGTGTAAGTGTGTGTCTTTGTTAATTGGTGTCCGTGTGTGTCAGTGTTACTGGGTGTCAGTTTATGTATTTGTTACTTGGTGTCTGTGTATGTCTTTGTTACTTGGTGTAAGTGTGTGTCTGTGTTACTGGGTTTCAGTGTATGTCTTTGTTAATTGGTGTTAGTATGTGTCTGTGTTACTGGGTATTAGTGTATTTCTTTGTTACTTGATGTAAGTGTATGTCTTTGTTACTTGGTGTAAGTGTATGTCTGTGTTACTTGGTGTAAGTGTGTGTCTGTGTTATTGGGTATCAGTGTATGTCTTTGTTACTTGGTCTAAGTGTGTGTCTGTGTTACTGGGTATCAGTGTATGTCTTTGTTACTTGGTGTCAGTGTATGTCTTTGTTACTTGGTGTAAGTGTATGTCTTTGTTACTTGGTGTCAGTGTATGTCTTTGTTACTTAGTGTAAGTGTGTGTCTTTGTTAATTGGTGTCCGTGTGTGTCTGTGTTACTGGGTGTCAGTTTATGTATTTGTTACTTGGTGTCTGTGTATGTCTTTGTTACTTGGTGTAAGTGTGTGTCTGTGTTACTGGGTTTCAGTGTATTTCTTTGTTAATTGGTGTTAGTATGTGTCTGTGTTACTGGGTATCAGTGTATTTCTTTGTTACTTGGTGTAAGTGTATGTCTTTGTTACTTGGTGTCAGTGTATGTCTTTGTTACTTGGTGTAAGTGTGTGTCTGTGTTACTGGGTGTCAGTGTGTGTCTGTGTTATTGGGTATCAGTGTATGTCTTTGTTACTTGGTGTAAGTGTGTGTGTGTTCCTGGGTGTCAGTTTATGTCTTTGTTACTTGGTGTAAGTGTGTGTCTGTGTTACTGGGTGTCAGTGTGTGTCTGTGTTACTTGGTGTAAGTCTGTGTCTGTGTTACTTTTTATCAGAGTATGTCTTCGTTACTTGGTGTCAGTGTATGTCTTTGTTACTTGGTGTCAGTGTGTGTCTGTGTTACTGGGTATCAGTGTCTGTCTTTGTTACTTGGTGTAAGAGTGTGTCTGTGTTACTGGGTATCAGTGTATGTCTTTGTTACTTGGTGTAAGTGAGTGTCTTTTTTACTTGCTCTCCGTGTGTGTCTGTGTTACTGGGTGTCAGTTTATGTCTTTGTTACTTGGTGTAAGTGTGTGCTTTTGATACTGGGTATCAGTGTCTGTCTTTGTTACTTTGTGTACGAGTGTGTCTGTGTTACTGGGTATCAGTGTATGTCTTTGTTACTAGGTATCAGTGTATGTCTGTGTTACTTGGTGTAAGTGTGTGTCTTTGTTACTTGGTGTCCGTGTGTGTCTGTGTTACTTGGTGTAAGTGTGTGTCTTTGTTACTTGCTCTCCGTGTGTGTCTGTGTTACTGGGTGTCAGTTTATGTCTTTGTTACTTGGTGTCAGTGTATGTCTTTGTTACTTGGTGTAAGTGTGTGTCTTTGTTACTTGGTGTCCGTGTGTGTCTGTGTTACTGGGTGTCAATTTATGTCTTTGTTACTTGGTGTCAGTGTATGTCTTTGTTACTTGGTGTAGTTTAGTTTAGTTTGTTTAGTTTGGAGATACAGCACTGAAACAGGCCCTTCGGCCCACCGAATCTGTGCCGACCATCCACCAACCATTTATACTAATCCTGCACGGATCCCACATTCCAATAACATCCCCACCGGTCCCTTTATATTTCCCTACCACTTCCCTATATTAGGGGCAATTTATGATGGCCAATTAACCTATCAACCTGCAAGTCTTTGGCATGTGGGAGGAAACCGGAGCACCCGGAGGAAACCCACGCAGACACAGGGAGAACTTGCAAACTCAGCACAGGCAGTAACCAGAATCGAACCCGGGTCGCTGGAGCTGTGAGGCTGCAGTGCTAACCACTGCGCCACTGTGCGGCCCAAGTGTGTGTGTGTGTTCCTGGGTGTCAGTTTATGTCTTTGTTACTTGGTGTCAGTGTATGTCTTTGTTACTTGGTGTAAGTGTGTGTCTGTGTTACTGGATTTCAGTGTATGTCTTTGTTACTTGGTGTAAGTGTGTGTCTGTGTTCCTGGGTATCAGTGTATGTCTTTGTAACTTGGTGTCAGTCTATGTCTTAGTTACTTGGTGTCCGTGTGTGTCTGTGTTACTGGGTGTCAGTGTATGTCTTTGTTACTTGGTGTCAATGTATGTCTTTGTTACTTGGCGTAAGTGTGTGTCTGTGTTACTGGGTATCAGTGTCTGTCTTTGTTACTTGTTGTAAGTGTGTGTTTGTGTTACTGGGTATCAGTGTATGTCTTTGTTACTTGGTGTCAGTGTATGTCTGTGCTACTTGGTGTAAGTGTGTGTCTGTGTTACTGGGTATCAGTGTTTGTCTTTGATACTTGGTGTAAGTTTGTTTCTCTGTTACTGGGTATCAGTGTATGTCTTTGTTACTTGGTGTCAGTGTATGTCTTTGTTACTAGGTGTAAGTGTGTGTCTGTGTTACTGGGTGTCAGTGTTTGTCTGTGTTACTTGGTGTAAGTGTGTATCTTTGTTACTTGGTGTCCGTGTGTGTCTGTGTTACTGGGTGTCAGTTTATGTCTTTGTTACTTGGTGTCAGTGTATGTCTTTGTTCCTTGGTGTATGTGTGTGTCTGTGTTACTGGGTGTCAGTTTATGTCTTTGTTACTTGGTGTCAGTCTATGTCTTTGTTACTTGGTGTAAGTGTGTGTCTGTGTTACTGGATATCAGTGTATGTCTTTGTTACTTGGTGTCAGTGTATGTCTGTGCTACTTGGTGTAACTGTGTGTCTGTGTTACTGGGTATCAGTGTATGTCTTTGTTACTTGGTGTAAGTTTGTGTCTGTGTTACTGGTTATCAGTGTTTGTCTTTGTTACTTGGTGTCAGTGTATGTCTTTGTTACTTGGTGTAAGTGTATGTCTTTGTTACTTGGTGTCAGTGTATGTCTTTGCTTCTTGGTGTCAGTGTGTGTCTGTGTTACTGGGTGTCAGTGTGTGTCTGTATTACTTGGTGTAAGTGTGTGTCTTTGTTAATTGGTGTCCGTGTGTGTCTGTGTTACTGGGTGTCAGTGTATGAATTTGTTACTTGGTGTAAGTGTGTGTCTTTGTTACTTGTTGTCAGTGTATGTCTTTGTTACTTTGTGTAAGAGTGTGTCTGTGTTACTGGGTATCAGTGTATTTCTTTGTTACTTGGTGTCAGTGGATGTCGGTGTTACTTGGTGTAAGTGTATATCTGCGATACTGGGTATCAGTGTCTGTCTTTGTTACTTTGTGTAAGAGTTTGTCTGTGTTACTGTTTATCAGTGTATGTCTTTGTTACTTGGTGTCAGTGTAAGTCTGTGTTACTTGGTGTCAGTGTATGTCTTTGTTACTTGGTGTAAGTGTGTGTCTGTGTTACTGGGTGTCAGTGTGTGTCTGTGTTATTGGGTATCAGTGTATGTCTTTGTTACTTGGTGTAAGTGTGTGTGTGTTCCTGGGTGTCAGTTTATGTCTTTGTTACTTGGTGTAAGTTTGTGTCTGTGTTACTGGGTGTCAGTGTGTGTCTGTGTTACTTGGTGTAAGTCTGTGTCTTTGTTACTTGGTGTCAGTGTATGTCTTCGTTATTGTGTGTCAGTGTGTGTCTTTGTTACTTGGTGTCAGTGTATGGCTGCGTTACTTGGTGCAAGTGTGTGTCTGTGATACTGGGTATCAGTGTATGTCTTTGTTACTTGGTGTAAGTGTGTGTCTGTGTTACTGGGTATCAGAGTATGTCTTTGTTACTTGGTGTAAGTGTGTGTCTGTGTTACTTGGTGTAAGTGTGTGTCTGTGTTACTGGGTATCAGTGTTTGTCTTTGTTACTGGTGTAAGTGTTTCTCTGTGTTACTGGGTGTCAGTGTATGTCTTGGTTACTTGATGTCAGTGTATGTCTTTGTTACTTGGTGTAAGTGTATGTATTTGTTACTTGGTGTCATTGTATGTCTTTGTTACTTGGTGTAAGAGTGTGTCTGTGTTACTGGGTGTCAGTGTGTGTCTATGTTACTTGGTGTAAGTCTGTGTCTTTGTTACTTGGTGTCAGTGTATGTCTTCGTTACTGGGTGTCAGTGTGTGTCTGTGTTACTTGGTGTCAGTGTATGTCTGCGTTACTTGGTGCAAGTTTGTGTCTGTGATACTGGGTATCAGTGTATGTCTTTGTTACTTGGTGTAAGTGTGTGTCTGTGTTACTGGGTATCAGAGTATGTCTTCGTTACTTGGTGTCAGTGTATGTCTTTGTTACTTGGTGTAAGTGTGTGTCTGTGTTACTGGGTATCAGTGTCTGTCTTTGTTACTTGGTGTCAGTGTATGTCTGTGTTACTTGGTGTAAGTGTGTTTCTGTGTTATTGGGTATCAGCGTATGTCTTTGTTACTTGGTGTAAGTGTGTGTCTGTGTTACTGGGTATCAGTGTATGTCTTTGTTACTTGGTGTCAGTGTATGTCTTTGTTACTTGGTGGAAGTGTATGTCTTTGTTACTTGGTTTCAGTGTATGTCTTTGTTACTTGGTGTAAGTGTGTGTCTGTGTTACTTGGTGTAAGTGTGTGTCTTTGTTAATTGGTGTCCGTGTGTGTCTGTGTTACTGGGTGTCAGTTTATGTCTTTGTTACTTGGTGTCTGTGTATGTCTTTGTTACTTGGTGTAAGTGTGTGTCTGTGTTACTGGGTATCAGTGTGTGTCTATGTTACTTGGTGTAAGTCTGTGTCTTTGTTACTTGGTGTCAGTGTATGTCTTCGTTACTGGCTGTCAGTGTGTGTCTGTGTTACTTGGTGTCAGTGTATGTCTGCGTTACTTGGTGCAAGTTTGTGTCTGTGATACTGGGTATCAGTGTATGTCTTTGTTACTTGGTGTAAGTGTGTGTCTGTGTTACTGGGTATCAGAGTATGTCTTCGTTACTTGGTGTCAGTGTATGTCTTTGTTACTTGGTGTAAGTGTGTGTCTGTGTTACTGGGTATCAGTGTCTGTCTTTGTTACTTGGTGTCAGTGTATGTCTGTGTTACTTGGTGTAAGTGTGTTTCTGTGTTATTGGGTATCAGCGTATGTCTTTGTTACTTGGTGTAAGTGTGTGTCTGTGTTACTGGGTATCAGTGTATGTCTTTGTTACTTGGTGTCAGTGTATGTCTTTGTTACTTGGTGGAAGTGTATGTCTTTGTTACTTGGTTTCAGTGTATGCCTTTGTTACTTGGTGTAAGTGTGTGTCTGTGTTACTTGGTGTAAGTGTGTGTCTTTGTTAATTGGTGTCCGTGTGTGTCTGTGTTACTGGGTGTCAGTTTATGTCTTTGTTACTTGGTGTCTGTGTATGTCTTTGTTACTTGGTGTAAGTGTGTGTCTGTGTTACTGGGTATCAGTGTCTGTCTTTGTTACTTGGTGTAAGTGTGTGTCTGTGTTACTGGGTATCAGTGTATGTCTTTGTGACTTGGTGTCCGTGTGTGTCTGTGTTACTGGGTGTCAGTGTATGTCTTTGTTACCTGGTGTCAGTGCATGTCTTTGTTACTTGGTGTAAGTGTGTGTCTGTGTTACTGGGTATCAGTGTCTGTCTTTGTTACTTGGTGTAAGTGTGTGTCTGTGTTACTTGGTGTAAGTGTGTGTCTGTGTTACTGGGTATCAGTGTTTGTCTTTGTTACTGGTGTAAGTGTGTCTCTGTGTTACTGGGTGTCAGTGTATGTCTTGGTTACTTGATGTCAGTGTATGTGTTTGTTACTTGGTGTAAGTGTATGTATTTGTTACTTGGTGTCATTGTATGTCTTTGTTACTTGGTGTAAGTGTGTGTCTGTGTTACTGGGTGTCAGTGTGTGTCTATGTTACTTGGTGTAAGTCTGTGTCTTTGTTACTTGGTGTCAGTGTATGTCTTCGTTACTGGGTGTCAGTGTGTGTCTGTGTTACTTGGTGTCAGTGTATGTCTGCGTTACTTGGTGCAAGTTTGTGTCTGTGATACTGGGTATCAGTGTATGTCTTTGTTACTTGGTGTAAGTGTGTGTCTGTGTTACTGGGTATCAGAGTATGTCTTCGTTACTTGGTGTCAGTGTATGTCTTTGTTACTTGGTGTAAGTGTGTGTCTGTGTTACTGGGTATCAGTGTCTGTCTTTGTTACTTGGTGTCAGTGTATGTCTGTGTTACTTGGTGTAAGTGTGTTTCTGTGTTATTGGGTATCAGCGTATGTCTTTGTTACTTGGTGTAAGTGTGTGTCTGTGTTACTGGGTATCAGTGTATGTCTTTGTTACTTGGTGTCAGTGTATGTCTTTGTTACTTGGTGGAAGTGTATGTCTTTGTTACTTGGTTTCAGTGTATGTCTTTGTTACTTGGTGTAAGTGTGTGTCTGTGTTACTTGGTGTAAGTGTGTGTCTTTGTTAATTGGTGTCCGTGTGTGTCTGTGTTACTGGGTGTCAGTTTATGTCTTTGTTACTTGGTGTCTGTGTATGTCTTTGTTAAATGGTGTAAGTGTGTGTCTGTGTTACTGGGTATCAGTGTCTGTCTTTGTTACTTGGTGTAAGTGTGTGTCTGTGTTACTGGGTATCAGTGTATGTCTTTGTGACTTGGTGTCCGTGTGTGTCTGTGTTACTGGGTGTCAGTGTATGTCTTTGTTACCTGGTGTCAGTGCATGTCTTTGTTACTTGGTGTAAGTGTGTGTCTGTGTTACTGGGTATCAGTGTCTGTCTTTGTTACTTGTTGTCAGTGTGTGTTTGTGTTACTGGGTATCAGTGTATGTCTTTGTTACTTGGTGTCAGTGTATGTCTGTGCTACTTGGTGTAAGTGTGTGTCTGTGTTACTGGGTTTCAGTGTATGTCTTTGTAACTTGGTGTCAGTCTATGTCTTAGTTACTTGGTGTCCGTGTGTGTCTGTGTTACTGGGTGTCAGTGTATGTCTTTGTTACTTGGTGTCAATGTATGTCTTTGTTACTTGGCGTAAGTGTGTGTCTGTGTTACTGGGTATCAGTGTCTGTCTTTGTTACTTGTTGTAAGTGTGTGTTTGTGTTACTGGGTATCAGTGTATTTCTTTGTTACTTGGTGTCAGTGTATGTCTGTGCTACTTGGTGTAAGTGTGTGTCTGTGTTACTGGGTATCAGTGTTTGTCTTTGATACTTGGTGTAAGTTTGTTTCTCTCTTACTGGGTATCAGTGTATGTCTTTGTTACTTGGTGTCAGTGTATGTCTTTGTTACTTGGTGTAAGTGTGTGTCTGTGTTACTGGGTGTCAATGTTTGTCTGTGTTACTTGGTGTAAGTGTGTATCTTTGTTACTTGGTGTCCGTGTGTGTCTGTGTTACTGGGTGTCAGTTTATGTCTTTGTTACTTGGTGTCAGTGTATTTCTTTGTTCCTTGGTGTAAGTGTGTGTCTGTGTTACTCGGTGTCAGTTTATGTCTTTGTTACTTGGTGTCAGTCTATGTCTTTGTTACTTGGTGTAAGTGTGTGTCTGTGTTACTGGATATCAGTGTATGTCTTTCTTACTTGGTGTCAGTGTATGTCTTTGTTACTTGGTGTAAGTGTATGTCTTTGTTACTTGGTGTCAGTTTATGTCTTTGTTACTTGGTGTAAGTGTGTGTCTTTGTTAATTGGTGTCCGTGTGTGTCTGTGTTACTGGGTGTCAATTTATGTATTTGTTACTTGGTGTCTGTGTATGTCTTTGTTACTTGGTGTAAGTGTGTGTCTGTGTTACTGGGTTTCAGTGTATGTCTTTGTTAATTGGTGTTAGTATGTGTCTGTGTTACTGGATATCAGTGTATTTCTTTGTTACTTGGTGTAAGTGTATGTCTTTGTTACTTGGTGTCAGTGTATGTCTTTGTTACTTGGTGTAAGTGTATGTCTGTGTTACTTGGTGTAAGTGTGTGTCTGTGTTATTGGGTATCAGTGTATGTCTTTGTTACTTGGTGTAAGTGTGTGTCTGTGTTACTGGGTATCAGTGTATGTCTTTGTTACTTGGTGTCAGTGTATGTCTTTGTTACTTGGTGTAAGTGTATGTCTTTGTTACTTGGTGTCAGTGTATGTCTTTGTTACTTGGTGTAAGTGTGTGTCTTTGTTAATTGGTGTCCGTGTGTGTCTGTGTTACTGGGTGTCAGTTTATGTATTTGTTACTTGGTGTCTGTGTATGTCTTTGTTACTTGGTGTAAGTGTGTGTCTGTGTTACTGGGTTTCAGTGTATGTCTTTGTTAATTGGTGTTAGTATGTGTCTGTGTTACTGGGTATCAGTGTATTTCTTTGTTACTTGGTGTAAGTGTATGTCTTTGTTACTTGGTGTCAGTGTATGTCTTTGTTACTTGGTGTAAGTGTGTGTCTGTGTTACTGGGTGTCAGTGTGTGTCTGTGTTATTGGGGATCAGTGTATGTCTTTGTTACTTGGTGTAAGTGTGTGTGTGTTCCTGGGTGTCAGTTTATGTCTTTGTTACTTGGTGTAAGTGTGTGTCTGTGTTAGTGGGTGTCAGTGTGTGTCAGTGTTACTTGGTGTAAGTCTGTGTCTTTGTTACTTGGTGTCAGTGTATGTCTTCGTTACTGGGTGTCAGTGTGTGTCTTTGCTACTTGGTGTCAGTGTATATCTGCGTTACTTGGTGCAAGTGTGTGTCTGTGATACTGGGTATCAGTGTATGTCTTTGTTACTTGGTGTAAGTGTGTGTCTGTGTTACTGGGTATCAGAGTATTTCTTCGTTACTTGGTGTCAGTGTATGTCTTTGTTACTTGGTGTAAGTGTGTGTCTGTGTTACTGGGTATCAGTGTCTGTCTTTGTTACTTGGTGTAAGAGTGTGTCTGTGTTACTGGGTATCAGTGTATGTCTTTGTTACTTGGTGTAAGTGTGTGTCTTTTTTACTTGCTCTCCGTGTGTGTCTGTGTTACTGGGTGTCAGTTTATGTCTTTGTTACTTGGTGTAAGTGTGTGTCTGTGATACTGGGTATCAGTGTCTGTCTTTGTTACTTTGTGTAAGAGTGTGTCTGTGTTACTTGGTATCAGTTTATGTCTTTGTTACTTGGTGTCAGTGTATGTCTTTGTTACTTGGTGTAAGTGTGTGTCTTTGTTACTTGGTGTCCGTGTGTGTCTGTGTTACTTGGTGTAAGTGTGTGTCTTTGTTACTTGGTGTCCGTGTGTGTCTGTGTTACTGGGTGTCAGTTTATGTCTTTGTTACTTGGTGTCAGTGTATGTCTTTGTTACTTGGTGTCAGTGTGTGTCTGTGTTACTGGGTATCAGTGTCTGTCTTTGTTACTTGGTGTAAGAGTGTGTCTGTGTTACTGGGTATCAGTGTATGTCTTTGTTACTTGGTGTAAGTGTGTGTCTTTTTTACTTGCTCTCCGTTTGTGTCTGTGTTACTGGGTGTCAGTTTATGTCTTTGTTACTTGGTGTAAGTGTGTGTCTGTGATACTGGGTATCAGTGTCTGTCTTTGTTACTTGGTGTAAGTGTGTGTCTGTGTTACTGGGTATCAGAGTATGTCTTCGTTACTTGGTGTCAGTGTATGTCTTTGTTACTTGGTGTAAGTGTGTGTCTGTGTTACTGGGTATCAGTGTCTGTCTTTGTTACTTGGTGTAAGAGTGTGTCTGTGTTACTGGGTATCAGTGTATGTCTTTGTTACTTGGTGTAAGTGTGTGTCTTTTTTACTTGCTCTCCGTGTGTGTCTGTGTTACTGGGTGTCAGTTTATGTCTTTGTTACTTGGTGTAAGTGTGTGTCTGTGATACTGGGTATCAGTGTCTGTCTTTGTTACTTTGTGTAAGAGTGTGTCTGTGTTACTTGGTATCAGTTTATGTCTTTGTTACTTGGTGTAAGTGTGTGTCTTTGTTACTTGGTGTCCGTGTGTGTCTGTGTTACTTGGTGTAAGTGTGTGTCTTTGTTACTTGGTGTCCGTGTGTGTCTGTGTTACTGGGTGTCAGTTTATGTCTTTGTTACTTGGTGTCAGTGTATGTCTTTGTTACTTGGTGTCAGTGTATGTCTTTGTTACTTGGTGTTGTTTAGTTTAGTTTGTTTAGTTTAGAGATACAGCACTGAAACAGGCCCTTCGGCCCACCGAGTCTGTGCCGACCATCAACCAACCATTTATACTAATCCGGCACGAATCCCACATTCGAATAACATCCCCACCGGTCCCTTTATATTTCCCTACCACTTCCCTATATTAGGGGCAATTTATGATGGCCAATTAACCTATCAACCTGCAAGTCTTTGGCATGTGGGAGGAAACCGGAGCACCCGGAGGAAACCCACGCAGACACAGGGAGAACTTGCAAACTCCGCACAGTCAGTACCCAGAATCGAACCCGGGTCGCTGGAGCTGTGAGGCTGCAGTGCTAACCACTGCGCCACTGTGCGGCCCAAGTGTGTGTGTGAGTGTGTGTTCCTGGGTGTCAGTTTATGTCTTTGTTACTTGGTGTCAGTGTATGTCTTTGTTACTTGGTGTAAGAGTGTGTCTGTGTTACTGGGTATCAGTGCATGTCTTGGTTACTTGGTGTCAGTGTATGTCGGTGTTACTTGGTGTAAGTGTGTATCTGTGTTACTGGGTATCAGTGTATGTCTTTGATACTTGGTGTACGTTTGTGTCTCTGTTACTGGGTATCAGTGTATGTCTTTGTTACTTGGTGTCAGTGTATGTCTTTGTTACTTGGTGTAAGTGTGTGTCTGTGTTACTGGATATCAGTGTATGTCTTTGTTACTTGGTGTAAGTGTGTGTCTGTGTTCCTGGGTATCAGTGTATGTCTTTGTTACTTGGTGTCAGTCTATGTCTTAGTTACTTGGTGTCCGTGTGTGTCTGTGTTACTGGATATCAGTGTATGTCTTTGTTACTTGGTGTAAGTTTGTGTCTGTGTTACTGGGTATCAGTGTATGTCTTTGTAACTTGGTGTCAGTCTATGTCTTAGTTACTTGGTGTCCGTGTGTGTCTGTGTTACTGGGTGTCAGTGTATGTCTTTGTTACTTGGTGTCAATGTATGTCTTTGTTACTTGGCGTAAGTTTGTGTCTGTGTTACTGGATATCAGTGTATGTCTGTGCTACTTGGTGTAACTGTGTGTCTGTGTTACTGGGTATCAGTGTCTGTCTTTGTTACTTGTTGTAAGTGTGTGTTTGTGTTACTGGGTATCAGTGTATGTCTTTGTTACTTGGTGTCAGTGCATGTCTGTGCTACTTGGTGTAAGTGTGTGTCTGTGTTACTGGGTATCAGTGTTTGTCTTTGATACTTGGTGTAAGTTTGTTTCTCTGTTACTGGGTATCAGTGTATGTCTTTGTTTCTTGGTGTAAGTGTATATCTTTGTCACTTGGTGTCCGTGTGTGTCTGTGTTACTGGGTGTCAGTTTATGTCTTTGTTACTTGGTGTCAGTGTATGTCTTTGTTCCTTGGTGTAAGTGTGTGTCTGTGTTACTGGGTGTCAGTTTATGTCTTTGTTACTTGGTGTCAGTCTATGTCTTTGTTACTTGGTGTAAGTGTGTGTCTGTGTTACTGGATATCAGTGTATGTCTTTGTTACTTGGTGTCAGTGTAAGTCTGTGCTACTTGGTGTAACTGTGTGTCTGTGTTACTGGGTATCAGTGTATGTCTTTGTTACTTGGTGTAAGTTTGTGTCTGTGTTACTGGTTATCAGTGTTTGTCTTTGTTACTTGGTGTCAGTGTATGTCTTTGTTACTTGGTGTAAGTGTATGTCTTTGTTACTTGGTGTCAGTGTATGTCTTTGCTTCTTGGTGTAAGTGTGTGTCTGTGTTACTGGGTGTCAGTGTGTGTCTGTATTACTTGGTGTAAGTGTGTGTCTTTGTTAATTGGTGTCCGTGTGTGTCTGTGTTACTGGGTGTCAGTGTATGACTTTGTTACTTGGTGTAAGTGTGTGTCTTTGTTACTTGGTGTCAGTGTATGTCTTTGTTACTTTGTGTAAGAGTGTGTCTGTGTTACTGGGTATCAGTGTATTTCTTTGTTACTTGGTGTCAGTGTATGTCGGTGTTACTTGGTGTAAGAGTTTGTCTGTGTTACTGGGTATCAGTGTATGTCTTTGTTACTTGGTGTCAGTGTAAGTCTGTGTTACTTGGTGTCAGTGTATGTCTTTGTTACTTGGTGTAAGTGTGTGTCTGTGTTACTGGGTGTCAGTGTGTGTCTGTGTTATTGGGTATCAGTGTATGTCTTTGTTACTTGGTGTAAGTGTGTGTGTGTTCCTGGGTGTCAGTTTATGTCTTTGTTACTTGGTGTAAGTGTGTGTCTGTGTTACTGGGTGTCAGTGTGTGTCTGTGTTACTTGGTGTAAGTCTGTGTCTTTGTTACTTGGTGTCAGTGTATGTCTTCGTTACTGGGTGTCAGTGTGTGTCTTTGTTACTTGGTGTCAGTGTATGGCTGCGTTACTTGGTGCAAGTGTGTGTCTGTGATACTGGGTATCAGTGTATGTCTTTGTTACTTGGTGTAAGTGTGTGTCTGTGTTACTGGGTATCAGAGTATGTCTTCGTTACTTGGTGTCAGTGTATGTCTTTGTTACTTGGTGTAAGTGTGTGTCTGTGTTACTGGGTATCAGTGTCTGTCTTTGTTACTTGGTGTAAGAGTGTGTCTGTGTTACTGGGTATCAGTGTATGTCTTTGTTACTTGGTGTAAGTGTGTGTCTTTGTTACTTGCTCTCCGTGTGTGTCTGTGTTACTGGGTGTCAGTTTATGTCTTTGTTACTTGGTGTAAGTGTGTGTCTGTGATACTGGGTATCAGTGTCTGTCTTTGTTACTTTGTGTAAGAGTGTGTCTGTGTTACTGGGTATCAGTGTATGTCTTTGTTACTTGGTGTCAGTGTATGTCTGTGTTACTTGGTGTAAGTGTGTGTCTTTGTTACTTGGTGTCCGTGTGACTGGGTATCAGTGTATGTCTTTGATACTTGGTGTACGTTTGTGTCTCTGTTACTGGGTGCCAGTGTATGTTTTTGTTACTTGGTGACAGTGTATGTCTTTGTTACTTGGTGTAAGTGTATGTCTTTGTTACTTGGTGTCAGTGTGTGTCTGTGTTACTTGGTGTAAGTGTGTGTCTTTGTTACTTGGTGTCCGTGTGTGTCTGTGTTACTGGGTGTCAGTTTATGTCTTTGTTACTTGGTGTCAGTGTATGTCTTTGTTACTTGGTGTAGTTTAGTTTAGTTTGTTTAGTTTAGAGATACAGCACTGAAACAGGCCCTTCGGCCCACCTAGTCTGTGCCGACCATCAACCAACCATTTATACTAATCCTGCACGAATCCCACATTCCAATAACATCCCCACCGGTCCCATTATATTTCCCTACCACTTCCCTATATTAGGGGCAATTTATGATGGCCAATTAACCTATCAACCTGCAAGTCTTTGGCATGTGGGAGGAAAGCGGAGCACCCGGAGGAAACCCACGCAGACACAGGGAGAACTTGCAAACTCCGCACAGGCAGTACCCAGAATCGAACCCGGGTCGCTGGAGCTGTGAGACTGCAGTGCTAACCACTGCGCCACTGTGCCGCCCAAGTGTGTGTGTGTGTTCCTGGGTGTCAGTTTATGTCTTTGTTACTTGGTGTCAGTGTATGTCTTTGTTACTTGGTGTAAGTGTGTGTCTGTGTTACTGGATATCAGTGTATGTCTTTGTTACTTGGTGTAAGTGTGTGTCTTTGTTACTTGGTGTAAGTGTATGTCTTAGTTACTTGGTGTCCGTGTGTGTCTGTGTTACTGGGTGTCAGTGTATGTCTTTGTTACTTGGTGTCAATGTATGTCTTTGTTACTTGGCGTAAGTGTGTGTCTGTGTTACTGGGTATCAGTGTCTGTCTTTGTTACTTGTTGTAAGTGTGTGTTTGTGTTACTGGGTATCAGTGTATGTCTTTGTTACTTGGTGTCAGTGTATGTCTTTGTTCCTTGGTGTAAGTGTGTGTCTGTGTTACTGGGTGTCAGTTTATGTCTTTGTTACTTGGTGTCAGTCTATGTCTTTGTTACTTGGTGTAAGTGTGTGTCTGTGTTACTGGGTATCAGTGTATGTCTTTGTTACTTGGTGTCAGTGTATGTCTGTGCTACTTGGTGTAACTGTGTGTCTGTGTTACTGGGTATCAGTGTATGTCTTTGTTACTTGGTGTAAGTTTGTGTCTGTGTTACTGGGTATCAGTGTATGTCTTTGTTACTTGGTGTCAGTGTATGTCTTTGTTACTTGGTGTAAGTGTATGTCTTTGTTACTTGGTGTCAGTGTATGTCTTTGCTACTTGGTGTAAGTGTGTGTCTGTGTTACTGGGTGTCAGTGTGTGTCTGTATTACTTGGTGTAAGTGTGTGTCTTTGTTAATTGGTGTCCGTGTGTGTCTGTGTTACTGGGTGTCAGTGTATGACTTTGTTACTTGGTGTAAGTGTGTGTCTTTGTTACTTGGTGTCAGTGTATGTCTTTGTTACTTTGTGTAAGAGTGTGTCTGTGTTACTGTGTATCAGTGTATTTCTTTTTTACTTGGTGTCAGTGTATGTCGGTGTTACTTGGTGTAAGTGTGTGTCTGTGATACTGGGTATCAGTGTCTGTCTTTGTTACTTTGTGTAAGAGTTTGTATGTGTTACTGGGTATCAGTGTATGTCTTTGTTACTTGGTGTCAGTTATGTCTGTCTTACTTGGTGTAAGTGTGTGTCTTTGTTACTTGGTGTCCGTGTGTGTCTGTGTTACTGGGTATCAGTGTATGTCTTTGATACTTGGTGTAAGTTTGTGTCTCTGTTACTGGGTGCCAGTGTATGTCTTTGTTACTTGGTGTCAGTGTATGTCTTTGTTACTTGGTGTAAGTGTGTGTCTGTGTTACTGATTATCAGTGTATGTCTTTGTTACTTGGTGTAAGTGTGTGTCTGTGTTCCTGGGTATCAGTGTATGTCTTTGTTACTTGGTGTAAGTTTCTGTCTGTGTTACTGGGTATCAGTGTATGTCTTTGTAACTTGGTGTCAGTCTATGTCTTTGTTACTTGGTGTAAGTGTATGTCTTAGTTACTTGGTGTCCGTGTGTGTCTGTGTTACTGGGTGTCAGTGCATGTCTTTGTTACTTGGTGTCAATGTATGTCTTTGTTACTTGGCGTAAGTGTGTGTCTGTGTTACTGGGTATCAGTGTCTGTCTTTGTTACTTGTTGTAAGTGTGTGTTTGTGTTACTGGGTATCAGTGTATGTCTTTGTTACTTGGTGTCAGTGTATGTCTGTGCTACTTGGTGTAAGTGTGTGTCGGTGTTACTGGGTATCAGTGTATGTCTTTGATACTTGGTGTAATTTTGTTTCTCTGTTACTGGGTATCAGTGTATGTCTTTGTTACTTGGTGTAAGTGTGTGTCTGTGTTCCTGGGTATCAGTGTATGTCTTTGTTACTTGGTGTAAGTTTGTGTCTGTGTTACTGGGTATCAGTGTATGTCTTTGTAACTTGGTGTCAGTCTATGTCTTAGTTACTTGGTGTCCGTGTGTGTCTGTGTTACTGGGTGTCAGTGTATGTCTTTGTTACTTGGTGTCAATGTATGTCTTTGTTACTTGGCGTAAGTGTGTGTCTGTGTTACTGGGTATCAGTGCCTGTCTTTGTTACTTGTTGTAAGTGTGTGTTTGTGTTACTGGGTATCAGTGTATGTCTTTGTTACTTGGTGTCAGTGTATGTCTGTGCTACTTGGTGTAAGCGTGTGTCTGAGTTACTGGGTATCAGTGTATGTCTTTGATACTTGGTGTAAGTTTGTTTCTCTGTTACTGGGTATCAGTGTATGTCTTTGTTACTTGGTGTAAGTGTATGTCTTTGTTACTTGGTGTAAGTGTGTGTCTGTGTTACTGGGTGTCAGTGTTTGTCTGTGTTACTTGGTGTAAGTGTGTATCTTTGTTACTTGGTGTCCGTGTGTTTCTGTGTTACTGGGTGTCAGTTTATGTCTTTGTTACTTGGTGTCAATGTATGTCTTTGCTCCTTGGTGTAAGTGTGTGTCTGTGTTACTGGGTGTCAGTTTATGTCTTTGTTACTTGGTGTCAGTCTATATCTTTGTTACTTGGTGTAAGTGTGTGTCTGTGTTACTGGATATCAGTGTATGTCTTTGTTACTTGGTGTCAGTGTATGTCTGTGCTACTTGATGTAACTGTGTGTCTGTGTTACTGGGTATCAGTGTATGTCTCTGTTACTTGGTGTAAGTTTGTGTCTGTGTTACTGGTTATCAGTGTTTGTCTTTGTTACTTGGTGTCAGTGTATGTCTTTGTTACTTGGTGTAAGTGTATGTCTTTGTTACTTGGTGTCAGTGTATGTCTTTGCTTCTTGGTGTAAGTGTGTGTCTGTGTTACTGGGTGTCAGTGTGTGTCTGTATTACTTGGTGTAAGTGTGTGTCTTTGTTAATTGGTGTCCGTGTGTGTCTGTGTTACTGGGTGTCAGTGTATGACTTTGTTACTTGGTGTAAGTGTGTGTCTTTGTTACTGGGTATCAGTGTATTTCTTTGTTACTTGGTGTCAGTGTATGTCGGTGTTACTTGGTGTAAGTGTGTGTCTGTGATACTGGGTATCAGTGTCTGTCTTTGTTACTTTGTGTAAGAGTTTGTCTGTGTTACTGGGTATCAGTGTATATCTTTGTTACTTGGTGTCAGAGTATGTCTGTGTTATTTGGTGTCAGTGTATGTCTTTGTTACTTGGTGTAAGTGTGTGTCTGTGTTACTGGGTGTCAGTGTGTGTCTGTGTTATTGGGTATCAGTGTATGTCTTTGTTACTTGGTGTAAGTGTGTGTCTGTGTTACTGGGTGTCAGTGTGTGTCTGTGTTACTTGGTGTAAGTCTGTGTCTTTGTTACTTGGTGTCAGTGTATGTCTTCGTTACTGGGTGTCAGTGTGTGTCTTTGTTACTTGGTGTCAGTGTATGGCTGCGTTACTTGGTGCAAGTGTGTGTCTCTGATACTGGGTATCAGTGTATGTCTTTGTTACTTGGTGTAAGTGTGTGTCTGTGTGACTGGGTATCAGAATATGTCTTCGTTACTTGGTGTCAGTGTATGTCTTTGTTACTTGGTGTAAGTGTGTGTCTGTGTTACTGGGTATCAGTGTCTGTCTTTGTTACTTGGTGTAAGAGTGTGTCTGTGTTACTGGGTATCAGTGTATGTCTTTGTTACTTGGTGTAAGTGTGTGTCTTTGTTACTTGCTCTCCGTGTGTGTCTGTGTTACTGGGTGTCATTTCATGTCTTTGTTACTTGGTGTAAGTGTGTGTCTGTGATACTGGGTATCAGTGTCTGTCTTTGTTACTTTGTGTAAGAGTGTGTCTGTGTTACTGGGTATCAGTGTATGTCTTTGTTACTTGGTGTCAGTGTATGTCTGTGTTACTTGGTGTAAGTGTGTGTCTTTGTTACTTGGTGTCCGTGTTACTGGGTATCGGTGTATGTCTTTGATACTTGGTGTACGTTTGTGTCTCTGTTACTGGGTGCCAGTGTATGTCTTTGTTACTTGGTGAAAGTGTATGTCTTTGTTACTTGGTGTAAGTGTATGTCTTTGTTACTTGGTGTCAGTGTGTGTCTGTGTTACTTGGTGTAAGTGTGTGTCTTTGTTACTTGGTGTCCGTGTGTGTCTGTGTTACTGGGTGTCAGTTTATGTCTTTGTTACTTGGTGTCAGTGTATGTCTTTGTTACTTGGTGTAGTTTAGTTTAGTTTGTTTAGTTTAGAGATACAGCACTGAAACAGGCCCATTCGGCCCACCGAGTCTGTGCCGACCATCAACCAACCATTTATACTAATCCTGCACGAATCCCACATTCCAATAACATCCCCACCGGTCCCTTTATATTTCCCTACCTCTTCCCTATATTAGGGGCAATTTATGATGGCCAATTAACCTATCAACCTGCAAGTCTTTGGCATGTGGGAGAAAACCGGAGCACCCGGAGGAAACCCACGCAGACACAGGGAGAACTTGCAAACTCCGCACAGGCAGTACCCAGAATCGAACCCGGGTCGCTGGAGCTGTGAGGCTGCAGTGCTAACCACTGCGCCACTGTGCCGCGCAAGTGTGTGTGTGTGTTCCTGGGTGTCAGTTTATGTCTTTGTTACTTGGTGTCAGTGTATGTCTTTGTTACTTGGTGTAAGTGTGTGTCTGTGTTACTGGATATCAGTGTATGTCTTTGTTACTTGGTGTAAGTGTGTGTCTTTGTTACTTGGTGTAAGTGTATGTCTTAGTTACTTGGTGTCCGTGTGTGTCTGTGTTACTGGGTGTCAGTGTATGTCTTTGTTACTTGGTGTCAATGTATGTCTTTGTTACTTGGCGTAAGTGTGTGTCTGTGTTACTGGGTATCAGTGTCTGTCTTTGTTACTTGTTGTAAGTGTGTGTTTGTGTTACTGGGTATCAGTGTATGTCTTTGTTACTTGGTGTCAGTGTATGTCTGTGCTACTTGGTGTAAGTGTGTGTCTGTGTTACTGGGTATCAGTGTATGTCTTTGATACTTGGTGTAAGTTTGTTTCTCTGTTACTGGGTATCAGTGTATGTCTTTGTTAATTGGTGTCAGTGTATGTCTTTGTTACTTGGTGTAAGTGTGTGTCTGTGTTACTGGGTGTCAGTGTTTGTCTGTGTTACTTGGTGTAAGTGTGTATCTTTGTTACTTGGTGTCCGTGTGTGTCTGTGTTACTGGGTGTCAGTTTATGTCGTTGTTACTTGGTGTCAGTGTATTTCTTTGTTCCTTGGTGTAAGTGTGTGTCTGTGTTACTGGGTGTCAGTTTATGTCTTTGTTACTTGGTGTCAGTCTATGTCTTTGTTACTTGGTGTAAGTGTGTGTCTGTGTTACTGGATATCAGTGTATGTCTTTGTTACTTGGTGTCAGTGTATGTCTGTGCTACTTGGTGTAACTGTGTGTCTGTGTTACTGGGTATCAGTGTATGTCTTTGTTACTTGGTGTAAGTTTGTGTCTGTGTTACTGGTTATCAGTGTATGTCTTTGTTACTTGGTGTCAGTGTATGTCTTTGTTACTTGGTGTAAGTGCATGTCTTTGTTACTTGGTGTCAGTGTATGTCTTTGCTACTTGGTGTAAGTGTGTGTCTGTGTTACTGGGTGTCAGTGTATGACTTTGTTACTTGGTGTAAGTGTGTGTCTTTGTTACTTGGTGTCAGTGTATGTCTTTGTTACTTTGTGTAAGAGTGTGTCTGTGTTACTGGGTATCAGTGTATTTCTTTGTTACTTGGTGTCAGTGTATGTCGGTGTTACTTGGTTTAAGTGTGTGTCTGTGATACTGGGTATCAGTGTCTGTCTTTGTTACTTTGTGTAAGAGTTTGTCTGTGTTACTGGGTATCAGTGTATGTCTTTGTTACTTGGTGTCAGTGTATGTCTGCGTTACTTGGTGTAAGTGTGTGTCTTTGTTACTTGGTGTCCGTGTCTGTCTGTGTTACTGGGTATCAGTGTATGTCTTTGATACTTGGTGTAAGTTGGTGTCTCTGTTACTGGGTGCCAGTGTATGTCTTTGTAACTTGGTGTCAGTGTATGTCTTTGTTACTTGGTGTAAGTGTATGTCTTTGTTACTTGGTGTCAGTGTGTGTCTGTGTTACTTGGTGTAAGTGTGTGTGTTTGTTACTTGGTGTCCGTGTTACTGGGTATCGGTGTATGTCTTTGATATTTGGTGTACGTTTGTGTCTCTGTTACTGGGTGCCAGTGTATGTCTTTGTTACTTGGTGACAGTGTATGTCTTTGTTACTTGGTGTAAGTGTATGTCTTTGTTACTTGGTGTCAGTGTGTGTCTGTGTTACTTGGTGTAAGTGTGTGTCTTTGTTACTTGGTGTCCGTGTGTTTCTGTGTTACTGGGTGTCAGTTTATGTCTTTGTTACTTGGTGTCAGTGTATGTCTTTGTTACTTGGTGTAGTTTAGTTTAGTTTGTTTAGTTTAGAGATACAGCACTGAAACAGGCCCTTCGGCCCACCGAGTCTGTGCCGACCATCAACCAACCATTTATACTAATCCTGCACGAATCCCACATTCCAATAACATCCCCACCGGTCCCTTTATATTTCCCTACCTCTTCCCTATATTAGGGGTATTTATGATGGCCAATTAACCTATCAACCTGCAAGTCTTTGGCATGTGGGAGAAAACCGGAGCACCCGGAGGAAACCCACGCAGACACAGGGAGAACTTGCAAACTCCGCTCAGGCAGTACACAGAATCGAACCCGGGTCGCTGGAGCTGTGAGGCTGCAGTGCTAACCACTGCGCCACTGTGCCGCCCAAGTGTGTGTGTGTGTTCCTGGGTGTCAGTTTATGTCTTTGTTACTTGGTGTCAGTGTATGTCTTTGTTACTTGGTGTAAGTGTGTGTCTGTGTTACTGGATATCAGTGTATGTCTTTGTTACTTGGTGTAAGTGTGTGTCTTTGTTACTTGGTGTAAGTGTATGTCTTAGTTACTTGGTGTCCGTGTGTGTCTGTGTTACTGGGTGTCAGTGTATGTCTTTGTTACTTGGTGTCAATGTATGTCTTTGTTACTTGGCGTAAGTGTGTGTCTGTGTTACTGGGTATCAGTGTCTGTCTTTGTTACTTGTTGTAAGTGTGTGTTTGTGTTACTGGGTATCAGTGTATGTCTTTGTTACTTGGTGTCAGTGTATGTCTGTGCTACTTGGTGTAAGTGTGTGTCTGTGTTACTGGGTATCAGTGTATGTCTTTGATACTTGGTGTAAGTTTGTTTCTCTGTTACTGGGTATCAGTGTATGTCTTTGTTACTTGGTGTCAGTGTATGTCTTTGTTACTTGGTGTAAGTGTGTGTCTGTGTTACTGGGTGTCAGTGTTTGTCTGTGTTACTTGGTGTAAGTGTGTATCTTTGTTACTTGGTGTCCGTGTGTGTCTGTGTTACTGGGTGTCAGTTTATGTCTTTGTTACTTGGTGTCAGTGTATGTCTTTGTTCCTTGGTGTAAGTGTGTGTCTGTGTTACTGGGTGTCAGTTTATGTCTTTGTTACTTGGTGTCAGTCTATGTCTTTGTTACTTGGTGTAAGTGTGTGTCTGTGTTACTGGATATCAGTGTATGTCTTTGTTACTTGGTGTCAGTGTATGTCTGTACTACTTGGTGTAACTGTGTGTCTGTGTTACTGGGTATCAGTGTATGTCTTTGTTACTTGGTGTAAGTTTGTGTCTGTGTTACTGGTTATCAGTGTATGTCTTTGTTACTTGGTGTCAGTGTATGTCTTTGTTACTTGGTGTAAGTGCATGTCTTTGTTACTTGGTGTCAGTGTATGTCTTTGCTACTTGGTGTAAGTGTGTGTCTGTGTTACTGGGTGTCAGTGTATGACTTTGTTACTTGGTGTAAGTGTGTGTCTTTGTTACTTGGTGTCAGTGTATGTCTTTGTTACTTTGTGTAAGAGTGTGTCTGTGTTACTGGGTATCAGTGTATTTCTTTGTTACTTGGTGTCAGTGTATGTCGGTGTTACTTGGTTTAAGTTTGTGTCTCTGTTACTGGGTGCCAGTGTATGTCTTTGTTACTTGGTGTCAGTGTATGTCTTTGTTACTTGGTGTAAGTGTATGTCTTTGTTACTTGGTGTCAGTGTGTGTCTGTGTTACTTGGTGTAAGTGTGTGTCTTTGTTACTTGGTGTCCGTGTGTGTCTGTGTTACTGGGTGTCAGTTTATGTCTTTGTTACTTGGTGTCAGTGTCTGTCTTTGTTACTTGGTGTAGTTTAGTTTAGTTTGTTTAGTTTAGATATACAGCACTGAAACAGGCCCTTCGGCCCACCGAGTCTGTGCCGACCATCAACCTACCATTTTTACTAATCCTGCACGAATCCCACATTCCAATAACATCCCCACCGGTCCCCTTATATTTCCCTACCACTTCCCTATATTAGGGGCAATTTATGATGGCCAATTAACCTATCAACCTGCAAGTCTTTGGCATGTGGGAGGAAACCGGAGCACCGGGAGGAAACCCACGCAGACACAGGGAGAACTTGCAAACTCCGCACAGGCAGTACCCAGAATCGAACCCGGGTCGCTGGAGCTGTGAGGCTGCAGTGCTAACCACTGCGCCACTGTGCCGCCCAAGTGTGTGTGTGTGTGTGTTCCTGGGTGTCAGTTTATGTCTTTGTTACTTGGTGTCAGTGTATGTCTTTGTTACTTGGTGTAAGTGTGTGTCTGTGTTACTGGATATCAGTGTATGTCTTTGTTACTTGGTGTAAGTGTGTGTCTGTGTTCCTGGGTATCAGTGTATGTCTTTGTTACTTGGTGTAAGTTTCTGTCTGTGTTACTGGGTATCAGTGTATGTCTTTGTAACTTGGTGTCAGTCTATGTCTTTGTTACTTGGTGTAAGTGTGTGTCTGTGTTACTGGGTGTCAGTGTATGTCTTTGTTACTTGGTGTCAATGTATATCTTTGTTACTTGGTGTAAGTGTGTGTCTTTGTTACTTGGTGTCAGTGTGTGTCTTTGCTACTTGGTGTAAGTGTGTGTCTGTGTTACTGTGTGTCAGTGTTTGTCTGTGTTACTTGGTGTAAGTGTGTATCTTTGTTACTTGGTGTAAGTGTGTGTCTGTGTTACTGGGTATCAGTGTATGTCTTTGTTACTTGGTGTCAGTCTATGTCTTTGTTACTTGGTGTAAGTGTGTGTCTTTGTTACTTGGTGTCAGTGTGTGTCTTTGCTACTTGGTGTAAGTGTGTGTCTGTGTTACTGGGTGTCAGTGTGTGTCTGTATTACTTGGTATAAGTGTGTGTCTTTGTTACTTGGTGTCCGTGTGTGTCTCTGTTACTGGGTGTCAGTGTATGACTTTGTTACTTGGTGTCAGTGCATGTCTTTGTTACTTGGTGTCAGTGTGTGTCTGTGTTACTGGGTATCAGTGTCTGTCTTTGTTGCTTGGTGTAAGGGTGTGTTTGTGTTACTGGGTATCAGTGTATGTCTTTGTTACTTGCTGTCAGTGTATGTCTGTGCTACTTGGTGTAAGTGTGTGTCTGTGTTACTGGGTATCAGTGTATGTCTTTGTTACTTGGTGTCAATGTATGTCTTTGTTACTTGGTGTAAGTGCATGTCTTTGTTACTTGGTGTCAGTGTATGTCTTTGTTACTTGGTGTAAGTGTGTGTCTGTGTTACTGGGTGTCAGTGTGTGTCTGTGTTACTTGGTGTAAGTGTGTGTCTTTGTTACTTGGTGTCCGTGTGTGTCTGTGTTACTGGGTGTCAGTTTATGTCTTTGTTACTTGATGTCAGTGTATGTCTTTTTTACATGGTGTACGTGTTTGTCTGTGTTACTGGGTATCAGTGTCTGTCTTTGTTACTTGGTGTAAGTGTGTGTCTGTGTTACTGGGTATCAGTGTATGTCTTTGTAACTTGGTGTCAGTGTATGTCTGTGTTACTTGGTGTAATTGTGTGTCTCTGTTTCTGGGTATCAGTGTATGTCTTTGTGACTTGGTGTCAGTGTATGTCTTTGTTAATGGGTGTCTGTGTGTGTGTTTGTGACTTGGTGTCAGTGTATGTCTTTGTTACTTGGTGTAAGTGTGTGTCTGTGTTACTGGGTATCAGTGTATTTCTTTGTTACTTGGTGTCAGTGTATGTCTGTGTTACTTGGTGTAAGTGTGTGTCTGTGTTACTGGGTATCAGTGTATGTCTTTGTTACTTGGTGTAAGTGTGTGCCTGTTATACTGGGTATCCGTGTCTGTCTTTGTTACTTGGTGTAAGTGTGTGTCTGTGTTACTGGGTATCAGTGTACTTCTTTGTTACTTGGTGTCAGTGTATTTCTTTGTTACATGGTGTAAGTGTGTGTCTGCGTTACTGGGTATCAGTGTATGTCTTTGTTACTTGGCGTCAGTGCATGTCAAAATACTTGGTGCAAGTGTATGTCTTTGTTACTTGGTGTAATTGTCTGTCTTTGTTACTTGGTGTCAGTGTATGTCTGTGTTACTTGGTGTAAGTGTGTGTCTTTGTTACTTGGTGTCAGTGTATGTCTTTGTTACTTGATGTCAGTGTATGTCTTTGTTCCTTGGTGTAAGTGTGTGTCTGTGTTACTGGGTGTCAGTTTATGTCTTTGTTACTTGGTGTCAGTCTATGTCTTTGTTACTTGGTGTAAGTGTGTGTCTGTGTTACTGGATATCAGTGTATGTCTTTGTTACTTGGTGTCAGTGTATGTCTGTGCTACTTGGTGTAACTGTGTGTCTGTGTTACTGGGTATCCTTGTATGTCTTTGTTACTTGTTGTAAGTTTGTGTCACTGGTTATCAGTGTATGTCTTTGTTACTTGGTGTCATTGTATGTCTTTGTTACTTGGTGTAAGTGTATGTCTTTGTTACTTGGTGTCAGTGTATGTCTTTGCTACTTGGTGTAAGTGTGTGTCTGTGTTACTGGGTGTCAGTGTGTGTCTGTATTACTTGGTGTAAGTGTGTGTCTTTGTTAATTGGTGTCCGTGTGTGTCTGTGTTACTGGGTGTCAGTGTATGACTTTGTTACTTGGTGTCAGTGCATGTCTTTGTTACTTGGTGTAAGTGTGTGTCTTTGTTACTTGGTGTCAGTGTATGTCTTTGTTACTTTGTGTAAGAGTGTGTCTGTGTTACTGGGTATCAGTGTGTGTCTGTGTTACTTGGTGTAAGTGTGTGTCTTTGTTACTTGGTGTCCGTGTGTGTCTGTGTTACTTGGTGTAAGTGTGTGTCTGTGTTACTGGGTGTCAGTGTATGTCTTTGTTACTTGGTGTAAGTGTGTGTCTTTGTTACTTGGTGTCCGTGTGTGTCTGTGTTACTGGGTGTCAGTTTATGTCTTTGTTACTTGGTGTCAGTGTATGTCTTTGTTACTTGGTATAGTTTAGTTTAGTTTGTTTAGTTTAGAGATACAGCACTGAAACAGGCCCTTCGGCCCACCGAGTCTGTGCCGACCATCAACCAATCAATTATACTAATCCTGCACGAATCCCACATTCCAATAACATCCCCACCGGTCCATTTATATTTCCCTACCACTTCCCTATATTAGGGGCAATTTATGATGGCCAATTAACCTATCAACCTGCAAGTCTTTGGCATGTGTGAGGAAACCGGAGCACCCGGAGGAAACCCACGCAGACACAGGGAGAAATTGCAAACTCCGCACAGGCAGTACCCAGAATTGAACCCGGGTCGCTGGAGCTGTGAGGCTGCAGTGCTAACCACTGCGCCACTGTGCCGCCCAAGTGTGTGTGTGTGTTCCTGGGTGTCAGTTTATGTCTTTGTTACTTGGTGTAAGTGTGTGTCTGTGTTACTGGATATCAGTTATGTCTTTGTTACTTGGTGTCAGTCTATGTCTTTGTTACTTGGTGTAAGTGTATGTCTTTGTTACTTGGTGTCCGTGTGTGTCTGTGTTACTGGGTGTCAGTGTATGTCTTTGTTACTTGGTGTCCATGTATGTCTTTGTTACTTGGTGTAAGTGTGTGTCTGTGTTACTGGGTATCAGTGTCTGTCTTTGTTACTTGTTGTAAGTGTGTGTTCGTGTTACTGAGTATCAGTGTATGTCTTTGTTACTTTGTGTCAGTGTATGTCTTTGTTACTTGGTGTAAGTGTGTGTCTGTGTTACTGGGTGTCAGTGTTTGTCTGTGTTACTTGGTGTAAGTGTGTATCTTTGTTACTTGGTGTCCGTGTGTGTCTGTGTTACTGGGTGTCAGTTTATGTCTTTGTTACTTGGTGTAAGTGTGTGTCTGTGCTACTGGGTGTCAGTTTATGTCATTGTTACTTGATGTCAGTCTATGTCTTTGTTACTTGGTGTAAGTGTGTGTCTGTGTTACTGGATATCAGTGTATGTCTTTGTTACTTGGTGTAAGTTTGTGTCTGTGTTACTGGTTATCAGTGTATGTCTTTGTTACTTGGTGTCAGTGTATGTCTTTGTTACTTGGTTTCAGTGTATGTCTTTGTTACTTGGTGTCAGTGTGTGTCTTTGCTACTTGGTGTAAGTGTGTGTCTGTGTTACTGGGTGTCAGTGTGTGTCTGTATTACTTGGTGTAAGTGTGTGTCTTTGTTAATTGGTGTCCGTGTGTGTCTGTGTTACTGGGTGTCAGTGTATGACTTTGTTACTTGGTGTCAGTGCATGTCTTTGTTACTTGGTGTAAGTGTGTGTCTGTGTTACTGGGTATCAGTGTCTGTCTTTGTTACTTGGTGTAAGGGTGTGTTTGTGTTACTGGGTATCAGTGTATGTCTTTGTTACTTGCTGTCAGTGTATGTCTGTGCTACTTGGTGTAAGTGTGTGTCTGTGTTACTGGGTATCAGTGTATGTCTTTGTTACTTGGTGTCAATGTATGTCTTTGTTACTTGGTGTAAGTGCATGTCTTTGTTACTTGGTGTCAGTGTATGTCTGTGTTACGTGGTGTAAGTGTGTGTCTGTGTTACTGGGTATCAGTGTATGTCTTTGTGAGTTGGTGTCAGTGTATGTCTTTGTTGCTGGGTGTCTGGGTGTGTCTTTGTGACGTGGTGTCAGTGTACGTCTTTGTTGCTTGGTGTAAGTGTGTGTCTGTGTTGCTGGGTATCAGTGTATGTCTTTGTTACTTGGTGTCAGTGTTTGTCAGTGTTACCTGGTGGAAGTGTGTGTCTTTGTTACTGGGTATCAGTGTATGTCTTTGTTACTTGGTGTCAGTGTATGTCAGTGTTACTTGGTGTAAGTGTGTGTCTTTGTTACTGGGTATCAGTCTATGTCTTTGTTACTTGGTGTCAGTGTATGTCTGTGTTACATGGTGTCAGTGTGTTTGTTTGTGTTACTGGGTGTAGTGTGTGTCTGTGTTACTTGGTGTAAGTGTGTGTTTGTGTTACTTGGTGTCCGTCTGTGTCTGTGTTAATGGGTGTCAGTGTATGTCTTTGTTACTTGGTGTAAGTGTACGTCTTTGTTACATGGTGTCAGTGTATGTCTTTGTTACTTGGTGTAAGTGTGTGTCTGTGTTACTGGGTGTTAGTGTGTGTCTGTGTTATTGGGTATCAGTGTATGTCTTTGTTACTTGGTGTCAGTGTATGTCTGTGTTACTTGGTGTAAGTGTGTGTCTGTGTTATTGGGTATCAGTGTATCTCTTTGTTACTTGGTGTAAGTGTTTGTCTGTGTTACTGGGTATCAGTGTATGTCTTTGTTACTTGGTGTCAGTGTATGTCTTTGTTACTTGGTGTAAGTGTATGTCTTTGTTACTTGGTGTCAGTGTATGTCTTTGTTACTTGGTGTAAGTGTGTGTCTGTGTTACTGGGTGTCAGTGTGTGTCTGTGTTACTTGGAGTAAGTGTGTGTCTTTGTTAATTGGTGTCCGTGTGTGTCTGTGTTACTGGGTGTCAGTTTATGTCTTTGTTACTTGGTGTCTGTGTATGTCTTTGTTACTTGGTGTAAGTGTGTGTCTGTGTTACTGGCTATCAGTGTCTGTCTTTGTTACTTGGTGTAAGTGTGTGTCTGTGTTACTGGGTATCAATGTATGTCTTTGTTACTTGGTGTCAGTGTATGTCTGTGTTACTTGGTGAAAGTGTGTGTCTGTGTTACTGGGTATCAGTGTATGTCTTTGTTACTTGGTGTCCGTGTGTGTCTCTGTTACTGGGTGTCAGTGTATGTCTTTGTTACTTGGTGTCAGTGTATGTCTTTGATACTTGGTGTAAGTTTGTGTCTCTTTTACTGGGTATCAGTGTATGTCTTTGTTACTTGGTGTCAGTGTATGTCTTTGTTACTTGGTGAAAGTGTGTGTCTGTGTTACTGGGTGACAGTGTGTGTCTGTGTTACTTGGTGCAAGTGTGTGTCTGTGTTACTTGGTGTCCGTGTGTGTCTGTGTTACTGGGTGTCAGTTTATGTCTTTGTTACTTGGTGTCAGTGTATGTCTTTGTTACATGGTGTAAGTGTGTGTCTGTGTTACTGGGTGTCAGTTTATGTCTTTGTTACTTGGTGTCAGTCTTTGTCTTTGTTACTTGGTGTAAGTGTGTGTCTGTGTTACTGGATATCAGTGTATGTCTTTGTTACTTGGTGTCAGTGTATGTCTGTGCTACTTGGTGTAACTGTGTGTCTGTGTTACTGGGTATCAGTGTATGTCTTTGTTACTTGGTGTAAGTTTGTGTCTGTGTTACTGGTTATCAGTGTATGTCTTTGTTACTTGGTGTCAGTGTATGTCTTTGTTACTTGGTGTAAGTGTATGTCTTTGTTACTTGGTGTCAGTGTATGTCTTTGTTACTTGGTGTAAGTGTGTGTCTGTGTTACAGGGTGTCAGTGTGTGTCTGTGTTACTTGGTGTAAGTGTGTGTCTTTGTTACTTGGTGTCCGTGTGTGTCTGTGTTACTGGGTGTCAGTGTATGACTTTGTTACTTGGTGTCAGTGTATGTCTTTGTTACTTGGTGTAAGTGTGTATCTGTGTTACTGGGAATCAGTGTCTGCCTTTGTTCCTTGGTGTAAGTGTGTGTCTGTGTTACTGGGTATCAGTGCATGTCTTTGTTACTTGGTGTCAGTGTATGTCTGTGCTACTTGGTGTAAGTGTATGTCTTTGTTACTTGGTGTCAGTGTATGTCTTTGTTACTTGGTGTAAGTGTGTGTCTGTGTTACTGGGTGTCAGTGTGTGTCTGTGTGACTTGGTGTAAGTGTGTGTCTTTGTTACTTGGTGTCCGTGTGTGTCTGTGTTAGTGGGTGTCAGTTTATGTCTTTGTTACTTGATGTCAGTGTATGTCTTTTTTACTTGGTGTAAGTGCGTGTCTGTGTTACTGGGTATCAGTGTATGTCTTTGTTACTTGGTGTCAGTGTATGTCTGTGTTACTTGGTGTAATTGTGTGTCTCTGTTTCTGGGTATCAGTGTATGTCTTTGTGTCTTGGTGTCAGTGTATGTCTTTGTTACTGGGTGTCAGTGTGTGTCTGTGCTACTGGGTATCAGGGTCTGTCTTTGTTACTTGGTGTAAGTGTGTATCTGTGTTACTGGGTATCAGTGTATTTCTTTGTTACTTGGTGTCAGTGTATGTCTTTGTTGCTGGGTGTCAGGGTGTGTCTTTGTGACTGGGTGTCAGTGTACGTCTTTGTTGCTTGGTGTAAGTGTGTGTCTGTGATGCTTGGTATCAGTGTATGTCGTTGTTACTTGGTGTCAGTGTATGTCAGTGTTACTTGGTGTAATTGTGTGTCTTTGTTACTGGCTATCAGTGTATGTCTTTGTTACTTGGTGTCAGTGTATGTCAGTGTTACTTGGTGTAAGTGTGTGTCTTTGTTACTGGGTATCAGTGTATGTCTTTGTTACTTGGTGTCAGTGTATGTCTTTGTTACTTGGTGTAAGTGTATGTCTTTGTTACTTGGTGTCAGTGTATGTCTTTGTTACTTGGTGTAAGTGTGTGTCTGTGTTACTGGGTGTCAGTGTGTGTCTGTGTGACTTGGTGTAAGTGTGTGTCTTTGTTACTTGGTGTCCGTGTGTGTCTGTGTTAGTGGGTGTCAGTGTATGTCTTTGTTACTTGGTGTAAGTGTGTGTCTGTGTTACTGGGTATCAGTGTATGTCTTTGTTACTTGGTGTCAGTGTATGTCTGTGTTACTTGGTGTAAGTGTGTGTCTGTGTTATTGGGTATCAGTGTATCTCTTTGTTACTTGATGTAAGTGTGTGTCTGTGTTACTGGGTATCAGTGTATGTCTTTGTTACTTGGTGTCAGTGTATGTCTTTGTTACTTGGTGTAAGTGTATGTCTTTGTTACTTGGTGTCAGTGTATGTCTTTGTTACTTGGTGTAAGTGTGTGTCTGTGTTACTGGGTGTCAGTGTGTGTCTGTGTTGCTTGGAGCAAGTGTGTGTCTTTGTTAATTGGTGTCCGTGTGTGTCTGTGTTACTGGGTGTCAGTTTATGTCTTTGTTACTTGGTGTCTGTGCATGTCTTTGTTACTTGGTGTAAGTGTGTGTCTGTGTTACTGGGTATCAGTGTCTGTCTTTGTTACTTGGTGTAAGTGTGTGTCTGTGTTACTGGGTATCAATGTATGTCTTTGTTACTTGGTGTCAGTGTATGTCTGTGTTACTTGGTGGTAGCGTGTGTCTGTGTTACTGGGTATCAGTGTATTTCTTTGTTACTTGGTGTCCGTGTGTGTCTGTGTTACTAGGTGTCAGTGTATGTCTTTGTTACTTGGTGTCAGTGTATGTCTTTGTTACTTGGTGTAAGTGTGTGTCTGTGTTACTGGGTATCACTGTCTGTCTTTGTTACTTGTTGTAAGTGTGTGTTTGTGTTACTGGGTATCAGTGTATGTCTTTGTTACTTGGTGTCAGTGTATGTCTGTGCTACTTGGTGTAAGTGTGTGTCTGTGTTACTGGGTATCAGTGTCTGTCTTTGTTACTTGGTGTAAGTGTGTGTCTGTGTTACTGGGTATCAATGTATGTCTTTGTTACTTGGTGTCAGTGTATGTCTGTGTTACTTGGTGGTAGTGTGTGTCTGTGTTACTGGGTATCAGTGTATGTCTTTGTTACTTGGTGTCCGTGTGTGTCTGTGTTACTGGGTGTCAGTGTATGTCTTTGTTACTTGGTGTCAGTGTATGTCTTTGTTACTTGGTGTAAGTGTGTGTCTGTGTTACTGGGTATCAGTGTATGTCTTTGTTACTTGGTGTAAGTGTGTGTCTGTGTTACTGGGTATCAGTGTATGTCTTTGTTACTTGGTGTCAGTGTATGCCTTTGTTACTTGGTGTAAGTGTATGTCTTTGTTACTTGGTGTAAGTGTGTGTCTGAGTTACTGGGTGTCAGTGTGTGGCTGTGTTACTTGGTGTAAGTGTGTGTCTTTGTTAATTGGTGTCCGTGTGTGTCTGTGTTACTGGGTGTCAGTTTATGTCTTTGTTACTTGGTGTCTGTGTATGTCTTTGTTACTTGGTGTAAGTGTGTGTCTGTGTTATTGGGTATCAGTGTCTGTCTTTGTTACTTGGTGTAAGTGTGTGTCTGTGTTACATGGTGTAAGTGTGTGTCTGTGTTACTGGGTATCAGTGTATGTCTTTATTACTTGATGTCAGTGTATGTCTTTGTTACTTGGTGTAAGTGTATGTATTTGTTACTTGGTGTCATTGTTTGTCTTTGTTACTTGGTGTAAGTGTGTGTCTGTGTTACTGGGTGTCAGTGTGTGTCTGTGTTACTTGGTGTAAGTCTGTGTCTTTGTTACTTGGTGTCAGTGTATGTCTTTGTTACTGGGTGTCAGTGTGTGTCTTTGTTACTTGGTGTCAGTGTATGTCTGCGTTACTTGGTGTAAGTGCGTGTCTGTGTTACTGGGTATCAGTGTATGTCTTTGTTACTTGGTGTAAGTGTGTGTCTGTGTTATTGGGTATCAGTGTCTGTCTTTGTTACTTGGTGTAAGTGTGTGTCTGTGTTACATGGTGTAAGTGTGTGTCTGTGTTACTGGGTATCAGTGTATGTCTTTATTACTTGATGTCAGTGTATGTCTTTGTTACTTGGTGTAAGTGTATGTATTTGTTACTTGGTGTCATTGTTTGTCTTTGTTACTTTGTTTAAGTGTGTGTCTGTGTTACTGGGTGTCAGTGTGTGTCTGTGTTACTTGGTGTAAGTCTGTGTCTTTGTTACTTGGTGTCAGTGTATGTCTTTGTTACTGGGTGTCAGTGTGTGTCTTTGTTACTTGGTGTCAGTGTATGTCTGCGTTACTTGGTGTAAGTGCGTGTCTGTGTTACTGGGTATCAGTGCATGTCTTTGTTACTCGGTGTCAGTGTATGTCTTTGTTACTTGGTGTAATTATGTGTCTGCGTTACTGGGTGTCAGTGTGTGTCTGTGTTACTTGGTGTAAGTGTGTGTCTTTGTTACTTGCTCTCCGTGTGTGTCTGTGTTACTGGGTGTCAGTGTATGTCTTTGTTACTTGGTGTCAGTGTATGTCTTTGTTAATTGGTGTAAGTGTGTGTCTGTGTTACTGGGTATCAGTGTCTGTCTTTGTTACTTGGTGTAAGAGTGTGTCTGTGTTACTGGGTATCAGTGTATGTCTTTGTTACTTGGTGTCAGTGTATGTCGGTGTTACTTGGTGTAAGTGTGTGTCTGTGTTACTGGGTATCAGTGTATGTCTTTGATACTTGGTGTAAGTTTGTGTCTCTGTTACTGGGTATCAGTGTATGTCTTTGTTACTTGGTGTCAGTGTATGTCTTTGTTACTTGGTGTAAGTGTATGTCTTTGTTACTTGGTGTAAGTGTGTGTCTGTGTTACTGAGCGTCACTGTGTGTCTGTGTTACTGGGTATCAGTGTCTGTCTTTGTTACTTGGTGTAAGAGTGTGTCTGTGTTACTGGGTATCAGTGTATGTCTTTGATACTTGGTGTAAGTTTGTGTCTCTGTTACTGGGTATCAGTGTATGTCTTTGTTACTTGGTGTCAGTTTATGTCTTTGTTACTTGGTGTCAGTGTATGTCTTTGTTACTTGGTGTAAGTGTGTGTCTGTGTTACTGGGTGTCAGTTTATGTCTTTGTTACTTGGTGTCAGTGTATGTCTTTGTTACTTGGTGTAAGTGTGTGTCTGTGTTACTGGATATCAGTGTATGTCTTTGTTACTTGGTGTCAGTGTATGTCTGTGCTAACTGATGTAAGTGTGTGTCTGTGTTCCTGGGTATCAGTGTATGTCTTTGTTACTTGGTGTAAGTTTGTGTCTGTGTTACTGGGTATCAGTGTATGTCTTTGTTACTTGGTGTCAGTCTATGTCTTTGTTACTTGGTGTAAGTGTATGTCTTTGTTACTTGGTGTAAGTGTGTGTCTGTGTTATTGGGTATCAGTGTATGTCTTTGTTACTTGGTGTAAGTGTGTGTCTGTGTTACTGGGTATCAGTGTATGTCTTTGTTACTTGGTGTCAGTGTATGTCTTTGTTACTTGGTGTAAGTGTATGTCTTTGTTACTTGGTGTAAGTGTGTGTCTGTGTTCCTGGGTGTCAGTGTGTGGCTGTATTACTTGGTGTAAGTGTGTGTCTTTGTTAATTGGTGTCCGTGTGTGTCTGTGTTACTGGGTGTCAGTTTATGTCTTCATTACTTGGTGTAAGTGTGTGTCTGTGTTACTGGGTATCAGTGTATGTCTTTGTTAGTTGATGTCAGTGTATGTCTTTGTTACTTGGTGTAAGTGTATGTATTTGTTACTTGGTGTCATTGTATGTCTTTGTTAACTGGTGTAAGTGTGTGTCTGTGTTACTGGGTGTCAGTGTGTGTCTGTGTTACTTGGTGTAAGTCTGTGTCTTTGTTACTTGGTGTCAGTGTATGTCTTTGTTGCTGGGTGTCAGTGTGTGTCTTTGTTACTTGGTGTCAGGTAATGTCTGCGTTACTTGGTGTAAGTGTGTGTCTGTGTTACTGGGTATCAGTGTATGTCTTTGTTACTTGGTGTAAGTGTGTGTCTGTGTTACTGGGTATCAGAGTATGTCTTTGTTACTTGGTGTCAGTGTATGTCTTTGTTACTTGGTGTAAGTGTGTGTCTGTGTTACTTGGTGTCTGTGTGTGTCTGTGTTACTTGGTGTAAGTGTGTGTCTTTGTTACTTGCTCTCCGTGTGTGTCTGTGTTACTGGGTGTCAGTGTATGTCTTTGTTACTTGGTGTCAGTGTATGTCTTTGTTAATTGGTGTAAATGTGTGTCTGTGTTACTGGGTATCAGTGTCTGTCTTTGTTACTTGGTGTAAGAGTGTGTCTGTGTTACTGGGTATCAGAGTATGTCTTTGTTACTTGGTGTCTGTGTATGTCGGTGTTACTTGGTGTAAGTGTGTGTCTGTCTTACTGGGTATCATTGTATGTCTTTGATACTTGGTGTAAGTTTGTGTCTCTGTTACTGGGTATCAGTGTCTGTCTTTGTTACTTGGTGTCAGTGTATGTCTTTGTTACTTGTTGTCAGTGTATGTCTTTGTTACTTGGTGTAAGTGTGTGTCTGTGTTACTGGGTGTCACTGTGTGTCTGTGTTACTTGGTGTAAGTGTGTGTCTTTGTTACTTGGTGTCCGTGTGTGTCTGTGTTGCTGGGTGTCAGTTTATGTCTTTGTTACTTGGTGTCAGTGTATGTCTTTGATACTTGGTGTAATTGTGTGTCTGTGTTACTGGGTGTCAGTTTATGTCTTTGTTACTTGGTGTCAGTGTATGTCTTTGTTACTTGGTGTAAGTGTGTGTCTGTGTTACTGGATATCAGTGTATGTCTTTGTTACTTGGTGTCAGTGTATGTCTGTGCTAACTGATGTAAGTGTGTGTCTGCGTTCCTGGGTATCAGTGTATGTCTCTGTTACTTGGTGTAAGTTTGTGTCTGTGTTACTGGGTATCAGTGTATGTCTTTGTTACTTGGTGTCAGTCTATGTCTTTGTTACTTGGTGTAAGTGTATGTCTGTGTTACTTGGTGTAAGTGTGTGTCTGTGTTATTGGGTATCAGTGTATCTCTTTGTTACTTGGTGTAAGTGTGTGTCTGTGTTACTAGGTATCAGTGTATGTCTTTGTTACTTGGTGTCAGTGTATGTCAAAATACTTGGTGCAAGTGTATGTCTTTGTTACTTGGTGTAATTGTCTGTCTTTGTTACTTGGTGTCAGTGTATGTCTGTGTTACTTGGTGTAAGTGTGTGTCTTTGTTACTTGGTGTCAGTGTATGTCTTTGTTACTTGATGTCAGTGTATGTCTGTGTTACTTGGTGTAAGTGTGTGCCTGCGTTGCTGGGTATCAGTGTATGACTTTGTTACTTGGTGTAAGTGCATGTCTTTGTTACTTGGTGTCAGTGTATGTCTTTGTTACTTGGTGAAAGTGTGTGTTTGTGTTACTTGGTGTAAGTGTGTGTCTTTGTTCCTTGGTGTAAGTGTGTGTCTGTGTTACTGGGTGTCAGTTTATGTCTTTGTTACTTGGTGTCAGTCTATGTCTTTGTTACTTGGTGTTAGTGTGTGTCTGTGTTACTGGATATCAGTGTATGTCTTTGTTACTTGGTGTCAGTGTATGTCTGTGCTACTTGGTGTAACTGTGTGTCTGTGTTACTGGGTATCAGTGTATGTCTTTGTTACTTGTTGTAAGTTTGTGTCTGTGTTACTGGTTATCAGTGTATGTCTTTGTTACTTGGTGTCAGTGTATGTCTTTGTTACTTGGTGTAAGTGTATGTCTTTGTTACTTGGTGTCAGTGTGTGTCTGTGTTACTGGGTGTCAGTGTGTGTCTGTATTACTTGGTGTAAGTGTGTGTCTTTGTTAATTGGTGTCAGTGTGTGTCTGTGTTACTGGGTGTCAGTGTATGACTTTGTTACTTGGTGTCAGTGCATGTCTTTGTTACTTGGTGTAAGTGTGTGTCTTTGTCACTTGGTGTAAGTGTGTGTCTTTGTTACTTGGTGTCAGTGTATGTCTTTGTTACTTTGAGTAAGAGTGTGTCTGTGTTACTGGGTATCAGTGTATGTCTTTGTTACTTGGTGTCAGTGTATGTCGGTGTTACTTGGTGTAAGTGTGTGTCTGTGTTACTGGGTATCAGTGTATGTCTTTGATACTTGGTGTAGGTTTGTGTCTCTGTTACTGGGTGTCAGTGTATGTCTTTGTTACTTGGTGTAAGTGTATGTCTTTGTTACTTGGTGTCAGTGTATGTCTTTGTTACTTGGTGTCAGTGTGTGTCTGTGTTACTTGGTGTCCGTGTGTGTCTGTGTTACTGGGTGTCAGTTTATGGCTTTGTTACTTGGTGTTAGTGTATGTCTTTGTTACTTGGTGTCAGTGTATGTCTGTGTTACTGGGTGTCAGTGTATGTCTTTGTTACTTGGTGTCAATGTATGTCTTTGTTACTTGGTGTAAGTGTGTGCCTGTGTTACTGGGTATCAGTGTCTGTCTTTGTTACTTGTTGTAAGTGTGTGTTTGTGTTACTGGGTATCAGTGTATGTCTCTGTTACTTGGTGTAAGTTTCTGTCTGTGTTACTGGGTATCAGTGTATGTCTGTGTTACTTGGTGTCAGTCTATGTCTTTGTTACTTGGTGTAAGTGTATGTCTTTGTTACTTGGTGTTAGTGTATGTCTTTGTTACATGGTGTAAGTGTGTGTCTGTGTTACTGGGTATCAGTGTATGTCTTTGTTACTTGGTGTCAGTGCATGTCTTTGTTACTTGGTGTAAGTGTGTGTCTTTGTTACTTGGTGTCAGTGTATGTCTTTGTTACTTTGTGTAAGAGTGTGTCTGTGTTACTGGGTATCAGTGTATGTCTTTGTTACTTGGTGTCAGTGTATGTCGGTGTTACTTGGTGTAAGTTTCTGTCTGTGTTACTGGGTATCAGTGTATGTCTGTGTTACTTGGTGTCAGTCTATGTCTTTGTTACTTGGTGTCAGTGTATGTCTTTGTTACTTGGTGTCAGTGTGTGTCTGTGTTACTTGGTGTCCGTGTGTGTCTGTGTTACTGGGTGTCAGTTTATGTCTTTGTTACTTGGTGTCAGTGTATGTCTTTGTTACTTGGTGTAGTTTAGTTTAGTTTGTTTAGTTTAGAGATACAGCACTGAAACAGGCCCTTCGGCCCACCGAGTCTGTGCCGACCATCAACCAACCAATTATACTAATCCTACACGAATCCCACATTACAATAACATCCCCACCGGTCCCTTTATATTTCCCTACCACTTCCCTATATTAGGTGCAATTTATGATGGCCAATTAACCTATCAACCTGCAAGTCTTTGCCATGTGGGAGGAAACCGGAGCACCCGGAGGAAACCCACGCAGACACAGGGAGAACTTGCAAACTCCGCACAGGCAGTACCCAGAATCGAACACGGGTCGCTGGAGCTGTGAGGCTGCAGTGCTAACCACTGCGCCACTGTGCCGCCCAAGTGTGTGTGTGTGTTCCTGGGTGTCAGTTTATGTCTTTGTTACTTGGTGTCAGTGTATGTCTTTGTTACTTGGTGTAAGTGTGTGTCTGTGTTACTGGATATCAGTGTATGTCTTTGCTACTTGGTGTCAGTCTATGTCTTTGTTACTTGGTGTAAGTGTATGTCTTTGTTACTTGGTGTCCGTGTGTGTCTGTGTTACTGGATATCAGTGTATGTCTTTGTTACTTGGTGTCAGTGTATGTCTGTGCTACTTGGTGTAACTGTGTGTCTGTGTTACTGGGTATCAGTGTATGTCTTTGTTACTTGTTGTAAGTTTGTGTCTGTGTTACTGGTTATCAGTGTATGTCTTTGTTACTTGGTGTCAGTGTATGTCTTTGTTACTTGGTGTCAGTGTATGTCTTTGCTACTTGGTGTAAGTGTGTGTCTGTGTTACTGGGTGTCAGTGTGTGTCTGTATTACTTGGTGTACATGTGTGTCTTTGTTAATTGGTGTCAGTGTGTGTCTGTGTTACTGGGTGTCAGTGTATGACTTTGTTACTTGGTGTCAGTGCATGTCTTTGTTACTTGGTGTAAGTGTGTGTCTTTGTCACTTGGTGTAAGTGTGTGTCTTTGTTACTTGGTGTCAGTGTATGTCTTTGTTACTTTGAGTAAGAGTGTGTCTGTGTTACTGGGCATCAGTGTATGTCTTTGTTACTTGGTGTCAGTGTATGTCGGTGTTACTTGGTGTAAGTGTGTGTCTGTGTTACTGGGTATCAGTGTATGTCTTTGATACTTGGTGTAGGTTTGTGTCTCTGTTACTGGGTGTCAGTGTATGTCTTTGTTACTTGGTGTAAGTGTATGTCTTTGTTACTTGGTGTCAGTGTATGTCTTTGTTACTTGGTGGAAGTGTGTGTCTGTGTTACTGGGTGTCAGTGTGTGTCTGTGTTACTTGGTGTAAGTGTGTGTCTTTGTTACTTGGTGTCCGTGTGTGTCTGTGTTACTGGGTGTCAGTTTATGTCTTTGTTACTTGGTGTCAGTGTATGTCTTTGTTACTTGGTGTAGTTTAGTTTAGTTTGTTTAGTTTAGAGATACAGCACTGAAACAGGCCCTTCGGCCCACCGAGTCTGTGCCGACCATCAACCAACCAATTATACTAATCCTACACGAATCCCACATTCCAATAACATCCCCACCGGTCCCTTTATATTTCCCTACCACTTCCCTATATTAGGTGCAATTCATGATGGCCAATTAACCTATCAACCTGCAAGTCTTTGGCATGTGGGAGGAAACCGGAGCACCCGGAGGAAACCCACGCAGACACAGGGAGAACTTGCAAACTCCGCACAGGCAGTACCCAGAATCGAACCCGGGTCGCTGGAGCTGTGAGGCTGCAGTGCTAACCACTGCGCCACTGAGCCGCCCAAGTGTTTGTGTGTTTTCCTGGGTGTCAGTTTATGTCTTTGTTACTTGGTGTCAGTGTATGTCTTTGTTACTTGGTGTAAGTGTGTGTCTGTTTTACTGGATATCAGTGTATGTCTTTGTTACTTGGTGTCAGTCTATGTCTTTGTTACTTGGTGTAAGTGTATGTCTTTGTTACTTGGTGTCCGTGTGTGTCTGTGTTACTGGGTGTCAGTGAATGTCTTTGTTACTTGGTGTCAATGTATGTCTTTGTTACTTGCTGTAAGTGTGTGTCTGTTTTACTGGGTATCAGTGTCTGTCTTTGTTACTTGTTGTAAGTGTGTGTTTGTGTTACTGGGTATCAGTGTATGTCTCTGTTACTTGGTGTAAGTGTGTGCCTGTGTTGCTGGGTATCAGTGTATGACTTTGTTACTTGGTGTAAGTGCATGTCTTTGTTACTTGGTGTCAGTGTATGTCTTTGTTACTTGGTGTAAGTGTGTGTTTGTGTTACTTGGTGTAAGTGTGTGTCTTTGTTCCTTGGTGTAAGTGTGTGTCTGTGTTACTGGGTGTCAGTTTATGTCTTTGTTTCTTGGTGTCAGTCTATGTCTTTGTTACTTGGTGTAAGTGTGTGTCTGTGTTACTGGATATCAGTGTATGTCTTTGTTACTTGGTGTCAGTGTATGTCTGTGCTACTTGGTGTAACTGTGTGTCTGTGTTACTGGGTATCAGTGTATGTCTTTGTTACTTGTTGTAAGTTTGTGTCTGTGTTACTGGTTATCAGTGTATGTCTTTGTTACTTGGTGTCAGTGTATGTCTTTGCTACTTGGTGTAAGAGTTTGTCTGTGTTACTGGGTGTCAGTGTGTGTCTGTATTACTAGGTGTAAGTGTGTGTCTTTGTTGATTGGTGTCCGTGTGTGTCTGTGTTACTGGGTGTCAGTGTATGACTTTGTTACTTGGTGTCAGTGCATGTCTTTGTTACTTGGTGTAAGTGCTTGTCTTTGTTACTTGGTGTCAGTGTATGTCTTTGTTACTTTGTGTAAGAGTGTGTCTGTGTTACTGAGTATCAGTGTATGTCTTTGTTACTTGGTGTCAGTGTATGTCGGTGTTACTTGGTGTAAGTGTGTGTCTGTGTTACTGGGTATCAGTGTATGTCTTTGATACTTGGTGTAAGTTTGTGTCTCTGTTACTGGGTGTAAGTGTATGTCTTTGTTACTTGGTGTCAGTGTATGTCTTTGTTACTTGGTGTCAGTGTGTGTCTGTGTTACTTGGTGTCCGTGTGTGTCTGTGTTACTGGGTGTCAGTTTATGTCTTTGTTACTTGGTGTCAGTGTATGTCTTTGTTACTTGGTGTCAGTGTATGTCTTTGTTACTTGGTGTAGTTTAGTTTAGTTTGGAGATACAGCACTGAAACTGGCCCTTCGGCCCACCGAGTCTGTGCCGACCATCAACCAACCAATTATACTAATCCTACACGAATCCCACATTACAATAACATCCCCACCGGTCCCTTTATATTTCCCTACCACTTCCCTATATTAGGGGCAATTTATGATGGCCAATTAACCTATCAACCTGCAAGTCTTTGGCATGTGGGAGAAAACCGGAGCACCCGGAGGAAACCCACGCAGACACAGGGAGAACTTGCAAACTCCGCACAGGCAGTACCCAGAATCGAACACGGGTCGCTGGAGCTGTGAGGCTGCAGTGCTAACCACTGCGCCGCTGAGCCGCCCAAGTGTGTGTGTGTGTTCCTGGGTGTCAGTTTATGTCTTTGTTACTTGGTGTCAGTGTATGTCTGTGTTACTTGGTGGTAGTGTGTGTCTGTGTTACTGGGTATCAGTGTATGTCTTTGTTACTGGGTGTCAGTGAATGTCTTTGTTACTTGGTGTCAATGAATGTCTTTGTTACTTGCTGTAAGTGTGTGTCTGTTTTACTGGGTATCAGTGTCTGTCTTTGTTACTTGTTGTAAGTGTGTGTTTGTGTTACTGGGTATCAGTGTATGTCTCTGTTACTTGGTGTAAGTGTGTGCCTGTGTTGCTGGGTATCAGTGTATGACTTTGTTACTTGGTGTAAGTGCATGTCTTTGTTACTTGGTGTCAGTGTATGTCTTTGTTACTTGGTGTAAGTGTGTGTTTGTGTTACTTGGTGTAAGTGTGTGTCTTTGTTCCTTGGTGTAAGTGTGTGTCTGTGTTACTGGGTGTCAGTTTATGTCTTTGTTTCTTGGTGTCAGTCTATGTCTTTGTTACTTGGTGTAAGTGTGTGTCTGTGTTACTGGATATCAGTGTATGTCTTTGTTACTTGGTGTCAGTGTATGTCTGTGCTACTTGGTGTAACTGTGTGTCTGTGTTACTGGGTATCAGTGTATGTCTTTGTTACTTGTTGTAAGTTTGTGTCTGTGTTACTGGTTATCAGTGTATGTCTTTGTTACTTGGTGTCAGTGTATGTCTTTGCTACTTGGTGTAAGAGTTTGTCTGTGTTACTGGGTGTCAGTGTGTGTCTGTATTACTTGGTGTAAGTGTGTGTCTTTGTTGATTGGTGTCCGTGTGTGTCTGTGTTACTGGGTGTCAGTGTATGACTTTGTTACTTGGTGTCAGTGCATGTCTTTGTTACTTGGTGTAAGTGCGTGTCTTTGTTACTTGGTGTCAGTGTATGTCTTTGTTACTTTGTGTAAGAGTGTGTCTGTGTTACTGAGTATCAGTGTATGTCTTTGTTACTTGGTGTAAGTGTGTGTCTGTGTTACTGGGTATCAGTGTATGTCTTTGATACTTGGTGTAAGTTTGTGTCTCTGTTACTGGGTGTAAGTGTATGTCTTTGTTACTTGGTGTCAGTGTATGTCTTTGTTACTTGGTGTCAGTGTGTGTCTGTGTTACTTGGTGTCCGTGTGTGTCTGTGTTACTGGGTGTCAGTTTATGTCTTTGTTACTTGGTGTCAGTGTATGTCTTTGTTACTTGGTGTCAGTGTATGTCTTTGTTACTTGGTGTAGTTTAGTTTAGTTTGGAGATACAGCACTGAAACTGGCCCTTCGGCCCACCGAGTCTGTGCCGACCATCAACCAACCAATTATACTAATCCTACACGAATCCCACATTACAATAACATCCCCACCGGTCCCTTTATATTTCCCTACCACTTCCCTATATTAGGGGCAATTTATGATGGCCAATTAACCTATCAACCTGCAAGTCTTTGGCATGTGGGAGAAAACCGGAGCACCCGGAGGAAACCCACGCAGACACAGGGAGAACTTGCAAACTCCGCACAGGCAGTACCCAGAATCGAACACGGGTCGCTGGAGCTGTGAGGCTGCAGTGCTAACCACTGCGCCGCTGAGCCGCCCAAGTGTGTGTGTGTGTTCCTGGGTGTCAGTTTATGTCTTTGTTACTTGGTGTCAGTGTATGTCTGTGTTACTTGGTGGTAGTGTGTGTCTGTGTTACTGGGTATCAGTGTATGTCTTTGTTACTTGGTGTCAGTCTATGTCTTTGTTACTTGGTGTAAGTGTGTGTCTGTGTTACTGGATATCAGTGTATGTCTTTGTTACTTGGTGTCAGTCTATGTCTTTGTTACTTGGTGTAAGTGTATGTCTTTGTTACTTGGTGTCCGTGTGTGTCTGTGTTACTGGGTGTCAGTGTATGTCTTTGTTACTTGGTGTCAATGTATGTCTTTGTTACTTGGTGTAAGTGTGTGTCTGTGTTACTGGGTATCAGTGTCTGTCTTTGTTACTTGTTGTAAGTGTGTGTTTGTGTTACTGGGTATCAGTGTATGTCTTTGTTACTTTGTGTCAGTGTATGTCTGTGCTACTTGGTGTAAGTGTGTGTCTGTGTTACTGGGTATCAGTGTATGTCTTTGATACTTGGTGTAAGTTTGTGTCTCTGTTACTGGGTATCAGTGTATGTCTTTGTTACTTGGTGTCAGTGTATGTCTTTGTTACTTGGTGTAAGTGTGTGTCTGTGTTACTGGGTGTCAGTGTTTGTCTGTGTTACTTGGTGTAAGTGTGTATCTTTGTTACTTGGTGTCCGTGTGTGTCTGTGTTACTGGGTGTCAGTTTATGTCTTTGTTACTTGGTGTAAGTGTGTGTCTGTGTTACTGGGTGTCAGTTTATGTCTTTGTTACTTGGTGTCAGTCTATGTCTTTGTTACTTGGTGTAAGTGTGTGTCTGTGTTACTGGATATCAGTGTATGTCTTTGTTACTTGGTGTCAGTGTATGTCTGTGCTACTTGGTATAACTGTGTGTCTGTGTTACTGGGTATCAGTGTATGTCTTTGTTACTTGGTGTAAGTTTGTGTCTGTGTTACTGGTTATCAGTGTATGTCTTTGTTACTTGGTGTCAGTGTATGTCTTTGTTACTTGGTTTCAGTGTATGTCTTTGTTACTTGGTGTCAGTGTATGTCTTTGCTACTTGGTGTAAGTGTGTGTCTGTGTTACTGGGTGTCAGTGTGTGTCTGTATTACTTGGTGTAAGTGTGTGTCTTTGTTAATTGGTGTCGGTGTGTGTCTGTGTTACTGGGTGTCAGTGTATGACTTTGTTACTTGGTGTCAGTGCATGTCTTTGTTACTTGGTGTAAGTGTGTGTCTGTGTTACTGGGTATCAGTGTCTGTCTTTGTTACTTGGTGTAAGTGTGTGTTTGTGTTACTGGGTATCAGTGTATGTCTTTGTTACTTGGTGTCAGTGTATGTCTGTGCTACTTGGTGCCCGTGTGTGTCTGTGTTACTGGGTGTCAGTGTATGTCTTTGTTACTTGGTGTCAATGTATGTCTTTGTTACTTGGTGTAAGTGCATGTCTTTGTTACTTGGTGTCAGTGTATGTCTTTGTTACTTGGTGTAAGTGTGTGTCTGTGTTACTTGGTGTCAGTGTGTGTCTGTGTTACTTGGTGTAAGTGTGTGTCTTTGTTACTTGGTGTCCGTGTGTGTCTGTGTTACTGGGTGTCAGTTTTAGTCTTTGTTACTTGATGTCAATGTATGTCTTTTTTACTTGGTGTACGTGTTTGTCTGTGTTACTGGGTATCAGTATCTGTCTTTGTTACTTGGTGTAAGTGTGTGTCTGTGTTACTGGGTATCAGTGTATGTCTTTGTTACTTGGTGTCAGTGTATGTCTGTGTTACTTGATGTAATTGTGTGTCTCTGTTTCTGGGTATCAGTGTATGTCTTTGTGACTTGGTGTCAGTGTATGTCTTTGTTACTGGGTGTCTGTGTGTGTCTTTGTGACTTGGTGTCAGTGTATGTCTTTGTTACTTGGTGTAAGTGTGTGTCTGTGTTACTGGGTATCAGTGTATTTCTTTGTTACTTGGTGTCAGTGTATGTCTGTGTTACTTGGTGTAAGTGTGCTTCTGTGTTACTGGGTATCAGTGTATGTCTTTGTTACTTGGTGTAAGTGTGTGTCTGTTATACTGGGTATCAGTGTCTGTCTTTGTTACTTGGTGTAAGTGTGTGTCTGTGTTACTGGGTATCAGTGTACTTCTTTGTTACTTGGTGTCAGTGTATGTCTTTGTTACATGGTGTAAGTGTGTGTCTGTGTTACTGGGTATCAGTGTATGTCTTTGTTACTTGGTGTCAGTGTATGTCAAAATACTTGGTGCAAGTGTATGTCTTTGTTACTTGGTGTAATTGTCTGTCTATGTTACTTGGTGTCAGTGTATGTCTGTGTTACTTGGTGTAATTGTGTGTCTTTGTTACTTGGTGTCAGTGTATGTCTTTGTTACTTGATGTCAGTGTATGTCTGTGTTACTTGGTGTAAGTGTGTGCCTGTGTTGCTGGGTATCAGTGTATGACTTTGTTACTTGGTGTCAGTGCATGTCTTTGTTCCTTGGTGTAAGTGTGTGTCTGTGTTCCTGGGTATCAGTGTATGTCTTTGTTACTTGGTGTAAGTTTGTGTCTGTGTTACTGGGTATCAGTGTATGTCTTTGTTACTTGGTGTCAGTCTATGTCTTTGTTACTTGGTGTAAGTGTATGTCTTTGTTACTTGGTGTCCGTGTGTGTCTGTGTTACTGGGTGTCAGTGTATGTCTTTGTTACTTTGTGTCAATTTCTTTTTCTTTTTCTTTTGGGCCTCCTTATCTCGAGAGACAATGGATACGCGCCTGGAGGTGGTCAGTGATTTGTGAAGCAGCGCCTGGAGTGGCTATAAAGGCCAATTCTGGAGTGACAGGCTCTTCCACAGGTGCTGCAGAGAAATTTGTTTGTTGGGGCTGTTGCACAGTTGGCTCTCCCCTTGCGCCTCTGACTTTTTTCCTGCCAACTACTGAGTCTCTTCGACTCGCCACAATTTAGCCCTGTCTTTTTGGCTGCCCGCCAGCTCTGGCGAATGCTGGCAACTGACTCCCACGACTTGTGATCAATGTCACACGATTTCATGTCGCGTTTGCAGACGTCTTTATAACGGAGACATGGACGGCCGGTGGGTCTGATACCAGTGGCGAGCTCGCTGTACAATGTGTCTTTGGGGATCCTGCCATCTTCCATGCGGCTCACATGGCCAAGCCATCTCAAGCGCCGCTGACTCAGTAGTGTGTATAAGCTGGGGATGTTGGCCGCTTCAAGGATTTCTGTGTTGGAGATATAGTCCTGCCACCTGATGCCAAGTATTCTCCGAAGGCAGCGAAGATGGAATGAATTGAGACGTCGCTCTTGGCTGGCATACGTTGTCCAGGCCTCGCTGCCGTAGAGCAAGGTACTGAGGACACAGGCCTGATACACTCGGACTTTTGTGTTCCGTGTCAGTGCGCCATTTTCCCACACTCTCTTGGCCAGTCTGAACATAGCAGTGGAAGCCTTACCCATGCGCTTGTTGATTTCTGCATCTAGAGACAGGTTACTGGTGATAGTTGAGCCTAGGTAGGTGAACTCTTGAACCACTTCCAGAGCGTGGTCGCCAATATTGATGGATGGAGCATTTCTGACATTCTGCCCCATGATGTTCGTTTTCTTGAGGCTGATGGTTAGGCCAAATTCATTGCAGGCAGACGCAAACCTGTCGATGAGACTCTGCAGGCATTCTTCAGTGTGAGATGTTAAAGCAGCATCGTCAGCAAAGAGGAGTTCTCTGATGAGGACTTTCGTGTCAATGTATGTCTTTGTTACTTGGTGTAAGTGTGTGTCTGTGTTACTGGGTATCAGTGTCTGTCTTTGTTACTTGTTGTAAGTGTGTGTTTGTGTTACTGGGTATCAGTGTATGTCTTTGTTACTTGGTGCCAGTGTATGTCTGTGCTACTTGGTGTAAGTGTGTGTCTGTGTTACTGGGTATCAGTGTATGTCTTTGATACTTGGTGTAAGTTTGTGTCTCTGTTACTGGGTATCAGTGTATGTCTTTGTTACTTGGTGTCAGTGTATGTCTTTGTTACTTGGTGTAAGTGTGTGTCTGTGTTACTGGGTGTAAGTGTGTATCTTTGTTACTTGGTGTCCGTGTGTGTCTGTGTTACTGGGTGTCAGTTTATGTCTTTGTTACTTGGTGTCAGTGTATGTCTTTGTTCCTTGGTGTAAGTGTGTGTCTGTGTTACTGGGTGTCAGTATATGTCTTTGTTACTTGGTGTCAGTCTATGTCTTTGTTACTTGGTGTAAGTGTGTGTCTGTGTTACTGGATATCAGTGTATGTCTTTGTTACTTGGTGTCAGTGTATGTCTGTGCTACTTGGTGTAACTGTGTGTCTGTGTTACTGGGTATCCGTGTATGTCTTTGTTACTTGTTGTAAGTTTGTGTCACTGGTTATCAGTGTATGTCTTTGTTACTTGGTGTCAGTGTATGTCTTTGTTACTTGGTGTAAGTGTATGTCTTTGTTACTTGGTGTCAGTGTATGTCTTTGCTACTTGGTGTAAGTGTGTGTCTGTGTTACTGGGTGTCAGTGTGTGTCTGTATTACTTGGTGTAAGTGTGTGTCTTTGTTAATTGGTGTCCGTGTGTGTCTGTGTTACTGGGTGTCAGTGTATGACTTTGTTACTTGGTGTCAGTGCATGTATTTGTTACTTGGTGTAAGTGTGTGTCTTTGTTACTTGGTGTCAGTGTATGTCTTTGTTACTTTGTGTAAGAGTGTGTCTGTGTTACTGGGTATCAGTGTGTGTCTGTGTCACTTGGTGTAAGTGTGTGTCTTTGTTACTTGGTGTCCGTGTGTGTCTGTGTTACTTGGTGTAAGTGTGTGTCTGTGTTACTGGGTGTCAGTGTATGTCTTTGTTACTTGGTGTAAGTGTGTGCCTTTGTTACTTGGTGTCCGTGTGTGTCTGTGTTACTGGGTGTCAGTTTATGTCTTTGTTACTTGGTGTCAGTGTATGTCTTTGTTGCTGGGTGTCTGGGTGTGTCTTTGTGACTTGGTGTCAGTGTACGTCTTTGTTGCTCGGTGTAAGTGTGTGTCTGTGTTGCTGGGTATCAGTGTATGTCTTTGTTACATGGTGTCAGTGTTTGTCAGTGTTACCTGGTGGAAGTGTGTGTCTTTGTTACTGGGTATCAGTGTATGTCTTTGTTACTTGGTGTCAGTGTATGTCAGTGTTACTTGGTGTAAGTGTCTGTCTTTGTTACTGGGTATCAGTATATGTCTTTGTTACTTGGTGTCAGTGTATGTCTGTGTTACATGGTGTCAGTGTGTTTGTTTGTGTTACTGGGTGGAGTGTGTGTCTGTGTTACTTGGTGTAAGTGTGTGTCTGTGTTACTTGGTGTCCGTCTGTGTCTGTGTTACTGGGTGTCAGTGTATGTCTTTGTTACTTGGTGTAAGTGTATGTCTTTGTTACATGGTGTCAGTGTATGTCTTTGTTACTTGGTGTAAGTGTGTGTCTGTGTTACTGGGTGTTAGTGTGTGTCTGTGTTATTGGGTATCAGTGTATGTCTTTGTTACTTGGTGTAAGTGTGTGTCTGTGTTACTGGGTATCAGTGTATGTCTTTGTTACTTGGTGTCAGTGTATGTCTGTGTTACTTGGTGTAAGTGTGTGTCTGTGTTATTGGGTATCAGTGTATCTCTTTGTTACTTGGTGTAAGTGTGTGTCTGTGTTACTGGGTATCAGTGTATGTCTTTGTTACTTGGTGTCAGTGTATGTCTTTGTTACTTGGTGTAAGTGAATGTCTTTGTTACTTGGTGTCAGTGTATGACTTTGTTACTTGGTGTAAGTGTGTGTCTGTGTTACTGGGTGTCAGTGTGTGTCTGTGTTACTTGGAGTAAGTGTGTGTCTTTGTTAATTGGTGTCCGTGTGTGTCTGTGTTACTGGGTGTCAGTTTATGTCTTTGTTACTTGGTGTCTGTGTATGTCTTTGTTACTTGGTGTAAGTGTGTGTCTGTGTTACTGGGTATCAGTGTCTGTCTTTGTTACTTGGTGTAAGTGTGTGTCTGTGTTACTGGGTATCAATGTATGTCTTTGTTACTTGGTGTCAGTGTATGTCTGTGTTACTTGGTGTAGGTGTGTGTCTGTGTTACTGGGTATCAGTGTATGTCTTTGTTACTTGGTGTCCGTGTGTGTCTCTGTTACTGGGTGTCAGTGTATGTCTTTGTTACTTGGTGTCAGTGTATGTCTTTGATACTTGGTGTAAGTTTGTGTCTCTGTTACTGGGTATCAGTGTATGTCTTTGTTACTTGGTGTCAGTGTATGTCTTTGTTACTTGGTGTAAGTGTGTGTCTGTGTTACTGGGTGTCAGTGTGTGTCTGTGTTACTTGGTGCAAGTGTGTGTCTTTGTTACTTGGTGTCCGTGTGTGTCTGTGTTACTGGGTGTCAGTTTATGTCTTTGTTACTTGGTGTCAGTGTATGTCTTTGTTACATGGTGTAAGTGTGTGTCTGTGTTACTGGGTGTCAGTTTATGTCTTTGTTACTTGATGTCAGTGTATGTCTTTTTTACTCTGTGTAAGTGCGTGTCTGTGTTACTGGGTATCAGTGTATGTCTTTGTTACTTGGTGTCAGTGTATGTCTGTGTTACTTGTTGTAATTGTGTGTCTATGTTTGTGGGTATCAGTGTATGTCTTTGTGACTTGGTGTCAGTGTATGTCTTTGTTACTGGGTGTCAGTGTGTGTCTGTGCTACTGGGTATCAGGGTCTGTCTTTGTTACTTTTTGTAAGTTTGTATCTGTGTTACTGGGTATCAGTGTATTTCTTTGTTACTTGGTGTCAGTGTATGTCTTTGTTGCTGGGTGTCAGGGTGTGTCTTTGTGACTGGGTGTCAGTGTACGTCTTTGTTGCTTGGTGTAAGTCTGTGTCTGTGTTGCTGGGTATCAGTGTATGTCTTTGTTACTTGGTGTCAGTGTATGTCAGTGTTACTTGGTGTAATTGTGTGTCTTTGTTACTGGCTATCAGTGTATGTCTTTGTTACTTGGTGTCAGTGTATGTCAGTGTTACTTGGTGTAAGTGTGTGTCTTTGTTACTGGGTATCAGTGTATGTCTTTGTTACTTGGTGTCCGTGTGTGTCTCTGTTACTGGGTGTCAGTGTATGTCTTTGTTACTTGGTGTCAGTGTATGTCTTTGTTACTTGGTGTAAGTGTGTGTCTTTGTTACTGGGTGTCAGTGTGTGTCTGTGTTATTGGGTATCAGTGTATGTCTTTGTTACTTGGTGTAAGTGTGTGTCTGTGTTACTGGGTATCAGTGTATGTCTTTGTTACTTGGTGTCAGTGTGTGTCTGTGTTACTTGGTGCAATTGCGTGTCTGTGTTACTGGGTGTCAGTGTGTGTCTGTGTTACTTGGTGCAAGTGTGTGTCTTTGTTACTTGGTGTCCGTGTGTGTCTGTGTTACTGGGTGTCAGTTTATGTCTTTGTTACTTGGTGTCAGTGTATGTCTTTGTTACATGGTGTAAGTGTGTGTCTGTGTTATTGGGTGTCAGTTTATGTCTTTGTTACTTGGTGTCAGTCTATGTCTTTGTTACTTGGTGTAAGTGTGTGTCTGTGTTACTGGATATCAGTGTATGTCTTTGTTACTTGGTGTAAGTTTGTGTCTGTGTTACTGCTTATCAGTGTATGTCTTTGTTACTTGGTGTCAGTGTATGTCTTTGTTACTTGGTGTAAGTGTATGTCTTTGTTACTTGGTGTCAGTGTATGTCTTTGTTACTTGGTGTAACTGTGTGTCTGTGTTCCTGGGTGTCAGTGTGTGTCTGTGTTACTTGGTGTAAGTGTGTGTCTTTGTTACTTGGTGTCCGTGTGTGTCTGTGTTACTGGGTGTCAGTGTATGACTTTGTTACTTGGTGTCAGTGTATGTCTTTGTTACTTGGTGTAAGTGTGTATCTGTGTTACTGGGAATCAGTGTCTGCCTTTGTTACTTGGTGTAAGTGTGTGTCTGTGTTACTGGGTATCAGTGCATGTCTTTGTTACTTGGTGTCAGTGTATGTCTGTGCTACTTGGTGTAAGTGTATGTCTTTGTTACTTGGTGTCAGTGTATGTCTTTGTTACTTGGTGTAAGTGTGTGTCTGTGTTACTGGGCGTCAGTGTGTGTCTGTGTGACTTGGTGTAAGTGTGTGTCTTTGTTACTTGGTGTCCGTGTGTGCCTGTGTTACTGGGTGTCAGTTTATGTCTTTGTTACTTGATGTCAGTGTATGTCTTTTTTACTTGGTGTAAGTGCGTGTCTGTGTTACTGGGTATCAGTTTATGTCTTTGTTACTTGGTGTCAGTGTATGTCTGTGTTACTTGGTGTAATTGTGTGTCTCTGTTTCTGGGTATCAGTGTATGTCTTTGTGACTTGGTGTCAGTGTATGTCTTTGTTACTGGGTGTCAGTGTGTGTCTGTGCTACTGGGTATCAGGGTCTGTCTTTGTTACTTGGTGTAAGTGTGTATCTGTGTTACTGGGTATCAGTGTATTTCTTTGTTACTTGGTGTCAGTGTATGTCTTTGTTGCTGGGTGTCAGGGTGTGTCTTTGTGACTGGGTGTCAGTGTACGACTTTGTTGCTTGGTGTAAGTGTGTGTCTGTGTTGCTGGGTATCAGTGTATGTCTTTGTTACTTGGTGTCAGTGTATGTCAGTGTTAATTGGTGTAATTGAGTGTCTTTGTTACTGGCTATCAGTGTATGTCTTTGTTACTTGGTGTCAGTGTATGTCAGTGCTACTTGGTGTAAGTGTGTGTCTTTGCTACTGGGTATCAGTGTCTGTCTTTGTTACTTGGTGTCAGTGTATGTCTTTGTTACTTGGTGTAAGTGTATGTCTTTGTTACTTGGTGTCAGTGTATGTCTTTGTTACTTGGTGTAAGTGTGTGTCTTTGTTACTGGGTGTCAGTGTGTGTCTGTGTTATTGGGTATCAGTGTATGACTTTGTTACTTGGTGTAACTGTCTGTCTGTGTTACTGGGTATCAGTGTATGTCTTTGTTACTTGGTGTCAGTGTATGTCTGTGTTACTTGGTGCAAGTTTGTGTCTGTGTTATTGGGTATCAGTGTATCTGTTTGTTACTTGTTGTAAGTGTGTGTCTGTGTTACTGGGTATCAGTGTATGTCTTTGTTACTTGGTGTCAGTGTATGTCTTTGTTACTTGGTGTAAGTTTATGTCTTTGTTACTTGGTGTCAGTGTATGTCTTTGTTACTTGTTGTAAGTGTGTGTCTGTGTTACTGGGTGTCAGTGTGTGTCTGTGTTACTTGGTGCAAGTGTGTGTCTTTGTTAATTGGTGTCCGTGTGTGTCTGTGTTACTGGGTGTCAGTTTATGTCTTTGTTACTTGGTGTCTGTGCATGTCTTTGTTACTTGGTGTAAGTGTGTGTCTGTGTTACTGGGTATCAGTGTCTGTCTTTGTTACTTGGTGTAAGTGTGTGTCTGTGTTACTGGGTATCAATGTATGTCTTTGTTACTTGGTGTCAGTGTATGTCTGTGTTACGTGGTGGTAGTGTGTGTCTGTGTTACTGGGTATCAGTGTATGTCTTTGTTACTTGGTGTCCGTGTGTGTCTGTGTTACTGGGTGTCAGTGTATGTCTTTGTTACTTGGTGTCAGTGTATGTCTTTGCTACTTGGTGTAAGTGTGTGTCTGTGTTACTGGGTATCACTGTCTGTCTTTGTTACTTGTTGTAAGTGTGTGTTGTGTTACTGGGTATCAGTGTATGTCTTTGTTACTTGGTGTCAGTGTTTGTCTGTGCTACTTGGTGTAAGTGTGTGTCTGTGTTACTGGGGATCAGTGTATTTCTTTGTTACTTGGTGTAAGTGTATGTCTTTGTTACTTGGTGTCAGTGTATGTCTTTGTTACTTGGTGTAAGTGTGTGTCTGTGTTACTGGGTGTCAGTGTGTGTCTGTGTTATTGGGTATCAGTGTATGTCTTTGTTACTTGGTGTAAGTGCGTGTCTGTGTTACTGGGTATCAGTGTATGTCTTTGTTACTTGGTGTCAGTGTATGTCTGTGTTACTTGGTGTAAGTGTGTGTCTGTGTTATTGGGTATCAGTGTATGTCTTTGTTACTTGGTGTCCGTGTGTGTCTGTGTTACTGGGTATCAGTGTATGTCTTTGTTACTTGGTGTCAGTGTATGTCTTTGTTACTGGATGTAAGTGTATGTCTTTGTTACTTGGTTTCAGTGTATGTCTTTGTTACTTGGTGTAAGTGTGTGTCTTTGTTACTGGGTGTCAGTGTGTGTCTGTGTTACTGGGTGTCAGTGTGTGTCTGTGTGACTTGGTGTAAATGTGAGTCTTTGTTACTTGGTGTCAGTGTATGTCTTTGTTACTTGATGTCAGTGTATGTCTTTGTTACTTGGTGTAATTGTGTGTCTGTGTTACTTGGTGTCATTGTATGTCTTTGTTACTTGGTGTCTGTGTGTGTCTGTGTTACTGGGTGTCAGTGAGTGTCTTTGTTACTTGGTGTCAGTGTATGTCTGTGTTACGTGGTGTAAGTGTGTGTCTGTGTTACTGGGTATCGGTGTATGTCTTTGTGACTTGGTGTCAGTGTATGTCTTTGTTGCTGGGTGTCAGGGTGTGTCTTTGTGACTGGTTGTCAGTGCACGTCTTTGTTGCTTGATGTAAGTGTGTGTCTGTGTTGCTGGGTATCAGTGTATGTCTTTGTTACTTGATGGCTGTGTATGTCAGTGTTACTTGGTTTAAGTGTGTGTCTTTGTTACTGGGTATCAGTGTATGTCTTTGTTACTTGGTGTCAGTGTATGTCAGTGTTACTTGGTGTAAGTGTGTGTCTTTGTTACTGTGTATTAGTGTATGTCTTTGTTACTTGTTGTCAGTGTATGTCTTTGTTACTTGGTGTAAGTGTATGTCTTTGTTACTTGGTGTCAGTGTTTGTCTTTGTTACTTGGTGTAAGTGTGTGTCTGTGTTACTGGGTGTCAGTGTGTGTCTGTGTTATTGGGTATCAGTGTATGTCTTTGTTACTTGGTGTAAGTGTGTGTCTGTGTTACTGGGTATCAGTGTATGTCTTTGTAACTTGGTGTCAGTGCATGTCTGTGTTACTTGGTGTAAGTGTGTGTCTGTGTTATTGGGTATCAGTGTATCTCTTTGTTACTTGGTGTAAGTGTGTGTCTGTGTTACTGGGTATCAGTGTATGTCTTTGTTACTTGGTGTCAGTGTTTGTCTTTGTTACTTGGTGTAAGTGTATGTCTTTGTTACTTGGTGTAAGTGTGTGTCTGTGTTACTGGGTGTCAGTGTGTGGCTGTGTTACTTGGTGTAAGTGTGTGTCTTTGTTAATTGGTGTCCGTGTGTGTCTGTGTTACTGGGTGTCAGTTTATGTCTTTGTTACTTGGTGACTGTGTATGTCTGTGTTACTTGGTGTAAGTGTGTGTCTGTGTTATTGGGTATCAGTGTATCTCTTTGTTACTTGGTGTAAGTGTGTGTCTGTGTTACTGGGTATCAGTGTATGTCTTTGTTACTTGGTGTCAGTGTATGTCTTTGTTACTTGGTGTACTTGTATTTCTTTGTTACTTGGTGTCAGTGTATGTCTTTGTTACTTGGTGTAAGTGTGTGTCTGTGTTACTGGGTGTCAGTGTGTGTCTGTGTTACTTGGTGTAAGTGTGTGTCTTTGTTAATTGGTGTCCGTGTGTGTCTGTGTTACTGGGTGTCAGTTTATGTCTTTGTTACTTGGTGTCTGTGCATGTCTTTGTTACTTGGTGTAAGTGTGTGTCTGTGTTACTGGGTATCAGTGTCTGTCTTTGTTACTTGGTTTAAGTGTGTGTCTGTGTTACTGGGTATCAATGTATGTCTTTGTTACTTGGTGTCAGTGTATGGCTGTGTTACTTGGTGGTAGTGTGTGTCTGTGTTACTGGGTATCAGTGTATGTCTTTGTTACTTGGTGTCCGTGTGTGTCTGTGTTACTGGGTGTCAGTGTATGTCTTTGTTACTTGGTGTCAGTGTATGTCTTTGTTACTTGGTGTAAGTATGTGTCTGTGTTACTGGGTATCAGTGTATGTCTTTGTTACTTGGTGCAAGTGTGTGTCTGTGTTACTGGGTATCAGTGTATGTCTTTGTTACTTGGTGTCAGTGTATGTCTTTGTTACTTGGTGTAAGTGTATGCCTTTGTTACTTGGTGTAAGTGTGTGTCTGTGTTACTGGGTGTCAGTGTGTGGCTGTGTTACTTGGTGTAAGTGTGTGTCTTTGTTAATTGGTGTCCGTGTGTGTCTGTGTTACTGGATGTCAGTTTATGTCTTTGTTACTTGGTGTCTGTGTATGTCTTTGTTACTTGGTGTAAGTGTGTGTCTGTGTTACTGGGTATCAGTGTCTGTCTTTGTTACTTGGTGTAAGTGTGTGTCTGTGTTACATGGTGTAAGTGTGTGTCTGTGTTACTGGGTATCAGTGTATGTCTTTATTACTTGGTGTAAGTGTGTGTCTGTGTTACTGGGTATCAGTGTATGTCTTTGTTTCTTGATGTCAGTGTATGTCTTTGTTACTTGGTGTAAGTGTATGTATTTGTTACTTGGTGTCATTGTATGTCTTTGTTACTTGGTGTAAGTGTGTGTCTGTGTTACTGGGTGTCAGTGTGTGTCTGTGTTACTTGGTGTAAGTCTGTGTCTTTGTTACTTGGTGTCAGTGTATGTCTTTGTTACTGGGTGTCAGTGTGTGTCTTTGTTACTTGGTGTCAGTGTATGTCTGCGTTACTTGGTGTAAGTGTTTGTCTGTGTTACTGGGTATCAGTGTATGTCTTTGTTACTTGGTGTAAGTGTGTGTCTGTGTTACTGGGTATCAGAGTATGTCTTTGTTACTTGATGTCAGTGTATGTCTTTGTTACTTGGTGTAAGTGTGAGTCTGTGTTACTGGGTGTCAGTGTGTGTCTGTGTTACTTGGTGTAAGTGTGTGTCTTTGTTACTTGCTCTCCGTGTGTGTCTGTTTTACTGGGTGTCAGTGTATGTCTTTGTTACTTGGTGTCAGTGTATGTCTGTGCTAACTGATGTAAGTGTGTGTCTGTGTTCCTGGGTATCAGTGTATGTCTATGTTACTTGGTGTAAGTTTGTGTCTGTGTCACTGGGTATCAGTGTATGTCTTTGTTACTTGGTGTCAGTCTATGTCTTTGTTACTTGGTGTAATTGTATGTCTTTGTTACTTGGTGTAAGTGTATGTCTTTGTTACTGGGTGTAAGTGTTTGTCTGTGTCATTGGGTATCAGTGTATGTCTTTGTTACTTGGTGTAAGTGTGTGTCTGTGTTACTGGGTATCAGTGTATGTCTTTGTTACTTGGTGTCAGTGTATGTCTTTGTTACTTGGTGTAAGTGTATGTCTTTGTTACTTGGTGTAAGTGTGTGTCTGTGTTCCTGGGTATCAGTGTATGTCTTTGTTACTTGGTGTAAGTGTGTGTCTGTGTTACTGGGTATCAGAGTATGTCTTTGTTACTTGGTATCTGTGTATGTCTTTGTTACTTGGTGTAAGTGTGTGTCTGTGTTACTGGGTGTCTGTGTGTGTCTGTGTTACTTGGTGTAAGTGTGTGTCTTTGTTACTTGCTCTCCGTGTGTGTCTGTGTTACTGGGTGTCTGTGTATGTCTTTGTTACTTGGTGTCAGTGTATGTCTTTGTTAATTGGTGTAAGTGTGTGTCTGTGTTACTGGGTATCAGTGTCTGTCTTTGTTACTTGGTGCAAGAGTGTGTCTGTGTTACTGGGTATCAGTGTATGTCTTTGTTACTTGGTGTCAGTGTATGTCTTTGTTACTGGGTGTAAGTGTATGTCTTTGTTACTTGGTTTCAGTCTATGTCTTTGTTACTTGGTGTAAGTGTGTGTCTTTGTTACTGGGTGTCAGTGTGTGTCTGTGTTACTGGGTGTCAGTGTGTGTCTGTGTTACTTGGTGTAAGTGTGTGTCTTTGTTACTTGCTCTCCGTGTGTGTCTGTTTTACTGGGTGTCAGTGTATGTCTTTGTTACTTGGTGTCAGTGTATGTCTGTGCTAACTGATGTAAGTGTGTGTCTGTGTTCCTGGGTATCAGTGTATGTCTTTGTTACTTGGTGTAAGTTTGTGTCTGTGTTACTGGGTATCAGTGTATGTCTTTGTTACTTGGTGTCAGTCTATGTCTTTGTTACTTGGTGTAATTGTATGTCTTTGTTACTTGGTGTAAGTGTATGTCTTTGTTACTGGGTGTAAGTGTTTGTCTGTGTTATTGGGTATCAGTGTATGTCTTTGTTACTTGGTGTAAGTGTGTGTCTGTGTTACTGGGTATCAGTGTATGTCTATGTTACTTGGTGTAAGTTTGTGTCTGTGTCACTGGGTATCAGTGTATGTCTTTGTTACTTGGTGTCAGTCTATGTCTTTGTTACTTGGTGTAATTGTATGTCTTTGTTACTTGGTGTAAGTGTATGTCTTTGTTACTGGGTGTAAGTGTTTGTCTGTGTCATTGGGTATCAGTGTATGTCTTTGTTACTTGGTGTAAGTGTGTGTCTGTGTTACTGGGTATCAGTGTATGTCTTTGTTACTTGGTGTCAGTGTATGTCTTTGTTACTTGGTGTAAGTGTATGTCTTTGTTACTTGGTGTAAGTGTGTGTCTGTGTTCCTGGGTATCAGTGTATGTCTTTGTTACTTGGTGTAAGTGTGTGTCTGTGTTACTGGGTATCAGAGTATGTCTTTGTTACTTGGTATCTGTGTATGTCTTTGTTACTTGGTGTAAGTGTGTGTCTGTGTTACTGGGTGTCTGTGTGTGTCTGTGTTACTTGGTGTAAGTGTGTGTCTTTGTTACTTGCTCTCCGTGTGTGTCTGTGTTACTGGGTGTCTGTGTATGTCTTTGTTACTTGGTGTCAGTGTATGTCTTTGTTAATTGGTGTAAGTGTGTGTCTGTGTTACTGGGTATCAGTGTCTGTCTTTGTTACTTGGTGCAAGAGTGTGTCTGTGTTACTGGGTATCAGTGTATGTCTTTGTTACTTGGTGTCAGTGTATGTCTTTGTTACTGGGTGTAAGTGTATGTCTTTGTTACTTGGTTTCAGTCTATGTCTTTGTTACTTGGTGTAAGTGTGTGTCTTTGTTACTGGGTGTCAGTGTGTGTCTGTGTTACTGGGTGTCAGTGTGTGTCTGTGCTAACTGATGTAAGTGTGTGTCTGTGTTCCTGGGTATCAGTGTATGTCTTTGTTACTTGGTGTAAGTTTGTGTCTGTGTTACTGGGTATCAGTGTATGTCTTTGTTACTTGGTGTCAGTCTATGTCTTTGTTACTTGGTGTAATTGTATGTCTTTGTTACTTGGTGTAAGTGTATGTCTTTGTTACTGGGTGTAAGTGTTTGTCTGTGTTATTGGGTATCAGTGTATGTCTTTGTTACTTGGTGTAAGTGTGTGTCTGTGTTACTGGGTATCAGTGTATGTCTTTGTTACTTGGTGTCAGTGTATGTCTTTGTTACTTGGTGTAAGTGTATGTCTTTGTTACTTGGTGTAAGTGTGTGTCTGTGTTCCTGGGTATCAGTGTATGTCTTTGTTACTTGGTGTAAGTGTGTGTCTGTGTTACTGGGTATCAGAGTATGTCTTTGTTACTTGGTATCTGTGTATGTCTTTGTTACTTGGTGTAAGTGTGTGTCTGTGTTACTGGGTGTCTGTGTGTGTCTGTGTTACTTGGTGTAAGTGTGTGTCTTTGTTACTTGCTCTCCGTGTGTGTCTGTGTTACTGGGTGTCTGTGTATGTCTTTGTTACTTGGTGTCAGTGTATGTCTTTGTTAATTGGTGTAAGTGTGTGTCTGTGTTACTGGGTATCAGTGTCTATCTTTGTTACTTGGTGCAAGAGTGTGTCTGTGTTACTGGGTATCAGTGTATGTCTTTGTTACTTGGTGTCAGTGTATGTCTTTGTTACTGGGTGTAAGTGTATGTCTTTGTTACTTGGTGTAAGTGTGTGTCTGTGTTACTGGGTATCAGTGTATGTCTTTGTTACTTGGTGTCAGTGTATGTCTTTGTTACTTGGTGTAAGTGTATGTCTTTGTTACTTGGTGTAAGTGTGTGTCTGTGTTCCTGGGTATCAGTGTATGTCTTTGTTACTTGGTGTAAGTGTGTGTCTGTGTTACTGGGTATCAGAGTATGTCTTTGTTACTTGGTATCTGTGTATGTCTTTGTTACTTGGTGTAAGTGTGTGTCTGTGTTACTGGGTGTCTGTGTGTGTCTGTGTTACTTGGTGTAAGTGTGTGTCTTTGTTACTTGCTCTCCGTGTGTGTCTGTGTTACTGGGTGTCTGTGTATGTCTTTGTTACTTGGTGTCAGTGTATGTCTTTGTTAATTGGTGTAAGTGTGTGTCTGTGTTACTGGGTATCAGTGTCTATCTTTGTTACTTGGTGCAAGAGTGTGTCTGTGTTACTGGGTATCAGTGTTTGTCTTTGTTACTTGGTGTCAGTGTATGTCTTTGTTACTGGGTGTAAGTGTATGTCTTTGTTACTTGGTTTCAGTCTATGTCTTTGTTACTTGGTGTAAGTGTGTGTCTTTGTTACTGGGTGTCAGTGTGTGTCTGTGTTACTGGGTGTCAGTGTGTGTCTGTGTGACTTGGTGTAAATGTGAGTCTTTGTTACTTGGTGTCAGTGTATGTTTTTGTTACTTGATGTCAGTGTATGTCTGTGTTACTTGGTGTAAGTGTGTGCCTGTGTTACTGGGTATCAGTGTATGTCTTTGTTACTTGGTGTAAGTGTGTGTCTGTGTTACTTGGTGACATTGTATGTCTTTGTTACTTGGTGTCTGTGTGTGTCTGTGTTACTGGGTGTCAGTGAGTGTCTTTGTTACTTGGTGTCAGTGTATGTCTGTGTTACGTGGTGTAAGTGTGTGTCTGTGTTACTTGGTATCGGTGTATGTCTTTGTTGCTGGGTGTCAGGGTGTGTCTTTGTGACTGGTTGTCAGTGCACGTCTTTGTTGCTTGATGTAAGTGTGTGTCTGTGTTGCTGGGTATCAGTGTATGTCTTTGTTACTTGATGGCTGTGTATGTCAGTGTTACTTGGTTTAAGTGTGTGTCTTTGTTACTGGGTATCAGTGTATGTCTTTGTTACTTGGTGTCAGTGTATGTCAGTGTTACTTGGTGTAAGTGTGTGTCTTTGTTACTGTGTATCAGTGTATGTCTTTGTTACTTGTTGTCAGTGTATGTCTTTGTTACTTGGTGTAAGTGTATGTCTTTGTTACTTGGTGTCAGAGTTTGTCTTTGTTACTTGGTGTAAGTGTGTGTCTGTGTTACTGGGTGTCAGTGTGTGTCTGTGTTATTGGGTATCAGTGTATGTCTTTGTTACTTGGTGTAAGTGTGTGTCTGTGTTACTGGGTATCAGTGTATGTCTGTGTTACTTGGTGTCAGTGTATGTCTGTGTTACTTGGTGTAAGTGTGTGTCTGTGTTATTGGGTATCAGTGTATCTCTTTGTTACTTGGTGTAAGTGTGCGTCTGTGTTACTGGGTATCAGTGTATGTCTTTGTTACTTGGTGTCAGTGTTTGTCTTTGTTACTTGGTGTAAGTGTATGTCTTTGTTACTTGGTGTAAGTGTGTGTCTGTGTTACTGGGTGTCAGTGTGTGGCTGTGTTACGTGGTGTAAGTGTGTGTCTTTGTTAATTGGTGTCCGTGTGTGTCTGTGTTACTGGGTGTCAGTTTATGTCTTTGTTACTTGGTGTCTGTGTATGTCTGTGTTACTTGGTGTAAGTGTGTGTCTGTGTTATTGGGTATCAGTGTATCTCTTTGTTACTTGGTGTAAGTGTGTGTCTGTGTTACTGGGTATCAGTGTATGTCTTTGTTACTTGGTGTCAGTGTATGTCTTTGTTACTTGGTGTAAGTGTATTTCTTTGTTACTTGGTGTCAGTGTATGTCTTTGTTACCTGGTGTAAGTGTGTGTCTGTGTTACTGGGTGTCAGTGTGTGTCTGTGTTACCTGGTGTAAGTGTGTGTCTTTGTTAATTGGTGTCCGTGTGTGTCTGTGTTACTGGGTGTCAGTTTATGTCTTTGTTACTTGGTGTCTGTGCATGTCTTTGTTACTTGGTGTAAGTGTGTGTCTGTGTTACTGGGTATCAGTGTCTGTCTTTGTTACTTGGTGTAAGTGTGTGTCTGTGTTACTGGGTATCAATGTATGTCTTTGTTACTTGGTGTAAGTGTGTGTCTGTGTTACATGGTGTAAGTGTGTGTCTGTGTTACTGGGTATCAGTGTATGTCTTTATTACTTGGTGTAAGTGTGTGTCTGTGTTACTGGGTATCAGTGTATGTCTTTGTTTCTTGATGTCAGTGTATGTCTTTGTTACTTGGTGTAAGTGTATGTATTTGTTACTTGGTGTCATTGTATGTCTTTGTTACTTGGTGTAAGTGTGTGTCTGTGTTACTGGGTGTCAGTGTGTGTCTGTGTTACTTGGTGTAAGTCTGTGTCTTTGTTACTTGGTGTCAGTGTATGTCTTTGTTACTGGGTGTCAGTGTGTGTCTTTGTTACTTGGTGTCAGTGTATGTCTGCGTTACTTGGTGTAAGTGTGTGTCTGTGTTACTGGGTATCAGTGTATGTCTTTGTTACTTGGTGTAAGTGTGTGTCTGTGTTACTGGGTATCAGAGTATGTCTTTGTTACTTGGTGTCAGTGTATGTCTTTGTTACTTGGTGTAAGTGTGAGTCTGTGTTACTGGGTGTCAGTGTGTGTCTGTGTTACTTGGTGTAAGTGTGTGTCTTTGTTACTTGCTCTCCGTGTGTGTCTGTTTTACTGGGTGTCAGTGTATGTCTTTGTTACTTGGTGTCAGTGTATGTCTGTGCTAACTGATGTAAGTGTGTGTCTGTGTTCCTGGGTATCAGTGTATGTCTTTGTTACTTGGTGTAAGTTTGTGTCTGTGTTACTGGGTATCAGTTTATGTCTTTGTTACTTGGTGTCAGTCTATGTCTTTGTTACTTGGTGTAATTGTATGTCTTTATTACTTGGTATAAGTGTATGTCTTTGTTACTTGGTGTACGTGTGTGTCTGTGTTATTGGGTATCAGTGTATGTCTTTGTTACTTGGTGTAAGTGTGTTTCTGTGTTACTGGGTATCAGTGTATGTCTTTGTTACTTGGTGTCAGTGTATGTCTTTGTTACTTGGTGTAAGTGTATGTCTTTGTTACTTGGTGTAAGTGTGTGTCTGTGTTCCTGGGTATCAGTGTATGTCTTTGTTACTTGGTGTAAGTGTGTGTCTGTGTTACTGGGTATCAGAGTATGTCTTTGCTACTTGGTGTCAGTGTATGTCTTTGTTACATGGTGTAAGTGTGTGTCTGTGTTACTGGGTGTCTGTGTGTGTCTGTGTTACTTGGTGGAAGTGTGTGTCTTTGTTACTTGCTCTCCGTGTGTGTCTGTGTTACTGGGTGTATGTGTATGTCTTTGTTACTTGGTGTCAGTGTATGTCTTTGTTAATTGGTGTAAGTGTGTGTCTGTGTTACTGGGTATCAGTGTCTGTCTTTGTTACTTGGTGCAAGAGTGTGTCTGTGTTACTGGGTATCAGTGTATGTCTTTGATACTTGGTGTAAGTTTGTGTCTCTGTTACTGGGTATCAGTGTCTGTCTTTGTTACTTGGTGTCAGTGTATGTCTTTGTTACTTGGTGTCAGTGTATGTCTTTGTTACTTGGTGTAAGTGTGTGTCTGTGTTACTGGGTGTCACTGTGTGTCTGTGTTACTTGGTGTAAGTGTGTGTCTTTGTTACTTGGTGTCCGTGTGTGTCTGTGTTGCTGGGTGTCAGTTTATGTCTTTGTTACTTGGTGTCAGTGTATGTCTTTGTTACTTGGTGTAATTGAGTGTCTGTGTTACTGGGTGTCAGTTTATGTCTTTGTTACTTGGTGTCAGTGTATGTCTTTGTTACTTGGTGTAAGTGTGTGTCTGTGTTACGGGGTATCAGAGTATGTCTTTGTTACTTGGTATCTGTGTATGTCTTTGTTACTTGGTGTAAGTGTGTGTCTGTGTTACTGGGTGTCTGTGTGTGTCTGTGTTACTTGGTGTAAGTGTGTGTCTTTGTTACTTGCTCTCCGTGTGTGTCTGTGTTACTGGGTGTCTGTGTATGTCTTTGTTACTTGGTGTCAGTGGATGTCTTTGTTAATTGGTGTAAGTGTGTGTCTGTGTTACTGGGTATCAGTGTCTGTCTTTGTTACTTGGTGCAAGAGTGTGTCTGTGTTCCTGGGTATCAGTGTATGTCTTTGTTACTTGGTGTCAGTGTATGTCGGTGTTACTTGGTGTAAGTGTGTGTCTGTGTTACTGGGTATCAGTGTATGTCTTTGATACTTGGTGTAAGTTTGTGTCTCTGTTACTGGGTATCAGTGTCTGTCTTTGTTACTTGGTGTCAGTGTATGTCTTTGTTACTTGGTGTCAGTGTATGTCTTTGTTACTTGGTGTAAGTGTGTGTCTGTGTTACTGGGTGTCACTGTGTGTCTGTGTTACTTGGTGTAAGTGTGTGTCTTTGTTACTTGGTGTCCGTGTGTGTCTGTGTTGCTGGGTGTCAGTTTATGTCTTTGTTACTTGGTGTCAGTGTATGTCTTTGTTACTTGGTGTAATTGTGTGTCTGTGTTACTGGGTGTCAGTTTATGTCTTTGTTACTTGGTGTCAGTGTATGTCTTTGTTACTTGGTGTAAGTGTGTGTCTGTGTTACTGGATATCAGTGTATGTCTTTGTTACTTGGTGTCAGTGTATGTCTGTGCTAACTGATGTAAGTGTGTGTCTGCGTTCCTGGGTATCAGTGTATGTCTTTGTTACTGGGTGTTAGTGTGTGTCTTTGTTACTGGGTATCAGTGTTTGTCTTTGTTACTTGGTGTAAGTGTACGTCTTTGTTACTTGGTGTCAGTGTATGTCTTTGTTATTTGGTGTAAGTGTGTGTCTGTGTTACCTGGTGTCAGTGTGTGTCTGTGTTATTGGGTATTAGTGTATGTCTTTGTTACTTGGTGTAAGTGTGTGTCTGTGTTACTGGGTGTCAGTGTGTGTCTGTGTTACTTGGTGTAAGTCTTTGTCTTTGTTACTTGGTGTCAGTGTATGTCTTTGTTACTGAGTGTCAGTGTGTGTCTGCGTTACTTGGTGTAAGTGTGTGTCTGTGTTACTGGGTATCAGTGTATGTTTTTGTTACATGGTGTAAGTTTGTGTCTGTGTTACTGGGTATCAGTGTATGTCTTTGTTACTTGGTGTCAGTCTATGTCTTTGTTACTTGGTGTAAGTGTATGTCTTTGTTACTTGGTGTAAGTGTATGTCTTTGTTACATGGTGTAAGTGTGTGTCTGTGTTACTGGGTGTCAGTGTGTGTCTGTGTTACTTGGTGTAAGTTTGTGTCTTTGTTACTTGGTGTCCCTGTGTCTGTGTTACTGGGTGTCAGTGTATGTCTTTGTTACTTGGTGTAAGTGTATGTCCTTGTTTCTTGGTGTAAGTGTATGTCTTTGTTACTTGGTGTAAGTGTGTGTCTGTGTTATTGGGTATCAGTGTATGTCTTTGTTACTTGGTGTAAGTGTGTGTCTGTGTTACTGGGTATCAGTGTATGTCTTTGTTACTTGGTGTCAGTGTATGTCTTTGTTACTTGGTGTAAGTGTATGTCTTTGTTACTTGGTGTAAGTGTATGTCTTTGTTACTTGGTGTAAGTGTGTGTCTGTGTTATTGGGTATCAGTGTATGTCTTTGTTACTTGGTGTCCGTGTGTGTCTGTGTTACTGGGTGTCAGTGTATGTCTTTGTTACTTGGTGTCAGTGTATGTCTTTGTTACTTGGTGTAAGTGTGTGTCTGTGTTACTGGGTATCAGTGTATGTCTTTGTTACTTGGTGCAAGTGTGTGTCTGTGTTACTGGGTATCAGTGTATGTCTTTGTTACTTGGTGTCAGTGTATGTCTTTGTTACTTGGTGTAAGTGTATGTCTTTGTTACTTGGTGTATGTGTGTGTCTGTGTTACTGGGTGTCAGTGTGTTGCTGTGTTACTTGGTGTAAGTGTGTGTCTTTGTTAATTGGTGTCCGTGTGTGTCTGTGTTACTGGGTGTCAGTTTATGTCTTTGTTACTTGGTGTCTGTGTATGTCTTTGTTACTTGGTGTAAGTATGTGTCTGTGTTACTGGGTATCAGTGTCTGTCTTTGTTACTTGGTGTAAGTGTGTGTCTGTGTTACATGGTGTAAGTGTGTGTCTGTGTTACTGGGTATCAGTGTATGTCTTTATTACTTGGTGTAAGTGTGTGTCTGTGTTACTGGGTATCAGTGTATGTCTTTGTTACTTGATGTCAGTGTATGTCTTTGTTACTTGGTGTAAGTGTATGTATTTGTTACTTGGTGTCATTGTATGTCTTTGTTACTTGGTGTAAGTGTGTGTCTGTGTTACTGGGTGTCAGTGTGTGTCTGTGTTACTTGGTGTAAGTCTGTGTCTTTGTTACTTGGTGTCAGTGTATGTCTTTGTTACTGGGTGTCAGTGTGTGTCTTTGTTTCTTGGTGTCAGTGTATGTCTGCGTTACTTGGTGTAAGTGTGTATCTGTGTTACTGGGTATCAGTGTATGTCTTTGTTACTTGGTGTCCGTGTGTGTCTGTGTTACTTGGTGGTAGTGTGTGTCTGTGTTACTGGGTGTCAGTGTATGTCTTTGTTACTTGGTGTCCGTGTGTGTCTGTGTTACTGGGTGTCAGTGTATGTCTTTGTTACTTGGTGTCAGTGTATGTCTTTGCTACTTGGTGTAAGTGTGTGTCTGTGTTACTGGGTATCACTGTCTGTCTTTGTTACTTGTTGTAAGTGTGTGTTTGTGTTACTGGGTATCAGTGTATGTCTTTGTTACTTGGTGTCAGTGTTTGTCTGTGCTACTTGGTGTAAGTGTGTGTCTGTGTTACTGGGGATCAGTGTATTTCTTTGTTACTTGGTGTAAGTGTATGTCTTTGTTACTTGGTGTCAGTGTATGTCTTTGTTACTTGGTGTAAGTGTGTGTCTGTGTTACTGGGTGTCAGTGTGTGTCTGTGTTATTGGGTATCAGTGTATGTCTTTGTTACTTGGTGTAAGTGCGTGTCTGTGTTACTGGGTATCAGTGTATGTCTTTGTTACTTGGTGTCAGTGTATGTCTGTGTTACTTGGTGTAAGTGTGTGTCTGTGTTATTGGGTATCAGTGTATGTCTTTGTTACTTGGTGTAAGTGTGTGTCTGTGTTACTGGGTATCAGTGTATGTCTTTGTTACTTGGTGTCAGTGTATGTCTTTGTTGCTGGGTGTAAGTGTATGTCTTTGTTACTTGGTTTCAGTGTATGTCTTTGTTACTTGGTGTAAGTGTGTGTCTTTGTTACTGGGTGTCAGTGTGTGTCTGTGTTACTGGGTGTCAGTGTGTGTCTGTGTGACTTGGTGTAAATGTGAGTCTTTGTTACTTGGTGTCAGTGTATGTTTTTGTTACTTGATGTCAGTGTATGTCTGTGTTACTTGGTGTAAGTGTGTGCCTGTGTTACTGGGTATCAGTGTATGTCTTTGTTACTTGGTGTAAGTGTGTGTCTGTGTTACTTGGTGACATTGTATGTCTTTGTTACTTGGTGTCTGTGTGTGTCTGTGTTACTGGGTGTCAGTGAGTGTCTTTGTTACTTGGTGTCAGTGTATGTCTGTGTTACGTGGTGTAAGTGTGTGTCTGTGTTACTTGGTATCGGTGTATGTCTTTGTTGCTGGGTGTCAGGGTGTGTCTTTGTGACTGGTTGTCAGTGCACGTCTTTGTTGCTTGATGTAAGTGTGTGTCTGTGTTGCTGGGTATCAGTGTATGTCTTTGTTACTTGATGGCTGTGTATGTCAGTGTTACTTGGTTTAAGTGTGTGTCTTTGTTACTGGGTATCAGTGTATGTCTTTGTTACTTGGTGTCAGTGTATGTCAGTGTTACTTGGTGTAAGTGTGTGTCTTTGTTACTGTGTATCAGTGTATGTCTTTGTTACTTGTTGTCAGTGTATGTCTTTGTTACTTGGTGTAAGTGTATGTCTTTGTTACTTGGTGTCAGTGTTTGTCTTTGTTACTTGGTGTAAGTGTGTGTCTGTGTTACTGGGTGTCAGTGTGTGTCTGTGTTATTGGGTATCAGTGTATGTCTTTGTGACTTGGTGTAAGTGTGTGTCTGTGTTACTGGGTATCAGTGTATGTCTGTGTTACTTGGTGTCAGTGTATGTCTGTGTTACTTGGTGTAAGTGTGTGTCTGTGTTATTGGGTATCAGTGTATCTCTTTGTTACTTGGTGTAAGTGTGTGTCTGTGTTACTGGGTATCAGTGTATGTCTTTGTTACTTGGTGTCAGTGTTTGTCTTTGTTACTTGGTGTAAGTGTATGTCTTTGTTACTTGGTGTAAGTGTGTGTCTGTGTTACTGGGTGTCAGTGTGTGGCTGTGTTACGTGGTGTAAGTGTGTGTCTTTGTTAATTGGTGTCCGTGTGTGTCTGTGTTACTGGGTGTCAGTTTATGTCTTTGTTACTTGGTGTCTGTGTATGTCTGTGTTACTTGGTGTAAGTGTGTGTCTGTGTTATTGGGTATCAGTGTATCTCTTTGTTACTTGGTGTAAGTGTGTGTCTGTGTTACTGGGTATCAGTGTATGTCTTTGTTACTTGGTGTCAGTGTATGTCTTTGTTACTTGGTGTAAGTGTATTTCTTTGTTACTTGGTGTCAGTGTATGTCTTTGTTACCTGGTGTAAGTGTGTGTCTGTGTTACTGGGTGTCAGTGTGTGTCTGTGTTACCTGGTGTAAGTGTGTGTCTTTGTTAATTGGTGTCCGTGTGTGTCTGTGTTACTGGGTGTCAGTTTATGTCTTTGTTACTTGGTGTCTGTGCATGTCTTTGTTACTTGGTGTAAGTGTGTGTCTGTGTTACTGGGTATCAGTGTATGTCTTTGTTACTTGTTGTCAGTGTATGTCTTTGTTACTTGGTGTAAGTGTATGTCTTTGTTACTTGATGGCTGTGTATGTCAGTGTTACTTGGTTTAAGTGTGTGTCTTTGTTACTGGGTATCAGTGTATGTCTTTGTTACTTGGTGTCAGTGTATGTCAGTGTTACTTGGTGTAAGTGTGTGTCTTTGTTACTGTGTATCAGTGTATGTCTTTGTTACTTGTTGTCAGTGTATGTCTTTGTTACTTGGTGTAAGTGTATGTCTTTGTTACTTGGTGTCAGTGTTTGTCTTTGTTACTTGGTGTAAGTGTGTGTCTGTGTTACTGGGTGTCAGTGTGTGTCTGTGTTACTGGGTATCATTGTCTGTCTTTGTTACTTGGTGTAAGTGTGTGTCTGTGTTGCTGGGCATCAATGTATGTCTTTGTTACTTGGTGTCAGTGTATGTCTGTGTTACTTGGTGTAATTGTGTGTCACTGTTTCTGGGTATCAGTGTATGTCTTTGTGACTTGGTGTAAGTGTGTGTCTGTGCTACTGGGTATCAGTGTATGTCTTTGTGACTTGGTGTAAGTGTGTGTCTGTGTTACTGGGTATCAGTGTATTTCTTTGTTACTTGGTGTCAGTGTATGTCTGTGTTACTTGATGTAAGTGTGCTTATGTGTTACTGGGTATCAGTGTATGTCTTTGTTACTTGGTGTAAGTGTGTGTCTGTGTTACTGGGTATCAGAGTATGGCTTTGTTACTTGGTGTCAGTGTATGTCTTTGTTACTTGGTGTAAGGATGTGTCTGTGTTACTGGGTGTCAGTGTGTGTCTGTGTTACTTGGTGTAAGTGTGTGTCTTTGTTACTTGCTCTCCGTGTGTGTCTGTGTTACTGGGTGTCAGTTTATGTCTTTGTTACTTGGTGTCAGTGTATGTCTTTGTTACTGGGTATCAGTGCATGTCTTTGTTACTTGGTGTCAGTGTATGTCGGTGTTACTTGGTGTAAGTGTGTATCTGTGTTACTGGGTATCAGTGTATGTCTTTGATACTTGGTGTACGTTTGTGTCTCTGTTACTGGGTATCAGTGTATGTCTTTGTTACTTGGTGTCAGTGTATGTCTTTGTTACTTGGTGTAAGTGTGTGTCTGTGTTACTGGATGTCAGTGTGTGTCTGTATTACTTGGTGTAAGTGTGTGTCTTTGTTACTTGGTGTCCGTGTGTGTCTATGTTACTGGGTGTCAGTTTATGTCTTTGTTACTTGGTGTCAGTGTATGTCTTTGTTACTGGGTATCAGTGCATGTCTTTGTTACTTGGTGTCAGTGTATGTCGGTGTTACTTGGTGTAAGTGTGTATCTGTGTTACTGGGTATCAGTGTATGTCTTTGATACTTGGTGTACGTTTGTGTCTCTGTTACTGGGTATCAGTGTATGTCTTTGTTACTTGGTGTCAGTGTATGTCTTTGTTACTTGGTGTAAGTGTGTGTCTGTGTTACTGTGTATCAGTGTATGTCTTTGTTACTTGGTGTAAGTGTGTGTCTGTGTTACTGGATATCAGTGTATGTCTTTGTTACTTGGTGTCAGTGTATGTCTGTGCTACTTGGTGTAAGTGTGTGTCTGTGTTCCTGGGTATCAGTGCATGTCTTTGTTACTTGGTGTAAGTTTGCGTCTGTGTTACTGGGTATCAGTGTATGTCTTTGTTACTTGGTGTCAGTCTATGTCTTTGTTACTTGGTATAAGTGTATGTCTTTGTTACTTGCTGTCAGTGTATGTCTTTGTTACTTTGTGTAAGTGTGTGTCTGTGTTACTGGGTGTCACTGTGTGTCTGTGTTACTTGGAGAAAGTTTGTGTCTCTGTTACTTGGTGTCCGTGTGTGTCTGTGTTACTGGGTGTCAGTGTATGTCTTTGTTACTTGGTGTCAGTGTATGTCTTTGTTACTTGGTGCAAGTGTGTGTCTGTGTTACTGGGTATCAGTGTCTGTCTTTGTTACTTGTTGTAAGTGTGTGTTTGTGTAACTGGGTATCAGTGTATGTCTTTGTTACTGGGTGTCAGTGTATGTCTGTGCTACTTGGTGTAAGTGTGTGTCTCTGTTACTGGGTATCAGTGTATGAATTTGTTACTTGGTGTCAGTGTATGTCTTTGTAACTTGGTGTAAGTGTGTGTCTGTGTTACTTGGTGTCAGTGTATGTCTTTGTTACTTTGTGTCAGTGTATGTCTTTGTTACTTGGTCTAAGTGTGTGTCTGTGTTACTGTATGTCACTGTGTTTCTGTGTTACTTGGTTTAAGTGTGTGTCTTAGTTACTTGGTGTCCGTGTGTGTCTGTGTTGCTGGGTGTCAGTTTATGTCTTTGTTACTTGGTGTCAGTGTGTGTCTTTGTTACTTGGTGTCCGTGTGTGTCTGTGTTACTGGGTGTAAGTGTGTGTCTGTGTTATTGGGTGTCAGTGTGTGTCTGTGTTACTTGGTGTAAGTCTGTGTCTGTGTTACTGGGTATCAGTGTATGTCTTTGTTACTTGATGTCAGTGTATGTCTTTGTTACTTGGTGTAAGTGTATGTATTTGTTACTTGGTGTCATTGTATGTCTTTGTTACTTGGTGTAAGTGTGTGTCTGTGTTATTGGGTTTCAGTGTGTGTCTGTGTTACTTGGTGTAAGTCTGTGTCTGTGTTACTGGGTATCAGTGTATGTCTTTGTTACTTGGTGTAAGTGTGTGTCTGTGTTACTGGGTATCAGAGTATGTCTTTGTTACTTGGTGTCAGTGTATGTCTTTGTTACTTGGTGTAAGTGTGTGTCTGTGTTACTGGGTGTCTGTGTGTGTCTGTGTTACTTGGTGTAAGTGTGTGTCTTTGTTACTTGCTCTCCGTGTGTGTCTGTGTTACTGGGTGTCAGTGTATGTCTTTGTTACTTGGTGTCAGTGTATGTCTTTGTTAATTGGTGTAAGTGTGTGTCTGTGTTACTGGGTATCAGTGTATGTCTTTGTTACTTGGTGTCAGTGTATGTCGGTGTTACTTGTTGTAAGTGTGTGTCTGTGTTACTGGGCATCAGTGTATGTCTTTGATACTTGGTGTAAGTTTGTGTCTCTGTTACTGGGTATCAGTGTATGTCTTTGTTACTTGGTGTCAGTGTATGTCTTTGTTACTTTGTGTCAGTGTATGTCTTTGTTACTTGGTGTAAGTGTGTGTCTGTGTTACTGTATGTCACTGTGTTTCTGTGTTACTTGGTTTAAGTGTGTGTCTTAGTTACTTGGTGTCCGTGTGTGTCTGTGTTGCTGGGTGTCAGTTTATGTCTTTGTTACTTGGTGTCAGTGTGTGTCTTTGTTACTTGGTGTCCGTGTGTGTCTGTGTTACTGGGTGTCAGTTTATGTCTTTGTTACTTGGTGTCAGTCTATGTCTTTGTTACTTGGTGTAAGTGTGTGTCTGTGTTACTGGATATCAGTGTATGTCTTTGTTTCTTGGTGACAGTGTATGTCTGTGCTACTTGGTGTAACTGTGTGTCTGTGTTACTGGGTATCAGTGTATGTCTTTGTGACTTGGTGTCCGTGTGTGTCTGTGTTACTGGGTGTCAGTGTATGTCTTTGTTACTTGGTGTCAGTGTATGTCTTTGTTACTTGGAGTAAGTGTATGTCTTTGTTATTTGGTGTCAGTGTATGTCTTTGTTACTTGGTGTAAGTGTGTGTCTGTGTTACTGGGTGTCAGTGTGTGTCTGTGTTACTTGGTGTAAGTGTGTGTCTTTGTTACTTGTTGTCTGTGTGTGTCTGTGTTACTGGGTGTCAGTGTATGACTTTGTTACTTGGTGTCAGTGTATGTCTTTGTTACTTGTTGTAAGTGTGTGTCTGTGTTACTGGCTATCAGTGTATGTCTTTGTTACTTGGTGTCAGTGTATGTCTTTGTTACTTGGTGTCAGTGTATGTCTGTGCTACTTGGTGTAAGTGTGTGTCTGTGTTACTGGCTATCAGTGTATGTCTTTGTTACTTGGTGTCAGTGTATGTCTTTGTTACTTGGAGTAAGTGTATGTCTTTGTTACTTGGTGTCAGTGTATGTCTTTGTTACTTGGTGCAAGTGTGTGTCTGTGTTACTGGGTGCCAGTGTGTGTCTGTGTTACTTGGTGTAAGTCTGTGTCTTTGTTACTTGGTGTCAGTGTATGTCTTCGTTACTGGGTGTCAGTGTGTGTCTTTGTTACTTGGTGTCAGTGTATGGCTGCGTTACTTGGTGCAAGTGTGTGTCTGTGATACTGGGTATCAGTGTATGTCTTTGTTACTTGGTGTAAGTGTGTGTCTGTGTTACTGGGTATCAGAGTATGTCTTCGTTACTTGGTGTCAGTGTATGTCTTTGTTACTTGGTGTAAGTGTGTTTCTGTGTTACTGGTTATCAGTGTCTGTCTTTGTTACTTGGTTTAAGTGTGTGTCTTTGTTACTTGCTCTCCGTGTGTGTCTCTGTTACTGGGTGTCAGTTTATGTCTTTGTTATTTGGTGTAAGTGTGTGTCTGTGATACTGGGTATCAGTGTCTGTCTTTGCTACTTTGTGTAAGAGTGTGTCTGTGTTACTGGGTATCAGTGTATGTCTTTGTTACTTGGTGTCAGTGTATGTCTGTGTTACTTGGTGTAAGTGTGTGTCTTTGTTACTTGGTGTCCGTGTGTGTCTGTGTTACTGGGTATCAGTGTATGTCTTTGATACTTGGTGTACGTTTGTGTCTCTGTTACTGGGTGCCAGTGTATGTCTTTGTTACTTGGTGACAGTGTATGTCTTTGTTACTTGGTGTAAGTGTATGTCTTTGTTACTTGGTGTCAGTGTGTGTCTGTGTTACTTGGTGTAAGTGTGTGTCTTTGTTACTTGGTGTCCGTGTGTGTCTGTGTTACTGGGTGTCAGTTTATGTCTTTGTTACTTGGTGTCAGTGTATGTCTTTGTTACTTGGTGTAGTTTAGTTTAGTTTAGAGATACAGCACTGAAACAGGCCCTTCGGCCCACCTAGTCTGTGCCGACCATCAACCAACCATTTATACTAATCCTGCACGAATCCCACATTCCAATAGCATCCCCACCGGTCCCTTTATATTTCCCTGCCACTTCCCTATATTAGGGGCAATTTATGATGGCCAATTAACCTATCAACCTGCAAGTCTTTGGCATGTGGGAGGAAACCGGAGCATCCGGAGGAAACCCACGCAGACACAGGGAGAACTTGCAAACTCCGCACAGGCAGTACCCAGAATCGAACCCGGGTCGCTGGAGCTGTGAGGCTGCAGTGCGAACCACTGCGCCACTGTGCCGCCCAAGTGTGTGTGTGTGTTCCTGGGTGTCAGTTTATGTCTTTGTTACTTGGTGTCAGTGTATGTCTTTGTTACTTGGTGTAAGTGTGTGTCTGTGTTACTGGATATCAGTGTATGTCTTTGTTACTTGGTGTAAGTGTGTGTCTTTGTTACTTGGTGTAAGTGTATGTCTTAGTTACTTGGTGTCCGTGTGTGTCTGTGTTACTTGGTGTCAATGTATGTCTTTGTTACTTGGCGTAAGTGTGTGTCTGTGTTACTGGATATCAGTGTCTGTCTTTGTTACTTGTTGTAAGTGTGTGTTTTTGTTACTGGGTATCAGTGTATGTCTTTGTTACTTGGTGTCAGTGTATGTCTGTGCTACTTGGTGTAAGTGTGTGTCTGTGTTACTGGGTATCAGTGTATGTCTTTGATACTTGGTGTAAGTTTGTTTCTCTGTTACTGGGTATCAGTGTATGTCTTTGTTACTTGGTGTCAGTGTATGTCTTTGTTCCTTGGTGTAAGTGTGTGTCTGTGTTACTGGGTGTCAGTTTATGTCTTTGTTACTTGGTGTCAGTCTATGTCTTTGTTACTTGGTGTAAGTGTGTGTCTGTGTTACTGGGTATCAGTGTATGTCTTTGTTACTTGGTGTCAGTGTATGTCTGTGCTACTTGGTGTAACTGTGTGTCTGTGTTACTGGGTATCAGTGTATGTCTTTGTTACTTGGTGTAAGTTTGTGTCTGTGTTACTGGTTATCAGTGTATGTCTTTGTTACTTGGTGTCAGTGTATGTCTTTGTTACTTGGTGTAAGTGTATGTCTTTGTTACTTGGTGTCAGCGTATGTCTTTGCTACTTGGTGTAAGTGTGTGTCTGTGTTACTGGGTGTCAGTGTGTGTCTGTATTACTTGGTGTAAGTGTGTGTCTTTGTTAATTGGTGTCCGTGTGTGTCTGTGTTACTGGGTGTCAGTGTATGACTTTGTTACTTGGTGTAAGTGTGTGTCTTTGTTACTTGGTGTCAGTGTATGTCTTTGTTACTTTGTGTAAGAGTGTGTCTGTGTTACTGGGTATCAGTGTATTTCTTTGTTACTTGGTGTCAGTGTATGTCGGTGTTACTTGGTGTAAGTGTGTGTCTGTGATACTGGGTGTCAGTGTCTGTCTTTGTTACTTTGTGTAAGAGTTTGTCTGTGTTACTGGTTATCAGTGTATGTCTTTGTTACTTGGTGTCAGTGTATGTCTTTGTTACTTGGTGTAAGTGTATGTCTTTGTTACTTGGTGTCAGTGTATGTCTTTGCTACTTGGTGTAAGTGTGTGTCTGTGTTACTGGGTGTCAGTGTGTGTCTGTATTACTTGGTGTAAGTGTGTGTCTTTGTTAATTGGTGTCCGTGTGTGTCTGTGTTACTGGGTGTCAGTGTATGACTTTGTTACTTGGTGTAAGTGTGTGTCTTTGTTACTTGGTGTCAGTGTATGTCTTTGTTACTTTGTGTAAGAGTGTGTCTGTGTTACTGGGTATCAGTGTATTTCTTTGTTACTTGGTGTCAGTGTATGTCGGTGTTACTTGGTGTAAGTGTGTGTCTGTGATACTGGGTATCAGTGTCTGTCTTTGTTACTTTGTGTAAGAGTTTGTCTGTGTTACTGGGTATCAGTGTATGTCTTTGTTACTTGGTGTCAGTGTATGTCTGTGTTACTTGGTGTAAGTGTGTGTCTTTGTTACTTGGTGTCCGTGTGTGTCTGTGTTACTGGGTATCAGTGTACGTCTTTGATGCTTGGTGTAAGTTTGTGTCTCTGTTACTGGGTGCCAGTGTATGTATTTGTTACTTGGTGTCAGTGTATGTCTTTGTTACTTGGTGTAAGTGTATGTCTTTGTTACTTGGTGTCAGTGTGTGTCTGTGTTACTTGGTGTAAGTGTGTGTCTTTGTTACTTGGTGTCCGTGTGTGTCTGTGTTACTGGGTGTCAGTTTATGTCTTTGTTACTTGGTGTCAGTGTATGTCTTTGTTACTTGGTGTAGTTTAGTTTCGTTTGCTGAGTTTAGAGATACAGCACTGAAACAGGCCCTTCGGCCCACCGAGTCTGTGCCGACCATCAACCAACCATTTATACTAATCCTGCACGAATCCCACATTCCAATAACATCCCCACCGGTCCCTTTATATTTCCCTACCACTTCCCTATATTAGGGGCAATTTATGATGGCCAATTAACCTATCAACCTGCAAGTCTTTGGCATGTGGGAGAAAACCGGAGCACCCGGAGGAAACCCACGCAGACACAGGGAGAACTTGCAAACGCCGCACAGGCAGTACCCAGAATCGAATCCGGGTCGCTGGAGCTGTGAGGCTGCAGTGCTAACCACTGCGCCACTGTGCCGCCCAAGTGTGTGTGTGTGTTCCTGGGTGTCAGTTTATGTCTTTGTTACTTGGTGTCAGTGTATGTCTTTGTTACTTGGTGTAAGTGTATGTCTTAGTTACTTGGTGTCCGTGTGTGTCTGTGTTACTGGGTGTCAGTGTATGTCTTTGTTACTTGGTGTCAATGTATGTCTTTGTTACTTGGCGTAAGTGTGTGTCTGTGTTACTGGGTATCAGTGTCTGTCTTTGTTACTTGTTGTAAGTGTGTGTTTGTGTTACTGGGTATCAGTGTATGTCTTTGTTACTTGGTGTCAGTGTATGTCTGTGCTACTTGGTGTAAGTGTGTGTCTGTGTTACTGGGTATCAGTGTATGTCTTTGATACTTGGTGTAAGTTTGTTTCTCTGTTACTGGGTATCAGTGTATGTCTTTGTTACTTGGTGTCAGTGTATGTCTTTGTTCCTTGGTGTAAGTGTGTGTCTGTGTTACTGGGTGTCAGTTTATGTCTGTGTTACTTGGTGTCATTCGATGTCTTTGTTACTTGGTGTAAGTGTGTGTCTGTGTTACTGGGTATCAGTGTATGTCTTTGTTACTTGGTGTCAGTGTATGTCTGTGCTACTTGGTGTAACTGTGTGTCTGTGTTACTGGGTATCAGTGTATGTCTTTGTTACTTGGTGTCAGTTTGTGTCTGTGTTACTGGTTATCAGTGTATGTCTTTGTTACTTGGTGTCAGTGTATGTCTTTGTTACTTGGTGTAAGTGTATGTCTTTGTGACTTGGTGTCAGTGTATGTCTTTGCTACTTGGTGTAAGTGTGTGTCTGTGTTACTGGGTGTCAGTGTGTGTCTGTATTACTTGGTGTAAGTGTGTGTCTTTGTTAATTGGTGTCCGTGTGTGTCTGTGTTACTGGGTGTCAGTGTATGACTTTGTTACTTGGTGTAAGTGTGTGTCTTTGTTACTTGGTGTCAGTGTATGTCTTTGTTACTTTGTGTAAGAGTGTGTCTGTGTTACTGGGTATCAGTGTATTTCTTTGTTACTTGGTGTCAGTGTATGTCTGTGTTACTTGGTGTAAGTGTGTGTCTGTGATACTGGGTATCAGTGTCTGTCTTTGTTACTTTGTGTAAGAGTTTGTCTGTGTTACTTGCAGTAAGTGTGTGTCTTTGTTACTTGGTGTCCGTGTGTGTCTGTGTTACTGGGTATCAGTGTATGTCTTTGATGCTTGGTGTAAGTTTGTGTCTCTGTTACTGGGTGCCAGTGTATGTCTTTGTTACTTGGTGTCAGTGTATGTCTTTGTTACTTGGTGTAAGTGTATGTCTTTGTTACTTGGTGTCAGTGTGTGTCTGTGTTACTTGGTGTAAGTGTGTGTCTTTGTTACTTGGTGTCCGTGTGTGTCTGTGTTACTGGGTGTCAGTTTATGTCTTTGTTACTTGGTGTCAGTGTATGTCTTTGTTACTTGGTGTAGTTTAGTTTCGTTTGCTTAGTTTAGAGATACAGCACTGAAACAGGCCCTTCGGCCCACCGAGTCTGTGCCGACCATCAACCAACCATTTATACTAATCCTGCACGAATCCCACATTCCAATAACATCCCCACCGGTCCCTTTATATTTCCCTACCACTTCCCTATATTAGGGGCAATTTATGATGGCCAATTAACCTATCAACCTGCAAGTCTTTGTCATGTGGGAGAAAACCGGAGCACCCGGAGGAAACCCACGCAGACACAGGGAGAACTTGCAAACGCCGCACAGGCAGTACCCAGAATCGAATCCGGGTCGCTGGAGCTGTGAGGCTGCAGTGCTAACCACTGCGCCACTGTGCCGCCCAAGTGTGTGTGTGTGTTCCTGGGTGTCAGTTTATGTCTTTGTTACTTGGTGTCAGTGTATGTCTTTGTTACTTGGTGTAAGTGTGTGTCTGTGTTACTGGATATCAGTGTATGTCTTTGTTACTTGGTGTAAGTGTGTGTCTTTGTTACTTGGTGTAAGTGTATGTCTTAGTTACTTGGTGTCCGTGTGTGTCTGTGTTACTGGGTGTCAGTGTATGTCTTTGTTACTTGGTGTCAATGTATGTCTTTGTTACTTGGCGTAAGTGTGTGTCTGTGTTACTGGGTATCAGTGTCTGTCTTTGTTACTTGTTGTAAGTGTGTGTTTGTGTTACTGGGTATCAGTGTATGTCTTTGTTACTTGGTGTCAGTGTATGTCTGTGCTACTTGGTGTAAGTGTGTGTCTGTGTTACTGGGTATCAGTGTATGTCTTTGATACTTGGTGTAAGTTTGTTTCTCTGTTACTGGGTATCAGTGTATGTCTTTGTTACTTGGTGTCAGTGTATGTCTTTGTTCCTTGGTGTAAGTGTGTGTCTGTGTTACTGGGTGTCAGTTTATGTCTTTGTTACTTGGTGTCAGTCTATGTCTTTGTTACTTGGTGTAAGTGTGTGTCTGTGTTACTGGGTATCAGTGTATGTCTTTGTTACTTGGTGTCAGTGTATGTCTGTGCTACTTGGTGTAACTGTGTGTCTGTGTTACTGGGTATCAGTGTATGTCTTTGTTACTTGGTGTAAGTTTGTGTCTGTGTTACTGGTTATCAGTGTATGTCTTTGTTACTTGGTGTCAGTGTATGTCTTTGTTACTTGGTGTAAGTGTATGTGTTTGTTACTTGGTGTCAGTGTATGTCTTTGCTACTTGGTGTAAGTGTGTGTCTGTGTTACTGGGTGTCAGTGTGTGTCTGTGTTACTGGGTGTCAGTGTATGACTTTGTTACTTGGTGTAAGTGTGTGTCTTTGTTACTTGGTGTCAGTGTATGTCTTTGTTACTTTGTGTAAGAGTGTGTCTGTGTTACTGGGTATCAGTGTATTTCTTTGTTACTTGGTGTCAGTGTATGTCGGTGTTACTTGGTGTAAGTGTGTGTCTGTGATACTGGGTATCAGTGTCTGTCTTTGTTACTTTGTGTAAGAGTTTGTCTGTGTTACTGGGTATCAGTGTATGTCTTTGTTACTTGGTGTCAGTGTATGTCTGTGTTACTTGGTGTAAGTGTGTGTCTTTGTTACTTGGTGTCCGTGTGTGTCTGTGTTACTGGGTATCAGTGTATGTCTTTGATACTTGGTGTAAGTTTGTGTCTCTGTTACTGGGTGCCAGTGTATGTCTTTGTTACTTGGTGTCAGTGTATGTCTTTGTTACTTGGTGTAAGTGTATGTCTTAGTTACTTGGTGTCCGTGTGTGTCTGTGTTACTGGGTGTCAGTGTATGTCTTTGTTACTTGGTGTCAATGTATGTCTTTGTTACTTGGCGTAAGTGTGTGTCTGTGTTACTGGGTATCAGTGTATGTCTGTGCTACTTGTTGTAAGTGTGTGTCTGTGTGTCTGTGTTACTGGGTATCAGTGTATGTCTTTGATACTTGGTGTAAGTTTGTTTCTCTGTTACTGGGTATCAGTGTATGTCTTTGTTACTTGGTGTCAGTGTATGTCTTTGTTCCTTGGTGTAAGTGTGTGTCTGTGTTACTGGGTGTCAGTTTATGTCTTTGTTACTTGGTGTCAGTCTATGTCTTTGTTACTTGGTGTAAGTGTGTGTCTGTGTTACTGGGTATCAGTGTATTTCTTTGTTACTTGGTGTCAGTGTATGTCTGTGCTACTTGGTGTAACTGTGTGTCTGTGTTACTGGGTATCAGTGTATGTCTTTGTTACTTGGTGTCAGTGTATGTCTTTGTTACTTGGTGTAAGTGTATGTCTTTGTTACTTGGTGTCAGTGTATGTCTTTGCTACTTGGTGTAAGTGTGTGTCTGTGTTACTGGGTGTCAGTGAGTGTCTGTATTACTTGGTGTAAGTGTGTGTCTTTGTTAATTGGTGTCCGTGTGTGTCTGTGTTACTGGGTATCAGTGTATGTCTTTGATACTTGGTGTAAGTTTGTGTCTCTGTTACTGGGTGCCAGTGTATGTCTTTGTTACTTGGTGTCAGTGTATGTCTTTGTTACTTGGTGTAAGTGTATGTCTTTGTTACTTGGTGTCAGTGTGTGTCTGTGTTACTTGGTGTAAGTGTGTGTCTTTGTTACTTGGTGTCCGTGTGTGTCTGTGTTACTGGGTGTCAGTTTATGTCTTTGTTACTTGGTGTCAGTGTATGTCTTTGTTACTTGGTGTAGTTTAGTTTCGTTTGCTTAGTGATACAGCACTGAAACAGGCCCTTCGGCCCACCGAGTCTGTGCCGACCATCAACCAACCATTTATACTAATCCTGCACGAATCCCACATTCCAATAACATCCCCACCGGTCCCTTTATATTTCCCTACCACTTCCCTATATTAGGGGCAATTTATGATGGCCAATTAACCTATCAACCTGCAAGTCTTTGGCATGTGGGAGAAAACCGGAGCACCCGGAGGAAACCCACGCAGACACAGGGAGAACTTGCAAACTCCGCACAGGCAGTACCCAGAATCGAACCCGGGTCGCTGGAGCTGTGAGGCTGCAGTGCTAACCACTGCGCCACTGTGCCGCCCAAGTGTGTGTGTGTGTTCCTGGGTGTCAGTTTATGTCTTTGTTACTTGGTGTCAGTGTATGTCTTTGTTACTTGGTGTCAGTGTATGTCTTTGTTACTTGGTGTCAATGTATGTCTTTGTTACTTGGCGTAAGTGTGTGTCTGTGTTACTGGGTATCAGTGTCTGCCTTGTTACTTGTTGTAAGTGTGTGTTTGTGTTACTGGGTATCAGTGTGTGTCTTTGTTACTTCGAGTCAGTGTATGTCTGTGCTACTTGGTGTAAGTGTGTGTCTGTGTTACTGGGTATCAGTGTATGTCTTTGATACTTGGTGTAAGTTTGTTTCTCTGTTACTGGGTATCAGTGTATGTCTTTGTTACTTGGTGTCAGTGTATGTCTTTGTTCCTTGGTGTAAGTGTGTGTCTGTGTTACTGGGTGTCAGTTTATGTCTTTGTTACTTGGTGTCAGTCTATGTCTTTGTTACTTGGTGTAAGTGTGTGTCTGTGTTACTGGGTATCAGTGTATTTCTTTGTTACTTGGTGTCAGTGTATGTCTGTGCTACTTGGTGTAACTGTGTGTCTGTGTTACTGGGTATCAGTGTATGTCTTTGTTACTTGGTGTAAGTTTGTGTCTGTGTTACTGGTTATCAGTGTATGTCTTTGTTACTTGGTGTCAGTGTATGTCTTTGTTACTTGGTGTCAGTGTATGTCGGTGTTACTTGGTGTAAGTGTGTGTCTGTGATACTGGGTATCAGTGTCTGTCTTTGTTACTTTGTGTAAGAGTTTGTCTGTGTTACTGGGTATCAGTGTATGTCTTTGTTACTTGGTGTCAGTGTATGTCTGTGTTACTTGGTGTAAGTGTGTGTCTTTGTTACTTGGTGTCCGTGTGTGTCTGTGTTACTGGGTATCAGTGTACGTCTTTGATGCTTGGTGTAAGTTTGTGTCTCTGTTACTGGGTGCCAGTGTATGTCTTTGTTACTTGGTGTCAGTGTATGTCTTTGTTACTTGGTGTAAGTGTATGTCTTTGTTACTTGGTGTCAGTGTGTGTCTGTGTTACTTGGTGTAAGTGTGTGTCTTTGTTACTTGGTGTCCGTGTGTGTCTGTGTTACTGGGTGTCAGTTTATGTCTTTGTTACTTGGTGTCAGTGTATGTCTTTGTTACTTGGTGTAGTTTAGTTTCGTTTGCTGAGTTTAGAGATACAGCACTGAAACAGGCCCTTCGGCCCACCGAGTCTGTGCCGACCATCAACCAACCATTTATACTAATCCTGCACGAATCCCACATTCCAATAACATCCCCACCGGTCCCTTTATATTTCCCTACCACTTCCCTATATTAGGGGCAATTTATGATGGCCAATTAACCTATCAACCTGCAAGTCTTTGGCATGTGGGAGAAAACCGGAGCACCCGGAGGAAACCCACGCAGACACAGGGAGAACTTGCAAACGCCGCACAGGCAGTACCCAGAATCGAATCCGGGTCGCTGGAGCTGTGAGGCTGCAGTGCTAACCACTGCGCCACTGTGCCGCCCAAGTGTGTGTGTGTGTTCCTGGGTGTCAGTTTATGTCTTTGTTACTTGGTGTCAGTGTATGTCTTTGTTACTTGGTGTAAGTGTATGTCTTAGTTACTTGGTGTCCGTGTGTGTCTGTGTTACTGGGTGTCAGTGTATGTCTTTGTTACTTGGTGTCAATGTATGTCTTTGTTACTTGGCGTAAGTGTGTGTCTGTGTTACTGGGTATCAGTGTCTGTCTTTGTTACTTGTTGTAAGTGTGTGTTTGTGTTACTGGGTATCAGTGTATGTCTTTGTTACTTGGTGTCAGTGTATGTCTGTGCTACTTGGTGTAAGTGTGTGTCTGTGTTACTGGGTATCAGTGTATGTCTTTGATACTTGGTGTAAGTTTGTTTCTCTGTTACTGGGTATCAGTGTATGTCTTTGTTACTTGGTGTCAGTGTATGTCTTTGTTCCTTGGTGTAAGTGTGTGTCTGTGTTACTGGGTGTCAGTTTATGTCTGTGTTACTTGGTGTCAGTCGATGTCTTTGTTACTTGGTGTAAGTGTATGTCTGTGTTACTGGGTATCAGTGTATGTCTTTGTTACTTGGTGTCAGTGTATGTCTGTGCTACTTGGTGTAACTGTGTGTCTGTGTTACTGGGTATCAGTGTATGTCTTTGTTACTTGGTGTCAGTTTGTGTCTGTGTTACTGGTTATCAGTGTATGTCTTTGTTACTTGGTGTCAGTGTATGTCTTTGTTACTTGGTGTAAGTGTATGTCTTTGTGACTTGGTGTCAGTGTATGTCTTTGCTACTTGGTGTAAGTGTGTGTCTGTGTTACTGGGTGTCAGTGTGTGTCTGTATTACTTGGTGTAAGTGTGTGTCTTTGTTAATTGGTGTCCGTGTGTGTCTGTGTTACTGGGTGTCAGTGTATGACTTTGTTACTTGGTGTAAGTGTGTGTCTTTGTTACTTGGTGTCAGTGTATGTCTTTGTTACTTTGTGTAAGAGTGTGTCTGTGTTACTGGGTATCAGTGTATTTCTTTGTTTCTTGGTGTCAGTGTATGTCGGTGTTACTTGGTGTAAGTGTGTGTCTGTGATACTGGGTATCAGTGTCTGTCTTTGTTACTTTGTGTAAGAGTTTGTCTGTGTTACTGGGTATCAGTGTATGTCTTTGTTACTTGGTGTCAGTGTATGTCTGTGTTACTTGCAGTAAGTGTGTGTCTTTGTTACTTGGTGTCCGTGTGTGTCTGTGTTACTGGGTATCAGTGTATGTCTTTGATGCTTGGTGTAAGTTTGTGTCTCTGTTACTGGGTGCCAGTGTATGTCTTTGTTACTTGGTGTCAGTGTATGTCTTTGTTACTTGGTGTAAGTGTATGTCTTTGTTACTTGGTGTCAGTGTGTGTCTTTGTTACTTGGTGTAGTTTAGTTTCGTTTGCTTAGTTTAGAGATACAGCACTGAAACAGGCCCTTCGGCCCACCGAGTCTGTGCCGACCATCAACCAACCATTTATACTAATCCTGCACGAATCCCACATTCCAATAACATCCCCACCGGTCCCTTTATATTTCCCTACCACTTCCCTATATTAGGGGCAATTTATGATGGCCAATTAACCTATCAACCTGCAAGTCTTTGTCATGTGGGAGAAAACCGGAGCACCCGGAGGAAACCCACGCAGACACAGGGAGAACTTGCAAACGCCGCACAGGCAGTACCCAGAATCGAATCCGGGTCGCTGGAGCTGTGAGGCTGCAGTGCTAACCACTGCGCCACTGTGCCGCCCAAGTGTGTGTGTGTGTTCCTGGGTGTCAGTTTATGTCTTTGTTACTTGGTGTCAGTGTATGTCTTTGTTACTTGGTGTAAGTGTGTGTCTGTGTTACTGGATATCAGTGTATGTCTTTGTTACTTGGTGTAAGTGTGTGTCTTTGTTACTTGGTGTAAGTGTATGTCTTAGTTACTTGGTGTCCGTGTGTGTCTGTGTTACTGGGTGTCAGTGTATGTCTTTGTTACTTGGTGTCAATGTATGTCTTTGTTACTTGGCGTAAGTGTGTGTCTGTGTTACTGGGTATCAGTGTCTGTCTTTGTTACTTGTTGTAAGTGTGTGTTTGTGTTACTGGGTATCAGTGTATGTCTTTGTTACTTGGTGTCAGTGTATGTCTGTGCTACTTGGTGTAAGTGTGTGTCTGTGTTACTGGGTATCAGTGTATGTCTTTGATACTTGGTGTAAGTTTGTTTCTCTGTTACTGGGTATCAGTGTATGTCTTTGTTACTTGGTGTCAGTGTATGTCTTTGTTCCTTGGTGTAAGTGTGTGTCTGTGTTACTGGGTGTCAGTTTATGTCTTTGTTACTTGGTGTCAGTCTATGTCTTTGTTACTTGGTGTAAGTGTGTGTCTGTGTTACTGGGTATCAGTGTATGTCTTTGTTACTTGGTGTCAGTGTATGTCTGTGCTACTTGGTGTAACTGTGTGTCTGTGTTACTGGGTATCAGTGTATGTCTTTGTTACTTGGTGTAAGTTTGTGTCTGTGTTACTGGTTATCAGTGTATGTCTTTGTTACTTGGTGTCAGTGTATGTCTTTGTTACTTGGTGTAAGTGTATGTGTTTGTTACTTGGTGTCAGTGTATGTCTTTGCTACTTGGTGTAAGTGTGTGTCTGTGTTACTGGGTGTCAGTGTGTGTCTGTGTTACTGGGTGTCAGTGTATGACTTTGTTACTTGGTGTAAGTGTGTGTCTTTGTTACTTGGTGTCAGTGTATGTCTTTGTTACTTTGTGTAAGAGTGTGTCTGTGTTACTGGGTATCAGTGTATTTCTTTGTTACTTGGTGTCAGTGTATGTCGGTGTTACTTGGTGTAAGTGTGTGTCTGTGATACTGGGTATCAGTGTCTGTCTTTGTTACTTTGTGTAAGAGTTTGTCTGTGTTACTGGGTATCAGTGTATGTCTTTGTTACTTGGTGTCAGTGTATGTCTGTGTTACTTGGTGTAAGTGTGTGTCTTTGTTACTTGGTGTCCGTGTGTGTCTGTGTTACTGGGTATCAGTGTATGTCTTTGATACTTGGTGTAAGTTTGTGTCTCTGTTACTGGGTGCCAGTGTATGTCTTTGTTACTTGGTGTCAGTGTATGTCTTTGTTACTTGGTGTAAGTGTATGTCTTAGTTACTTGGTGTCCGTGTGTGTCTGTGTTACTGGGTGTCAGTGTATGTCTTTGTTACTTGGTGTCAATGTATGTCTTTGTTACTTGGCGTAAGTGTGTGTCTGTGTTACTGGGTATCAGTGTATGTCTGTGCTACTTGTTGTAAGTGTGTGTCTGTGTGTCTGTGTTACTGGGTATCAGTGTATGTCTTTGATACTTGGTGTAAGTTTGTTTCTCTGTTACTGGGTATCAGTGTATGTCTTTGTTACTTGGTGTCAGTGTATGTCTTTGTTCCTTGGTGTAAGTGTGTGTCTGTGTTACTGGGTGTCAGTTTATGTCTTTGTTACTTGGTGTCAGTCTATGTCTTTGTTACTTGGTGTAAGTGTGTGTCTGTGTTACTGGGTATCAGTGTATTTCTTTGTTACTTGGTGTCAGTGTATGTCTGTGCTACTTGGTGTAACTGTGTGTCTGTGTTACTGGGTATCAGTGTATGTCTTTGTTACTTGGTGTCAGTGTATGTCTTTGTTACTTGGTGTAAGTGTATGTCTTTGTTACTTGGTGTCAGTGTATGTCTTTGCTACTTGGTGTAAGTGTGTGTCTGTGTTACTGGGTGTCAGTGAGTGTCTGTATTACTTGGTGTAAGTGTGTGTCTTTGTTAATTGGTGTCCGTGTGTGTCTGTGTTACTGGGTATCAGTGTATGTCTTTGATACTTGGTGTAAGTTTGTGTCTCTGTTACTGGGTGCCAGTGTATGTCTTTGTTACTTGGTGTCAGTGTATGTCTTTGTTACTTGGTGTAAGTGTATGTCTTTGTTACTTGGTGTCAGTGTGTGTCTGTGTTACTTGGTGTAAGTGTGTGTCTTTGTTACTTGGTGTCCGTGTGTGTCTGTGTTACTGGGTGTCAGTTTATGTCTTTGTTACTTGGTGTCAGTGTATGTCTTTGTTACTTGGTGTAGTTTAGTTTCGTTTGTTTAGTGATACAGCACTGAAACAGGCCCTTCGGCCCACCGAGTCTGTGCCGACCATCAACCAACCATTTATACTAATCCTGCACGAATCCCACATTCCAATAACATCCCCACCGGTCCCTTTATATTTCCCTACCACTTCCCTATATTAGGGGCAATTTATGATGGCCAATTAACCTATCAACCTGCAAGTCTTTGGCATGTGGGAGAAAACCGGAGCACCCGGAGGAAACCCACGCAGACACAGGGAGAACTTGCAAACTCCGCACAGGCAGTACCCAGAATCGAACCCGGGTCGCTGGAGCTGTGAGGCTGCAGTGCTAACCACTGCGCCACTGTGCCGCCCAAGTGTGTGTGTGTGTTCCTGGGTGTCAGTTTATGTCTTTGTTACTTGGTGTCAGTGTATGTCTTTGTTACTTGGTGTCAATGTATGTCTTTGTTACTTGGCGTAAGTGTGTGTCTGTGTTACTGGGTATCAGTGTCTGTCTTTGTTACTTGTTGTAAGTGTGTGTTTGTGTTACTGGGTATCAGTGTGTGTCTTTGTTACTTGGTGTCAGTGTATGTCTGTGCTACTTGGTGTAAGTGTGTGTCTGTGTTACTGGGTATCAGTGTATGTCTTTGATACTTGGTGTAAGTTTGTTTCTCTGTTACTGGGTATCAGTGTATGTCTTTGTTACTTGGTGTCAGTGTATGTCTTTGTTCCTTGGTGTAAGTGTGTGTCTGTGTTACTGGGTGTCAGTTTATGTCTTTGTTACTTGGTGTCAGTCTATGTCTTTGTTACTTGGTGTAAGTGTGTGTCTGTGTTACTGGGTATCAGTGTATTTCTTTGTTACTTGGTGTCAGTGTATGTCTGTGCTACTTGGTGTAACTGTGTGTCTGTGTTACTGGGTATCAGTGTATGTCTTTGTTACTTGGTGTAAGTTTGTGTCTGTGTTACTGGTTATCAGTGTATGTCTTTGTTACTTGGTGTCAGTGTATGTCTTTGTTACTTGGTGTAAGTGTATGTCTTTGTTACTTGGTGTCAGTGTATGTCTTTGCTACTTGGTGTAAGTGTGTGTCTGTGTTACTGGGTGTCAGTGTGTGTCTGTATTACTTGGTGTAAGTGTGTTTCTTTGTTAATTGGTGTCCGTGTGTGTCTGTGTTACTGGGTGTCAGTGTATGACTTTGTTACTTGGTGTAAGTGTGTGTCTTTGTTACTTGGTGTCAGTGTATGTCTTTGTTACTTTGTGTAAGAGTGTGTCTGTGTTACTGGGTATCAGTGTATTTCTTTGTTACTTGGTGTCAGAGTATGTCGGTGTTACTTGGTGTAAGTGTGTGTCTGTGATACTGGGTATCAGTGTCTGTCTTTGTTACTTTGTGTAAGAGTTTGTCTGTGTTACTGGGTATCAGTGTATGTCTTTGTTACTTGGTGTCAGTGTATGTCTGTGTTACTTGGTGTAAGTGTGTGTCTTTGTTACTTGGTGTCCGTGTGTGTCTGTGTTACTGGGTATCAGTGTACGTCTTTGATGCTTGGTGTAAGTTTGTGTCTCTGTTACTGGGTGCCAGTGTATGTCTTTGTTACTTGGTGTCAGTGTATGTCTTTGTTACTTGGTGTAAGTGTATGTCTTTGTTACTTGGTGTCAGTGTGTGTCTGTGTTACTTGGTGTAAGTGTGTGTCTTTGTTACTTGGTGTCAGTGTATGTCTTTGTTACTTGGTGTAGTTTAGTTTCGTTTGCTTAGTTTAGAGATACAGCACTGAAACAGGCCCTTCGGCTCACCGAGTCTGTGCCGACCATCAACCAACCATTTATACTAATCCTGCACGAATCCCACATTCCAATAACATCCCCACCGGTCCCTTTATATTTCCCTACCACTTCCCTATATTAGGGGCAATTTATGATGTCCAATTAACCTATCAACCTGCAAGTCTTTGGCATGTGGGAGAAAACCGGAGCACCCGGAGGAAACCCACGCAGACACAGGGAGAACTTGCAAACGCCGCACAGGCAGTACCCAGAATCGAATCCGGGTCGCTGGAGCTGTGAGGCTGCAGTGCTAACCACTGCGCCACTGTGCCGCCCAAGTGTGTGTGTGTGTTCCTGGGTGTCAGTTTATGTCTTTGTTACTTGGTGTCAGTGTATGTCTTTGTTACTTGGTGTAAGTGTATGTCTTTGTTACTTGGTGTCAATGTATGTCTTTGTTACTTGGCGTAAGTGTGTGTCTTTGTTACTGGGTATCAGTGTCTGTCTTTGTTACTTGTTGTAAGTGTGTGTTTGTGTTACTGGGTATCAGTGTCTGTCTTTGTTACTTGGTGTCAGTGTATGTCTGTGCTACTTGGTGTAACTGTGTGTCTGTGTTACTGGGTATCAGTGTATGTCTTTGTTACTTGGTGTAAGTTTGTGTCTGTGTTACTGGTTATCAGTGTATGTCTTTGTTACTTGGTGTCAGTGTATGTCTTTGTTACTTGGTGTAAGTGTATGTGTTTGTTACTTGGTGTCAGTGTATGTCTTTGCTACTTGGTGTAAGTGTGTGTCTGTGTTACTGGGTGTCAGTGTGTGTCTGTGTTACTGGGTGTCAGTGTATGACTTTGTTACTTGGTGTAAGTGTGTGTCTTTGTTACTTGGTGTCAGTGTATGTCTTTGTTACTTTGTGTAAGAGTGTGTCTGTGTTACTGGGTATCAGTGTATTTCTTTGTTACTTGGTGTCAGTGTATGTCGGTGTTACTTGGTGTAAGTGTGTGTCTGTGATACTGGGTATCAGTGTCTGTCTTTGTTACTTTGTGTAAGAGTTTGTCTGTGTTACTGGGTATCAGTGTATGTCTTTGTTACTTGGTGTCAGTGTATGTCTGTGTTACTTGGTGTAAGTGTGTGTCTTTGTTACTTGGTGTCCGTGTGTGTCTGTGTTACTGGGTATCAGTGTATGTCTTTGATACTTGGTGTAAGTTTGTGTCTCTGTTACTGGGTGCCAGTGTATGTCTTTGTTACTTGGTGTCAGTGTATGTCTTTGTTACTTGGTGTAAGTGTATGTCTTAGTTACTTGGTGTCCGTGTGTGTCTGTGTTACTGGGTGTCAGTGTATGTCTTTGTTACTTGGTGTCAATGTATGTCTTTGTTACTTGGCGTAAGTGTGTGTCTGTGTTACTGGGTATCAGTGTATGTCTGTGCTACTTGTTGTAAGTGTGTGTCTGTGTGTCTGTGTTACTGGGTATCAGTGTATGTCTTTGATACTTGGTGTAAGTTTGTTTCTCTGTTACTGGGTATCAGTGTATGTCTTTGTTACTTGGTGTCAGTGTATGTCTTTGTTCCTTGGTGTAAGTGTGTGTCTGTGTTACTGGGTGTCAGTTTATGTCTTTGTTACTTGGTGTCAGTCTATGTCTTTGTTACTTGGTGTAAGTGTGTGTCTGTGTTACTGGGTATCAGTGTATTTCTTTGTTACTTGGTGTCAGTGTATGTCTGTGCTACTTGGTGTAACTGTGTGTCTGTGTTACTGGGTATCAGTGTATGTCTTTGTTACTTGGTGTCAGTGTATGTCTTTGTTACTTGGTGTAAGTGTATGTCTTTGTTACTTGGTGTCAGTGTATGTCTTTGCTACTTGGTGTAAGTGTGTGTCTGTGTTACTGGGTGTCAGTGAGTGTCTGTATTACTTGGTGTAAGTGTGTGTCTTTGTTAATTGGTGTCCGTGTGTGTCTGTGTTACTGGGTATCAGTGTATGTCTTTGATACTTGGTGTAAGTTTGTGTCTCTGTTACTGGGTGCCAGTGTATGTCTTTGTTACTTGGTGTCAGTGTATGTCTTTGTTACTTGGTGTAAGTGTATGTCTTTGTTACTTGGTGTCAGTGTGTGTCTGTGTTACTTGGTGTAAGTGTGTGTCTTTGTTACTTGGTGTCCGTGTGTGTCTGTGTTACTGGGTGTCAGTTTATGTCTTTGTTACTTGGTGTCAGTGTATGTCTTTGTTACTTGGTGTAGTTTAGTTTCGTTTGTTTAGTGATACAGCACTGAAACAGGCCCTTCGGCCCACCGAGTCTGTGCCGACCATCAACCAACCATTTATACTAATCCTGCACGAATCCCACATTCCAATAACATCCCCACCGGTCCCTTTATATTTCCCTACCACTTCCCTATATTAGGGGCAATTTATGATGGCCAATTAACCTATCAACCTGCAAGTCTTTGGCATGTGGGAGAAAACCGGAGCACCCGGAGGAAACCCACGCAGACACAGGGAGAACTTGCAAACTCCGCACAGGCAGTACCCAGAATCGAACCCGGGTCGCTGGAGCTGTGAGGCTGCAGTGCTAACCACTGCGCCACTGTGCCGCCCAAGTGTGTGTGTGTGTTCCTGGGTGTCAGTTTATGTCTTTGTTACTTGGTGTCAGTGTATGTCTTTGTTACTTGGTGTCAATGTATGTCTTTGTTACTTGGCGTAAGTGTGTGTCTGTGTTACTGGGTATCAGTGTCTGTCTTTGTTACTTGTTGTAAGTGTGTGTTTGTGTTACTGGGTATCAGTGTGTGTCTTTGTTACTTGGTGTCAGTGTATGTCTGTGCTACTTGGTGTAAGTGTGTGTCTGTGTTACTGGGTATCAGTGTATGTCTTTGATACTTGGTGTAAGTTTGTTTCTCTGTTACTGGGTATCAGTGTATGTCTTTGTTACTTGGTGTCAGTGTATGTCTTTGTTCCTTGGTGTAAGTGTGTGTCTGTGTTACTGGGTGTCAGTTTATGTCTTTGTTACTTGGTGTCAGTCTATGTCTTTGTTACTTGGTGTAAGTGTGTGTCTGTGTTACTGGGTATCAGTGTATTTCTTTGTTACTTGGTGTCAGTGTATGTCTGTGCTACTTGGTGTAACTGTGTGTCTGTGTTACTGGGTATCAGTGTATGTCTTTGTTACTTGGTGTAAGTTTGTGTCTGTGTTACTGGTTATCAGTGTATGTCTTTGTTACTTGGTGTCAGTGTATGTCTTTGTTACTTGGTGTAAGTGTATGTCTTTGTTACTTGGTGTCAGTGTATGTCTTTGCTACTTGGTGTAAGTGTGTGTCTGTGTTACTGGGTGTCAGTGTGTGTCTGTATTACTTGGTGTAAGTGTGTTTCTTTGTTAATTGGTGTCCGTGTGTGTCTGTGTTACTGGGTGTCAGTGTATGACTTTGTTACTTGGTGTAAGTGTGTGTCTTTGTTACTTGGTGTCAGTGTATGTCTTTGTTACTTTGTGTAAGAGTGTGTCTGTGTTACTGGGTATCAGTGTATTTCTTTGTTACTTGGTGTCAGAGTATGTCGGTGTTACTTGGTGTAAGTGTGTGTCTGTGATACTGGGTATCAGTTTCTGTCTTTGTTACTTTGTGTAAGAGTTTGTCTGTGTTACTGGGTATCAGTGTATGTCTTTGTTACTTGGTGTCAGTGTATGTCTGTGTTACTTGGTGTAAGTGTGTGTCTTTGTTACTTGGTGTCCGTGTGTGTCTGTGTTACTGGGTATCAGTGTACGTCTTTGATGCTTGGTGTAAGTTTGTGTCTCTGTTACTGGGTGCCAGTGTATGTCTTTGTTACTTGGTGTCAGTGTATGTCTTTGTTACTTGGTGTAAGTGTATGTCTTTGTTACTTGGTGTCAGTGTGTGTCTGTGTTACTTGGTGTAAGTGTGTGTCTTTGTTACTTGGTGTCAGTGTATGTCTTTGTTACTTGGTGTAGTTTAGTTTCGTTTGCTTAGTTTAGAGATACAGCACTGAAACAGGCCCTTCGGCTCACCGAGTCTGTGCCGACCATCAACCAACCATTTATACTAATCCTGCACGAATCCCACATTCCAATAACATCCCCACCGGTCCCTTTATATTTCGCTACCACTTCCCTATATTAGGGGCAATTTATGATGTCCAATTAACCTATCAACCTGCAAGTCTTTGGCATGTGGGAGAAAACCGGAGCACCCGGAGGAAACCCACGCAGACACAGGGAGAACTTGCAAACGCCGCACAGGCAGTACCCAGAATCGAATCCGGGTCGCTGGAGCTGTGAGGCTGCAGTGCTAACCACTGCGCCACTGTGCCGCCCAAGTGTGTGTGTGTGTTCCTGGGTGTCAGTTTATGTCTTTGTTACTTGGTGTCAGTGTATGTCTTTGTTACTTGGTGTAAGTGTATGTCTTTGTTACTTGGTGTCAATGTATGTCTTTGTTACTTGGCGTAAGTGTGTGTCTTTGTTACTGGGTATCAGTGTCTGTCTTTGTTACTTGTTGTAAGTGTGTGTTTGTGTTACTGGGTATCAGTGTCTGTCTTTGTTACTTGGTGTCAGTGTATGTCTGTGCTACTTGGTGTAACTGTGTGTCTGTGTTACTGGGTATCAGTGTATGTCTTTGTTACTTGGTGTAAGTTTGTGTCTGTGTTACTGGTTATCAGTGTATGTCTTTGTTACTTGGTGTCAGTGTATGTCTTTGTTACTTGGTGTAAGTGTATGTGTTTGTTACTTGGTGTCAGTGTATGTCTTTGCTACTTGGTGTAAGTGTGTGTCTGTGTTACTGGGTGTCAGTGTGTGTCTGTGTTACTGGGTGTCAGTGTATGACTTTGTTACTTGGTGTAAGTGTGTGTCTTTGTTACTTGGTGTCAGTGTATGTCTTTGTTACTTTGTGTAAGAGTGTGTCTGTGTTACTGGGTATCAGTGTATTTCTTTGTTACTTGGTGTCAGTGTATGTCGGTGTTACTTGGTGTAAGTGTGTGTCTGTGATACTGGGTATCAGTGTCTGTCTTTGTTACTTTGTGTAAGAGTTTGTCTGTGTTACTGGGTATCAGTGTATGTCTTTGTTACTTGGTGTCAGTGTATGTCTGTGTTACTTGGTGTAAGTGTGTGTCTTTGTTACTTGGTGTCCGTGTGTGTCTGTGTTACTGGGTATCAGTGTATGTCTTTGATACTTGGTGTAAGTTTGTGTCTCTGTTACTGGGTGCCAGTGTATGTCTTTGTTACTTGGTGTCAGTGTATGTCTTTGTTACTTGGTGTAAGTGTATGTCTTAGTTACTTGGTGTCCGTGTGTGTCTGTGTTACTGGGTGTCAGTGTATGTCTTTGTTACTTGGTGTCAATGTATGTCTTTGTTACTTGGCGTAAGTGTGTGTCTGTGTTACTGGGTATCAGTGTATGTCTGTGCTACTTGTTGTAAGTGTGTGTCTGTGTGTCTGTGTTACTGGGTATCAGTGTATGTCTTTGATACTTGGTGTAAGTTTGTTTCTCTGTTACTGGGTATCAGTGTATGTCTTTGTTACTTGGTGTCAGTGTATGTCTTTGTTCCTTGGTGTAAGTGTGTGTCTGTGTTACTGGGTGTCAGTTTATGTCTTTGTTACTTGGTGTCAGTCTATGTCTTTGTTACTTGGTGTAAGTGTGTGTCTGTGTTACTGGGTATCAGTGTATTTCTTTGTTACTTGGTGTCAGTGTATGTCTGTGCTACTTGGTGTAACTGTGTGTCTGTGTTACTGGGTATCAGTGTATGTCTTTGTTACTTGGTGTCAGTGTATGTCTTTGTTACTTGGTGTAAGTGTATGTCTTTGTTACTTGGTGTCAGTGTATGTCTTTGCTACTTGGTGTAAGTGTGTGTCTGTGTTACTGGGTGTCAGTGAGTGTCTGTATTACTTGGTGTAAGTGTGTGTCTTTGTTAATTGGTGTCCGTGTGTGTCTGTGTTACTGGGTATCAGTGTATGTCTTTGATACTTGGTGTAAGTTTGTGTCTCTGTTACTGGGTGCCAGTGTATGTCTTTGTTACTTGGTGTCAGTGTATGTCTTTGTTACTTGGTGTAAGTGTATGTCTTTGTTACTTGGTGTCAGTGTGTGTCTGTGTTACTTGGTGTAAGTGTGTGTCTTTGTTACTTGGTGTCCGTGTGTGTCTGTGTTACTGGGTGTCAGTTTATGTCTTTGTTACTTGGTGTCAGTGTATGTCTTTGTTACTTGGTGTAGTTTAGTTTCGTTTGTTTAGTGATACAGCACTGAAACAGGCCCTTCGGCCCACCGAGTCTGTGCCGACCATCAACCAACCATTTATACTAATCCTGCACGAATCCCACATTCCAATAACATCCCCACCGGTCCCTTTATATTTCCCTACCACTTCCCTATATTAGGGGCAATTTATGATGGCCAATTAACCTATCAACCTGCAAGTCTTTGGCATGTGGGAGAAAACCGGAGCACCCGGAGGAAACCCACGCAGACACAGGGAGAACTTGCAAACTCCGCACAGGCAGTACCCAGAATCGAACCCGGGTCGCTGGAGCTGTGAGGCTGCAGTGCTAACCACTGCGCCACTGTGCCGCCCAAGTGTGTGTGTGTGTTCCTGGGTGTCAGTTTATGTCTTTGTTACTTGGTGTCAGTGTATGTCTTTGTTACTTGGTGTCAGTGTATGTCTTTGTTACTTGGTGTCAATGTATGTCTTTGTTACTTGGCGTAAGTGTGTGTCTGTGTTACTGGGTATCAGTGTCTGTCTTTGTTACTTGTTGTAAGTGTGTGTTTGTGTTACTGGGTATCAGTGTGTGTCTTTGTTACTTGGTGTCAGTGTATGTCTGTGCTACTTGGTGTAAGTGTGTGTCTGTGTTACTGGGTATCAGTGTATGTCTTTGATACTTGGTGTAAGTTTGTTTCTCTGTTACTGGGTATCAGTGTATGTCTTTGTTACTTGGTGTCAGTGTATGTCTTTGTTCCTTGGTGTAAGTGTGTGTCTGTGTTACTGGGTGTCAGTTTATGTCTTTGTTACTTGGTGTCAGTCTATGTCTTTGTTACTTGGTGTAAGTGTGTGTCTGTGTTACTGGGTATCAGTGTATTTCTTTGTTACTTGGTGTCAGTGTATGTCTGTGCTACTTGGTGTAACTGTGTGTCTGTGTTACTGGGTATCAGTGTATGTCTTTGTTACTTGGTGTAAGTTTGTGTCTGTGTTACTGGTTATCAGTGTATGTCTTTGTTACTTGGTGTCAGTGTATGTCTTTGTTACTTGGTGTAAGTGTATGTCTTTGTTACTTGGTGTCAGTGTATGTCTTTGCTACTTGGTGTAAGTGTGTGTCTGTGTTACTGGGTGTCAGTGTGTGTCTGTATTACTTGGTGTAAGTGTGTGTCTTTGTTAATTGGTGTCCGTGTGTGTCTGTGTTACTGGGTGTCAGTGTATGACTTTGTTACTTGGTGTAAGTGTGTGTCTTTGTTACTTGGTGTCAGTGTATGTCTTTGTTACTTTGTGTAAGAGTGTGTCTGTGTTACTGGGTATCAGTGTATTTCTTTGTTACTTGGTGTCAGAGTATGTCGGTGTTACTTGGTGTAAGTGTGTGTCTGTGATACTGGGTATCAGTGTCTGTCTTTGTTACTTTGTGTAAGAGTTTGTCTGTGTTACTGGGTATCAGTGTATGTCTTTGTTACTTGGTGTCAGTGTATGTCTGTGTTACTTGGTGTAAGTGTGTGTCTTTGTTACTTGGTGTCCGTGTGTGTCTGTGTTACTGGGTATCAGTGTACGTCTTTGATGCTTGGTGTAAGTTTGTGTCTCTGTTACTGGGTGCCAGTGTATGTCTTTGTTACTTGGTGTCAGTGTATGTCTTTGTTACTTGGTGTAAGTGTATGTCTTTGTTACTTGGTGTCAGTGTGTGTCTGTGTTACTTGGTGTAAGTGTGTGTCTTTGTTACTTGGTGTCAGTGTATGTCTTTGTTACTTGGTGTAGTTTAGTTTCGTTTGCTTAGTTTAGAGATACAGCACTGAAACAGGCCCTTCGGCCCACCGAGTCTGTGCCGACCATCAACCAACCATTTATACTAATCCTGCACGAATCCCACATTCCAATAACATCCCCACCGGTCCCTTTATATTTCCCTACCACTTCCCTATATTAGGGGCAATTTATGATGGCCAATTAACCTATCAACCTGCAAGTCTTTGGCATGTGGGAGAAAACCGGAGCACCCGGAGGAAACCCACGCAGACACAGGGAGAACTTGCAAACGCCGCACAGGCAGTACCCAGAATCGAATCCGGGTCGCTGGAGCTGTGAGGCTGCAGTGCTAACCACTGCGCCACTGTGCCGCCCAAGTGTGTGTGTGTGTTCCTGGGTGTCAGTTTATGTCTTTGTTACTTGGTGTCAGTGTATGTCTTTGTTACTTGGTGTAAGTGTATGTCTTTGTTACTTGGTGTCAATGTATGTCTTTGTTACTTGGCGTAAGTGTGTGTCTGTGTTACTGGGTATCAGTGTCTGTCTTTGTTACTTGTTGTAAGTGTGTGTTTGTGTTACTGGGTATCAGTGTATGTCTTTGTTACTTGGTGTCAGTGTATGTCTGTGCTACTTGGTGTAAGTGTGTGTCTGTGTTACTGGGTATCAGTGTATGTCTTTGATACTTGGTGTAAGTTTGTTTCTCTGTTACTGGGTATCAGTGTATGTCTTTGTTACTTGGTGTCAGTGTATGTCTTTGTTCCTTGGTGTAAGTGTGTGTCTGTGTTACTGGGTGTCAGTTTATGTCTTTGTTACTTGGTGTCAGTCGATGTCTTTGTTACTTGGTGTAAGTGTGTGTCTGTGTTACTGGGTATCAGTGTATGTCTTTGTTACTTGGTGTCAGTGTATGTCTGTGCTACTTGGTGTAACTGTGTGTCTGTGTTACTGGGTATCAGTGTATGTCTTTGTTACTTGGTGTCAGTTTGTGTCTGTGTTACTGGTTATCAGTGTATGTCTTTGTTACTTGGTGTCAGTGTATGTCTTTGTTACTTGGTGTAAGTGTATGTCTTTGTTACTTGGTGTCAGTGTATGTCTTTGCTACTTGGTGTAAGTGTGTGTCTGTGTTACTGGGTGTCAGTGTGTGTCTGTATTACTTGGTGTAAGTGTGTGTCTTTGTTAATTGGTGTCCGTGTGTGTCTGTGTTACTGGGTGTCAGTGTATGACTTTGTTACTTGGTGTAAGTGTGTGTCTTTGTTACTTGGTGTCAGTGTATGTCTTTGTTACTTTGTGTAAGAGTGTGTCTGTGTTACTGGGTATCAGTGTATTTCTTTGTTACTTGGTGTCAGTGTATGTCGGTGTTACTTGGTGTAAGTGTGTGTCTGTGATACTGGGTATCAGTGTCTGTCTTTGTTACTTTGTGTAAGAGTTTGTCTGTGTTACTGGGTATCAGTGTATGTCTTTGTTACTTGGTGTCAGTGTATGTCTGTGTTACTTGGTGTAAGTGTGTGTCTTTGTTACTTGGTGTCAGTGTGTGTCTGTGTTACTGGGTATCAGTGTATGTCTTTGATGCTTGGTGTAAGTTTGTGTCTCTGTTACTGGGTGCCAGTGTATGTCTCTGTTACTTGGTGTCAGTGTATGTCTTTGTTACTTGGTGTAAGTGTATGTCTTTGTTACTTGGTGTCAGTGTGTGTCTGTGTTACTTGGTGTAAGTGTGTGTCTTTGTTACTTGGTGTCCGTGTGTGTCTGTGTTACTGGGTGTCAGTTTATGTCTTTGTTACTTGGTGTCAGTGTATGTCTTTGTTACTTGGTGTAGTTTAGTTTCGTTTGCTTAGTTTAGAGATACAGCACTGAAACAGGCCCTTCGGCCCACCGAGTCTGTGCCGACCATCAACCAACCATTTATACTAATCCTGCACGAATCCCACATTCCAATAACATCCCCACCGGTCCCTTTATATTTCCCTACCACTTCCCTATATTAGGGGCAATTTATGATGGCCAATTAACCTATCAACCTGCAAGTCTTTGTCATGTGGGAGAAAACCGGAGCACCAGGAGGAAACCCACGCAGACACAGGGAGAACTTGCAAACGCCGCACAGGCAGTACCCAGAATCGAATCCGGGTCGCTGGAGCTGTGAGGCTGCAGTGCTAACCACTGCGCCACTGTGCCGCCCAAGTGTGTGTGTGTGTTCCTGGGTGTCAGTTTATGTCTTTGTTACTTGGTGTCAGTGTATGTCTTTGTTACTTGGTGTAAGTGTATGTCTTAGTTACTTGGTGTCCGTGTGTGTCTGTGTTACTGGGTGTCAGTGTATGTCTTTGTTACTTGGTGTCAATGTATGTCTTTGTTACTTGGCGTAAGTGTGTGTCTGTGTTACTGGGTATCAGTGTCTGTCTTTGTTACTTGTTGTAAGTGTGTGTTTGTGTTACTGGGTATCAGTGTATGTCTTTGTTACTTGGTGTCAGTGTATGTCTGTGCTACTTGGTGTAAGTGTGTGTCTGTGTTACTGGGTATCAGTGTATGTCTTTGATACTTGGTGTAAGTTTGTTTCTCTGTTACTGGGTATCAGTGTATGTCTTTGTTACTTGGTGTCAGTGTATGTCTTTGTTCCTTGGTGTAAGTGTGTGTCTGTGTTACTGGGTGTCAGTTTATGTCTTTGTTTCTTGGTGTCAGTCGATGTCTTTGTTACTTGATGTAAGTGTGTGTCTGTGTTACTGGGTATCAGTGTATGTCTTTGTTACTTGGTGTCAGTGTATGTCTGTGCTACTTGGTGTAACTGTGTGTCTGTGTTACTGGGTATCAGTGTATGTCTTTGTTACTTTGTGTAAGAGTTTGTCTGTGTTACTGGGTATCAGTGTATGTCTTTGTTACTTGGTGTAAGTGTGTGTCTTTGTTACTTGGTGTCAGTGTATGTCTTTGTTACTTTGTGTAAGAGTGTGTCTGTGTTACTGGGTGTCAGTGTATGACTTTGTTACTTGGTGTAAGTGTGTGTCTTTGTTACTTGGTGTCAGTGTATGTCTTTGTTACTTTGTGTAAGAGTGTGTCTGTGTTACTGGGTATCAGTGTATTTCTTTGTTACTTGGTGTCAGTGTATGTCGGTGTTACTTGGTGTAAGTGTGTGTCTGTGATACTGGGTATCAGTGTCTGTCTTTGTTACTTTGTGTAAGAGTTTGTCTGTGTTACTGGGTATCAGTGTATGTCTTTGTTACTTGGTGTCAGTGTATGTCTGTGTTACTTGGTGTAAGTGTGTGTCTTTGTTACTTGGTGTCAGTGTGTGTCTGTGTTACTGGGTATCAGTGTATGTCTTTGATGCTTGGTGTAAGTTTGTGTCTCTGTTACTGGGTGCCAGTGTATGTCTCTGTTACTTGGTGTCAGTGTATGTCTTTGTTACTTGGTGTAAGTGTATGTCTTTGTTACTTGGTGTCAGTGTGTGTCTGTGTTACTTGGTGTAAGTGTGTGTCTTTGTTACTTGGTGTCCGTGTGTGTCTGTGTTACTGGGTGTCAGTTTATGTCTTTGTTACTTGGTGTCAGTGTATGTCTTTGTTACTTGGTGTAGTTTAGTTTCGTTTGCTTAGTTTAGAGATACAGCACTGAAACAGGCCCTTCGGCCCACCGAGTCTGTGCCGACCATCAACCAACCATTTATACTAATCCTGCACGAATCCCACATTCCAATAACATCCCCACCGGTCCCTTTATATTTCCCTACCACTTCCCTATATTAGGGGCAATTTATGATGGCCAATTAACCTATCAACCTGCAAGTCTTTGTCATGTGGGAGAAAACCGGAGCACCAGGAGGAAACCCACGCAGACACAGGGAGAACTTGCAAACGCCGCACAGGCAGTACCCAGAATCGAATCCGGGTCGCTGGAGCTGTGAGGCTGCAGTGCTAACCACTGCGCCACTGTGCCGCCCAAGTGTGTGTGTGTGTTCCTGGGTGTCAGTTTATGTCTTTGTTACTTGGTGTCAGTGTATGTCTTTGTTACTTGGTGTAAGTGTATGTCTTAGTTACTTGGTGTCCGTGTGTGTCTGTGTTACTGGGTGTCAGTGTATGTCTTTGTTACTTGGTGTCAATGTATGTCTTTGTTACTTGGCGTAAGTGTGTGTCTGTGTTACTGGGTATCAGTGTCTGTCTTTGTTACTTGTTGTAAGTGTGTGTTTGTGTTACTGGGTATCAGTGTATGTCTTTGTTACTTGGTGTCAGTGTATGTCTGTGCTACTTGGTGTAAGTGTGTGTCTGTGTTACTGGGTATCAGTGTATGTCTTTGATACTTGGTGTAAGTTTGTTTCTCTGTTACTGGGTATCAGTGTATGTCTTTGTTACTTGGTGTCAGTGTATGTCTTTGTTCCTTGGTGTAAGTGTGTGTCTGTGTTACTGGGTGTCAGTTTATGTCTTTGTTTCTTGGTGTCAGTCGATGTCTTTGTTACTTGATGTAAGTGTGTGTCTGTGTTACTGGGTATCAGTGTATGTCTTTGTTACTTGGTGTCAGTGTATGTCTGTGCTACTTGGTGTAACTGTGTGTCTGTGTTACTGGGTATCAGTGTATGTCTTTGTTACTTGGTGTCAGTTTGTGTCTGTGTTACTGGTTATCAGTGTATGTCTTTGTTACTTGGTGTCAGTGTATGTCTTTGTTACTTGGTGTAAGTGTATGTCTTTGTTACTTGGTGTCAGTGTATGTCTTTGCTACTTGGTGTAAGTGTGTGTCTGTGTTACTGGGTGTCAGTGTGTGTCTGTATTACTTGGTGTAAGTGTGTGTCTTTGTTAATTGGTGTCCGTGTGTGTCTGTGTTACTAGGTGTCAGTGTATGACTTTGTTACTTGGTGTAAGTGTGTGTCTTTGTTACTTGGTGTCAGTGTATGTCTTTGTTACTTTGTGTAAGAGTGTGTCTGTGTTACTGGGTATCAGTGTATTTCTTTGTTACTTGGTGTCAGTGTATGTCGGTGTTACATGGTGTAAGTGTGTGTCTGTGATACTGGGTATCAGTGTCTGTCTTTGTTACTTTGCGTAAGAGTTTGTCTGTGTTACTGGGTATCAGTGTATGTCTTTGTTACTTGGTGTCAGTGTATGTCTGTGTTACTTGGTGTAAGTGTGTGTCTTTGTTACTTGGTGTCCGTGTGTGTCTGTGTTACTGGGTATCAGTGTATGTCTTTGATACTTGGTGTAAGTTTGTGTCTCTGTTACTGGGTGCCAGTGTATGTCTTTGTTACTTGGTGTCAGTGTATGTCTTTGTTACTTGGTGTAAGTGTATGTCTTTGTTACTTGGTGTCAGTGTGTGTCTGTGTTACTTGGTGTAAGTGTGTGTCTTTGTTACTTGGTGTCCGTGTGACTGGGTGTCAGTTTATGTCTTTGTTACTTGGTGTCAGTGTATGTCTTTGTTACTTGGTGTAGTTTAGTTTCATTTGTTTAGTTTAGAGATACAGCACTGAAACAGGCCCTTCGGCCCACCGAGTCTGTGCCGACCATCAACCAACCATTTATACTAATCCTGCACGAATCCCACATTCCAATAACATCCCCACCGGTCCCTTTATATTTCCCTACCACTTCCCTATATTAGGGGCAATTTATGATGGCCAATTAACCTATCAACCTGCAAGTCTTTGGCATGTGGGAGAAAACCGGAGCACCCGGAGGAAACCCACGCAGACACAGGGAGAACTTGCAAACTCCGCACAGGCAGTACCCAGAATCGAACCCGGGTCGCTGGAGCTGTGAGGCTGCAGTGCTAACCACTGCGCCACTGTGCCGCCCAAGTGTGTGTGTGTGTTCCTGGGTGTCAGTTTATGTCTTTGTTACTTGGTGTCAGTGTATGTCTTTGTTACTTGGTGTAAGTGTGTGTCTGTGTTACTGGATATCAGTGTATGTCTTTGTTACTTGGTGTAAGTGTGTGTCTGTGTTCCTGGGTATCAGTGTATGTCCTTGTTACTTGGCGTAAGTTTCTGTCTGTGTTACTGGGTATCAGTGTATGTCTTTGTAACTTGGTGTCAGTCTATGTCTTTGTTACTTGGTGTAAGTGTATGTCTTAGTTACTTGGTGTCCGTGTGTGTCTGTGTTACTGGGTGTCAGTGTATGTCTTTGTTACTTGGTGTCAATGTATGTCTTTGTTACTTGGCGTAAGTGTGTGTCTGTGTTACTGGGTATCAATGTCTGTCTTTGTTACTTGTTGTAAGTGTGTGTTTGTGTTACTGGGTATCAGTGTATGTCTTTGTTACTTGGTGTCAGTGTATGTCTGTGCTACTTGGTGTAAGTGTGTGTCTGTGTTACTGGGTATCAGTGTATGTCTTTGATACTTGGTGTAAGTTTGTTTCTCTGTTACTGGGTATCAGTGTATGTCTTTGTTACTTGGTGTAAGTGTGTGTCTGTGTTCCTGGGTATCAGTGTATGTCTTTGTTACTTGGTGTAAGTTTGTGTCTGTGTTACTGGGTATCAGTGTATGTCTTTGTAACTTGGTGACAGTCTATGTCTTAGTTACTTGGTGTCCGTGTGTGTCTGTGTTACTGGGTGTCAGTGTATGTCTTTGTTACTTGGTGTCAATGTATGTCTTTGTTACTTGGCGTAAGTGTGTGTCTGTGTTACTGGGTATCAGTGTCTGTCTTTGTTACTTGTTGTAAGTGTGTGTTTGTGTTACTGGGTATCAGTGTATGTCTTTGTTACTTGGTGTCAGTGTATGTCTGTGCTACTTGGTGTAAGTGTGTGTCTGTGTTACTGGGTATCAGTGTATGTCTTTGATACTTGGTGTAAGTTTGTTTCTCTGTTACTGGGTATCAGTGTATGTCTTTGTTACTTGGTGTCAGTGTATGTCTTTGTTACTTGGTGTAAGTGTGTGTCTGTGTTACTGGGTGTCAGTGTTTGTCTGTGTTACTTGGTGTCAGTGTGTATCTTTGTTACTTGGTGTCCGTGTGTGTCTGTGTTACTGGGTGTCAGTTTATGTCTTTGTTACTTGGTGTCAGTGTATGTCTTTGTTCCTTGGTGTAAGTGTGTGTCTGTGTTACTGGGTGTCAGTTTATGTCTTTGTTACTTGGTGTCAGTCTATGTCTTTGTTACTTGGTGTAAGTGTCTGTCTGTGTTACTGGATATCAGTGTATGTCTTTGTTACTTGGTGTCAGTGTATGTCTGTGCTACTTGGTGTAACTGTGTGTCTGTGTTACTGGGTATCAGTGTATGTCTTTGTTACTTGGTGTAAGTTTGTGTCTGTGTTACTGGTTATCAGTGTTTGTCTTTGTTACTTGGTGTCAGTGTATGTCTTTGTTACTTGGTGTAAGTGTATGTCTTTGTTACTTGGTGTCAGTGTATGTCTTTGCTTCTTGGTGTAAGTGTGTGTCTGTGTTACTGGGTGTCAGTGTGTGTCTGTATTACTTGGTGTAAGTGTGTGTCTTTGTTAATTGGTGTCCGTGTGTGTCTGTGTTACTGGGTGTCAGTGTATGACTTTGTTACGTGGTGTAAGTGTGTGTCTTTGTTACTTGGTGTCAGTGTATGTCTTTGTTACTTTGTGTAAGAGTGTGCCTGTGTTACTGGGTATCAGTGTATTTCTTTGTTACTTGGTGTCAGTGTATGTCGGTGTTACTTGGTGTAAGTGTGTGTCTGTGATACTGGGTATCAGTGTCTGTCTTTGTTACTTTGTGTAAGAGTTTGTCTGTGTTACTGGGTATCAGTGTATGTCTTTGTTACTTGGTGTCAGTGTATGTCTGTGTTACTTGGTGTAAGTGTGTGTCTTTGTTACTTGGTGTCCGTGTTACTGGGTATCAGTGTATGTCTTTGATACTTGGTGTAAGTTTGTGTCTCTGTTACTGGGTGCCAGTGTATGTCTTTGTTACTTGGTGTCAGTGTATGTCTTTGTTACTTGGTGTCAGTGTATGTCTTTGTTACTTGGTGTCAGTGTGTGTCTGTGTTACTTGGTGTAAGTGTGTGTCTTTGTTACTTGGTGTCCGTGTGTGTCTGTGTTACTGGGTGTCAGTTTATGTCTTTGTTACTTGGTGTCAGTGTCTGTCTTTGTTACTTGGTGTAGTTTAGTTTAGTTTGTTTAGTTTAGAGATACAGCACTGAAACAGGCCCTTCGGCCCACCGAGTCTGTGCCGACCATCAACCAACCATTTATACTAATCCTGCACGAATCCCACATTCCAATAACATCCCCACCGGTCCCTTTATATTTCCCTACCACTTCCCTATATTAGGGGCAATTTATGATGGCCAATTAACCTATCAACCTGCAAGTCTTTGGCATGTGGGAGAAAACCGGAGCACCCGGAGGAAACCCACGCAGACACAGGGAGAACTTGCAAACTCCGCACAGGCAGTACCCAGAATCGAACCCGGGTCGCTGGAGCTGTGAGGCTGCAGTGCTAACCACTGCGCCACTGTGCCGCCCAAGTGTGTGTGTGTGTTCCTGGGTGTCAGTGTATGTCTTTGTTACTTGGTGTAAGTGTGTGTCTGTGTTACTGGATATCAGTGTATGTCTTTGTTACTTGGTGTAAGTGTGTGTCTGTGTTCCTGGGTATCAGTGTATGTCTTTGTTACTTGGTGTAAGTTTCTGTCTGTGTTACTGGGTATCAGTGTATGTCTTTGTAACTTGGTGTCAGTCTATGTCTTTGTTACTTGGTGTAAGTGTATGTCTTAGTTACTTGGTGTCCGTTTGTGTCTGTGTTACTGGGTGTCAGTGTATGTCTTTGTTACTTGGTGTCAGTGTATGTCTTTGCTTCTTGGTGTAAGTGTGTGTCTGTGTTACTGGGTGTCAGTGTGTGTCTGTATTACTTGGTGTAAGTGTGTGTCTTTGTTAATTGGTGTCCGTGTGTGTCTGTGTTACAGGGTGTCAGTGTATGACTTTGTTACGTGGTGTAAGTGTGTGTCTTTGTTACTTGGTGTCAGTGTATGTCTTTGTTACTTTGTGTAAGAGTGTGCCTGTGTTACTGGGTATCAGTGTATTTCTTTGTTACTTGGTGTCAGTGTATGTCGGTGTTACTTGGTGTAAGTGTGTGTCTGTGATACTGGGTATCAGTGTCTGTCTTTGTTACTTTGTGTAAGAGTTTGTCTGTGTTACTGGGTATCAGTGTATGTCTTTGTAACTTGGTGTCAGTGTATGTCTGTGTTACTTGGTGTAAGTGTGTGTCTTTGTTACTTGGTGTCCGTGTTACTGGGTATCAGTGTATGTCTTTGATACTTGGTGTAAGTTTGTGTCTCTGTTACTGGGTGCCAGTGTATGTCTTTGTTACTTGGTGTCATTGTATGTCTTTGTTACTTGGTGTAAGTGTATGTCTTTGTTACTTGGTGTCAGTGTGTGTCTGTGTTACTTGGTGTAAGTGTGTGTCTTTGTTACTTGGTGTCCGTGTGTGTCTGTGTTACTGGGTGTCAGTTTATGTCTTTGTTACTTGGTGTCAGTGTCTGTCTTTGTTACTTGGTGTAGTTTAGTTTAGTTTGTTTAGTTTAGAGATACAGCACTGAAACAGGCCCTTCGGCCCACCGAGTCTGTGCCGACCATCAACCAACCATTTATACTAATCCTGCACGAATCCCATATTCCAATAACATCCCCACCGGTCCCTTTATATTTCCCTACCACTTCCCTATATTAGGGGCAATTTATGATGGCCAATTAACCTATCAACCTGCAAGTCTTTGGCATGTGGGAGAAAACCGGAGCACCCGGAGGAAACCCACGCAGACACAGGGAGAACTTGCAAACTCCGCACAGGCAGTACCCAGAATCGAACCCGGGTCGCTGGAGCTGTGAGGCTGCAGTGCTAACCACTGCGCCACTGTGCCGCCCAAGTGTGTGTGTGTGTTCCTGGGTGTCAGTGTATGTCTTTGTTACTTGGTGTAAGTGTGTGTCTGTGTTACTGGATATCAGTGTATGTCTTTGTTACTTGGTGTAAGTGTGTGTCTGTGTTCCTGGGTATCAGTGTATGTCTTTGTTACTTGGTGTAAGTTTCTGTCTGTGTTACTGGGTATCAGTGTATGTCTTTGTAACTTGGTGTCAGTCTATGTCTTTGTTACTTGGTGTAAGTGTATGTCTTAGTTACTTGGTGTCCGTGTGTGTCTGTGTTACTGGGTGTCAGTGTATGTCTTTGTTACTTGGTGTCAATGTATGTCTTTGTTACTTGGCGTAAGTGTGTGTCTGTGTTACTGGGTATCAGTGTCTGTCTTTGTTACTTGTTGTAAGTGTGTGTTTGTGTTACTGGGTATCAGTGTATGTCTTTGTTACTTGGTGTCAGTGTATGTCTGTGCTACTTGGTGTAAGTGTGTGTCTGTGTTACTGGGTATCAGTGTATGTCTTTGATACTTGGTGTAAGTTTGTTTCTCTGTTACTGGGTATCAGTGTATGTCTTTGTTACTTGGTGTAAGTGTGTGTCTGTGTTCCTGGGTATCAGTGTATGTCTTTGTTACTTGGTGTAAGTTTGTGTCTGTGTTACTGGGTATCAGTGTATGTCTTTGTAACTTGGTGTCAGTCTATGTCTTAGTTACTTGGTGTCCGTGTGTGTCTGTGTTACTGGGTGTCAGTGTATGTCTTTGTTACTTGGTGTCAATGTATGTCTTTGTTACTTGGCGTAAGTGTGTGTCTGTGTTACTGGGTATCAGTGTCTGTCTTTGTTACTTGTTGTAAGTGTGTGTTTGTGTTACTGGGTATCAGTGTATGTCTTTGTTACTTGGTGTCAGTGTATGTCTGTGCTACCTGGTGTAAGTGTGTGTCTGTGTTACTGGGTATCAGTGTATGTCTTTGATACTTGGTGTAAGTTTGTTTCTCTGTTACTGGGTATCAGTGTATGTCTTTGTTACTTGGTGTCAGTGTATGTCTTTGTTACTTGGTGTAAGTGTGTGTCTGTGTTACTGGGTGTAAGTGTTTGTCTGTGTTACTTGGTGTCAGTGTGTATCTTTGTTACTTGGTGTCCGTGTGTGTCTGTGTTACTGGGTGTCAGTTTATGTCTTTGTTACTTGGTGTCAGTGTATGTCTTTGTTCCTTGGTGTAAGTGTGTGTCTGTGTTACTGGGTGTCAGTTTATGTCTTTGTTACTTGGTGTCAGTCTATGTCTTTGTTACTTGGTGTAAGTGTGTGTCTGTGTTTCTGGGTATCAGTGTATGTCTTTGTTACTTGGTGTAAGTTTGTGTCTGTGTTACTGGTTATCAGTGTTTGTCTTTGTTACTTGGTGTCAGTGTATGTCTTTGTTACTTGGTGTAAGTGTATGTCTTTGTTACTTGGTGTCAGTGCATGTCTTTGCTTCTTGGTGTAAGTGTGTGTCTGTGTTACTGGGTGTCAGTGTGTGTCTGTAGTACTTGGTGTAAGTGTGTGTCTTTGTTAATTGGTGTCCGTGTGTGTCTGTGTTACTGGGTGTCAGTGTATGACTTTGTTACGTGGTGTAAGTGTGTGTCTTTGTTACTTGGTGTCAGTGTATGTCTTTGTTACTTTGTGTAAGAGTGTGCCTGTGTTACTGGGTATCAGTGTATTTCTTTGTTACTTGGTGTCAGTGTATGTCGGTGTTACTTGGTGTAAGTGTGTGTCTGTGATACTGGGTATCAGTGTCTGTCTTTGTTACTTTGTGTAAGAGTTTGTCTGTGTTACTGGGTATCAGTGTATGTCTTTGTTACTTGGTGTCAGTGTATGTCTGTGTTACTTGGTGTAAGTGTGTGTCTTTGTTACTTGGTGTCCGTGTTACTGGGTATCAGTGTATGTCTTTGATACTTGGTGTAAGTTTGTGTCTCTGTTACTGGGTGCCAGTGTATGTCTTTGTTACTTGGTGTCAGTGTATGTCTTTGTTACTTGGTGTAAGTGTATGTCTTTGTTACTTGGTGTCCGTGTGTGTCTGTGTTACTGGGTGTCAGTTTATGTCTTTGTTACTTGGTGTCAGTGTATGTCTTTGTTCCTTGGTGTAAGTGTGTGTCTGTGTTACTGGGTGTCAGTTTATGTCTTTGTTACTTGGTGTCAGTCTATGTCTTTGTTACTTGGTGTAAGTGTGTGTCTGTGTTACTGGATATCAGTGTATGTCTTTGTTACTTGGTGTCAGTGTATGTCTGTGCTACTTGGTGTAACTGTGTGTCTGTGTTACTGGGTACCAGTGTATGTCTTTGTTACTTGGTGTAAGTTTGTGTCTGTGTTACTGGTTATCAGTGTTTGTCTTTGTTACTTGGTGTCAGTGTATGTCTTTGTTACTTGGTGTAAGTGTATGTCTTTGTTACTTGGTGTCAGTGTATGTCTTTGCTTCTTGGTGTAAGTGTGTGTCTGTGTTACTGGGTGTCAGTGTGTGTCTGTATTACTTGGTGTAAGTGTGTGTCTTTGTTAATTGGTGTCCGTGTGTGTCTGTGTTACTGGGTGTCAGTGTATGACTTTGTTACGTGGTGTAAGTGTGTGTCTTTGTTACTTGGTGTCAGTGTATGTCTTTGTTACTTTGTGTAAGAGTGTGCCTGTGTTACTGGGTATCAGTGTATTTCTTTGTTACTTTGTGTAAGAGTTTGTCTGTGTTACTGGGTATCAGTGTATGTCTTTGTTACTTGGTGTCAGTGTATGTCTGTGTTACTTGGTGTAAGTGTGTGTCTTTGTTACTTGGTGTCCGTGTGACTGGGTATCAGTGTATGTCTTTGATACTTGGTGTAATTTTGTGTCTCTGTTACTGGGTGCCAGTGTATGTCTTTGTTACTTGGTGTCAGTGTATGTCTTTGTTACTTGGTGTAAGTGTATGTCTTTGTTACTTGGTGTCAGTGTGTGTCTGTGTTACTTGGTGTAAGTGTGTGTCTTTGTTACTTGGTGTCCGTGTTACTGGGTGTCAGTTTATGTCTTTGTTACTTGGTGTCAGTGTCTGTCTTTGTTACTTGGTGTAGTTTAGTTTAGTTTGTTTAGTTTAGAGATACAGCACTGAAACAGGCCCTTCGGCCCACCGAGTCTATGCCTACCATCAACCAACCATTTATACTAATCCTGCACGAATCCCACATTCCAATAACATCCCCACCGGTCCCTTTATATTTCCCTACCACTTCCCTATATTAGGGGCAATTTATGATGGCCAATTAACCTATCAACCTGCAAGTCTTTGGCATGTGGGAGAAAACCGGAGCACCCGGAGGAAACCCACGCAGACACAGGGAGAACTTGCAAACTCCGCACAGGCAGTACCCAGAATCGAACCCGGGTCGCTGGAGCTGTGAGGCTGCAGTGCTAACCACTGCGCCACTGTGCCGCCCAAGTGTGTGTGTGTGTTCCTAGGTGTCAGTTTATGTCTTTGTTACTTGGTGTCAGTGTATGTCTTTGTTACTTGGTGTAAGTGTGTGTCTGTGTTACTGGATATCAGTGTATGTCTTTGTTACTTGGTGTAAGTGTGTGTCTGTGTTCCTGGGTATCAGTGTATGTCTTTGTTACTTGGTGTAAGTTTCTGTCTGTGTTACTGGGTATCAGTGTATGTCTTTGTAACTTGGTGTCAGTCTATGTCTTTGTTACTTGGTGTAAGTGTATGTCTTAGTTACTTGGTGTCCGTGTGTGTCTGTGTTACTGGGTGTCAGTGTATGTCTTTGTTACTTGGTGTCAATGTATGTCTTTGTTACTTGGCGTAAGTGTGTGTCTGTGTTACTGGGTATCAGTGTCTGTCTTTGTTACTTGTTGTAAGTGTGTGTTTGTGTTACTGGGTATCAGTGTATGTCTTTGTTACTTGGTGTCAGTGTATGTCTGTGCTACTTGGTGTAAGTGTGTGTCTGTGTTACTGGGTATCAGTGTATGTCTTTGATACTTGGTGTAAGTTTGTTTCTCTGTTACTGGGTATCAGTGTATGTCTTTGTTACTTGGTGTAAGTGTGTGTCTGTGTTCCTGGGTATCAGTGTATGTCTTTGTTACTTGGTGTAAGTTTGTGTCTGTGTTACTGGGTATCAGTGTATGTCTTTGTAACTTGGTGTCAGTCTATGTCTTAGTTACTTGGTGTCCGTGTGTGTCTGTGTTACTGGGTGTCAGTGTATGTCTTTGTTACTTGGTGTCAATGTATGTCTTTGTTACTTGGCGTAAGTGTGTGTCTGTGTTACTGGGTATCAGTGTCTGTCTTTGTTACTTGTTGTAAGTGTGTGTTTGTGTTACTGGGTATCAGTGTATGTCTTTGTTACTTGGTGTCAGTGTATGTCTGTGCTACTTGGTGTAAGTGTGTGTCTGTGTTACTGGGTATCAGTGTATGTCTTTGATACTTGGTGTAAGTTTGTTTCTCTGTTACTGGGTATCAGTGTATGTCTTTGTTACTTGGTGTCAGTGTCTGTCTTTGTTACTTGGTGTAAGTGTGTGTCTGTGTTACTGGGTATCAGTGTATGTCTTTGTTACTTGGTGTCAGTTTATGTCTTTGTTACTTGGTGTCAGTGTATGTCTTTGTTCCTTGGTGTAAGTGTGTGTCTGTGTTACTGGGTGTCAGTTTATGTCTTTGTTACTTGGTGTCAGTCTATGTCTTTGTTACTTGGTGTAACTGTGTGTCTGTGTTACTGGGTATCAGTGTATGTCTTTGTTACTTGGTGTAAGTGTGTGTTTGTGTTACTGGGTATCAGTGTATGTCTTTGTTACTTGGTGTCAATGTATGTCTTTGTTACTTGGCGTAAGTGTGTGTCTGTGTTACTGGGTATCAGTGTCTGTCTTTGTTACTTGTTGTAAGTGTGTGTTTGTGTTACTGGGTATCAGTGTATGTCTTTGTTACTTGGTGTCAGTGTATGTCTGTGCTACTTGGTGTAAGTGTGTGTCTGTGTTACTGGGTATCAGTGTATGTCTTTGATACTTGGTGTAAGTTTGTTTCTCTGTTACTGGGTATCAGTGTATGTCTTTGTTACTTGGTGTAAGTGTGTGTCTGTGTTCCTGGGTATCAGTGTATGTCTTTGTTACTTGGTGTAAGTTTGTGTCTGTGTTACTGGGTATCAGTGTATGTCTTTGTAACTTGGTGTCAGTCTATGTCTTAGTTACTTGGTGTCCGTGTGTGTCTGTGTTACTGGGTGTCAGTGTATGTCTTTGTTACTTGGTGTCAATGTATGTCTTTGTTACTTGGCGTAAGTGTGTGTCTGTGTTACTGGGTATCAGTGTCTGTCTTTGTTACTTGTTGTAAGTGTGTGTTTGTGTTACTGGGTATCAGTGTATGTCTTTGTTACTTGGTGTCAGTGTATGTCTGTGCTACTTGGTGTAAGTGTGTGTCTGTGTTACTGGGTATCAGTGTATGTCTTTGATACTTGGTGTAAGTTTGTTTCTCTGTTACTGGGTATCAGTGTATGTCTTTGTTACTTGGTGTCAGTGTATGTCTTTGTTACTTGGTGTAAGTGTGTGTCTGTGTTACTGGGTATCAGTGTATGTCTTTGTTACTTGGTGTCAGTTTATGTCTTTGTTACTTGGTGTCAGTGTATGTCTTTGTTCCTTGGTGTAAGTGTGTGTCTGTGTTACTGGGTGTCAGTTTATGTCTTTGTTACTTGGTGTCAGTCTATGTCTTTGTTACTTGGTGTAACTGTGTGTCTGTGTTACTGGGTATCAGTGTATGTCTTTGTTACTTGGTGTAAGTTTGTGTCTGTGTTACTGGTTATCAGTGTTTGTCTTTGTTACTTGGTGTCAGTGTATGTCTTTGTTACTTGGTGTATTTGTATGTCTTTGTTACTTGGTGTCAGTGTATGTCTTTGCTTCTTGGTGTAAGTGTGTGTCTGTGTTACTGGGTGTCAGTGTGTGTCTGTATCACTTGGTGTAAGTGTGTGTCTTTGTTAATTGGTGTCCGTGTGTGTCTGTGTTACTGGGTGTCAGTGTATGACTTTGTTACGTTGTGTAAGTGTGTGTCTTTGTTACTTGTTGTCAGTGTATGTCTTTGTTCCTTTGTGTAAGAGTGTGTCTGTGTTACTGGGTATCAGTGTATTTCTTTGTTACTTGGTGTCAGTGTATGTCGGTGTTACTTGGTGTAAGTGTGTGTCTGTGATACTGGGTATCAGTGTCTGTCTTTGTTACTTTGTGTAAGAGTTTGTCTGTGTTACTGGGTATCAGTGTATGTCTTTGTTACTTGGTGTCAGTGTATGTCTGTGTTACTTGGTGTAAGTGTGTGTCTTTGTTACTTGGTGTCCGTGTTACTGGGTATCAGTGTATGTCTTTGATACTTGGTGTAAGTTTGTGTCTCTGTTACTGGGTGCCAGTGTATGTCTTTGTTACTTGGTGTCAGTGTATGTCTTTGTTACTTGGTGTAAGTGTATGTCTTTGTTACTTGGTGTCCGTGTGTGTCTGTGTTACTGGGTGTCAGTTTATGTCTTTGTTACTTGGTGTCAGTGTATGTCTTTGTTCCTTGGTGTAAGTGTGTGTCTGTGTTACTGGGTGTCAGTTTATGTCTTTGTTACTTGGTGTCAGTCTATGTCTTTGTTACTTGGTGTAAGTGTGTGTCTGTGTTACTGGATATCAGTGTATGTCTTTGTTACTTGGTGTCAGTGTATGTCTGTGCTACTTGGTGTAACTGTGTGTCTGTGTTACTGGGTATCAGTGTATGTCTTTGTTACTTGGTGTAAGTTTGTGTCTGTGTTACTGGTTATCAGTGTTTGTCTTTGTTACTTGGTGTCAGTGTATGTCTTTGTTACTTGGTGTAAGTGTATGTCTTTGTTACTTGGTGTCAGTGTATGTCTTTGCTTCTTGGTGTAAGTGTGTGTCTGTGTTACTGGGTGTCAGTGTGTGTCTGTATTACTTGGTGTAAGTGTGTGTCTTTGTTAATTGGTGTCCGTGTGTGTCTGTGTTACTGGGTGTCAGTGTATGACTTTGTTACGTGGTGTAAGTGTGTGTCTTTGTTACTTGGTGTCAGTGTATGTCTTTGTTACTTTGTGTAAGAGTGTGCCTGTGTTACTGGGTATCAGTGTATTTCTTTGTTACTTTGTGTAAGAGTTTGTCCGTGTGACTGGGTATCAGTGTATGTCTTTGATACTTGGTGTAATTTTGTGTCTCTGTTACTGGGTGCCAGTGTATGTCTTTGTTACTTGGTGTCAGTGTATGTCTTTGTTACTTGGTGTAAGTGTATGTCTTTGTTACTTGGTGTCAGTGTGTGTCTGTGTTACTTGGTGTAAGTGTGTGTCTTTGTTACTTGGTGTCCGTGTTACTGGGTGTCAGTTTATGTCTTTGTTACTTGGTGTCAGTGTCTGTCTTTGTTACTTGGTGTAGTTTAGTTTAGTTTGTTTAGTTTAGAGATACAGCACTGAAACAGGCCCTTCGGCCCACCGAGTCTATGCCGACCATCAACCAACCATTTATACTAATCCTGCACGAATCCCACATTCCAATAACATCCCCACCGGTCCCTTTATATTTCCCTACCACTTCCCTATATTAGGGGCAATTTATGATGGCCAATTAACCTATCAACCTGCAAGTCTTTGGCATGTGGGAGAAAACCGGAGCACCCGGAGGAAACCCACGCAGACACAGGGAGAACTTGCAAACTCCGCACAGGCAGTACCCAGAATCGAACCCGGGTCGCTGGAGCTGTGAGGCTGCAGTGCTAACCACTGCGCCACTGTGCCGCCCAAGTGTGTGTGTGTGTTCCTAGGTGTCAGTTTATGTCTTTGTTACTTGGTGTCAGTGTATGTCTTTGTTACTTGGTGTAAGTGTGTGTCTGTGTTACTGGATATCAGTGTATGTCTTTGTTACTTGGTGTAAGTGTGTGTCTGTGTTCCTGGGTATCAGTGTATGTCTTTGTTACTTGGTGTAAGTTTCTGTCTGTGTTACTGGGTATCAGTGTATGTCTTTGTAACTTGGTGTCAGTCTATGTCTTTGTTACTTGGTGTAAGTGTATGTCTTAGTTACTTGGTGTCCGTGTGTGTCTGTGTTACTGGGTGTCAGTGTATGTCTTTGTTACTTGGTGTCAATGTATGTCTTTGTTACTTGGCGTAAGTGTGTGTCTGTGTTACTGGGTATCAGTGTCTGTCTTTGTTACTTGTTGTAAGTGTGTGTTTGTGTTACTGGGTATCAGTGTATGTCTTTGTTACTTGGTGTCAGTGTATGTCTTTGTTACTTGGTGTCAGTGTATGTCTGTGCTACTTGGTGTAAGCGTGTGTCTGTGTTACTGGGTATCAGTGTATGTCTTTGATACTTGGTGTAAGTTTGTTTCTCTGTTACTGGGTATCAGTGTATGTCTTTGTTACTTGGTGTAAGTGTGTGTCTGTGTTCCTGGGTATCAGTGTATGTCTTTGTTACTTGGTGTAAGTTTGTGTCTGTGTTACTGGGTATCAGTGTATGTCTTTGTAACTTGGTGTCAGTCTATGTCTTAGTTACTTGGTGTCCGTGTGTGTCTGTGTTACTGGGTGTCAGTGTATGTCTTTGTTACTTGGTGTCAATGTATGTCTTTGTTACTTGGCGTAAGTGTGTGTCTGTGTTACTGGGTATCAGTGTCTGTCTTTGTTACTTGTTGTAAGTGTGTGTTTGTGTTACTGGGTATCAGTGTATGTCTTTGTTACTTGGTGTCAGTGTATGTCTGTGCTACTTGGTGTAAGTGTGTGTCTGTGTTACTGGGTATCAGTGTATGTCTTTGATACTTGGTGTAAGTTTGTTTCTCTGTTACTGGGTATCAGTGTATGTCTTTGTTACTTGGTGTCAGTGTATGTCTTTGTTACTTGGTGTAAGTGTGTGTCTGTGTTACTGGGTATCAGTGTATGTCTTTGTTACTTGGTGTCAGTTTATGTCTTTGTTACTTGGTGTCAGTGTATGTCTTAGTTCCTTGGTGTAAGTGTGTGTCTGTGTTACTGGGTGTCAGTTTATGTCTTTGTTACTTGGTGTCAGTCTATGTCTTTGTTACTTGGTGTAACTGTGTGTCTGTGTTACTGGGTATCAGTGTATGTCTTTGTTACTTGGTGTAAGTGTGTGTTTGTGTTACTGGGTATCAGTGTATGTCTTTGTTACTTGGTGTCAATGTATGTCTTTGTTACTTGGCGTAAGTGTGTGTCTGTGTTACTGGGTATCAGTGTCTGTCTTTGTTACTTGTTGTAAGTGTGTGTTTGTGTTACTGGGTATCAGTGTATGTCTTTGTTACTTGGTGTCAGTGTATGTCTGTGCTACTTGGTGTAAGTGTGTGTCTGTGTTACTGGGTATCAGTGTATGTCTTTGATACTTGGTGTAAGTTTGTTTCTCTGTTACTGGGTATCAGTGTATGTCTTTGTTAGTTGGTGTAAGTGTGTGTCTGTGTTCCTGGGTATCAGTGTATGTCTTTGTTACTTGGTGTAAGTTTGTGTCTGTGTTACTGGGTATCAGTGTATGTCTTTGTAACTTGGTGTCAGTCTATGTCTTAGTTACTTGGTGTCCGTGTGTGTCTGTGTTACTGGGTGTCAGTGTATGTCTTTGTTACTTGGTGTCAATGTATGTCTTTGTTACTTGGCGTAAGTGTGTGTCTGTGTTACTGGGTATCAGTGTCTGTCTTTGTTACTTGTTGTAAGTGTGTGTTTGTGTTACTGGGTATCAGTGTATGTCTTTGTTACTTGGTGTCAGTGTATGTCTGTGCTACTTGGTGTAAGTGTGTGTCTGTGTTACTGGGTATCAGTGTATGTCTTTGATACTTGGTGTAAGTTTGTTTCTCTGTTACTGGGTATCAGTGTATGTCTTTGTTACTTGGTGTCAGTGTATGTCTTTGTTACTTGGTGTAAGTGTGTGTCTGTGTTACTGGGTATCAGTGTATGTCTTTGTTACTTGGTGTCAGTTTATGTCTTTGTTACTTGGTGTCAGTGTATGTCTTTGTTCCTTGGTGTAAGTGTGTGTCTGTGTTACTGGGTGTCAGTTTATGTCTTTGTTACTTGGTGTCAGTCTATGTCTTTGTTACTTGGTGTAACTGTGTGTCTGTGTTACTGGGTATCAGTGTATGTCTTTGTTACTTGGTGTAAGTTTGTGTCTGTGTTACTGGTTATCAGAGTTTGTCTTTGTTACTTGGTGTCAGTGTATGTCTTTGTTACTTGGTGTATTTGTATGTCTTTGTTACTTGGTGTCAGTGTATGTCTTTGCTTCTTGGTGTAAGTGTGTGTCTGTGTTACTGGGTGTCAGTGTGTGTCTGTATCACTTGGTGTAAGTGTGTGTCTTTGTTAATTGGTGTCCGTGTGTGTCTGTGTTACTGGGTGTCAGTGTATGACTTTGTTACGTTGTGTAAGTGTGTGTCTTTGTTACTTGTTGTCAGTGTATGTCTTTGTTCCTTTGTGTAAGAGTGTGTCTGTGTTACTGGGTATCAGTGTATTTCTTTGTTACTTGGTGTCAGTGTATGTCGGTGTTACTTGGTGTAAGTGTGTGTCTGTGATACTGGGTATCAGTGTCTGTCTTTGTTACTTTGTGTAAGAGTTTGTCTGTGTTACTGGGTATCAGTGTATGTCTTTGTTACTTGGTGTCAGTGTATGTCTGTGTTACTTGGTGTAAGTGTGTGTCTTTGTTACTTGGTGTCCGTGTGTGTCTGTGTTACTGGGTGTCAGTTTATGTCTTTGTTACTTGGTGTCAGTGTCTGTCTTTGTTACTTGGTGTAGTTTAGTTTAGTTTAGAGATACAGCACTGAAACAGACCCTTCGGCCCACCGAGTCTGTGCCGACCATCAACCAACCATTTATACTAATCCTGCACGAATCCCACATTCCAATAACATCCCCACCGGTCCCTTTATATTTCCCTACCACTTCCCTATATTAGGGGCAATTTATGATGGCCAATTAACCTATCAACCTGCAAGTCTTTGGCATGTGGGAGGAAACCGGAGCACCCGGAGGAAACCCACGCAGACACAGGGAGAACTTGCAAACTCCGCACAGGCAGTACCCAGAATCGAACACGGGTCGCTGGAGCTGTGAGGCTGCAGTGCTAACCACTGCGCCACTGTGCCGCCCAAGTGTGTGTGTGTGTTCCTGGGTGTCAGTTTATGTCTTTGTTACTTGGTGTCAGTGTATGTCTTTGTTACTTGGTGTAAGTGTGTGTCTGTGTTACTGGATATCAGTGTATGTCTTTGCTACTTGGTGTCAGTCTATGTCTTTGTTACTTCGTGTAAGTGTATGTCTTTGTTACTTGGTGTCCGTGTGTGTCTGTGTTACTGGATATCAGTGTATGTCTTTGTTACTTGGTGTCAGTGTATGTCTGTGCTACTTGGTGTAACTGTGTGTCTGTGTTACTGGGTATCAGTGTATGTCTTTGTTACTTGTTGTAAGTTTGTGTCTGTGTTACTGGTTATCAGTGTATGTCTTTGTTACTTGGTGTCAGTGTATGTCTTTGTTACTTGGTGTCAGTGTATGTCTTTGCTACTTGGTGTAAGTGTGTGTCTGTGTTACTGGGTGTCAGTGTGTGTCTGTATTACTTGGTGTAAGTGTGTGTCTTTGTTAATTGGTGTAAGTGTGTGTCTTTGTTAATTGGTGTCAGTGTGTGTCTGTGTTACTGGGTGTCAGTGTATGACTTTGTTACTTGGTGTCAGTGCATGTCTTTGTTACTTGGTGTAAGTGTGTGTCTTTGTTACTTGGTGTCAGTGTATGTCTTTGTTACTTTGAGTAAGAGTGTGTCTGTGTTACTGGGTATCAGTGTATGTCTTTGTTACTTGGTGTCAGTGTATGTCGGTGTTACTTGGTGTAAGTGTGTGTCTGTGTTACTGGGTATCAGTGTATGTCTTTGATACTTGGTGTAGGTTTGTGTCTCTGTTACTGGGTGTCAGTGTATGTCTTTGTTACTTGGTGTAAGTGTATGTCTTTGTTACTTGGTGTCAGTGTATGTCTTTGTTACTTGGTGGAAGTGTGTGTCTGTGTTACTGGGTGTCAGTGTGTGTCTGTGTTACTTGGTGTCCGTGTGTGTCTGTGTTACTGGGTGTCAGTTTATGTCTTTGTTACTTGGTGTCAGTGTATGTCTTTGTTACTTGGTGTAGTTTAATTTAGTTTGTTTAGTTTAGAGATACAGCACTGAAACAGGCCCTTCGGCCCACCGAGTCTGTGCCGACCATCAACCAACCAATTATACTAATCCTACACGAATCCCACATTCCAATAACATCCCCACCGGTCCCTTTATATTTCCCTACCACTTCCCTATATTAGGTGCAATTTATGATGGCCAATTAACCTATCAACCTGCAAGTCTTTGGCATGTGGGAGGAAACCGGAGCACCCGGAGGAAACCCACGCAGACACAGGGAGAACTTGCAAACTCCGCACAGGCAGTACCCAGAATCGAACCCGGGTCGCTGGAGCTGTGAGGCTGCAGTGCTAACCACTGCGCCACTGAGCCGCCCAAGTGTTTGTGTGTTTTCCTGGGTGTCAGTTTATGTCTTTGTTACTTGGTGTCAGTGTATGTCTTTGTTACTTGGTGTAAGTGTGTGTCTGTGTTACTGGATATCAGTGTATGTCTTTGTTACTTGGTGTCAGTCTATGTCTTTGTTACTAGGTGTAAGTGTATGTCTTTGTTACTTGGTGTCCGTGTGTGTCTGTGTTACTGGGTGTCAGTGAATGTCTTTGTTACTTGGTGTCAATGTATGTCTTTGTTACTTGCTGTAAGTGTGTGTCTGTTTTACTGGGTATCAGTGTCTGTCTTTGTTACTTGTTGTAAGTGTGTGTTTGTGTTACTGGGTATCAGTGTATGTCTCTGTTACTTGGTGTAAGTGTGTGCCTGTGTTGCTGGGTATCAGTGTATGACTTTGTTAATTGGTGTAAGTGCATGTCTTTGTTACTTGGTGTCAGTGTATGTCTTTGTTACTTGGTGTAAGTGTGTGTTTGTGTTACTTGGTGTAAGTGTGTGTCTTTGTTCCTTGGTGTAAGTGTGTGTCTGTGTTACTGGGTGTCAGTTTATGTCTTTGTTTCTTGGTGTCAGTCTATGTCTTTGTTACTGGGTGTAAGTGTGTGTCTGTGTTACTGGATATCAGTGTATGTCTTTGTTACTTGGTGTCAGTGTATGTCTGTGCTACTTGGTGTAACTGTGTGTCTGTGTTACTGGGTATCAGTGTATGTCTTTGTTACTTGTTGTAAGTTTGTGTCTGTGTTACTGGTTATCAGTGTATGTCTTTGTTACTTGGTGTCAGTGTATGTCTTTGCTACTTGGTGTAAGAGTTTGTCTGTGTTACTGGGTGTCAGTGTGTGTCTGTATTACTTGGTGTAAGTGTGTGTCTTTGTTGATTGGTGTCCGTGTGTGTCTGTGTTACTGGGTGTCAGTGTATGACTTTGTTACTTGGTGTCAGTGCATGTCTTTGTTACTTGGTGTAAGTGCGTGTCTTTGTTACTTGGTGTCAGTGTATGTCTTTGTTACTTTGTGTAAGAGTGTGTCTGTGTTACTGAGTATCAGTGTATGTCTTTGTTACTTGGTGTCAGTGTATGTCGGTGTTACTTGGTGTAAGTGTGTGTCTGTGTTACTGGGTATCAGTGTATGTCTTTGATACTTGGTGTAAGTTTGTGTCTCTGTTACTGGGTGTAAGTGTATGTCTTTGTTACTTGGTGTCAGTGTATGTCTTTGTTACTTGGTGTCAGTGTGTGTCTGTGTTACTTGGTGTCCGTGTGTGTCTGTGTTACTGGGTGTCAGTTTATGTCTTTGTTACTTGGTGTCAGTGTATGTCTTTGTTACTTGGTGTAAGTGTATGTCTTTGTTACTTGGTGTCCGTGTGTGTCTGTGTTACTGGGTGTCAGTGTATGTCTTTGTTACTTGGTGTCAATGTATGTCTTTGTTACTTGGTGTAAGTGAGTGTCTGTGTTACTGGGTATCAGTGTCTGTCTTTGTTACTTGTTGTAAGTGTGTGTTTGTGTTACTGGGTATCAGTGTATGTCTTTGTTACTTTGTGTCAGTGTATGTCTGTGCTACTTGGTGTAAGTGTGTGTCTGTGTTACTGGGTATCAGTGTATGTCTTTGATACTTGGTGTAAGTTTGTGTCTCTGTTACTGGGTATCAGTGTATGTCTTTGTTACTTGGTGTCAGTGTATGTCTTTGTTACTTGGTGTAAGTGTGTGTCTGTGTTACTGGGTGTCAGTGTTTGTCTGTGTTACTTGGTGTAAGTGTGTATCTTTGTTACTTGGTGTCCGTGTGTGTCTGTGTTACTGGGTGTCAGTTTATGTCTTTGTTACTTGGTGTAAGTGTGTGTCTGTGTTACTGGGTGTCAGTTTATGTCTTTGTTACTTGGTGTCAGTCTATGTCTTTGTTACTTGGTGTAAGTGTGTGTCTGTGTTACTGGATATCAGTGTATGTCTTTGTTACTTGGTGTCAGTGTATGTCTGTGCTACTTGGTATAACTGTGTGTCTGTGTTACTGGGTATCAGTGTATGTCTTTGTTACTTGGTGTAAGTTTGTGTCTGTGTTACTGGTTATCAGTGTATGTCTTTGTTACTTGGTGTCAGTGTATGTCTTTGTTACTTGGTTTCAGTGTAAGTCTTTGTTACTTGGTGTCAGTGTATGTCTTTGCTACTTGGTGTAAGTGTGTGTCTGTGTTACTGGGTGTCAGTGTGTGTCTGTATTACTTGGTGTAAGTGTGTGTCTTTGTTAATTGGTGTCGGTGTGTGTCTGTGTTACTGGGTGTCAGTGTATGACTTTGTTACTTGGTGTCAGTGCATGTCTTTGTTACTTGGTGTAAGTGTGTGTCTGTGTTACTGGGTATCAGTGTCTGTCTTTGTTACTTGGTGTAAGTGTGTGTTTGTGTTACTGGGTATCAGTGTATGTCTTTGTTACTTGGTGTCAGTGTATGTCTGTGCTACTTGGTGCCCGTGTGTGTCTGTGTTACTGGGTGTCAGTGTATGTCTTTGTTACTTGGTGTCAATGTATGTCTTTGTTACTTGGTGTAAGTGCATGTCTTTGTTACTTGGTGTCAGTGTATGTCTTTGTTACTTGGTGTAAGTGTGTGTCTGTGTTACTGGGTGTCAGTGTGTGTCTGTGTTACTTGGTGTAAGTGTGTGTCTTTGTTACTTGGTGTCCGTGTGTGTCTGTGTTACTGGGTGTCAGTTTTAGTCTTTGTTACTTGATGTCAATGTATGTCTTTTTTACTTGGTGTACGTGTTTGTCTGTGTTACTGGGTATCAGTATCTGTCTTTGTTACTTGGTGTAAGTGTGTGTCTGTGTTACTGGGTATCAGTGTATGTCTTTGTTACTTGGTGTCAGTGTATGTCTGTGTTACTTGATGTAATTGTGTGTCTCTGTTTCTGGGTATCAGTGTATGTCTTTGTGACTTGGTGTCAGTGTATGTCTTTGTTCCTGGGTGTCAGTTTATGTCTTTGTTACTTGGTGTCAGTGTATGTCTTTGTTACTTGGTGTAAGTGTGTGTCTGTGTTACTGGATATCAGTGTATATCTTTGTTACTTGGTGTAAGTGTGTGTCTGTGTTCCTGGGTATCAGTGTATGTCTTTGTTACTTGGTGTAAGTTTCTGTCTGTGTTACTGGGTATCAGTGTATGTCTTTCTAACTTGGTGTCAGTCTATGTCTTTGTTACTTGGTGTAAGTGTATGTCTTAGTTACTTGGTGTCCGTGTGTGTCTTTGTTACTTGGTGTCAGTGTATGTCTTTGTTACTTGGTGTAAGTTTGTGTCTGTGTTACTGGGTATCAGTGTATGTCTTTGTTACTTGGTGTCAGTCTATGTCTTTGTTACTTGGTGTAAGTGTATGTCTGTGTTACTTGGTGTAAGTGTGTGTCTGTGTTATTGGGTATCAGTGTATCTCTTTGTTACTTGGTGTAAGTGTGTGTCTGTGTTACTGGGTATCAGTGTATGTCTTTGTTACTTGGTGTCAGTGTATGTCAAAATACTTGGTGCAAGTGTATGTCTTTGTTACTTGGTGTAATTGTCTGTCTTTGTTACTTGGTGTCAGTGTATGTCTGCGTTACTTGGTGTAAGTGTGTGTCTTTGTTACTTGGTGTCAGTGTATGTCTTTGTTACTTGATGTCAGTGTATGTCTGTGTTACTTGGTGTAAGTGTGTGCCTGTGTTGCTGGGTATCAGTGTATGACTTTGTTACTTGGTGTAAGTGCATGTCTTTGTTACTTGGTGTCAGTGTATGTCTTTGTTACTTGGTGTCAGTGTATGTCTTTGCTACTTGGTGTAAGTGTGTGTCTGTGTTACTGGGTGTCAGTGTGTGTCTGTGTTACTTGGTGTAAGTGTGTATCTTTGTTACTTGGTGTCCGTGTGTGTCTGTGTTACTGGGTGTCAGTTTATGTCTTTGTTACTTGGTGTAAGTGTGTGTCTGTGTTACTGGGTGTCAGTTTATGTCTTTGTTACTTGGTGTCAGTCTATGTCTTTGTTACTTGGTGTAAGTGTGTGTCTGTGTTACTGGATATCAGTGTATGTCTTTGTTACTTGGTGTCAGTGTATGTCTGTGCTACTTGGTATAACTGTGTGTCTGTGTTACTGGGTATCAGTGTATGTCTTTGTTACTTGGTGTAAGTTTGTGTCTGTGTTACTGGTTATCAGTGTATGTCTTTGTTACTTGGTGTCAGTGTATGTCTTTGTTACTTGGTTTCAGTGTATGTCTTTGTTACTTGGTGTCAGTGTATGTCTTTGCTACTTGGTGTAAGTGTGTGTCTGTGTTACTGGGTGTCAGTGTGTGTCTGTATTACTTGGTGTAAGTGTGTGTCTTTGTTAATTGGTGTCGGTGTGTGTCTGTGTTACTGGGTGTCAGTGTATGACTTTGTTACTTGGTGTCAGTGCATGTCTTTGTTACTTGGTGTAAGTGTGTGTCTGTGTTACTGGGTATCAGTGTCTGTCTTTGTTACTTGGTGTAAGTGTGTGTTTGTGTTACTGGGTATCAGTGTATGTCTTTGTTACTTGGTGTCAGTGTATGTCTGTGCTACTTGGTGCCCGTGTGTGTCTGTGTTACTGGGTGTCAGTGTATGTCTTTGTTACTTGGTGTCAATGTATGTCTTTGTTACTTGGTGTAAGTGCATGTCTTTGTTACTTGGTGTCAGTGTATGTCTTTGTTACTTGGTGTAAGTGTGTGTCTGTGTTACTGGGTGTCAGTGTGTGTCTGTGTTACTTGGTGTAAGTGTGTGTCTTTGTTACTTGGTGTCCGTGTGTGTCTGTGTTACTGGGTGTCAGTTTTAGTCTTTGTTACTTGATGTCAATGTATGTCTTTTTTACTTGGTGTACGTGTTTGTCTGTGTTACTGGGTATCAGTATCTGTCTTTGTTACTTGGTGTAAGTGTGTGTCTGTGTTACTGGGTATCAGTGTATGTCTTTGTTACTTGGTGTCAGTGTATGTCTGTGTTACTTGATGTAATTGTGTGTCTCTGTTTCTGGGTATCAGTGTATGTCTTTGTGACTTGGTGTCAGTGTATGTCTTTGTTCCTGGGTGTCAGTTTATGTCTTTGTTACTTGGTGTCAGTGTATGTCTTTGTTACTTGGTGTAAGTGTGTGTCTGTGTTACTGGATATCAGTGTATATCTTTGTTACTTGGTGTAAGTGTGTGTCTGTGTTCCTGGGTATCAGTGTATGTCTTTGTTACTTGGTGTAAGTTTCTGTCTGTGTTACTGGGTATCAGTGTATGTCTTTCTAACTTGGTGTCAGTCTATGTCTTTGTTACTTGGTGTAAGTGTATGTCTTAGTTACTTGGTGTCCGTGTGTGTCTTTGTTACTTGGTGTCAGTGTATGTCTTTGTTACTTGGTGTAAGTTTGTGTCTGTGTTACTGGGTATCAGTGTATGTCTTTGTTACTTGGTGTCAGTCTATGTCTTTGTTACTTGGTGTAAGTGTATGTCTGTGTTACTTGGTGTAAGTGTGTGTCTGTGTTATTGGGTATCAGTGTATCTCTTTGTTACTTGGTGTAAGTGTGTGTCTGTGTTACTGGGTATCAGTGTATGTCTTTGTTACTTGGTGTCAGTGTATGTCAAAATACTTGGTGCAAGTGTATGTCTTTGTTACTTGGTGTAATTGTCTGTCTTTGTTACTTGGTGTCAGTGTATGTCTGCGTTACTTGGTGTAAGTGTGTGTCTTTGTTACTTGGTGTCAGTGTATGTCTTTGTTACTTGATGTCAGTGTATGTCTGTGTTACTTGGTGTAAGTGTGTGCCTGTGTTGCTGGGTATCAGTGTATGACTTTGTTACTTGGTGTAAGTGCATGTCTTTGTTACTTGGTGTCAGTGTATGTCTTTGTTACTTGGTGTCAGTGTATGTCTTTGCTACTTGGTGTAAGTGTGTGTCTGTGTTACTGGGTGTCAGTGTGTGTCTGTATTACTTGGTGTAAGTGTGTGTCTTTGTTAATTGGTGTCGGTGTGTGTCTGTGTTACTGGGTGTCAGTGTATGACTTTGTTACTTGGTGTCAGTGCATGTCTTTGTTACTTGGTGTAAGTGTGTGTCTGTGTTACTGGGTATCAGTGTCTGTCTTTGTTACTTGGTGTAAGTGTGTGTTTGTGTTACTGGGTATCAGTGTATGTCTTTGTTACTTGGTGTCAGTGTATGTCTGTGCTACTTGGTGCCCGTGTGTGTCTGTGTTACTGGGTGTCAGTGTATGTCTTTGTTACTTGGTGTCAATGTATGTCTTTGTTACTTGGTGTAAGTGCATGTCTTTGTTCCTTGGTGTCAGTGTATGTCTTTGTTACTTGGTGTAAGTGTGTGTCTGTGTTACTGGGTGTCAGTGTGTGTCTGTGTTACTTGGTGTAAGTGTGTGTCTTTGTTACTTGGTGTCCGTGTGTGTCTGTGTTACTGGGTGTCAGTTTTAGTCTTTGTTACTTGATGTCAATGTATGTCTTTTTTACTTGGTGTACGTGTTTGTCTGTGTTACTGGGTATCAGTATCTGTCTTTGTTACTTGGTGTAAGTGTGTGTCTGTGTTACTGGGTATCAGTGTATGTCTTTGTTACTTGGTGTCAGTGTATGTCTGTGTTACTTGATGTAATTGTGTGTCTCTGTTTCTGGGTATCAGTGTATGTCTTTGTGACTTGGTGTCAGTGTATGTCTTTGTTCCTGGGTGTCAGTTTATGTCTTTGTTACTTGGTGTCAGTGTATGTCTTTGTTACTTGGTGTAAGTGTGTGTCTGTGTTACTGGATATCAGTGTATATCTTTGTTACTTGGTGTAAGTGTGTGTCTGTGTTCCTGGGTATCAGTGTATGTCTTTGTTACTTGGTGTAAGTTTCTGTCTGTGTTACTGGGTATCAGTGTATGTCTTTCTAACTTGGTGTCAGTCTATGTCTTTGTTACTTGGTGTAAGTGTATGTCTTAGTTACTTGGTGTCCGTGTGTGTCTTTGTTACTTGGTGTCAGTGTATGTCTTTGTTACTTGGTGTAAGTTTGTGTCTGTGTTACTGGGTATCAGTGTATGTCTTTGTTACTTGGTGTCAGTCTATGTCTTTGTTACTTGGTGTAAGTGTATGTCTGTGTTACTTGGTGTAAGTGTGTGTCTGTGTTATTGGGTATCAGTGTATCTCTTTGTTACTTGGTGTAAGTGTGTGTCTGTGTTACTGGGTATCAGTGTATGTCTTTGTTACTTGGTGTCAGTGTATGTCAAAATACTTGGTGCAAGTGTATGTCTTTGTTACTTGGTGTAACTGTCTGTCTTTGTTACTTGGTGTCAGTGTATGTCTGCGTTACTTGGTGTAAGTGTGTGTCTTTGTTACTTGGTGTAAGTGTATGTCTTTGTTACTTGATGTCAGTGTATGTCTGTGTTACTTGGTGTAAGTGTGTGCCTGTGTTGCTGGGTATCAGTGTATGACTTTGTTACTTGGTGTAAGTGCATGTCTTTGTTACTTGGTGTCAGTGTATGTCTTTGTTACTTGGTGAAAGTGTGTGTTTGTGTTACTTGGTGTAAGTGTGTGTCTTTGTTCCTTGGTGTAAGTGTGTGTCTGTGTTACTGGGTGTCAGTTTATGTCTTTGTTACTTGGTGTCAGTCTATGTCTTTGTTACTTGGTGTTAGTGTGTGTCTGTGTTACTGGATATCAGTGTATGTCTTTGTTACTTGGTGTCAGTGGATGTCTGTGCTACTTGGTGTAACTGTGTGTCTGTGTTACTGGGTATCAGTGTATGTCTTTGTTACTTGTTGTAAGTTTGTGTCTGTGTTACTGGTTATCAGTGTATGTCTTTGTTACTTGGTGTCAGTGTATGTCTTTGTTACTTGGTGTAAGTGTATGTCTTTGTTACTTGGTGTCAGTGTGTGTCTGTGTTACTGGGTGTCAGTGTGTGTCTGTATTACTTGGTGTAAGTGTGTGTCTTTGTTAATTGGTGTCAGTGTGTGTCTGTGTTACTGGGTGTCAGTGTATGACTTTGTTACTTGGTGTCAGTGCATGTCTTTGTTACTTGGTGTAAGTGTGTGTCTTTGTCACTTGGTGTACGTGTGTGTCTTTGTTACTTGGTGTCAGTGTATGTCTTTGTTACTTTGAGTAAGAGTGTGTCTGTGTTACTGGGTATCAGTGTATGTCTTTGTTACTTGGTGTCAGTGTATGTCGGTGTTACTTGGTGTAAGTGTGTGTCTGTGTTACTGGGTATCAGTGTATGTCTTTGATACTTGGTGTAGGTTTGTGTCTCTGTTACTGGGTGTCAGTGTATGTCTTTGTTACTTGGTGTAAGTGTATGTCTTTGTTACTTGGTGTCAGTGTATGTCTTTGTTACTTGGTGTCAGTGTGTGTCTGTGTTACTTGATGTCCGTGTGTGTCTTTGATACTTGGTGTAAGTTTGTGTCTCTGTTACTGGGTGTAAGTGTATGTCTTTGTTACTTGGTGTCAGTGTATGTCTTTGTTACTTGGTGTCAGTGTGTGTCTGTGTTACTTGGTGTCCGTGTGTGTCTGTGTTACTGGGTGTCAGTTTATGTCTTTGTTACTTGGTGTTAGTGTATGTCTTTGTTACTTGGTGTCAGTGTATGTCTTTGTTACTTGGTGTAGTTTAGTTTAGTTTGTTTAGTTTAGAGATACAGCACTGAAACAGGCCCTTCGGCCCACCGAGTCTGTGCCGACCATCAACCAACCAATTATACTAATCCTACACGAATCCCACATTACAATAACATCCCCACCGGTCCCTTTATATTTCCCTACCACTTCCCTATATTAGGTGCAATTTATGATGGCCAATTAACCTATCAACCTGCAAGTCTTTGGCATGTGGGAGGAAACCGGAGCACCCGGAGGAAACCCACGCAGACACAGGGAGAACTTGCAAACTCCGCACAGGCAGTACCCAGAATCGAACACGGGTCGCTGGAGCTGTGAGGCTGCAGTGCTAACCACTGCGCCACTGTGCCGCCCAAGTGTGTGTGTGTGTTCCTGGGTGTCAGTTTATGTCTTTGTTACTTGGTGTCAGTGTATGTCTTTGTTACTTGGTGTAAGTGTGTGTCTGTGTTACTGGATATCAGTGTATGTCTTTGCTACTTGGTGTCAGTCTATGTCTTTGTTACTTGGTGTAAGTGTATGTCTTTGTTACTTGGTGTCCGTGTGTGTCTGTGTTACTGGATATCAGTGTATGTCTTTGTTACTTGGTGTCAGTGTATGTCTGTGCTACTTGGTGTAACTGTGTGTCTGTGTTACTGGGTATCAGTGTATGTCTTTGTTACTTGTTGTAAGTTTGTGTCTGTGTTACTGGTTATCAGTGTATGTCTTTGTTACTTGGTGTCAGTGTATGTCTTTGTTACTTGGTGTCAGTGTATGTCTTTGCTACTTGGTGTAAGTGTGTGTCTGTGTTACTGGGTGTCAGTGTGTGTCTGAATTACTTGGTGTAAGTGTGTGTCTTTGTTAATTGGTGTAAGTGTGTGTCTTTGTTAATTGGTGTCAGTGTGTGTCTGTGTTACTGGGTGTCAGTGTATGACTTTGTTACTTGGTGTCAGTGCATGTCTTTGTTACTTGGTGTAAGTGTGTGTCTTTGTTACTTGGTGTCAGTGTATGTCTTTGTTACTTTGAGTAAGAGTGTGTCTGTGTTACTGGGTATCAGTGTATGTCTTTGTTACTTGGTGTCAGTGTATGTCGGTGTTACTTGGTGTCAGTGCATGTCTTTGTTACTTGGTGTAAGTGTGTGTCTTTGTTACTTGGTGTCAGTGTATGTCTTTGTTACTTTGAGTAAGTGTGTGTCTGTGTTACTGGGTATCAGTGTATGTCTTTGATACTTGGTGTAGGTTTGTGTCTCTGTTACTGGGTGTCAGTGTATGTCTTTGTTACTTGGTGTAAGTGTATGTCTTTGTTACTTGGTGTCAGTGTATGTCTTTGTTACTTGTTGGAAGTGTGTGTCTGTGTTACTGGGTGTCAGTGTGTGTCTGTGTTACTTGGTGTAAGTGTGTGTCTTTGTTACTTGGTGTCCGTGTGTGTCTGTGTTACTGGGTGTCAGTTTATGTCTTTGTTACTTGGTGTCAGTGTATGTCTTTGTTACTTGGTGTAGTTTAGTTTAGTTTGTTTAGTTTAGAGATACAGCACTGAAACAGGCCCTTCGGCCCACCGAGTCTGTGCCGACCATCAACCAACCAATTATACTAATCCTACACGAATCCCACATTCCAATAACATCCCCACCGGTCCCTTTTAATTTCCCTACCACTTCCCTATATTAGGTGCAATTTATGATGGCCAATTAACCTATCAACCTGCAAGTCTTTGGCATGTGGGAGGAAACCGGAGCACCCGGAGGAAACCCACGCAGACACAGGGAGAACTTGCAAACTCCGCACAGGCAGTACCCAGAATCGAACCCGGGTCGCTGGAGCTGTGAGGCTGCAGTGCTAACCACTGCGCCACTGAGCCGCCCAAGTGTTTGTGTGTTTTCCTGGGTGTCAGTTTATGTCTTTGTTACTTGGTGTCAGTGTATGTCTTAGTTACTTGGTGTAAGTGTGTGTCTGTGTTACTGGATATCAGTGTATGTCTTTGTTACTTGGTGTCAGTCTATGTCTTTGTTACTTGGTGTAAGTGTATGTCTTTGTTACTTGGTGTCCGTGTGTGTCTGTGTTACTGGGTGTCAGTGAATGTCTTTGTTACTTGGTGTCAATGTATGTCTTTGTTACTTGCTGTAAGTGTGTGTCTGTTTTACTGGGTATCAGTGTCTGTCTTTGTTACTTGTTGTAAGTGTGTGTTTGTGTTACTGGGTATCAGTGTATGTCTCTGTTACTTGGTGTAAGTGTGTGCCTGTGTTGCTGGGTATCAGTGTATGACTTTGTTACTTGGTGTAAGTGCATGTCTTTGTTACTTGGTGTCAGTGTATGTCTTTGTTACTTGGTGTAAGTGTATGTCTTTGTTACTTGGTGTCCGTGTGTGTCTGTGTTACTGGATATCAGTGTATGTCTTTGCTACTTGGTGTCAGTCTATGTCTTTGTTACTTGGTGTAAGTGTATGTCTTTGTTACTTGGTGTAAGTGTGTGTCTGTGTTACTGGATATCAGTGTATGTCTTTGTTACTTGGTGTCAGTGTATGTCTGTGCTACTTGGTGTAACTGTGTGTCTGTGTTACTGGGTATCAGTGTATGTCTTTGTTACTTGTTGTAAGTTTGTGTATGTGTTACTGGTTATCAGTGTATGTCTTTGTTACTTGGTGTCAGTGTATGTCTTTGTTACTTGGTGTCAGTGTATGTCTTTGCTACTTGGTGTAAGTGTGTGTCTGTGTTACTGGGTGTCAGTGTGTGTCTGAATTACTTGGTGTAAGTGTGTGTCTTTGTTAATTGGTGTAAGTGTGTGTCTTTGTTAATTGGTGTCAGTGTGTGTCTGTGTTACTGGGTGTCAGTGTATGACTTTGTTACTTGGTGTCAGTGCATGTCTTTGTTACTTGGTGTAAGTGTGTGTCTTTGTTACTTGGTGTCAGTGTATGTCTTTGTTACTTTGAGTAAGAGTGTGTCTGTGTTACTGGGTATCAGTGTATGTCTTTGTTACTTGGTGTCAGTGTATGTCGGTGTTACTTGGTGTCAGTGCATGTCTTTGTTACTTGGTGTAAGTGTGTGTCTTTGTTACTTGGTGTCAGTGTATGTCTTTGTTACTTTGAGTAAGTGTGTGTCTGTGTTACTGGGTGTCAGTGTATGTCTTTGTTACTTGGTGTAAGTGTATGTCTTTGTTACTTGGTGTCAGTGTATGTCTTTGTTACTTGGTGGAAGTGTGTGTCTGTGTTACTGGGTGTCAGTGTGTGTCTGTGTTACTGGGTGTCAGTGTGTGTCTGTGTTACTTGGTGTAAGTGTGTGTCTTTGTTACTTGGTGTCCGTGTGTGTCTGTGTTACTGGGTGTCAGTTTATGTCTTTGTTACTTGGTGTCAGTGTATGTCTTTGTTACTTGGTGTAGTTTAGTTTAGTTTGTTTAGTTTAGAGATACAGCACTGAAACAGGCCCTTCGGCCCACCGAGTCTGTGCCGACCATCAACCAACCAATTATACTAATCCTACACGAATCCCACATTCCAATAACATCCCCACCGGTCCCTTTATATTTCCCTACCACTTCCCTATATTAGGTGCAATTTATGATGGCCAATTAACCTATCAACCTGCAAGTCTTTGGCATGTGGGAGGAAACCGGAGCACCCGGAGGAAACCCACGCAGACACAGGGAGAACTTGCAAACTCCGCACAGGCAGTACCCAGAATCGAACCCGGGTCGCTGGAGCTGTGAGGCTGCAGTGCTAACCACTGCGCCACTGAGCCGCCCAAGTGTTTGTGTGTTTTCCTGGGTGTCAGTTTATGTCTTTGTTACTTGGTGTCAGTGTATGTCTTTGTTACTTGGTGTAAGTGTGTGTCTGTGTTACTGGATATCAGTGTATGTCTTTGTTACTTGGTGTCAGTCTATGTCTTTGTTACTTGGTGTAAGTGTATGTCTTTGTTACTTGGTGTCCGTGTGTGTCTGTGTTACTGGGTGTCAGTGAATGTCTTTGTTACTTGGTGTCAATGTATGTCTTTGTTACTTGCTGTAAGTGTGTGTCTGTTTTACTGGGTATCAGTGTCTGTCTTTGTTACTTGTTGTAAGTGTTTGTTTGTGTTACTGGGTATCAGTGTATGTCTCTGTTACTTGGTGTAAGTGTGTGCCTGTGTTGCTGGGTATCAGTGTATGACTTTGTTACTTGGTGTAAGTGCATGTCTTTGTTACTTGGTGTCAGTGTATGTCTTTGTTACTTGGTGTAAGTGTGTGTTTGTGTTACTTAATGTAAGTGTGTGTCTTTGTTCCTTGGTGTAAGTGTGTGTCTGTGTTACTGGGTGTCAGTTTATGTCTTTGTTTCTTGGTGTCAGTCTATGTCTTTGTTACTTGGTGTAAGTGTGTGTCTGTGTTACTGGATATCAGTGTATGTCTTTGTTACTTGGTGTCAGTGTATGTCTGTGCTACTTGGTGTAACTGTGTGTCTGTGTTACTGGGTATCAGTGTATGTCTTTGTTACTTGTTGTAAGTTTGTGTCTGTGTTACTGGTTATCAGTGTATGTCTTTGTTACTTGGTGTCAGTGTATGTCTTTGCTACTTGGTGTAAGAGTTTGTCTGTGTTACTGGGTGTCAGTGTGTGTCTGTATTACTTGGTGTAAGTGTGTGTCTTTGTTGATTGGTGTCCGTGTGTGTCTGTGTTACTGGGTGTCAGTGTATGACTTTGTTACTTGGTGTCAGTGCATGTCTTTGTTACTTGGTGTAAGTGCGTGTCTTTGTTACTTGGTGTCAGTGTATGTCTTTGTTACTTTGTGTAAGAGTGTGTCTGTGTTACTGAGTATCAGTGTATGTCTTTGTTACTTGGTGTCAGTGTATGTCGGTGTTACTTGGTGTAAGTGTGTGTCTGTGTTACTGGGTATCAGTGTATGTCTTTGATACTTGGTGTAAGTTTGTGTCTCTGTTACTGGGTGTAAGTGTATGTCTTTGTTACTTGGTGTCAGTGTATGTCTTTGTTACTTGGTGTCAGTGTGTGTCTGTGTTACTTGGTGTCCGTGTGTGTCTGTGTTACTGGGTGTCAGTTTATGTCTTTGTTACTTGGTGTCAGTGTATGTCTTTGTTACTTGGTGTAGTTTAGTTTAGTTTGGAGATACAGCACTGAAACTGGCCCTTCGGCCCACCGAGTCTGTGCCGACCATCAACCAACCAATTATACTAATCCTACACGAATCCCACATTACAATAACATCCCCACCGGTCCCTTTATATTTCCCTACCACTTCCCTATATTAGGGGCAATTTATGATGGCCAATTAACCTATCAACCTGCAAGTCTTTGGCATGTGGGAGAAAACCGGAGCACCCGGAGGAAACCCACGCAGACACAGGGAGAACTTGCAAACTCCGCACAGGCAGTACCCAGAATCGAACACGGGTCGCTGGAGCTGTGAGGCTGCAGTGCTAACCACTGCGCCGCTGTGCCGCCCAAGTGTGTGTGTGTGTTCCTGGGTGTCAGTTTATGTCTTTGTTACTTGGTGTCAGTGTATGTCTGTGTTACTTGGTGGTAGTGTGTGTCTGTGTTACTGGGTATCAGTGTATGTCTTTGTTACTTGGTGTCAGTCTATGTCTTTGTTACTTGGTGTAAGTGTGTGTCTGTGTTACTGGATATCAGTGTATGTCTTTGTTACTTGGTGTCAGTCTATGTCTTTGTTACTTGGTGTAAGTGTATGTCTTTGTTACTTGGTGTCCGTGTGTGTCTGTGTTACTGGGTGTCAGTGTATGTCTTTGTTACTTGGTGTCAATGTATGTCTTTGTTACTTGGTGTAAGTGTGTGTCTGTGTTACTGGGTATCAGTGTCTGTCTTTGTTACTTGTTGTAAGTGTGTGTTTGTGTTACTGGGTATCAGTGTATGTCTTTGTTACTTTGTGTCAGTGTATGTCTGTGCTACTTGGTGTAAGTGTGTGTCTGTGTTACTGGGTATCAGTGTATGTCTTTGATACTTGGTGTAAGTTTGTGTCTCTGTTACTGGGTATCAGTGTATGTCTTTGTTACTTGGTGTCAGTGTATGTCTTTGTTACTTGGTGTAAGTGTGTGTCTGTGTTACTGGGTGTCAGTGTTTGTCTGTGTTACTGGGTGTCAGTTTATGTCTTTGTTACTTGGTGTAAGTGTGTGTCTGTGTTACTGGGTGTCAGTTTATGTCTTTGTTACTTGGTGTCAGTCTATGTCTTTGTTACTTGGTGTAAGTGTGTGTCTGTGTTACTGGATATCAGTGTATGTCTTTGTTACTTGGTGTCAGTGTATGTCTGTGCTACTTGGTATAACTGTGTGTCTGTGTTACTGGGTATCAGTGTATGTCTTTGTTACTTGGTGTAAGTTTGTGTCTGTGTTACTGGTTATCAGTGTATGTCTTTGTTACTTGGTGTCAGTGTATGTCTTTGTTACTTGGTTTCAGTGTATGTCTTTGTTACTTGGTGTCAGTGTATGTCTTTGCTACTTGGTGTAAGTGTGTGTCTGTGTTACTGGGTGTCAGTGTGTGTCTGTATTACTTGGTGTAAGTGTGTGTCTTTGTTAATTGGTGTCGGTGTGTGTCTGTGTTACTGGGTGTCAGTGTATGACTTTGTTACTTGGTGTCAGTGCATGTCTTTGTTACTTGGTGTAAGTGTGTGTCTGTGTTACTGGGTATCAGTGTCTGTCTTTGTTACTTGGTGTAAGTGTGTGTTTGTGTTACTGGGTATCAGTGTATGTCTTTGTTACTTGGTGTCAGTGTATGTCTGTGCTACTTGGTGTCCGTGTGTGTCTGTGTTACTGGGTGTCAGTGTATGTCTTTGTTACTTGGTGTCAATGTATGTCTTTGTTACTTGGTGTAAGTGCATGTCTTTGTTACTTGGTGTCAGTGTATGTCTTTGTTACTTGGTGTAAGTGTGTGTCTGTGTTACTGGGTGCCAGTGTGTGTCTGTGTTACTTGGTGTAAGTGTGTGTCTTTGTTACTTGGTGTCCGTGTGTGTCTGTGTTACTGGGTGTCAGTTTTAGTCTTTGTTACTTGATGTCAATGTATGTCTTTTTTACTTGGTGTACGTGTTTGTCTGTGTTACTGGGTATCAGTATCTGTCTTTGTTACTTGGTGTAAGTGTGTGTCTGTGTTACTGGGTATCAGTGTATGTCTTTGTTACTTGGTGTCAGTGTATGTCTGTGTTACTTGATGTAATTGTGTGTCTCTGTTTCTGGGTATCAGTGTATGTCTTTGTGACTTGGTGTCAGTGTATGTCTTTGTTACTGGGTGTCTGTGTGTGTCTTTGTGACTTGGTGTCAGTGTATGTCTTTGTTACTTGGTGTAAGTGTGTGTCTGTGTTACTGGGTATCAGTGTATTTCTTTGTTACTTGGTGTCAGTGTATGTCTGTGTTACTTGGTGTAAGTGTGCTTCTGTGTTACTGGGTATCAGTGTATGTCTTTGTTACTTGGTGTAAGTGTGTGTCTGTTATACTGGGTATCAGTGTCTGTCTTTGTTACTTGGTGTAAGTGTGTGTCTGTGTTACTGGGTATCAGTGTACTTCTTTGTTACTTGGTGTCAGTGTATGTCTTTGTTACATGGTGTAAGTGTGTGTCTGTGTTACTGGGTATCAGTGTATGTCTTTGTTACTTGGTGTCAGTGTATGTCAAAATACTTGGTGCAAGTGTATGTCTTTGTTACTTGGTGTAATTGTCTGTCTTTGTTACTTGGTGTCAGTGTATGTCTGTGTTACTTGGTGTAATTGTGTGTCTTTGTTACTTGGTGTCAGTGTATGTCTTTGTTACTTGATGTCAGTGTATGTCTGTGTTACTTGGTGTAAGTGTGTGCCTGTGTTGCTGGGTATCAGTGTATGACTTTGTTACTTGGTGTCAGTGCATGTCTTTGTTCCTTGGTGTAAGTGTGTGTCTGTGTTCCTGGGTATCAGTGTATGTCTTTGTAACTTGGTGTAAGTTTGTGTCTGTGTTACTGGGTATCAGTGTATGTCTTTGTTACTTGGTGTCAGTCTATGTCTTTGTTACTTGGTGTAAGTGTATGTCTTTGTTACTTGGTGTCCGTGTGTGTCTGTGTTACTGGGTGTCAGTGTATGTCTTTGTTACTTTGTGTCAATTTCTTTTTCTTTTTCTTTTGGGCCTCCTTATCTCGAGAGACAATGGATACGCGCCTGGAGGTGGTCAGTGGTTTGTGAAGCAGCGCCTGGAGTGGCTATAAAGGCCAATTCTGGAGTGACAGGCTCTTCCACAGGTGCTGCAGAGAAATTTGTTTGTTGGGGCTGTTGCACAGTTGGCTCTCCCCTTGCACCTCTGACTTTTTTCCTGCCAACTACTGAGTCTCTTCGACTCGCCACAATTTAGCCCTGTCTTTTTGGCTGCCCGCCAGCTCTGGCGAATGCTGGCAACTGACTCCCACGACTTGTGATCAATGTCACACGATTTCATGTCGCGTTTGCAGACGTCTTTATAACGGAGACATGGACGGCCGGTGGGTCTGATACCAGTGGCGAGCTCGCTGTACAATGTGTCTTTGGGGATCCTGCCATCTTCCATGCGGCTCACATGGCCAAGCCATCTCAAGCGCCGCTGACTCAGTAGTGTGTATAAGCTGGGGATGTTGGCCGCTTCAAGGATTTCTGTGTTGGAGATATAGTCCTGCCACCTGATGCCAAGTATTCTCCGAAGGCAGCGAAGATGGAATGAATTGAGACGTCGCTCTTGGCTGGCATACGTTGTCCAGGCCTCGCTGCCGTAGAGCAAGGTACTGAGGACACAGGCCTGATACACTCGGACTTTTGTGTTCCGTGTCAGTGCGCCATTTTCCCACACTCTCTTGGCCAGTCTGAACATAGCAGTGGAAGCCTTACCCATGCGCTTGTTGATTTCTGCATCTAGAGACAGGTTACTGGTGATAGTTGAGCCTAGGTAGGTGAACTCTTGAACCACTTCCAGAGCGTGGTCGCCAATATTGATGGATGGAGCATTTCTGACATTCTGCCCCATGATGTTCGTTTTCTTGAGGCTGATGGTTAGGCCAAATTCATTGCAGGCAGACGCAAACCTGTCGATGAGACTCTGCAGGCATTCTTCAGTGTGAGATGTTAAAGCAGCATCGTCAGCAAAGAGGAGTTCTCTGATGAGGACTTTCGTGTCAATGTATGTCTTTGTTACTTGGTGTAAGTGTGTGTCTGTGTTACTGGGTATCAGTGTCTGTCTTTGTTACTTGTTGTAAGTGTGTGTTTGTGTTACTGGGTATCAGTGTATGTCTTTGTTACTTGGTGCCAGTGTATGTCTGTGCTACTTGGTGTAAGTGTGTGTCTGTGTTACTGGGTATCAGTGTATGTCTTTGATACTTGGTGTAAGTTTGTGTCTCTGTTACTGGGTATCAGTGTATGTCTTTGTTACTTGGTGTCAGTGTATGTCTTTGTTACTTGGTGTAAGTGTGTGTCTGTGTTACTGGGTGTAAGTGTGTATCTTTGTTACTTGGTGTCCGTGTGTGTCTGTGTTACTGGGTGTCAGTTTATGTCTTTGATACTTGGTGTCAGTGTATGTCTTTGTTCCTTGGTGTAAGTGTGTGTCTGTGTTACTGGGTGTCAGTTTATGTCTTTGTTACTTGGTGTCAGTCTATGTCTTTGTTACTTGGTGTAAGTGTGTGTCTGTGTTACTGGATATCAGTGTATGTCTTTGTTACTTGGTGTCAGTGTATGTCTGTGCTACTTGGTGTAACTGTGTGTCTGTGTTACTGGGTATCCGTGTATGTCTTTGTTACTTGTTGTAAGTTTGTGTCACTGGTTATCAGTGTATGTCTTTGTTACTTGGTGTCAGTGTATGTCTTTGTTACTTGGTGTAAGTGTATGTCTTTGTTACTTGGTGTCAGTGTATGTCTTTGCTACTTGGTGTAAGTGTGTGTCTGTGTTACTGGGTGTCAGTGTGTGTCTGTATTACTTGGTGTAAGTGTGTGTCTTTGTTAATTGGTGTCCGTGTGTGTCTGTGTTACTGGGTGTCAGTGTATGACTTTGTTACTTGGTGTCAGTGCATGTCTTTGTTACTTGGTGTAAGTGTGTGTCTTTGTTACTTGGTGTCAGTGTATGTCTTTGTTACTTTGTGTAAGAGTGTGTCTGTGTTACTGGGTATCAGTGTGTGTCTGTGTCACTTGGTGTAAGAGTGTGTCTTTGTTACTTGGTGTCCGTGTGTGTCTGTGTTACTTGGTGTAAGTGTGTGTCTGTGTTACTGGGTGTCAGTGTATGTCTTTGTTACTTGGTGTAAGTGTGTGCCTTTGTTACTTGGTGTCCGTGTGTGTCTGTGTTACTGGGTGTCAGTTTATGTCTTTGTTACTTGGTGTCAGTGTATGTCTTTGTTGCTGGGTGTCTGGGTGTGTCTTTGTGACTTGGTGTCAGTGTACGTCTTTGTTGCTTGGTGTAAGTGTGTGTCTGTGTTGCTGGGTATCAGTGTATGTCTTTGTTACTTGGTGTCAGTGTTTGTCAGTGTTACCTGGTGGAAGTGTGTGTCTTTGTTACTGGGTATCAGTGTATGTCTTTGTTACTTGGTGTCAGTGTATGTCAGTGTTACTTGGTGTAAGTGTCTGTCTTTGTTACTGAGTATCAGTATATGTCTTTGTTACTTGGTGTCAGTGTATGTCTGTGTAACATGGTGTCAGTGTGTTTGTTTGTGTTACTGGGTGGAGTGTGTGTCTGTGTTACTTGGTGTAAGTGTGTGTCTGTGTTACTTGGTGTCCGTCTGTGTCTGTGTTACTGGGTGTCAGTGTATGTCTTTGTTACTTGGTGTAAGTGTATGTCTTTGTTACATGGTGTCAGTGTATGTCTTTGTTACTTGGTGTAAGTGTGTGTATGTGTTACTGGGTGTTAGTGTGTGTCTGTGTTATTGGGTATCAGTGTATGTCTTTGTTACTTGGTGTAAGTGTGTGTCTGTGTTACTGGGTATCAGTGTATGTCTTTGTTACTTGGTGTCAGTGTATTTCTGTGTTACTTGGTGTAAGTGTGTGTCTGTGTTATTGGGTATCAGTGTATCTCTTTGTTACTTGGTGTAAGTGTGTGTCTGTGTTACTGGGTATCAGTGTATGTCTTTGTTACTTGGTGTCAGTGTATGTCTTTGTTACTTGGTGTAAGTGAATGTCTTTGTTACTTGGTGTCAGTGTATGACTTTGTTACTTGGTGTAAGTTTGTGTCTGTGTTACTGGGTGTCAGTGTGTGTCTGTGTTACTTGGAGTAAGTGTGTGTCTTTGTTAATTGGTGTCCGTGTGTGTCTGTGTTACTGGGTGTCAGTTTATGTCTTTGTTACTTGGTGTCTGTGTATGTCTTTGTTACTTGGTGTAAGTGTGTGTCTGTGTTACTGGGTATCAGTGTCTGTCTTTGTTACTTGGTGTAAGTGTGTGTCTGTGTTACTGGGTATCAATGTATGTCTTCGTTACTTGGTGTCAGTGTATGTCTGTGTTACTTGGTGTAGGTGTGTGTCTGTGTTACTGGGTATCAGTGTATGTCTTTGTTACTTGGTGTCCGTGTGTGTCTCTGTTACTGGGTGTCAGTGTATGTCTTTGTTACTTGGTGTCAGTGTATGTCTTTGATACTTGGTGTAAGTTTGTGTCTCTGTTACTGGGTATCAGTGTATGTCTTTGTTACTTGGTGTCAGTGTATGTCTTTGTTACTTGGTGTAAGTGTGTGTCTGTGTTACTGGGTGTCAGTGTGTGTCTGTGTTACTTGGTGCAAGTGTGTGTCTTTGTTACTTGGTGTCCGTGTGTGTCTGTGTTACTGGGTGTCAGTTTATGTCTTTGTTACTTGGTGTCAGTGTATGTCTTTGTTACATGGTGTAAGTGTGTGTCTGTGTTACTGGGTGTCAGTTTATGTCTTTGTTACTTGATGTCAGTGTATGTCTTTTTTACTCTGTGTAAGTGCGTGTCTGTGTTATTGGGTATCAGTGTATGTCTTTGTTACTTGGTGTCAGTGTATGTCTGTGTTACTTGTTGTAATTGTGTGTCTATGTTTGTGGGTATCAGTGTATGTCTTTGTGACTTGGTGTCAGTGTATGTCTTTGTTACTGGGTGTCAGTGTGTGTCTGTGCTACTGGGTATCAGGGTCTGTCTTTGTTACTTTTTGTAAGTGTGTATCTGTGTTACTGGGTATCAGTGTATTTCTTTGTTACTTGGTGTCAGTGTATGTCTTTGTTGCTGGGTGTCAGGGTGTGTCTTTGTGACTGGGTGTCAGTGTACGTCTTTGTTGCTTGGTGTAAGTGTGTGTCTGTGTTGCTGGGTATCAGTGTATGTCTTTGTTACTTGGTGTCAGTGTATGTCAGTGTTACTTGGTGTAATTGTGTGTCTTTGTTACTGGCTATCAGTGTATGTCTTTGTTACTTGGTGTCAGTGTATGTCAGTGTTACTTGGTGTAAGTGTGTGTCTTTGTTACTGGGTATCAGTGTATGTCTTTGTTACTTGGTGTCCGTGTGTGTCTCTGTTACTGGGTGTCAGTGTATGTCTTTGTTACTTGGTGTCAGTGTATGTCTTTGTTACTTGGTGTAAGTGTGTGTCTTTGTTACTGGGTGTCAGTGTGTGTCTGTGTTATTGGGTATCAGTGTATGTCTTTGTTACTTGGTGTAAGTGTGTGTCTGTGTTACTGGGTATCAGTGTATGTCTTTGTTACTTGGTGTCAGTGTATGTCTGTGTTACTTGGTGTAAGTGTGTGTCTGTGTTATTGGGTATCAGTGTATCTCTTTGTTACTTGGTGTAAGTGTGTGTCTTTGTTACTGGGTATCAGTGTATGTCTTTGTTACTTGGTGTCAGTGTATGTCTTTGTTACTTGGTGTAAGTGTATGTCTTTGTTACTTGGTGTCAGTGTATGTCTTTGTTACTTGGTGTAAGTGTGTGTCTGTGTTACTGGGTGTCAGTGTGTGTCTGTGTTACTTGGTGCAAGTGTGTGTCTGTGTTACTGGGTGTCAGTGTGTGTCTGTGTTACTTGGTGCAAGTGTGTGTCTTTGTTACTTGGTGTCCGTGTGTGTCTGTGTTACTGGGTGTCAGTTTATGTCTTTGTTACTTGGTATCAGTGTATGTCTTTGTTACATGGTGTAAGTGTGTGTCTGTGTTACTGGGTGTCAGTTTATGTCTTTGTTACTTGGTGTCAGTCTATGTCTTTGTTACTTGGTGTAAGTGTGTGTCTGTGTTACTGGATATCAGTGTATGTCTTTGTTACTTGGTGTCAGTGTATGTCTGCGCTACTTGGTGTAACTGCGTGTCTGTGTTACTGGGTATCAGTGTATGTCTTTGTTACTTGGTGTAAGTTTGTGTCTGTGTTACTGCTTATCAGTGTATGTCTTTGTTACTTGGTGTCAGTGTATGTCTTTGTTACTTGGTGTAAGTGTATGTCTTTGTTACTTGGTGTCAGTGTATGTCTTTGTTACTTGGTGTAAGTGTGTGTCTGTGTTCCTGGGTGTCAGTGTGTGTCTGTGTTACTTGGTGTAAGTGTGTGTCTTTGTTACTTGGTGTCCGTGTGTGTCTGTGTTACTGGGTGTCAGTGTATGACTTTGTTACTTGGTGTCAGTGTATGTCTTTGTTACTTGGTGTAAGTGTGTGTCTGTGTTACTGGGTATCAGTGCATGTCTTTGTTACTTGGTGTCAGTGTATGTCTGTGCTACTTGGTGTAAGTGTATGTCTTTGTTACTTGGTGTCAGTGTATGTCTTTGTTACTTGGTGTAAGTGTGTGTCTGTGTTACTGGGCGTCAGTGTGTGTCTGTGTGACTTGGTGTAAGTGTGTGTCTTTGTTACTTGGTGTCCGTGTGTGTCTGTGTTACTGGGTGTCAGTTTATGTCTTTGTTACTTGATGTCAGTGTATGTCTTTTTTACTTGGTGTAAGTGCGTGTCTGTGTTACTGGGTATCAGTGTATGTCTTTGTTACTTGGTGTCAGTGTATGTCTGTGTTACTTGGTGTAATTGTGTGTCTCTGTTTCTGGGTATCAGTGTATGTCTTTGTGACTTGGTGTCAGTGTATGTCTTTGTTACTGGGTGTCAGTGTGTGTCTGTGCTACTGGGTATCAGGGTCTGTCTTTGTTACTTGGTGTAAGTGTGTATCTGTGTTACTGGGTATCAGTGTATTTCTTTGTTACTTGGTGTCAGTGTATGTCTTTGTTGCTGGGTGTCAGGGTGTGTCTTTGTGACTGGGTGTCAGTGTACGACTTTGTTGCTTGGTGTAAGTGTGTGTCTGTGTTGCTGGGTATCAGTGTATGTCTTTGTTACTTGGTGTCAGTGTATGTCAGTGTTAATTGGTGTAATTGAGTGTCTTTGTTACTGGCTATCAGTGTATGTCTTTGTTACTTGGTGTCAGTGTATGTCAGTGCTACTTGGTGTAAGTGTGTGTCTTTGCTACTGGGTATCAGTGTCTGTCTTTGTTACTTGGTGTCAGTGTATGTCTTTGTTACTTGGTGTAAGTGTATGTCTTTGTTACTTGGTGTCAGTGTATGTCTTTGTTACTTGGTGTAAGTGTGTGTCTTTGTTACTGGGTGTCAGTGTGTGTCTGTGTTATTGGGTATCAGTGTATGTCTTTGTTACTTGGTGTAAGTGTCTGTCTGTGTTACTGGGTATCAGTGTATGTCTTTGTTACTTGGTGTCAGTGTATGTCTGTGTTACTTGGTGCAAGTTTGTGTCTGTGTTATTGGGTATCAGTGTATCTGTTTGTTACTTGGTGTAAGTGTGTGTCTGTGTTACTGGGTATCAGTGTACGTCTTTGTTACTTGGTGTCAGTGTATGTCTTTGTTACTTGGTGTAAGTTTATGTCTTTGTTACTTGGTGTCAGTGTATGTCTTTGTTACTTGTTGTAAGTGTGTGTCTGTGTTACTGGGTGTCAGTGTGTGTCTGTGTTACTTGGTGCAAGTGTGTGTCTTTGTTAATTGGTGTCCGTGTGTGTCTGTGTTACTGGGTGTCAGTTTATGTCTTTGTTACTTGGTGTCTGTGCATGTCTTTGTTACTTGGTGTAAGTGTGTGTCTGTGTTACTGGGTATCAGTGTCTGTCTTTGTTACTTGGTGTAAGTGTGTGTCTGTGTTACTGGGTATCAATGTATGTCTTTGTTACTTGGTGTCAGTGTATGTCTGTGTTACGTGGTGGTAGTGTGTGTCTGTGTTACTGGGTATCAGTGTATGTCTTTGTTACTTGGTGTCCGTGTGTGTCTGTGTTACTGGGTGTCAGTGTATGTCTTTGTTACTTGGTGTCAGTGTATGTCTTTGCTACTTGGTGTAAGTGTGTGTCTGTGTTACTGGGTATCACTGTCTGTCTTTGTTACTTGTTGTAAGTGTGTGTTGTGTTACTGGGTATCAGTGTATGTCTTTGTTACTTGGTGTCAGTGTTTGTCTGTGCTACTTGGTGTAAGTGTGTGTCTGTGTTACTGGGGATCAGTGTATTTCTTTGTTACTTGGTGTAAGTGTATGTCTTTGTTACTTGGTGTCAGTGTATGTCTTTGTTACTTGGTGTAAGTGTGTGTCTGTGTTACTGGGTGTCAGTGTGTGTCTGTGTTATTGGGTATCAGTGTATGTCTTTGTTAATTGGTGTAAGTGCGTGTCTGTGTTACTGGGTATCAGTGTATGTCTTTGTTACTTGGTGTCAGTGTATGTCTGTGTTACTTGGTGTAAGTGTGTGTCTGTGTTATTGGGTATCAGTGTATGTCTTTGTTACTTGGTGTAAGTGTGTGTCTGTGTTACTGGGTATCAGTGTATGTCTTTGTTACTTGGTGTCAGTGTATGTCTTTGTTACTGGATGTAAGTGTATGTCTTTGTTACTTGGTTTCAGTGTATGTCTTTGTTACTTGGTGTAAGTGTGTGTCTTTGTTACTGGGTGTCAGTGTGTGTCTATGTTACTGGGTGTCAGTGTGTGTCTGTGTGACTTGGTGTAAATGTGAGTCTTTGTTACTTGGTGTCAGTGTATGTCTTTGTTACTTGATGTCAGTGTATGTCTGTGTTACTTGGTGTAAGTGTGTGCCTGTGTTACTGGGTATCAGTGTATGTCTTTGTTACTTGGTGTAAGTGTGTGTCTGTGTTACTTGGTGTCATTGTATGTCTTTGTTACTTGGTGTCTGTGTGTGTCTGTGTTACTGGGTGTCAGTGAGTGTCTTTGTTACTTGGTGTCAGTGTATGTCTGTGTTACGTGGTGTAAGTGTGTGTCTGTGTTACTGGGTATCGGTGTATGTCTTTGTGACTTGGTGTCAGTGTATGTCTTTGTTGCTGGGTGTCAGGGTGTGTCTTTGTGACTGGTTGTCAGTGCACGTCTTTGTTGCTTGATGTAAGTGTGTGTCTGTGTTGCTGGGTATCAGTGTATGTCTTTGTTACTTGATGGCTGAGTATGTCAGTGTTACTTGGTTTAAGTGTGTGTCTTTGTTACTGGGTATCAGTGTATGTCTTTGTTACTTGGTGTCAGTGTATGTCAGTGTTACTTGGTGTAAGTGTGTGTCTTTGTTACTGTGTATCAGTGTATGTCTTTGTTACTTGTTGTCAGTGTATGTCTTTGTTACTTGGTGTAAGTGTATGTCTTTGTTACTTGGTGTCAGTGTTTGTCTTTGTTACTTGGTGTAAGTGTGTGTCTGTGTTACTGGGTGTCAGTGTGTGTCTGTGTTATTGGGTATCAGTGTATGTCTTTGTTACTTGGTGTAAGTGTGTGTCTGTGTTACTGGGTATCAGTGTATGTCTTTGTTACTTGGTGTCAGTGTATGTCTGTGTTACTTGGTGTAAGTGTGTGTCTGTGTTATTGGGTATCAGTGTATCTCTTTGTTACTTGGTGTAAGTGTGTGTCTGTGTTACTGGGTATCAGTGTATGTCTTTGTTACTTGGTGTCAGTGTTTGTCTTTGTTACTTGGTGTAAGTGTATGTCTTTGTTACTTGGTGTAAGTGTGTGTCTGTGTTACTGGGTGTCAGTGTGTGGCTGTGTTACTTGGTGTAAGTGTGTGTCTTTGTTAATTGGTGTCCGTGTGTGTCTGTGTTACTGGGTGTCAGTTTATGTCTTTGTTACTTGGTGACTGTGTATGTCTGTGTTACTTGGTGTAAGTGTGTGTCTGTGTTATTGGGTATCAGTGTATCTCTTTGTTACTTGGTGTAAGTGTGTGTCTGTGTTACTGGGTATCAGTGTATGTCTTTGTTACTTGGTGTCAGTGTATGTCTTTGTTACTTGGTGTACTTGTATTTCTTTGTTACTTGGTGTCAGTGTATGTCTTTGTTACTTGGTGTAAGTGTGTGTCTGTGTTACTGGGTGTCAGTGTGTGTCTGTGTTACTTGGTGTAAGTGTGTGTCTTTGTTAATTGGTGTCCGTGTGTGTCTGTGTTACTGGGTGTCAGTTTATGTCTTTGTTACTTGGTGTCTGTGCATGTCTTTGTTACTTGGTGTAAGTGTGTGTCTGTGTTACTGGGTATCAGTGTATTTCTTTGTTACTTGGTGTAAGTGTGTGTCTGTGTTACTGGGTATCAATGTATGTCTTTGTTACTTGGTGTCAGTGTATGGCTGTGTTACTTGGTGGTAGTGTGTGTCTGTGTTACTGGGTATCAGTGTATGTCTTTGTTACTTGGTGTCCGTGTGTGTCTGTGTTACTGGGTGTCAGTGTATGTCTTTGTTACTTGGTGTCAGTGTATGTCTTTGTTACTTGTTGTAAGTATGTGTCTGTGTTACTGGGTATCAGTGTATGTCTTTGTTACTTGGTGCAAGTGTGTGTCTGTGTTACTGGGTATCAGTGTATGTCTTTGTTACTTGGTGTCAGTGTATGTCTTTGTTACTTGGTGTAAGTGTATGTCTTTGTTACTTGGTGTAAGTGTGTGTCTGTGTTACTGGGTGTCAGTGTGTGGCTGTGTTACTTGGTGTAAGTGTGTGTCTTTGTTAATTGGTGTCCGTGTGTGTCTGTGTTACTGGGTGTCAGTTTATGTCTTTGTTACTTGGTGTCTGTGTATGTCTTTGTTACTTGGTGTAAGTGTGTGTCTGTGTTACTGGGTATCAGTGTCTGTCTTTGTTACTTGGTGTAAGTGTGTGTCTGTGTTACATGGTGTAAGTGTGTGTCTGTGTTACTGGGTATCAGTGTATGTCTTTATTACTTGGTGTAAGTGTGTGTCTGTGTTACTGGGTATCAGTGTACGTCTTTGTTTCTTGATGTCAGTGTATGTCTTTGTTACTTGGTGTAAGTGTATGTATTTGTTACTTGGTGTCATTGTATGTCTTTGTTACTTGGTGTAAGTGTGTGTCTGTGTTACTGGGTGTCAGTGTGTGTCTGTGTTACTTGGTGTAAGTCTGTGTCTTTGTTACTTGGTGTCAGTGTATGTCTTTGTTACTGGGTGTCAGTGTGTGTCTTTGTTACTTGGTGTCAGTGTATGTCTGCGTTACTTGGTGTAAGTGTTTGTCTGTGTTACTGGGTATCAGTGTATGTCTTTGTTACTTGGTGTAAGTGTGTGTCTGTGTTACTGGGTATCAGAGTATGTCTTTGTTACTTGATGTCAGTGTATGTCTTTGTTACTTGGTGTAAGTGTGAGTCTGTGTTACTGGGTGTCAGTGTGTGTCTGTGTTACTTGGTGTAAGTGTGTGTCTTTGTTACTTGCTCTCCGTGTGTGTCTGTTTTACTGGGTGTCAGTGTATGTCTTTGTTACTTGGTGTCAGTGTATGTCTGTGCTAACTGATGTAAGTGTGTGTCTGTGTTCCTGGGTATCAGTGTATGTCTTTGTTACTTGGTGTAAGTTTGTGTCTGTGTTACTGGGTATCAGTGTATGTCTTTGTTACTTGGTGTAAGTGTATGTCTTTGTTACTGGGTGTAAGTGTGTGTCTGTGTTATTGGGTATCAGTGTATGTCTTTGTTACTTGGTGTAAGTGTGTGTCTGTGTTACTGTGTATCAATGTATGTCTTTGTTACTTGGTGTCAGTGTATGTCTTTGTTACTTGGTGTAAGTGTATGTCTTTGTTACTTGGTGTAAGTGTGTGTCTGTGTTCCTGGGTATCAGTGTATGTCTTTGTTACTTGGTGTAAGTGTGTGTCTGTGTTACTGGGTATCAGAGTATGTCTTTGTTACTTGGTATCTGTGTATGTCTTTGTTACTTGGTGTAAGTGTGTGTCTGTGTTACTGGGTGTCTGTGTGTGTCTGTGTTACTTGGTGTAAGTGTGTGTCTTTGTTACTTGCTCTCCGTGTGTGTCTGTGTTACTGGGTGTCTGTGTATGTCTTTGTTACTTGGTGTCAGTGGATGTCTTTGTTAATTGGTGTAAGTGTGTGTCTGTGTTACTGGGTATCAGTGTCTGTCTTTGTTACTTGGTGCAAGAGTGTGTCTGTGTTACTGGGTATCAGTGTATGTCTTTGTTACTTGGTGTCAGTGTATGTCGGTGTTACTTGGTGTAAGTGTGTGTCTGTGTTACTGGGTATCAGTGTATGTCTTTGATACTTGGTGTAAGTTTGTGTCTCTGTTACTGGGTATCAGTGTCTGTCTTTGTTACTTGGTGTCAGTGTATGTCTTTGTTACTTGGTGTCAGTGTATGTCTTTGTTACTTGGTGTAAGTGTGTGTCTGTGTTACTGGGTGTCACTGTGTGTCTGTGTTACTTGGTGTAAGTGTGTGTCTTTGTTACTTGGTGTCCGTGTGTGTCTGTGTTGCTGGGTGTCAGTTTATGTCTTTGTTACTTGGTGTCAGTGTATGTCTTTGTTACTTGGTGTAATTGTGTGTCTGTGTTACTGGGTGTCAGTTTATGTCTTTGTTACTTGGTGTCAGTGTATGTCTTTGTTACTTGGTGTAAGTGTGTGTCTGTGTTACTGGATATCAGTGTATGTCTTTGTTACTTGGTGTCTGTGTATGTCTGTGCTAACTGATGTAAGTGTGTGTCTGCGTTCCTGGGTAACAGTGTATGTCTTTGTTACTGGGTGTTAGTGTGTGTCTGTGTTACTGGGTATCAGTGTGTGTCTGTGTTACTTGGTGTAAGTCTGTGTCTTTGTTACTTGGTGTCAGTGTATGTCTTTGTTACTGGGTGTCAGTGTGTGTCTTTGTTACTTGGTGTCAGTGTATGTCTGCGTTACTTGGTGTAAGTGTTTGTCTGTGTTACTGGGTATCAGTGTATGTCTTTGTTACTTGGTGTAAGTGTGTGTCTGTGTTACTGGGTATCAGAGTATGTCTTTGTTACTTGATGTCAGTGTATGTCTTTGTTACTTGGTGTAAGTGTGAGTCTGTGTTACTGGGTGTCAGTGTGTGTCTGTGTTACTTGGTGTAAGTGTGTGTCTTTGTTACTTGCTCTCCGTGTGTGTCTGTTTTACTGGGTGTCAGTGTATGTCTTTGTTACTTGGTGTCAGTGTATGTCTGTGCTAACTGATGTAAGTGTGTGTCTGTGTTCCTGGGTATCAGTGTATGTCTTTGTTACTTGGTGTAAGTTTGTGTCTGTGTTACTGGGTATCAGTGTATGTCTTTGTTACTTGGTGTCAGTCTATGTCTTTGTTACTTGGTGTAATTGTATGTCTTTGTTACTTGGTGTAAGTGTATGTCTTTGTTACTGGGTGTAAGTGTGTGTCTGTGTTATTGGGTATCAGTGTATGTCTTTGTTACTTGGTGTAAGTGTGTGTCTGTGTTACTGGGTATCAGTGTATGTCTTTGTTACTTGGTGTCAGTGTATGTCTTTGTTACTTGGTGTAAGTGTATGTCTTTGTTACTTGGTGTAAGTGTGTGTCTGTGTTCCTGGGTATCAGTGTATGTCTTTGTTACTTGGTGTAAGTGTGTGTCTGTGTTACTGGGTATCAGAGTATGTCTTTGTTACTTGGTATCTGTGTATGTCTTTGTTACTTGGTGTAAGTGTGTGTCTGTGTTACTGGGTGTCTGTGTGTGTCTGTGTTACTTGGTGTAAGTGTGTGTCTTTGTTACTTGCTCTCCGTGTGTGTCTGTGTTACTGGGTGTCTGTGTATGTCTTTGTTACTTGGTGTCAGTGTATGTCTTTGTTAATTGGTGTAAGTGTGTGTCTGTGTTACTGGGTATCAGTGTCTGTCTTTGTTACTTGGTGCAAGAGTGTGTCTGTGTTACTGGGTATCAGTGTATGTCTTTGTTACTTGGTGTCAGTGTATGTCGGTGTTACTTGGTGTAAGTGTGTGTCTGTGTTACTGGGTATCAGTGTATGTCTTTGATACTTGGTGTAAGTTTGTGTCTCTGTTACTGGGTATCAGTGTCTGTCTTTGTTACTTGGTGTCAGTGTATGTCTTTGTTACTTGGTGTCAGTGTATGTCTTTGTTACTTGGTGTAAGTGTGTGTCTGTGTTACTGGGTGTCACTGTGTGTCTGTGTTACTTGGTGTAAGTGTGTGTCTTTGTTACTTGGAGTCCGTGTGTGTCTGTGTTGCTGGGTGTCAGTTTATGTCTTTGTTACTTGGTGTCAGTGTATGTCTTTGTTACTTGGTGTAATTGTGTGTCTGTGTTACTGGGTGTCAGTTTATGTCTTTGTTACTTGGTGTCAGTGTATGTCTTTGTTACTTGGTGTAAGTGTGTGTCTGTGTTACTGGATATCAGTGTATGTCTTTGTTACTTGGTGTCAGTGCATGTCTGTGCTAACTGATGTAAGTGTGTGTCTGCGTTCCTGGGTATCAGTGTATGTCTTTGTTACTGGGTGTTAGTGTGTGTCTGTGTTACTGGGTATCAGTGTTTGTCTTTGTTACTTGGTGTAAGTGTACGTCTTTGTTACTTGGTGTCAGTGTATGTCTTTGTTATTTGGTGTAAGTGTGTGTCTGTGTTACCTGGTGTCAGTGTGTGTCTGTGTTATTGGGTATTAGTGTATGTCTTTGTTACTTGGTGTAAGTGTGTGTCTGTGTTACTGGGTGTCAGTGTGTGTCTGTGTTACTTGGTGTAAGTCTGTGTCTTTGTTACTTGGTGTCAGTGTATGTCTTTGTTACTGAGTGTCAGTGTGTGTCTGCGTTACTTGGTGTAAGTGTGTGTCTGTGTTACTGGGTATCAGTGTATGTTTTTGTTACATGGTGTAAGTTTGTGTCTGTGTTACTGGGTATCAGTGTATGTCTTTGTTACTTGGTGTCAGTCTATGTCTTTGTTACTTGGTGTAAGTGTATGGCTTTGTTACTTGGTGTAAGTGTATGTCTTTGTTACATGGTGTAAGTGTGTGTCTGTGTTACTGGGTGTCAGTGTGTGTCTGTGTTACTTGGTGTAAGTTTGTGTCTTTGTTACTTGGTGTCCGTGTGTCTGTGTTACTGGGTGTCAGTGTATGTCTTTGTTACTTGGTGTAAGTGTATGTCCTTGTTTCTTGGTGTAAGTGTATGTCTTTGTTACTTGGTGTAAGTGTGTGTCTGTGTTATTGGGTATCAGTGTATGTCTTTGTTACTTGGTGTAAGTGTGTGTCTGTGTTACTGGGTATCAGTGTATGTCTTTGTTACTTGGTGTCAGTGTATGTCTTTGTTACTTGGTGTAAGTGTATGTCTTTGTTACTTGGTGTAAGTGTATGTCTTTGTTACTTGGTGTAAGTGTGTGTCTGTGTTATTGGGTATCAGTGTATGTCTTTGTTACTTGGTGTCCGTGTGTGTCTGTGTTACTGGGTGTCAGTGTATGTCTTTGTTACTTGGTGTCAGTGTATGTCTTTGTTACTTGGTGTAAGTGTGTGTCTGTGTTACTGGGTATCAGTGTATGTCTTTGTTACTTGGTGCAAGTGTGTGTCTGTGTTACTGGGTATCAGTGTATGTCTTTGTTACTTGGTGTCAGTGTATGTCTTTGTTACTTGGTGTAAGTGTCTGTCTTTGTTACTTGGTGTAAGTGTGTGTCTGTGTTACTGGGTGTCAGTGTGTTGCTGTGTTACTTGGTGTAAGTGTGTGTCTTTGTTAATTGGTGTCCGTGTGTGTCTGTGTTACTGGGTGTCAGTTTATGTCTTTGTTACTTGGTGTCTGTGTATGTCTTTGTTACTTGGTGTAAGTGTGTGTCTGTGTTACTGGGTATCAGTGTCTGTCTTTGTTACTTGGTGTAAGTGTGTGTCTGTGTTACATGGTGTAAGTGTGTGTCTGTGTTACTGGGTATCAGTGTATGTCTTTATTACTTGGTGTAAGTGTGTGTCTGTGTTACTGGGTATCAGTGTATGTCTTTGTTACTTGATGTCAGTGTATGTCTTTGTTACTTGGTGTAAGTGTATGTATTTGTTACTTGGTGTCATTGTATGTCTTTGTTACTTGGTGTAAGTGTGTGTCTGTGTTACTGGGTGTCAGTGTGTGTCTGTGTTACTTGGTGTAAGTCTGTGTCTTTGTTACTTGGTGTCAGTGTATGTCTTTGTTACTGGGTGTCAGTGTGTGTCTTTGTTACTTGGTGTCAGTGTATGTCTGCGTTACTTGGTGTAAGTGTGTGTCTGTGTTACTGGGTGTCAGTGTGTGTCTGTGTTACTTGGTGTAAGTTTGTGTCTTTGTTACTTGGTGTCCGTGTGTCTGTGTTACTGGGTGTCAGTGTATGTCTTTGTTACTTGGTGTAAGTGTATGTCCTTGTTTCTTGGTGTAAGTGTATGTCTTTGTTACTTGGTGTAAGTGTGTGTCTGTGTTATTGGGTATCAGTGTATGTCTTTGTTACTTGGTGTAAGTGTGTGTCTGTGTTACTGGGTATCAGTGTATGTCTTTGTTACTTGGTGTCAGTGTATGTCTTTGTTACTTGGTGTAAGTGTATGTCTTTGTTACTTGGTGTAAGTGTATGTCTTTGTTACTTGGTGTAAGTGTGTGTCTGTGTTATTGGGTATCAGTGTATGTCTTTGTTACTTGGTGTCCGTGTGTGTCTGTGTTACTGGGTGTCAGTGTATGTCTTTGTTACTTGGTGTCAGTGTATGTCTTTGTTACTTGGTGTAAGTGTGTGTCTGTGTTACTGGGTATCAGTGTATGTCTTTGTTACTTGGTGCAAGTGTGTGTCTGTGTTACTGGGTATCAGTGTATGTCTTTGTTACTTGGTGTCAGTGTATGTCTTTGTTACTTGGTGTAAGTGTCTGTCTTTGTTACTTGGTGTAAGTGTGTGTCTGTGTTACTGGGTGTCAGTGTGTTGCTGTGTTACTTGGTGTAAGTGTGTGTCTTTGTTAATTGGTGTCCGTGTGTGTCTGTGTTACTGGGTGTCAGTTTATGTCTTTGTTACTTGGTGTCTGTGTATGTCTTTGTTACTTGGTGTAAGTGTGTGTCTGTGTTACTGGGTATCAGTGTCTGTCTTTGTTACTTGGTGTAGGTGTGTGTCTGTGTTACATGGTGTAAGTGTGTGTCTGTGTTACTGGGTATCAGTGTATGTCTTTATTACTTGGTGTAAGTGTGTGTCTGTGTTACTGGGTATCAGTGTATGTCTTTGTTACTTGATGTCAGTGTATGTCTTTGTTACTTGGTGTAAGTGTATGTATTTGTTACTTGGTGTCATTGTATGTCTTTGTTACTTGGTGTAAGTGTGTGTCTGTGTTACTGGGTGTCAGTGTGTGTCTGTGTTACTTGGTGTAAGTCTGTGTCTTTGTTACTTGGTGTCAGTGTATGTCTTTGTTACTGGGTGTCAGTGTGTGTCTTTGTTACTTGGTGTCAGTGTATGTCTGCGTTACTTGGTGTAAGTGTGTGTCTGTGTTACTGGGTATCAGTGTATGTCTTTGTTACTTGGTGTCCGTGTGTGTCTGTGTTACTTGGTGGTAGTGTGTGTCTGTGTTACTGGGTATCAGTGTATGTCTTTGTTACTTGGTGTCCGTGTGTGTCTGTGTTACTGGGTGTCAGTGTATGTCTTTGTTACTTGGTGTCAGTGTATGTCTTTGCTACTTGGTGTAAGTGTGTGTCTGTGTTACTGGGTATCACTGTCTGTCTTTGTTACTTGTTGTAAGTGTGTGTTTGTCTTACTGGGTATCAGTGTATGTCTTTGTTACTTGGTGTCAGTGTTTGTCTGTGCTACTTGGTGTAAGTGTGTGTCTGTGTTACTGGGGATCAGTGTATTTCTTTGTTACTTGGTGTAAGTGTATGTCTTTGTTACTTGGTGTCAGTGTATGTCTTTGTTACTTGGTGTAAGTGTGTGTCTGTGTTACTGGGTGTCAGTGTGTGTCTGTGTTATTGGGTATCAGTGTATGTCTTTGTTACTTGGTGTAAGTGCGTGTCTGTGTTACTGGGTATCAGTGTATGTCTTTGTTACTTGGTGTCAGTGTATGTCTGTGTTACTTGGTGTAAGTGTGTGTCTGTGTTATTGGGTATCAGTGTATGTCTTTGTTACTTGGTGTAAGTGTGTGTCTGTGTTACTGGGTATCAGTGTATGTCTTTGTTACTTGGTGTCAGTGTATGTCTTTGTTACTGGGTGTAAGTGTATGTCTTTGTTACTTGGTTTCAGTGTATGTCTTTGTTACTTGGTGTAAGTGTGTGTCTTTGTTACTGGGTGTCAGTGTGTGTCTGTGTTACTGGGTGTCAGTGTGTGTCTGTGTGACTTGGTGTAAATGTGAGTCTTTGTTACTTGGTGTCAGTGTATGTCTTTGTTACTTGGTGTCAGTGTATGTCTTTGTTACTGGGTGTAAGTGTATGTCTTTGTTACTTGGTTTCAGTGTATGTCTTTGTTACTTGGTGTAAGTGTGTGCCTGTGTTACTGGGTATCACTGTATGTCTTTGTTACTTGGTGTAAGTGTGTGTCTGTGTTACTTGGTGTCATTGTATGTCTTTGTTACTTGGTGTCTGTGTGTGTCTGTGTTACTGGGTGTCAGTGAGTGTCTTTGTTGCTTGGTGTCAGTGTATGTCTGTGTTACGTGGTGTAAGTGTGTGTCTGTGTTACTTGGTATCGGTGTATGTCTTTGTTGCTGGGTGTCAGGGTGTGTCTTTGTGACTGGTTGTCAGTGCACGTCTTTGTTGCTTGATGTAAGTGTGTGTCTGTGTTGCTGGGTATCAGTGTATGTCTTTGTTACTTGATGGCTGTGTATGTCAGTGTTACTTGGTTTAAGTGTGTGTCTTTGTTACTGGGTATCAGTGTATGTCTTTGTTACTTGGTGTCAGTGTATGTCAGTGTTACTTGGTGTAAGTGTGTGTCTTTGTTACTGTGTATCAGTGTATGTCTTTGTTACTTGTTGTCAGTGTATGTCTTTGTTACTTGGTGTAAGTGTATGTCTTTGTTACTTGGTGTCAGTGTTTGTCTTTGTTACTTGGTGTAAGTGTGTGTCTGTGTTACTGGGTGTCAGTGTGTGTCTGTGTTATTGGGTATCAGTGTATGTCTTTGTTACTTGGTGTAAGTGTGTGTCTGTGTTACTGGGTATCAGTGTATGTCTGTGTTACTTGGTGTCAGTGTATGTCTGTGTTACTTGGTGTAAGTGTGTGTCTGTGTTATTGGGTATCAGTGTATCTCTTTGTTACTTGGTGTAAGTGTGTGTCTGTGTTACTGGGTATCAGTGTATGTCTTTGTTACTTGGTGTCAGTGTTTGTCTTTGTTACTTGGTGTAAGTGTATGTCTTTGTTACTTGGTGTAAGTGTGTGTCTGTGTTACTGGGTGTCAGTGTGCGGCTGTGTTACGTGGTGTAAGTGTGTGTCTTTGTTAATTGGTGTCCGTGTGTGTCTGTGTTACTGGGTGTCAGTTTATGTCTTTGTTACTTGGTGTCTGTGTATGTCTGTGTTACTTGGTGTAAGTGTGTGTCTGTGTTATTGGGTATCAGTGTATCTCTTTGTTACTTGGTGTAAGTGTGTGTCTATGTTACTGGGTATCAGTGTATGTCTTTGTTACTTGGTGTCAGTGTATGTCTTTGTTACTTGGTGTAAGTGTATTTCTTTGTTACTTGGTGTCAGTGTATGTCTTTGTTACTTGGTGTAAGTGTGTGTCTGTGTTACTGGGTGTCAGTGTGTGTCTGTGTTACCTGGTGTAAGTGTGTGTCTTTGTTAATTGGTGTCCGTGTGTGTCTGTGTTACTGGGTGTCAGTTTATGTCTTTGTTACTTGGTGTCTGTGCATGTCTTTGTTACTTGGTGTAAGTGTGTGTCTGTGTTACTGGGTATCAGTGTCTGTCTTTGTTACTTGGTGTAAGTGTGTGTCTGTGTTACTGGGTATCAATGTATGTCTTTGTTACTTGGTGTAAGTGTGTGTCTGTGTTACATGGTGTAAGTGTGTGTCTGTGTTACTGGGTATCAGTGTATGTCTTTATTACTTGGTGTAAGTGTGTGTCTGTGTTACTGGGTATCAGTGTATGTCTTTGTTTCTTGATGTCAGTGTATGTCTTTGTTACTTGGTGTAAGTGTATGTATTTGTTACTTGGTGTCATTGTATGTCTTTGTTACTTGGTGTAAGTGTGTGTCTGTGTTACTGGGTGTCAGTGTGTGTCTGTGTTACTTGGTGTAAGTCTGTGTCTTTGTTACTTGGTGTCAGTGTATGTCTTTGTTACTGGGTGTCAGTGTGTGTCTTTGTTACTTGGTGTCAGTGTATGTCTGCGTTACTTGGTGTAAGTGTGTGTCTGTGTTACTGGGTATCAGTGTATGTCTTTGTTACTTGGTGTAAGTGTGTGTCTGTGTTACTGGGTATCAGAGTATGTCTTTGTTACTTGGTGTCAGTGTATGTCTTTGTTACTTGGTGTAAGTGTGAGTCTGTGTTACTGGGTGTCAGTGTGTGTCTGTGTTACTTGGTGTAAGTGTGTGTCTTTGTTACTTGCTCTCCGTGTGTGTCTGTTTTACTGGGTGTCAGTGTATGTCTTTGTTACTTTTTGTCAGTGTATGTCTGTGCTAACTGATGTAAGTGTGTGTCTGTGTTCCTGGGTATCAGTGAATGTCTTTGTTACTTGGTGTAAGTTTGTGTCTGTGTTACTGGGTATCAGTTTATGTCTTTGTTACTTGGTGTCAGTCTATGTCTTTGTTACTTGGTGTAATTGTATGTCTTTGTTACTTGGTATAAGTGTATGTCTTTGTTACTTGGTGTACGTGTGTGTCTGTGTTATTGGGTATCAGTGTATGTCTTTGTTACTTGGTGTAAGTGTGTTTCTGTGTTACTGGGTATCAGTGTATGTCTTTGTTACTTGGTGTCAGTGTATGTCTTTGTTACTTGGTGTAAGTGTATGTCTTTGTTACTTGGTGTAAGTGTGTGTCTGTGTTCCTGGGTATCAGTGTATGTCTTTGTTACTTGGTGTAAGTGTGTGTCTGTGTTACTGGGTATCAGAGTATGTCTTTGTTACTTGGTGTCAGTGTATGTCTTTGTTACATGGTGTAAGTGTGTGTCTGTGTTACTGGGTGTCTGTGTGTGTCTGTGTTACTTGGTGTAAGTGTGTGTCTTTGTTACTTGCTCTCCGTGTGTGTCTGTGTTACTGGGTGTCTGTGTATGTCTTTGTTACTTGGTGTCAGTGTATGTCTTTGTTAATTGGTGTAAGTGTGTGTCTGTGTTACTGGGTATCAGTGTCTGTCTTTGTTACTTGGTGCAAGAGTGTGTCTGTGTTACTGGGTATCAGTGTATGTCTTTGTTACTTGGTGTCAGTGTATGTCGGTGTTACTTGGTGTAAGTGTGTGTCTGTGTTACTGGGTATCAGTGTATGTCTTTGATACTTGGTGTAAGTTTGTGTCTCTGTTACTGGGTATCAGTGTCTGTCTTTGTTACTTGGTGTCAGTGTATGTCTTTGTTACTTGGTGTCAGTGTATGTCTTTGTTACTTGGTGTAAGTGTGTGTCTGTGTTACTGGGTGTCACTGTGTGTCTGTGTTACTTGGTGTAAGTGTGTGTCTTTGTTACTTGGTGTCCGTGTGTGTCTGTGTTGCTGGGTGTCAGTTTATGTCTTTGTTACTTGGTGTCAGTGTATGTCTTTGTTACTTGGTGTAATTGAGTGTCTGTGTTACTGGGTGTCAGTTTATGTCTTTGTTACTTGGTGTCAGTGTATGTCTTTGTTACTTGGTGTAAGTGTGTGTCTGTGTTACTGGATATCAGTGTATGTCTTTGTTACTTGGTGTCAGTGTATGTCTGTGCTAACTGATGTAAGTGTGTGTCTGCGTTCCTGGGTATCAGTGTATGTCTTTGTTACTGGGTGTTAGTGTGTGTCTGTGTTACTGGGTATCAGTGTTTGACTTTGTTACTTGGTGTAAGTGTATGTCTTTGTTACTTGGTGTCAGTGTATGTCTTTGTTATTTGGTGTAAGTGTGTGTCTGTGTTACCTGGTGTCAGTGTGTGTCTGTGTTATTGGGTATTAGTGTATGTCTTTGTTACTTGGTTTAAGTGTGTGTCTGTGTTACTGGGTGTCAGTGTGTGTCTGTGTTAGTTGGTGTCAGTGTATGTCGGTGTTACTTGGTGTAAGTGTGTGTCTGTGTTACTGGGTATCAGTGTATGTCTTTGATACTTGGTGTAAGTTTGTGTCTCTGTTACTGGGTATCAGTGTCTGTCTTTGTTACTTGGTGTCAGTGTATGTCTTTGTTACTTGGTGTCAGTGTATGTCTTTGTTACTTGGTGTAAGTGTGTGTCTGTGTTACTGGGTGTCACTGTGTGTCTGTGTTACTTGGTGTAAGTGTGTGTCTTTGTTACTTGGTGTCCGTGTGTGTCTGTGTTGCTGGGTGTCAGTTTATGTCTTTGTTACTTGGTGTCAGTGTATGTCTTTGTTACTTGGTGTAATTGAGTGTCTGTGTTACTGGGTGTCAGTTTATGTCTTTGTTACTTGGTGTCAGTGTATGTCTTTGTTACTTGGTGTAAGTGTGTGTCTGTGTTACTGGATATCAGTGTATGTCTTTGTTACTTGGTGTCAGTGTATGTCTGTGCTAACTGATGTAAGTGTGTGTCTGCGTTCCTGGGTATCAGTGTATGTCTTTGTTACTGGGTGTTAGTGTGTGTCTGTGTTACTGGGTATCAGTGTTTGTCTTTGTTACTTGGTGTAAGTGTATGTCTTTGTTACTTGGTGTCAGTGTATGTCTTTGTTATTTGGTGTAAGTGTGTGTCTGTGTTACCTGGTGTCAGTGTGTGTCTGTGTTATTGGGTATTAGTGTATGTCTTTGTTACTTGGTTTAAGTGTGTGTCTGTGTTACTGGGTGTCAGTGTGTGTCTGTGTTAGTTGGTGTAAGTCTGTGTCTTTGTTACTTGGTGTCATTGTATGTCTTTGTTACTGAGTGTCAGTGTGTGTCTGCGTTACTTGGTGTAAGTGTGTGTCTGTGTTACTGGGTATCAGTGTATGTTTTTGTTACTTGGTGTAAGTTTGTGTCTGTGTTACTGGGTATCAGTGTATGTCTTTGTTACTTGGTGTCAGTCTATGTCTTTGTTACTTGGTGTAAGTGTATGTCTTTGTTACTTGGTGTAAGTGTATGTCTTTGTTACATGGTGTAAGTGTGTGTCTGTGTTACTGGGTGTCAGTGTGTGTCTGTGTTACTTGGTGTAAGTTTGTGTCTTTGTTACTTGGTGTCCGTGTGTCTGTGTTACTGGGTGTCAGTGTATGTCTTTGTTACTTGGTGTCAGTGTATGTCTTTGTTACTTGGTGTAAGTGTATGTCTTTGTTACTTGGTGTAAGTGTGTGTCTGTGTTATTGGGTATCAGTGTATGTCTTTGTTACTTGGTGTAAGTGTGTGTCTGTGTTACTGGGTATCAGTGTATGTCTTTGTTACTTGGTGTCAGTGTATGTCTTTGTTACTTGGTGTAAGTGTATGTCTTTGTTACTTGGTGTAAGTGTATGTCTTTGTTACTTGGTGTAAGTGTGTGTCTGTGTTACTGGGTGTCACTGTGTGTCTGTGTTACTTGGTGTAAGAGTGTGTCTTTGTTACTTGGTGTCCGTGTGTGTCTGTGTTGCTGGGTGTCAGTTTATGTCTTTGTTACTTGGTGTCAGTGTATGTCTTTGTTACTTGGTGTAAGTGTGTGTCTGTGTTACTGGGTGTCAGTTTATGTCTTTGTTACTTGGTGTCAGTGTATGTCTTTGTTACTTGGTGTAAGTGTGTGTCTGTGTTACTGGATATCAGTGTATGTCTTTGTTACTTGGTGTCAGTGTATGTCTGTGCTAAATGATGTAAGTGTGTGTCTGTGTTCCTGGGTATCAGTGTATGTCTTTGTTACTTGGTGTAAGTTTGTGTCTGTGTTACTGGGTATCAGTGTATGTCTTTGTTACTTGGTGTCAGTGTATGTCTTTGTTACTTGGTGTAAGTGTATGTCTTTGTTACTTGGTGTAAGTGTATGTCTTTGTTACTTGGTGTAAGTGTGTGTCTGTGTTATTGGGTATCAGTGTATGTCTTTGTTACTTGGTGTAAGTGTGTGTCTGTGTTACTGGGTATCAGTGCATGTCTTTGTTACTTGGTGTCAGTGTATGTCTTTGTTACTTGGTGTAAGTGTATGTCTTTGTTACTTGGTGTAAGTGTGTGTCTGTGTTCCTGGGTATCAGTGTATGTCTTTGTTACTTGGTGTAAGTGTGTGTCTGTGTTACTGGGTATCAGAGTATGTCTTTGTTACTTGGTGTCAGTGTATGTCTTTGTTACTTGGTGTAAGTGTGTGTCTGTGTTACTGGGTGTCTGTGTGTGTCTGTGTTACTTGGTGTAAGTGTGTGTCTTTGTTACTTGCTCTCCGTGTGTGTCTGTGTTACTGGGTGTCTGTGTATGTCTTTGTTACTTGGTGTCAGTGTATGTCTTTGTTAATTGGTGTAATTGTGTGTCTGTGTTACTGTGTATCAGTGTCTGTCTTTGTTACTTGGTGCAAGAGTGTGTCTGTGTTACTGGGTATCAGTGTATGTCTTTGTTACTTGGTGTCAGTGTATGTCGGTGTTACTTGGTGTAAGTGTGTGTCTGTGTTACTGGGTATCAGTGTATGTCTTTGATACTTGGTGTAAGTTTGTGTCTCTCTTACTGGGTATCAGTGTCTGTCTTTGTTACTTGGTGTCAGTGTATGTCTTTGTTACTTGGTGTCAGTGTATGTCTTTGTTACTTGGTGTAAGTGTGTGTCTGTGTTACTGGGTGTCACTGTGTGTCTGTGTTACTTGGTGTAAGTGTGTGTCTTTGTTACTTGGTGTCCGTGTGTGTCTGTGTTGCTGGGTGTCAGTTTATGTCTTTGTTACTTGGTGTCAGTGTATGTCTTTGTTACTTGGTGTAATTGTGTGTCTGTGTTACTGGGTGTCAGTTTATGTCTTTGTTACTTGGTGTCAGTGTATGTCTTTGTTACTTGGTGTAAGTGTGTCTGTGTTACTGGATATCAGTGTATGTCTTTGTTACTTGGTGTCAGTGTATGTCTGTGCTAACTGATGTAAGTGTGTGTCTGCGTTCCTGGGTATCAGTGTATGTCTCTGTTACTTGGTGTAAGTTTGTGTCTGTGTTACTGGGTGTCAGTGTATGTCTTTGTTACTTGGTGTAAGTGTATGTCTTTGTTACATGGTGTAAGTGTGTGTCTGTGTTACTGGGTGTCAGTGTGTGTCTGTGTTACTTGGTGTAAGTTTGTGTCTTTGTTACTTGGTGTCCGTGTGTCTGTGTTACTGGGTGTCAGTGTATGTCTTTGTTACTTGGTGTCAGTGTATGTCTTTGTTACTTGGTGTAAGTGTATGTCTTTGTTACTTGGTGTCAGTGTATGTCTTTGTTACTTGGTGTAAGTGTGTGTCTGTGTTATTGGGTATCAGTGTATGTCTTTGTTACTTGGTGTAAGTGTGTGTCTGTGTTACTGGGTATCAGTGTATGTCTTTGTTACTTGGTGTCAGTGTATGTCTTTGTTACTTGGTGTAAGTGTATGTCTTTGTTACTTGGTGTAAGTGTGTGTCTGTGTTCCTGGGTGTCAGTGTGTGGCTGTGTTACTTGGTGTAAGTGTGTGTCTTTGTTAATTGGTGTCCGTGTGTGTCTGTGTTACTGGGTGTCAGTTTATGTCTTTGTTACTTGGTGTCTGTGTATGTCTTTGTTACTTGGTGTAAGTGTGTGTCTGTGTTACTGGGTATCAGTGTCTTTCTTTGTTACTTGGTGTAAGTGTGTGTCTGTGTTACATGGTGTAAGTGTGTGTCTGTGTTACTGGGTATCAGTGTATGTCTTTATTACTTGGTGTAAGTGTGTGTCTGTGTTACTGGGTATCAGTGTATGTCTTTGTTACTTGATGTCAGTGTATGTCTTTGTTACTTGGTGTAAGTGTATGTATTTGTTACTTGGTGTCATCGTATGTCTTTGTTACTTGGTGTAAGTGTGTGTCTGTGTTATTGGGTGTCAGTGTGTGTCTGTGTTACTTGGTGTAAGTCTGTGTCTTTGTTACTTGGTGTCAGTGTATGTCTTTGTTACTGGGTGTCAGTGTGTGTCTTTGTTACTTGGTGTCAGTGTATGTCTGCGTTACTTGGTGTAAGTGTGTGTCTGTGTTACTGGGTATCAGTGTATGTCTTTGTTACTTGGTGTAAGTGTGTGTCTGTGTTACTGGGTATCAGAGTATGTCTTTGTTACTTGGTGTCAGTGTATGTCTTTGTTACTTGGTGTAAGTGTGTGTCTGTGTTACTGGGTGTCTGTGTGTGTCTGTGTTACTTGGTGTAAGTGTGTGTCTTTGTTACTTGCTCTCCGTGTGTGTCTGTGTTACTGGGTGTCAGTGTATGTCTTTGTTACTTGGTGTCAGTGTATGTCTTTGTTAATTGGTGTAAGTGTGTGTCTGTGTTACTGGGTATCAGTGTATGTCTTTGTTACTTGGTGTCATTGTATGTCGGTGTTACTTGGTGTAAGTGTGTGTCTGCGTTACTGGGTATCAGTGTATGTCTTTGATACTTGGTGTAAGTTTGTGTCTCTGTTACTGGGTATCCGTGTATGTCTTTGTTACTTGGTGTCAGTGTATGTCTTTGTTACTTGGTGTCAGTGTATGTCTTTGTTACTTGGTGTAAGTGTGTGTCTGTGTTACTGGGTGTCACTGTGTTTCTGTGTTACTTGGTGTAAGTGTGTGTCTTTGTTACTTGGTGTCCGTGTGTGTCTGTGTTGCTGGGTGTCAGTTTATGTCTTTGTTACTTGGTGTCAGTGTGTGTCTTTGTTACTTGGTGTCCGTGTGTGTCTGTGTTACTGGGTGTCAGTTTATGTCTTTGTTACTTGGTGTCAGTCTATGTCTTTGTTACTTGGTGTAAGTGTGTGTCTGTGTTACTGGATATCAGTGTATGTCTTTGTTTCTTGGTGACAGTGTATGTCTGTGCTACTTGGTGTAACTGTGTGTCTGTGTTACTGGGTATCAGTGTATGTCTTTGTTACTTGGTGTAAGTTTGTGTCTGTGTTACTGGTTATCAGTGTATGTCTTTGTTACTTGGTGTCAGTGTATGTCTTTGTTACTTGGAGTAAGTGTATGTCTTTGTTACTTGGTGTCAGTGTATGTCTTTGTTACTTGGTGTAAGTGTGTGTCTGTGTTACTGGGTGTCAGTGTATGACTTTGTTACTTGGTGTCTGTGTATGTCTTTGTTTCTTGTTGTAAGTGTGTGTCTGTGTTACTGGGTATCTGAGTCTGTCTTTGTTACTTGGTGTCCGTGTGTGTTTGTGTTACTGGGTATCAGTGTATGTCTTTGTTACTTGGTGTCAGTGTATGTCTGTGCTACTTGGTGTAAGTGTGTGTCTGTGTTACTGGCTATCAGTGTATGTCTTTGTTACTTGGTGTCAATGTATGTCTTTGTTACTTGGTGTAAGTGTATGTCTTTGTTACTTGGTGTCAGTGTATGTCTTTGTTACTTGGTGTAAGTGTGTGTCTGTGTTACTGGGTATCATTGTCTGTCTTTGTTACTTGGTGTAAGTGTGTGTCTGTGTTGCTGGGCATCAGTGTATGTCTTTGTTACTTGGTGTCAGTGTATGTCTGTGTTACTTGGTGTAATTGTGTGTCACTGTTTCTGGGTATCAGTGTATGTCTTTGTGACTTGGTGTAAGTGTGTGTCTGTGCTACTGGGTATCAGTGTATGTCTTTGTGACTTGGTGTAAGTGTGTGTCTGTGTTACTGGGTATCAGTGTATTTCTTTGTTACTTGGTGTCAGTGTATGTCTGTGTTACTTGATGTAAGTGTGCTTATGTGTTACTGGGTATCAGTGTATGTCTTTGTTACTTGGTGTAAGTGTGTGTCTGCGTTACTGGGTATCAGAGTATGTCTTTGTTACTTGGTGTCAGTGTATGTCTGTGCTACTTGGTGTAAGTGTGTGTCTGTGTTACTGGGTATCAGTGTATTTCTTTGTTACTTGGTGTCAGTGTATGTCTGTGTTACTTGATGTAAGTGTGCTTATGTGTTACTGGGTATCAGCGTCTGTCTTTGTTACTTGGTGTCCGTGTGTGTTTGTGTTACTGGGTATCAGTGTATGTCTTTGTTACTTGGTGTCAGTGTATGTCTGTGCTACTTGGTGTAAGTGTGTGTCTGTGTTACTGGCTATCAGTGTATGTCTTTGTTACTTGGTGTCAGTGTATGTCTTTGTTACTTGGAGTAAGTGTATGTCTTTGTTACTAGGTGTCAGTGTATGTCTTTGTTACTTGGTGTAAGTGTGTGTCTGTGTTACTGGGTGTCAGTGTGTGTCTGTGTTACTTGGTGTAAGTCTGTGTCTTTGTTACTTGGTGTCAGTGTATGTCTTCGTTACTGGGTGTCAGTGTGTGTCTTTGTTACTTGGTGTCAGTGTATGGCTGCGTTACTTGGTGCAAGTGTGTGTCTGTGTTACTGGGTATCAGAGTATGTCTTCGTTACTTGGTGTCAGTGTATGTCTTTGTTACTTGGTGTAAGTGTGTGTCTGTGTTACTGGGTATCAGTGTCTGTCTTTGTTACTTGGTGTCAGTGTATGTCTGTGTTACTTGGTGTAAGTGTGTGTCTTTGTTCCTTGGTGTCCGTGTGTGTCTGTGTTACTGGGTATCAGTGTATGTCTTTGATACTTGGTGTACGTTTGTGTCTCTGTTACTGGGTGCCAGTGTATGTCTTTGTTACTTGGTGACAGTGTATGTCTTTGTTACTTGGTGTCAGTGTGTGTCTTTGTTACTTGGTGTCCGTGTGTGTCTGTGTTACTGGGTGTCAGTTTATGTCTTTGTTACTTGGTGTCAGTGTATGTCTTTGTTACTTGGTGTAGTTTAGTTTCGTTTGTTTAGTTTAGAGATACAGCACTGAAACAGGCCCTTCGGCCCACCTAGTCTGTGCCGACCATCAACCAACCATTTATACTAATCCTGCACGAATCCCACATTCCAATAGCATCCCCACCGATCCCTTTATATTTCCCTACCACTTCCCTATATTAGGGGCAATTTATGATGGCCAATTAACCTATCAACCTGCAAGTCTTTGGCATGTGGGAGGAAACCGGAGCACCCGGAGGAAACCCACGCAGACACAGGGAGAACTTGCAAACTCCGCACAGGCAGTACCCAGAATCGAACCCGGGTCGCTGGAGCTGTGAGGCTGCAGTGCTAACCACTGCGCCACTGTGCCGCCCAAGTGTGTCTGTGTGTTCCTGGGTGTCAGTTTATGTCTTTGTTACTTGGTGTCAGTGTATGTCTTTGTTACTTGGTGTAAGTGTGTGTCTGTGTTACTGGATATCAGTGTATGTCTTTGTTACTTGGTGTAAGTGTGTGTCTTTGTTACTTGGTGTAAGTGTATGTCTTAGTTACTTGGTGTCCGTGTGTGTCTGTGTTACTGGGTGTCAGTGTATGTCTTTGTTACTTGGTGTCAATGTATGTCTTTGTTACTTGGCGTAAGTGTGTGTCTGTGTTACTGGGTATCAGTGTCTGTCTTTGTTACTTGTTGTAAGTGTGTGTTTGTGTTACTGGGTATCAGTGTATGTCTTTGTTACTTGGTGTCAGTGTATGTCTGTGCTACTTGGTGTAAGTGTGTGTCTGTGTTACTGGGTATCAGTGTATGTCTTTGATACTTGGTGTAAGTTTGTTTCTCTGTTACTGGGTATCAGTGTATGTCTTTGTTACTTGGTGTCAGTGTATGTCTTTGTTCCTTGGTGTAAGTGTGTGTCTGTGTTACTGGGTGTCAGTTTATGTCTTTGTTACTTGGTGTCAGTCTATGTCTTTGTGACTTGGTGTAAGTGTGTGTCTGTGTTACTGGGTATCAGTGTATGTCTTTGTTACTTGGTGTCAGTGTATGTCTGTGCTACATGGTGTAACTGTGTGTCTGTGTTACTGGGTATCAGTGTATGTCTTTGTTACTTGGTGTAAGTTTGTGTCTGTGTTACTTGGTGTAAGTGTATGTCTTTGTTACTTGGTGTCAGTGTATGTCTTTGCTACTTGGTGTAAGTGTGTGTCTGTGTTACTGGGTGTCAGTGTGTGTCTGTGTTACTGGGTGTCAATGTATGACTTTGTTACTTGGTGTAAGTGTGTGTCTTTGTTACTTGGTGTCAGTGTATGTCTTTGTTACTTTGTGTAAGAGTGTGTCTATGTTACTGGGTATCAGTGTATTTCTTTGTTACTTGGTGTCAGTGTATGTCGGTGTTACTTGGTGTAAGTGTGTGTCTGTGATACTGGGTATCAGTGTCTGTCTTTGTTACTTTGTGTAAGAGTTTGTCTGTGTTACTGGGTATCAGTGTATGTCTTTGTTACTTGGTGTCAGTGTATGTCTGTGTTACTTGGTGTAAGTGTGTGTCTTTGTTACTTGGTGTCCGTGTGTGTCTGTGTTACTGGGTATCAGTGTACGTCTTTGATGCTTGGTGTAAGTTTGTGTCTCTGTTACTGGGTGCCAGTGTATGTCTTTGTTACTTGGTGTCAGTGTATGTCTTTGTTACTTGGTGTAAGTGTATGTCTTTGTTACTTGGTGTCAGTGTGTTTCTGTGTTACTTGGTGTAAGTGTGTGTCTTTGTTACTTGGTGTCCGTGTGTGTCTGTGTTACTGGGTGTCAGTTTATGTCTTTGTTACTTGGTGTCAGTGTATGTCTTTGTTACTTGGTGTAGTTTAGTTTCGTTTGCTTAGTTTAGAGATACAGCACTGAAACAGGCCCTTTAACCCACCGAGTCTGTGCCGACCATCAACCAACCATTTATACTAATCCTGCACGAATCCCACATTCCAATAACATCCCCACCGGTCCCTTTATATTTCCCTACCACTTCCCTATATTAGGGGCAATTTATGATGGCCAATTAACCTATCAACCTGCAAGTCTTTGGCATGTGGGAGAAAACCGGAGCACCCGGAGGAAACCCACGCAGACACAGGGAGAACTTGCAAACGCCGCACAGGCAGTACCCAGAATCGAATCCGGGTCGCTGGAGCTGTGAGGCTGCAGTGCTAACCACTGCGCCACTGTGCCGCCCAAGTGTGTGTGTGTGTTCCTGGGTGTCAGTTTATGTCTTTGTTACTTGGTGTCAGTGTATGTCTTTGTTACTTGGTGTAAGTGTATGTCTTAGTTACTTGGTGTCCGTGTGTGTCTGTGTTACTGGGTGTCAGTGTATGTCTTTGTTACTTGGTGTCAATGTATGTCTTTGTTACTTGGCGTAAGTGTGTGTCTGTGTTACTGGGTATCAGTGTCTGTCTTTGTTACTTGTTGTAAGTGTGTGTTTGTGTTACTGGGTATCAGTGTATGTCTTTGTTACTTGGTGTCAGTGTATGTCTGTGCTACTTGGTGTAAGTGTGTGTCTGTGTTACTGGGTATCAGTGTATGTCTTTGATACTTGGTGTAAGTTTGTTTCTCTGTTACTGGGTATCAGTGTATGTCTTTGTTACTTGGTGTCAGTGTATGTCTTTGTTCCTTGGTGTAAGTGTGTGTCTGTGTTACTGGGTGTCAGTTTATGTCTTTGTTACTTGGTGTCAGTCGATGTCTTTGTTACTTGGTGTAAGTGTGTGTCTGTGTTACTGGGTATCAGTGTATGTCTTTGTTACTTGGTGTCAGTGTATGTCTGTGCTACTTGGTGTAACTGTGTGTCTGTGTTACTGGGTATCAGTGTATGTCTTTGTTACTTGGTGTCAGTTTGTGTCTGTGTTACTGGTTATCAGTGTATGTCTTTGTTACTTGGTGTCAGTGTATGTCTTTGTTACTTGGTGTAAGTGTATGTCTTTGTGACTTGGTGTCAGTGTATGTCTTTGCTACTTGGTGTAAGTGTGTGTCTGTGTTACTGGGTGTCAGTGTGTGTCTGTATTACTTGGTGTAAGTGTGTGTCTTTGTTAATTGGTGTCCGTGTGTGTCTGTGTTACTGGGTGTCAGTGTATGACTTTGTTACTTGGTGTAAGTGTGTGTCTTTGTTACTTGGTGTCAGTGTATGTCTTTGTTACTTTGTGTAAGAGTGTGTCTGTGTTACTGGGTATCAGTGTATTTCTTTGTTACTTGGTGTCAGTGTATGTCGGTGTTACTTGGTGTAAGTGTGTGTCTGTGATACTGGGTATCAGTGTCTGTCTTTGTTACTTTGTGTAAGAGTTTGTCTGTGTTACTGGGTATCAGTGTATGTCTTTGTTACTTGGTGTCAGTGTATGTCTGTGTTACTTGGTGTAAGTGTGTGTCTTTGTTACTTGGTGTCCGTGTGTGTCTGTGTTACTGGGTATCAGTGTATGTCTTTGATGCTTGGTGTAAGTTTGTGTCTCTGTTACTGGGTGCCAGTGTATGTCTTTGTTACTTGGTGTCAGTGTATGTCTTTGTTACTTGGTGTAAGTGTATGTCTTTGTTACTTGGTGTCAGTGTGTGTCTGTGTTACTTGGTGTAAGTGTGTGTCTTTGTTACTTGGTGTCCGTGTGTGTCTGTGTTACTGGGTGTCAGTTTATGTCTTTGTTACTTGGTGTCAGTGTATGTCTTTGTTACTTGGTGTAGTTTAGTTTCGTTTGCTTAGTTTAGAGATACAGCACTGAAACAGGCCCTTCGGCCCACCGAGTCTGTGCCGACCATCAACCAACCATTTATACTAATCCTGCACGAATCCCACATTCCAATAACATCCCCACCGGTCCCTTTATATTTCCCTACCACTTCCCTATATTAGGGGCAATTTATGATGGCCAATTAACCTATCAACCTGCAAGTCTTTGTCATGTGGGAGAAAACCGGAGCACCCGGAGGAAACCCACGCAGACACAGGGAGAACTTGCAAACGCCGCACAGGCAGTACCCAGAATCGAATCCGGGTCGCTGGAGCTGTGAGGCTGCAGTGCTAACCACTGCGCCACTGTGCCGCCCAAGTGTGTGTGTGTGTTCCTGGGTGTCAGTTTATGTCTTTGTTACTTGGTGTCAGTGTATGTCTTTGTTACTTGGTGTAAGTGTGTGTCTGTGTTACTGGATATCAGTGTATGTCTTTGTTACTTGGTGTAAGTGTGTGTCTTTGTTACTTGGTGTAAGTGTATGTCTTAGTTACTAGGTGTCCGTGTGTGTCTGTGTTACTGGGTGTCAGTGTATGTCTTTGTTACTTGGTGTCAATGTATGTCTTTGTTACTTGGCGTAAGTGTGTGTCTGTGTTACTGGGTATCAGTGTCTGTCTTTGTTACTTGTTGTAAGTGTGTGTTTGTGTTACTGGGTATCAGTGTATGTCTTTGTTACTTGGTGTCAGTGTATGTCTGTGCTACTTGGTGTAAGTGTGTGTCTGTGTTACTGGGTATCAGTGTATGTCTTTGATACTTGGTGTAAGTTTGTTTCTCTGTTACTGGGTATCAGTGTATGTCTTTGTTACTTGGTGTCAGTGTATGTCTTTGTTCCTTGGTGTAAGTGTGTGTGTGTGTTCCTGGGTGTCAGTTTATGTCTTTGTTACTTGGTGTCAGTGTATGTCTTTGTTACTTGGTGTAAGTGTATGTCTTAGTTACTTGGTGTCCGTGTGTGTCTGTGTTACTGGGTGTCAGTGTATGTCTTTGTTACTTGGTGTCAATGTATGTCTTTGTTACTTGGCGTAAGTGTGTGTCTGTGTTACTGGGTATCAGTGTCTGTCTTTGTTACTTGTTGTAAGTGTGTGTTTGTGTTACTGGGTATCAGTGTATGTCTTTGTTACTTGGTGTCAGTGTATGTCTGTGCTACTTGGTGTAAGTGTGTGTCTGTGTTACTGGGTATCAGTGTATGTCTTTGATACTTGGTGTAAGTTTGTTTCTCTGTTACTGGGTATCAGTGTATGTCTTTGTTACTTGGTGTCAGTGTATGGCTTTGTTCCTTGGTGTAAGTGTGTGTCTGTGTTACTGGGTGTCAGTTTATGTCTTTGTTACTTGGTGTCAGTCGATGTCTTTGTTACTTGGTGTAAGTGTGTGTCTGTGTTACTGGGTATCAGTGTATGTCTTTGTTACTTGGTGTCAGTGTATGTCTGTGCTACTTGGTGTAACTGTGTGTCTGTGTTACTGGGTATCAGTGTATGTCTTTGTTACTTGGTGTCAGTTTGTGTCTGTGTTACTGGTTATCAGTGTATGTCTTTGTTACTTGGTGTCAGTGTATGTCTTTGTTACTTGGTGTAAGTGTATGTCTTTGTGACTTGGTGTCAGTGTATGTCTTTGCTACTTGGTGTAAGTGTGTGTCTGTGTTACTGGGTGTCAGTGTGTGTCTGTATTACTTGGTGTAAGTGTGTGTCTTTGTTAATTGGTGTCCGTGTGTGTCTGTGTTACTGGGTGTCAGTGTATGACTTTGTTACTTGGTGTAAGTGTGTGTCTTTGTTACTTGGTGTCAGTGTATGTCTTTGTTACTTTGTGTAAGAGTGTGTCTGTGTTACTGGGTATCAGTGTATTTCTTTGTTACTTGGTGTCAGTGTATGTCGGTGTTACTTGGTGTAAGTGTGTGTCTGTGATACTGGGTATCAGTGTCTGTCTTTGTTACTTTGTGTAAGAGTTTGTCTGTGTTACTGGGTATCAGTGTATGTCTTTGTTACTTGGTGTCAGTGTATGTCTGTGTTACTTGGTGTAAGTGTGTGTCTTTGTTACTTGGTGTCCGTGTGTGTCTGTGTTACTGGGTATCAGTGTATGTCTTTGATGCTTGGTGTAAGTTTGTGTCTCTGTTACTGGGTGCCAGTGTATGTCTTTGTTACTTGGTGTCAGTGTATGTCTTTGTTACTTGGTGTAAGTGTATGTCTTTGTTACTTGGTGTCAGTGTGTGTCTGTGTTACTTGGTGTAAGTGTGTGTCTTTGTTACTTGGTGTCCGTGTGTGTCTGTGTTACTGGGTGTCAGTTTATGTCTTTGTTACTTGGTGTCAGTGTATGTCTTTGTTACTTGGTGTAGTTTAGTTTCGTTTGCTTAGTTTAGAGATACAGCACTGAAACAGGCCCTTCGGCCCACCGAGTCTGTGCCGACCATCAACCAACCATTTATACTAATCCTGCACGAATCCCACATTCCAATAACATCCCCACCGGTCCCTTTATATTTCCCTACCACTTCCCTATATTAGGGGCAATTTATGATGGCCAATTAACCTATCAACCTGCAAGTCTTTGACATGTGGGAGAAAACCGGAGCACCCGGAGGAAACCCACGCAGACACAGGGAGAACTTGCAAACACCGCACAGGCAGTACCCAGAATCGAATCCGGGTCGCTGGAGCTGTGAGGCTGCAGTGCTAACCACTGCGCCACTGTGCCGCCCAAGTGTGTGTGTGTGTTCCTGGGTGTCAGTTTATGTCTTTGTTACTTGGTGTCAGTGTATGTCTTTGTTACTTGGTGTAAGTGTGTGTCTGTGTTACTGGATATCAGTGTATGTCTTTGTTACTTGGTGTAAGTGTGTGTCTTTGTTACTTGGTGTAAGTGTATGTCTTAGTTACTTGGTGTCCGTGTGTGTCTGTGTTACTGGGTGTCAGTGTATGTCTTTGTTACTTGGTGTCAATGTATGTCTTTGTTACTTGGCGTAAGTGTGTGTCTGTGTTACTGGGTATCAGTGTCTGTCTTTGTTACTTGTTGTAAGTGTGTGTTTGTGTTACTGGGTATCAGTGTATGTCTTTGTTACTTGGTGTCAGTGTATGTCTGTGCTACTTGGTGTAAGTGTGTGTCTGTGTTACTGGGTATCAGTGTATGTCTTTGATACTTGGTGTAAGTTTGCTTCTCTGTTACTGGGTATCAGTGTATGTCTTTGTTACTTGGTGTCAGTGTATGTCTTTGTTCCTTGGTGTAAGTGTGTGTCTGTGTTACTGGGTGTCAGTTTATGTCTTTGTTACTTGGTGTCAGTCTATGTCTTTGTTACTTGGTGTAAGTGTGTGTCTGTGTTACTGGGTATCAGTGTATGTCTTTGTTACTTGGTGTCAGTGTATGTCTGTGCTACTTGGTGTAACTGTGTGTCTGTGTTACTGGGTATCAGTGTATGTCTTTGTTACTTGGTGTAAGTTTGTGTCTGTGTTACTGGTTATCAGTGTATGTCTTTGTTACTTGGTGTAAGTGTATGTCTTTGTTACTTGGTGTCAGTGTATGTCTTTGCTACTTGGTGTAAGTGTGTGTCTGTGTTACTGGGTGTCAGTGTGTGTCTGTGTTACTGGGTGTCAGTGTATGACTTTGTTACTTGGTGTAAGTGTGTGTCTTTGTTACTTGGTGTCAGTGTATGTCTTTGTTACTTTGTGTAAGAGTGTGTCTGTGTTACTGGGTATCAGTGTATTTCTTTGTTACTTGGTGTCAGTGTATGTCGGTGTTACTTGGTGTAAGTGTGTGTCTCTGATACTGGGTATCAGTGTCTGTCTTTGTTACTTTGTGTAAGAGTTTGTCTGTGTTACTGGGTATCAGTGTATGTCTTTTTTACTTGGTGTCAGTGTATGTCTGTGTTACTTGGTGTAAGTGTGTGTCTTTGTTACTTGGTGTCCGTGTGTGTCTGTGTTACTGGGTATCAGTGTATGTCTTTGATACTTGGTGTAAGTTTGTGTCTCTGTTACTGGGTGCCAGTGTATGTCTTTGTTACTTGGTGTCAGTGTATGTCTTTGTTACTTGGTGTAAGTGTATGTCTTTGTTACTTGGTGTCAGTGTGTGTCTGTGTTACTTGGTGTAAGTGTGTGTCTTTGTTACTTGGTGTCCGTGTGTGTCTGTGTTACTGGGTGTCAGTTTATGTCTTTGTTACTTGGTGTCAGTGTATGTCTTTGTTACTTGGTGTAGTTTAGTTTCGTTTGTTTAGTTTAGAGATACAGCACTGAAACAGGCCCTTCGGCCCACCGAGTCTGTGCCGACCATCAACCAACCATTTATACTAATCCTGCACGAATCCCACATTCCAATAACATCCCCACCGGTCCCTTTATATTTCCCTACCACTTCCCTATATTAGGGGCAATTTATGATGGCCAATTAACCTATCAACCTGCAAGTCTTTGGCATGTGGGAGAAAACCGGAGCACCCGGAGGAAACCCACGCAGACACAGGGAGAACTTGCAAACTCCGCACAGGCAGTACCCAGAATCGAACCCGGGTCGCTGGAGCTGTGAGGCTGCAGTGCTAACCACTGCGCCACTGTGCCGCCCAAGTGTGTGTGTGTGTTCCTGGGTGTCAGTTTATGTCTTTGTTACTTGGTGTCAGTGTATGTCTTTGTTACTTGGTGTAAGTGTATGTCTTAGTTACTTGGTGTCCGTGTGTGTCTGTGTTACTGGGTGTCAGTGTATGTCTTTGTTACTTGGTGTCAATGTATGTCTTTGTTACTTGGCGTAAGTGTGTGTCTGTGTTACTGGGTATCAGTGTCTGTCTTTGTTACTTGTTGTAAGTGTGTGTTTGTGTTACTGGGTATCAGTGTATGTCTTTGTTACTTGGTGTCAGTGTATGTCTGTGCTACTTGGTGTAAGTGTGTGTCTGTGTTACTGGGTATCAGGGTATGTCTTTGATACTTGGTGTAAGTTTGTTTCTCTGTTACTGGGTATCAGTGTATGTCTTTGTTACTTGGTGTCAGTGTATGTCTTTGTTCCTTGGTGTAAGTGTGTGTCTGTGTTACTGGGTGTCAGTTTATGTCTTTGTTACTTGGTGTCAGTCTATGTCTTTGTTACTTGGTGTAAGTGTGTGTCTGTGTTACTGGGTATCAGTGTATTTCTTTGTTACTTGGTGTCAGTGTATGTCTGTGCTACTTGGTGTAACTGTGTGTCTGTGTTACTGGGTATCAGTGTATGTCTTTGTTACTTGGTGTAAGTTTGTGTCTGTGTTACTGGTTATCAGTGTATGTCTTTGTTACTTGGTGTCAGTGTATGTCTTTGTTACTTGGTGTAAGTGTATGTCTTTGTTACTTGGTGTCAGTGTATGTCTTTGCTACTTGGTGTAAGTGTGTGTCTGTGTTACTGGGTGTCAGTGTGTGTCTGTATTACTTGGTGTAAGTGTGTGTCTTTGTTAATTGGTGTCCGTGTGTGTCTGTGTTACTGGGTATCAGTGTATGTCTTTGATACTTGGTGTAAGTTTGTGTCTCTGTTACTGGGTGCCAGTGTATGTCTTTGTTACTTGGTGTCAGTGTATGTCTTTGTTACTTGGTGTAAGTTTATGTCTTTGTTACTTGGTGTCAGTGTGTGTCTGTGTTACTTGGTGTAAGTGTGTGTCTTTGTTACTTGGTGTCCGTGTGTGTCTGTGTTACTGGGTGTCAGTTTATGTCTTTGTTACTTGGTGTCAGTGTATGTCTTTGTTACTTGGTGTAGTTTAGTTTCGTTTGTTTAGTGATACAGCACTGAAACAGGCCCTTCGGCCCACCGAGTCTGTGCCGACCATCAACCAACCATTTATACTAATCCTGCACGAATCCCACATTCCAATAACATCCCCACCGGTCCCTTTATATTTCCCTACCACTTCCCTATATTAGGGGCAATTTATGATGGCCAATTAACCTATCAACCTGCAAGTCTTTGGCATGTGGGAGAAAACCGGAGCACCCGGAGGAAACCCACGCAGACACAGGGAGAACTTGCAAACTCCGCACAGGCAGTACCCAGAATCGAACCCGGGTCGCTGGAGCTGTGAGGCTGCAGTGCTAACCACTGCGCCACTGTGCCGCCCAAGTGTGTGTGTGTGTTCCTGGGTGTCAGTTTATGTCTTTGTTACTTGGTGTCAGTGTATGTCTTTGTTACTTGGTGTCAATGTATGTCTTTGTTACTTGGCGTAAGTGTGTGTCTGTGTTACTGGGTATCAGTGTCTGTCTTTGTTACTTGTTGTAAGTGTGTGTTTGTGTTACTGGGTATCAGTGTATGTCTTTGTTACTTGGTGTCAGTGTATGTCTGTGCTACTTGGTGTAAGTGTGTGTCTGTGTTACTGGGTATCAGTGTATGTCTTTGATACTTGGTGTAAGTTTGTTTCTCTGTTACTGGGTATCAGTGTATGTCTTTGTTACTTGGTGTCAGTGTATGTCTTTGTTCCTTGGTGTAAGTGTGTGTCTGTGTTACTGGGTGTCAGTTTATGTCTTTGTTACTTGGTGTCAGTCTATGTCTTTGTTACTTGGTGTAAGTGTGTGTCTGTGTTACTGGGTATCAGTGTATTTCTTTGTTACTTGGTGTCAGTGTATGTCTGTGCTACTTGGTGTAACTGTGTGTCTGTGTTACTGGGTATCAGTGTATGTCTTTGTTACTTGGTGTAAGTTTGTGTCTGTGTTACTGGTTATCAGTGTATGTCTTTGTTACTTGGTGTCAGTGTATGTCTTTGTTACTTGGTGTAAGTGTATGTCTTTGTTACTTGGTGTCAGTGTATGTCTTTGCTACTTGGTGTAAGTGTGTGTCTGTGTTACTGGGTGTCAGTGTGTGTCTGTATTACTTGGTGTAAGTGTGTGTCTTTGTTAATTGGTGTCCGTGTGTGTCTGTGTTACTGGGTGTCAGTGTATGACTTTGTTACTTGGTGTAAGTGTGTGTCTTTGTTACTTGGTGTCAGTGTATGTCTTTGTTACTTTGTGTAAGAGTGTGTCTGTGTTACTGGGTATCAGTGTATTTCTTTGTTACTTGGTGTCAGTGTATGTCGGTGTTACTTGGTGTAAGTGTGTGTCTGTGATACTGGGTATCAGTGTCTGTCTTTGTTACTTTGTGTAAGAGTTTGTCTGTGTTACTGGGTATCAGTGTATGTCTTTGTTACTTGGTGTCAGTGTATGTCTGTGTTACTTGGTGTAAGTGTGTGTCTTTGTTACTTGGTGTCCGTGTGTGTCTGTGTTACTGGGTATCAGTGTACGTCTTTGATGCTTGGTGTAAGTTTGTGTCTCTGTTTCTGGGTGCCAGTGTATGTCTTTGTTACTTGGTGTCAGTGTATGTCTTTGTTACTTGGTGTAAGTGTATGTCTTTGTTACTTGGTGTCAGTGTGTGTCTGTGTTACTTGGTGTAAGTGTGTGTCTTTGTTACTTGGTGTCCGTGTGTGTCTGTGTTACTGGGTGTCAGTTTATGTCTTTGTTACTTGGTGTCAGTGTATGTCTTTGTTACTTGGTGTAGTTTAGTTTCGTTTGCTTAGTTTAGAGATACAGCACTGAAACAGGCCCTTCGGCCCACCGAGTCTGTGCCGACCATCAACCAACCATTTATACTAATCCTGCACGAATCCCACATTCCAATAACATCCCCACCGGTCCCTTTATATTTCCCTACCACTTCCCTATATTAGGGGCAATTTATGATGGCCAATTAACCTATCAACCTGCAAGTCTTTGGCATGTGGGAGAAAACCGGAGCACCCGGAGGAAACCCACGCAGACACAGGGAGAACTTGCAAACGCCGCACAGGCAGTACCCAGAATCGAATCCGGGTCGCTGGAGCTGTGAGGCTGCAGTGCTAACCACTGCGCCACTGTGCCGCCCAAGTGTGTGTGTGTGTTCCTGGGTGTCAGTTTATGTCTTTGTTACTTGGTGTCAGTGTATGTCTTTGTTACTTGGTGTAAGTGTATGTCTTAGTTACTTGGTGTCCGTGTGTGTCTGTGTTACTGGGTGTCAGTGTATGTCTTTGTTACTTGGTGTCAATGTATGTCTTTGTTACTTGGCGTAAGTGTGTGTCTGTGTTACTGGGTATCAGTGTCTGTCTTTGTTACTTGTTGTAAGTGTGTGTTTGTGTTACTGGGTATCAGTGTATGTCTTTGTTACTTGGTGTCAGTGTATGTCTGTGCTACTTGGTGTAAGTGTGTGTCTGTGTTACTGGGTATCAGTGTATGTCTTTGTTACTTGGTGTCAGTGTATGTCTTTGTTCCTTGGTGTAAGTGTGTGTCTGTGTTACTGGGTGTCAGTTTATGTCTTTGTTACTTGGTGTCAGTCGATGTCTTTGTTACTTGGTGTAAGTGTGTGTCTGTGTTACTGGGTATCAGTGTATGTCTTTGTTACTTGGTGTCAGTGTATGTCTGTGCTACTTGGTGTAACTGTGTGTCTGTGTCACTGGGTATCAGTGTATGTCTTTGTTACTTGGTGTCAGTTTGTGTCTGTGTTACTGGTTATCAGTGTATGTCTTTGTTACTTGGTGTCAGTGTATGTCTTTGTTACTTGGTGTAAGTGTATGTCTTTGTTACTTGGTGTCAGTGTATGTCTTTGCTACTTGGTGTAAGTGTGTGTCTGTGTTACTGGGTGTCAGTGTGTGTCTGTATTACTTGGTGTAAGTGTGTGTCTTTGTTAATTGGTGTCCGTGTGTGTCTGTGTTACTGGGTGTCAGTGTATGACTTTGTTACTTGGTGTAAGTGTGTTTCTTTGTTACTTGGTGTCAGTGTATGTCTTTGTTAATTTGTGTAAGAGTGTGTCTGTGTTACTGGGTATCAGTGTATTTCTTTGTTACTGGGTGTCAGTGTATGACTTTGTTACTTGTTGTAAGTGTGTTTCTTTGTTACTTGGTGTCAGTGTATGTCTTTGTTAATTTGTGTAAGTGTGTGTCTGTGATACTGGGTATCAGTGTCTGTCTTTGTTACTTTGTGTAAGAGTTTGTCTGTGTTACTGGGTATCAGTGTATGTCTTTGTTACTTGGTGTCAGTGTATGTCTGTGTTACTTGGTGTAAGTGTGTGTCTTTGTTACTTGGTGTCCGTGTGTGTCTGTGTTACTGGGTATCAGTGTATGTCTTTGATGCTTGGTGTAAGTTTGTGTCTCTGTTACTGGGTGCCAGTGTATGTCTCTGTTACTTGGTGTCAGTGTATGTCTTTGTTACTTGGTGTAAGTGTATGTCTTTGTTACTTGGTGTCAGTGTGTGTCTGTGTTACTTGGTGTAAGTGTGTGTCTTTGTTACTTGGTGTCCGTGTGTGTCTGTGTTACTGGGTGTCAGTTTATGTCTTTGTTACTTGGTGTCAGTGTATGTCTTTGTTACTTGGTGTAGTTTAGTTTCGTTTGCTTAGTTTAGAGATACAGCACTGAAACAGGCCCTTCGGCCCACCGAGTCTGTGCCGACCATCAACCAACCATTTATACTAATCCTGCACGAATCCCACATTCCAATAACATCCCCACCGGTCCCTTTATATTTCCCTACCACTTCCCTATATTAGGGGCAATTTATGATGGCCAATTAACCTATCAACCTGCAAGTCTTTGGCATGTGGGAGAAAACCGGAGCACCCGGAGGAAACCCACGCAGACACAGGGAGAACTTGCAAACGCCGCACAGGCAGTACCCAGAATCGAATCCGGGTCGCTGGAGCTGTGAGGCTGCAGTGCTAACCACTGCGCCACTGTGCCGCCCAAGTGTGTGTGTGTGTTCCTGGGTGTCAGTTTATGTCTTTGTTACTTGGTGTCAGTGTATGTCTTTGTTACTTGGTGTAAGTGTATGTCTTAGTTACTTGGTGTCCGTGTGTGTCTGTGTTACTGGGTGTCAGTGTATGTCTTTGTTACTTGGTGTCAATGTATGTCTTTGTTACTTGGCGTAAGTGTGTGTCTGTGTTACTGGGTATCAGTGTCTGTCTTTGTTACTTGTTGTAAGTGTGTGTTTGTGTTACTGGGTATCAGTGTATGTCTTTGTTACTTGGTGTCAGTGTATGTCTGTGCTACTTGGTGTAAGTGTGTGTCTGTGTTACTGGGTATCAGTGTATGTCTTTGATACTTGGTGTAAGTTTGTTTCTCTGTTACTGGGTATCAGTGTATGTCTTTGTTACTTGGTGTCAGTGTATGTCTTTGTTCCTTGGTGTAAGTGTGTGTCTGTGTTACTGGGTGTCAGTTTATGTCTTTGTTTCTTGGTGTCAGTCGATGTCTTTGTTACTTGGTGTAAGTGTGTGTCTGTGTTACTGGGTATCAGTGTATGTCTTTGTTACTTGGTGTCAGTGTATGTCTGTGCTACTTGGTGTAACTGTGTGTCTGTGTTACTGGGTATCAGTGTATGTCTTTGTTACTTGGTGTCAGTTTGTGTCTGTGTTACTGGTTATCAGTGTATGTCTTTGTTACTTGGTGTCAGTGTATGTCTTTGTTACTTGGTGTAAGTGTATGTCTTTGTTACTTGGTGTCAGTGTATGTCTTTGCTACTTGGTGTAAGTGTGTGTCTGTGTTACTGGGTGTCAGTGTGTGTCTGTATTACTTGGTGTAAGTGTGTGTCTTTGTTAATTGGTGTCCGTGTGTGTCTGTGTTACTAGGTGTCAGTGTATGACTTTGTTACTTGGTGTAAGTGTGTGTCTTTGTTACTTGGTGTCAGTGTATGTCTTTGTTACTTTGTGTAAGAGTGTGTCTGTGTTACTGGGTATCAGTGTATTTCTTTGTTACTTGGTGTCAGTGTATGTCGGTGTTACTTGGTGTAAGTGTGTGTCTGTGATACTGGGTATCAGTGTCTGTCTTTGTTACTTTGTGTAAGAGTTTGTCTGTGTTACTGGGTATCAGTGTATGTCTTTGTTACTTGGTGTCAGTGTATGTCTGTGTTACTTGGTGTAAGTGTGTGTCTTTGTTACTTGGTGTCAGTGTATGTCGGTGTTACTTGGTGTAAGTGTGTGTCTGTGTTACTGGGTATCAGTGTATGTCTTTGATACTTGGTGTAAGTTTGTGTCTCTGTTACTGGGTGCCAGTGTATGTCTTTGTTACTTGGTGTCAGTGTATGTCTTTGTTACTTGGTGTCAGTGTGTGTCTGTGTTACTTGGTGTAAGTGTGTGTCTTTGTTACTTGGTGTCCGTGTGTGTCTGTGTTACTGGGTGTCAGTTTATGTCTTTGTTACTTGGTGTCAGTGTATGTCTTTGTTACTTGGTGTAGTTTAGTTTCGTTTGTTTAGTTTAGAGATACAGCACTGAAACAGGCCCTTCGGCCCACCGAGTCTGTGCCGACCATCAACCAACCATTTATACTAATCCTGCACGAATCCCACATTCCAATAACATCCCCACCGGTCCCTTTATATTTCCCTAACACTTCCCTATATTAGAGGCAATTTATGATGGCCAATTAACCTATCAAACTGCAAGTCTTTGGCATGTGGGAGAAAACCGGAGCAGCCGGAGGAAACCCACGCAGACACAGGGAGAACTTGCAAACTCCGCACAGGCAGTACCCAGAATCGAACCCGGGTCGCTGGAGCTGTGAGGCTGCAGTGCTAACCACTGCGCCACTGTGCCGCCCAAGTGTGTGTGTGTGTTCCTGGGTGTCAGTTTATGTCTTTGTTAATTGGTGTCAGTGTATGTCTTTGTTACTTGGTGTAAGTGTGTGTCTGTGTTACTGGATATCAGTGTATGTCTTTGTTACTTGGTGTAAGTGTGTGTCTGTGTTCCTGGGTATCAGTGTATGTCTTTGTTACTTGGCGTAAGTTTCTGTCTGTGTTACTGGGTATCAGTGTATGTCTTTGTAACTTGGTGTCAGTCTATGTCTTTGTTACTTGGTGTAAGTGTATGTCTTAGTTACTTGGTGTCCGTGTGTGTCTGTGTTACTGGGTGTCAGTGTATGTCTTTGTTACTTGGTGTCAATGTATGTCTTTGTTACTTGGCGTAAGTGTGTGTCTGTGTTACTGGGTATCAATGTCTGTCTTTGTTACTTGTTGTAAGTGTGTGTTTGTGTTACTGGGTATCAGTGTATGTCTTTGTTACTTGGTGTCAGTGTATGTCTGTGCTACTTGGTGTAAGTGTGTGTCTGTGTTACTGGGTATCAGTGTATGTCTTTGATACTTGGTGTAAGTTTGTTTCTCTGTTACTGGGTATCAGTGTATGTCTTTGTTACTTGGTGTAAGTGTGTGTCTGTGTTCCTGGGTATCAGTGTATGTCTTTGTTACTTGGTGTAAGTTTGTGTCTGTGTTACTGGGTATCAGTGTATGTCTTTGTAACTTGGTGTCAGTCTATGTCTTAGTTACTTGGTGTCCGTGTGTGTCTGTGTTACTGGGTGTCAGTGTATGTCTTTGTTACTTGGTGTCAATGTATGTCTTTGTTACTTGGCGTAAGTGTGTGTCTGTGTTACTGGGTATCAGTGTCTGTCTTTGTTACTTGTTGTAAGTGTGTGTTTGTGTTACTGGGTATCAGTGTATGTCTTTGTTACTTGGTGTCAGTGTATGTCTGTGCTACTTGGTGTAAGTGTGTGTCTGTGTTACTGGGTATCAGTGTATGTCTTTGATACTTGGTGTAAGTTTGTTTCTCTGTTACTGGGTATCAGTGTATGTCTTTGTTACTTGGTGTCAGTGTATGTCTTTGTTACTTGGTGTAAGTGTGTGTCTGTGTTACTGGGTGTCAGTGTTTGTCTGTGTTACTTGGTGTCAGTGTGTATCTTTGTTACTTGGTGTCCGTGTGTGTCTGTGTTACTGGGTGTCAGTTTATGTCTTTGTTACTTGGTGTCAGTGTATGTCTTTGTTCCTTGGTGTAAGTGTGTGTCTGTGTTACTGGGTGTCAGTTTATGTCTTTGTTACTTGGTGTCAGTCTATGTCTTTGTTACTTGGTGTAAGTGTGTGTCTGTGTTACTGGATATCAGTGTATGTCTTTGTTACTTGGTGTCAGTGTATGTCTGTGCTACTTGGTGTAACTGTGTGTCTGTGTTACTGGGTATCAGTGTATGTCTTTGTTACTTGGTGTAAGTTTGTGTCTGTGTTACTGGTTATCAGTGTTTGTCTTTGTTACTTGGTGTCAGTGTATGTCTTTGTTACTTGGTGTAAGTGTATGTCTTTGTTACTTGGTGTCAGTGTATGTCTTTGCTTCTTGGTGTAAGTGTGTGTCTGTGTTACTGGGTGTCAGTGTGTGTCTGTATTACTTGGTGTAAGTGTGTGTCTTTGTTAATTGGTGTCCGTGTGTGTCTGTGTTACTGGGTGTCAGTGTATGACTTTGTTACGTGGTGTAAGTGTGTGTCTTTGTTACTTGGTGTCAGTGTATGTCTTTGTTACTTTGTGTAAGAGTGTGCCTGTGTTACTGGGTATCAGTGTATGTCTTTGTTACTTGGTGTCAGTGTATGTCGGTGTTACTTGGTGTAAGTGTGTGTCTGTGATACTGGGTATCAGTGTCTGTCTTTGTTACTTTGTGTAAGAGTTTGTCTGTGTTACTGGGTATCAGTGTATGTCTTTGTTACTTGGTGTCAGTGTATGTCTGTGTTACTTGGTGTAAGTGTGTGTCTTTGTTACTTGGTGTCCGTGTTACTGGGTGCCAGTGTATGTCTTTGTTACTTGGTGTCAGTGTATGTCTTTGTTACTTGGTGTAAGTGTATGTCTTTGTTACTTGGTGTCAGTGTGTGTCTGTGTTACTTGGTGTAAGTGTGTGTCTTTGTTACTTGGTGTCCGTGTGTGTCTGTGATACTGGGTGTCAGTTTATGTCTTTGTTACTTGGTGTCAGTGTCTGTCTTTGTTACTTGGTGTAGTTTAGTTTAGTTTGTTTAGTTTAGAGATACAGCACTGAAACAGGCCCTTCGGCCCACCGAGTCTGTGCCGACCATCAACCAACCATTTATACTAATCCTGCACGAATCCCACATTCCAATAACATCCCCACCGGTCCCTTTATATTTCCCTACCACTTCCCTATATTAGGGGCAATTTATGATGGCCAATTAACCTATCAACCTGCAAGTCTTTGGCATGTGGGAGAAAACCGGAGCACCCGGAGGAAACCCACGCAGACACAGGGAGAACTTGCAAACTCCGCACAGGCAGTACCCAGAATCGAACCCGGGTCGCTGGAGCTGTGAGGCTGCAGTGCTAACCACTGCGCCACTGTGCCGCCCAAGTGTGTGTGTGTGTTCCTGGGTGTCAGTGTATGTCTTTGTTACTTGGTGTAAGTGTGTGTCTGTGTTACTGGATATCAGTGTATGTCTTTGTTACTTGGTGTAAGTGTGTGTCTGTGTTCCTGGGTATCAGTGTATGTCTTTGTTACTTGGTGTAAGTTTCTGTCTGTGTTACTGGGTATCAGTGTATGTCTTTGTAACTTGGTGTCAGTCTATGTCTTTGTTACTTGGTGTAAGTGTATGTCTTAGTTACTTGGTGTCAATGTATGTCTTTGTTACTTGGCGTAAGTGTGTGTCTGTGTTACTGGGTATCAGTGTCTGTCTTTGTTACTTGTTGTAAGTGTGTGTTTGTGTTACTGGGTATCAGTGTATGTCTTTGTTACTTGGTGTCAGTGTATGTCTGTGCTACTTGGTGTAAGTGTGTGTCTGTGTTACTGGGTATCAGTGTATGTCTTTGATACTTGGTGTAAGTTTGTTTCTCTGTTACTGGGTATCAGTGTATGTCTTTGTTACTTGGTGTAAGTGTGTGTCTGTGTTCCTGGGTATCAGTGTATGTCTTTGTTACTTGGTGTAAGTTTGTGTCTGTGTTACTGGGTATCAGTGTATGTCTTTGTAACTTGGTGTCAGTCTATGTCTTAGTTACTTGGTGTCCGTGTGTGTCTGTGTTACTGGGTGTCAGTGTATGTCTTTGTTACTTGGCGTAAGTGTGTGTCTGTGTTACTGGGTATCAGTGTCTGTCTTTGTTACTTGTTGTAAGTGTGTGTTTGTGTTACTGGGTATCAGTGTATGTCTTTGTTACTTGGTGTCAGTGTATGTCTGTGCTACTTGGTGTAAGTGTGTGTCTGTGTTACTGGGTATCAGTGTATGTCTTTGATACTTGGTGTAAGTTTGTTTCTCTGTTACTGGGTATCAGTGTATGTCTTTGTTACTTGGTGTCAGTGTATGTCTTTGTTACTTGGTGTAAGTGTGTGTCTGTGTTACTGGGTGTCAGTGTTTGGCTGTGTTACTTGGTGTCAGTGTGTATCTTTGTTACTTGGTGTCCGTGTGTGTCTGTGTTACTGGGTGTCAGTTTATGTCTTTGTTACTTGGTGTCAGTGTATGTCTTTGTTCCTTGGTGTAAGTGTGTGTCTGTGTTACTGGGTGTCAGTTTATGTCTTTGTTACTTGGTGTCAGTCTATGTCTTTGTTACTTGGTGTAAGTGTGTGTCTGTGTTCCTGGGTATCAGTGTATGTCTTTGTTACTTGGTGTAAGTTTGTGTCTGTGTTACTGGTTATCAGTGTTTGTCTTTGTTACTTGGTGTCAGTGTATGTCTTTGTTACTTGGTGTAAGTGTATGTCTTTGTTACTTGGTGTCAGTGTATGTCTTTGCTTCTTGGTGTAAGTGTGTGTCTGTGTTACTGGGTGTCAGTGTGTGTCTGTATTACTTGGTGTAAGTGTGTGTCTTTGTTAATTGGTGTCCGTGTGTGTCTGTGTTACTGGGTGTCAGTGTATGACTTTGTTACGTGGTGTAAGTGTGTGTCTTTGTTACTTGGTGTCAGTGTATGTCTTTGTTACTTTGTGTAAGAGTGTGCCTGTGTTACTGGGTATCAGTGTATTTCTTTGTTACTTGGTGTCAGTGTATGTCGGTGTTACTTGGTGTAAGTGTGTGTCTGTGATACTGGGTATCAGTGTCTGTCTTTGTTACTTTGTGTAAGAGTTTGTCTGTGTTACTGGGTATCAGTGTATGTCTTTGTTACTTGGTGTCAGTGTATGTCTGTGTTACTTGGTGTAAGTGTGTGTCTTTGTTACTTGGTGTCCGTGTTACTGGGTATCAGTGTATGTCTTTGATACTTGGTGTAAGTTTGTGTCTCTGTTACTGGGTGCCAGTGTATGTCTTTGTTACTTGGTGTCAGTGTATGTCTTTGTTACTTGGTGTAAGTGTATGTCTTTGTTACTTGGTGTCCGTGTGTGTCTGTGTTACTGGGTGTCAGTTTATGTCTTTGTTACTTGGTGTCAGTGTATGTCTTTGTTCCTTGGTGTAAGTGTGTGTCTGTGTTACTGGGTGTCAGTTTATGTCTTTGTTACTTGGTGTCAGTCTATGTCTTTGTTACTTGGTGTATGTGTGTGTCTGTGTTACTGGATATCAGTGTATGTCTTTGTTACTTGGTGTCAGTGTATGTCTGTGCTACTTGGTGTAACTGTGTGTCTGTGTTACTGGGTATCAGTGTATGTCTTTGTTACTTGGTGTAAGTTTGTGTCTGTGTTACTGGTTATCAGTGTTTGTCTTTGTTACTTGGTGTCAGTGTATGTCTTTGTTACTTGGTGTAAGTGTATGTCTTTGTTACTTGGTGTCAGTGTATGTCTTTGCTTCTTGGTGTAAGTGTGTGTCTGTGTTACTGGGTGTCAGTGTGTGTCTGTATTACTTGGTGTAAGTGTGTGTCTTTGTTAATTGGTGTCCGTGTGTGTCTGTGATACTGGGTGTCAGTGTATGACTTTGTTACATGGTGTAAGTGTGTGTCTTTGTTACTTGGTGTCAGTGTATGTCTTTGTTACTTTGTGTAAGAGTGTGCCTGTGTTACTGGGTATCAGTGTATTTCTTTGTTACTTTGTGTAAGAGTTTGTCTGTGTTACTGGGTATCAGTGTATGTCTTTGTTACTTGGTGTCAGTGTATGTCTGTGTTACTTGGTGTAAGTGTGTGTCTTTGTTACTTGGTGTCCGTGTGACTGGGTATCAGTGTATGTCTTTGATACTTGGTGTAATTTTGTGTCTCTGTTACTGGGTGCCAGTGTATGTCTTTGTTACTTGGTGTCAGTGTATGTCTTTGTTACTTGGTGTAAGTGTATGTCTTTGTTACTTGGTGTCAGTGTATGTCTTTGCTACTTGGTGTAAGTGTGTGTCTGTGTTACTGGGTGTCAGTGTGTGTCTGTATTACTTGGTGTAAGTGTGTGTCTTTGTTAATTGGTGTCCGTGTGTGTCTGTGTTACTGGGTATCAGTGTATGTCTTTGATACTTGGTGTAAGTTTGTGTCTCTGTTACTGGGTGCCAGTGTATGTCTTTGTTACTTGGTGTCAGTGTATGTCTTTGTTACTTGGTGTAAGTGTATGTCTTTGTTACTTGGTGTCAGTGTGTGTCTGTGTTACTTGGTGTAAGTGTGTGTCTTTGTTACTTGGTGTCCGTGTGTGTCTGTGTTACTGGGTGTCAGTTTATGTCTTTGTTACTTGGTGTCAGTGTATGTCTTTGTTACTTGGTGTAGTTTAGTTTCGTTTGTTTAGTGATACAGCACTGAAACAGGCCCTTCGGCCCACCGAGTCTGTGCCGACCATCAACCAACCATTTATACTAATCCTGCACGAATCCCACATTCCAATAACATCCCCACCGGTCCCTTTATATTTCCCTACCACTTCCCTATATTAGGGGCAATTTATGATGGCCAATTAACCTATCAACCTGCAAGTCTTTGGCATGTGGGAGAAAACCGGAGCACCCGGAGGAAACCCACGCAGACACAGGGAGAACTTGCAAACTCCGCACAGGCAGTACCCAGAATCGAACCCGGGTCGCTGGAGCTGTGAGGCTGCAGTGCTAACCACTGCGCCACTGTGCCGCCCAAGTGTGTGTGTGTGTGTGTTCCTGGGTGTCAGTTTATGTCTTTGTTACTTGGTGTCAGTGTATGTCTTTGTTACTTGGTGTCAGTGTATGTCTTTGTTACTTGGTGTCAATGTATGTCTTTGTTACTTGGCGTAAGTGTGTGTCTGTGTTACTGGGTATCAGTGTCTGTCTTTGTTACTTGTTGTAAGTGTGTGTTTGTGTTACTGGGTATCAGTGTATGTCTTTGTTACTTGGTGTCAGTGTATGTCTGTGCTACTTGGTGTAAGTGTGTGTCTGTGTTACTGGGTATCAGTGTATGTCTTTGATACTTGGTGTAAGTTTGTTTCTCTGTTACTGGGTATCAGTGTATGTCTTTGTTACTTGGTGTCAGTGTATGTCTTTGTTCCTTGGTGTAAGTGTGTGTCTGTGTTACTGGGTGTCAGTTTATGTCTTTGTTACTTGGTGTCAGTCTATGTCTTTGTTACTTGGTGTAAGTGTGTGTCTGTGTTACTGGGTATCAGTGTATTTCTTTGTTACTTGGTGTCAGTGTATGTCTGTGCTACTTGGTGTAACTGTGTGTCTGTGTTACTGGGTATCAGTGTATGTCTTTGTTACTTGGTGTAAGTTTGTGTCTGTGTTACTGGTTATCAGTGTATGTCTTTGTTACTTGGTGTCAGTGTATGTCTTTGTTACTTGGTGTAAGTGTATGTCTTTGTTACTTGGTGTCAGTGTATGTCTTTGCTACTTGGTGTAAGTGTGTGTCTGTGTTACTGGGTGTCAGTGTGTGTCTGTATTACTTGGTGTAAGTGTGTGTCTTTGTTAATTGGTGTCAGTGTGTGTCTGTGTTACTGGGTGTCAGTGTATGACTTTGTTACTTGGTGTAAGTGTGTGTCTTTGTTACTTGGTGTCAGTGTATGTCTTTGTTACTTTGTGTAAGAGTGTGTCTGTGTTACTGGGTATCAGTGTATTTCTTTGTTACTTGGTGTCAGTGTATGTCGGTGTTACTTGGTGTAAGTGTGTGTCTGTGATACTGGGTATCAGTGTCTGTCTTTGTTACTTTGTGTAAGAGTTTGTCTGTGTTACTGGGTATCAGTGTATGTCTTTGTTACTTGGTGTCAGTGTATGTCTGTGTTACTTGGTGTAAGTGTGTGTCTTTGTTACTTGGTGTCCGTGTGTGTCTGTGTTACTGGGTATCAGTGTACGTCTTTGATGCTTGGTGTAAGTTTGTGTCTCTGTTTCTGGGTTCCAGTGTATGTCTTTGTTACTTGGTGTCAGTGTATGTCTTTGTTACTTGGTGTAAGTGTATGTCTTTGTTACTTGTTGTCAGTGTGTGTCTGTGTTACTTGGTGTAAGTGTGTGTCTTTGTTACTTGGTGTCCGTGTGTGTCTGTGTTACTGGGTGTCAGTTTATGTCTTTGTTACTTGGTGTCAGTGTATGTCTTTGTTACTTGGTGTAGTTTAGTTTCGTTTGCTTAGGTTAGAGATACAGCACTGAAACAGGCCCTTCGGCCCACCGAGTCTGTGCCGACCATCAACCAACCATTTATACTAATCCTGCACGAATCCCACATTCCAATAACATCCCCACCGGTCCCTTTATATTTCCCTACCACTTCCCTATATTAGGGGCAATTTATGATGGCCAATTAACCTATCAACCTGCAAGTCTTTGGCATGTGGGAGAAAACCGGAGCACCCGGAGGAAACCCACGCAGACACAGGGAGAACTTGCAAACGCCGCACAGGCAGTACCCAGAATCGAATCCGGGTCGCTGGAGCTGTGAGGCTGCAGTGCTAACCACTGCGCCACTGTGCCGCCCAAGTGTGTGTGTGTGTTCCTGGGTGTCAGTTTATGTCTTTGTTACTTGGTGTCAGTGTATGTCTTTGTTACTTGGTGTAAGTGTATGTCTTAGTTACTTGGTGTCCGTGTGTGTCTGTGTTACTGGGTGTCAGTGTATGTCTTTGTTACTTGGTGTCAATGTATGTCTTTGTTACTTGGCGTAAGTGTGTGTCTGTGTTACTGGGTATCAGTGTCTGTCTTTGTTACTTGTTGTAAGTGTGTGTTTGTGTTACTGGGTATCAGTGTATGTCTTTGTTACTTGGTGTCAGTGTATGTCTGTGCTACTTGGTGTAAGTGTGTGTCTGTGTTACTGGGTATCAGTGTATGTCTTTGATACTTGGTGTAAGTTTGTTTCTCTGTTACTGGGTATCAGTGTATGTCTTTGTTACTTGGTGCCAGTGTATGTCTTTGTTCCTTGGTGTAAGTGTGTGTCTGTGTTACTGGGTGTCAGTTTATGTCTTTGTTACTTGGTGTCAGTCGATGTCTTTGTTACTTGGTGTAAGTGTGTGTCTGTGTTACTGGGTATCAGTGTATGTCTTTGTTACTTGGTGTCAGTGTATGTCTGTGCTACTTGGTGTAACTGTGTGTCTGTGTTACTGGGTATCAGTGTATGTCTTTGTTACTTGGTGTCAGTTTGTGTCTGTGTTACTGGTTATCAGTGTATGTCTTTGTTACTTGGTGTCAGTGTATGTCTTTGTTACTTGGTGTAAGTGTATGTCTTTGTTACTTGGTGTCAGTGTATGTCTTTGCTACTTGGTGTAAGTGTGTGTCTGTGTTACTGGGTGTCAGTGTGTGTCTGTATTACTTGGTGTAAGTGTGTGTCTTTGTTAATTGGTGTCCGTGTGTGTCTGTGTTACTGGGTGTCAGTGTATGACTTTGTTACTTGGTGTAAGTGTGTTTCTTTGTTACTTGGTGTCAGTGTATGTCTTTGTTAATTTGTGTAAGAGTGTGTCTGTGTTACTGGGTATCAGTGTATTTCTTTGTTACTTGGTGTCAGTGTATGTCGGTGTTACTTGGTGTAAGTGTGTGTCTGTGATACTGGGTATCAGTGTCTGTCTTTGTTACTTTGTGTAAGAGTTTGTCTGTGTTACTGGGTATCAGTGTATGTCTTTGTTACTTGGTGTCAGTGTATGTCTGTGTTACTTGGTGTAAGTGTGTGTCTTTGTTACTTGGTGTCCGTATGTGTCTGTGTTACTGGGTATCAGTGTATGTCTTTGATGCTTGGTGTACGTTTGTGTCTCTGTTACTGGGTGCCATTGTATGTCTCTGTTACTTGGTGTCAGTGTATGTCTTTGTTACTTGGTGTAAGTGTATGTCTTTGTTACTTGGTGTCAGTGTGTGTCTGTGTTACTTGGTGTAAGTGTGTGTCTTTGTTACTTGGTGTCCGTGTGTGTCTGTGTTACTGGGTGTCAGTTTATGTCTTTGTTACTTGGTGTCAGTGTATGTCTTTGTTACTTGGTGTAGTTTAGTTTCGTTTGCTTAGTTTAGAGATACAGCACTGAAACAGGCCCTTCGGCCCACCGAGTCTGTGCCGACCATCAACCAACCATTTATACTAATCCTGCACGAATCCCACATTCCAATAACATCCCCACCGGTCCCTTTATATTTCCCTACCACTTCCCTATATTAGGGGCAATTTATGATGGCCAATTAACCTATCAACCTGCAAGTCTTTGGCATGTGGGAGAAAACCGGAGCACCCGGAGGAAACCCACGCAGACACAGGGAGAACTTGCAAACGCCGCACAGGCAGTACCCAGAATCGAATCCGGGTCGCTGGAGCTGTGAGGCTGCAGTGCTAACCACTGCGCCACTGTGCCGCCCAAGTGTGTGTGTGTGTTCCTGGGTGTCAGTTTATGTCTTTGTTACTTGGTGTCAGTGTATGTCTTTGTTACTTGGTGTAAGTGTATGTCTTAGTTACTTGGTGTCCGTGTGTGTCTGTGTTACTGGGTGTCAGTGTATGTCTTTGTTACTTGGTGTCAATGTATGTCTTTGTTACTTGGCGTAAGTGTGTGTCTGTGTTACTGGGTATCAGTGTCTGTCTTTGTTACTTGTTGTAAGTGTGTGTTTGTGTTACTGGGTATCAGTGTATGTCTTTGTTACTTGGTGTCAGTGTATGTCTGTGCTACTTGGTGTAAGTGTGTGTCTGTGTTACTGGGTATCAGTGTATGTCTTTGATACTTGGTGTAAGTTTGTTTCTCTGTTACTGGGTATCAGTGTATGTCTTTGTTACTTGGTGTCAGTGTATGTCTTTGTTCCTTGGTGTAAGTGTGTGTCTGTGTTACTGGGTGTCAGTTTATGTCTTTGTTTCTTGGTGTCAGTCGATGTCTTTGTTACTTGGTGTAAGTGTGTGTCTGTGTTACTGGGTATCAGTGTATGTCTTTGTTACTTGGTGTCAGTGTATGTCTGTGCTACTTGGTGTAACTGTGTGTCTGTGTTACTGGGTATCAGTGTATGTCTTTGTTACTTGGTGTCAGTTTGTGTCTGTGTTACTGGTTATCAGTGTATGTCTTTGTTACTTGGTGTCAGTGTATGTCTTTGTTACTTGGTGTAAGTGTATGTCTTTGTTACTTGGTGTCAGTGTATGTCTTTGCTACTTGGTGTAAGTGTGTGTCTGTGTTACTGGGTGTCAGTGTGTGTCTGTATTACTTGGTGTAAGTGTGTGTCTTTGTTAATTGGTGTCCGTGTGTGTCTGTGTTACTAGGTGTCAGTGTATGACTTTGTTACTTGGTGTAAGTGTGTGTCTTTGTTACTTGGTGTCAGTGTATGTCTTTGTTACTTTGTGTAAGAGTGTGTCTGTGTTACTGGGTATCAGTGTATTTCTTTGTTACTTGGTGTCAGTGTATGTCGGTGTTACTTGGTGTAAGTGTGTGTCTGTGATACTGGGTATCAGTGTCTGTCTTTGTTACTTTGTGTAAGAGTTTGTCTGTGTTACTGGGTATCAGTGTATGTCTTTGTTACTTGGTGTCAGTGTATGTCTGTGTTACTTGGTGTAAGTGTGTGTCTTTGTTACTTGGTGTCCGTGTGTGTCTGTGTTACTGGGTATCAGTGTATGTCTTTGATAATTGGTGTAAGTTTGTGTCTCTGTTACTGGGTGCCAGTGTATGTCTTTGTTACTTGGTGTCAGTGTATGTCTTTGTTACTTGGTGTCAGTGTGTGTCTGTGTTACTTGGTGTAAGTGTGTGTCTTTGTTACTTGGTGTCCGTGTGTGTCTGTGTTACTGGGTGTCAGTTTATGTCTTTGTTACTTGGTGTCAGTGTATGTCTTTGTTACTTGGTGTCAGTGTATGTCTTTGTTACTTGGTGTAGTTTAGTTTCGTTTGTTTAGTTTAGAGATACAGCACTGAAACAGGCCCTTCGGCCCACCGAGTCTGTGCCGACCATCAACCAACCATTTATACTAATCCTGCACGAATCCCACATTCCAATAACATCCCCACCGGTCCCTTTATATTTCCCTAACACTTCCCTATATTAGAGGCAATTTATGATGGCCAATTAACCTATCAACCTGCAAGTCTTTGGCATGTGGGAGAAAACCGGAGCACCCGGAGGAAACCCACGCAGACACAGGGAGAACTTGCAAACTCCGCACAGGCAGTACCCAGAATCGAACCCGGGTCGCTGGAGCTGTGAGGCTGCAGTGCTAACCACTGCGCCACTGTGCCGCCCAAGTGTGTGTGTGTGTTCCTGGGTGTCAGTTTATGTCTTTGTTACTTGGTGTCAGTGTATGTCTTTGTTACTTGGTGTAAGTGTGTGTCTGTGTTACTGGATATCAGTGTATGTCTTTGTCACTTGGTGTAAGTGTGTGTCTGTGTTCCTGGGTATCATTGTATGTCTTTGTTACTTGGCGTAAGTTTCTGTCTGTGTTACTGGGTATCAGTGTATGTCTTTGTAACTTGGTGTCAGTCTATGTCTTTGTTACTTGGTGTAAGTGTATGTCTTAGTTACTTGGTGTCCGTGTGTGTCTGTGTTACTGGGTGTCAGTGTATGTCTTTGTTACTTGGTGTCAATGTATGTCTTTGTTACTTGGCGTAAGTGTGTGTCTGTGTTACTGGGTATCAATGTCTGTCTTTGTTACTTGTTGTAAGTGTGTGTTTGTGTTACTGGGTATCAGTGTATGTCTTTGTTACTTGGTGTCAGTGTATGTCTGTGCTACTTGGTGTAAGTGTGTGTCTGTGTTACTGGGTATCAGTGTATGTCTTTGATACTTGGTGTAAGTTTGTTTCTCTGTTACTGGGTATCAGTGTATGTCTTTGTTACTTGGTGTAAGTGTGTGTCTGTGTTCCTGGGTATCAGTGTATGTCTTTGTTACTTGGTGTAAGTTTGTGTCTGTGTTACTGGGTATCAGTGTATGTCTTTGTAACTTGGTGTCAGTCTATGTCTTAGTTACTTGGTGTCCGTGTGTGTCTGTGTTACTGGGTGTCAGTGTATGTCTTTGTTACTTGGTGTCAATGTATGTCTTTGTTACTTGGCGTAAGTGTGTGTCTGTGTTACTGGGTATCAGTGTCTGTCTTTGTTACTTGTTGTAAGTGTGTGTTTGTGTTACTGGGTATCAGTGTATGTCTTTGTTACTTGGTGTCAGTGTATGTCTGTGCTACTTGGTGTAAGTGTGTGTCTGTGTTACTGGGTATCAGTGTATGTCTTTGATACTTGGTGTAAGTTTGTTTCTCTGTTACTGGGTATCAGTGTATGTCTTTGTTACTTGGTGTCAGTGTATGTCTTTGTTACTTGGTGTAAGTGTGTGTCTGTGTTACTGGGTGTCAGTGTTTGTCTGTGTTACTTGGTGTCAGTGTGTATCTTTGTTACTTGGTGTCCGTGTGTGTCTGTGTTACTGGGTGTCAGTTTATGTCTTTGTTACTTGGTGTCAGTGTATGTCTTTGTTCCTTGGTGTAAGTGTGTGTCTGTGTTACTGGGTGTCAGTTTATGTCTTTGTTACTTGGTGTCAGTCTATGTCTTTGTTACTTGGTGTAAGTGTGTGTCTGTGTTACTGGATATCAGTGTATGTCTTTGTTACTTGGTGTCAGTGTATGTCTGTGCTACTTGGTGTAACTGTGTGTCTGTGTTACTGGGTATCAGTGTATGTCTTTGTTACTTGGTGTAAGTTTGTGTCTGTGTTACTGGTTATCAGTGTTTGTCTTTGTTACTTGGTGTCAGTGTATGTCTTTGTTACTTGGTGTAAGTGTATGTCTTTGTTACTTGGTGTCAGTGTATGTCTTTGCTTCTTGGTGTAAGTGTGTGTCTGTGTTACTGGGTGTCAGTGTGTGTCTGTATTACTTGGTGTAAGTGTGTGTCTTTGTTAATTGGTGTCCGTGTGTGTCTGTGTTACTGGGTGTCAGTGTATGACTTTGTTACGTGGTGTAAGTGTGTGTCTTTGTTACTTGGTGTCAGTGTATGTCTTTGTTACTTTGTGTAAGAGTGTGCCTGTGTTACTGGGTATCAGTGTATGTCTTTGTTACTTGGTGTCAGTGTATGTCGGTGTTACTTGGTGTAAGAGTTTGTCTGTGTTACTGGGTATCAGTGTATGTCTTTGTTACTTGGTGTCAGTGTATGTCTGTGTTACTTGGTGTAAGTGTGTGTCTTTGTTACTTGGTGTCCGTGTTACTGGGTATCAGTGTATGTCTTTGATACTTGGTGTAAGTTTGTGTCTCTGTTACTGGGTGCCAGTGTATGTCTTTGTTACTTGGTGTCAGTGTATGTCTTTGTTACTTGGTGTAAGTGTATGTCTTTGTTACTTGGTGTCAGTGTGTGTCTGTGTTACTTGGTGTAAGTGTGTGTCTTTGTTACTTGGTGTCCGTGTGTGTCTGTGATACTGGGTGTCAGTTTATGTCTTTGTTACTTGGTGTCAGTGTCTGTCTTTGTTACTTGGTGTAGTTTAGTTTAGTTTGTTTAGTTTAGAGATACAGCACTGAAACAGGCCCTTCGGCCCACCGAGTCTGTGCCGACCATCAACCAACCATTTATACTAATCCTGCACGAATCCCACATTCCAATAACATCCCCACCGGTCCCTTTATATTTCCCTACCACTTCCCTATATTAGGGGCAATTTATGATGGCCAATTAACCTATCAACCTGCAAGTCTTTGGCATGTGGGAGAAAACCGGAGCACCCGGAGGAAACCCACGCAGACACATGGAGAACTTGCAAACTCCGCACAGGCAGTACCCAGAATCGAACCCGGGTCGCTGGAGCTGTGAGGCTGCAGTGCTAACCACTGCGCCACTGTGCCGCCCAAGTGTGTGTGTGTGTTCCTGGGTGTCAGTGTATGTCTTTGTTACTTGGTGTCAGTGTATGTCTTTGCTACTTGGTGTAAGTGTGTGTCTGTGTTACTGGGTGTCAGTGTTTGTCTGTGTTACTTGGTGTCAGTGTGTATCTTTGTTCCTTGGTGTAAGTGTGTGTCTGTGTTACTGGGTGTCAGTTTATGTCTTTGTTACTTGGTGTCAGTCTATGTCTTTGTTACTTGGTGTAAGTGTGTGTCTGTGTTACTGGATATCAGTGTATGTCTTTGTTACTTGGTGTCAGTGTATGTCTGTGCTACTTGGTGTAACTGTGTGTCTGTGTTACTGGGTATCAGTGTATGTCTTTGTTACTTGGTGTAAGTTTGTGTCTGTGTTACTGGTTATCAGTGTTTGTCTTTGTTACTTGGTGTCAGTGTATGTCTTTGTTACTTGGTGTAAGTGTATGTCTTTGTTACTTGGTGTCAGTGTATGTCTTTGCTTCTTGGTGTAAGTGTGTGTCTGTGTTACTGGGTGTCAGTGTGTGTCTGTATTACTTGGTGTAAGTGTGTGTCTTTGTTAATTGGTGTCCGTGTGTGTCTGTGTTACTGGGTGTCAGTGTATGACTTTGTTACGTGGTGTAAGTGTGTGTCTTTGTTACTTGGTGTCAGTGTATGTCTTTGTTACTTTGTGTAAGAGTGTGCCTGTGTTACTGGGTATCAGTGTATGTCTTTGTTACTTGGTGTCAGTGTATGTCGGTGTTACTTGGTGTAAGTGTGTGTCTGTGATACTGGGTATCAGTGTCTGTCTTTGTTACTTTGTGTAAGAGTTTGTCTGTGTTACTGGGTATCAGTGTATGTCTTTGTTACTTGGTGTCAGTGTATGTCTGTGTTACTTGGTGTAAGTGTGTGTCTTTGTTACTTGGTGTCCGTGTTACTGGGTATCAGTGTATGTCTTTGATACTTGGTGTAAGTTTGTGTCTCTGTTACTGGGTGCCAGTGTATGTCTTTGTTACTTGGTGTCAGTGTATGTCTTTGTTACTTGGTGTAAGTGTATGTCTTTGTTACTTGGTGTCAGTGTGTGTCTGTGTTACTTGGTGTAAGTGTGTGTCTTTGTTACTTGGTGTCCGTGTGTGTCTGTGATACTGGGTGTCAGTTTATGTCTTTGTTACTTGGTGTCAGTGTCTGTCTTTGTTACTTGGTGTAGTTTAGTTTAGTTTGTTTAGTTTAGAGATACAGCACTGAAACAGGCCCTTCGGCCCACCGAGTCTGTGCCGACCATCAACCAACCATTTATACTAATCCTGCACGAATCCCACATTCCAATAACATCCCCACCGGTCCCTTTATATTTCCCTACCACTTCCCTATATTAGGGGCAATTTATGATGGCCAATTAACCTATCAACCTGCAAGTCTTTGGCATGTGGGAGAAAACCGGAGCACCCGGAGGAAACCCACGCAGACACAGGGAGAACTTGCAAACTCCGCACAGGCAGTACCCAGAATCGAACCCGGGTCGCTGGAGCTGTGAGGCTGCAGTGCTAACCACTGCGCCACTGTGCCGCCCAAGTGTGTGTGTGTGTTCCTCGGTGTCAGTGTATGTCTTTGTTACTTGGTGTCAGTGTATGTCTTTGCTACTTGGTGTAAGTGTGTGTCTGTGTTACTGGGTGTCAGTGTTTGTCTGTGTTACTTGGTGTCAGTGTGTATCTTTGTTCCTTGGTGTAAGTGTGTGTCTGTGTTACTGGGTGTCAGTTTATGTCTTTGTTACTTGGTGTCAGTCTATGTCTTTGTTACTTGGTGTAAGTGTGTGTCTGTGTTACTGGATATCAGTGTATGTCTTTGTTACTTGGTGTCAGTGTATGTCTGTGCTACTTGGTGTAACTGTGTGTCTGTGTTACTGGGTATCAGTGTATGTCTTTGTTACTTGGTGTAAGTTTGTGTCTGTGTTACTGGTTATCAGTGTTTGTCTTTGTTACTTGGTGTCAGTGTATGTCTTTGTTACTTGGTGTAAGTGTATGTCTTTGTTACTTGGTGTCAGTGTATGTCTTTGCTTCTTGGTGTAAGTGTGTGTCTGTGTTACTGGGTGTCAGTGTGTGTCTGTATTACTTGGTGTAAGTGTGTGTCTTTGTTAATTGGTGTCCGTGTGTGTCTGTGTTACTGGGTGTCAGTGTATGACTTTGTTACGTGGTGTAAGTGTGTGTCTTTGTTACTTGGTGTCAGTGTATGTCTTTGTTACTTTGTGTAAGAGTGTGCCTGTGTTACTGGGTATCAGTGTATGTCTTTGTTACTTGGTGTCAGTGTATGTCGGTGTTACTTGGTGTAAGTGTGTGTCTGTGATACTGGGTATCAGTGTCTGTCTTTGTTACTTTGTGTAAGAGTTTGTCTGTGTTACTGGGTATCAGTGTATGTCTTTGTTACTTGGTGTCAGTGTATGTCTGTGTTACTTGGTGTAAGTGTGTGTCTTTGTTACTTGGTGTCCGTGTTACTGGGTATCAGTGTATGTCTTTGATACTTGGTGTAAGTTTGTGTCTCTGTTACTGGGTGCCAGTGTATGTCTTTGTTACTTGGTGTCAGTGTATGTCTTTGTTACTTGGTGTAAGTGTATGTCTTTGTTACTTGGTGTCAGTGTGTGTCTGTGTTACTTGGTGTAAGTGTGTGTCTTTGTTACTTGGTGTCCGTGTTACTGGGTATCAGTGTATGTCTTTGATACTTGGTGTAAGTTTGTGTCTCTGTTACTGGGTGCCAGTGTATGTCTTTGTTACTTGGTGTCAGTGTATGTCTTTGTTACTTGGTGTAAGTGTATGTCTTTGTTACTTGGTGTCAGTGTGTGTCTGTGTTACTTGGTGTCAGTGTCTGTCTTTGTTACTTGGTGTAGTTTAGTTTAGTTTGTTTAGTTTAGAGATACAGCACTGAAACAGGCCCTTCGGCCCACCGAGTCTGTGCCGACCATCAACCAACCATTTATACTAATCCTGCACGAATCCCACATTCCAATAACATCCCCACCGGTCCCTTTATATTTCCCTACCACTTCCCTATATTAGGGGCAATTTATGATGGCCAATTAACCTATCAACCTGCAAGTCTTTGGCATGTGGGAGAAAACCGGAGCACCCGGAGGAAACCCACGCAGACACAGGGAGAACTTGCAAACTCCGCACAGGCAGTACCCAGAATCGAACCCGGGTCGCTGGAGCTGTGAGGCTGCAGTGCTAACCACTGCGCCACTGTGCCGCCCAAGTGTGTGTGTGTGTTCCTGGGTGTCAGTGTATGTCTTTGTTACTTGGTGTAAGTGTGTGTCTGTGTTACTGGATATCAGTGTATGTCTTTGTTACTTGGTGTAAGTGTGTGTCTGTGTTCCTGGGTATCAGTGTATGTCTTTGTTACTTGGTGTAAGTTTCTGTCTGTGTTACTGGGTATCAGTGTATGTCTTTGTAACTTGGTGTCAGTCTATGTCTTTGTTACTTGGTGTAAGTGTATGTCCTGGTTACTTGGTGTCCGTTTGTGTCTGTGTTACTGGGTGTCAGTGTATGTCTTTGTTACTTGGTGTCAATGTATGTCTTTGTTACTTGGCGTAAGTGTGTGTCTGTGTTACTGGGTATCAGTGTCTGTCTTTGTTACTTGTTGTAAGTGTGTGTTTGTGTTACTGGGTATCAGTGTATGTCTTTGTTACTTGGTGTCAGTGTATGTCTGTGCTACTTGGTGTAAGTGTGTGTCTGTGTTACTGGGTATCAGTGTATGTCTTTGATACTTGGTGTAAGTTTGTTCCTCTGTTACTGGGTATCAGTGTATGTCTTTGTTACTTGGTGTAAGTGTGTGTCTGTGTTCCTGGGTATCAGTGTATGTCTTTGTTACTTGGTGTAAGTTTGTGTCTGTGTTACTGGGTATCAGTGTATGTCTTTGTAACTTGGTGTCAGTCTATGTCTTAGTTACTTGGTGTCCGTGTGTGTCTGTGTTACTGGGTGTCAGTGTATGTCTTTGTTACTTGGCGTAAGTGTGTGTCTGTGTTACTGGGTATCAGTGTCTGTCTTTGTTACTTGTTGTAAGTGTGTGTTTGTGTTACTGGGTATCAGTGTATGTCTTTGTTACTTGGTGTCAGTGTATGTCTGTGCTACTTGGTGTAAGTGTGTGTCTGTGTTACTGGGTATCAGTGTATGTCTTTGATACTTGGTGTAAGTTTGTTTCTCTGTTACTGGGTATCAGTGTATGTCTTTGTTACTTGGTGTCAGTGTATGTCTTTGTTACTTGGTGTAAGTGTGTGTCTGTGTTACTGGGTGTCAGTGTTTGTCTGTGTTACTTGGTGTCAGTGTGTATCTTTGTTACTTGGTGTCCGTGTGTGTCTGTGTTACTGGGTGTCAGTTTATGTCTTTTATACTTGGTGTCAGTGTATGTCTTTCTTCCTTGGTGTAAGTGTGTGTATGTGTTACTGGGTGTCAGTTTATGTCTTTGTTACTTGGTGTCAGTCTATGTCTTTGTTACTTGGTGTAAGTGTGTGTCTGTGTTCCTGGGTATCAGTGTATGTCTTTGTTACTTGGTGTAAGTTTGTGTCTGTGTTACTGGTTATCAGTGTTTGTCTTTGTTACTTGGTGTCAGTGTATGTCTTTGTTACTTGGTGTAAGTGTATGTCTTTGTTACTTGGTGTCAGTGTATGTCTTTGCTTCTTGGTGTAAGTGTGTGTCTGTGTTACTGGGTGTCAGTGTGTGTCTGTATTACTTGGTGTAAGTGTGTGTCTTTGTTAATTGGTGTCCGTGTGTGTCTGTGTTACTGGGTGTCAGTGTATGACTTTGTTACGTGGTGTAAGTGTGTGTCTTTGTTACTTGGTGTCAGTGTATGTCTTTGTTACTTTGTGTAAGAGTGTGCCTGTGTTACTGGGTATCAGTGTATGTCTTTGTTACTTGGTGTCAGTGTATGTCGGTGTTACTTGGTGTAAGTGTGTGTCTGTGATACTGGGTATCAGTGTCTGTCTTTGTTACTTTGTGTAAGAGTTTGTCTGTGTTACTGGGTATCAGTGTATGTCTTTGTTACTTGGTGTCAGTGTATGTCTGTGTTACTTGGTGTAAGTGTGTGTCTTTGTTACTTGGTGTCCGTGTTACTGGGTATCAGTGTATGTCTTTGATACTTGGTGTAAGTTTGTGTCTCTGTTACTGGGTGCCAGTGTATGTCTTTGTTACTTGGTGTCAGTGTATGTCTTTGTTACTTGGTGTAAGTGTATGTCTTTGTTACTTGGTGTCAGTGTGTGTCTGTGTTACTTGGTGTAAGTGTGTGTCTTTGTTACTTGGTGTCCGTGTTACTGGGTATCAGTGTATGTCTTTGATACTTGGTGTAAGTTTGTGTCTCTGTTACTGGGTGCCAGTGTATGTCTTTGTTACTTGGTGTCAGTGTATGTCTTTGTTACTTGGTGTAAGTGTATGTCTTTGTTACTTGGTGTCAGTGTGTGTCTGTGTTACTTGGTGTCAGTGTCTGTCTTTGTTACTTGGTGTAGTTTAGTTTAGTTTGTTTAGTTTAGAGATACAGCACTGAAACAGGCCCTTCGGCCCACCGAGTCTGTGCCGACCATCAACCAACCATTTATACTAATCCTGCACGAATCCCACATTCCAATAACATCCCCACCGGTCCCTTTATATTTCCCTACCACTTCCCTATATTAGGGGCAATTTATGATGGCCAATTAACCTATCAACCTGCAAGTCTTTGGCATGTGGGAGAAAACCGGAGCACCCGGAGGAAACCCACGCAGACACAGGGAGAACTTGCAAACTCCGCACAGGCAGTACCCAGAATCGAACCCGGGTCGCTGGAGCTGTGAGGCTGCAGTGCTAACCACTGCGCCACTGTGCCGCCCAAGTGTGTGTGTGTGTTCCTGGGTGTCAGTGTATGTCTTTGTTACTTGGTGTAAGTGTGTGTCTGTGTTACTGGATATCAGTGTATGTCTTTGTTACTTGGTGTAAGTGTGTGTCTGTGTTCCTGGGTATCAGTGTATGTCTTTGTTACTTGGTGTAAGTTTCTGTCTGTGTTACTGGGTATCAGTGTATGTCTTTGTAACTTGGTGTCAGTCTATGTCTTTGTTACTTGGTGTAAGTGTATGTCCTGGTTACTTGGTGTCCGTTTGTGTCTGTGTTACTGGGTGTCAGTGTATGTCTTTGTTACTTGGTGTCAATGTATGTCTTTGTTACTTGGCGTAAGTGTGTGTCTGTGTTACTGGGTATCAGTGTCTGTCTTTGTTACTTGTTGTAAGTGTGTGTTTGTGTTACTGGGTATCAGTGTATGTCTTTGTTACTTGGTGTCAGTGTATGTCTGTGCTACTTGGTGTAAGTGTGTGTCTGTGTTACTGGGTATCAGTGTATGTCTTTGATACTTGGTGTAAGTTTGTTCCTCTGTTACTGGGTATCAGTGTATGTCTTTGTTACTTGGTGTAAGTGTGTGTCTGTGTTCCTGGGTATCAGTGTATGTCTTTGTTACTTGGTGTAAGTTTGTGTCTGTGTTACTGGGTATCAGTGTATGTCTTTGTAACTTGGTGTCAGTCTATGTCTTAGTTACTTGGTGTCCGTGTGTGTCTGTGTTACTGGGTGTCAGTGTATGTCTTTGTTACTTGGCGTAAGTGTGTGTCTGTGTTACTGGGTATCAGTGTCTGTCTTTGTTACTTGTTGTAAGTGTGTGTTTGTGTTACTGGGTATCAGTGTATGTCTTTGTTACTTGGTGTCAGTGTATGTCTGTGCTACTTGGTGTAAGTGTGTGTCTGTGTTACTGGGTATCAGTGTATGTCTTTGATACTTGGTGTAAGTTTGTTTCTCTGTTACTGGGTATCAGTGTATGTCTTTGTTACTTGGTGTCAGTGTATGTCTTTGTTACTTGGTGTAAGTGTGTGTCTGTGTTACTGGGTGTCAGTGTTTGTCTGTGTTACTTGGTGTCAGTGTGTATCTTTGTTACTTGGTGTCCGTGTGTGTCTGTGTTACTGGGTGTCAGTTTATGTCTTTTATACTTGGTGTCAGTGTATGTCTTTCTTCCTTGGTGTAAGTGTGTGTATGTGTTACTGGGTGTCAGTTTATGTCTTTGTTACTTGGTGTCAGTCTATGTCTTTGTTACTTGGTGTAAGTGTGTGTCTGTGTTCCTGGGTATCAGTGTATGTCTTTGTTACTTGGTGTAAGTTTGTGTCTGTGTTACTGGTTATCAGTGTTTGTCTTTGTTACTTGGTGTCAGTGTATGTCTTTGTTACTTGGTGTAAGTGTATGTCTTTGTTACTTGGTGTCAGTGTATGTCTTTGCTTCTTGGTGTAAGTGTGTGTCTGTGTTACTGGGTGTCAGTGTGTGTCTGTATTACTTGGTGTAAGTGTGTGTCTTTGTTAATTGGTGTCCGTGTGTGTCTGTGTTACTGGGTGTCAGTGTATGACTTTGTTACGTGGTGTAAGTGTGTGTCTTTGTTACTTGGTGTCAGTGTATGTCTTTGTTACTTTGTGTAAGAGTGTGCCTGTGTTACTGGGTATCAGTGTATTTCTTTGTTACTTGGTGTCAGTGTATGTCGGTGTTACTTGGTGTAAGTGTGTGTCTGTGATACTGGGTATCAGTGTCTGTCTTTGTTACTTTGTGTAAGAGTTTGTCTGTGTTACTGGGTATCAGTGTATGTCTTTGTTACTTGGTGTCAGTGTATGTCTGTGTTACTTGGTGTAAGTGTGTGTCTTTGTTACTTGGTGTCCGTGTTACTGGGTATCAGTGTATGTCTTTGATACTTGGTGTAAGTTTGTGTCTCTGTTACTGGGTGCCAGTGTATGTCTTTGTTACTTGGTGTCAGTGTATGTCTTTGTTACTTGGTGTAAGTGTATGTCTTTGTTACTTGGTGTCCGTGTGTGTCTGTGTTACTGGGTGTCAGTTTATGTCTTTGTTACTTGGTGTCAGTGTATGTCTTTGTTCCTTGGTGTAAGTGTGTGTCTGTGTTACTGGGTGTCAGTTTATGTCTTTGTTACTTGGTGTCAGTCTATGTCTTTGTTACTTGGTGTAAGTGTGTGTCTGTGTTACTGGATATCAGTGTATGTCTTTGTTACTTGGTGTCAGTGTATGTCTGTGCTACTTGGTGTAACTGTGTGTCTGTGTTACTGGGTATCAGTGTATGTCTTTGTTACTTGGTGTAAGTTTGTGTCTGTGTTACTGGTTATCAGTGTTTGTCTTTGTTACTTGGTGTCAGTGTATGTCTTTGTTACTTGGTGTAAGTGTATGTCTTTGTTACTTGGTGTCAGTGTATGTCTTTGCTTCTTGGTGTAAGTGTGTGTCTGTGTTACTGGGTGTCAGTGTGTGTCTGTATTACTTGGTGTAAGTGTGTGTCTTTGTTAATTGGTGTCCGTGTGTGTCTGTGATACTGGGTGTCAGTGTATGACTTTGTTACATGGTGTAAGTGTGTGTCTTTGTTACTTGGTGTCAGTGTATGTCTTTGTTACTTTGTGTAAGAGTGTGCCTGTGTTACTGGGTATCAGTGTATTTCTTTGTTACTTTGTGTAAGAGTTTGTCTGTGTTACTGGGTATCAGTGTATGTCTTTGTTACTTGGTGTCAGTGTATGTCTGTGTTACTTGGTGTAAGTGTGTGTCTTTGTTACTTGGTGTCCGTGTGACTGGGTATCAGTGTATGTCTTTGATACTTGGTGTAATTTTGTGTCTCTGTTACTGGGTGCCAGTGTATGTCTTTGTTACTTGGTGTCAGTGTATGTCTTTGTTACTTGGTGTAAGTGTATGTCTTTGTTACTTGGTGTCAGTGTGTGTCTGTGTTACTTGGTGTAAGTGTGTGTCTTTGTTACTTGGTGTCCGTGTTACTGGGTGTCAGTTTATGTCTTTGTTACTTGGTGTCAGTGTATGTCTTTGTTACTTGGTGTAAGTGTGTGTCTGTGTTACTGGGTGTCAGTGTTTGTCTGTGTTACTTGGTGTAAGTGTGTATCTTTGTTACTTGGTGTCCGTGTGTGTCTGTGTTACTGGGTGTCAGTTTATGTCTTTGTTTTTTGGTGTAAGTGTGTGTCTGTGTTACTGGGTGTCAGTTTATGTCTTTGTTACTTGGTGTCAGTCTATGTCTTTGTTACTTGGTGTAAGTGTATGTCTGTGCTACTTGGTGTAACTGTGTCTCTGTGTTACTGGGTATCAGTGTATGTCTTTGTTACTTGGTGTAAATTTGTGTCTGTGTTACTGGTTATCAGTGTATGTCTTTGTTACTTGGTGTCAGTGTATGTCTTTGTTACTTGGTGTAAGTGTATGTCTTTGTTACTTGGTGTCAGTGTATGTCTTTGCTACTTGGTGTAAGTGTGTGTCTGTGTTACTGGGTATCAGTGTATGTCTTTGTTACTTGGTGTAAGTTTGTGTCTGTGTTACTGGTTATCAGTGTATGTCTTTGTTACTTGGTGTCAGTGTATGTCTTTGTTACTTGGTGTAAGTGTATGCCTTTGTTACTTGATGTCAGTGTATGTCTTTGCTACTTGGTGTAAGTGTGTGTCTGTGTTACTGGGTATCAGTGTATGTCTTTGTTACTTGATGTAAGTTTGTGTCTGTGTGACTGGTTATCAGTGTATGTCTTTGTTACTTGGTGTCAGTGTATGTCTTTGTTACTTGGTGTAAGTGTATGCCTTTGTTACTTGGTGTCAGTGTATGTCTTTGCTACTTGGTGTAAGTGTGTGTCTTTGTTAAATGGTGTCCGTGTGTGTCTGTGTTCCTGGGTATCAGTGTATTTCTTTGTTACTTGGAGTCAGTGTATGTCGGTGTTACTTGGTGTAAGTGTGTGTCTGTGTTACTGGGTATCAGTGTATGTCTTTGATACTTGGTGTAGGTTTGTGTCTCTGTTACTGGGTGTCAGTGTATGTCTTTGTTACTTGGTGTAAGTGTATGTCTTTGTTACTTGGTGTCCGTGTGTGTCTGTGTTACTGGGTGTCAGTTTATGTCTTTGTTACTTGGTGTAGTTTAGTTTAGTTGAGAGATACAGCACTGAAACAGGCCCTTCGGCCCACCGAGTCTGTGCCAACCATCAACCAACCAATTATACTAATCCTACACGAATCCCACATTCCAATAACATCCCCACCGGCCCCTTAATATTTCCCTACCACTTCCCTATATTAGGGGCAATTTATGATGGCCAATTAACCTATCAACCTGCAAGTCTTTGGCATGTGGGAGGAAACCGGAGCACCCGGAGGAAACCCACGCAGACACAGGGAGAACATGCAAACTCAGCACAGGCAGTACCCAGAATCGAACCCGGGTCGCTGGAGCTGTGAGGCTGCAGTGCTAACCACTGCGCCACTGTGCCGCCCAAGTTTGTGTGTGTGTTCCTGGGTGTCAGTTTATGTCTTTGTTACTTGGTGTCAGTGTATGTCTTTGTTACTTGGTGTAAGTGTGTGTCTGTGTTACTGGATATCAGTGTATGTCTTTGTTTCTTGGTGTCAGTCTATGTCTTTGTTACTTGGTGTAAGTGTATGTCTTTGTTACTTGGTGTCCGTGTGTGTCTGTGTTACTGGGTGTCAGTGTATGTCTTTGTTACTTGGTGTCAATGTATGTCCTTGTTACTTGGTGTAAGTGTGTGTCTGTGTTACTGGGATCAGTGTCTGTCTTTGTTACTTGTTGTAAGTGTGTGTTTGTGTTACTGGGTATCAGTGTATGTCTTTGTTACTTTGTGTCAGTGTATGTCTGTGCTACTTGGTGTAAGTGTGTGTCTGTGTTACTGGGTATCAGTGTATGTCTTTGATACTTGGTGTAAGTTTGTGTCTCTGTTACTGGGTATCAGTGTATGTCTTTGTTACTTGGTGTCAGTGTATGTCTTTGTTACATGGTGTAAGTGTGTGTCTGTGTTACTGGGTGTCAGTGTTTGTCTGTGTTACTTGGTGTAAGTGTGTATCTTTGTTACTTGGTGTCCGTGTGTGTCTGTGTTACTGGGTGTCAGTTTATGTCTTTGTTACTTGGTGTCAGTGTATGTCTTTGTTTTTTGGTGTAAGTGTGTGTCTGTGTTACTGGGTGTCAGTTTATGTCTTTGTTACTTGGTGTCAGTCTATGTCTTTGTTACTTGGTGAAAGTGTATGTCTGTGCTACTTGGTGTAACTGTGTGTCTGTGTTACTGGGTATCAGTGTATGTCTTTGTTACTTGGTGTAAGTTTGTGTCTGTGTTACTGGTTATCAGTGTATGTCTTTGTTACTTGATGTCAGTGTATGTCTTTGTTACTTGGTGTAAGTGTATGTCTTTGTTACTTGATGTCAGTGTATGTCTTTGCTACTTGGTGTAAGTGTGTGTCTGTGTTACTGGGTATCAGTGTATGTCTTTGTTACTTGGTGTAAGTTTGTGTCTGTGTGACTGGTTATCAGTGTATGTCTTTGTTACTTGGTGTCAGTGTATGTCTTTGTTACTTGGTGTAAGTGTATGCCTTTGTTACTTGGTGTCAGTGTATGTCTTTGCTACTTGGTGTAAGTGTGTGTCTTTGTTAAATGGTGTCCGTGTGTGTCTGTGTTCCTGGGTATCAGTGTATTTCTTTGTTACTTGGAGTCAGTGTATGTCGGTGTTACTTGGTGTAAGTGTGTGTCTGTGTTACTGGGTATCAGTGTATGTCTTTGATACTTGGTGTAGGTTTGTGTCTCTGTTACTGGGTGTCAGTGTATGTCTTTGTTACTTGGTGTAAGTGTATGTCTTTGTTACTTGGTGTCCGTGTGTGTCTGTGTTACTGGGTGTCAGTTTATGTCTTTGTTACTTGGTGTAGTTTAGTTTAGTTGAGAGATACAGCACTGAAACAGGCCCTTCGGCCCACCGAGTCTGTGCCAACCATCAACCAACCAATTATACTAATCCTACACGAATCCCACATTCCAATAACATCCCCACCGGCCCCTTAATATTTCCCTACCACTTCCCTATATTAGGGGCAATTTATGATGGCCAATTAACCTATCAACCTGCAAGTCTTTGGCATGTGGGAGGAAACCGGAGCACCCGGAGGAAACCCACGCAGACACAGGGAGAACATGCAAACTCAGCACAGGCAGTACCCAGAATCGAACCCGGGTCGCTGGAGCTGTGAGGCTGCAGTGCTAACCACTGCGCCACTGTGCCGCCCAAGTTTGTGTGTGTGTTCCTGGGTGTCAGTTTATGTCTTTGTTACTTGGTGTCAGTGTATGTCTTTGTTACTTGGTGTAAGTGTGTGTCTGTGTTACTGGATATCAGTGTATGTCTTTGTTTCTTGGTGTCAGTCTATGTCTTTGTTACTTGGTGTAAGTGTATGTCTTTGTTACTTGGTGTCCGTGTGTGTCTGTGTTACTGGGTGTCAGTGTATGTCTTTGTTACTTGGTGTCAATGTATGTCCTTGTTACTTGGTGTAAGTGTGTGTCTGTGTTACTGGGATCAGTGTCTGTCTTTGTTACTTGTTGTAAGTGTGTGTTTGTGTTACTGGGTATCAGTGTATGTCTTTGTTACTTTGTGTCAGTGTATGTCTGTGCTACTTGGTGTAAGTGTGTGTCTGTGTTACTGGGTATCAGTGTATGTCTTTGATACTTGGTGTAAGTTTGTGTCTCTGTTACTGGGTATCAGTGTATGTCTTTGTTACTTGGTGTCAGTGTATGTCTTTGTTACATGGTGTAAGTGTGTGTCTGTGTTACTGGGTGTCAGTGTTTGTCTGTGTTACTTGGTGTAAGTGTGTATCTTTGTTACTTGGTGTCCGTGTGTGTCTGTGTTACTGGGTGTCAGTTTATGTCTTTGTTACTGGTGTAAGTGTGTGTCTGTGTTACTGGGTGTCAGTTTATGTCTTTGTTACTTGGTGTCAGTCTATCTCTTTGTTACTTGGTGTAAGTGTGTGTCTGTGTTACTGGATATCAGTGTATGTCTTTGTTACTTGGTGTCAGTGCATGTCTGTGCTACTTGGTGTGACTGTGTGTCTGTGTTACTGGGTATCAGTGTATGTCTTTGTTACTTGGTGTAAGTTTGTGTCTGTGTTACTGGTTATCAGTGTATGTCTTTGTTACTTGGTGTCAGTGTATGTCTTTGTTACTTGTTTTCAGTGTATGTCTTTGTTACTTGGTGTCGTGTATGTCTTTGCTACTTGGTGTAAGTGTGTGTCTGTGTTACTGGGTGTCAGTGTGTCTGTATTACTTGGTGTAAGTGTGTGTCTTTGTTAATTGGTGTCCGTGTGTGTCTGTGTTACTGGGTGTCAGTGTATGACTTTGTTACTTGGTGTCAGTGCATGTCTTTGTTACTTGGTGTAAGTGTGTGTCTGTGTTACTGGGTGTCAGTTTATGTCTTTGTTACTTGGTGTCAGTCTATGTCTTTGTTACTTGGTGTTAGTGTGTTTCTGTGTTACTGGATATCAGTGTATGTCTTTGTTACTTGGTGTCAGTGTATGTCTGTGCTACTTGGTATAACTGTGTGTCTGTGTTACTGGGTATCAGTGTATGTCTTTGTTACTTGGTGTAAGTTTGTGTCTGTGTTACTGGTTATCAGTGTATGTCTTTGTTACTTGGTGTCAGTGTATGTCTTTGTTACTTGGTTTCAGTGTATGTCTTTGTTACTTGGTGTCAGTGTATGTCTTTGCTACTTGGTGTAAGTGTGTGTCTGTGTTACTGGGTATCAGTGTATGTCTTTGTTACTTGGTGTCAGTCTATGTCTTTGTTACTTGGTGTAAGTGTGTGTCTTTGTTACTTGGTGTCAGTGTGTGTCTTTGCTACTTGGTGTAAGTGTGTGTCTGTGTTACTGGGTGTCAGTGTGTGTCTGTATTACTTGGTGTAAGTGTGTGTCTTTGTTACTTGGTGTCCGTGTGTGTCTGTGTTACTGGGTGTCAGTGTATGACTTTGTTACTTGGTGTCAGTGCATGTCTTTGTTACTTGGTGTAAGTGTGTGTCTGTGTTACTGGGAATCAGTGTCTGTCTTTGTTACTTGGCGTAAGGGTGTGTTTGTGTTACTGGGTATCAGTGTATGTCTTTGTTACTTGCTGTCAGTGTATGTCTGTGCTACTTGGTGTCAATGTATGTCTTTGTTACTTGTTGTAAGTGCATGTCTTTGTTACTTGGTGTCAGTGTATGTCTTTGTTACTTGGTGTAAGTGTGTGTCTGTGTTACTGGGTGTCAGTGTGTGTCTGTGTTACTTGGTGTAAGTGTGTGTCTGTGTTACTGGGTATCAGTGTATGTCTTTGTTACTTGGTGTCAATGTATGTCTTTGTTACTTGTTGTAAGTGCATGTCTTTGTTACTTGGTGTCAGTGTATGTCTTTGTTACTTGGTGTAAGTGTGTGTCTGTGTTACTGGGTGTCAGTGTGTGTCTGTGTTACTTGGTGTAAGTGTGTGTCTTTGTTACTTGGTGTCCGTGTGTGTCTGTGTTACTGGGTGTCAGTTTATGTCTTTGTTACTTGATGTCAGTGTATGTCTTTTTTACTTGGTGTACGTGTTTGTCTGTGTTACTGGGTATCAGTGTCTGTCTTTGTTACTTGGTGTAAGTGTGTGTCTGTGTTACTGGGTATCAGTGTATGCCTTTGTAACTTGGTGTCAGTGTATGTCTGTGTTACTTGGTGTAATTGTGTGTCTCTGTTTCTGGGTATCAGTGTATGTCTTTGTGACTTGGTGTCAGTGTATGTCTTTGTTACTGGGTGTCTGTGTGTGTCTTTGTGACTTGGTGTCAGTGTATGTCTTTGTTACTTGGTGTAAGTGTGTGTCTGTGTTACTGGGTATCAGTGTATTTCTTTGTTACTTGGTGTCAGTGTATGTCTGTGTTACATGGTGTAAGTGTGTGTCTGTGTTACTGGGTATCAGTGTATGTCTTTGTTAATTGGTGTAAGTGTGTGCCTGTTATACTGGGTATCAGTGTCTGTCTTTGTTACTTGGTGTAAATGTGTGTCTGTGTTACTGGGTATCAGTGTACTTCTTTGTTACTTGGTGTCAGTGTATGTCTTTGTTACATGGTGTAAGTGTTTGTCTGTGTTACTGGGTATCAGTGTATGTCTTTGTTACTTGGTGTCAGTGCATGTCAAAATACTTGGTGCAAGTGTATGTATTTGTTACTTGGTGTAATTGTCTGTCTTTTTTACTTGATGTCAGTGTATGTCTGTGTTACTTGGTGTAAGTGTGTGTCTTTGTTACTTGGTGTCAGTGTATGTCTTTGTTACTTGATGTAAGTGCATGTCTTTGTTACTTGGTGTCAGTGTATGTCTTTGTTACTTGGTGTAAGTGTGTGTCTGTGTTACTGGGTGTCAGTGTGTGTCTGTGTTACTTGGTGTAAGTGTATGTCTTTGTTACTTGGTGTCAGTGTATGTCTTTGTTACTTGATGTAAGTGCATGTCTTTGTTACTTGGTGTCAGTGTATGTCTTTGTTCCTTGGTGTAAGTGTGTGTCTGTGTTACTGGGTGTCAGTTTATGTCTTTGTTACTTGTTGTAAGTTTGTGTCACTGGTTATCAGTGTATGTCTTTGTTACTTGGTGTCAATGTATGTCTTTGTTACTTGGTGTAAGTGCATGTCTTTGTTACTTGGTGTCAGTGTATGTCTTTGTTACTTGGTGTAAGTGTGTGTCTGTGTTACTGGGTGTCAGTGTGTGTCTGTGTTACTTGGTGTAAGTGTGTGTCTTTGTTACTTGGTGTCCGTGTGTGTCTGTGTTACTGGGTGTCAGTTTATGTCTTTGTTACTTGATGTCAGTGTATGTCTTTTTTACTTGGTGTACGTGTTTGTCTGTGTTACTGGGTATCAGTGTCTGTCTTTGTTACTTGGTGTAAGTGTGTGTCTGTGTTACTGGGTATCAGTGTATGTCTTTGTAACTTGGTGTCAGTGTATGTCTGTGTTACTTGGTGTAATTGTGTGTCTCTGTTTCTGGGTATCAGTGTATGTCTTTGTGACTTGGTGTCAGTGTATGTCTTTGTTACTGGGTGTCTGTGTGTGTCTTTGTGACTTGGTGTCAGTGTATCTCTTTGTTACTTGGTGTAAGTGTGTGTCTGTGTTACTAGGTATCAGTGTATTTCTTTGTTACTTGGTGTCAGTGTATGTTTGTGTTACTTTGTGTAAGTGTGTGTCTGTGTTACTGGGTATCAGTGTATGTCTTTGTTTCTTGGTGTCAGTGTGTGTCTGTTATACTGGGTATCAGTGTCTGTCTTTGTTACTTGGTGTAAGTGTGTGTCTGTGTTACTGGGTATCAGTGTACTTCTTTGTTACTTGGTGTCAGTGTATGTCTTTGTTACATGGTGTAAGTGTGTGTCTGTGTTACTGGGTATCAGTGTATGTCTTTGTTACTTGGTGTCAGTGTATGTCAAAATACTTGGTGCAAGTGTATGTCTTTGTTACTTGGTGTAATTGTCTGTCTTTGTTACTTGGTGTCAGTGTATGTCTGTGTTACTTGGTGTAAGTGTGTGTCTTTGTTACTTGGTGTCAGTGTATGTCTTTGTTACTTGATGTCAGTGTATGTCTGTGTTACTTGGTGTAAGTGTGTGCCTGTGTTGCTGTGTATCAGTGTATGTCTTTGTTACTTGGTGTCATTGTATGTCTGTGTTACTTGGTGTAAGTGTATGTCTGTGTTTCTTGGTGTCAGTGAATGTCTTTGTTACTTGGTATAAGTGTATGTCTTTGTTACTTGGTGTCAGTGTCTGTCTTTGTTACTTGGTGTCTGTGTGTGTCTGTGTTACTGGGTGTCAGTGTCTGTCTTTGTTACTTGGTGTCAGTGTATGTCTGTGTTACGTGGTGTAAGTGTGTGTCTGTGTTACTGGGTATCAGTGTATGTCTTTGTGAGTTGGTGTCAGTGTATGTCTTTGTTGCTGGGTGTCTGGGTGTGTCTTTGTGACTTGGTGTCAGTGTACGTCTTTGTTGCTTGGTGTAAGTGTGTGTCTGTGTTGCTGGGTATCAGTGTATGTCTTTGTTACTTGGTGTCAGTGTTTGTCAGTGTTACCTGGTGGAAGTGTGTGTCTTTGTTACTGGGTATCAGTGTATGTCTTTGTTACTTGGTGTCAGTGTATGTCAGTGTTACTTGGTGTAAGTGTGTGTCTTTGTTACTGGGTATCAGTATATGTCTTTGTTACTTGGTGTCAGTGTATGTCTGTGTTACATGGTGTCAGTGTGTTTGTTTGTGTTACTGGGTGGAGTGTGTGTCTGTGTTACTTGGTGTAAGTGTGTGTCTGTGTTACTTGGTGTCCGTCTGTGTCTGTGTTACTGGGTGTCAGTGTATGTCTTTGTTACTTGGTGTAAGTGTATGTCTTTGTTACATGGTGTCAGTGTATGTCTTTGTTACTTGGTGTAAGTGTGTGTCTGTGTTACTGGGTGTTAGTGTGTGTCTGTGTTATTGGGTATCAGTGTATGTCTTTGTTACTTGGTGTAAGTGTGTGTCTGTGTTACTGGGTATCAGTGTATGTCTTTGTTACTTGGTGTCAGTGTATGTCTGTGTTACTTGGTGTAAGTGTGTGTCTGTGTTATTGGGTATCAGTGTATCTCTTTGTTACTTGGTGTAAGTGTGTGTCTGTGTTACTGGGTATCAGTGTATGTCTTTGTTACTTGGTGTCAGTGTATGTCTTTGTTACTTGGTGTAAGTGTATGTCTTTGTTACTTGGTGTCAGTGTATGACTTTGTTACTTGGTGTAAGTGTGTGTCTGTGTTACTGGGTGTCAGTGTGTGTCTGTGTTACTTGGAGTAAGTGTGTGTCTTTGTTAATTGGTGTCCGTGTGTGTCTGTGTTACTGGGTGTCAGTTTATGTCTTTGTTACTTGGTGTCTGTGTATGTCTTTGTTACTTGGTGTAAGTGTGTGTCTGTGTTACTGGCTATCAGTGTCTGTCTTTGTTACTTGGTGTAAGTGTGTGTCTGTGTTACTGGGTATCAATGTATGTCTTTGTTACTTGGTGTCAGTGTATGTCTGTGTTACTTGGTGAAAGTGTGTGTCTGTGTTACTGGGTATCAGTGTATGTCTTGGTTACTTGGTGTCAGTGTATGTCTTTGATACTTGGTGTAAGTTTGTGTCTCTTTTACTGGGTATCAGTGTATGTCTTTATTACTTGGTGTCAGTGTATGTCATTGTTACTTGGTGAAAGTGTGTGTCTGTGTTACTGGGTGTCAGTGTGTGTCTGTGTTACTTGGTGCAAGTGTGTGTCTGTGTTACTTGGTGTCCGTGTGTGTCTGTGTTACTGGGTGTCAGTTTATGTCTTTGTTACTTGGTGTCAGTGTATGTCTTTGATACTTGGTGTAAGTTTGTGTCTCTTTTACTGGGTATCAGTGTATGTCTTTGTTACTTGGTGTCAGTGTATGTCTTTGTTACTTGGTGAAAGTGTGTGTCTGTGTTACTGGGTGTCAGTGTGTGTCTGTGTTACTTGGTGCAAGTGTGTGTCTGTGTTACTTGGTGTCCGTGTGTGTCTGTGTTACTGGGTGTCAGTTTATGTCTTTGTGACTTGGTGTCAGTGTATGTCTTTGTTACTTGGTGTAAGTGTGTGTCTGTGTTACTGGATATCAGTGTATGTCTTTGTTACTTGGTGTCAGTGTATGTCTGTGCTACTTGGTGTAACTGTGTGTCTGTGTTACTGGGTATCAGTGTATGTCTTTGTTACTTGGTGTAAGTTTGTGTCTGTGTTACTGGTTATCAGTGTATGTCTTTGTTACTTGGTGTCAGTGTATGTCTTTGTTACTTGGTGTAAGTGTATGTCTTTGTTACTTGGTGTCAGTGTATGTCTTTGTTACTTGGTGTAAGTGTGTGTCTGTGTTACTGGGTGTCAGTGTTTGTCTGTGTTACTTGGTGTAAGTGTGTATCTTTGTTACTTGGTGTCCGTGTGTGTCTGTGTTACTGGGTGTCAGTTTATGTCTTTGTTACTTGGTGTAAGTGTGTGTCTGTGTTACTGGGTGTCAGTTTATGTCATTGTTACTTGGTGTCAGTCTATGTCTTTGTTACTTGGTGTAAGTGTGTGTCTGTGTTACTGGATATCAGTGTATGTCTTTGTTACTTGGTGTCAGTGTATGTCTGTGCTACTTGGTGTAACTGTGTGTCTGTGTTACTGGGTATCAGTGTATGTCTTTGTTACTTGGTGTAAGTTTGTGTCTGTGTTACTGGTTATCAGTGTATGTCTTTGTTACTTGGTGTCAGTGTATGTCTTTGTTACTTGGTTTCAGTGTATGTCTTTGTTACTTGGTGTCAGTGTGTGTCTTTGCTACTTGGTGTAAGTGTGTGTCTGTGTTACTGGGTGTCAGTGTGTGTCTGTATTACTTGTTGTAAGTGTGTGTCTTTGTTAATTGGTGTCCGTGTGTGTCTGTGTTACTGGGTGTCAGTGTATGACTTTGTTACTTGGTGTCAGTGCATGTCTTTGTTACTTGGTGTAGGTGTGTGTCTGTGTTACTGGGAATCAGTGTCTGTCTTTGTTACTTGGTGTAAGGGTGTGTTTGTGTTACTGGGTATCAGTGTATGTCTTTGTTACTTGCTGTCAGTGTATGTCTGTGCTACTTGGTGTAAGTTTGTGTCTGTGTTACTGGGTATCAGTGTATGTCTTTGTTACTTGATGTCAATGTATGTCTTTGTTACTTGGTGTAAGTGCATGTCTTTGTTACTTGGTGTCAGTGTATGTCTTTGTTACTTGGTGTAAGTGTGTGTCTGTGTTACTGGGTGTCAGTGTGTGTCTGTGTTACTTGGTGTAAGTGTATGTCTTTGTTACTTGGTGTCCGTGTGTGTCTGTGTTACTGGGTGTCAGTTTATGTCTTTGTTACTTGATGTCAGTGTATGTCTTTTTTACTTGGTGTACGTGTTTGTCTGTGTTACTGGGTATCAGTGTCTGTCTTTGTTACTTGGTGTAAGTGTGTGGCTGTGTTACTGGGTATCAGTGTATGTCTTTGTAACTTGGTGTCAGTGTATGTCTGTGTTACTTGGTGTAATTGTGTGTCTCTGTTTCTGGGTATCAGTGTATGTCTTTGTGACTTGGTGTCAGTGTATGTCTTTGTTACTGGGTGTCTGTGTGTGTCTTTGTGACTTGGTGTCAGTGTATGTCTTTGTTACTTGGTGTAAGTGTGTGTCTGTGTTACTGGGTATCAGTGTATTTCTTTGTTACTTGGTGTCAGTGTATGTCTGTGTTACTTGGTGTAAGTGTGTGTCTGTGTTACTGGGTATCAGTGTATGTCTTTGTTACTTGGTGTAAGTGTGTGTCTGTTATACTGGGTATCAGTGTCTGTCTTTGTTACTTGGTGTAAGTGTGTGTCTGTGTTACTGGGTATCAGTGTACTTCTTTGTTACTTGGTGTCAGTGTATGTCTTTGTTACATGGTGTAAGTGTGTGTCTGTGTTACTGGGTATCAGTGTATGTCTTTGTTACTTGGTGTCAGTGTATGTCAAAATACTTGGTGCAAGTGTATGTCTTTGTTACTTGGTGTAATTGTCTGTCTTTGTTACTTGGTGTCAGTGTATGTCTGTGTTACTTGGTGTAAGTGTGTGTCTTTGTTACTTGGTGTCAGTGTATGTCTTTGTTACTTGATGTCAGTGTATGTCTGTGTTACTTGGTGTAAGTGTGTGCCTGTGTTGCTGTGTATCAGTGTATGTCTTTGTTACTTGGTGTCATTGTATGTCTGTGTTACTTGGTGTAAGTGTATGTCTGTGTTTCTTGGTGTCAGTGAATGTCTTTGTGACTTGGTATAAGTGTATGTCTTTGTTACTTGGTGTCATTGTCTGTCTTTGTTACTTGGTGTCTGTGTGTGTCTGTGTTACTGGGTGTCAGTTTCTGTCTTTGTTACTTGGTGTCAGTGTATGTCTGTGTTACGTGGTGTAAGTGTGTGTCTGTGTTACTGGGTATCAGTGTATGTCTTTGTGAGTTGGTGTCAGTGTATGTCTTTGTTGCTGGGTGTCTGGGTGTGTCTTTGTGACTTGGTGTCAGTGTACGTCTTTGTTGCTTGGTGTAAGTGTGTGTCTGTGTTGCTGGGTATCAGTGTATGTCTTTGTTACTTGGTGTCAGTGTTTGTCAGTGTTACCTGGTGGAAGTGTGTGTCTTTGTTACTGGGTATCAGTGTATGTCTTTGTTACTTGGTGTCAGTGTATGTCAGTGTTACTTGGTGTAAGTGTGTGTCTTTGTTACTGGGTATCAGTATATGCCTTTGTTACTTGGTGTCAGTGTATGTCTGTGTTACATGGTGTCAGTGTGTTTGTTTGTGTTACTGGGTGGAGTGTGTGTCTGTGTTACTTGGTGTAAGTGTGTGTCTGTGTTACTTGGTGTCCGTCTGTGTCTGTGTTACTGGGTGTCAGTGTATGTCTTTGTTACTTGGTGTAAGTGTATGTCTTTGTTACATGGTGTCAGTGTATGTCTTTGTTACTTGGTGTAAGTGTGTGTCTGTGTTACTGGGTGTTAGTGTGTGTCTGTGTTATTGGGTATCAGTGTATGTCTTTGTTACTTGGTGTAAGTGTGTGTCTGTGTTACTGGGTATCAGTGTATGTCTTTGTTACTTGGTGTCAGTGTATGTCTGTGTTACTTGGTGTAAGTGTGTGTCTGTGTTATTGGGTATCAGTGTATCTCTTTGTTACTTGGTGTAAGTGTGTGTCTGTGTTACTGGGTATCAGTGTATGTCTTTGTTACTTGGTGTCAGTGTATGTCTTTGTTACTTGGTGTAAGTGTATGTCTTTGTTACTTGGTGTCAGTGTATGACTTTGTTACTTGGTGTAAGTGTGTGTCTGTGTTACTGGGTGTCAGTGTGTGTCTGTGTTACTTGGAGTAAGTGTGTGTCTTTGTTAATTGGTGTCCGTGTGTGTCTGTGTTACTGGGTGTCAGTTTATGTCTTTGTTACTTGGTGTCTGTGTATGTCTTTGTTACTTGGTGTAAGTGTGTGTCTGTGTTACTGGCTATCAGTGTCTGTCTTTGTTACTTGGTGTAAGTGTGTGTCTGTGTTACTGGGTATCAATGTATGTCTTTGTTACTTGGTGTCAGTGTATGTCTGTGTTACTTGGTGAAAGTGTGTGTCTGTGTTACTGGGTATCAGTGTATGTCTTTGTTACTTGGTGTCCGTGTGTGTCTCTGTTACTGGGTGTCAGTGTATGTCTTTGTTACTTGTTGTCAGTGTATGTCTTTGATACTTGGTGTAAGTTTGTGTCTCTTTTACTGGGTATCAGTGTATGTCTTTGTTACTTGGTGTCAGTGTATGTCTTTGTTACTTGGTGAAAGTGTGTGTCTGTGTTACTGGGTGTCAGTGTGTGTCTGTGTTACTTGGTGCAAGTGTGTGTCTGTGTTACTTGGTGTCCGTGTGTGTCTGTGTTACTGGGTGTCAGTTTATGTCTTTGTTACTTGGTGTCAGTGTATGTCTTTGTTACATGGTGTAAGTGTGTTTCTGTGTTACTGGGTGTCAGTTTATGTCTTTGTTACTTGGTGTCAGTCTTTGTCTTTGTTACTTGGTGTAAGTGTGTGTCTGTGTTACTGGATATCAGTGTATGTCTTTGTTACTTGGTGTCAGTGTATGTCTGTGCTACTTGGTGTAACTGTGTGTGTGTGTTACTGGGTATCAGTGGATGTCTTTGTTACTTGGTGTAAGTTTGTGTCTGTGTTACTGGTTATCAGAGTATGTCTTTGTTACTTGGTGTCAGTGTATGTCTTTGTTACTTGGTGTAAGTGTATGTCTTTGTTACTTGGTGTCAGTGTATGTCTTTGTTACTTGGTGTAAGTGTGTGTCTGTGTTACAGGGTGTCAGTGTGTGTCTGTGTTACTTGGTGTAAGTGTGTGTCTTTGTTACTTGGTGTCCGTGTGTGTCTGTGTTACTGGGTGTCAGTGTATGACTTTGTTACTTGGTGTCAGTGTATGTCTTTGTTACTTGGTGTAAGTGTGTATCTGTGTTACTGGGAATCAGTGTCTGCCTTTGTTACTTGGTGTAAGTGTGTGTCTGTGTTACTGGGTATCAGTGCATGTCTTTGTTACTTGGTGTCAGTGTATGTCTGTGCTACTTGGTGTAAGTGTATGTCTTTGTTACTTGGTGTCAGTGTATGTCTTTGTTACTTGGTGTAAGTGTGTGTCTGTGTTACTGGGTGTCAGTGTGTGTCTGTGTGACTTGGTGTAAGTGTGTTTCTTTGTTACTTGGTGTCCGTGTGTGTCTGTGTTACTGGGTGTCATTTTATGTCTTTGTTACTTGATGTCAGTGTATGTCTTTTTTACTTGGTGTAAGTGCGTGTCTGTGTTACTGGGTATCAGTGTATGTCTTTGTTACTTGGTGTCAGTGTATGTCTGTGTTACTTGGTGTAATTGTGTGTCTCTGTTTCTGGGTATCAGTGTATGTCTTTGTGACTTGGTGTCAGTGTATGTCTTTGTTACTGGGTGTCAGTGTGTGTCTGTGCTACTGGGTATCAGGGTCTGTCTTTGTTACTTGGTGTAAGTGTGTATCTGTGTTACTGGGTATCAGTGTATTTCTTTGTTACTTGGTGTCAGTGTATGTCTTTGTTGCTGGGTGTCAGGGTGTGTCTTTGTGACTGGGTGTCAGTGTACGTCTTTGTTGCTTGGTGTAAGTGTGTGTCTGTGTTGCTGGGTATCAGTGTATGTCTTTGTTACTTGGTGTCAGTGTATGTCAGTGTTACTTGGTGTAATTGTGTGTCTTTGTTACTGGCTATCAGAGTATGTCTTTGTTACTTGGTGTCAGTGTATGTCAGTGTTACTTGGTGTAAGTGTGTGTCTTTGTTACTGGGTATCAGTGTTTGTCTTTGTTACTTGGTGTCAGTGTATGTCTTTGTTACTTGGTGTCAGTGTATGTCTTTGTTACTTGGTGTAAGTGTGTGTCTTTGTTACTGGGTGTCAGTGTGTGTCTGTGTTATTGGGTATCAGTGTATGTCTTTGTTACTTGGTGTAAGTGTGTGTCTGTGTTACTGGGTATCAGTGTATGTCTTTGTTACTTGGTGTCAGTGTATGTCTGTGTTACTTGGTGTAAGTGTGTGTCTGTGTTACTGGGTATCAGTGTATGTCTTTGTTACTTGGTGTCAATGTATGTCTTTGTTACTTGGTGTAAGTGCATGTCTTTGTTACTTGGTGTCAGTGTATGTCTTTGTTACTTGGTGTAAGTGTGTGTCTGTGTTACTGGGTGTCAGTGTGTGTCTGTGTTACTTGGTGTAAGTGTGTGTCTTTGTTACTTGGTGTCCGTGTGTGTCTGTGTTACTGGGTGTCAGTTTATGTCTTTGTTACTTGATGTCAGTGTATGTCTTTTTTACTTGGTGTACGTGTTTGTCTGTGTTACTGGGTATCAGTGTCTGTCTTTGTTACTTGGTGTAAGTGTATGTCTGTGTTACTGGGTATCAGTGTATGTCTTTGTAACTTGGTGTCAGTGTATGTCTGTGTTACTTGGTGTAATTGTGTGTCTCTGTTTCTGGGTATCAGTGTATGTCTTTGTGACTTGGTGTCAGTGTATGTCTTTGTTACTGGGTGTCTGTGTGTGTCTTTGTGACTTGGTGTCAGTGTATGTCTTTGTTACTTGGTGTAATTGTGTGTCTGTGTTACTGGGTTTCAGTGTATTTCTTTGATACTTGGTGTCAGTGTATGTCTGTGTTACTTGGTGTAAGTGTGTGTCTGTGTTACTGGGTATCAGTGTATGTCTTTGTTACTTGGTGTAAGTGTGTGTCTGTTATACTCGGTATCAGTGTCTGTCTTTGTTACTTGGTGTAAGTGTGTGGCTGTGTTACTGGGTATCAGTGTACTTCTTTGTTACTTGGTGTCAGTGTATGTCTTTGTTACATGGTGTAAGTGTGTGTCTGTGTTACTGGGTATCAGTGTATGTCTTTGTTACTTGGTGTCAGTGCATGTCAAAATACTTGGTGCAAGTGTATCTCTTTGTTACTTGGTGTAATTGTCTGTCTTTGTTACTTGGTGTCAGTGTATGTCTGTGTTACTTGGTGTAAGTGTGTGTCTTTGTTACTTGGTGTCAGTGTATGTCTTTGTTACTTGATGTCAGTGTATGTCTGTGTTACTTGGTGTAAGTGTGTGCCTGTGTTGCTGTGTATCAGTGTATGTCTTTGTTACTTGGTGTCATTGTATGTCTGTGTTACTTGGTGTAAGTGTATGTCTGTGTTTCTTGGTGTCAGTGAATGTCTTTGTGACTTGGTATAAGTGTATGTCTTTGTTACTTGGTGTCATTGTCTGTCTTTGTTACTTGGTGTCTGTGTGTGTCTGTGTTACTGGGTGTCAGTTTCTGTCTTTGTTACTTGGTGTCAGTGTATGTCTGTGTTACGTGGTGTAAGTGTGTGTCTGTGTTACTGGGTATCAGTGTATGTCTTTGTGAGTTGGTGTCAGTGTATGTCTTTGTTGCTGGGTGTCTGGGTGTGTCTTTGTGACTTGGTGTCAGTGTACGTCTTTGTTGCTTGGTGTAAGTGTGTGTCTGTGTTGCTGGGTATCAGTGTATGTCTTTGTTACTTGGTGTCAGTGTTTGTCAGTGTTACCTGGTGGAAGTGTGTGTCTTTGTTACTGGGTATCAGTGTATGTCTTTGTTACTTGGTGTCAGTGTATGTCAGTGTTACTTGGTGTAAGTGTGTGTCTTTGTTACTGGGTATCAGTATATGTCTTTGTTACTTGGTGTCAGTGTATGTCTGTGTTACATGGTGTCAGTGTGTTTGTTTGTGTTACTGGGTGGAGTGTGTGTCTGTGTTACTTGGTGTAAGTGTGTGTCTGTGTTACTTGGTGTCCGTCTGTGTTACTGGGTGTCAGTGTATGTCTTTGTTACTTGGTGTAAGTGTATGTCTTTGTTACATGGTGTCAGTGTATGTCTTTGTTACTTGGTGTAAGTGTGTGTCTGTGTTACTGGGTGTTAGTGTGTGTCTGTGTTATTGAGTATCAGTGTATGTCTTTGTTACTTGGTGTAAGTGTGTGTCTGTGTTACTGGGTATCAGTGTATGTCTTTGTTACTTGGTGTCAGTGTATGTCTGTGTTACTTGGTGTAAGTGTGTGTCTGTGTTTTTGGGTATCAGTGTATCTCTTTGTTACTTGGTGTAATGTGTGTCTGTGTTACTGGGTATCAGTGTCTGTCTTTGTTACTTGGTGTCAGTGTATGTCTTTGTTACTTGGTGTAAGTGTATGTCTTTGTTACTTGGTGTCAGTGTATGACTTTGTTACTTGGTGTAAGTGTGTGTCTGTGTTACTGGGTGTCAGTGTGTGTCTGTGTTACTTGGAGTAAGTGTGTGTCTTTGTTAATTGGTGTCCGTGTGTGTCTGTGTTACTGGGTGTCAGTTTATGTCTTTGTTACTTGGTGTCTGTGTATGTCTTTGTTACTTGGTGTAAGTGTGTGTCTGTGTTACTGGCTATCAGTGTCTGTCTTTGTTACTTGGTGTAAGTGTGTGTCTGTGTTACTGGGTATCAATGTATGTCTTTGTTACTTGGTGTCAGTGTATGTCTGTGTTACTTGGTGAAAGTGTGTGTCTGTGTTACTGGGTATCAGTGTATGTCTTTGTTACTTGGTGTCCGTGTGTGTCTCTGTTACTGGGTGTCAGTGTATGTCTTTGTTACTTGGTGTCAGTGTATGTCTTTGATACTTGGTGTAAGTTTGTGTCTCTTTTACTGGGTATCAGTGTATGTCTTTGTTACTTGGTGTCAGTGTATGTCTTTGTTACTTGGTGAAAGTGTGTGTCTGTGTTACTGGGTGTCAGTGTGTGTCTGTGTTACTTGGTGCAAGTGTGTGTCTGTGTTACTTGGTGTCCGTGTGTGTCTGTGTTACTGGGTGTCAGTTTATGTCTTTGTTACTTGGTGTCAGTGTATGTATTTGTTACATGGTGTAAGTGTGTGTCTGTGTTACTGGGTGTCAGTTTATGTCTTTGTTACTTGGTGTCAGTCTTTGTCTTTGTTACTTGGTGTAAGTGTGTGTCTGTGTTACTGGATATCAGTGTATGTCTTTGTTACTTGGTGTAAGTGTATGTCTTTGTTACTTGGTGTCAGTGTATGTCTGTGTGACTTGGTGTAAGTGTGTGTCTGTGTTACAGGGTGTCAGTGTGTGTCTGTGTTACTTGGTGTAAGTGTGTGTCTTTGTGACTTGGTGCCCGTGTGTGTCTGTGTTACTGGGTGTCAGTGTATGACTTTGTTACTTGGTGTCAGTGTATGTCTTTGTTACTTGGTGTAAGTGTGTATCTGTGTTACTGGGAATCAGTGTCTGCCTTTGTTACTTGGTGTAAGTGTGTGTCTGTGTTACTGGGTATCAGTGCATGTCTTTGTTACTTGGTGTCAGTGTATGTCTGTGCTACTTGGTGTAAGTGTATGTCTTTGTTACTTGGTGTCAGTGTATGTCTTTGTTACTTGGTGTAAGTGTGTGTCTGTGTTACTGGGTGTCAGTGTGTGTCTGTGTGACTTGGTGTAAGTGTGTGTCTTTGTTACTTGGTGTCCGTGTGTGTCTGTGTTACTGGGTGTCAGTTTATGTCTTTGTTACTTGATGTCAGTGTATGTCTTTTTTACTTGGTGTAAGTGCGTGTCTGTGTTACTGGGTATCAGTGTATGTCTTTGTTACTTGGTGTCAGTGTATGTCTGTGTTACTTGGTGTAATTGTGTGTCTCTGTTTCTGGGTATCAGTGTATGTCTTTGTGACTTGGTGTCAGTGTATGTCTTTGTTACTGGGTGTCAGTGTGTGTCTGTGCTACTGGGTATCAGGGTCTGTCTTTGTTACTTGGTGTAAGTGTGTATCTGTGTTACTGGGTATCAGTGTATTTCTTTGTTACTTGGTGTCAGTGTATGTCTTTGTTGCTGGGTGTCAGGGTGTGTCTTTGTGACTGGGTGTCAGTGTACGTCTTTGTTGCTTGGTGTAAGTGTGTGTCTGTGTTGCTGGGTATCAGTGTATGTCTTTGTTACTTGGTGTCAGTGTATGTCAGTGTTACTTGGTGTAATTGTGTGTCTTTGTTACTGGCTATGAGTGTATTTCTTTGTTACTTGGTGTCAGTGTATGTCAGTGTTACTTGGTGTAAGTGTGTGTCTTTGTTACTGGGTATCAGTGTATGTCTTTGTTACTTGGTGTCAGTGTATGTCTTTGTTACTTGGTGTAAGTGTATGTCTTTGTTACTTGGTGTCAGTGTATGTCTTTGTTACTTGGTGTAAGTGTGTGTCTTTGTTACTGGGTGTCAGTGTGTGTCTGTGTTATTGGGTATCAGTGTATGTCTTTGTTACTTGGTGTAAGTGTGTGTCTGTGTTACTGGGTATCAGTGTATGTCTTTGTTACTTGGTGTCAGTGTATGTCTGTGTTACTTGGTGTAAGTGTGTGTCTGTGTTATTGGGTATCAGTGTATCTCTTTGTTACTTGGTGTAAGTGTGTGTCTGTGTTACTGGGTATCAGTGTATGTCTTTGTTACTTGGTGTCAGTGTATGTCTTTGTTACTTGGTGTAAGTGTATGTCTTTGTTACTTGGTGTCAGTGTATGTCTTTGTTACTTGGTGTAAGTGTGTGTCTGTGTTACTGGGTGTCAGTGTGTGTCTGTGTTGCTTGGAGCAAGTGTGTGTCTTTGTTAATTGGTGTCCGTGTGTGTCTGTGTTACTGGGTGTCAGTTTATGTCTTTGTTACTTGGTGTCTGTGCATGTCTTTGTTACTTGGTGTAAGTGTGTGTCTGTGTTACTGGGTATCAGTGTCTGTCTTTGTTACTTGGTGTAAGTGTGTGTCTGTGTTACTGGGTATCAATGTATGTCTTTGTTACTTGGTGTCAGTGTATGTCTGTGTTACTTGGTGGTAGTGTGTGTCTTTGTTACTGGGTATCAGTGTATGTCTTTGTTACTTGGTGTCCGTGTGTGTCTGTGTTACTGGGTGTCAGTGTATGTCTTTGTTACTTGGTGTCAGTGTATGTCTTTGTTACTTGGTGTAAGTGTGTGTCTGTGTTACTGGGTATCACTGTCTGTCTTTGTTACTTGTTGTAAGTGTGTGTTTGTGTTACTGGGTATCAGTGTATGTCTTTGTTACTTGGTGTCAGTGTATGTCTGTGCTACTTGGTGTAAGTGTGTGTCTGTGTTACTGGGTATCAGTGTCTGTCTTTGTTACTTGGTGTAAGTGTGTGTCTGTGTTACTGGGTATCAATGTATGTCTTTGTTACTTGGTGTCAGTGTATGTCTGTGTTACTCGGTGGTAGTGTGTGTCTGTGTTACTGGGTATCAGTGTATGTCTTTGTTACTTGGTGTCCGTGTGTGTCTGTGTTACTGGGTGTCAGTGTATGTCTTTGTTACTTGGTGTCAGTGTATGTCTTTGTTACTTGGTGTAAGTGTGTGTCTGTGTTACTGGGTATCAGTGTATGTCTTTGTTACTTGGTGTAAGTGTGTGTCTGTGTTACTGGGTATCAGTGTATTTCTTTGTTACTTGGTGTATGTCTTTGTTACTTGATGTAAGTGTATGTCTTTGTTACTTGGTGTAAGTGTGTGTCTTTGTTAATTGGTGTCCGTGTGTGTCTGTGTTACTGGGTGTCAGTTTATGTCTTTGTTACTTGGTGTCTGTGTATGTCTTTGTTACTTGGTGTAAGTGTGTGTCTGTGTTACTGGGTATCAGTGTCTGTCTTTGTTACTTGGTGTAAGTGTGTGTCTGTGTTACATGGTGTAAGTGTGTGTCTGTGTTACTGGGTATCAGTGTATGTCTTTATTACTTGGTGTAAGTGTGTGTCTGTGTTACTGGGTATCAGTGTATGTCTTTGTTACTTGATGTCAGTGTATGTCTTTGTTACTTGGTGTAAGTGTATGTATTTGTTACTTGGAGTCATTGTTTGTCTTTGTTACTTGGTGTAAGTGTGTGTCTGTGTTACTGGGTGTCAGTGTGTGTCTGTGTTACTTGGTGTAAGTCTGTGTCTTTGTTACTTGGTGTCAGTGTATGTCTTTGTTACTGGGTGTCAGTGTGTGTCTTTGTTACTTGGTGTCAGTGTATGTCTGCGTTACTTGGTGTAAGTGCGTGTCTGTGTGACTGGTTATCAGTGTATGTCTTTGTTACTTGGTGTAAGTGTGTGTCTGTGTTACTGGGTATCAGAGTATGTCTTTGTTACTTGGTGTCAGTGTATGTCTTTGTTACTTGGTGTAAGTATGTGTCTGTGTTACTGGGTGTCAGTGTATGTCTTTGTTACTTGGTGTAAGTGTATGTCTTTGTTACATGGTGTCAGTGTATGTCTTTGTTACTTGGTGTAAGTGTGTGTCTGTGTTACTGGGTGTTAGTGTGTGTCTGTGTTATTGGGTATCAGTGTATGTCTTTGTTACTTGGTGTAAGTGTGTGTCTGTGTTACTGGGTATCAGTGTATGTCTTTGTTACTTGGTGTCAGTGAATGTCTGTGTTACTTGGTGTAAGTGTGTGTCTGTGTTATTGGGTATCAGTGTATCTCTTTGTTACTTGGTGTAAGTGTGTGTCTGTGTTACTGGGTATCAGTTTATGTCTTTGTTACTTGGTGTCAGTGTATGTCTTTGTTACTTGGTGTAAGTGTATGTCTTTGTTACTTGGTGTCAGTGTATGACTTTGTTACTTGGTGTAAGTGTGTGTCTGTGTTACTGGGTGTCAGTGTGTGTCTGTGTTACTTGGAGTAAGTGAGTGTCTTTGTTAATTGGTGTCCGTGTGTGTCTGTGTTACTGGGTGTCAGTTTATGTCTTTGTTACTTGGTGTCTGTGTATGTCTTTGTTACTTGGTGTAAGTGTGTGTCTGTGTTACTGGATATCAGTGTCTGTCTTTGTTACTTGGTGTAAGTGTGTGTCTGTGTTACTGGGTATCAATGTATGTCTTTGTTACTTGGTGTCAGTGTATGTCTGTGTTACTTGGTGAAAGTGTGTGTCTGTGTTACTGGGTATCAGTGTATGTCTTTGTTACTTGGTGTCCGTGTGTGTCTCTGTTACTGGGTGTCAGTGTATGTCTTTGTTACTTGGTGTCAGTGTATGTCTTTGATACTTGGTGTACGTTTGTGTCTCTTTTACTGGGTATCAGTGTATGTCTTTGTTACTTGGTGTCAGTGTATGTCTTTGTTACTTGGTGAAAGTGTGTGTCTGTGTTACTGGGTGTCAGTGTGTGTCTGTGTTACTTGGTGCAATTGTGTGTCTGTGTTACTTGGTGTCCGTGTGTGTCTGTGTTACTGGGTGTCAGTTTATGTCTTTGTTACTTGGTGTCAGTGTATGTCTTTGTTACATGGTGTAAGTGTGTGTCTGTGTTACTGGGTGTCAGTTTATGTCTTTGTTACTTGGTGTCAGTCTTTGTCTTTGTTACTTGGTGTAAGTGTGTGTCTGTGTTACTGGATATCAGTGTATGTCTTTGCTACTTGGTGTCAGTGTATGTCTGTGCTACTTGGTGTAACTGTGTGTCTGTGTTACTGGGTATCAGTGTATGTCTTTGTTACTTGGTGTAAGTTTGTGTCTGTGTTACTGGTTATCAGTGTATGTCTTTGTTACTTGGTGTCAGTGTAAGTCTTTGTTACTTGGTGTAAGTGTATGTCTTTGTTACTTGGTGTCAGTGTATGTCTTTGTTACTTGGCGTAAGTGTGTGTCTGTGTTACAGGGTGTCAGTGTGTGTCTGTGTTACTTGGTGTAAGTGTGTGTCTTTGTTACTTGGTGTCCGTGTGTGTCTGTGTTACTGGGTGTCAGTGTATGACTTTGTTACTTGGTGTCAGTGTATGTCTTTGTTACTTGGTGTAAGTGTGTATCTGTGTTACTGGGAATCAGTGTCTGCCTTTGTTACGTGGTGTAAGTGTGTGTCTGTGTTACTGGGTATCAGTGCATGTCTTTGTTACTTGGTGTCAGTGTATGTCTGTGCTACTTGGTGTAAGTGTATGTCTTTGTTACTTGGTGTCAGTGTATGTCTTTGTTACTTGGTGTAAGTGTGTGTCTGTGTTACTGGGTGTCAGTGTGTGTCTGTGTGACTTGGTGTAAGTGTGTGTCTTTGTTACTTGGTGTCCGTGTGTGTCTGTGTTACTGGGTGTCAGTTTATGTCTTTGTTACTTGATGTCAGTGTATGTCTTTTTTACTTGGTGTAAGTGCGTGTCTGTGTTACTGGGTATCAGTGTATGTCTTTGTTACTTGGTGTCAGTGTATGTCTGTGTTACTTGGTGTAATTGTGTGTCTCTGTTTCTGGGTATCAGTGTATGTCTTTGTGACTTGGTGTCAGTGTATGTCTTTGTTACTGGGTGTCAGTGTGTGTCTGTGCTACTGGGTATCAGGGTCTGTCTTTGTTACTTGGTGTAAGTGTGTATCTGTGTTACTGGGTATCAGTGTATTTCTTTGTTACTTGGTGTCAGTGTATGTCTTTGTTGCTGGGTGTCAGGGTGTGTCTTTGTGACTGGGTGTCAGTGTACGTCTTTGTTGCTTGGTGTAAGTGTGTGTCTGTGTTGCTGGGTATCAGTGTATGTCTTTGTTACTTGGTGTCAGTGTATGTCAGTGTTACTTGGTGTAATTGTGTGTCTTTGTTACTGGCTATCAGTGTATGTCTTTGTTACTTGGTGTCAGTGTATGTCAGTGTTACTTGGTGTAAGTGTGTGTCTTTGTTACTGGGTATCAGTGGATGTCTTTGTTACTTGGTGTCAGTGTATGTCTTTGTTACTTGGTGTAAGTGTATGTCTTTGTTACTTGGTGTCAGTGTATGTCTTTGTTACTTGGTGTAAGTGTGTGTCTTTGTTACTGGGTGTCAGTGTGTGTCTGTGTTATTGGGTATCAGTGCATGTCTTTGTTACTTGGTGTAAGTGTGTGTCTGTGTTACTGGGTATCAGTGTATGTCTTTGTTACTTGGTGTCAGTGTATGTCAGTGTTACTTGGTGTAAGTGTGTGTCTGTGTTATTGGGTATCAGTGTATCTCTTTGTTACTTGGTGTAAGTGTGTGTCTGTGTTACTGGGTATCAGTGTATGTCTTTGTTACTTGGTGTCAGTGTATGTCTTTGTTACTTGGTGTAAGTGTATGTCTTTGTTACTTGGTGTCAGTGTATGTCTTTGTTACTTAGTGTAAGTGTGTGTCTGTGTTACTGGGTGTCAGTGTGTGTCTGTGTTGCTTGGAGCAAGTGTGTGTCTTTGTTAATTGGTGTCCGTGTGTGTCTGTGTTACTGGGTGTCAGTTTATGTCTTTGTTACTTGGTGTCTGTTCATGTCTTTGTTACTTGGTGTAAGTGTGTGTCTGTGTTACTGGGTATCAGTGTCTGTCTTTGTTACTTGGTGTAAGTGTGTGTCTGTGTTACTGTGTATCAATGTATGTCTTTGTTACTTGGTGTCAGTGTATGTCTGTGTTACTTGGTGGTAGTGTGTGTCTGTGTTACTGGGTATCAGTGTATGTCTTTGTTACTTGGTGTCCGTGTGTGTCTGTGTTACTGGGTGTCAGTGTATGTCTTTGTTACTTGGTGTCAGTGTATGTCTTTGTTACTTGGTGTAAGTGTGTGTCTGTGTTACTGGGTATCACTGTCTGTCTTTGTTACTTGTTGTAAGTGTGTGTTTGTGTTACTGGGTATCAGTGTATGTCTTTGTTACTTGGTGTCAGTGTATGTCTGTGCTACTTGGTGTAAGTGTGTGTCTGTGTTACTGGGTATCAGTGTCTGTCTTTGTTACTTGGTGTAAGTGTGTGTCTGTGTTACTGGGTATCAATGTATGTCTTTGTTACTTGGTGTCAGTGTATGTCTGTGTTACTTGGTGGTAGTGTGTGTCTGTGTTACTGGGTATCAGTGTATGTCTTTGTTACTTGGTGTCCGTGTGTGTCTGTGTTACTGGGTGTCAGTGTATGTCTTTGTTACTTGGTGTCAGTGTATGTCTTTGTTACTTGGTGTAAGTGTGTGTCTGTGTTACTGGGTATCAGTGTATGTCTTTGTTACTTGGTGTAAGTGTGTGTCTGTGTTACTGGGTATCAGTGTATTTCTTTGTTACTTGGTGTCAGTGTATGTCTTTGTTACTTGGTGTAAGTGTATGTCTTTGTTACTTGGTGTAAGTGTGTGTCTGTGTTACTGGGTGTCAGTGTGTGGCTGTGTTACTTGGTGTAAGTGTGTGTCTTTGTTAATTGGTGTCCGTGTGTGTCTGTGTTACTGGGTGTCAGTTTATGTCTTTGTTACTTGGTGTCTGTGTATGTCTTTGTTACTTGGTGTAAGTGTGTGTCTGTGTTACTGGGTACCAGTGTCTGTCTTTCTTACTTGGTGTAAGTGTGTGTCTGTGTTACCTGGTGGAAGTGTGTGTCTGTGTTACTGGGTATCAGTGTATGTCTTTATTACTTGGTGTAAGTGTGTGTCTGTGTTACTGGGTATCAGTGTATGTCTTTGTTACTTGATGTCAGTGTATGTCTTTGTTACTTGGTGTAAGTGTATGTATTTGTTACTTGGTGTCATTGTTTGTCTTTGTTACTTGGTGTAAGTGTGTGTCTGTGTTACTGGGTGTCAGTGTGTGTCTGTGTTACTTGGTGTAAGTCTGTGTCTTTGTTACTTGGTGTCAGTGTATGTCTTTGTTACTGGGTGTCAGTGTGTGTCTTTGTTACTTGGTGTCAGTGTATGTCTGCGTTACTTGGTGTAAGTGCGTGTCTGTGTTACTGGTTATCAGTGTATGTCTTTGTTACTTGGTGTAAGTGTGTGTCTGTGTTACTGGGTATCAGAGTATGTCTTTGTTACTTGGTGTCAGTGTATGTCTTTGTTACTTGGTGTAAGTATGTGTCTGTGTTACTGGGTGTCAGTGTGTGTCTGTGTTACTTGGTGTAAGTGTGTGACTTTGTTACTTGCTCTCCGTGTGTGTCTGTGTTACTGGGTGTCAGAGTATGTCTTTGTTACTTGGTGTCAGTGTATGTCTTTGTTAATTGGTGTAAGTGTGTGTCTGTGTTACTGGGTATCAGTGTCTGTCTTTGTTACTTGGTGTAAGAGTGTGTCTGTTTTACTGGGTATCAGTGTATGTCTTTGTTACTTGGTGTCAGTGTATGTCGGTGTTACTTGGTATAAGTGTGTGTCTGTGTTACTGGGTATCAGTGTCTGTCTTTGATACTTGGTGTAAGTTTGTGTCTCTGTTACTGGGTATCAGTGTATGTCTTTGTTACTTGGTGTCAGAGTATCATCACCTCATTCCATGACAATATGAAAGGCACAATTCAACATGGTGGCTCCTCATCAGAGCCCTTTCCTATCCTGAGTGGTGTGAAACAGGGCTGTGTTCTCGCACCCACACTTTTTGGGATTTTCTTCTCCCTGCTGCTTTCACATGCGTTCAAATCCTCTGAAGAAGGAATTTTCCTCCACACAAGATCAGGGGGCAGGTTGTTCAACCTTGCCCGTCTAAGAGCGAAGTCCAAAGTACGGAAAGTCCTCATCAGAGAACTCCTCTTTGCTGACGATGCTGCTTTAACATCTCACACTGAAGAATGCCTGCAGAGTCTCATCGACAGGTTTGCGTCTGCCTGCAATGAATTTGGCCTAACCATCAGCCTCAAGAAAACGAACATCATGGGGCAGGATGTCAGAAATGCTCCATCCATCAATATTGGCGACCACGCTCTGGAAGTGGTTCAAGAGTTCACCTACCTAGGCTCAACTATCACCAGTAACCTGTCTCTAGATGCAGAAATCAACAAGCGCATGGGTAAGGCTTCCACTGCTATGTCCAGACTGGCCAAGAGAGTGTGGGAAAATGGCGCACTGACACGGAACACAAAAGTCCGAGTGTATCAGGCCTGTATCCTCAGTACCTTGCTCTACGGCAGCGAGGCCTGGACAACGTATGCCAGCCAAGAGCGACGTCTCAATTCATTCCATCTTCGCTGCCTTCGGAGAATACTTGGCATCAGGTGGCAGGACTATATCTCCAACACAGAAGTCCTTGAAGCGGCCAACACCCCCAGCTTATACACACTACTGAGTCAGCGGCGCTTGAGATGGCTTGGCCATGTGAGCCGCATGGAAGATGGCAGGATCCCCAAAGACACATTGTACAGCGAGCTCGCCACTGGTATCAGACCCACCGGCCGTCCATGTCTCCGTTATAAAGACGTCTGCAAACGTGACATGAAATCGTGTGACATTGATCACAAGTCGTGGGAGTCAGTTGCCAGCATTCGCCAGAGCTGGCGGGCAGCCATAAAGACAGGGCTAAATTGTGGCGAGTCGAAGAGACTTAGTAGTTGGCAGGAAAAAAGACAGAGGCGCAAGGGGAGAGCCAACTGTGCAACAGCCCCAACAAACAAATTTCTCTGCAGCACCTGTGGAAGAGCCTGTCACTCCAGAATTGGCCTTTATAGCCACTCCAGGCGCTGCTTCACAAACCACTGACCACCTCCAGGCGCGTATCCATTGTCTCTCGAGATAAGGAGGCCCAAAAGAAAGAAAGTGTATGTCTTTGTTACTTGGTGTAAGTGTATGTCTTTGTTACTTGGTGTAAGTGTGTGTCTGTGTTACTGGGCGTCACTGTGTGTCTGTGTTACTTGGTGTAAGAGTGTGTCTTTGTTACTTGGTGTCCGTGTGTGTCTGTGTTGCTGGGTGTCAGTTTATGTCTTTCTTACTTGGTGTCAGTGTATGTCTTTGTTACTTGGTGTAATTGTGTGTCTGTGTTACTGGGTGTCAGTTTATGTCTTTGTTACTTGGTGTCAGTGTATGTCTTTGTTACTTGGTGTAAGTGTGTGTCTGTGTTACTGGATATCAGTGTATGTCTTTGTTACTTGGTGTCAGTGTATGTCTGTGCTAACTGATGTAAGTGTGTGTCTGTGTTCCTGGGTATCAGTGTATGTCTTTGTTACTTGGTGTAAGTTTGTGTCTGTGTTACTGGGTATCAGTGTATGTCTTTGTTACTTGATGTCAGTCTATGTCTTTGTTACATGGTGTAAGTGTATGTCTGTGTTATTGGGTATCAGTATATGTCTTTGTTACTTGGTGTAAGTGTGTGTCTGTGTTACTGGGTGTCAGTTTATGTCTTTGTTACTTGGTGTCAGTGTATGTCTTTGTTACTTGGTGTAAGTGTGTGTCTGTGTTACTGGATATCAGTGTATGTCTTTGTTACTTGGTGTCAGTGTATGTCTGTGCTAACTGATGTAAGTGTGTGTCTGTGTTCCTGGGTATCAGTGTATGTCTTTGTTACTTGGTGTAAGTTTGTGTCTGTGTTACTGGGTATCAGTGTATGTCTTTGTTACTTGGTGTAAGTGTATGTCTTTGTTACTTGGTGTAAGTGTGTGTCTGTGTTATTCGGTATCAGTATATGTCTTTGTTACTTGGTGTAAGTGTGTGTCTGTGTTACTGGGTATCAGTGTATGTCTTTGTTACTTGGTGTCAGTGTATGTCTTTGTTACTTGGTGTAAGTGTATGTCTTTGTTACTTGGTGTAAGTGTGTGTCTGTGTTCCTGGGTGTCAGTGTGTGGCTGTGTTACTTGGTGTAAGTGTGTGTCTTTGTTAATTGGTGTCCGTGTGTGTCTGTGTTACTGGGTGTCAGTTTATGTCTTTGTTACTTGGTGTCTGTGTATGTCTTTGTTACTTGGTGTAAGTGTGTGTCTGTGTTACTGGGTATCAGTGTCTGTCTTTGTTACTTGGTGTAAGTGTGTGTCTGTGTTACATGGTGTAAGTGTGTGTCTGTGTTACTGGGTATCAGTGTATGTCTTTATTACTTGGTGTAAGTGTGTGTCTGTGTTACTGGGTATCAGTGTATGTCTTTGTTACTTGATGTCAGTGTATGTCTTTGTTACTTGGTGTAAGTGTATGTATTTGTTACTTGGTGTCATGGTATGTCTTTGTTAACTGGTGTAAGTGTGTGTCTGTGTTACTGGGTGTCAGTGTGTGTCTGTGTTACTTGGTGTAAGTCTGTGTCTTTGTTACTTGGTGTCAGTGTATGTCTTTGTTACTGGGTGTCAGTGTGTGTCTTTGTTACTTGGTGTCAGTGTATGTCTGCGTTACTTGGTGTAAGTGTGTGTCTGTTTTACTGGGTATCAGTGTATGTCTTTGTTACTTGGTGTAAGTGTGTGTCTGTGTTACTGGGTATCAGAGTATGTCTTTGTTACTTGGTGTCAGTGTATGTCTTTGTTACTTGGTGTCAGTGTATGTCTTTGTTACTGGGTGTCAGTGTGTGTCTTTGTTACTTGGTGTCAGTGTATGTCTGCGTTAATTGGTGTAAGTGTGTGTCTGTGTTACTGGGTATCAGTGTATGTCTTTGCTACTTGGTGTAAGTGTGTGTCTGTGTTACTGGGTATCAGAGTATGTCTTTGTTACATGGTGTCAGTGTATGTCTTTGTTACTTGGTGTAAGTGTGTGTCTGTGTTACTGGGTGTCTGTGTGTGTCTGTGTTACTTGGTGTAAGTGTGTGTCTTTGTTACTTGCTCTCCGTGTGTGTCTGTGTTACTGGGTGTCAGTGTATGTCTTTGTTACTTGGTGTCAGTGTATGTCTTTGTTAATTGGTGTAAATGTGTGTCAGTGTTACTGGGTATCAGTGTCTGTCTTTGTTACTTGGTGTAAGAGTGTGTCTGTGTTACTGGGTATCAGAGTATGTCTTTGTTACTTGGTGTCAGTGTATGTCGGTGTTACTTGGTGTAAGTGTGTGTCTGGTTTACTGGGTATCAGTCTATGTCTTTGATACTTGGTGTAAGTTTGTGTCTCTGTTACTGGGTATCAGTGTCTGTCTTTGTTACTTGGTGTCAGTGTATGTCTTTGTTACTTGTTGTCAGTGTATGTCTTTGTTACTTGGTGTAAGTGTGTGTCTGTGTTACTGGGTGTCACTGTTTGTCTGTGTTACTTGGTGTAAGTGTGTGTCTTTGTTACTTGGTGTCCGTGTGTGTCTGTGTTGCTGGGTGTCAGTTTATGTCTTTGTTACTTGGTGTCAGTGTATGTCTTTGATACTTGGTGTAATTGTGTGTCTGTGTTACTGGGTGTCAGTTTATGTCTTTGTTACTTGGTGTCAGTGTATGTCTTTGTTACTTGGTGTAAGTGTGTGTCTGTGTTACTGGATATCAGTGTATGTCTTTGTTACTTGGTGTCAGTGTATGTCTGTGCTAACTGATGTAAGTGTGTGTCTGCGTTCCTGGGTATCAGTGTATGTCTCTGTTACTTGGTGTAAGTTTGTGTCTGTGTTACTGGGTATCAGTGTATGTCTTTGTTACTTGGTGTCAGTCTATGTCTTTGTTACTTGGTGTAAGTGTATGTCTGTGTTACTTGGTGTAAGTGTGTGTCTGTGTTATTGGGTATCAGTGTATCTCTTTGTTACTTGGTGTAAGTGTGTGTCTGTGTTACTGGGTATCAGTGTATGTCTTTGTTACTTGGTGTCAGTGTATGTCAAAATACTTGGTGCAAGTGTATGTCTTTGTTACTTGGTGTAATTGTCTGTCTTTGTTACTTGGTGTCAGTGTATGTCTGTGTTACTTGATGTCAGTGTATGTCTGTGTTACTTGGTGTAAGTGTGTGCCTGTGTTGCTGGGTATCAGTGTATGACTTTGTTACTTGGTGTAAGTGCATGTCTTTGTTACTTGGTGTAAGTGTGTGTTTGTGTTACTTGGTGTAAGTGTGTGTCTTTGTTCCTTGGTGTAAGTGTGTGTCTGTGTTACTGGGCGTCAGTTTATGTCTTTGTTACTTGGTGTCAGTCTATGTCTTTGTTACTTGGTGTTAGTGTGTGTCTGTGTTACTGGATATCAGTGTATGTCTTTGTTACTTGGTGTCAGTGTATGTCTGTGCTACTTGGTGTAACTGTGTGTCTGTGTTACTGGGTATCAGTGTATGTCTTTGTTACTTGTTGTAAGTTTGTGTCTGTGTTACTGGTTATCAGTGTATGTCTTTCTTACTTGGTGTCAGTGTATGTCTTTGTTACTTGGTGTAAGTGTATGTCTTTGTGACTTGGTGTCAGTGTATGTCTTTGCTACTTGGTGTAAGTGTGTGTCTGTGTTACTGGGTGTCAGTGTGTGTCTGTATTACTTGGTGTAAGTGTGTGTCTTTGTTAATTGGTGTCAGTGTGTGTCTGTGTTACTGGGTGTCAATGTATGACTTTGTTACTTGGTGTCAGTGCATGTCTTTGTTACTTGGTGTAAGTGTGTGTCTTTGTTACTTGGTGTAAGTGTGTGTCTTTGTTACTTGGTGTCAGTGTATGTCTTTGTTACTTTGAGTAAGAGTGTGTCTGTGTTACTGGGTATCAGTGTATGTCTTTGTTACTTGGTGTCAGTGTATGTCGGTGTTACTTGGTGTAAGTGTGTGTCTGTGTTACTGGGTATCAGTGTATGTCTTTGATACTTGGTGTAGGTTTGTGTCTCTGTTACTGGGTATCAGTGTATGTCTTTGTTACTTGGTGTCAGTGTATGTCTTTGTTACTTGGTGTAAGTGTATGTCTTTGTTACTTGGTGTAAGTGTGTGTCTGTGTTACTGGGCGTCACTGTGTGTCTGTGTTACTTGGTGTAAGAGTGTGTCTTTTTTACTTGGTGTACGTGTTTGTCTGTGTTACTGGGTATCAGTGGCTGTCTTTGTTACTTGGTGTCAGTGTATGTCTTTGTTACTTGTTGTCAGTGTATGTCTTTGTTACTTGGTGTAAGTTTGTGTCTCTGTTACTGGGTATCAGTGTCTGTCTTTGTTACTTGGTGTCAGTGTATGTCTTTGTTACTTGTTGTCAGTGTATGTCTTTGTTACTTGGTGTAAGTGTGTGTCTGTGTTACTGGGTGTCACTGTTTGTCTGTGTTACTTGGTGTAAGTGTGTGTCTTTGTTACTTGGTGTCCGTGTGTGTCTGTGTTGCTGGGTGTCAGTTTATGTCTTTGTTACTTGGTGTCAGTGTATGTCTTTGATACTTGGTGTAATTGTGTGTCTGTGTTACTGGGTGTCAGTTTATGTCTTTGTTACTTGGTGTCAGTGTATGTCTTTGTTACTTGGTGTAAGTGTGTGTCTGTGTTACTGGATATCAGTGTATGTCTTTGTTACTTGGTGTCAGTGTATGTCTGTGCTAACTGATGTAAGTGTGTGTCTGCGTTCCTGGGTATCAGTGTATGTCTCTGTTACTTGGTGTAAGTTTGTGTCTGTGTTACTGGGTATCAGTGTATGTCTTTGTTACTTGGTGTCAGTCTATGTCTTTGTTACTTGGTGTAAGTGTATGTCTGTGTTACTTGGTGTAAGTGTGTGTCTGTGTTATTGGGTATCAGTGTATCTCTTTGTTACTTGGTGTAAGTGTGTGTCTGTGTTACTGGGTATCAGTGTTTGTCTTTGTTACTTGGTGTCAGTGTATGTCAAAATACTTGGTGCAAGTGTATGTCTTTGTTACTTGGTGTAATTGTCTGTCTTTGTTACTTGGTGTCAGTGTATGTCTGTGTTACTTGATGTCAGTGTATGTCTGTGTTACTTGGTGTAAGTGTGTGCCTGTGTTGCTGGGTATCAGTGTATGACTTTGTTACTTGGTGTAAGTGCATGTCTTTGTTACTTGCTGTAAGTGTGTGTTTGTGTTACTTGGTGTAAGTGTGTGTCTTTGTTCCTTGGTGTAAGTGTGTGTCTGTGTTACTGGGCGTCAGTTTATGTCTTTGTTACTTGGTGTCAGTCTATGTCTTTGTTACTTGGTGTTAGTGTGTGTCTGTGTTACTGGATATCAGTGTATGTCTTTGTTACTTGGTGTCAGTGTATGTCTGTGCTACTTGGTGTAACTGTGTGTCTGTGTTACTGGGTATCAGTGTATGTCTTTGTTACTTGTTGTAAGTTTGTGTCTGTGTTACTGGTTATCAGTGTATGTCTTTCTTACTTGGTGTCAGTGTATGTCTTTGTTACTTGGTGTAAGTGTATGTCTTTGTGACTTGGTGTCAGTGTATGTCTTTGCTACTTGGTGTAAGTGTGTGTCTGTGTTACTGGGTGTCAGTGTGTGTCTGTATTACTTGGTGTAAGTGTGTGTCTTTGTTAATTGGTGTCAGTGTGTGTCTGTGTTACTGGGTGTCAGTGTATGACTTTGTTACTTGGTGTCAGTGCATGTCTTTGTTACTTGGTGTAAGTGTGTGTCTTTGTTACTTGGTGTAAGTGTGTGTCTTTGTTACTTGGTGTCAGTGTATGTCTTTGTTACTTTGAGTAAGAGTGTGTCTGTGTTACTGGGTATCAGTGTATGTCTTTGTTACTTGGTGTCAGTGTATGTCGGTGTTACTTGGTGTAAGTGTGTGTCTGTGTTACTGGGTATCAGTGTATGTCTTTGATACTTGGTGTAGGTTTGTGTCTCTGTTACTGGGTATCAGTGTATGTCTTTGTTACTTGGTGTCAGTGTATGTCTTTGTTACTTGGTGTAAGTGTATGTCTTTGTTACTTGGTGTAAGTGTGTGTCTGTGTTACTGGGCGTCACTGTGTGTCTGTGTTACTTGGTGTAAGAGTGTGTCTTTTTTACTTGGTGTACGTGTTTGTCTGTGTTACTGGGTATCAGTGGCTGTCTTTGTTACTTGGTGTCAGTGTATGTCTGTGTTACTTGGTGTAATTGTGTGTCTCTGTTTCTGGGTATCAGTGTATGTCTTTGTGACTTGGTGTCAGTGTATGTCTTTGTTAATGGGTGTCTGTGTGTGTCTTTGTGACTTGGTGTCAGTGTATGTCTTTGTTACTTGGTGTAAGTGTGTGTCTGTGTTACTGGGTATCAGTGTATTTCTTTGTTACTTGGTGTCAGTGTATGTCTGTGTTACTTGGTGTAAGTGTGCTTCTGTGTTACTGGGTATCAGTGTATGTCTTTGTTACTTGGTGTAAGTGTGTGTCTGTTATACTTGGTATCAGTGTCTGTCTTTGTTACTTGGTGTAAGTGTGTGTCTGTGTTACTGGGTATCAGTGTACTTCTTTGTTACTTGGTGTCAGTGTATGTCTTTGTTACATGGTGTAAGTGTGTGTCTGTGTTACTGGGTATCAGTGTCTGTCTTTGTTACTTGGTGTCAGTGTATGTCAAAATACTTGGTGCAAGTGTATGTCTTTGTTACTTGGTGTAATTGTCTGTCTTTGTTACTTGGTGTCAGTGTATGTCTGTGTTACTTGGTGTAAGTGTGTGTCTTTGTTACTTGGTGTCAGTGTATGTCTTTGTTACTTGATGTCAGTGTCTGTCTGTGTTACTTGGTGTAAGTGTGTGCCTGTGTTGCTGGGTATCAGTGTATGACTTTGTTACTTGGTGTCAGTGCATGTCTTTGTTCCTTGGTGTAAGTGTGTGTCTGTGTTCCTGGGTATCAGTGTATGTCTTTGTTACTTGGTGTAAGTTTGTGTCTGTGTTACTGGGTATCAGTGTATGTCTTTGTTACTTGGTGTCAGTCTATGTCTTTGTTACTTGGTGTAAGTGTATGTCTTTGTTACTTGGTGTCCGTGTGTGTCTGTGTTACTGGGTGTCAGTGTATGTCTTTGTTACTTTGTGTCAATTTCTTTTTCTTTTTCTTTTGGGCCTCCTTCTCTCGAGAGACAATGGATACGCGCCTGGAGGTGGTCAGTGGTTTGTGAAGCAGCGCCTGGAGTGGCTATAAAGGCCAATTCTGGAGTGACAGGCTCTTCCACAGGTGCTGCAGAGAAATTGTTTGTTGGGGCTGTTGCACAGTTGGCTCTCCCCTTGCGCTTCTGACTTTTTTCCTGCCAACTACTAAGTCTCTTCGACTCGCCACAATTTAGCCCTGTCTTTATGGCTGCCCGCCAGCTCTGGCGAATGCTGGCAACTGACTCCCACGACTTGTGATCAATGTCACACGATTTCATGTCGCGTTTGCAGACGTCTTTATAACGGAGACATGGACGGCCGGTGGGTCTGATACCAGTGGCGAGCTCGCTGTACAATGTGTCTTTGGGGATCCTGCCATCTTCCATGCGGCTCACATGGCCAAGCCATCTCAAGCGCCGCTGACTCAGTAGTGTGTATAAGCTGGGGATGTTGGCCGCTTCAAGGATTTCTGTGTTGGAGATATAGTCCTGACACCTGATGCCAAGTATTCTCCGAAGGCAGCGAAGATGGAATGAATTGAGACGTCGCTCTTGGCTGGCATACGTTGTCAAGGCCTCGCTGCCGTAGAGCAAGGTACTGAGGACACAGGCCTGATACACTCGGACTTTTGTGTTCCGTGTCAGTGCGCCATTTTCCCACACTCTCTTGGCCAGTCTGAACATAGCAGTGGAAGCCTTACCCATGCGCTTGTTGATTTCTGCATCTAGAGACAGGTTACTGGTGATAGTTGAGCCTAGGTAGGTGAACTCTTGAACCACTTCCAGAGCGTGGTCGCCAATATTGATGGATGGAGCATTTCTGACATCCTGCCCCATGATGTTCGTTTTCTTGAGGCTGATGGTTAGGCCAAATTCATTGCAGGCAGACGCAAACCTGTCGATGAGACTCCGCAGGCATTCTTCAGTGTGAGATGTTAAAGCAGCATCGTCAGCAAAGAGGAGTTCTCTGATGAGGACTTTCGTGTCAATGTATGTCTTTGTTACTTGGTGTAAGTGTGTGTCTGTGTTACTGGGTATCAGTGTCTGTCTGTGTTACTTGTTGTAAGTGTGTGTTTGTGCTACTGGGTATCAGTGTATGTCTTTGTTACTTGGTGCCAGTGTATGTCTGTGCTACTTGGTGTAAGTGTGTGTCTGTGTTACTGGGTATCAGTGTATGTCTTTGATACTTGGTGTAAGTTTGTGTCTCTGTTACTGGGTATCAGTGTATGTCTTTGTTACTTGGTGTCAGTGTATGTCTTTGTTACTTGGTGTAAGTGTGTGTCTGTGTTACTGGGTGTAAGTGTGTATCTTTGTTACTTGGTGTCCGTGTGTGTCTGTGTTACTGGGTGTCAGTTTATGTCTTTGTTACTTGGTGTCAGTGTATGTCTTTGTTCCTTGGTGTAAGTGTGTGTCTGTGTTACTGGGTGTCAGTTTATGTCTTTGTTACTTGGTGTCAGTCTATGTCTTTGTTACTTGGTGTAAGTGTGTGTCTGTGTTACTGGATATCAGTGTATGTCTTTGTTACTTGGTGTCAGTGTATGTCTGTGCTACTTGGTGTAACTGTGTGTCTGTGTTACTGGGTATCCGTGTATGTCTTTGTTACTTGTTGTAAGTTTGTGTCACTGGTTATCAGTGTATGTCTTTGTTACTTGGTGTCAGTGTATGTCTATGTTACTTGGTGTAAGTGTATGTCTTTGTTACTTGGTGTCAGTGTATGTCTTTGCTACTTGGTGTAAGTGTGTGTCTGTGTTACTGGGTGTCAGTGTGTGTCTGTATTACTTGGTGTAAGTGTGTGTCTTTGTTAATTGGTGTCCGCGTGTGTCTGTGTTACTGGGTGTCAGTGTATGACTTTGTTACTTGGTGTCAGTGCATGTCTTTGTTACTTGGTGTAAGTGTGTGTCTTTGTTACTTGGTGTCAGTGTATGTCTTTGTTACTTTGTGTAAGAGTGTGTCTGTGTTACTGGGTATCAGTGTGTGTCTGTGTCACTTGGTGTAATTGTGTGTCTTTGTTACTTGGTGTCCGTGTGTGTCTGTGTTACTTGGTGTAAGTGTGTGTCTGTGTTACTGGGTGTCAGTGTATGTCTTTGTTACTTGGTGTAAGTGTGTGTCTTTGTTACTTGGTGTCCGTGTGTGTCTCTGTTACTGGGTGTCAGTGTATGTCTTTGTTACTTGGTGTCAGTGTATGTCTTTGATACTTGGTGTAAGTTTGTGTCTCTGTTACTGGGTATCAGTGTATGTCTTTGTTACTTGGTGTCAGTGTATGTCTTTGTTACTTGGTGTAAGTGTGTGTCTGTGTTACTGGGTGTCAGTGTGTGTCTGTGTTACTTGGTGCAAGTGTGTGTCTTTGTTACTTGGTGTCCGTGTGTGTCTGTGTTACTGGGTGTCAGTTTATGTCTTTGTTACTTGGTGTCAGTGTATGTCTTTGTTACATGGTGTAAGTGTGTGTCTGTGTTACTGGGTGTCAGTTTTTGTCTTTGTTACTTGGTGTCAGTCTATGTCTTTGTTACTTGGTGTAAGTGTGTGTCTGTGTTACTGGATATCAGTGTAATTCTTTGTTACTTGGTGTCAGTGTATGTCTGTGCTACTTGGTGTAACTGTGTGTCTGTGTTACTGGGTATCAGTGTATGTCTTTGTTACTTGGTGTAAGTTTGTGTCTGTGTTACTGGTTATCAGTGTATATCTTTGTTACTTGGTGTCAGTGTATGTATTTGTTACTTGGTGTAAGTGTATGTCTTTGTTACTTGGTGTCAGTGTATGTCTTTGTTACTTGGTGTAAGTGTGTGTCTGTGTTCCTGGGTGTCAGTGTGTGTCTGTGTTACTTGGTGTAAGTGTGTGTCTTTGTTACTTGGTGTCCGTGTGTGTCTGTGTTACTGGGTGTCAGTGTATGACTTTGTTACTTGGTGTCAGTGTATGTCTTTGTTACTTGGTGTAAGTGTGTATCTGTGTTACTGGGAATCAGTGTCTGCCTTTGTTACTTGGTGTAAGTGTGTGTCTGTGTTACTGGGTATCAGTGCATGTCTTTGTTACTTGGTGTCAGTGTATGTCTGTGCTACTTGGTGTAAGTGTATGTCTTTGTTACTTGGTGTCAGTGTATGTCTTTGTTACTTGGTGTAAGTGTGTGTCTGTGTTACTGGGTGTCAGTGTGTGTCTGTGTGACTTGGTGTAAGTGTGTGTCTTTGTTACTTGGTGTCCGTGTGTGTCTGTGTTACTGGGTGTCAGTTTATGTCTTTGTTACTTGATGTCAGTGTATGTCTTTTTTACTTGGTGTAAGTGCGTGTCTGTGTTACTGGGTATCAGTGTATGTCTTTGTTACTTGGTGTCAGTGTATGTCTGTGTTACTTGGTGTAATTGTGTGTCTCTGTTTGTGGGTATCAGTGTATGTCTTTGTGACTTGGTGTCATTATATGTCTTTGTTACTGGGTGTCAGTGTGTGTCTGTGCTACTGGGTATCAGGGTCTGTCTTTGTTACTTGGTGTAAGTGTGTATCTGTGTTACTGGGTATCAGTGTATTTCTTTGTTACTTGGTGTCAGTGTATGTCTTTGTTGCTGGGTGTCAGGGTGTGTCTGTGTTATTGGGTATCAGTGTATGTCTTTGTTACTTGGTGTCAGTGTATGTCAGTGTTACTTGGTGTAATTGTGTGTCTTTGTTACTGGCTGTCAGTGTATGTCTTTGTTACTTGGTGTCAGTGTATGTCAGTGTTACTTGGTGTAAGTGTGTGTCTTTGTTACTGGGTATCAGTGTATGTCTTTGTTACTTGGTGTCAGTGTATGTCTTTGTTACTTGTTGTAAGTGTATGTCTTTGTTACTTGGTGTCAGTGTATGTCTTTGTTACTTGGTGTAAGTGTGTGTCTTTGTTCCTGGGTGTCAGTGTGTGTCTGTGTTATTGGGTATCAGTGTATGTCTTTGTTACTTGGTGTAAGTGTGTGTCTGTGTTACAGGGTATCAGTGTATGTCTTTGTTACTTGGTGTCAGTGTATGTCTGTGTTACTTGGTGTAAGTGTGTGTCTGTGTTATTGGGTATCAGTGTATCTCTTTGTTACTTGGTGTAAGTGTGTGTCTGTGTTACTGGGTATCAGTGTATGTCTTTGTTACTTGGTGTCAGTGTATGTCTTTGTTACTTGGTGCAAGTGTATGTCTTTGTTACTTGGTGTCAGTGTATGTCTTTGTTACTTGGTGTAAGTGTGTGTCTGTGTTACTGGGTGTCAGTGTGTGTCTGTGTTACTTGGTGCAAGTGTGTGTCTGTGTTACTGGGTGTCAGTGTGTGTCTGTGTTACTTGGTGCAAGTGTGTGTCATTGTTACTTGGTGTCCGTGTGTGTCTGTGTTACTGGGTGTCAGTTTATGTCTTTGTTACTTGGTGTCAGTGTATGTCTTTGTTACATGGTGTAAGTGTGTGTCTGTGTTACTGGGTGTCAGTTTATGTCTTTGTTACTTGGTGTCAGTCTATGTCTTTGTTACTTGGTGTAAGTGTGTGTCTGTGTTACTGGATATCAGTGTATGTCTTTGTTACTTCGTGTCAGTGTATGTCTGTGCTACTTGGTGTAACTGTGTGTCTGTGTTACTGGGTATCAGTGTATGTCTTTGTTACTTGGTGTAAGTTTGTGTCTGTGTTACTGCTAATCAGTGTATGTCTTTGTTACTTGGTGTCAGTGTATGTCTTTGTTACTTGGTGTAAGTGTATGTCTTTGTTACTTGGTGTCAGTGTATGTCTTTGTTACTTGGTGTAAGTGTGTGTCTGTGTTCCTGGGTGTCAGTGTGTGTCTGTGTTACTTGGTGTAAGTGTGTGTCTTGGTTACTTGGTGTCCGTGTGTGTCTGTGTTACTGGGTGTCAGTGTATGACTTTGTTACTTGGTGTCAGTGTATGTCTTTGTTACTTGGTGTAAGTGTGTATCTGTGTTACTGGGAATCAGTGTCTGCCTTTGTTACTTGGTGTAAGTGTGTGTCTGTGTTACTGGGTATCAGTGCATGTCTTTGTTACTTGGTGTCAGTGTATGTCTGTGCTACTTGGTGTAAGTGTATGTCTTTGTTACTTGGTGTCAGTGTATGTCTTTGTTACTTGGTGTAAGTGTGTGTCTGTGTTACTGGGCGTCAGTGTGTGTCTGTGTGACTTGGTGTAAGTGTGTGTCTTTGTTACTTGGTGTCCGTGTGTGTCTGTGTTACTGGGTATCAGGGTCTGTCTTTGTTACTTGGTGTAAGTGTGTATCTGTGTTACTGGGTATCAGTGTATTTCTTTGTTACTTGGTGTCAGTGTATGTCTTTGTTGCTGGGTGTCAGGGTGTGTCTTTGTGACTGGGTGTCAGTGTACGACTTTGTTGCTTGGTGTAAGTGTGTGTCTGTGTTGCTGGGTATCAGTGTATGTCTTTGTTACTTGGTGTCAGTGTATGTCAGTGTTACTTGGTGTAATTGTGTGTCTTTGTTACTGGCTATCAGTGTATGTCTTTGTTACTTGGTGTCAGTGTATGTCAGTGTTACTTGGTGTCAGTGTGTGTCTTTGTTACTGGGTATCAGTTTATGTCTTTGTTACTTGGTGTCAGTGTATGTCTTTGTTACTTGGTGTAAGTGTATGTCTTTGTTACTTGGTGTCAGTGTATGTCTTTGTTACTTGGTGTAAGTGTGTGTCTTTGTTACTGGATGTCAGTGTGTGTCTGTGTTATTGGGTATCAGTGTATGTCTTTGTTACTTGGTGTAAGTGTCTGTCTGTGTTACTATGTATCAGTGTATGTCTTTGTTACTTGGTGTCAGTGTATGTCTGTGTTACTTGGTGCAAGTGTGTGTCTGTGTTATTGGGTATCTGTGTATCTCTTTGTTACTTGGTGTAAGTGTGTGTCTGTGTTACTGGGTATCAGTGTATGTCTTTGTTACTTGGTGTCAGTGTATGTCTTTGTTACTTGGTGTAAGTGTATGTCTTTGTTACTTGGTGTCAGTGTATGTCTTTGTTACTTGGTGTAAGTGTGTGTCTGTGTTACTGGGTGTCAGTGTGTGTCTGTGTTACTTGGTGCAAGTGTGTGTCTTTGTTAATTGGTGTCCGTGTGTGTCTTTGTTACTGGGTGTCAGTTTATGTCTTTGTTACTTGGTGTCTGTGCATGTCTTTGTTACTTGGTGTAAGTGTGTGTCTGTGTTACTGGGTATCAGTGTCTGTCTTTGTTACTTGGTGTAAGTGTGTGTCTGTGTTACTGGGTATCAATGTATGTCTTTGTTACTTGGTGTCAGTGTATGTCTGTGTTACTTGGTGGTAGTGTGTGTCTGTGTTACTGGGTATCAGTGTATGTCTTTGTTACTTGGTGTCCGTGTGTGTCTGTGTTACTGGGTGTCAGTGTATGTATTTGTTACTTGGTGTCAGTGTATGTCTTTGTTACTTGGTGTAAGTGTGTGTCTGTGTTACTGGGTATCACTGTCTGTCTTTGTTACTTGTTGTAAGTGTGTGTTTGTGTTACTGGGTATCAGTGTATGTCTTTGTTACTTGGTGTCAGTGTATGTCTGTGCTACTTGGTGTAAGTGTGTGTCTGTGTTACTGGGTATCAGTGTATTTCTTTGTTACTTGGTGTAAGTGTATGTCTTTCTAACTTGGTGTCAGTGTATGTCTTTGTTACTTGGTGTAAGTGTGTGTCTGTGTTACTGGGTGTCAGTGTGTGTCTGTGTTATTGGGTATCAGTGTATGTCTTTGTTACTTGGTGTAAGTGCGTGTCTGTGTTACTGGGTATCAGTGTATGTCTTTGTTACTTGGTGTCTGTGTATGTCTGTGTTACTTGGTGTAAGTGTGTGTCTGTGTTATTGGGTATCAGTGTATGTCTTTGTTACTTGGTGTAAGTGTGTGTCTGTGTTACTGGGTATCAGTGTATGTCTTTGTTACTTGGTGTCAGTGTATGTCTTTGTTACTGGGTGTAAGTGTATGTCTTTGTTACTTGGTTTCAGTGTATGTCTTTGTTACTTGGTGTAAGTGTGTGTCTTTGTTACTGGGTGTCAGTGTGTGTCTGTGTTACTGGGTGTCAGTGTGTGTCTGTGTGACTTGGTGTAAATGTGAGTCTTTGTTACTTGGTGTCAGTGTATGTCTTTGTTACTTGATGTCAGTGTATGTCTGTGTTACTTGGTGTAAGTGTGTGCCTGTGTTACTGGGTATCAGTGTATGTCTTTGTTACTTGGTGTAAGTGTGTGTCTGTGTTACTTGGTGTCATTGTATGTCTTTGTTACTTGGTGTCTGTGTGTGTCTGTGTTACTGGGTGTCAGTGAGTGTCTTTGTTACTTGGTGTCAGTGTATGTCTGTGTTACGTGGTGTAAGTGTGTGTCTGTGTTACTGGGTATCGGTGTATGTCTTTGTGACTTGGTGTCAGTGTATGTCTTTGTTGCTGGGTGTCAGGGTGCGTCTTTGTGACTGGTTGTCAGTGCACGTCTTTGTTGCTTGATGTAAGTGTGTGTCTGTCTTGCTAGGTATCAGTGTATGTCTTTGTTACTTGATGGCTGTGTATGTCAGTGTTACTTGGTTTAAGTGTGTGTCTTTGTTACTGGGTATCAGTGTATGTCTTTGTTACTTGGTGTCAGTGTATGTCAGTGTTACTTGGTGTAAGTGTGTGTCTTTGTTACTGTGTATCAGTGTATGTCTTTGTTACTTGGTGTCAGTGTATGTCTTTGGTACTTGGTGTAAGTGTATGTCTTTGTTACTTGGTGTCAGTGTTTGTCTTTGTTACTTGGTGTAAGTGTGTGTCTGTGTTACTGGGTGTCAGTGTGTGTCTGTGTTATTGGGTAACAGTGTATGTCTTTGTTACTTGGTGTAAGTGTGTGTCTGTGTTACTGGGTATCAGTGTATGTCTTTGTTACTTGGTGTCAGTGTATGTCTGTGTTACTTGGTGTAAGTGTGTGTCTGTGTTATTGGGTATCAGTGTATCTCTTTGTTACTTGGTGTAAGTGTGTGTCTGTGTTACTGGGTATCAGTGGATGTCTTTGTTACTTGGTGTCAGTGTTTGTCTTTGTTACTTGGTGTAAGTGTATGTCTTTGTTACTTGGTGTAAGTGTGTGTCTGTGTTACTGGGTGTCAGTGTGTGGCTGTGTTACTTGGTGTAAGTGTGTGTCTTTGTAAATTGGTGTCCGTGTGTGTCTGTGTTACTGGGTGTCAGTTTATGTCTTTGTTACTTGGTGTCTGTGTATGTCTGTGTTACTTGGTGTAAGTGTGTGTCTGTGTTATTGGGTATCAGTGTATCTCTTTGTTACTTGGTGTAAGTGTGTGTCTGTGTTACTGGGTATCAGTGTATGTCTTTGTTACTTGGTGTCAGTGTATGTCTTTGTTACTTGGTGTAAGTGTATGTCTTTGTTACTTGGTGTCAGTGTATGTCTTTGTTACTTGGTGTAAGTGTGTGTCTGTGTTACTGGGTGTCAGTGTGTGTCTGTGTTACTTGGTGTAAGTGTGTGTCTTTGTTAATTGGTGTCCGTGTGTGTCTGTGTTACTGGGTGTCAGTTTATGTCTTTGTTACTTGGTGTCTGTGCATGTCTTTGTTACTTGGTGTAAGTGTGTGTCTTTGTTACTGGGTATCAGTGTCTGTCTTTGTTACTTGGTGTAAGTGTGTGTCTGTGTTACTGGGTATCAATGTATGTCTTTTTTACTTGGTGTCAGTGTATGGCTGTGTTACTTGGTGGTAGTGTGTGTCTGTGCTACTGGGTATCAGTGTATGTCTTTGTTACTTGGTGTCCGTGTGTGTCTGTGTTACTGGGTGTCAGTGTATGTCTTTGTTACTTGGTGTCAGTGTATGTCTTTGTTACTTGGTGTAAGTGTGTGTCTGTGTTACTGGGTATCAGTGTATGTCTTTGTTACTTGGTGCAAGTGTGTGTCTGTGTTACTGGGTATCAGTGTATGTCTTTGTTACTTGGTGTCAGTGTATGTCTTTGTTACTTGGTGTAAGTGTATGTCTTTGTTACTTGGTGTAAGTGTGTGTCTGTGTTACTGGGTGTCAGTGTGTGGCTGTGTTACTTGGTGTAAGTGTGTGTCTTTGTTAATTGGTGTCCGTGTGTGTCTGTGTTACTTGGTGTCAGTTTATGTCTTTGTTACTTGGTGTCTGTGTATGTCTTTGTTACTTGGTGTAAGTGTGTGTTTGTGTTACTGGGTATCAGTGTCTGTCTTTGTTACTTGGTGTAGGTGTGTGTCTGTGTTACATGGTGTAAGTGTGTGTCTGTGTTACTGGGTATCAGTGTATGTCTTTATTACTTGGTGTAAGTGTGTGTCTGTGTTACTGGGTATCAGTGTATGTCTTTGTTTCTTGATGTCAGTGTATGTCTTTGTTACTTGGTGTAAGTGTATGTATTTGTTACTTGGTGTCATTGTATGACTTTGTTACTTGGTGTAAGTGTGTGTCTGTGTTACTGGGTGTCAGTGTGTGTCTGTGTTACTTGGTGTAAGTCTGTGTCTTTGTTACTTGGTGTCAGTGTATGTCTTTGTTACTGGGTGTCAGTGTGTGTCTTTGTTACTTGGTGTCAGTGTATGTCTGCGTTACTTGGTGTAAGTGTGTGTCTGTGTTACTGGGTATCAGTGTATGTCTTTGTTACTTGGTGTAAGTGTGAGTCTGTGTTACTGGGTGTCAGTGTGTGTCTGTGTTACTTGGTGTAAGTGTGTGTCTTTGTTACTTGCTCTCCGTGTGTGTCTGTTTTACTGGGTGTCAGTGTATGTCTTTGTTACTTGGTGTCAGTGTATGTCTTTGTTAATTGGTGTAAGTGTGTGTCTGTGTTACTGGGTATCAGTGTCTGTCTTTGTTACTTGGTGTCCGTGTGTGTCTGTGTTACTGGGTATCAGTGTATGTCTTTGTTACTTGGTGTCAGTGTATGTCGGTGTTACTTGGTGTAAGTGTGTGTCTGTGTTACTGGGTATCAGTGTATGTCTTTGATACTTGGTGTAAGTTTGTGTCTCTGTTACTGGGTATCAGTGTATGTCTTTGTTACTTGGTGTCAGTGTATGTCTTTGTTACTTGGTGTAAGTGTATGTCTTTGTTACTTGGTGTAAGTGTGTGTCTGTGTTACTCGGTGTCACTGTGTGTCTGTGTTACTTGGTGTAAGAGTGTGTCTTTCTTACTTGGTGTCCGTGTGTGTCTGTGTTGCTGGGTGTCAGTTTATGTCTTTGTTACTTGGTGTCAGTGTATGTCTTTGTTACTTGGTGTAAGTGTGTGTCTGTGTTACTGGGTGTCAGTTTATGTCTTTGTTACTTGGTGTCAGTGTATGTCTTTGTTACTTGGTGTAAGTGTGTGTCTGTGTTACTGGATATCAGTGTATGTCTTTGTTACTTGGTGTCAGTGTATGTCTGTGCTAACTGATGTAAGTGTGTGTCTGTGTTCCTGGGTATCAGTGTATGTCTTTGTTACTTGGTGTAAGTTTGTGTCTGTGTTACTGGGTATCAGTGTATGTCTTTGTTACTTGGTGTCAGTCTATGTCTTTGTTACTTGGTGTAATTGTATGTCTTTGTTACTTGGTGTAAGTGTATGTCTTTGTTACTTGGTGTAAGTGTGTGTCTGTGTTCCTGGGTATCAGTGTATGTCTTTGTTACTTGGTGTAAGTGTGTGTCTGTGTTACTGGGTATCAGTGTATGTCTTTGTTACTTGGTGTCAGTGTATGTCTTTGTTACTTGGTGTAAGTGTATGTCTTTGTTACTTGGTGTAAGTGTGTGTCTGTGTTCCTGGGTATCAGTGTATGTCTTTGTTACTTGGTGTAAGTGTGTGTCTGTGTTACTGGGTATCAGAGTATGTCTTTGTTACTTGGTGTCAGTGTATGTCTTTGTTACTTGGTGTAAGTGTGTGCCTGTGTTACTGGGTGTCCGTGTGTGTCTGTGTTACTTGGTGTAAGTGTGTGTCTTTGTTACTTGCTCTCCGTGTGTGTCTGTGTTACTGGGTGTCTGTGTATGTCTTTGTTACTTGGTGTCAGTGTATGTCTTTGTTAATTGGTGTAAGTGTGTGTCTGTGTTACTGGGTATCAGTGTCTGTCTTTGTTACTTGGTGCAAGAGTGTGTCTGTGTTACTGGGTATCAGTGTATGTCTTTGTTACTTGGTGTCAGTGTATGTCGGTGTTACTTGGTGTAAGTGTGTGTCTGTGTTACTGGGTATCAGTGTATGTCTTTGATACTTGGTGTAAGTTTGTGTCTCTGTTACTGGGTATCAGTGTCTGTCTTTGTTACTTGGTGTCAGTGTATGTCTTTGTTACTTGGTGTCAGTGTATGTCTTTGAAACTTGGTGTAAGTGTGTGTCTGTGTTACTGGGTGTCACTGTGTGTCTGTGTTACTTGGTGTAAGTGTGTGTCTTTGTTACTTGGTGCCCGTGTGTGTCTGTGTTGCTGGGTGTCAGTTTATGTCTTTGTTACTTGGTGTCAGTGTATGTCTTTGTTACTTGGTGTAATTGTGTGTCTGTGTTACTGGGTGTCAGTTTATGTCTTTGTTACTTGGTGTCAGTGTATGTCTTTGTTACTTGGTGTAGGTGTGTGTCTGTGTTACTGGATATCAGTGTATGTCTTTGTTACTTGGTGTCAGTGTACGTCTGTGCTAACTGATGTAAGTGTGTGTCTGCGTTCCTGGGTATCAGTGTATGTCTTTGTTACTGGGTGTTAGTGTGTGTCTGTGTTACTGGGTATCAGTGTTTGTCTTTGTTACTTGGTGTAAGTGTATGTCTTTGTTACTTGGTGTCAGTGCATGTCTTTGTTATTTGGTGTCAGTGTGTGTCTGTGTTACCTGGTGTCAGTGTGTGTCTGTGTTATTGGGTATTAGTGTATGTCTTTGTTACTTGGTGTAAGTGTGTGTCTGTGTTACTGGGTGTCAGTGTGTGTCTGTGTTACTTGGTGTAAGTCTGTGTCTTTGTTACTTGGTGTCAGTGTATGTCTTTGTTACTGAGTGTCAGTGTGTGTCTGCGTTACTTGGTGTAAGTGTGTGTCTGTGTTACTGGGTATCAGTGTATGTTTTTGTTACTTGGTGTAAGTTTGTGTCTGTGTTACTGGGTATCAGTGTATGTCTTTGTTACTTGGTGTCAGTCTATGTCTTTGTTACTTGGTGTAAGTGTGTGTCTGTGTTACTGGGTATCAGTGTATGTCTTTGTTACTTGGTGTCAGTGTATGTCTTTGTTACTTGGTGTAAGTGTCTGTCTTTGTTACTTGGTGTAAGTGTGTGTCTGTGTTACATGGTGTAAGTGTGTGTCTGTGTTACTGGGTATCAGTGTATGTCTTTATTACTTGGTGTAAGTGTGTGTCTGTGTTACTGGGTATCAGTGTATGTCTTTGTTTCTTGATGTCAGTGTATGTCTTTGTTACTTGGTGTAAGTGTATGTATTTGTTACTTGGTGTCATTGTATGTCTTTGTTACTTGGTGTAAGTGTGTGTCTGTGTTACTGGGTGTCAGTGTGTGTCTGTGTTACTTGGTGTAAGTCTGTGTCTTTGTTACTTGGTGTCAGTGTATGTCTTTGTTACTGGGTGTCAGTGTGTGTCTTTGTTACTTGGTGTCAGTGTATGTCTGCGTTACTTGGTGTAAGTGTGTGTCTGTGTTACTGGGTATCAGTGTATGTCTTTGTTACTTGGTGTAAGTGTGTGTCTGTGTTACTGGGTATCAGAGTATGTCTTTGTTACTTGGTGTCAGTGTATGTCTTTGTTACTTGGTGTAAGTGTGAGTCTGTGTTACTGCGTGTCAGTGTGTGTCTTTGTTACTTGCTCTCCGTGTGTGTCTGTTTTACTGGGTGTCAGTGTATGTCTTTGTTACTTGGTGTAAGTGTGTGTCTGTGTTACTGGGTATCAGAGTATGTCTTTGTTACTTGGTGTCAGTGTATGTCTTTGTTACTTGGTGTAAGTGTGAGTCTGTGTTACTGGGTATCAGTGTATGTCTTTGTTACTTGGTGTCAATGTATGTCTTTGTTACTTGGTGTAAGTGTATGTCTTTGTTACTTGGTGTAAGTGTGTGTCTGTGTTCCTGGGTATCAGTGTATGTCTTTGTTACTTGGTGTAAGTGTGTGTCTGTGTTACTGGGTATCAGAGTATGTCTTTGTTACTTGGTGTCAGTGTATGTCTTTGTTACTTGGTGTAAGTGTGTGCCTGTGTTACTGGGTGTCTGTGTGTGTCTGTGTTACTTGGTGTAAGTGTGTGTCTTTGTTACTTGCTCTCCGTGTGTGTCTGTGTTACTGGGTGTCTGTGTATGTCTTTGTTACTTGGTGTCAGTGTATGTCTTTGTTAATTGGTGTAAGTGTGTGTCTGTGTTACTGGGTATCAGTGTCTGTCTTTGTTACTTGGTGCAAGAGTGTGTCTGTGTTACTGGGTATCAGTGTATGTCTTTGTTACTTGGTGTCAGTGTATGTCGGTGTTACTTGGTGTAAGTGTGTGTCTGTGTTACTGGGTATCAGTGTATGTCTTTGATACTTGGTGTAAGTTTGTGTCTCTGTTACTGGGTATCAGTGTCTGTCTTTGTTACTTGGTGTCAGTGTATGTCTTTGTTACTTGGTGTCAGTGTATGTCTTTGTTACTTGGTGTAAGTGTGTGTCTGTGTTACTGGGTGTCACTGTGTGTCTGTGTTACTTGGTGTAAGTGTGTGTCTTTGTTACTTGGTGTCCGTGTGTGTCTGTGTTGCTGGGTGTCAGTTTATGTCTTTGTTACTTGGTGTCAGTGTATGTCTTTGTTACTTGGTGTAATTGTGTGTCTGTGTTACTGGGTGTCAGTTTATGTCTTTGTTACTTGGTGTCAGTGTATGTCTTTGTTACTTGGTGTAGGTGTGTGTCTGTGTTACTGGATATCAGTGTATGTCTTTGTTACTTGGTGTCAGTGTACGTCTGTGCTAACTGATGTAAGTGTGTGTCTGCGTTCCTGGGTATCAGTGTATGTCTTTGTTACTGGGTGTTAGTGTGTGTCTGTGTTACTGGGTATCAGTGTTTGTCTTTGTTACTTGGTGTAAGTGTATGTCTTTGTTACTTGGTGTAAGTGTGTGTCTGTGTTACTGGGTATCAGTGTATGTCTTTGTTACTTGGTGTCAGTGTATGTCTTTGTTACTTGGTGTAAGTGTCTGTCTTTGTTACTTGGTGTAAGTGTGTGTCTGTGTTACATGGTGTAAGTGTGTGTCTGTGTTACTGGGTATCAGTGTATGTCTTTATTACTTGGTGTAAGTGTGTGTCTGTGTTACTGGGTATCAGTGTATGTCTTTGTTTCTTGATGTCAGTGTATGTCTTTGTTACTTGGTGTAAGTGTATGTATTTGTTACTTGGTGTCATTGTATGTCTTTGTTACTTGGTGTAAGTGTGTGTCTGTGTTACTGGGTGTCAGTGTGTGTCTGTGTTACTTGGTGTAAGTCTGTGTCTTTGTTACTTGGTGTCAGTGTATGTCTTTGTTACTGGGTGTCAGTGTGTGTCTTTGTTACTTGGTGTCAGTGTATGTCTGCGTTACTTGGTGTAAGTGTGTGTCTGTGTTACTGGGTATCAGTGTATGTCTTTGTTACTTGGTGTAAGTGTGTGTCTGTGTTACTGGGTATCAGAGTATGTCTTTGTTACTTGGTGTCAGTGTATGTCTTTGTTACTTGGTGTAAGTGTGAGTCTGTGTTACTGGGTGTCAGTGTGTGTCTTTGTTACTTGCTCTCCGTGTGTGTCTGTTTTACTGGGTGTCAGTGTATGTCTTTGTTACTTGGTGTCAGTGTATGTCTTTGTTAATTGGTGTAAGTGTGTGTCTGTGTTACTGGGTATCAGTGTCTGTCTTTGTTACTTGGTGTAAGAGTGTGTCTGTGTTACTGGGTATCAGTGTATGTCTTTGTTGCTTGGTGTCAGTGTATGTCGGTGTTACTTGGTGTAAGTGTGTGTCTGTGTTACTGGGTATCAGTGTATGTCTTTGATACTTGGTGTAAGTTTGTGTCTCTGTTACTGGGTATCAGTGTATGTCTTTGTTACTTGGTGTCAGTGTATGTCTTTGTTACTTGGTGTAAGTGTATGTCTTTGTTACTTGGTGTAAGTGTGTGTCTGTGTTACTGGGTGTCACTGTGTGTCTGTGTTACTTGGTGTAATAGTGTGTCTTTGTTACTTGGTGTCCGTGTGTGTCTGTGTTGCTGGGTGTCAGTTTATGTCTTTGTTACTTGGTGTCAGTGTATGTCTTTGTTACTTGGTGTAAGTGTGTGTCTGTGTTACTGGGTGTCAGTTTATGTCTTTGTTACTTGGTATCAGTGTATGTCTTTGTTACTTGGTGTAAGTGTGTGTCTGTGTTACTGGATATCAGTGTATGTCTTTGTTACTTGGTGTCAGTGTATGTCTGTGCTAACTGATGTAAGTGTCTGTCTGTGTTGCTGGGTATCAGTGTATGTCTTTGTTACTTGGTGTAAGTTTGTGTCTGTGTTACTGGGTATCAGTGTATATCTTTGTTACTTGGTGTCAGTCTTTGTCTTTGTTACTTGGTGTAATTGTATGTCTTTGTTACTTGGTGTAAGTGTATGTCTTTGTTACTTGGTGTAAGTGTGTGTCTGTGTTATTGGGTATCAGTGTATGTCTTTGTTACTTGGTGTAAGTGTGTGTCTGTGTTACTGGGTATCAGTGTATGTCTTTGTTACTTGGTGTCGTGTATGTCTTTGTTACTTGGTGTAAGTGTATGTCTTTGTTACTTGGTGTAAGTGTATGTATTTGTTACTTGGTGTCATTGTATGTCTTTGTTACTTGGTGTAAGTGTGTGTCTGTGTTACTGGGTGTCAGTGTGTGTCTGTGTTACTTGGTGTAAGTCTGTGTCTTTGTTACTTGGTGTCAGTGTATGTCTTTGTTACTGGGTGTCAGTGTGTGTCTTTGTTACTTGGTGTCAGTGTATGTCTGCGTTACTTGGTGTAAGTGTGTGTCTGTGTTACTGGGTATCAGTGTATGTCTTTGTTACTTGGTGTAAGTGTGTGTCTGTGTTACTGGGTATCAGAGTATGTCTTTGTTACTTGGTGTCAGTGTATGTCTTTGTTCCTTGGTGTAAGTGTGAGTCTGTGTTACTGGGTGTCAGTGTGTGTCTTTGATACTTGCTCTCCGTGTGTGTCTGTTTTACTGGGTGTCAGTGTATGTCTTTGTTACTTGGTGTCAGTGTATGTCTTTGTTAATTGGTGTAAGTGTGTGTCTGCGTTACTGGGTATCAGTGTCTGTCTTTGTTACTTGGTGTAAGAGTGTGTCTGTGTTACTGGGTATCAGTGTATGTCTTTGTTACTTGGTGTCAGTGTATGTCGGTGTTACTTGGTGTAAGTGTGTGTCTGTGTTACTGGGTATCAGTGTATGTCTTTGATACTTGGTGTAAGTTTGTGTCTCTGTTACTGGGTATCAGTGTATGTCTTTGTTACTTGGTGTCAGTGTATGTCTTTGTTACTTGGTGTAAGTGTATGTCTTTGTTACTTGGTGTAAGTGTGTGTCTGAGTTACTGGCTGTCACTGTGTGTCTGTGTTACTTGGTGTAAGAGTGTGTCTTTGTTACTTGGTGTCCGTGTGTGTCTGTGTTGCTGGGTGTCAGTTTATGTCTTTGTTACTTGGTGTCAGTGTATGTCTTTGTGACTTGGTGTAAGTGTGTGTCTGTGTTACTGGGTGTCTGTTTATGTCTTTGTTACTTGGTGTCAGTGTATGTCTTTGTTACTTGGTGTAAGTGTGTGTCTGTGTTACTGGATATCAGTGTCTGTCTTTGTTACTTGGTGTCAGTGTATGTCTGTGCTAACTGATGTAAGTGTGTGTCTGTGTTCCTGGGTATCAGTGTATGTCTTTGTTACTTGGTGTAAGTTTGTGTCTGTGTTACTGGGTATCAGTGTATGTCTTTGTTACTTGGTGTCAGTCTATGTCTTTGTTACTTGGTGTAATTGTATGTCTTTGTTACTTGGTGTATGTGTATGTCTTTGTTACTTGGTGTAAGTGTGTGTCTGTGTTATTGGGTCTCAGTGTATGTCTTTGTTACTTGGTGTAAGTGTGTGTCTGTGTTCCTGGGTATCAGAGTATGTCTTTGTTACTTGGTGTCTGTGTATGTCTTTGTTACTTGGTGTAAGTGTGTGTCTGTGTTACTGGGTGTCTGTGTGTGTCTGTGTTACTTGGTGTAAGTGAGTGTCTTTGTTACTTGCTCTCCGTGTGTGTCTGTGTTACTGGGTGTCTGTGTATGTCTTTGTTACTTGGTGTCAGTGTATGTCTTTGTTAATTGGTGTAAGTGTGTGTCTGTGTTACTGGGTATCAGTGTCTGTCTTTGTTACTTGGTGCAAGAGTGTGTCTGTGTTACTGGGTATCAGTGTATGTCTTTGTTACTTGGTGTCAGTGTATGTCGGTGTTACTTGGTGCAAGTGTGTGTCTGTGTTACTGGGTATCAGTGTATGTCTTTGATACTTGGTGTAAGTTTGTGTCTCTGTTACTGGGTATCAGTGTCTGTCTTTGTTACTTGGTGTCAGTGTATGTCTTTGTTACTTGGTGTCAGTGTATGTCTTTGTTACTTGGTGTAAGTGTGTTTCTGTGTTACTGGGTGTCACTGTGTGTCTGTGTTACTTGGTGTAAGTGTGTGTCTTTGTTACTTGGTGTCCGTGTGTGTCTGTGTTGCTGGGTGTCAGTTTATGTCTTTGTTACTTGGTGTCAGTGTATGTCTTTGTTACTTCGTGTAATTGTGTGTCTGTGTTACTGGGTGTCAGTTTATGTCTTTGTTACTTGGTGTCAGTGTATGTCTTTGTTACTTGGTGTAAGTGTGTGTCTGTGTTACTGGATATCAGTGTATGTCTTTGTTACTTGGTGTCAGTGTATGTCTGTGCTAACTGATGTAATTGTGTGTCTGCGTTCCTGGGTATCAGTGTATGTCTTTGTTACTGGGTGTTAGTGTGTGTCTGTGTTACTGGGTATCAGTGTTTGTCTTTGTTACTTGGTGTAAGTGTATGTCTTTGTTACTTGGTGTCAGTGCATGTCTTTGTTATTTGGTGTAAGTGTGTGTCTGTGTTACCTGGTGTCAGTGTGTGTCTGTGTTATTGGGTATTAGTGTATGTCTTTGTTACTTGGTGTAAGTGTGTGTCTGTGTTACTGGGTGTCAGTGTGTGTCTGTGTTACTTGGTGTAAGTCTGTGTCTTTGTTACTTGGTGTCAGTGTATGTCTTTGTTACTGAGTGTCAGTGTGTGTCTGCGTTACTTGGTGTAAGTGTGTGTCTGTGTTACTGGGTATCAGTGTATGTTTTTGTTACTTGGTGTAAGTTTGTGTCTGTGTTACTGGGTATCAGTGTATGTCTTTGTTACTTGGTGTCAGTCTATGTCTTTGTTACTTGGTGTAAGTGTATTTCTTTGTTACTTGGTGTAAGTGTATGTCTTTGTTACATGGTGTAAGTGTGTGTCTGTGTTACTGGGTGTCAGTGTGTGTCTGTGTTACTTGGTGTAAGTTTGTGTCTTTGTGACTTGGTGTCCGTGTGTCTGTGTTACTGGGTGTCAGTGTATGTCTTTGTTACTTGGTGTCAGTGTATGTCTTTGTTACTTGGTGTAAGTGTATGTCTTTGTTACTTGGAGTAAGTGTGTGTCTGTGTTATTGGGTATCAGTGTATGTCTTTGTTACTTGGTGTAAGTGTGTGTCTGTGTTACTGGGTATCAGTGTATGTCTTTGTTACTTGGTGTCAGTGTATGTCTTTGTTACTTGGTGTAAGTGTATGTCTTAGTTACTTGGTGTAAGTGTGTGTCTGTGTTATTGGGTATCAGTGTATGTCTTTGTTACTTGGTGTCCGTGTGTGTCTGTGTTACTGGGTGTCAGTGTATGTCTTTGTTACTTGGTGTCAGTGTATGTCTTTGTTACTTGGTGTAAGTGTGTGTCTGTGTTACTGGGTATCAGTGTATGTCTTTGTTACTTGGTGCAAGTGTGTGTCTGTGTTACTGGGTATCAGTGTATGTCTTTGCTACTTGGTGTCAGTGTATGTCTTTGTTACTTCGTGTAAGTGTATGTCTTTGTTACTTGGTGTAAGTGTGTGTCTGTGTTACTGGGTGTCAGTGTGTGGCTGTGTTACTTGGTGTAAGTGTGTGTCTTTGTTAATTGGTGTCCGTGTGTGTCTGTGTTACTGGGTGTCAGTTTATGTCTTTGTTACTTGGTGTCTGTGTATGTCTTTGTTACTTGGTGTAAGTGTGTGTCTGTGTTACTGGGTATCAGTGTCTGTCTTTGTTACTTGGTGTAAGTGTGTGTCTGTGTTACATGGAGTAAGTGTGTGTCTGTGTTACTGGGTATCAGTGTATGTCTTTATTACTTGGTGTAAGTGTGTGTCTGTGTTACTGGGTATCAGTGTATGTCTTTGTTACTTGATGTCAGTGTATGTCTTTGTTACTTGGTGTAAGTGTATGTATTTGTTACTTGGTGTCATTGTATGTCTTTGTTACTTGGTGTAAGTGTGTGTCTGTGTTACTGGGTGTCAGTGTGTGTCTGTGTTACTTGGTGTAAGTCTGTGTCTTTGTTACTTGGTGTCAGTGTATGTCTTTGTTACTGGGTGTCAGTGTGTGTCTTCGTTACTTGGTGTCAGTGTATGTCTGCGTTACTTGGTGCAAGTGTGTGTCTGCGTTACTGGGTATCAGTGTATGTCTTTGATACTTGGTGTAAGTGTGTGTCTGTGTTACTGGGTATCAGAGTATGTCTTTGTTACTTGGTGTCAGTGTATGTCTTTGTTACTTGGTGTAAGTGTGTGTCTGTGTTACTGGGTGTCAGTGTGTGTCTGTGTTACTTGGTGTAAGTGTGTGTCTTTGTTACTTGCTCTCCGTGTGTGTCTGTTTTACTGGGTGTCAGTGTATGTCTTTGTTACTTGGTGTCAGTGTATGTCTTTGTTAATTGGTGTAAGTGTGTGTCTGTGTTACTGGGTATCAGTGTCTGTCTTTGTTACATGGTGTCAGAGTGTGTCTGTGTTACTGGGTATCAGTGTATGTCTTTGTTACTTGGTGTCAGTGTATGTCGGTGTTACTTGGTGTAAGTGTGTGTCTGTGTTACTGGGTATCAGTGTATGTCTTTGATACTTGGTGTAAGTTTGTGTCTCTGTTACTGGGTATCAGTGTATGTCTTTGTTACTTGGTGTCAGTGTATGTCTTTGTTACTTGGTGTAAGTGTATGTCTTTGTTACTTGGTGTAAGTGTGTGTCTGTGTTACTGGGTGTCACTGTGTGTCTGTGTTACTTGGTGTAAGAGTGTGTCTTTGTTACTTGGTGTCCGTGTGTGTCTTTGTTGCTGGGTGTCAGTTTATGTCTTTGTTACTTGGTGTCAGTGTATGTCTTTGTTACTTGGTGTAAGTGTGTGTCTGTGTTACTGGGTGTCAGTTTATGTCTTTGTTACTTGGTGTCAGTGTATGTCTTTGTTACTTGGTGTAAGTGTGTGTCTGTGTTACTGGATATCAGTGTATGTCTTTGTTACTTGGTGTCAGTGTATGTCTGTGCTAACTGATGTAAGTGTGTGTCTGTGTTCCTGGGTATCAGTGTATGTCTTTGTTACTTGGTGTAAGTTTGTGTCTGTGTTACTGGGTATCAGTGTATGTCTTTGTTACTTGGTGTCAGTCTATGTCTTTGTTACTTGGTGTAAGTGTATGTCTTTGTTACTTGGTGTAAGTGTATGTCTTTGTTACTTGGTGTAAGTGTGTGTCTGTGTTATTGGGTATCAGTGTATGTCTTTGTTACTTGGTGTAAGTGTGTGTCTGTGTTACTGAGTATCAGTGTATGTCTTTGTTACTTGGTGTCAGTGTATGTCTTTGTTACTTGGTGTAAGTGTATGTCTTTGTTACTTGGTGTAAGTGTGTGTCTGTGTTCCTGGGTATCAGTGTATGTCTTTGTTACTTGGTGTAAGTGTGTGTCTGTGTTACTGGGTATCAGAGTATGTCTTTCTTACTTGGTGTCAGTGTATGTCTTTGTTACTTGGTGTAAGTGTGTGTCTGTGTTACTGGGTGTCTGTGTGTGTCTGTGTTACTTGGTGTAAGTGTGTGTCTTTGTTACTTGCTCTCCGTTTGTGTCTGTGTTACTGGGTGTCTGTGTATGTCTTTGTTACTTGGTGTCAGTGTATGTCTTTGTTAATTGGTGTAAGTGTGTGTCTGTGTTACTGTGTATCAGTGTCTGTCTTTGTTACTTGGTGCAAGAGTGTGTCTGTGTTACTGGGTATCAGTGTATGTCTTTGTTACTTGGTGTCAGTGTATGTCGGTGTTACTTGGTGTAAGTGTGTGTCTGTGTTACTGGGTATCAGTGTATGTCTTTGATACTTGGTGTAAGTTTGTGTCTCTGTTACTGGGTATCAGTGTCTGTCTTTGTTACTTGGTGTCAGTGTATGTCTTTGTTACTTGGTGTCAGTGTATGTCTTTGTTACTTGGTGTAAGTGTGTGTCTATGTTACTGGGTGTCACTGTGTGTCTGTGTTACTTGGTGTAAGTGTGTGTCTTTGTTACTTGGTGTAAGTGTGTGTCTCTGTTACTGGATATCAGTGTATGTCTTTGTTACTTGGTGTCAGTGTATGTCTGTGCTAACTGATGTAAGTGTGTGTCTGCGTTCCTGGGTATCAGTGTATGTCTCTGTTACTTGGTGTAAGTTTGTGTCTGTGTTACTGGGTGTCAGTGTATATCTTTGTTACTTGGTGTCAGTCTATGTCTTTGTTACTTGGTGTAAGTGTATGTCTTTGTTACATGGTGTAAGTGTGTGTCTGTGTTACTGGGTGTCAGTGTGTGTCTGTGTTACTTGGTGTAAGTTTGTGTCTTTGTTACTTGGTGTCCGTGTGTCTGTGTTACTGGGTGTCAGTGTATGTCTTTGTTACTTGGTGTCAGTGTATGTCTTTGTTACTTGGTGTAAGTGTATGTCTTTGTTACTTGGTGTAAGTGTGTGTCTGTGTTACTGGGTATCAGTGTATGTCTTTGTTACTTGGTGTAAGTGTGTGTCTGTGTTACTGGGTGTCACTGTGTGTCTGTGTTACTTGGTGTAAGAGTGTGTCTTTGTTACTTGGTGTCCGTGTGTGTCTTTGTTGCTGGGTGTCAGTTTATGTCTTTGTTACTTGGTGTCAGTGTATGTCTTTGTTACTTGGTGTAAGTGTGTGTCTGTGTTACTGGGTGTCAGTTTATGTCTTTGTTACTTGGTGTCAGTGTATGTCTTTGTTACTTGGTGTAAGTGTGTGTCTGTGTTACTGGATATCAGTGTATGTCTTTGTTACTTGGTGTCAGTGTATGTCTGTGCTAACTGATGTAAGTGTGTGTCTGTGTTCCTGGGTATCAGTGTATGTCTTTGTTACTTGGTGTAAGTTTGTGTCTGTGTTACTGGGTATCAGTGTATGTCTTTGTTACTTGGTGTCAGTCTATGTCTTTGTTACTTGGTGTAAGTGTATGTCTTTGTTACTTGGTGTAAGTGTATGTCTTTGTTACTTGGTGTAAGTGTGTGTCTGTGTTATTGGGTATCAGTGTATGTCTTTGTTACTTGGTGTAAGTGTGTGTCTGTGTTACTGAGTATCAGTGTATGTCTTTGTTACTTGGTGTCAGTGTATGTCTTTGTTACTTGGTGTAAGTGTATGTCTTTGTTACTTGGTGTAAGTGTGTGTCTGTGTTCCTGGGTATCAGTGTATGTCTTTGTTACTTGGTGTAAGTGTGTGTCTGTGTTACTGGGTATCAGAGTATGTCTTTCTTACTTGGTGTCAGTGTATGTCTTTGTTACTTGGTGTAAGTGTGTGTCTGTGTTACTGGGTGTCTGTGTGTGTCTGTGTTACTTGGTGTAAGTGTGTGTCTTTGTTACTTGCTCTCCGTTTGTGTCTGTGTTACTGGGTGTCTGTGTATGTCTTTGTTACTTGGTGTCAGTGTATGTCTTTGTTAATTGGTGTAAGTGTGTGTCTGTGTTACTGTGTATCAGTGTCTGTCTTTGTTACTTGGTGCAAGAGTGTGTCTGTGTTACTGGGTATCAGTGTATGTCTTTGTTACTTGGTGTCAGTGTATGTCGGTGTTACTTGGTGTAAGTGTGTGTCTGTGTTACTGGGTATCAGTGTATGTCTTTGATACTTGGTGTAAGTTTGTGTCTCTGTTACTGGGTATCAGTGTCTGTCTTTGTTACTTGGTGTCAGTGTATGTCTTTGTTACTTGGTGTAAGTGTGTGTCTATGTTACTGGGTGTCACTGTGTGTCTGTGTTACTTGGTGTAAGTGTGTGTCTTTGTTACTTGGTGTAAGTGTGTGTCTCTGTTACTGGATATCAGTGTATGTCTTTGTTACTTGGTGTCAGTGTATGTCTGTGCTAACTGATGTAAGTGTGTGTCTGCGTTCCTGGGTATCAGTGTATGTCTCTGTTACTTGGTGTAAGTTTGTGTCTGTGTTACTGGGTGTCAGTGTATGTCTTTGTTACTTGGTGTCAGTCTATGTCTTTGTTACTTGGTGTAAGTGTATGTCTTTGTTACATGGTGTAAGTGTGTGTCTGTGTTACTGGGTGTCAGTGTGTGTCTGTGTTACTTGGTGTAAGTTTGTGTCTTTGTTACTTGGTGTCCGTGTGTCTGTGTTACTGGGTGTCAGTGTATGTCTTTGTTACTTGGTGTCAGTGTATGTCTTTGTTACTTGGTGTAAGTGTATGTCTTTGTTACTTGGTGTAAGTGTGTGTCTGTGTTACTGGGTATCAGTGTATGTCTTTGTTACTTGGTGTAAGTGTGTGTCTGTGTTACTGGGTATCAGTGTATGTCTTTGTTACTTGGTGTCAGTGTATGTCTTTGTTACTTGGTGTAAGTGTATGTCTTTGTTACTTGGTGTAAGTGTGTGTCTGTGTTCCTGGGTGTCAGTGTGTGGCTGTGTTACTTGGTGTAAGTGTGTGTCTTTGTTAATTGGTGTCCGTGTGTGTCTGTGTTACTGGGTGTCAGTTTATGTCTTTGTTACTTGGTGTCTGTGTATGTCTTTGTTACTTGGTGTAAGTGTGTGTCTGTGTTACTGGGTATCAGTGTCTGTCTTTGTTACTTGGTGTAAGTGTGTGTCTCTGTTACTGGGTATCAGTGTATGTCTTTGTTACTTGGTGTCAGTGTATGTCTTTGTTACTTGGTGTAAGTGTATGTCTTTGTTACTTGGTGTAAGTGTGTGTCTGTGTTACTGGGTGTCACTGTGTGTCTGTGTTACTTGGTGTAAGAGTGTGTCTTTGTTACTTGGTGTCATTGTATGTCTTTGTTACTTGGTGTAAGTGTGTGTCTGTGTTATTGGGTGTCAGTGTGTGTCTGTGTTACTTGGTGTAAGTCTGTGTCTTTGTTACTTGGTGTCAGTGTATGTCTTTGTTACTGGGTGTCAGTGTGTGTCTTTGTTACTTGGTGTCAGTGTATGTCTGCGTTACTTGGTGTAAGTGTGTGTCTGAGTTACTGGGTATCAGTGTATGTCTTTGTTACTTGGTGTAAGTGTGTGTCTGTGTTACTGGGTATCAGAGTATGTCTTTGTTACTTGGTGTCAGTGTATGTCTTTGTTACTTGGTGTAAGTGTGTGTCTGTGTTACTGGGTGTCTGTGTGTGTCTGTGCTACTTGGTGTAAGTGTGTGTCTTTGTTACTTGCTCTCCGTGTGTGTCTGTGTTACTGGGTGTCAGTGTATGTCTTTGTTACTTGGTGTCAGTGTATGTCTTTGTTAATTGGTGTAAGTGTGTGTCTGTGTTACTGGGTATCAGTGTATATCTTTGTTACTTGGTGTCAGTGTATGTCGGTGTTACTTGGTGTACGTGTATGTCTTTGTTACTTGGTGTCAGTGTATGTCTTTGTTAATTGGTGTAAGTGTGTGTCTGTGTTACTGGGTATCAGTGTCTGTCTTTGTTACTTGGTGTAAGAGTGTGTCTGTGTTACTGGGTATCAGTGTATGTCTTTGTTACTTGGTGTCAGTGTATGTCGGTGTTACTTGGTGTAAGTGTGTGTCTGTGTTACTGGGTATCAGTGTATGTCTTTGATACTTGGTGTAAGTTTGTGTCTCTGTTACTGGGTATCAGTGTATGTCTTTGTTACTTGGTGTCAGTGTATGTCTTTGTTACTTGGTGTAAGTGTATGTCTTTGTTACTTGGTGTAAGTGTGTGTCTGAGTTACTGGCTGTCACTGTGTGTCTGTGTTACTTGGTGTAAGAGTGTGTCTTTGTTACTTGGTGTCCGTGTGTGTCTGTGTTGCTGGGTGTCAGTTTATGTCTTTGTTACTTGGTGTCAGTGTATGTCTTTGTTACTTGGTGTAAGTGTGTGTCTGTGTTACTGGGTGTCAGTTTATGTCTTTGTTACTTGGTGTCAGTGTATGTCTTTGTTACTTGGTGTAAGTGTGTGTCTGTGTTACTGGATATCAGTGTCTGTCTTTGTTACTTGGTGTCAGTGTATGTCTGTGCTAACTGATGTAAGTGTGTGTCTGTGTTCCTGGGTATCAGTGTATGTCTTTGTTACTTGGTGTAAGTTTGTGTCTGTGTTACTGGGTATCAGTGTATGTCTTTGTTACTTGGTGTCAGTCTATGTCTTTGTTACTTGGTGTAATTGTATGTCTTTGTTACTTGGTGTAAGTGTATGTCTTTGTTACTTGGTGTAAGTGTGTGTCTGTGTTATTGGGTTTCAGTGTATGTCTTTGTTACTTGGTGTAAGTGAGTGTCTTTGTTACTTGCTCTCCGTGTGTGTCTGTGTTACTGGGTGTCTGTGTATGTCTTTGTTACTTGGTGTCAGTGTATGTCTTTGTTAATTGGTGTAAGTGTGTGTCTGTGTTACTGGGTATCAGTGTCTGTCTTTGTTACTTGGTGCAAGAGTGTGTCTGTGTTACTGGGTATCAGTGTATGTCTTTGTTCCTTGGTGTCAGTGTATGTCGGTGTTACTTGGTGTAAGTGTGTGTCTGTGTTACTGGGTATCAGTGTATGTCTTTGATACTTGGTGTAAGTTTGTGTCTCTGTTACTGGGTATCAGTGTCTGTCTTTGTTACTTGGTGTCAGTGTATGTCTTTGTTACTTGGTGTCAGTGTATGTCTTTGTTACTTGGTGTAAGTGTGTGTCTGTGTTACTGGGTGTCACTGTGTGTCTGTGTTACTTGGTGTAAGTGTGTGTCTTTGTTACTTGGTGTCCGTGTGTGTCTGTGTTGCTGGGTGTCAGTTTATGTCTTTGTTACTTGGTGTCAGTGTATGTCTTTGTTACTTAGTGTAATTGTGTGTCTGTGTTACTGGGTGTCAGTTTATGTCTTTGTTACTTGGTGTCAGTGTATGTCTTTGTTACTTGGTGTAAGTGTGTGTCTGTGTTACTGGATATCAGTGTATGTCTTTGTTACTTGGTGTCAGTGTATGTCTGTGCTAACTGATGTAAGTGTGTGTCTGTGTTCCTGGGTATCAGTGTATGTCTTTGTTACTGGGTGTTAGTGTGTGTCTGTGTTACTGGGTATCAGTGTTTGTCTTTGTTACTTGGTGTAAGTGTATGTCTTTGTTACTTGGTGTCAGTGCATGTCTTTGTTATTTGGTGTAAGTGTGTGTCTGTGTTACCTGGTGTCAGTGTGTATCTGTGTTATTGGGTATTAGTGTATGTCTTTGTTACTTGGTGTAAGTGTGTGTCTGTGTTACTGGGTGTCAGTGTGTGTCTGTGTTACTTGGTGTAAGTCTGTGTCTTTGTTACTTGGTGTCAGTGTATGTCTTTGTTACTGAGTGTCAGTGTGTGTCTGCGTTACTTGGTGTAAGTGTGTGTCTGTGTTACTGGGTATCAGTGTATGTTTTTGTTACTTGGTGTAAGTTTGTGTCTGTGTTACTGGGTATCAGTGTATGTCTTTGTTACTTGGTGTCAGTCTATGTCTTTGTTACTTGGTGTAAGTGTATTTCTTTGTTACTTGGTGTAAGTGTATGTCTTTGTTACATGGTGTAAGTGTGTGTCTGTGTTACTGGGTGTCAGTGTGTGTCTGTGTTACTTGGTGTAAGTTTGTGTCTTTGTGACTTGGTGTCCGTGTGTCTGTGTTACTGGGTGTCAGTGTATGTCTTTGTTACTTGGTGTCAGTGTATGTCTTTGTTACTTGGTGTAAGTGTATGTCTTTGTTACTTGGTGTAAGTGCGTGTCTGTGTTATTGGGTATCAGTGTATGTCTTTGTTACTTGGTGTAAGTGTGTGTCTGTGTTACTGGGTATCAGTGTATGTCTTTGTTACTTGGTGTCAGTGTATGTCTTTGTTACTTGGTGTAAGTGTATGTCTTTGTTACTTGGTGTAAGTGTGTGTCTGTGTTATTGGGTATCAGTGTATGTCTTTGTTACTTGGTGTCAGTGTATGTCTTTGTTACTTGGTGTAAGTGTGTGTCTGTGTTACTGGGTATCAGTGTATGTCTTTGTTACTTGGTGCAAGTGTGTGTCTGTGTTACTGGGTATCAGTGTATGTCTTTGCTACTTGGTGTCAGTGTATGTCTTTGTTACTTGGTGTAAGTGTATGTCTTTGTTACTTGGTGTAAGTGTGTGTCTGTGTTACTGGGTGTCAGTGTGTGGCTGTGTTACTTGGTGTAAGTGTGTGTCTTTGTTAATTGGTGTCCGTGTGTGTCTGTGTTACTGGGTGTCAGTTTATGTCTTTGTTACTTGGTGTCTGTGTATGTCTTTGTTACTTGGTGTAAGTGTGTGTCTGTGTTACTGGGTATCAGTGTCTGTCTTTGTTACTTGGTGTAAGTGTGTGTCTGTGTTACATGGAGTAAGTGTGTGTCTGTGTTACTGGGTATCAGTGTATGTCTTTATTACTTGGTGTAAGTGTGTGTCTGTGTTACTGGGTATCAGTGTATGTCTTTGTTACTTGATGTCAGTGTATGTCTTTGTTACTTGGTGTAAGTGTATGTATTTGTTACTTGGTGTCATTGTATGTCTTTGTTACTTGGTGTAAGTGTGTGTCTGTGTTACTGGGTGTCAGTGTGTGTCTGTGTTACTTGGTGTAAGTCTGTGTCTTTGTTACTTGGTGTCAGTGTATGTCTTTGTTACTGGGTGTCAGTGTGTGTCTTTGTTACTTGGTGTCAGTGTATGTCTGCGTTACTTGGTGCAAGTGTGTGTCTGCGTTACTGGGTATCAGTGTATGTCTTTGATACTTGGTGTAAGTGTGTGTCTGTGTTACTGGGTATCAGAGTATGTCTTTGTTACTTGGTGTCAGTGTATGTCTTTGTTACTTGGTGTAAGTGTGTGTCTGTGTTACTGGGTGTCAGTGTGTGTCTGTGTTACTTGGTGTAAGTGTCTGTCTTTGTTACTTGCTCTCCGTGTGTGTCTGTGTTACTGGGTGTCAGTGTATGTCTTTGTTACTTGGTGTCAGTGTATGTCTTTGTTAATTGGTGTAAGTGTGTGTCTGTGTTACTGGGTATCAGTGTATATCTTTGTTACTTGGTGTCAGTGTATGTCGGTGTTACTTGGTGTAAGTGTATGTCTTTGTTACTTGGTGTCAGTGTATGTCTTTGTTAATTGGTGTAAGTGTGTGTCTGTGTTACTGGGTATCAGTGTCTGTCTTTGTTACTTGGTGTAAGAGTGTGTCTGTGTTACTGGGTATCAGTGTATGTCTTTGTTACTTGGTGTCAGTGTATGTCGGTGTTACTTGGTGTAAGTGTGTGTCTGTGTTACTGGGTATCAGTGTATGTCTTTGATACTTGGTGTAAGTTTGTGTCTCTGTTACTGGGTATCAGTGTATGTCTTTGTTACTTGGTGTCAGTGTATGTCTTTGTTACTTGGTGTAAGTGTATGTCTTTGTTACTTGGTGTAAGTGTGTGTCTGAGTTACTGGCTGTCACTGTGTGTCTGTGTTACTTGGTGTAAGAGTGTGTCTTTGTTACTTGGTGTCCGTGTGTGTCTGTGTTGCTGGGTGTCAGTTTATGTCTTTGTTACTTGGTGTCAGTGTATGTCTTTGTTACTTGGTGTAAGTGTGTGTCTGTGTTACTGGGTGTCAGTTTATGTCTTTGTTACTTGGTGTCAGTGTATGTCTTTGTTACTTGGTGTAAGTGTGTGTCTGTGTTACTGGATATCAGTGTCTGTCTTTGTTACTTGGTGTCAGTGTATGTCTGTGCTAACTGATGTAAGTGTGTGTCTGTGTTCCTGGGTATCAGTGTATGTCTTTGTTACTTGGTGTAAGTTTGTGTCTGTGTTACTGGGTATCAGTGTATGTCTTTGTTACTTGGTGTCAGTCTATGTCTTTGTTACTTGGTGTAATTGTATGTCTTTGTTACTTGGTGTAAGTGTATGTCTTTGTTACTTGGTGTAAGTGTGTGTCTGTGTTATTGGGTCTCAGTGTATGTCTTTGTTACTTGGTGTAAGTGAGTGTCTTTGTTACTTGCTCTCCGTGTGTGTCTGTGTTACTGGGTGTCTGTGTATGTCTTTGTTACTTGGTGTCAGTGTATGTCTTTGTTAATTGGTGTAAGTGTGTGTCTGTGTTACTGGGTATCAGTGTCTGTCTTTGTTACTTGGTGCAAGAGTGTGTCTGTGTTACTGGGTATCAGTGTATGTCTTTGTTACTTGGTGTCAGTGTATGTCGGTGTTACTTGGTGTAAGTGTGTGTCTGTGTTACTGGGTATCAGTGTATGTCTTTGATACTTGGTGTAAGTTTGTGTCTCTGTTACTGGGTATCAGTGTCTGTCTTTGTTACTTGGTGTCAGTGTATGTCTTTGTTACTTGGTGTCAGTGTATGTCTTTGTTACTTGGTGTAAGTGTGTGTCTGTGTTACTGGGTGTCACTGTGTGTCTGTGTTACTTGGTGTAAGTGTGTGTCTTTGTTACTTGGTGTCCGTGTGTGTCTGTGTTGCTGGGTGTCAGTTTATGTCTTTGTTACTTGGTGTCAGTGTATGTCTTTGTTACTTAGTGTAATTGTGTGTCTGTGTTACTGGGTGTCAGTTTATGTCTTTGTTACTTGGTGTCAGTGTATGTCTTTGTTACTTGGTGTAAGTGTGTGTCTGTGTTACTGGATATCAGTGTATGTCTTTGTTACTTGGTGTCAGTGTATGTCTGTGCTAACTGATGTAAGTGTGTGTCTGTGTTCCTGGGTATCAGTGTATGTCTTTGTTACTGGGTGTTAGTGTGTGTCTGTGTTACTGGGTATCAGTGTTTGTCTTTGTTACTTGGTGTAAGTGTATGTCTTTGTTACTTGGTGTCAGTGCATGTCTTTGTTATTTGGTGTAAGTGTGTGTCTGTGTTACCTGGTGTCAGTGTGTATCTGTGTTATTGGGTATTAGTGTATGTCTTTGTTACTTGGTGTAAGTGTGTGTCTGTGTTACTGGGTGTCAGTGTGTGTCTGTGTTACTTGGTGTAAGTCTGTGTCTTTGTTACTTGGTGTCAGTGTATGTCTTTGTTACTGAGTGTCAGTGTGTGTCTGCGTTACTTGGTGTAAGTGTGTGTCTGTGTTACTGGGTATCAGTGTATGTTTTTGTTACTTGGTGTAAGTTTGTGTCTGTGTTACTGGGTATCAGTGTATGTCTTTGTTACTTGGTGTCAGTCTATGTCTTTGTTACTTGGTGTAAGTGTATTTCTTTGTTACTTGGTGTAAGTGTATGTCTTTGTTACATGGTGTAAGTGTGTGTCTGTGTTACTGGGTGTCAGTGTGTGTCTGTGTTACTTGGTGTAAGTTTGTGTCTTTGTGACTTGGTGTCCGTGTGTCTGTGTTACTGGGTGTCAGTGTATGTCTTTGTTACTTGGTGTCAGTGTATGTCTTTGTTACTTGGTGTAAGTGTATGTCTTTGTTACTTGGTGTAAGTGTGTGTCTGTGTTATTGGGTATCAGTGTATGTCTTTGTTACTTGGTGTAAGTGTGTGTCTGTGTTACTGGGTATCAGTGTATGTCTTTGTTACTTGGTGTCAGTGTATGTCTTTGTTACTTGGTGTAAGTGTATGTCTTTGTTACTTGGTGTAAGTGTGTGTCTGTGTTATTGGGTATCAGTGTATGTCTTTGTTACTTGGTGTCCGTGTGTGTCTGTGTTACTGGGTGTCAGTGTATGTCTTTGTTACTTGGTGTCAGTGTATGTCTTTGTTACTTGGTGTAAGTGTGTGTCTGTGTTACTGGGTATCAGTGTATGTCTTTGTTACTTGGTGCAAGTGTGTGTCTGTGTTACTGGGTATCAGTGTATGTCTTTGCTACTTTGTGTCAGTGTATGTCTTTGTTACTTGGTGTAAGTGTATGTCTTTGTTACTTGGTGTAAGTGTGTGTCTGTGTTACTGGGTGTCAGTGTGTGGCTGTGTTACTTGGTGTAAGTGTGTGTCTTTGTTAATTGGTGTCCGTGTGTGTCTGTGTTACTGGGTGTCAGTTTATGTCTTTGTTACTTGGTGTCTGTGTATGTCTTTGTTACTTGGTGTAAGTGTGTGTCTGTGTTACTGGGTATCAGTGTCTGTCTTTGTTACTTGGTGTAAGTGTGTGTCTGTGTTACATGGAGTAAGTGTGTGTCTGTGTTACTGGGTATCAGTGTATGTCTTTATTACTTGGTGTAAGTGTGTGTCTGTGTTACTGGGTATCAGTGTATGTCTTTGTTACTTGATGTCAGTGTATGTCTTTGTTACTTGGTGTAAGTGTATGTATTTGTTACTTGGTGTCATTGTATGTCTTTGTTACTTGGTGTAAGTGTGTGTCTGTGTTACTGGGTGTCAGTGTGTGTCTGTGTTACTTGGTGTAAGTCTGTGTCTTTGTTACTTGGTGTCAGTGTATGTCTTTGTTACTGGGTGTCAGTGTGTGTCTTTGTTACTTGGTGTCAGTGTATGTCTGCGTTACTTGGTGCAAGTGTGTGTCTGCGTTACTGGGTATCAGTGTATGTCTTTGATACTTGGTGTAAGTGTGTGTCTGTGTTACTGGGTATCAGAGTATGTCTTTGTTACTTGGTGTCAGTGTATGTCTTTGTTACTTGGTGTAAGTGTGTGTCTGTGTTACTGGGTGTCAGTGTGTGTCTGTGTTACTTGGTGTAAGTGTGTGTCTTTGTTACTTGCTCTCCGTGTGTGTCTGTTTTACTGGGTGTCAGTGTATGTCTTTGTTACTTGGTGTCAGTGTATGTCTTTGTTAATTGGTGTAAGTGTGTGTCTGTGTTACTGGGTATCAGTGTCTGTCTTTGTTACATGGTGTCAGAGTGTGTCTGTGTTACTGGGTATCAGTGTATGTCTTTGTTACTTGGTGTCAGTGTATGTCGGTGTTACTTGGTGTAAGTGTGTGTCTGTGTTACTGGGTATCAGTGTATGTCTTTGATACTTGGTGTAATTTTGTGTCTCTGTTACTGGGTATCAGTGTATGTCTTTGTTACTTGGTGTCAGTGTATGTCTTTGTTACTTGGTGTAAGCGTATGTCTTTGTTACTTGGTGTAAGTGTGTGTCTGTGTTACTGGGTGTCACTGTGTGTCTGTGTTACTTGGTGTAAGAGTGTGTCTTTGTTACTTGGTGTCCGTGTGTGTCTGTGTTGCTGGGTGTCAGTTTATGTCTTTGTTACTTGGTGTCAGTGTATGTCTTTGTTACTTGGTGTAAGTGTGTGTCTGTGTTACTGGGTGTCAGTTTATGTCTTTGTTACTTGGTGTCAGTGTATGTCTTTGTTACTTGGTGTAAGTGTGTGTCTGTGTTACTGGATATCAGTGTATGTCTTTGTTACTTGGTGTCAGTGTATGTCTGTGCTAACTGATGTAAGTGTGTGTCTGTGTTCCTGGGTATCAGTGTATGTCTTTGTTACTTGGTGTAAGTTTGTGTCTGTGTTACTGGGTATCAGTGTATGTCTTTGTTACTTGGTGTCAGTCTATGTCTTTGTTACTTGGTGTAAGTGTATGTCTTTGTTACTTGGTGTAAGTGTATGTCTTTGTTACTTGGTGTAAGTGTGTGTCTGTGTTATTGGGTATCAGTGTATGTCTTTGTTACTTGGTGTAAGTGTGTGTCTGTGTTACTGAGTATCAGTGTATGTCTTTGTTACTTGGTGTCAGTGTATGTCTTTGTTACTTGGTGTAAGTGTATGTCTTTGTTACTTGGTGTAAGTGTGTGTCTGTGTTCCTGGGTATCAGTGTATGTCTTTGTTACTTGGTGTAAGTGTGTGTCTGTGTTACTGGGTATCAGAGTATGTCTTTCTTACTTGGTGTCAGTGTATGTCTTTGTAACTTGGTGTAAGTGTGTGTCTGTGTTACTGGGTGTCTGTGTGTGTCTGTGTTACTTGGTGTAAGTGTGTGTCTTTGTTACTTGCTCTCCGTGTGTGTCTGTGTTACTGGGTGTCTGTGTATGTCTTTGTTACTTGGTGTCAGTGTATGTATTTGTTAATTGTTGTAAGTGTGTGTCTGTGTTACTGTGTATCAGTGTCTGTCTGTGTTACTTGGTGTAAGTGTGTGTCTTTGTTACTTGCTCTCCGTGTGTGTCTGTGTTACTGGGTGTCTGTGTATGTCTTTTTTACTTGGTGTCAGTGTGTGTCTGTGCTACTTGGTGTAAGTGTGTGTCTTTGTTACTTGCTCTCCGTGTGTGTCTGTGTTACTGGGTGTCAGTGTATGTCTTTGTTACTTGGTGTCAGTGTATGTCTTTGTTAATTGGTGTAAGTGTGTGTCTGTGTTACTGGGTATCAGTGTATATCTTTGTTACTTGGTGTCAGTGTATGTCGGTGTTACTTGGTGTAAGTGTGTGTCTGTGTTACTGGGTATCAGTTTATGTCTTTGATACTTGGTGTAAGTTTGTGTCTCTGTTACTGGGTATCAGTGTATGTCTTTGTTACTTGGTGTCAGTGTATGTCTTTGTTACTTGGTGTCAGTGTATGTCTTTGTTACTTGGTGTAAGTGTGTGTCTGTGTTACTGGGTGTCTCTGTGTTTCTGTGTTACTTGGTGTAAGTGCGTGTCTTTGTTACTTGGTGTCCGTGTGTGTCTGTGTTGCTGGGTGTCAGTTTATGTCTTTGTTACTTGGTGTAAGTGTGTGTCTGTGTTACTGGGTATCAGAGTATGTCTTTCTTACTTGGTGTCAGTGTATGTCTTTGTTACTTGGTGTAAGTGTGTGTCTGTGTTACTGGGTGTCTGTGTGTGTCTGTGATACTTGGTGTAAGTGTGTGTCTTTGTTACTTGCTCTCCGTGTGTGTCTGTGTTACTGGGTGTCTGTGTATGTCTTTGTTACTTGGTGTCAGTGTATGTATTTGTTAATTGTTGTAAGTGTGTGTCTGTGTTACTGTGTATCAGTGTCTGTCTGTGTTACTTGGTGTAAGTGTGTGTCTTTGTTACTTGCTCTCCGTGTGTGTCTGTGTTACTGGGTGTCTGTGTATGTCTTTGTTACTTGGTGTCAGTGTGTGTCTGTGCTACTTGGTGTAAGTGTGTGTCTTTGTTACTTGCTCTCCGTGTGTGTCTGTGTTACTGGGTGTCAGTGTAAGTCTTTGTTACTTGGTGTCAGTGTATGTCTTTGTTAATTGGTGTAAGTGTGTGTCTGTGTTACTGGGTATCAGTGTATATCTTTGTTACTTGGTGTCAGTGTATGTCGGTGTTACTTGCTGTAAGTGTGTGTCTGTGTTACTGGGTATCAGTTTATGTCTTTGATACTTGGTGTAAGTTTGTGTCTCTGTTACTGGGTATCAGTGTATGTCTTTGTTACTTGGTGTCAGTGTATGTCTTTGTTACTTGGTGTCAGTGTATGTCTTTGTTACTTGGTGTAAGTGTGTGTCTGTGTTACTGGGTGTCTCTGTGTTTCTGTGTTACTTGGTGTAAGTGTGTGTCTTTGTTACTTGGTGTCCGTGTGTGTCTGTGTTGCTGGGTGTCAGTTTATGTCTTTGTTACTTGGTGTCAGTGTGTGTCTTTGTTACTTGGTGTCCGTGTGTGTCTGTGTTACTGGGTGTCAGTTTATGTCTTTGTTACTTGGTGTCAGTCTATGTCTTTGTTACTTGGTGTAAGTGTGTGTCTGTGTTACTGGATATCAGTGTATGTCTTTGTTTCTTGGTGACAGTGTATGTCTGTGCTACTTGGTGTAACTGTGTGTCTGTGTTACTGGGTATCAGTGTATGTCTTTGTTACTTGGTGTAAGTTTGTGTCTGTGTTACTGGTTATCAGTGTATGTCTTTGTTACTTGGTGTCAGTGTATGACTTTGTTACTTGGAGTAAGTGTATGTCTTTGTTACTTGGTGTCAGTGTATGTCTTTGTTACTTGGTGTAAGTGTGTGTCTGTGTTACTGGGTGTCAGTGTATGTCTGTGTTACTTGGTGTAAGTGTGTGTCTTTGTTACTTGGTGTCCGTGTGTGTCTGTGTTACTGGGTGTCAGTGTATGACTTTGTTACTTGGTGTCAGTGTATGTCTTTGTTACTTGTTGTAAGTGTGTGTCTGTGTTACTGGGTATCTGCGTCTGTCTTTGTTACTTGGTGTCCGTGTGTGTTTGTGTTACTGGGTATCAGTGTATGTCTTTGTTACTTGGTGTCAGTGTATGTCTGTGCTACTTGGTGTAAGTGTGTGTCTGTGTTACTGGCTATCAGTGTATGTCTTTGTTACTTGGTGTCAATGTATGTCTTTGTTACTTGGTGTAAGTGTATGTCTTTGTTACTTGGTGTAAGTGTGTGTCTGTGTTACTGGGTATCAGTGTATGTCTTTGTTACTTGGTGTCAGTGTATGTCTTTGTTACTTGGTGTAAGTGTATGTCTTTGTTACTTCGTGTCAGTGTATGTCTTTGTTACTTGGTGTAAGTGTGTGTCTGTGTTACTGGGTATCATTGTCTGTCTTTGTTACTTGGTGTAAGTGTGTGTCTCTGTTGCTGGGCATCAGTGTATGTCTTTGTTACTTGGTGTCAGTGTATGTCTGTGTTACTTGGTGTAATTGTGTGTCACTGTTTCTGGGTATCAGTGTATGTCTTTGTGACTTGGTGTCAGTGTATGTCTTTGTTCCTTGGTGTAAGTGTGTGTCTGTGCTACTGGGTATCAGTGTCTGTCTTTGTTACTTGGTGTAAGTGTGTGTCTGTGTTACTGGGTATCAGTGTATTTCTTTGTTACTTGGTGTCAGTGTATGTCTGTGTTACTTGGTGTAAGTGTGCTTATGTGTTACTGGGTATCAGTGTATGTCTTTGTTACTTGGTGTAAGTGTGTGTCTGTGTTAGTGGGTATCAGAGTATGGCTTTGTTACTTGGTGTCAGTGTATGTCTTTGTTACTTGGTGTAAGGATGTGTCTGTGTTACTGGGTGTCAGTGTGTGTCTGTGTTACTTGGTGTAAGTGTGCGTCTTTGTTACTTGCTCTCCGTGTGTGTCTGTGTTACTGGGTGTCAGTTTATGTCTTTGTTACTTGGTGTCAGTGTATGTCTTTGTTACTTGGTGTAAGTGTGTGTCTGTGTTACTGGGTATCAGTGTCTGTCTTTGTTACTTGGTGTAAGAGTGTGTCTGTGTTACTGGGTATCAGTGCATGTCTTTGTTACTTGGTGTCAGTGTATGTCGGTGTTACTTGGTGTAAGTGTGTATCTGTGTTACTGGGTATCAGTGTATGTCTTTGATACTTGGTGTACGTTTGTGTCTCTGTTACTGGGTATCAGTGTATGTCTTTGTTACTTGGTGTCAGTGTATGTCTTTGTTACTTGGTGCAAGTGTGTGTCTGTGTTACTGGGTGTCAGTGTGTGTCTGTGTTACTTGGTGTAAGTGTGTGTCTTTGTTACTTGGTGTCCGTGTGTGTCTGTGTTACTGGGTGTCAGTTTATGTCTTTGTTACTTGGTGTCAGTGTATGTCTTTGTTACTTGGTGTAAGTGTGTGTCTGTGTTACTGTGTATCAGCGTATGTCTTTGTTACTTGGTGTAAGTGTGTGTCTGTGTTACTGGATATCAGTGTATGTCTTTGTTACTTGGTGTCAGTGTATGTCTGTGCTACTTGGTGTAAGTGTGTGTCTGTGTTCCTGGGTATCAGTGCATGTCTTTGTTACTTGGTGTAAGTTTGCGTCTGTGTTACTGGGTATCAGTGTATGTCTTTGTTACTTGGTGTCAGTCTATGTCTTTGTTACTTGGTGTAAGTGTATGTCTTTGTTACTTCGTGTCATTGTATGTCTTTGTTACTTGGTGCAAGTGTGTGTCTGTGTTACTGGGTGTCAGTGTGTGTCTGTGTTACTTGGAGAACGTTTGTGTCTTTGTTACTTGGTGTCCGTGTGTGTCTGTGTTACTGGGTGTCAGTGTATGTCTTTGTTACTTGGTGTCAGTGTATGTCTTTGTTACTTGGTGTAAGTGTGTGTCTGTGTTACTGGGTATCAGTGTCTGTCTTTGTTACTTGTTGTAAGTGTGTGTTTGTGTAACTGGGTATCAGTGTATGTCTTTGTTACTGGGTGTCAGTGTATGTCTGTGCTACTTGGTGTAAGTGTGTGTCTGTGTTACTGGGTATCAGTGTATGTCTTTGATACTTGGTGTAAGTTTGTGTCTCTGTTACTGGGTATCAGTGTATGAATTTGTTACTTGGTGTCAGTGTATGTCTTTGTTACTTGGTGTAAGTGTGTGTCTGTGTTACTGGGTGTCAGTGTGTGTCTGTGTTACTTGGTGTAAGTGTGTGTCTTTGTTACTTGGTGTCCGTGTGTCTCTGTGTTACTGGGTGTCAGTTTATGTCTTTGTTACTTGGTGTCAGTGTATGTCTTTGTTACTTGGTGTAAGTGTGTGTCTGTGTTACTGGATATCAGTGTCTGTCTTTGTTACTTGTTGTAAGTGTGTTTTTGCGTTACTGGGTATCAGTGTATGTCTTTGTTACTGGGTGTCAGTGTATGTCTGTGCTACTTGGTGTAAGAGTGTGTCTGTGTTACTGGGTATCAGTGTATGTCTTTGATACTTGGTGTAAGTTTGTGTCTCTGTTACTGGGTATCAGTGTATGTCTGTGTTACTTGGTGTCAGTGTATGTCTTTGTTACTTGGTGTAATTGTGTGTCTGTGTTACTGGGTGTCAGTGCGTGTCTGTGTTACTTGGTGTAAGTGTGTGTCTTTGTTACTTGGTGTCCGTGTGTGTCTGTGTTACTGGGTGTCAGTTTATGTCTTTGTTACTTGGTGTCAGCCTATGTCTTTGTTACTTGGTGTAAGTGTGTGTCTGTGTTACTGGATATCAGTGTATGTCTTTGTTTCTTGGTGTCAGTGTATGTCTGTGCTACTTGGTGTAACTGTGTGTCTGTGTTACTGGGTATCAGTGTATGTCTTTGTTACTTGGTGTAAGTTTGTGTCTGTGTTAATGGTTACCAGTGTATGTCTTTGTTACTTGGTGTCAGTGTATGTCTTTGTTACTTGGTGTAAGTGTGTGTCTGTGTTACTGGATATCAGTGTATGTCTTTGTTACTTGGTGTCAGTGTATGTCTGTGCTAACTGATGTAAGTGTGTGTCTGCGTTCCTGGGTATCAGTGTATGTCTCTGTTACTTGGTGTAAGTTTGTGTCTGTGTTACCGGGTAACAGTGTATGTCTTTGTTACTTGGTGTCAGTCTATGTCTTTGTTACTTGGTGTAAGTGTATGTCTTTGTTACTTGGTGTAAGTGTATGTCTTTGTTACATGGTGTAAGTGTGTGTCTGTGTTACTGGGTGTCAGTGTGTGTCTGTGTTACTTGGTGTAAGTTTGTGTCTTTGTTACTTGGTGTCCGTGTGTCTGTGTTACTGGGTGTCAGTGTATGTCTTTGTTACTTGGTGTCAGTGTATGTCTTTGTTACTTGGTGTAAGTGTATGTCTTTGTTACTTGGTGTAAGTGTGTGTCTGTGTTATTGGGTATCAGTGTATGTCTTTGTTACTTGGTGTAAGTGTGTGTCTGTGTTACTGGGTATCAGTGTATGTCTTTGTTACTTGGTGTCAGTGTATGTCTTTGTTACTTGGTGTAAGTGTGTGTCTGTGTTCCTGGGTGTCAGTGTGTGGCTGTGTTACTTGGTGTAAGTGTGTGTCTTTGTTAATTGGTGTCAGTGTATGTCTTTGTTACTTGGTGTAAGTGTATGTCTTTGTTACTTGGTGTAAGTGTGTGTCTGTGTTATTGGGTATCAGTGTATGTCTTTGTTACTTGGTGTAAGTGTGTGTCTGTGTTACTGGGTATCAGTGTATGTCTTTGTTACTTGGTGTCTGTGTATGTCTTTGTTACTTGGTGTAAGTGTGTGTCTGTGTTACTGGGTATCAGTGTCTGTCTTTGTTACTTGTTGTAAGTGTGTGTTTGTGTAACTGGGTATCAGTGTATGTCTTTGTTACTGGGTGTCAGTGTATGTCTGTGCTACTTGGTGTAAGTGTGTGTCTGTGTTACTGGGTATCAGTGTATGTCTTTGATACTTGGTGTAAGTTTGTGTCTCTGTTACTGGGTATCAGTGTATGAATTTGTTACTTGGTGTCAGTGTATGTCTTTGTTACTTGGTGTAAGTGTGTGTCTGTGTTACTGGGTGTCAGTCTGTGTCTGTGTTACTTGGTGTAAGTGTGTGTCTTTGTTACTTGGTGTCCGTGTGTGTCTGTGTTACTGGGTGTCAGTTTATGTCTTTGTTACTTGGTGTCAGTGTATGTCTTTGTTACTTGGTGTAAGTGTGTGTCTGTGTTATTGGATATCAGTGTCTGTCTTTGTTACTTGTTGTAAGTGTGTTTTTGCGTTACTGGGTATCAGTGTATGTCTTTGTTACTGGGTGTCAGTGTATGTCTGTGCTACATGGTGTAAGAGTGTGTCTGTGTTACTGGGTATCAGTGTATGTCTTTGATACTTGGTGTAAGTTTGTGTCTCTGTTACTGGGTATCAGTGAATGTCTGTGTTACTTGGTGTCAGTGTATGTCTTTGTTACTTGGTGTAATTGTGTGTCTGTGTTACTGGGTGTCAGTGCGTGTCTGTGTTACTTGGTGTAAGTGTGTGTCTTTGTTACTTGGTGTCCGTGTGTGTCTGTGTTACTGGGTGTCAGTTTATATCTTTGTTACTTGGTGTCTGTGTATGTCTTTGTTACTTGGTGTAAGTGTGTGTCTGTGTTACTGGGTGTCAGTTTATGTCTTTGTTACTTGGTGTCAGTCTATGTCTTTGTTACTTGGTGTAAGTGTGTGTCTGTGTTACTGGATATCAGTGTATGTCTTTGTTTCTTGGTGTCAGTGTATGTCTGTGCTACTTGGTGTAACTGTGTGTCTGTGTTACTGGGTATCAGTGTATGTCTTTGTTACTTGGTGTAAGTTTGTGTCTGTGTTACTGGTTACCAGTGTATGTCTTTGTTACTTGGTGTCAGTGTATGTCTTTGTTACTTGGTGTAAGTGTGTGTCTGTGTTACTGGATATCAGTGTATGTCTTTGTTACTTGGTGTCAGTGTATGTCTGTGCTAACTGATGTAAGTGTGTGTCTGCGTTCCTGGGTATCAGTGTATGTCTCTGTTACTTGGTGTAAGTTTGTGTCTGTGTCACTGGGTATCAGTGTATGTCTTTGTTACTTGGTGTCAGTCTATGTCTTTGTTACTTGGAGTAAGTGTATGTCTTTGTTACTTGGTGGAAGTGTATGTCTTTGTTACATGGTGTAAGTGTGTGTCTGTGTTACTGGGTGTCAGTGTGTGTCTGTGTTACTTGGTGTAAGTTTGTGTCTTTGTTACTTGGTGTCCGTGTGTCTGTGTTACTGGGTGTCAGTGTATGTCTTTGTTACTTGGTGTCAGTGTATGACTTTGTTACATGGTGTAAGTGTATGTCTTTGTTACTTGGTGTAAGTGTGTGTCTGTGTTATTGGGTATCAGTGTATGTCTTTGTTACTTGGTGTAAGTGTGTGTCTGTGTTACTGGGTATCAGTGTATGTCTTTGTTACTTGGTGTCAGTGTATGTCTTTGTTACTTGGTGTAAGTGTGTGTCTGTGTTCCTGGGTGTCAGTGTGTGGCTGTGTTACTTGGTGTAAGTTTGTGTCTGTGTTACTGGGTATCAGCGTATGTCTTTGTTACTTGGTGTCAGTCTATGTCTTTGTTACTTGGTGTAAGTGTATGTCTTTGTTACTTGGTGTAAGTGTATGTCTTTGTTACATGGTGTAAGTGTGTGTCTGTGTTCCTGGGTATCAGTGTATGTCTCTGTTACTTGGTGTAAGTTTGTGTCTGTGTTACTGGGTATCAGTGTATGTCTTTGTTACTTGGTGTCAGTCTATGTCTTTGTTACTTGGTGTAAGTGTATGTCTTTGGTACTTGGTGTAAGTGTATGTCTTTGTTACATGGTGTAAGTGTGTGTCTGTGTTACTGGGTGTCAGTGTGTGTCTGTGTTACTTGGTGTAAGTTTGTGTCTTTGTTACTTGGTGTCCGTGTGTCTGTGTTACTGGGTGTCAGTGTATGTCTTTGTTACTTGGTGTCAGTGTATGTCTTTGTTACTTGGTGTAAGTGTATGTCTTTGTTACTTGGTGTAAGTGTGTGTCTGTGTTATTGGGTATCAGTGTATGTCTTTGTTACTTGGTGTAAGTGTGTGTCTGTGTTACTGGGTATCAGTGTATGTCTTTGTTACTTGGTGTCAGTGTATGTCTTTGTTACTTGGTGTAAGTGTGTGTCTGTGTTCCTGGGTGTCAGTGTGTGGCTGTGTTACTTGGTGTAAGTGTGTGTCTTTGTTAATTGGTGTCAGTGTATGTCTTTGTTACTTGGTGTAAGTGTATGTCTTTGTTACTTGGTGTAAGTGTGTGTCTGTGTTATTGGGTATCAGTGTATGTCTTTGTTACTTGGTGTAAGTGTGTGTCTGTGTTACTGGGTATCAGTGTATGTCTTTGTTACTTGGTGTCTGTGTATGTCTTTGTTACTTGGTGTAAGTGTGTGTCTGTGTTACTGGGTATCAGTGTCTGTCTTTGTTACTTGTTGTAAGTGTGTGTTTGTGTAACTGGGTATCAGTGTATGTCTTTGTTACTGGGTGTCAGTGTATGTCTGTGCTACTTGGTGTAAGTGTGTGTCTGTGTTACTGGGTATCAGTGTATGTCTTTGATACTTGGTGTAAGTTTGTGTCTCTGTTACTGGGTATCAGTGTATGAATTTGTTACTTGGTTTCAGTGTATGTCTTTGTTACTTGGTGTAAGTGTGTGTCTGTGTTACTGGGTGTCAGTCTGTGTCTGTGTTACTTGGTGTAAGTGTGTGTCTTTGTTACTTGGTGTCCGTGTGTGTCTGTGTTACTGGGTGTCAGTTTATGTCTTTGTTACTTGGTGTCAGTGTATGTCTTTGTTACTTGGTGTAAGTGTGTGTCTGTGTTACTGGATATCAGTGTCTGTCTTTGTTACTTGTTGTAAGTGTGTTTTTGCGTTACTGGGTATCAGTGTATGTCTTTGTTACTGGGTGTCAGTGTATGTCTGTGCTACATGGTGTAAGAGTGTGTCTGTGTTACTGGGTATCAGTGTATGTCTTTGATACTTGGTGTAAGTTTGTGTCTCTGTTACTGGGTATCAGTGTATGTCTGTGTTACTTGGTGTTAGTGTATGTCTTTGTTACTTGGTGTAATTGTGTGTCTGTGTTACTGGGTGTCAGTGCGTGTCTGTGTTACTTGGTCTAAGTGTGTGTCTTTGTTACTTGGTGTCCGTGTGTGTCTGTGTTACTGGGTGTCAGTTTATATCTTTGTTACTTGGTGTCAGTGTATGTCTTTGTTACTTGGTGTAAGTGTGTGTCTGTGTTACTGGGTGTCAGTTTATGTCTTTGTTACTTGGTGTCAGTCTATGTCTTTGTTACTTGGTGTAAGTGTGTGTCTGTGTTACTGGATATCAGTGTATGTCTTTGTTTCTTGGTGTCAGTGTATGTCTGTGCTACTTGGTGTAACTGTGTGTCTGTGTTACTGGGTATCAGTGTATGTCTTTGTTACTTGGTGTAAGTTTGTGTCTGTGTTACTGGTTACCAGTGTATGTCTTTGTTACTTGGTGTCAGTGTATGTCTTTGTTACTTGGTGTAAGTGTGTGTCTGTGTTACTGGATATCAGTGTATGTCTTTGTTACTTGGTGTCAGTGTATGTCTGTGCTAACTGATGTAAGTGTGTGTCTGCGTTCCTGGGTATCAGTGTATGTCTCTGTTACTTGGTGTAAGTTTGTGTCTGTGTTACTGGGTATCAGTGTATGTCTTTGTTACTTGGTGTCAGTCTATGTCTTTGTTACTTGGTGTAAGTGTATGTCTTTGTTACTTGGTGGAAGTGTATGTCTTTGTTACATGGTGTAAGTGTGTGTCTGTGTTACTGGGTGTCAGTGTGTGTCTGTGTTACTTGGTGTAAGTTTGTGTCTTTGTTACTTGGTGTCCGTGTGTCTGTGTTACTGGGTGTCAGTGTATGTCTTTGTTACTTGGTGTCAGTGTATGACTTTGTTACATGGTGTAAGTGTATGTCTTTGTTACTTGGTGTAAGTGTGTGTCTGTGTTATTGGGTATCAGTGTATGTCTTTGTTACTTGGTGTAAGTGTGTGTCTGTGTTACTGGGTATCAGTGTATTTCTTTGTTACTTGGTGTCAGTGTATGTCTTTGTTACTTGGTGTAAGTGTGTGTCTGTGTTCCTGGGTGTCAGTGTGTGGCTGTGTTACTTGGTGTAAGTGTGTGTCTTTGTTAATTGGTGTCCGTGTGTGTCTGTGTTACTGGGTGTCAGTTTATGTCTTTGTTACTTGGTGTCTGTGTATGTCTTTGTTACTTGGTGTAAGTGTGTGTCTGTGTTACTGGGTATCAGTGTCTGTCTTTGTTACTTGTTGTAAGTGTGTGTTTGTGTAACTGGGTATCAGTGTATGTCTTTGTTACTGGGTGTCAGTGTATGTCTGTGCTACTTGGTGTAAGTGTGTGTCTGTGTTACTGGGTATCAGTGTATGTCTTTGATACTTGGTGTAAGTTTGTGTCTCTGTTACTGGGTATCAGTGTATGAATTTGTTACTTGGTGTCAGTGTATGTCTTTGTTACTTGGTGTAAGTGTGTGTCTGTGTTACTGGGTGTCAGTGTGTGTCTGTGTTACTTGGTGTAAGTGTGTGTCTTTGTTACTTGGTGTCCGTGTGTGTCTGTGTTACTGGGTGTCAGTTTATGTCTTTGTTACTTGGTGTCAGTGTATGTCTTTGTTACTTGGTGTAAGTGTGTGTCTGTGTTACTGGATATCAGTGTCTGTCTTTGTTACTTGTTGTAAGTGTGTTTTTGCGTTACTGGGTATCAGTGTATGTCTTTGTTACTGGGTGTCAGTGTATGTCTGTGCTACTTGGTGTAAGAGTGTGTCTGTGTTACTGGGTATCAGTGTATGTCTTTGATACTTGGTGTAAGTTTGTGTCTCTGTTACTGGGTATCAGTGTATGTCTGTGTTACTTGGTGTCAGTGTATGTCTTTGTTACTTGGTGTAATTGTGTGTCTGTGTTACTGGGTGTCAGTGCGTGTCTGTGTTACTTGGTGTAAGTGTGTGTCTTTGTTACTTGGTGTCCGTGTGTGTCTGTGTTACTGGGTGTCAGTTTATATCTTTGTTACTTGGTGTCAGTGTATGTCTTTGTTACTTGGTGTAAGTGTGTGTCTGTGCTACTGGGTGTCAGTTTATGTCTTTGTTACTTGGTGTCAGTCTATGTCTTTGTTACTTGGTGTAAGTGTGTGTCTGTGTTACTGGATATCAGTGTATGTCTTTGTTTCTTGGTGTCAGTGTATGTCTGTGCTACTTGGTGTAACTGTGTGTCTGTGTTACTGGGTATCAGTGTATGTCTTTGTTACTTGGTGTAAGTTTGTGTCTGTGTTACTGGTTACCAGTGTATGTCTTTGTTACTTGGTGTCAGTGTATGTCTTTGTTACTTGGTGTAAGTGTGTGTCTGTGTTACTGGATATCAGTGTATGTCTTTGTTACTTGGTGTCAGTGTATGTCTGTGCTAACTGATGTAAGTGTGTGTCTGCGTTCCTGGGTATCAGTGTATGTCTCTGTTACTTGGTGTAAGTTTGTGTCTGTGTTACTGGGTATCAGTGTATGTCTTTGTTACTTGGTGTCAGTCTATGTCTTTGTTACTTGGTGTAAGTGTATGTCTTTGTTACTTGGTGGAAGTGTATGTCTTTGTTACATGGTGTAAGTGTGTGTCTGTGTTACTGGGTGTCAGTGTGTGTCTGTGTTACTTGGTGTAAGTTTGTGTCTTTGTTACTTGGTGTCCGTGTGTCTGTGTTACTGGGTGTCAGTGTATGTCTTTGTTACTTGGTGTCAGTGTATGACTTTGTTACATGGTGTAAGTGTATGTCTTTGTTACTTGGTGTAAGTGTGTGTCTGTGTTATTGGGTATCAGTGTATGTCTTTGTTACTTGGTGTAAGTGTGTGTCTGTGTTACTGGGTATCAGTGTATGTCTTTGTTACTTGGTGTCAGTGTATGTCTTTGTTACTTGGTGTAAGTGTGTGTCTGTGTTCCTGGGTGTCAGTGTGTGGCTGTGTTACTTGGTGTAAGTGTGTGTCTTTGTTAATTGGTGTCCGTGTGTGTCTGTGTTACTGGGTGTCAGTTTATGTCTTTGTTACTTGGTGTCTGTGTATGTCTTTGTTACTTGGTGTAAGTGTGTGTCTGTGTTACTGGGTATCAGTGTCTGTCTTTGTTACTTGGTGTCAGTGTATGTCTTTGTTACTTGGTGTAAGTGTGTGTCTGTGTTCCTGGGTGTCAGTGTGTGGCTGTGTTACTTGGTGTAAGTGTGTGTCTTTGTTAATTGGTGTCCGTGTGTGTCTGTGTTACTGGGTGTCAGTTTATGTCTTTGTTACTTGGTGTCTGTGTATGTCTTTGTTACTTGGTGTAAGTGTGTGTCTGTGTTACTGGGTATCAGTGTCTGTCTTTGTTACTTGGTGTAAGTGTGTGTCTGTGTTACATGGTGTAAGTGTGTGTCTGTGTTACTGGGTATCAGTGTATGTCTTTATTACTTGGTGTAAGTGTGTGTCTGTGTTACTGGGTATCAGTGTATGTCTTTGTTACTTGATGTCAGTGTATGTCTTTGTTACTTGGTGTAAGTGTATGTATTTGTTACTTGGTGTCATTGTATGTCTTTGTTACTTGGTGTAAGTGTGTGTCTGTGTTATTGGGTGTCAGTGTGTGTCTGTGTTACTTGGTGTAAGTCTGTGTCTTTGTTACTTGGTGTCAGTGTATGTCTTTGTTACTGGGTGTCAGTGTGTGTCTTTGTTACTTGGTGTCAGTGTATGTCTGCGTTACTTGGTGTAAGTGCGTGTCTGTGTTACTGGGTATCAGTGTATGTCTTTGTTACTTGGTGTAAGTGTGTGTCTGTGTTACTGGGTATCAGAGTATGTCTTTGTTACTTGGTGTCAGTGTATGTCTTTGTTACTTGGTGTAAGTGTGTGTCTGTGTTACTGGGTGTCTGTGTGTGTCTGTGTTACTTGGTGTAAGTGTGTGTCTTTGTTACTTGCTCTCCGTGTGTGTCTGTGTTACTGGGTGTCAGTGTATGTCTTTGTTACTTGGTGTCAGTGTATGTCTTTGTTAATTGGTGTAAGTGTGTGTCTGTGTTACTGGGTATCAGTGTATGTCTTTGTAACTTGGTGTCAATGTATGTCGGTGTTACTTGTTGTAAGTGTGTGTCTGTGTTACTGGGTATCAGTGTATGTCTTTGATACTTGGTGTAAGTTTGTGTCTCTGTTACTGGGTATCAGTGTATGTCTTTGTTACTTGGTGTCAGTGTATGTCTTTGTTACTTGGTGTAAGTGTGTGTCTGTGTTACTGGGTGTCACTGTGTTTCTGTGTTACTTGGTTTAAGTGTGTGTCTTAGTTACTTGGTGTCCGTGTGTGTCTGTGTTACTGGGTGTCAGTTTATGTCTTTGTTACTTGGTGTCAGTCTATGTCTTTGTTACTTGGTGTAAGTGTGTGTCTGTGTTACTGGATATCAGTGTATGTCTTTGTTTCTTGGTGACAGTGTATGTCTGTGCTACTTGGTGTAACTGTGTGTCTGTGTTACTGGGTATCAGTGTATGTCTTTGATACTTGGTGTAAGTTTGTGTCTGTGTTACTGGTTATCAGTGTATGTCTTTGTTACTTGGTGTCAGTGTATGTCTTTGTTACTTGGAGTAAGTGTATGTCTTTGTTACTTGGTGTCAGTGTATGTCTTTGTTACTTGGTGTAAGTGTGTGTCTGTGTTACTGGGTCTCAGTGTGTGTCTGTGTTACTTGGTGTAAGTGTGTGTCTTTGTTACTTGGTGTCCGTGTGTGTCTGTGTTACTGGGTGTCAGTGTATGACTTTGTTACTTGGTGTCAGTGTATGTCTTTGTTACTTGTTGTAAGTGTGTGTCTGTGTTACTGGGTATCTGCGTCTGTCTTTGTTACTTGGTGTCCGTGTGTGTTTGTGTTACTGGGTATCAGTGTATGTCTTTGTTACTTGGTGTCAGTGTATGTCTGTGCTACTTGGTGTAAATGTGTGTCTGTGTTACTGGCTATCAGTGTATGTCTTTGTTACTTGGTGTCAATGTATGTCTTTGTTACTTGGTGTAAGTGTATGTCTTTGTTACTTGGTGTCAGTGTATGTCTTTGTTACTTGGTGTAAGTGTGTGTCTGTGTTACTGGGTATCATTGTCTGTCTTTGTTACTTGGCGTAAGTGTGTGTCTGTGTTGCTGGGCATCAGTGTATGTCTTTGTTACTTGGTGTCAGTGTATGTCTGTGTTACTTGGTGTAATTGTGTGTCAATGTTTCTGGGTATCAGTGTATGTCTTTGTGACTTGGTATCAGTTTATGTCGTTGTTACTTGGTGTAAGTGTGTGTCTGTGCTACTGGGTATCAGTGTCTGTCTTTGTTACTTGGTGTAAGTGTGTGTCTGTGTTACTGGATATCAGTGTATTTCTTTGTTACTTGGTGTCAGTGTATGTCTGTGTTACTTGGTGTAAGTGTGCTTATGTGTACTGGGTATCAGTGTATGTCTTTGTTACTTGGTGTAAGTGTGTGTCTGTGTTACTGGGTATCAGAGTATGGCTTTGTTACTTGGTGTCAGTGTATGTCTTTGTTACTTGGTGTAAGGATGTGTCTGTGTTACTGGGTGTCAGTGTGTGTCTGTGTTACTTGGTGTAAGTGTGTGTCTTTGTTACTTGCTCTCCGTGTGTGTCTGTGTTACTGGGTGTCAGTTTATGTCTTTGTTACTTTGTGTCAGAGTATGTCTTTGTTACTTGGTGTAAGTGTGTGTCTGTGTTACTGGGTATCAGTGTCTGTCTTTGTTACTTGGTGTAAGAGTGTGTCTGTGTTACTGGGTGTCAGTGCATGTCTTGGTTACTTGGTGTCAGTGTATGTCGGTGTTACTTGGTGTAAGTGTGTATCTGTGTTACTGGGTATCAGTGTATGTCTCTGATACTTGGTGTACGTTTGTGTCTCTGTTACTGGGTATCAGTGTATGTCTTTGTTACTTGGTGTCAGTGTATGTCTTTGTTACTTGGTGTAAGTGTGTGTCTGTGTTCCTGGGTATCAGTGCATGTCTTTGTTACTTGGTGTAAGTTTGCGTCTGTGTTACTTGGTATCAGTGTATGTCTTTGTTACTTGGTGTCAGTCTATGTCTTTGCTACTTGGTGTAAGTGTATGTCTTTGTTACTTGTTGTACGTGTGTGTTTGTGTAACTGGATATCAGTGTATGTCTTTGTTACTGGGTGTCAGTGTATGTCTGTGCTACTTGGTGTAAGTGTGTGTCTGTGTTACTGGGTATCAGTGTATGTCTTTGATACTTGGTGCAAGTTTGTGTCTCTGTTACTGGGTATCAGTGTATGTCTTTGTTACTTGGTGTCAGTGTATGTCTTTGTTACTTGGTGTAAGTGTGTGTCTGTGTTACTGGGTGTCAGTGTGTGTCTGTGTTACTTGGTGTAAGTGTGTGTCTTTGTTACTTGGTGTCCGTGTGTGTCTGTGTTACTGGGTGTCAGTTTATGTCTTTGTTACTTGGTGTCAGTGTATGTCTTTGTTACTTGGTGTAAGTGTGTGTCTGTGTTACTGGATATCAGTGTCTGTCTTTGTTACTTGTTGTAAGTGTGTGTTTGCGTTACTGGGTATCAGTGTATGTCTTTGTTACTGAGTGTCAGTGTATGTCTGTGCTACTTGGTGTAAGTGTGTGTCTGTGTTACTGGGTATAGGTGTATGTCTTTGATACTTGGTGTAAGTTTGTGTCTCTGTTACTGGGTATCAGTGTATGTCTGTGTTACTTGGTGTCAGTGTATGTCTTTGTTACTTGGTGTAAGTGTGTGTCTGTGTTACTGGGTGTCAGTGTGTGTCTGTGTTACTTGGTGTAAGTGTGTGTCTTTGTTACTTGGTGTCCGTGTGTGTCTGTGTTACTGGGTGTCAGTTTATATTTTTGTTACTTGGTGTCAGTGTATGTCTTTGTTACTTGGTGTAAGTGTGTGTCTGTGTTACTGGGTGTCAGTTTATGTCTTTGTTACTTGGTGTCAGTCTATGTCTTTGTTACTTGGTGTAAGTGTGTGTCTGTGTTACTGGATATCAGTGTATGTCTTTGTTTCTTGGTGTCAGTGTATGTCTGTGCTACTTGGTGTAACTGTGTGTCTGTGTTACTGGGTATCAGTGTATGTCTTTGTTACTTGGTGTAAGTTTGTGTCTGTGTTACTGGTTACCAGTGTATGTCTTTGTTACTTGGTGTCAGTGTATGTCTTTGTTACTTGGTGTAAGTGTGTGTCTGTGTTACTGGGTGTCAGTGTGTGTCTGTGTTACTTGGTGTAAGTGTGTGTCTTTGTTACTTGGTGTCCGTATGTGTCTGTGTTACTGGATGTCAGTTCATGACTTTGTGACTTGGTGTCAGTGTATGTCTTTGTTACTTGGTGTAATTGTGTGTCTGTGTTACTGGGTATCAGTGTCTGTCTTTGTTACTTGGTGTAAGTGTGTGTTTGTGTTACTGTGTATCAGTATCTGTCTTTGTTACTTGGTGTCAGTGTATGTCTGTGCTACTTGGTGTATGTGTGTGTCTGTGTTACTGGGTATCAGTGTATGTCTTTGTTTCTTGGTGTCAATGTAGGTCTTTGTGACTTGGTGTCAGTGTATGTCTTTGTTACTGGTGTCAGTGTGTGTCTTTGTGACTTGGTGTCAGTGTATGTCTTTGTTACTTGGTGTAAGTGTGTGTCTGTGCTACTGGGTATCAGTGACTGTCTTTGTTACATGGTGTAAGTGTGTGTCTGTGTTACTTGGTATCAGTGTATTTCTTTGTTACTTGGTGTCAGTGTATGTCTGTGTTACTTGGTGTAAGTGTGCTTCTGTGTCACTGGGTATCAGTGTTTGTCTTTGTTACATGGTGTAAGTGTGTGTCTGTGCTACTGGGTATCAGTGTATGTCTTTGTTACTTGGTGTCAGTGTATGTCAAAATACTTGGTGCAAGTGTATGTCTGCGTTACTTGGTGTAAGTGTGTGTCTTTGTTACTTGGTGTCAGTGTATGTCTTTGTTACTTGATGTCAGTGTATGTCTGTGTTACTTGGTGTAAGTGTGTGCCTGTGTTACTGGGTATCAGTGTATGTCTTTGTTACTTGGTGTCAGTGTATGTCTGTGTTACTTGGTGTAAGTGTGTGTCTGTGTTACTTGGTGTCAGTGTATGTCTTTGTTACTTGGTATAAGTGTATGTCTTTGTTACTTGGTGTCATTGTATGTCTTTGTTACTTGGTGTCTGTGTGTGTCTGTGTTACTGGGGTCAGTGTATGTCTTTGTTACTTGGTGTCAGTGTATGTCTGTGTTACGTGGTGTAAGTGTGTGTCTGTGTTACTGGGTATCAATGTATGTCTTTGTGACTTGGTGTCAGTGTATGTCTTTGTTGCTGGGTGTCAGGGTGTGTCTTTGTGACTTGGTGTCAGTGTACGTCTTTGTTGCTTGGTGTAAGTGTGTGTCTGTGTTGCTGGGTATCAGTGTATGTCTTTGTTACTTGGTGTCAGTGTATGTCAGTGTTAATTGGTGTACGTGTGTGTCTTTGTTACTGGGTATCAGTGTATGTCTTTGTTACTTGGTGTCAGTGTATGTCTTTGTTACTTGGTGTAAGTGTATGTCTTTGTTACTTGGTGTCATTGTATGTCTTTGTTACTTGGTGTAAGTGTGTGTCTGTGTTACTAAGTGTCAGTGTGTGTCTGTGTTACTTGGTGTAAGTCTGTGTCTTTGTTACTTGGTGTCCGTGTGTGTCTGTGTTACTGGGTGTCAGTTTATGTCTTTGATACCTGGTGTAAGTGTATGTCTTTGGTACTTGGTGTAAGTGTGTGTCTGTGTTACTGGGTATCAGTGCCTGTCTTTGTTACTTGGTGTAAGTGTGTGTCTGTGTTACTGGGTGTCAGTGTGTGTCTTTGTGACTTGGTGTCAGTGTGTGTCTTTGTTACTTGCTCTCCGTGTGTGTCTGTGTTACTGGGTGTCAGTTTATGTCTTTGTTATTTGGTGTCAGAGTATGCCTTTGTTACTTGGTGTAAGTGTGTGTCTGTGTTACTGGGTATCAGTGTATGTCTTTGATACTTGGTGTAAGTTTGTGTCTCTGTTACTGGGTATCAGTGTATGTCTTTGTTACTTGGTGTCAGTGTATGTCTTTGTTACTTGGTGTAAGTGTATGTCTTTGTTACTTGGTGTCAGTGTATGTCTTTGTTACTTGGTGTAAGTGTGTGTCTGTGTTACTGGGTATCAGTGTATGTCTTTGTTACTTGATGTCAGTGTATGTCTTTGTTACTTGGTGTAAGTGCATGTATTTGTTACTTGGTGTCATTGTATGTCTTTGTTACTTCGTGTAAGTGTGTGTCTGTGTTACTGGGTGTCAGTGTGTGACTGTGTTACTTGGTGTAAGTCTGTGTCTTTGTTACTTGGTGTCAGTGTATGTCTTTGTTACTGGGTGTCAGTGTGTGTCTTTGTTACTTGGTGTCAGTGTATGTCTGCGTTACTTGGTGTAAGTGTGTGTCTGTGTTACTGGGTATCAGTGTATGTCTTTGTTACTTGGTGTAAGTGTGTGTCTGTGTTACTGGGTATCAGAGTATGTCTTTGTTACTTGGTGTCAGTGTATGTCTTTGTTACTTGGTGTAAGTGTGTGTCTGTGTTACTGGGTGTCAGTGTGTGTCTGTGTTACTTGGTGTAAGTGTGTGTCTTTGTTACTTGCTCTCCGTGTGTGTCTGTGTTACTGGGTGTCAGTTCATTTCTTTGTTACTTGGTGTCAGTGTATGTCTTTGTTACTTGGTGTAAGTGTGTGTCTGTGTTACTGGGTATCAGTGTCTGTCTTTGTTACTTGGTGTAAGAGTGTGTCTGTGTTACTGGGTATCAGTCTATGTCTTTGTTACTTGGTGTCAGTGTATGTCTTTGTTACTTGGTGTAAGTGTGTGTCTGTGTTACTGGGTATCAGTGTATGTCTTTGTTACTTGATGTCAGTGTATGTCTTTGTTACTTGGTGTAAGTGCATGTATTTGTTACTTGGTGTCATTGTATGTCTTTGTTACTTGGTGTAAGTGTGTGTCTGTGTTACTGGGTGTCAGTGTGTGTCTGTGTTACTTGGTGTAAGTCTGTGTCTTTGTTACTTGGTGTCAGTGTATGTCTTTGTTACTGGGTGTCAGTGTGTGTCTTTGTTACTTGGTGTCAGTGTATGTCTGCGTTACTTGGTGTAAGTGTGTGTCTGTGTTACTGGGTATCAGTGTATGTCTTTGTTACTTGGTGTAAGTGTGTGTCTGTGTTACTGGGCATCAGAGTATGTCTTTGTTACTTGGTGTCATTGTATGTCTTTGTTACTTGGTGTAAGTCTGTGTCTTTGTTACTTGGTGTCCGTGTGTGTCTGTGTTACTGGGTATCAGTTTATGCCTTTGATACTTGGTGTAAGTGTATGTCTTTGGTACTTGGTGTAATTGTGTGTCACTGTTTCTGGGTATCAGTGTATGTCTTTGTGACTTGGTGTCAGTTTATGTCGTTGTTACTTGGTGTAAGTGTGTGTCTGTGCTACTGGGTATCAGTGTCTGTCTTTGTTACTTGGTGTAAGTGTGTGTCTGTGTTACTGGATATCAGTGTATTTCTTTGTTACTTGGTGTCAGTGTATGTCTGTGTTACTTGGTGTAAGTGTGCTTATGTGTACTGGGTATCAGTGTATGTCTTTGTTACTTGGTGTAAGTGTGTGTCTGTGTTACTGGGTATCAGAGTATGGCTTTGTTACTTGGTGTCAGTGTATGTCTTTGTTACTTGGTGTAAGGATGTGTCTGTGTTACTGGGTGTCAGTGTGTGTCTGTGTTACTTGGTGTAAGTGTGTGTCTTTGTTACTTGCTCTCCGTGTGTGTCTGTGTTACTGGGTGTCAGTTTATGTCTTTGTTACTTGGTGTAAGTGTATGTCTTTGTTACTTGTTGTACGTGTGTGTTTGTGTAACTGGATATCAGTGTATGTCTTTGTTACTGGGTGTCAGTGTATGTCTGTGCTACTTGGTGTAAGTGTGTCTCTGTGTTACTGGGTATCAGTGTATGTCTTTGATACTTGGTGCAAGTTTGTGTCTCAGTTACTGGGTATCAGTGTATGTCTTTGTTACTTGGTGTCAGTGTATGTCTTTGTTACTTGGTGTAAGTGTGTGTCTGTGTTACTGGGTGTCAGTGTGTGTCTGTGTTACTTGGTGTAAGTGTGTGTCTTTGTTACTTGGTGTCCGTGTGTGTCTGTGTTACTGGGTGTCAGTTTATGTCTTTGTTACTTGGTGTCAGTGTATGTCTTTGTTACTTGGTGTAAGTGTGTGTCTGTGTTACTGGATATCAGTGTCTGTCTTTGTTACTTGTTGTAAGTGTGTGTTTGCGTTACTGGGTATCAGTGTATGTCTTTGTTACTGGGTGTCAGTGTATGTCTGTGCTACTTGGTGTAAGTGTGTGTCTGTGTTACTGGGTATAGGTGTATGTCTTTGATACTTGGTGTAAGTTTGTGTCTCTGTTACTGGGTATCAGTGTATGTCTGTGTTACTTGGTGTCAGTGTATGTCTTTGTTACTTGGTGTAAGTGTGTGTCTGTGTTACTGGGTGTCAGTGTGTGTCTGTGTTACTTGGTGTAAGTGTGTGTCTTTGTTACTTGGTGTCCGTGTGTGTCTGTGTTACTGGGTGTCAGTTTATATCTTTGTTACTTGGTGTCAGTGTATGTCTTTGTTACTTGGTGTAAGTGTGTGTCTGTGTTACTGGGTGTCAGTTTATGTCTTTGTTACTTGGTGTCAGTCTATGTCTTTGTTACTTGGTGTAAGTGTGTGTCTGTGTTACTGGATATCAGTGTATGTCTTTGTTTCTTGGTGTCAGTGTATGTCTGTGCTACTTGGTGTAACTGTGTGTCTGTGTTACTGGGTATCAGTGTATGTCTTTGTTACTTGGTGTAAGTTTGTGTCTGTGTTACTGGTTACCAGTGTATGTCTTTGTTACTTGGTGTCAGTGTATGTCTTTGTTACTTGGTGTAAGTGTGTGTCTGTGTTACTGGGTGTCAGTGTGTGTCTGTGTTACTTGGTGTAAGTGTGTGTCTTTGTTACTTGGTGTCCGTATGTGTCTGTGTTACTGGATGTCAGTTCATGACTTTGTGACTTGGTGTCAGTGTATGTCTTTGTTACTTGGTGTAATTGTGTGTCTGTGTTACTGGGTATCAGTGTCTGTCTTTGTTACTTGGTGTAAGTGTGTGTTTGTGTTACTGTGTATCAGTATCTGTCTTTGTTACTTGGTGTCAGTGTATGTCTGTGCTACTTGGTGTATGTGTGTGTCTGTGTTACTGGGTATCAGTGTATGTCTTTGTTTCTTGGTGTCAATGTAGGTCTTTGTGACTTGGTGTCAGTGTATGTCTTTGTTACTGGTGTCAGTGTGTGTCTTTGTGACTTGGTGTCAGTGTATGTCTTTGTTACTTGGTGTAAGTGTGTGTCTGTGCTACTGGGTATCAGTGACTGTCTTTGTTACTTGGTGTAAGTGTGTGTCTGTGTTACTTGGTATCAGTGTATTTCTTTGTTACTTGGTGTCAGTGTATGTCTGTGTTACTTGGTGTAAGTGTGCTTCTGTGTCACTGGGTATCAGTGTTTGTCTTTGTTACATGGTGTAAGTGTGTGTCTGTGTTACTGGGTATCAGTGTATGTCTTTGTTACTTGGTGTCAGTGTATGTCAAAATACTTGGTGCAAGTGTATGTCTGCGTTACTTGGTGTCAGTGTGTGTCTTTGTTACTTGGTGTCAGTGTATGTCTTTGTTACTTGATGTCAGTGTATGTCTGTGTTACTTGGTGTAAGTGTGTGCCTGTGTTACTGGGTATCAGTGTATGTCTTTGTTACTTGGTGTCAGTGTATGTCTGTGTTACTTGGTGTAAGTGTGTGTCTGTGTTACTTGGTGTCAGTGTATGTCTTTGTTACTTGGTATAAGTGTATGTCTTTGTTACTTGGTGTCATTGTATGTCTTTGTTACTTGGTGTCTGTGTGTGTCTGTGTTACTGGGGTCAGTGTATGTCTTTGTTACTTGGTGTCAGTGTATGTCTGTGTTACGTGGTGTAAGTGTGTGTCTGTGTTACTGGGTATCAGTGTATGTCTTTGTGACTTGGTGTCAGTGTATGTCTTTGTTGCTGGGTGTCAGGGTGTGTCTTTGTGACTTGGTGTCAGTGTACGTCTTTGTTGCTTGGTGTAAGTGTGTGTCTGTGTTGCTGGGTATCAGTGTATGTCTTTGTTACTTGGTGTCAGTGTATGTCAGTGTTACTTGGTGTACGTGTGTGTCTTTGTTACTGGGTATCAGTGTATGTCTTTGTTACTTGGTGTCAGTGCATGTCTTTGTTACTTGGTGTAAGTGTATGTCTTTGTTACTTGGTGTCATTGTATGTCTTTGTTACTTGGTGTAAGTGTGTGTCTGTGTTACTAAGTGTCAGTGTGTGTCTGTGTTACTTGGTGTAAGTCTGTGTCTTTGTTACTTGGTGTCCGTGTGTGTCTGTGTTACTGGGTGTCAGTTTATGTCTTTGATACCTGGTGTAAGTGTATGTCTTTGGTACTTGGTGTAAGTGTGTGTCTGTGTTACTGGGTATCAGTGCCTGTCTTTGTTACTTGGTGTAAGTGTGTGTCTGTGTTACTGGGTGTCAGTGTGTGTCTTTGTGACTTGGTGTCAGTGTGTGTCTTTGTTACTTGCTCTCCGTGTGTGTCTGTGTTACTGGGTGTCAGTTTATGTCTTTGTTATTTGGTGTCAGAGTGTGTCTTTGTTACTTGGTGTAAGTGTGTGTCTGTGTTACTGGGTATCAGTGTATGTCTTTGATACTTGGTGTAAGTTTGTGTCTCTGTTACTGGGTATCAGTGTATGTCTTTGTTACTTGGTGTCAGTGTATGTCTTTGTTACTTGGTGTAAGTGTATGTCTTTGTTACTTGGTGTCAGTGTATGTCTTTGTTACTTGGTGTAAGTGTGTGTCTGTGTTACTGGGTATCAGTGTATGTCTTTGTTACTTGATGTCAGTGTATGTCTTTGTTACTTGGTGTAAGGGCATGTATTTGTTACTTGGTGTCATTGTATGTCTTTGTTACTTGGTGTAAGTGTGTGTCTGTGTTACTGGGTGTCAGTGTGTGACTGTGTTACTTGGTGTAAGTCTGTGTCTTTGTTACTTGGTGTCAGTGTATGTCTTTGTTACTGGGTGTCAGTGTGTGTCTTTGTTACTTGGTGTCAGTGTATGTCTGCGTTACTTGGTGTAAGTGTGTGTCTGTGTTACTGGGTATCAGTGTATGTCTTTGTTACTTGGTGTAAGTGTGTGTCTGTGTTACTGGGTATCAGAGTATGTCTTTGTTACTTGGTGTCAGTGTATGTCTTTGTTACTTGGTGTAAGTGTGTGTCTGTGTTACTGGGTGTCAGTGTGTGTCTGTGTTACTTGGTGTAAGTGTGTGTCTTTGTTACCTGCTCTCCGTGTGTGTCTGTGTTACTGGGTGTCAGTTCATTTCTTTGTTACTTGGTGTCAGTGTATGTCTTTGTTACTTGGTGTAAGTGTGTGTCTGTGTTACTGGGTATCAGTGTCTGTCTTTGTTACTTGGTGTAAGAGTGTGTCTGTGTTACTGGGTATCAGTCTATGTCTTTGTTACTTGGTGTCAGTGTATGTCTTTGTTACTTGGTGTAAGTGTGTGTCTGTGTTACTGGGTATCAGTGTATGTCTTTGTTACTTGATGTCAGTGTATGTCTTTGTTACTTGGTGTAAGTGCATGTATTTGTTACTTGGTGTCATTGTATGTCTTTGTTACTTGGTGTAAGTGTGTGTCTGTGTTACTGGGTGTCAGTGTGTGTCTGTGTTACTTGGTGTAAGTCTGTGTCTTTGTTACTTGGTGTCAGTGTATGTCTTTGTTACTGGGTGTCAGTGTGTGTCTTTGTTACTTGGTGTCAGTGTATGTCTGCGTTACTTGGTGTAAGTTTGTGTCTGTGTTACTGGGTATCAGTGTATGTCTTTGTTACTTGGTGTAAGTGTGTGTCTGTGTTACTGGGTATCAGAGTATGTCTTTGTTACTAGGTGTCATTGTATGTCTTTGTTACTTGGTGTAATTGTGTGTCTGTGTTACTAAGTGTCAGTGTGTGTCTGTGTTACTTGGTGTAAGTCTGTGTCTTTGTTACTTGGTGTCCGTGTGTGTCTGTGTTACTGGGTGTCAGTTTATGCCTTTGATACTTGGTGTAAGTGTATGTCTTTGGTACTTGGTGTAATTGTGTGTCACTGTTTCTGGGTATCAGTGTATGTCTTTGTGACTTGGTGTCAGTTTATGTCGTTGTTACTTGGTGTAAGTGTGTGTCTGTGCTACTGGGTATCAGTGTCTGTCTTTGTTACTTGGTGTAAGTGTGTGTCTGTGTTACTGGATATCAGTGTATTTCTTTGTTACTTGGTGTCAGTGTATGTCTGTGTTACTTGGTGTAAGTGTGCTTATGTGTACTGGGTGTCAGTGTGTGTCTGTGTTACTTGGTGTAAGTGTGTGTCTTTGTTACTTGGTGTCCGTGTGTGTCTGTGTTACTGGGTGTCAGTTTATATCTTTGTTACTTGGTGTCAGTGTATGTCTTTGTTACTTGGTGTAAGTGTGTGTCTGTGTTACTGGGTGTCAGTTTATGTCTTTGTTACTTGGTGTCAGTCTATGTCTTTGTTACTTGGTGTAAGTGTGTGTCTGTGTTACTGGATATCAGTGTATGTCTTTGTTTCTTGGTGTCAGTGTATGTCTGTGCTACTTGGTGTAACTGTGTGTCTGTGTTACTGGGTATCAGTGTATGTCTTTGTTACTTGGTGTAAGTTTGTGTCTGCGTTACTGGTTACCAGTGTATGTCTTTGTTACTTGGTGTCACTGTATGTCTTTGTTACTTGGTGTAAGTGTGTGTCTGTGTTACTGGGTGTCAGTGTGTGTCTGTGTTACTTGGTGTAAGTGTGTGTCTTTGTTACTTGGTGTCCGTATGTGTCTGTGTTACTGGATGTCAGTTCATGACTTTGTGACTTGGTGTCAGTGTATGTCTTTGTTACTTGGTGTAATTGTGTGTCTGTGTTACTGGGTATCAGTGTCTGTCTTTGTTACTTGGTGTAAGTGTGTGTTTGTGTTACTGTGTATCAGTATCTGTCTTTGTTACTTGGTGTCAGTGTATGTCTGTGCTACTTGGTGTATGTGTGTGTCTGTGTTACTGGGTATCAGTGTATGTCTTTGTTTCTTGGTGTCAATGTAGGTCTTTGTGACTTGGTGTCAGTTTATGTCTTTGTTACTGGTGTCAGTGTGTGTCTTTGTGACTTGGTGTCAGTGTATGTCTTTGTTACTTGGTGTAAGTGTGTGTCTGTGCTACTGGGTATCAGTGACTGTCTTTGTTACTTGGTGTAAGTGTGTGTCTGTGTTACTTGGTATCAGTGTATTTCTTTGTTACTTGGTGTCAGTGTATGTCTGTGTTACTTGGTGTAAGTGTGCTTCTGTGTCACTGGGTATCAGTGTTTGTCTTTGTTACATGGTGTAAGTGTGTGTCTGTGTTACTGGGTATCAGTGTATGTCTTTGTTACTTGGTGTCAGTGTATGTCAAAATACTTGGTGCAAGTGTATGTCTGCGTTACTTGGTGTAAGTGTGTGTCTTTGTTACTTGGTGTCAGTGTATGTCTTTGTTACTTGATGTCAGTGTATGTCTGTGTTACTTGGTGTAAGTGTGTGCCTGTGTTACTGGGTATCAGTGTATGTCTTTGTTACTTGGTGTCAGTGTATGTCTGCGTTACTTGGTGTAAGTGTGTGTCTGTGTTACTTGGTGTCAGTGTATGTCTTTGTTACTTGGTATAAGTGTATGTCTTTGTTACTTGGTGTCATTGTATGTCTTTGTTACTTGGTGTCTGTGTGTGTCTGTGTTACTGGGGTCAGTGTATGTCTTTGTTACTTGGTGTCAGTGTATGTCTGTGTTACGTGGTGTAAGTGTGTGTCTGTGTTACTGGGTATCAGTGTATGTCTTTGTGACTTGGTGTCAGTGTATGTCTTTGTTGCTGGGTGTCAGGGTGTGTCTTTGTGACTTGGTGTCAGTGTACGTCTTTGTTGCTTGGTGTAAGTGTGTGTCTGTGTTGCTGGGTATCAGTGTATGTCTTTGTTACTTGGTGTCAGTGTATGTCAGTGTTACTTGGTGTACGTGTGTGTCTTTGTTACTGGGTATCAGTGTATGTCTTTGTTACTTGGTGTCAGTGTATGTCTTTGTTACTTGGTGTAAGTGTATGTCTTTGTTACTTGGTGTCATTGTATGTCTTTGTTACTTGGTGTAAGTGTGTGTCTGTGTTACTAAGTGTCAGTGTGTGTCTGTGTTACTTGGTGTAAGTCTGTGTCTTTGTTACTTGGTGTCCGTGTGTGTCTGTGTTACTGGGTGTCAGTTTATGTCTTTGATACCTGGTGTAAGTGTATGTCTTTGGTACTTGGTGTAAGTGTGTGTCTGTGTTACTGGGTATCAGTGCCTGTCTTTGTTACTTGGTGTAAGTGTGTGTCTGTGTTACTGGGTGTCAGTGTGTGTCTTTGTGACTTGGTGTCAGTGTGTGTCTTTGTTACTTGCTCTCCGTGTGTGTCTGTGTTACTGGGTGTCAGTTTATGTCTTTGTTATTTGGTGTCAGAGTGTGTCTTTGTTACTTGGTGTAAGTGTGTGTCTGTGTTACTGGGTATCAGTGTATGTCTTTGATACTTGGTGTAAGTTTGTGTCTCTGTTACTGGGTATCAGTGTATGTCTTTGTTACTTGGTGTCAGTGTATGTCTTTGTTACTTGGTGTAAGTGTATGTCTTTGTTACTTGGTGTCAGTGTATGTCTTTGTTACTTGGTGTAAGTGTGTGTCTGTGTTACTGGGTATCAGTGTATGTCTTTGTTACTTGATGTCAGTGTATGTCTTTGTTACTTGGCGTAAGTGCATGTATTTGTTACTTGGTGTCATTGTATGTCTTTGTTACTTGGTGTAAGTGTGTGTCTGTGTTACTGGGTGTCAGTGTGTGACTGTGTTACTTGGTGTAAGTCTGTGTCTTTGTTACTTGGTGTCAGTGTATGTCTTTGTTACTGGGTGTCAGTGTGTGTCTTTGTTACTTGGTGCCAGTGTATGTCTGCGTTACTTGGTGTAAGTGTGTGTTTGTGTTACTGGGTATCAGTGTATGTCTTTGTTACTTGGTGTAAGTGTGTGTCTGTGTTACTGGGTATCAGAGTATGTCTTTGTTACTTGGTGTCAGTGTATGAATTTGTTACTTGGTGTAAGTGTGTGTCTGTGTTACTGGGTGTCAGTGTGTGTCTGTGTTACTTGGTGTAAGTGTGTGTCTTTGTTACTTGCTCTCCGTGTGTGTCTGTGTTACTGGGTGTCAGTTCATTTCTTTGTTACTTGGTGTCAGTGTATGTCTTTGTTACTTGGTGTAAGTGTGTGTCTGTGTTACTGGGTATCAGTGTCTGTCTTTGTTACTTGGTGTAAGAGTGTGTCTGTGTTACTGGGTATCAGTCTATGTCTTTGTTACTTGGTGTCAGTGTATGTCTTTGTTACTTGGTGTCAGTGTGTGTCTGTGTTACTGGGTATCAGTGTATGTCTTTGTTACTTGATGTCAGTGTATGTCTTTGTTACTTGGTGTAAGTGCATGTATTTGTTACTTGGTGTCATTGTATGTCTTTGTTACTTGGTGTAAGTGTGTGTCTGTGTTACTGGGTGTCAGTGTGTGTCTGTGTTACTTGGTGTAAGTCTGTGTCTTTGTTACTTGGTGTCAGTGTATGTCTTTGTTACTGGGTGTCAGTGTGTGTCTTTGTTACTTGGTGTCAGTGTATGTCTGCGTTACTTGGTGTAAGTGTGTGTCTGTGTTACTGGGTATCAGTGTATGTCTTTGTTACTTGGTGTAAGTGTGTGTCTGTGTTACTGGGTATCAGAGTATGTCTTTGTTACTTGGTGTCATTGTATGTCTTTGTTACTTGGTGTAATTGTGTGTCTGTGTTACTAAGTGTCAGTGTGTGTCTGTGTTACTTGGTGTAAGTCTGTGTCTTTGTTACTTGGTGTCCGTGTGTGTCTGTGTTACTGGGTGTCAGTTTATGCCTTTGATACTTGGTGTAAGTGTATGTCTTTGGTACTTGGTGTAATTGTGTGTCACTGTTTCTGGGTATCAGTGTATGTCTTTGTGACTTGGTGTCAGTTTATGTCGTTGTTACTTGGTGTAAGTGTGTGTCTGTGCTACTGGGTATCAGTGTCTGTCTTTGTTACTTGGTGTAAGTGTGTGTCTGTGTTACTGGATATCAGTGTATTTCTTTGTTACTTGGTGTCAGTGTATGTCTGTGTTACTTGGTGTAAGTGTGCTTATGTGTACTGGGTATCAGTGTATGTCTTTGTTACTTGGTGTAAGTGTGTGTCTGTGTTACTGGGTATCAGAGTATGGCTTTGTTACTTGGTGTCAGTGTATGTCTTTGTTACTTGGTGTAAGGATGCGTCTGTGTTACTGGGTGTCAGTGTGTGTCTGTGTTACTTGGTGTAAGTGTGTGTCTTTGTTACTTGCTCTCCGTGTGTGTCTGTGTTACTGGGTGTCAGTTTATGTCTTTGTTACTTGGTGTCAGTGTATGTCTTTGTTACTTGGTGTAAGTGTGTGTCTGTGTTACTGGGTATCAGTGTCTGTCTTTGTTACTTGGTGTAAGAGTGTGTCTGTGTTACTGGGTATCAGTGCATGTCTTGGTAACTTGGTGTCAGTGTATGTCGGTGTTACTTGGTGTAAGTGTGTATCTGTGTTACTGGGTATCAGTGTATGTCTTTGATACTTGGTGTACGTTTGTGTCTCTGTTACTGGGTATCAGTATATGTCTTTGTTACTTGGTGTCAGTGTATGTCTTTGTTACTTGGTGTAAGTGTGTGTCTGTGTTCCTGGGTATCAGTGCATGTCTTTGTTACTTGGTGTAAGTTTGCGTCTGTGTTACTTGGTATCAGTGTATGTCTTTGTTACTTGGTGTCAGTCTATGTCTTTGCTACTTGGTGTAAGTGTATGTCTTTGTTACTTGTTGTACGTGTGTGTTTGTGTAACTGGATATCAGTGTATGTCTTTGTTACTGGGTGTCAGTGTATGTCTGTGCTACTTGGTGTAAGTGTGTGTCTGTGTTACTGGGTATCAGTGTATGTCTTTGATACTTGGTGCAAGTTTGTGTCTCTGTTACTGGGTATCAGTGTATGTCTTTGTTACTTGGTGTCAGTGTATGTCTTTGTTACTTGGTGTAAGTGTGTGTCTGTGTTACTGGGTGTCAGTGTGTGTCTGTGTTACTTGGTGTAAGTGTGTGTCTTTGTTACTTGGTGTCCGTGTGTGTCTGTGTTACTGGGTGTCAGTTTATGTCTTTGTTACTTGGTGTCAGTGTATGTCTTTGTTACTTGGTGTAAGTGTGTGTCTGTGTTACTGGATATCAGTGTCTGTCTTTGTTACTTGTTGTAAGTGTGTGTTTGCGTTACTGGGTATCAGTGTATGTCTTTGTTACTGGGTGTCAGTGTATGTCTGTGCTAATTGGTGTAAGTGTGTGTCTGTGTTACTGGGTATCAGTGTATGTCTTTGATACTTGGTGTAAGTTTGTGTCTCTGTTACTGGGTATCAGTGTATGTCTGTGTTACTTGGTGTCAGTGTATGTCTTTGTTACTTGGTGTAAGTGTGTGTCTGTGTTACTGGGTGTCAGTGTGTGTCTGTGTTACTTGGTGTAAGTGTGTGTCTTTGTTACTTGGTGTCCGTGTGTGTCTGTGTTACTGGGTGTCAGTTTATATCTTTGTTACTTGGTGTCAGTGTATGTCTTTGTTACTTGGTGTAAGTGTGTGTCTGTGTTACTGGGTGTCAGTTTATGTCTTTGTTACTTGGTGTCAGTCTATGTCTTTGTTACTTGGTGTAAGTGTGTGTCTGTGTTACTGGATATCAGTGTATGTCTTTGTTTCTTGGTGTCAGTGTATGTCTGTGCTACTTGGTGTAACTGTGTGTCTGTGTTACTGGGTATCAGTGTATGTCTTTGTTACTTGGTGTAAGTTTGTGTCTGTGTTACTGGTTACCAGTGTATGTCTTTGTTACTTGGTGTCAGTGTATGTCTTTGTTACTTGGTGTAAGTGTGTGTCTGTGTTACTGGGTGTCAGTGTGTGTCTGTGTTACTTGGTGTAAGTGTGTGTCTTTGTTACTTGGTGTCCGTATGTGTCTGTGTTACTGGATGTCAGTTCATGACTTTGTGACTTGGTGTCAGTGTATGTCTTTGTTACTTGGTGTAATTGTGTGTCTGTGTTACTGGGTATCAGTGTCTGTCTTTGTTACTTGGTGTAAGTGTGTGTTTGTGTTACTGTGTATCAGTATCTGTCTTTGTTACTTGGTGTCAGTGTATGTCTGTGCTACTTGGTGTATGTGTGTGTCTGTGTTACTGGGTATCAGTGTATGTCTTTGTTTCTTGGTGTCAATGTAGGTCTTTGTGACTTGGTGTCAGTGTATGTCTTTGTTACTGGTGTCAGTGTGTGTCTTTGTGACTTGGTGTCAGTGTATGTCTTTGTTACTTGGTGTAAGTGTGTGTCTGTGCTACTGGGTATCAGTGACTGTCTTTGTTACTTGGTGTAAGTGTGTGTCTGTGTTACTTGGTATCAGTGTATTTCTTTGTTACTTGGTGTCAGTGTATGTCTGTGTTACTTGGTGTAAGTGTGCTTCTGTGTCACTGGGTATCAGTGTTTGTCTTTGTTACATGGTGTAAGTGTGTGTCTGTGTTACTGGGTATCAGTGTATGTCTTTGTTACTTGGTGTCAGTGTATGTCAAAATACTTGGTGCAAGTGTATGTCTGCGTTACTTGGTGTAAGTGTGTGTCTTTGTTACTTGGTGTCAGTGTATGTCTTTGTTACTTGATGTCAGTGTATGTCTGTGTTACTTGGTGTAAGTGTGTGCCTGTGTTACTGGGTATCAGTGTATGTCTTTGTTACTTGGTGTCAGTGTATGTCTGTGTTACTTGGTGTAAGTGTGTGTCTGTGTTACTTGGTGTCAGTGTATGTCTTTGTTACTTGGTATAAGTGTATGTCTTTGTTACTTGGTGTCATTGTATGTCTTTGTTACTTGGTGTCTGTGTGTGTCTGTGTTACTGGGGTCAGTGTATGTCTTTGTTACTTGGTGTCAGTGTATGTCTGTGTTACGTGGTGTAAGTGTGTGTCTGTGTTACTGGGTATCAGTGTATGTCTTTGTGACTTGGTGTCAGTGTATGTCTTTGTTGCTGGGTGTCAGGGTGTGTCTTTGTGACTTGGTGTCAGTGTACGTCTTTGTTGCTTGGTGTAAGTGTGTGTCTGTGTCGCTGGGTATCAGTGTATGTCTTTGTTACTTGGTGTCACTGTATGTCAGTGTTACTTGGTGTAAGTGTGTGTCTTTGTTACTGGGTATCAGTGTATGTCTTTGTTACTTGGTGTCAGTGTATGTCTTTGTTACTTGGTGTAAGTGTATGTCTTTGTTACTTGGTGTCATTGTATGTCTTTGTTACTTGGTGCAAGTGTGTGTCTGTGTTACTAAGTGTCAGTGTGTGTCTGTGTTACTTGGTGTAAGTCTGTGTCTTTGTTACTTGGTGTCCGTCTGTGTCTGTGTTACTGGGTGTCAGTTTATGTCTTTGATACTTGGTGTAAGTGTATGTCTTTGGTACTTGGTGTAAGTGTGTGTCTGTGTTACTGGGCATCAGTGCCTGTCTTTGTTACTTGGTGTAAGTGTGTGTCTGTGTTACTGGGTGTCAGTGTGTGTCTTTGTGACTTGGTGTCAGTGTGTGTCTTTGTTACTTGCTCTCCGTGTGTGTCTGTGTTACTGGGTGTCAGTTTATGTCTTTGTTATTTGGTGTCAGAGTATGTCTTTGTTACTTGGTGTAAGTGTATGTCTTTGTTACTTGGTGTCAGTGTATGTCTTTGTTACTTGGTGTAAGTGTGTGTCTGTGTTACTGGGTATCAGTGTATGTCTTTGTTACTTGATGTCAGTGTATGTCTTTGTTACTTGGTGTAAGTGCATGTATTTGTTACTTGGTGTCATTGTATGTCTTTGTTACTTGGTGTAAGTGTGTGTCTGTGTTACTGGGTGTCAGTGTGTGACTGTGTTACTTGGTGTAAGTCTGTGTCTTTGTTACTTGGTGTCAGTGTATGTCTTTGTTACTGGGTGTCAGTGTGTGTCTTTGTTACTTGGTGTCAGTGTATGTCTGCGTTACTTGGTGTAAGTGTGTGTCTGTGTTACTGGGTATCAGTGTATGTCTTTGTTACTTGGTGTAAGTGTGTGTCTGTGTTACTGGGTATCAGAGTATGTCTTTGTTACTTGGTGTCAGTGTATGTCTTTGTTACTTGGTGTAAGTGTGTGTCTGTGTTACTGGGTGTCAGTGTGTGTCTGTGTTACTTGGTGTAAGTGTGTGTCTTTGTTACTTGCTCTCCGTGTGTGTCTGTGTTACTGGGTGTCAGTTCATTTCTTTGATACTTGGTGTCAGTGTATTTCTTTGTTACTTGGTGTAAGTGTGTGTCTGTGTTACTGGGTATCAGTGTCTGTCTTTGTTACTTGGTGTAAGAGTGTGTCTGTGTTACTGGGTATCAGTCTATGTCTTTGTTACTTGGTGTCAGTGTATGTCTTTGTTACTTGGTGTAAGTGTGTGTCTGTGTTACTGGGTATCAGTGTATGTCTTTGTTACTTGATGTCAGTGTATGTCTTTGTTACTTGGTGTAAGTGCATGTATTTGTTACTTGGTGTCATTGTATGTCTTTGTTACTTGGTGTAAGTGTGTGTCTGTGTTACTGGGTGTCAGTGTGTGTCTGTGTTACTTGGTGTAAGTCTGTGTCTTTGTTACTTGGTGTCAGTGTATGTCTTTGTTACTGGGTGTCAGTGTGTGTCTTTGTTACTTGGTGTCAGTGTACGTCTGCGTTACTTGGTGTAAGTGTGTGTCTGTGTTACTGGGTATCAGTGTATGTCTTTGTTACTTGGTGTAAGTGTGTGTCTGTGTTACTGGGTATCAGAGTATGTCTTTGTTACTTGGTGTCATTGTATGTCTTTGTTACTTGGTGTAATTGTGTGTCTGTGTTACTAAGTGTCAGTGTGTGTCTGTGTTACTTGGTGTAAGTCTGTGTCTTTGTTACTTGGTGTCCGTGTGTGTCTGTGTTACTGGGTGTCAGTTTATGCCTTTGATACTTGGTGTAAGTGTATGTCTTTGGTACTTGGTGTAAGTGTGTGTCTGTGTTACTGGGTATCAGTGCCTGTCTTTGTTTCTTGGTGTAAGTGTGTGTCTGTGTTACTGGGTGTCAGTGTGTGTCTTTGTGACTTGGTGTCAGTGTGTGTCTTTGTTACTTGCTCTCCGTGTGTGTCTGTGTTACTGGGTGTCAGTTTATGTCTTTGTTATTTGGTGTCAGAGTATGTCTTTGTTACTTGGTGTAAGTGTGTGTCTGTGTTACTGGGTATCAGGGTATGTCTTTGATACTTGGTGTAAGTTTGTGTCTCTGTTACTGGGTATCAGTGTATGTCTTTGTTACTTGGTGTCAGTGTATGTCTTTGTTACTTGGTGTAAGTGTATGTCTTTGTTACTTGGTGTAAGGGTGTGTCTGTGTTACTGGGTATCAGTGTATGTCTTTGTTACTTGATGTCAGTGTATGTCTTTGTTACTTGGTGTAAGTGCATGTATTTGTTACTTGGTGTCATTGTATGTCTTTGTTACTTGGTGTAAGTGTGTGTCTGTGTTACTGGGTGTCAGTGTGTGTCTGTGTTACTTGGTGTAAGTCTGTGTCTTTGTTACTTTGTGTCAGTGTATGTCTTTGTTACTGGGTGTCAGTGTGTGTCTTTGTTACTTGGTGTCAGTGTATGTCTGCGTTACTTGGTGTAAGTGTGTGTCTGTGTTACTGGGTATCAGTGTATGTCTTTGTTACTTGGTGTAAGTGTGTGTCTGAGTTACTGGGTATCAGAGTATGTCTTTGTTACTTGGTGTCAGTGTATGTCTTTGTTACTTGGTGTAAGTGTGTGTCTGCGTTACTGGGTGTCAGTGTGTGTCTGTGTTACTTGGTGTAAGTGTGTGTCTTTGTTACTTGCTCTCCGTGTGTGTCTGTGTTACTGGGTGTCAGTTTATTTCTTTGTTACTTGGTGTCAGTGTATGTCTTTGTTACTTGGTGTAAGTGTGTGTCTGTGTTACTGGGTATCAGTGTCTGTCTTTGTTACTTGGTGTAAGTGTGTGTTTGTGTTACTGTGTATCAGTATCTGTCTTTGTTACTTGGTGTCAGTGTATGTCTGTGCTACTTGGTGTATGTGTGTGTCTGTGTTACTGGGTATCAGTGTATGTCTTTGTTACTTGGTGTCAGTGTATGTCTTTGTTACTTGGTGTCAGTGTATGTCTTTGTTACTTGGTGTAAGAGTGTGTCTGTGTTACTGGGTATCAGTCTATGTCTTTGTTACTTGGTGTCAGTGTATGTCTTTGTTACTTGGTGTAAGTGTGTGTCTGTGTTACTGGGTATCAGTGTATGTCTTTGTTACTTGATGTCAGTGTATGTCTTTGTTACTTGGTGTAAGTGCATGTATTTTTTACTTGGTGTCATTGTATGTCTTTGTTACTTGGTGTAAGTGTGTGTCTGTGTTACTGGGTGTCAGTGTGTGTCTGTGTTACTTGGTGTAAGTCTGTGTCTTTGTTACTTGGTGTCAGTGTATGTCTTTGTTACTGGGTGTCAGTGTGTGTCTTTGTTACTTGGTGTCAGTGTATGTCTGCGTTACTTGGTGTAAGTGTGTGTCTGTGTTACTGGGTATCAGTGTATGTCTTTGTTACTTGGTGTAAGTGTGTGTCTGTGTTACTGGGTATCAGAGTATGTCTTTGTTACTTGGTGTCAGTGTATGTCTTTGTTACTTGGTGTAAGTGTGTGTCTGTGTTACTGGGTGTCAGTGTGTGTCTGTGTTACTTGGTGTAAGTGTGTGTCTTTGTTACTTGCTCTCCGTGTGTGTCTGTGTTACTGGGTGTCAGTTTATTTCTTTGTTACTTGGTGTCAGTGTATGTCTTTGTTACTTGGTGTAAGTGTGTGTCTGTGTTACTGGGTATCAGTGTCTGTCTTTGTTACTTGGTGTAAGAGTGTGACTGTGTTACTGGGTATCAGTCTATGTCTTTGTTACTTGGTGTCAGTGTATGTCGGTGTTACTTGGTGTAAGTGTGTGTCTGTGTTACTGGGTATCAGTGTATGTCTTTTTTACTTGGTGTCAGTGTATGTCTGTGCTACTTGGTGTAAGTGTGTGTCTGTGTTCCTGGGTATCAGTGTATGTCTTTGTTACTTGGTGTAAGTTTGTGTCTGTGTTACTGGGTATCAGTGTATGTCTTTGTTACTTGGTGTGAGTCTATGTCTTTGTTACTTGGTGTAAGTGTATGTCTTTGTTACTTGGTGTAAGTGTGTGTCTGTGTTACTGGGTGTCAGTGTGTGTCTGTGTTACTTGGTGTAAGTTTGTGTCTTTGTTACTTGGTGTCCGTGTGTGTCTGTGTTACTGGGTGTCAGTGTATGTCTTTGTTACTTGGTGTCAGTGTATGTCTTTGTTACTTGGTGTAAGTGTGTGTCTGTGTTACTGGGTATCAGTGTATGTCTTTGTTACTTGTTGTAAGTGTGTGTTTGTGTTACTGGGTATCAGTGTATGTCTTTGTTACTTGGTGTCAGTGTATGTCTTTGTTACTTGGTGTAAGTGTGTGTCTGTGTTACTGGGTATCACGTGTATGTCTTTGATACTTGGTGTAAGTTTGTGTCTCTGTTACTGGGTATCAGTGTATGTCTTTGTTACTTGGTTTCAGTGTATGTCTTTGTTACTTGGTGTAAGTGTGTGTCTGTGTTACTGGGTATCAGTGTGTGTCTGTGTGACTTGGTGTAAGTGTGTGTCTTTGTTACTTGGTGTCCGTGTGTGTCTGTTACTGGGTGTCAGTTCATGTCTTTGTTACTTGGTGTCAGTGTATGTCTTTGTTACTTGGTGTAAGTGTGTGTCTGTGTTACTGGGTGTCAGTGTGTGTCTGTGTTACTTGGTGTAAGTGTGTGTCTTTGTTACTTGCTCTCCGTGTGTGTCTGTGTTACTGGGTGTCAGTTTATGTCTTTGTTACTTGGTGTCAGTCTATGTCTTTGTTACTTGGTGTAAGTGTGTGTCTGTGTTACTGGATATCAGTGTATGTCTTTGTTTCTTGGTGTCAGTGTATGTCTGTGCTACTTGGTGTAACTGTGTGTCTGTGTTACTGGGAATCAGTGTATGTCTTTGTTACTTGGTGTAAGTTTGTGTCTGTGTTACTGGTTATCAGTGTATGTCTTTGTTACTTGGTGTCAGTGTATGTCATTGTTACTTGGAGTAAGTGTATGTCTTTGTTACTTGGTGTCAGTGTATGTCTTTGTTACTTGGTGTAAGTGTGTGTCTGTGTTACTGGGTTTCAGTGTGTGTCTGTGTTACTTGGTGTAAGTGTGTGTCTTTGTTACTTGGTGTCCGTGTGTGTCTGTGTTACTGGGTGTCAGTGTATGACTTTGTTACTTGGTGTCAGTGGATGTCTTTGTTACTTGGTGTAAGTGTGTGTCTGTGTTACTGGGTATCAGTGTCTGTCTTTGTTACTTGGTGTCCGTGTGTGTCTGTGTTACTGGGTGTCAGTGTATGTCTTTGTTACTTGGTGTCAGTGTATGTCTTTGTTACTTGGTGTAAGTGTGTGTCTGTGTTACTGGGTATCAGTGTATGTCTTTGTTACTTGTTGTAAGTGTGTGTTTGTGTTACTGGGTATCAGTGTATGTCTTTGTTACTTGGTGTCAGTGTATGTCTTTGTTACTTGGTGTAAGTGTGTGTCTGTGTTACTGGGTATCACGTGTATGTCTTTGATACTTGGTGTAAGTTTGTGTCTCTGTTACTGGGTATCAGTGTATGTCTTTGTTACTTGGTTTCAGTGTATGTCTTTGTTACTTGGTGTAAGTGTGTGTCTGTGTTACTGGGTATCAGTGTGTGTCTGTGTGACTTGGTGTAAGTGTGTGTCTTTGTTACTTGGTGTCCGTGTGTGTCTGTTACTGGGTGTCAGTTCATGTCTTTGTTACTTGGTGTCAGTGTATGTCTTTGTTACTTGGTGTAAGTGTGTGTCTGTGTTACTGGGTGTCACTGTGTGTCTGTGTTACTTGGTGTAAGTGTGTGTCTTTGTTACTTGCTCTCCGTGTGTGTCTGTGTTACTGGGTGTCAGTTTATGTCTTTGTTACTTGGTGTCAGTCTATGTCTTTGTTACTTGGTGTAAGTGTGTGTCTGTGTTACTGGATATCAGTGTATGTCTTTGTTTCTTGGTGTCAGTGTATGTCTGTGCTACTTGGTGTAACTGTGTGTCTGTGTTACTGGGAATCAGTGTATGTCTTTGTTACTTGGTGTAAGTTTGTGTCTGTGTTACTGGTTATCAGTGTATGTCTTTGTTACTTGGTGTCAGTGTATGTCATTGTTACTTGGAGTAAGTGTATGTCTTTGTTACTTGGTGTCAGTGTATGTCTTTGTTACTTGGTGTAAGTGTGTGTCTGTGTTACTGGGTTTCAGTGTGTGTCTGTGTTACTTGGTGTAAGTGTGTGTCTTTGTTACTTGGTGTCCGTGTGTGTCTGTGTTACTGGGTGTCAGTGTATGACTTTGTTACTTGGTGTCAGTGGATGTCTTTGTTACTTGGTGTAAGTGTGTGTCTGTGTTACTGGGTATCAGTGTCTGTCTTTGTTACTTGGTGTCCGTGTGTGTTTGTGTTACTGGGTATCAGTGTATGTCTTTGTTACTTGGTGTCAGTGTATGTCTGTGCTACTTGGTGTAAGTGTGTGTCTGTGGTACTGGGTATCAGTGTATGTCTTTGTTACTTGGTGTCAATGTATGTCTTTGTTACTTGGTGTCAGTGTATGTCTTTGTTACTTGGTGTAAGTGTGTGTCTGTGTTACTGGGTATCATTGTCTGTCTTTGTTACTTGGTGTAAGTATGTGTCTGTGTTGCTGGGTATCAGTGTATGTCTTTGTTACTTGGTGTCAGTGTATGTCTGTGTTACTTGGTGTAATTGTGTGTCACTGTTTCTGGGTATCAGTGTATGTCTTTGTGACTTGGTGTCAGTGTATGTCTTTGTTACTGGGTGTAAGTGTGTGTCTTTGTGACTTGGTGTCAGTGTATGTCTTTGTTACTTGGTGTAAGTGTGTGTCCGTGCTACTGGGTATCAGTGTCTGTCTTTGTTACTTGGTGTATGTGTGTGTCTGTGTTACTGGGTATCAGTGTATTTCTTTGTTAATTGGTGTCAGTGTATGTCTGTGTTACTTGGTGTAAGTGTGCTTATGTGTTACTGGGTATCAGTGTATGTCTTTGTTACTTGGTGTAAGTGTGTGTCTCTGTTACTGGGTATCAGAGTATGTCTTTGTTACTTGGTGTCAGTGTATGTCTTTGTATTGGTGTAAGGATGTGTCTGTGTTACTGGGTTTCAGTGTGTGTCTGTGTTACTTGGTGTAAGTGTGTGTCTTTGTTACTTGCTCTCCGTGTGTGTCTGTGTTACTGGGTGTCAGTTTATGTCTTTGTTACTTGGTGTCAGTGTATGTCTTTGTTACTTGGTGTAAGTGTGTGTCTGTGTTACTGGGTATCAGTGTCTGTCTTTGTTACTTGGTGTCAGAGTGTGTCTGTGTTACTGGGTATCAGTGCATGTCTTTGTTACTTGGTGTCAGTGTATGTCTTTGATACTTGGTGTAAGTTTGTGTATCTTTTACTGGGTATCAGTGTATGTCTTTGTTACTTGGTGTCAGTGTATGTCTTTGTTACTTGGTGTAAGTGTATGTCTTTGTTACTTGGTGTCAGTGTATGTCTTTGTTACTTGGTGTAAGTGTGTGTCTGTGTTACTGGGTGTCAGTGTGTGTCTGTGTTACTTGGTGTAAGTGTGTGTCTTTGTTACTTGGTGTCCGTGTGTGTCTGTGTTACTGGGTGTCAGCTTATGTCTTTGTTACTTGGTGTCAGTGTATGTCTTTGTTACTTGGTGTAAGTGTGTGTCTGTGTTACTTTGTATCAGTGTATGTCTTTGTTACTTGGTGTAAGTGTGTGTCTTTGTTACTGGATATCAGTGTATGTCTTTGTTACTTGGTGTCAGTGTATGTCTTTGTTACTGGGTGTCAGTGTGTGTCTGTGTTACTGGGTGTCAGTTTATGTCTTTGTTACTTGGTGTCAGTGTATGTCTTTGTTACTTGGGGTAAGTGTGTGTCTGTGTTACTGGATATCAGTGTATGTCTTTGTTCGTTGGTGTCAGTGCATGTCTGTGCTACTTGGTGTAAGTGTGTGTCTGTGTTCCTGGGTATCAGTGTATGTCTTTGTTACTTGGTGTAAGTTTGTGTCTGTGTTACTGGGTATCAGTGTATGTCTTTGTTACTTGGTGTCAGTCTATGTCTTTGTTACTTGGTGTAAGTGTATGTCTTTGTTACTTGGTGTAAGTGTGTGTCTGTGTTACTGGGTGTCAGTGTGTGTCTGTGTTACTTGGTGTAAGTTTGTGTCTTTGTTACTTGGTGTCCGTGTGTGTCTGTGTTACTGGGTGTCAGTGTATGTCTTTGTTACTTGTTGTCAGTGTATGTCTTTGTTACTTGGTGTAAGTGTGTGTCTGTGTTACTGGGTATCAGTGTACGTCTTTGTTACTTTGTGTAAGTGTGTGTCTGTGTTACTGGGTGTCAGTGTGTGTCTGTGTTACTTGGTGTAAGTGTGTGTCTTTGTTACTTGGTGTCCGTGTGTGTCTGTGTTACTGGGTGTCGGTTTACGTCTTTGTTACTTGGTGTCCGTGTGTGTCTGTGTTACTGGGTGTCAGTTTATGTCTTTGTTACTTGGTGTCAGTGTATGTCTTTGTTACTTGGTGTAAGTGTGTGTCTGTGTTACTGGGTGTCAGTTTATGTCTTTGTTACTTGGTGTAAGTGTGTGTCTGTGTTACTGGATATCAGTGTATGTCTTTGCTTCTTGGTGTCAGTGTATGTCTGTGCTACTTGGTGTAACTGTGTGTCTGTGTTACTGGGTATCAGTGTATGTCTTTGTTACTTGGTGTAAGTTTGTGTCTGTGTTACTGGTTATCAGTGTATATCTGTGTTACTTGGTGTCAGTGTATGTCTTTGTTACTTTGTGTCAGTGTATGTCTTTGTTACTTGGTGTAAGTGTGTGTCTGTGTTACTGGGTGTCAGTGTGTGTCTGTGTTACTTGGTGTAAGTGTGTGTCTTTGTTACTTGGTGTCCGTGTGTGTCTGTGTAACTGGGTGTCTGTGTATGACTTTGTTACTTGGTGTCAGTGTATGTCTTTGTTACTTGGTGTAAGTGTGTGTCTGTGTTACTGGGTATCAGTGTCTGTCTTTGTTACTTGGTGTCCGTGTGTGTTTGTGTTACTGGGTATCAGTGTATGTCTTTGTTACTTGGTGTCAGTGTATGTCTGTGCTACTTGGTGTAAGTGTGTGTCTGTGTTACTGGGTATCCGTGTATGTCTTTGTTACTTGGTGTCTATGTATGTCTTTGTTACTTGGTGTAAGTGTATGTCTTTGTTACTTGGTGTCAGTTTTATTCTTTGTTACTTGGTGTAAGTGTGTGTCTGTGTTACTGGGTATCAGTGTATGTCTTTGTTACTTGGTGTCAGTGTATGTCTGTGTTACTTGGTGTAATTGTGTGTCACTGTTTCTGGGTATCAGTGTATGTCTTTGTGACTTGGTGTCAGTGTATGTCTTTGTTACTGGGTGTCAGTGTGTGTCTTTGTGACTTGGTTTCAGTTTATGTCTTTGTTACTTGGTGTAAGTGTGTGTCTGTGCTACTGGGTATCAATGTTTGTCATTGTTACTTGGTGTAAGTGTGCTTATGTGTTACTGGGCATCAGTGTATGTCTTTGTTACTTTGTGTAAGTGTGTGTCTGTCTTACTGGGTATCAGAGTATGTCTTTGTTACTTGGTGTCAGTGTATGTCTTTGTTACTTGGTGTAAGTGTGTGTCTGTGTTACTGGGTGTCAGTTTATGTCTTTGTTACTTGGTGTCAGTGTATGTCTTTGTTACTTGGTGTAAGTGTGTGTCTGTGTTACTGGGTATCAGTGTCTGTCTTTGTTACTTGGTGTAAGAGTGTGTCTGTGTTACTGGGTATCAGTGCATGTCTTTGTTACTTGGGGTCAGTGTATGTCGGTGTTACTTGGTGCAAGTGTGTGTCTGTGTTACTTGGTGTAAGTGTGTGTCTTTGTTACTTGCTCTCCGTGTGTGTCTGTGTTACTGGGTGTCAGTTTATGTCGTTGTTACTTGGTGTAAGTGTGTGTCTGTGTTACTGGGTATCAGTGTCTGTCCTTGTTACTTGGTGTAAGAGTGTGTCTGTGTTACAGGGTATCAGTGCATGTCTTTGTTACTTGGTGTCAGTGTTTGTCGGTGTTACTTGGTGTAAGTGTGTGTCTGTGTTACTGGGTATCAGTGTATGTCTTTGATAGTTGGTGTAAGTTTGTGTCTCTGTTACTGGGTATCAGTGTATGTCTTTGTTACTTGGTGTCAGTGTATGTCTTTGTTACTTGGTGTAAGTGTATGTCTGTGTTACTGGGTGTCAGTGTGTGTCTGTGTTACTTGGTGTAAGTGTGTGCCTTTGTTACTTGGTGTCCGTGTGTGTCTGTGTTACTGGGTGTCAGTTTATGTCTTTGTTACTTGGTGTCAGTGTATGTCTTTGTTACTTGGTGTAAGTGTGTGTCTCTGTTACTGGGTATCAGTGTATGTCTTTGTTACTTGGTGTCAGTGTATGTCTTTGTTACTTGGTGTAAGTGTATGTCTTTGTTACTTGGTGTCAGTGTATGTCTTTGTTACTTGGTGTAAGTGTATGTCTGTGTTACTGGGTGTCAGTGTGTGTCTGTGTTACTTGGTGTAAGTGTGTGCCTTTGTTACTTGTTGTCCGTGTGTGTCTGTGTTACTGGGTGTCAGTTTATGTCTTTGTTACTTGGTGTCAGTGTATGTCTTTGTTACTTGGTGTAAGTGTTTGTCTGTGTTACTTTGTATCAGTGTATGTCTTTGTTACTGGGTGTCAGTGTGTGTCTTTGTGACTTGGTTTCAGTGTATGTCTTTGTTACTTGGTGTAAGTGTGTGTCTGTGCTACTGGTTATCAATGTTTGTCATTGTTACTTGGTGTAAGTGTGCTTATGTGTTACTGGGTATCAGTGTATGTCTTTGTTACTTGGTGTAAGTGTGTGTCTGTGTTACTGGGTATCAGAGTATGTCTTTGTTACTTGGTGTCAGTGCATGTCTTTGTTACTTGGTGTAAGTGTGTGTCTGTGTTACTGGGTGTCAGTGTGTGTCTGTGTTACTTGGTGTAAGTGTGTGTCTTTGTTATTGCTCTCCGTGTGTGTCTGTGTTACTGGGTGTCAGTTTATGTCTTTGTTACTTGGTGTCAGTGTATGTCTTTGTTACTTGGTGTAAGTGTGTGTCTGTGTTACTGGGTATCAGTGTCTGTCTTTGTTACTTGGTGTAAGAGTGTGTCTGTGTTACTGGGTATCAGTGCATGTCTTTGTTACTTGGTGTCAGTGTATGTCGGTGTTACTTGGTTTAAGTGTGTGTCTGTGTTACTTGGTGTAAGTGTGTGTCTTTGTTACTTGCTCTCCGTGTGTGTCTGTGTTACTGGGTGTCAGTTTATGTCGTTGTTACTTGGTGTAAGTGTGTGTCTGTGTTACTGGGTATCAGAGTATGTCTTTGTTACTTGGTGTCAGTGTATGTCTGTGCTACTGGGTATCAATGTTTGTCATTGTTACTTGGTGTAAGTGTGCTTAAGTGTTACTGGGTATCAGTGTATGTCTTTGTTACTTGGTGTAAGTGTGTGTCTGTGTTACTGGGTATCAGAGTATGTCTTTGTTACTTGGTGTCAGTGTATGTCTTTGTATTGGTGTAAGGATGTGTCTGTGTTACTGGGTTTCAGTGTGTGTCTGTGTTACTTGGTGTAAGTGTGTGTCTTTGTTACTTGCTCTCCGTGTGTGTCTGTGTTACTGGGTGTCAGTTTATGTCTTTGTTACTTGGTGTCAGTGTATGTCTTTGTTACTTGGTGTAAGTGTGTGTCTGTGTTACTGGGTATCAGTGTCTGTCTTTGTTACTTGGTGTCAGAGTGTGTCTGTGTTACTGGGTATCAGTGCATGTCTTTGTTACTTGGTGTCAGTGTATGTCTTTGTTACTTGGTGTAAGTGTGTGTCTGTGTTACTGGGTATCAGTGTATGTCTTTGATACTTGGTGTAAGTTTGTGTATCTTTTACTGGGTATCAGTGTATGTCTTTGTTACTTGGTGTCAGTGTATGTCTTTGTTACTTGGTGTAAGTGTATGTCTTTGTTACTTGGTGTCAGTGTATGTCTTCGTTACTTGGTGTAAGTGTGTGTCTGTGTTACTGGGTGTCAGTGTGTGTCTGTGTTACTTGGTGTAAGTGTGTGTCTTTGTTACTTGGTGTCCGTGTGTGTCTGTGTTACTGGGTGTCAGCTTATGTCTTTGTTACTTGGTGTCAGTGTATGTCTTTGTTACTTGGTGTAAGTGTGTGTCTGTGTTACTTTGTATCAGTGTATGTCTTTGTTACTTGGTGTAAGTGTGTGTCTGTGTTACTGGATATCAGTGTATGTCTTTGTTACTTGGTGTCAGTGTATGTCTTTGTTACTGGGTGTCAGTGTGTGTCTGTGTTGCTGGGTGTCAGTTTATGTCTTTGTTACTTGGTGTCAGTGTATGTCTTTGTTACTTGGGGTAAGTGTGTGTCTGTGTTACTGGATATCAGTGTATGTCTTTGTTAGTTGGTGTCAGTACATGTCTGTGCTACTTGGTGTAAGTGTGTGTCTGTGTTCCTGGGTATCAGTGTATGTCTTTGTTACTTGGTGTAAGTTTGTGTCTGTGTTACTGGGTATCAGTGTATGTCTTTGTTACTTGGTGTCAGTCTATGTCTTTGTTACTTGGTGTAAGTGTATGTCTTTGTTACTTGGTGTAAGTGTGTGTCTGTGTTACTGGGTGTCAGTGTGTGTCTGTGTTACTTGGTGAAAGTTTGTGTCTTTGTTACTTGGTGTCCGTGTGTGTCTGTGTTACTGGGTGTCAGTGTATGTCTTTGTTACTTGTTGTCAGTGTATGTCTTTGTTACTTGGTGTAAGTGTGTGTCTGTGTTACTGGGTATCAGTGTATGTCTTTGTTACTTTGTGTAAGTGTGTGTCTGTGTTACTGGGTGTCAGTGTGTGTCTGTGTTACTTGGTGTAAGTGTGTGTCTTTGTTACTTGGTGTCCGTGTGTGTCTGTGTTACTGGGTGTCGGTTTATGTCTTTGTTACTTGGTGTCCGTGTGTGTCTGTGTTACTGGGTGTCAGTTTATGTCTTTGTTACTTGGTGTCAGTGTATGTCTTTGTTACTTGGTGTAAGTGTGTGTCTGTGTTACTGGGTGTCAGTTTATGTCTTTGTTACTTGGTGTAAGTGTGTGTCTGTGTTACTGGATATCAGTGTATGTCTTTGCTTCTTGGTGTCAGTGTATGTCTGTGCTACTTGGTGTAACTGTGTGTCTGTGTTACTGGGTATCAGTGTATGTCTTTGTTACTTGGTGTAAGTTTGTGTCTGTGTTACTGGTTATCAGTGTATGTCTTTGTTACTTGGTGTCAGTGTATGTCTTTGTTACTTGGTGTCAGTGTATGTCTTTGTTACTTGGTGTAAGTGTGTGTCTGTGTTACTGGGTGTCAGTGTGTGTCTGTGTTACTTGGTGTAAGTGTGTGTCTTTGTTACTTGGTGTCCGTGTGTGTCTGTGTAACTGGGTGTCTGTGTATGACTTTGTTACTTGGTGTCAGTGTATGTCTTTGTTACTTGGTGTAAGTGTGTGTCTGTGTTACTGGGTATCAGTGTCTGTCTTTGTTACTTGGTGTCCGTGTGTGTTTGTGTTACTGGGTATTAGTGTATGTCTTTGTTACTTGGTGTCAGTGTATGTCTGTGCTACTTGGTGTAAGTGTGTGTCTGTGTTACTGGGTATCCGTGTATGTCTTTGTTACTTGGTGTCTATGTATGTCTTTGTTACTTGGTGTAAGTGTATGTCTTTGTTACTTGGTGTCAGTTTTATTCTTTGTTACTTGGTGTAAGTGTGTGTCTGTGTTACTGGGTATCAGTGTATGTCTTTGTTACTTGGTGTCAGTGTATGTCTGTGTTACTTGGTGTAATTGTGTGTCACTGTTTCTGGGTATCAGTGTATGTCTTTGTGACTTGGTGTCAGTGTATGTCTTTGTTACTGGGTGTCAGTGTGTGTCTTTGTGACTTGGTTTCAGTTTATGTCTTTGTTACTTGGTGTAAGTGTGTGTCTGTGCTACTGGGTATCAATGTTTGTCATTGTTACTTGGTGTAAGTGTGCTTATGTGTTACTGGGTATCAGTGTATGTCTTTGTTACTTGGTGTAAGTGTGTGTCTGTGTTACTGGGTATCAGAGTATGTCTTTGTTACTTGGTGTCAGTGTATGTCTTTGTTACTTGGTGTAAGTGTGTGTCTGTGTTACTGGGTGTCAGTGTGTGTCTGTGTTACTTGGTGTAAGTGTGTGTCTTTGTTACTTGCTCTCCGTGTGTGTCTGTGTTACTGGGTGTCAGTTTATGTCTTTGTTACTTGGTGTCAGTGTATGTCTTTGTTACTTGGTGTAAGTGTGTGTCTGTGTTACTGGGTATCAGTGTCTGTCTTTGTTACTTGGTGTAAGAGTGTGTCTGTGTTACTGGGTATCAGTGCATGTCTTTGTTACTTGGTGTCAGTGTATGTCGGTGTTACTTGGTGCAAGTGTGTGTCTGTGTTACTTGGTGTAAGTGTGTGTCTTTGTTACTTGCTCTCCGTGTGTGTCTGTGTTACTGGGTGTCAGTTTATGTCGTTGTTACTTGGTGTAAGTGTGTGTCTGTGTTACTGGGTATCAGTGTCTGTCCTTGTTACTTGGTGTAAGAGTGTGTCTGTGTTACAGGGTATCGGTGCATGTCTTTGTTACTTGGTGTCAGTGTATGTCGGTGTTACTTGGTGTAAGTGTGTGTCTGTGTTACTGGGTATCAGTGTATGTCTTTGATAGTTGGTGTAAGTTTGTGTCTCTGTTACTGGGTATCAGTGTATGTCTTTGTTACTTGGTGTCAGTGTATGTCTTTGTTACTTGGTGTAAGTGTATGTCTGTGTTACTGGGTGTCAGTGTGTGTCTGTGTTACTTGGTGTAAGTGTGTGCCTTTGTTACTTGGTGTCCGTGTGTGTCTGTGTTACTGGGTGTCAGTTTATGTCTTTGTTACTTGGTGTCAGTGTATGTCTTTGTTACTTGGTGTAAGTGTGTGTCTCTGTTACTGGGTATCAGTGTATGTCTTTGTTACTTGGTGTCAGTGTATGTCTTTGTTACTTGGTGTAAGTGTATGTCTTTGTTACTTGGTGTCAGTGTATGTCTTTGTTACTTGGTGTAAGTGTATGTCTGTGTTACTGGGTGTCAGTGTGTGTCTGTGTTACTTGGTGTAAGTGTGTGCCTTTGTTACTTGTTGTCCGTGTGTGTCTGTGTTACTGGGTGTCAGTTTATGTCTTTGTTACTTGGTGTCAGTGTATGTCTTTGTTACTTGGTGTAAGTGTTTGTCTGTGTTACTTTGTATCAGTGTATGTCTTTGTTACTGGGTGTCAGTGTGTGTCTTTGTGACTTGGTTTCAGTGTATGTCTTTGTTACTTGGTGTAAGTGTGTGTCTGTGCTACTGGTTATCAATGTTTGTCATTGTTACTTGGTGTAAGTGTGCTTATGTGTTACTGGGTATCAGTGTATGTCTTTGTTACTTGGTGTAAGTGTGTGTCTGTGTTACTGGGTATCAGAGTATGTCTTTGTTACTTGGTGTCAGTGCATGTCTTTGTTACTTGGTGTAAGTGTGTGTCTGTGTTACTGGGTGTCAGTGTGTGTCTGTGTTACTTGGTGTAAGTGTGTGTCTTTGTTATTGCTCTCCGTGTGTGTCTGTGTTACTGGGTGTCAGTTTATGTCTTTGTTACTTGGTGTCAGTGTATGTCTTTGTTACTTGGTGTAAGTGTGTGTCTGTGTTACTGGGTATCAGTGTCTGTCTTTGTTACTTGGTGTAAGAGTGTGTCTGTGTTACTGGGTATCAGTGCATGTCTTTGTTACTTGGTGTCAGTGTATGTCGGTGTTACTTGGTTTAAGTGTGTGTCTGTGTTACTTGGTGTAAGTGTGTGTCTTTGTTACTTGCTCTCCGTGTGTGTCTGTGTTACTGGGTGTCAGTTTATGTCGTTGTTACTTGGTGTAAGTGTGTGTCTGTGTTACTGGGTATCAGAGTATGTCTTTGTTACTTGGTGTCAGTGTATGTCTGTGCTACTGGGTATCAATGTTTGTCATTGTTACTTGGTGTAAGTGTGCTTAAGTGTTACTGGGTATCAGTGTATGTCTTTGTTACTTGGTGTAAGTGTGTGTCTGTGTTACTGGGTATCAGAGTATGTCTTTGTTACTTGGTGTCAGTGTATGTCTTTGTATTGGTGTAAGGATGTGTCTGTGTTACTGGGTTTCAGTGTGTGTCTGTGTTACTTGGTGTAAGTGTGTGTCTTTGTTACTTGCTCTCCGTGTGTGTCTGTGTTACTGGGTGTCAGTTTATGTCTTTGTTACTTGGTGTCAGTGTATGTCTTTGTTACTTGGTGTAAGTGTGTGTCTGTGTTACTGGGTATCAGTGTCTGTCTTTGTTACTTGGTGTCAGAGTGTGTCTGTGTTACTGGGTATCAGTGCATGTCTTTGTTACTTGGTGTCAGTGTATGTCTTTGTTACTTGGTGTAAGTGTGTGTCTGTGTTACTGGGTATCAGTGTATGTCTTTGATACTTGGTGTAAGTTTGTGTATCTTTTACTGGGTATCAGTGTATGTCTTTGTTACTTGGTGTCAGTGTATGTCTTTGTTACTTGGTGTAAGTGTATGTCTTTGTTACTTGGTGTCAGTGTATGTCTTCGTTACTTGGTGTAAGTGTGTGTCTGTGTTACTGGGTGTCAGTGTGTGTCTGTGTTACTTGGTGTAAGTGTGTGTCTTTGTTACTTGGTGTCCGTGTGTGTCTGTGTTACTGGGTGTCAGCTTATGTCTTTGTTACTTGGTGTCAGTGTATGTCTTTGTTACTTGGTGTAAGTGTGTGTCTGTGTTACTTTGTATCAGTGTATGTCTTTGTTACTTGGTGTAAGTGTGTGTCTGTGTTACTGGATATCAGTGTATGTCTTTGTTACTTGGTGTCAGTGTATGTCTTTGTTACTGGGTGTCAGTGTGTGTCTGTGTTGCTGGGTGTCAGTTTATGTCTTTGTTACTTGGTGTCAGTGTATGTCTTTGTTACTTGGGGTAAGTGTGTGTCTGTGTTACTGGATATCAGTGTATGTCTTTGTTAGTTGGTGTCAGTGCATGTCTGTGCTACTTGGTGTAAGTGTGTGTCTGTGTTCCTGGGTATCAGTGTATGTCTTTGTTACTTGGTGTAAGTTTGTGTCTGTGTTACTGGGTATCAGTGTATGTCTTTGTTACTTGGTGTCAGTCTATGTCTTTGTTACTTGGTGTAAGTGTATGTCTTTGTTACTTGGTGTAAGTGTGTGTCTGTGTTACTGGGTGTCAGTGTGTGTCTGTGTTACTTGGTGAAAGTTTGTGTCTTTGTTACTTGGTGTCCGTGTGTGTCTGTGTTACTGGGTGTCAGTGTATGTCTTTGTTACTTGTTGTCAGTGTATGTCTTTGTTACTTGGTGTAAGTGTGTGTCTGTGTTACTGGGTATCAGTGTATGTCTTTGTTACTTTGTGTAAGTGTGTGTCTGTGTTACTGGGTGTCAGTGTGTGTCTGTGTTACTTGGTGTAAGTGTGTGTCTTTGTTACTTGGTGTCCGTGTGTGTCTGTGTTACTGGGTGTCGGTTTATGTCTTTGTTACTTGGTGTCCGTGTGTGTCTGTGTTACTGGGTGTCAGTTTATGTCTTTGTTACTTGGTGTCAGTGTATGTCTTTGTTACTTGGTGTAAGTGTGTGTCTGTGTTACTGGGTGTCAGTTTATGTCTTTGTTACTTGGTGTAAGTGTGTGTCTGTGTTACTGGATATCAGTGTATGTCTTTGCTTCTTGGTGTCAGTGTATGTCTGTGCTACTTGGTGTAACTGTGTGTCTGTGTTACTGGGTATCAGTGTATGTCTTTGTTACTTGGTGTAAGTTTGTGTCTGTGTTACTGGTTATCAGTGTATGTCTTTGTTACTTGGTGTCAGTGTATGTCTTTGTTACTTGGTGTCAGTGTATGTCTTTGTTACTTGGTGTAAGTGTGTGTCTGTGTTACTGGGTGTCAGTGTGTGTCTGTGTTACTTGGTGTAAGTGTGTGTCTTTGTTACTTGGTGTCCGTGTGTGTCTGTGTAACTGGGTGTCTGTGTATGACTTTGTTACTTGGTGTCAGTGTATGTCTTTGTTACTTGGTGTAAGTGTGTGTCTGTGTTACTGGGTATCAGTGTCTGTCTTTGTTACTTGGTGTCCGTGTGTGTTTGTGTTACTGGGTATTAGTGTATGTCTTTGTTACTTGGTGTCAGTGTATGTCTGTGCTGCTTGGTGTAAGTGTGTGTCTGTGTTACTGGGTATCCGTGTATGTCTTTGTTACTTGGTGTCTATGTATGTCTTTGTTACTTGGTGTAAGTGTATGTCTTTGTTACTTGGTGTCAGTTTTATTCTTTGTTACTTGGTGTAAGTGTGTGTCTGTGTTACTGGGTATCAGTGTATGTCTTTGTTACTTGGTGTCAGTGTATGTCTGTGTTACTTGGTGTAATTGTGTGTCACTGTTTCTGGGTATCAGTGTATGTCTTTGTGACTTGGTGTCAGTGTATGTCTTTGTTACTGGGTGTCAGTGTGTGTCTTTGTGACTTGGTTTCAGTTTATGTCTTTGTTACTTGGTGTAAGTGTGTGTCTGTGCTACTGGGTATCAATGTTTGTCATTGTTACTTGGTGTAAGTGTGCTTATGTGTTACTGGGTATCAGTGTATGTCTTTGTTACTTGGTGTAAGTGTGTGTCTGTGTTACTGGGTATCAGAGTATGTCTTTGTTACTTGGTGTCAGTGTATGTCTTTGTTACTTGGTGTAAGTGTGTGTCTGTGTTACTGGGTGTCAGTGTGTGTCTGTGTTACTTGGTGTAAGTGTGTGTCTTTGTTACTTGCTCTCCGTGTGTGTCTGTGTTACTGGGTGTCAGTTTATGTCTTTGTTACTTGGTGTCAGTGTATGTCTTTGTTACTTGGTGTAAGTGTGTGTCTGTGTTACTGGGTATCAGTGTCTGTCTTTGTTACTTGGTGTAAGAGTGTGTCTGTGTTACTGGGTATCAGTGCATGTCTTTGTTACTTGGTGTCAGTGTATGTCGGTGTTACTTGGTGCAAGTGTGTGTCTGTGTTACTTGGTGTAAGTGTGTGTCTTTGTTACTTGCTCTCCGTGTGTGTCTGTGTTACTGGGTGTCAGTTTATGTCGTTGTTACTTGGTGTAAGTGTGTGTCTGTGTTACTGGGTATCAGTGTCTGTCCTTGTTACTTGGTGTAAGAGTGTGTCTGTGTTACAGGGTATCGGTGCATGTCTTTGTTACTTGGTGTCAGTGTATGTCGGTGTTACTTGGTGTAAGTGTGTGTCTGTGTTACTGGGTATCAGTGTATGTCTTTGATAGTTGGTGTAAGTTTGTGTCTCTGTTACTGGGTATCAGTGTATGTCTTTGTTACTTGGTGTCAGTGTATGTCTTTGTTACTTGGTGTAAGTGTATGTCTGTGTTACTGGGTGTCAGTGTGTGTCTGTGTTACTTGGTGTAAGTGTGTGCCTTTGTTACTTGGTGTCCGTGTGTGTCTGTGTTACTGGGTGTCAGTTTATGTCTTTGTTACTTGGTGTCAGTGTATGTCTTTGTTACTTGGTGTAAGTGTGTGTCTCTGTTACTGGGTATCAGTGTATGTCTTTGTTACTTGGTGTCAGTGTATGTCTTTGTTACTTGGTGTAAGTGTATGTCTTTGTTACTTGGTGTCAGTGTATGTCTTTGTTACTTGGTGTAAGTGTGTGTCTGTGTTACTGGGTGTCAGTGTGTGTCTGTGTTACTTGGTGTAAGTCTGTGCCTTTGTTACTTGTTGTCCGTGTGTGTCTGTGTTACTGGGTGTCAGTTTATGTCTTTGTTACTTGGTGTCAGTGTATGTCTTTGTTACTTGGTGTAAGTGTTTGTCTGTGTTACTTTGTATCAGTGTATGTCTTTGTTACTGGGTGTCAGTGTGTGTCTTTGTGACTTGGTTTCAGTGTATGTCTTTGTTACTTGGTGTAAGTGTGTGTCTGTGCTACTGGGTATCAATGTTTGTCATTGTTACTTGGTGTAAGTGTGCTTATGTGTTACTGGGTATCAGTGTATGTCTTTGTTACTTGGTGTAAGTGTGTGTCTGTGTTACTGGGTATCAGAGTATGTCTTTGTTACTTGGTGTAAGTGTGTGTCTTTGTTACTTGCTCTCCGTGTGTGTCTGTGTTACTGGGTGTCAGTTTATGTCTTTGTTACTTGGTGTCAGTGTATGTCTTTGTTACTTGGTGTAAGTGTGTGTCTGTGTTACTGGGTATCAGTGTCTGTCTTTGTTACTTGGTGTAAGAGTGTGTCTGTGTTACTGGGTATCAGTGCATGTCTTTGTTACTTGGTGTCAGTGTATGTCGGTGTTACTTGGTGCAAGTGTGTGTCTGTGTTACTTGGTGTAAGTGTGTGTCTTTGTTACTTGCTCTCCGTGTGTGTCTGTGTTACTGGGTGTCAGTTTATGTCGTTGTTACTTGGTGTAAGTGTGTGTCTGTGTTACTGGGTATCAGTGTCTGTCCTTGTTACTTGGTGTAAGAGTGTGTCTGTGTTACAGGGTATCAGTGCATGTCTTTGTTACTTGGTGTCAGTGCATGTCGGTGTTACTTGGTGTAAGTGTGTGTCTGTGTTACTGGGTATCAGTGTATGTCTTTGATAGTTGGTGTAAGTTTGTGTCTCTGTTACTGGGTATCAGTGTATGTCTTTGTTACTTGGTGTCAGTGTATGTCTTTGTTACTTGGTGTAAGTGTATGTCTGTGTTACTGGGTGTCAGTGTGTGTCTGTGTTACTTGGTGTAAGTGTGTGCCTTTGTTACTTGGTGTCCGTGTGTGTCTGTGTTACTGGGTGTCAGTTTATGTCTTTGTTACTTGGTGTCAGTGTATGTCTTTGTTACTTGGTGTAAGTGTGTGTCTCTGTTACTGGGTATCAGTGTATGTCTTTGTTACTTGGTGTCAGTGTATGTCTTTGTTACTTGGTGTAAGTGTATGTCTTTGTTACTTGGTGTCAGTGTATGTCTGTGTTACTGGGTGTCAGTGTGTGTCTGTGTTACTTGGTGTAAGTGTGTGCCTTTGTTACTTGTTGTCCGTGTGTGTCTGTGTTACTGGGTGTCAGTTTATGTCTTTGTTACTTGGTGTCAGTGTATGTCTTTGTTACTTGGTGTAAGTGTTTGTCTGTGTTACTTTGTATCAGTGTATGTCTTTGTTACTGGGTGTCAGTGTGTGTCTTTGTGACTTGGTTTCAGTGTATGTCTTTGTTACTTGGTGTAAGTGTGTGTCTGTGCTACTGGGTATCAATGTTTGTCATTGTTACTTGGTGTAAGTGTGCTTATGTGTTACTGGGTATCAGTGTATGTCTTTGTTACTTGGTGTAAGTGTGTGTCTGTGTTACTGGGTATCAGAGTATGTCTTTGTTACTTGGTGTCAGTGCATGTCTTTGTTACTTGGTGTAAGTGTGTCTGTGTTACTGGGTGTCAGTGTGTGTCTGTGTTACTTGGTGTAAGTGTGTGTCTTTGTTATTGCTCTCCGTGTGTGTCTGTGTTACTGGGTGTCAGTTTATGTCTTTGTTACTTGGTGTCAGTGTATGTCTTTGTTACTTGGTGTAAGTGTGTGTCTGTGTTACTGGGTATCAGTGTCTGTCTTTGTTACTTGGTGTAAGAGTGTGTCTGTGTTACTGGGTATCAGTGCATGTCTTTGTTACTTGGTGTCAGTGTATGTCGGTGTTACTTGGTGTAAGTGTGTGTCTGTGTTACTTGGTGTAAGTGTGTGTCTTTGTTACTTGCTCTCCGTGTGTGTCTGTGTTACTGGGTGTCAGTTTATGTCGTTGTTACTTGGTGTAAGTGTGTGTCTGTGTTACTGGGTATCAGTGTCTGTCCTTGTTACTTGGTGTAAGAGTGTGTCTGTGTTACTGGGTATCAGTGCATGTCTTTGTTACTTGGTGTCAGTGTATGTCGGTGTTACTTGGTGTAAGTGTGTGTCTGTGTTACTGGGTATCAGTGTATGTCTTTGATACTTGGTGTAAGTTTGTGTCTCTGTTACTGGGTATCAGTGTATGTCTTTGTTACTTGGTGTCAGTGTATGTCTTTGTTACTTGGTGTCAGTGTATGTCTTTGTTACTTGGTGTAAGTGTATGTCTGTGTTACTGGGTGTCAGTGTGTGTCTGTGTTACTTGGTGTAAGTGTGTGCCTTTGTTACTTGGTGTCCGTGTTTGTCTGTGTTACTGGGTGTAAGTTTATGTCTTTGTTACTTGGTGTCAGTGTATGTCTTTGTTACTTGGTGTAAGTGTGTGTCTGTGTTACTTTGTATCAGTGTATGTCTTTGTTACTTGGTGTAAGTGTGTGTCTGTGTTACTGGATATCAGTGTATGTCTTTGTTACTTGGTGTCAGTGTATGTCTTTGTTACTGGGTGTCAGTGTGTGTCTGTGTTACTGGGTGTCAGTTTATGTCTTTGTTACTTGGTGTCAGTGTATGTCTTTGTTACTTGGTGTAAGTGTGTGTCTGTGTTCCTGGGTATCAGTGTATGTTCGTGTTACTTGTTGTAAGTTAGTGTCTGTGTTACTGGGTATCAGTGTATGTCTTTGTTACTTGGTGTCAGTCTATGTCTTTGTTACTTGGTGTAAGTGTATGTCTTTGTTACTTGGTGTAAGTGTGTGTCTGTGTTACTGGGTGTCAGTGTATGTCTTTGTTACTTGGTGTCAGTGTATGTCTTTGTTACTTGGTGTAAGTGTGTGTCTGTGTTACTGGGTATCAGTGTCTGTCTTTGTTACTTGTTGTAAGTGTGTGTTTGTGTTACTGGGTCTCAGTGTATGTCTTTGTTACTTGGTGTCAGTGTATGTCTTTGTTACTTGGTGTAAGTGTGTGTCTGTGTTACTGGGTATCACGTGTATGTCTTTGATACTTGGTGTAAGTTTGTGTCTCTGTTACTGGGTATCAGTGTATGTCTTTGTTACTTGGTGTCAGTGTATGTCTTTGTTACTTGGTGTAAGTGTGTGTCTGTGTTACTGGGTGTCAGTGTGTGTCTGTGTTACTTGGTGTAAGTGTGTGTCTTTGTTACTTGGTGTCCGTGTGTGTCTGTGTTACTGGGTGTCAGTTTATGTCTTTGTTACTTGGTGTCAGTGTATGTCTTTGTTACTTGGTGTAAATGTGTGTCAGTGTTACTGGGTGTCAGTTTATGTCTTTGTTACTTGGTGTCAGTCTATGCCTTTGTTACTTGGTGTAAGTGTGTGTCTGTGTTACTGGATATCATTGTATGTCTTTGTTTCTTGGTGTCACTGTATGTCTGTGCTACTTGGTGTAACTGTTTGTCTGTGTTACTGGGTATCAGTGTATGTCTTTGTTACTTGGTGTAAGTTTGTGTCTGTGTTACTGGTTATCAGTGTATGTCTTTGTTACTTGGTGTCAGTGTATGTCTTTGTTACTTGGAGTAAGTGTATGTCTTTGTTACTTGGTGTCAGTGTATGTCTTTGTTACTTGGTGTAAGTGTGTGTCTGTGTTACTGGGTGTCAGTGTGTGTCTGTGTAACTGGGAGTCTGTGTATGACTTTGTTACTTGGTGTCAGTGTATGTCTTTGTTACTTGGTGTAAGTGTGTGTCTGTGTTACTGGGTATCAGTGTCTGTCTTTGTTACTTGGTGTCCGTGTGTGTTTGTGTTACTGGGTATCAGTGTATGTCTTTGTTACTTGGTGTCAGTGTATGTCTGTGCTACTTGGTGTAAGTGTGTGTCTGTGTTACTGGGTATCAGTGTATGTCTTTGTTACTTGGTGTCTATGTATGTCTTTGTTACTTGGTGTAAGTGTATGTCTTTGTTACTTGGTGTCAGTGTCTGTCTTTGTTACTTGGCGTAAGTGTGTGTCTGTGTTACTGGGTATCAGTGTATGTCTTTGTTACTTGGTGTCAGTGTATGTCTGTGTTACTTGGTGTAATTGTGTGTCACTGTTTCTGGGTATCAGTGTATGTCTTTGTGACTTGGTGTCAGTGTATGTCTTTGTTACAGGGTGTCAGTGTGTGTCTTTGTGACTTGGTGTCAGCGTATGTCTTTGTTACTTGGTGTAAGTGTGTGTCTGTGCTACTGGGTATCAATGTCTGTCTTTGTTACTTGGTGTAAGTGTGTGTCTGTGTTACTGGGTATCAGTGTATTTCTTTGTTACTTGGTGTCAGTGTATGTCTGGCTTACTTGGTGTAAGTGTGCTTATGTGTTACTGGGTATCAGTGTATGTCTTTGTTCCTTGGTGTCAGTGTATGTCTGTGCTACTTGGTGTAAGTGTGTGTCTGTGTTACTGGATATCAGTGTATGTCTTTGTTACTTGGTGTCAGTGTATGTCTGTGCTACTTGGTGTAAGTTTGTGTCTGTGTTACTGGGTATCAGTGTATGTCTTTGTTACTTGGTGTCAGTCTATGTCTTTGTTACTTGGTGTAAGTGTATGTCTTTGTTACTTGGTGTAAGTGTATGTCTTTGTTACTTGGTGTAAGTGTGTGTCTGTGTTACTGGGTGTATGTTTGTTTCTTTGTTACTTGGTGTCCGTGTGTGTCTGTGTTACTGGGTGTCTGTGTATGTCTTTGTTACTTGGTGTCAGTGTATGTCTTTGTTACTTGGTGTAAGTGTGTGTCTGTGTTACTCGGTATCAGTGTCTGTCTTTGTTACTTGTTGTAAGTGTGTGTTTGTGTTACTGGGTCTCAGTGTATGTCTTTGTTACTTGGTGTCAGTGTATGTCTTTGTTACTTGGTGTAAGTGTGTGTCTGTGTTACTGGGTATCACGTGTATGTCTTTGATACTTGGTGTAAGTTTGTGTCTCTGTTACTGGGTATCAGTGTATGTCTGTGTTACTTGGTGTCAGTGTATGTCTTTGTTACTTGGTGTAAGTGTGTGTCTGTGTTACTGCGTGTCAGTGTGTGTCTGTGTTACTTGGTGTAAGTGTGTGTCTTTGTTACTTGGTGTCCGTGTGTGTCTGTGTTACTGGGTGTCAGTTTATGTCTTTGTTACTTGGTGTCAGTGTATGTCTTTGTTACTTGGTGTAAATGTGTGTCTGTGTTACTGGGTGTCAGTTTATGTCTTTGTTACTTGGTGTCAGTCTATATCTTTGTTACTTGGTGTAGGTGTGTGTCTGTGTTACTGGATATCAGTGTATGTCTTTGTTTCTTGGTGTCACTGTATGTCTGTGCTACTTGGTGTAACTGTGTGTCTGTGTTACTGGGTATCAGTGTATGTCTTTGTTACTTGGTGTAAGTTTGTGTCTGTGTTACTGGTTATCAGTGTATGTCTTTGTTACTTGGTGTCAGTGTCTGTCTTTGTTACTTGGAGTAAGTGTATGTCTTTGTTACTTGGTGTCAGTGTATGTCTTTGTTACTTGGTGTAAGTGTGTGTCTGTGTTACTGGGTGTCAGTGTGTGTCTGTGTAACTGGGAGTCTGTGTATGACTTTGTTACTTGGTGTCAGTGTATGTCTTTGTTACTTGGTGTAAGTGTGTGAGTGTGTTACTGGGTATCAGTGTCTGTCTTTGTTACTTGGAGTCCGTGTGTGGTTGTGTTACTGGGTATCAGTGTATGTCTTTGTTACTTGGTGTCAGTGTATGTCTGTGCTACTTGGTGTAAGTGAGTGTCTGTGTTACTGGGTATCAGTGTATGTCTTTGTTACTTGGTGTCTATGTATGTCTTTGTTACTTGGAGTAAGTGTATGTCATTGTTACTTGGTGTCAGTGTCTGTCTTTGTTACTTGGTGTAAGTGTGTGTCTGTGTTACTGGGTATCAGTGTATGTCTTTGTTACTTGGTGTCAGTGTATGTCTGTGTTACTTGGTGTAATTGTGTGTCACTGTTTCTGGGTATCAGTGTATGTCTTTGTGACTTGGTGTCAGTGTATGTCTTTGTTACAGGGTGTCAGTGTGTGTCTTTGTGACTTGGTGTCAGCGGATGTCTTTGTTACTTGGTGTAATTGAGTGTCTGTGTTACTGGGTATCAGTGTATGTCTTTGTTACTTGGTGTCTATGTATGTCTTTGTTACTTGGTGTCCGTGTGTGTCTGTGCTACTGGGTATCAATGTCTGTCTTTGTTACTTGGTGTAAGTGTGTGTCTGTGTTACTGGGTATCAGTGTATTTCTTTGTTACTTGGTGTCAGTGTATGTCTGTGTTACTTGGTGTAAGTGTGCTTATGTGTTACTGGGTATCAGTGTATGTCTTTGTTCCTTGGTGTAAGTGTGTGTCTGTGTTACTGGGTATCAGAGTATGTCTTTTTTACTTGGTGTCAGTGTATGTCTGTGTTACTTGGTGTAAGTGTGTGTCTTTGTTACTTGCTCTCCGTGTGTGTCTGTGTTACTGGGTGTCAGTTTACGTCTTTGTTACTTGGTGTCAGTGTATGTCTTTGTTACTTGGTTTAAGTGTGTGTCTGTGTTACTGGGTATCAGTGTCTGTCTTTGTTACTTGGTGTAAGAGTGTGTCTGTTTACTGGATATCAGTGTATGTCTTTGTTATTTGTGTCAGTGTATGTCTGTGCTACTTGGTGTAAGTGTGTGTCTGTGTTCCTGGGTATCAGTGTATGTCTTTGCTAATTGTTGTAAGTTTGTGTCTGTGTTACTGGGTATCAGTGTATGTCTTTGTTACTTGGTGTCAGTCTATGTCTTTGTTACTTGGTGTAAGTGTATGTCTTTGTTACTTGGTGTAAGTGTATGTCTTTGTTACTTGGTGTAAGTGTGTGTCTGTGTTACTGGGTGTATGTTTGTTTCTTTGTTACTTGGTGTCCGTGTGTGTCTGTGTTACTGGGTGTCTGTGTATGTCTTTGTTACTTGGTGTCAGTGTATGTCTTTGTTACTTGGTGTAAGTGTGTGTCTGTGTTACTCGGTATCAGTGTCTGTCTTTGTTACTTGTTGTAAGTGTGTGTTTGTGTTACTGGGTCTCAGTGTATGTCTTTGTTACTTGGTGTCAGTGTATGTCTTTGTTACTTGGTGTAAGTGTGTGTCTGTGTTACTGGGTATCACGTGTATGTCTTTGATACTTGGTGTAAGTTTGTGTCTCTGTTACTGGGTATCAGTGTATGTCTGTGTTACTTGGTGTCAGTGTATGTCTTTGTTACTTGGTGTAAGTGTGTGTCTGTGTTACTGCGTGTCAGTGTGTGTCTGTGTTACTTGGTGTAAGTGTGTGTCTTTGTTACTTGGTGTCCGTGTGTGTCTGTGTTACTGGGTGTCAGTTTATGTCTTTGTTACTTGGTGTCAGTGTATGTCTTTGTTACTTGGTGTAAATGTGTGTCTGTGTTACTGGGTGTCAGTTTATGTCTTTGTTACTTGGTGTCAGTCTATATCTTTGTTACTTGGTGTAGGTGTGTGTCTGTGTTACTGGATATCAGTGTATGTCTTTGTTTCTTGGTGTCACTGTATGTCTGTGCTACTTGGTGTAACTGTGTGTCTGTGTTACTGGGTATCAGTGTATGTCTTTGTTACTTGGTGTAAGTTTGTGTCTGTGTTACTGGTTATCAGTGTATGTCTTTGTTACTTGGTGTCAGTGTCTGTCTTTGTTACTTGGAGTAAGTGTATGTCTTTGTTACTTGGTGTCAGTGTATGTCTTTGTTACTTGGTGTAAGTGTGTGTCTGTGTTACTGGGTGTCAGTGTGTGTCTGTGTAACTGGGAGTCTGTGTATGACTTTGTTACTTGGTGTCAGTGTATGTCTTTGTTACTTGGTGTAAGTGTGTGAGTGTGTTACTGGGTATCAGTGTCTGTCTTTGTTACTTGGAGTCCGTGTGTGGTTGTGTTACTGGGTATCAGTGTATGTCTTTGTTACTTGGTGTCAGTGTATGTCTGTGCTACTTGGTGTAAGTGAGTGTCTGTGTTACTGGGTATCAGTGTATGTCTTTGTTACTTGGTGTCTATGTATGTCTTTGTTACTTGGTGTAAGTGTATGTCATTGTTACTTGGTGTCAGTGTCTGTCTTTGTTACTTGGTGTAAGTGTGTGTCTGTGTTACTGGGTATCAGTGTATGTCTTTGTTACTTGGTGTCAGTGTATGTCTGTGTTACTTGGTGTAATTGTGTGTCACTGTTTCTGGGTATCAGTGTATGTCTTTGTGACTTGGTGTCAGTGTATGTCTTTGTTACAGGGTGTCAGTGTGTGTCTTTGTGACTTGGTGTCAGCGGATGTCTTTGTTACTTGGTGTAATTGAGTGTCTGTGTTACTGGGTATCAGTGTATGTCTTTGTTACTTGGTGTCTATGTATGTCTTTGTTACTTGGTGTCCGTGTGTGTCTGTGCTACTGGGTATCAATGTCTGTCTTTGTTACTTGGTGTAAGTGTGTGTCTGTGTTACTGGGTATCAGTGTATTTCTTTGTTACTTGGTGTCAGTGTATGTCTGTGTTACTTGGTGTAAGTGTGCTTATGTGTTACTGGGTATCAGTGTATGTCTTTGTTCCTTGGTGTAAGTGTGTGTCTGTGTTACTTGGTGTAAGTGTGTGTCTTTGTTACTTGCTCTCCGTGTGTGTCTGTGTTACTGGGTGTCAGTGTATGTCTGTGTTACTTGGTGTAAGTGTGTGTCTTTGTTACTTGCTCTCCGTGTGTGTCTGTGTTACTGGGTGTCAGTTTACGTCTTTGTTACTTGGTGTCAGTGTATGTCTTTGTTACTTGGTTTAAGTGTGTGTCTGTGTTACTGGGTATCAGTGTCTGTCTTTGTTACTTGGTGTAAGAGTGTGTCTGTTTACTGGATATCAGTGTATGTCTTTGTTATTTGTGTCAGTGTATGTCTGTGCTACTTGGTGTAAGTGTGTGTCTGTGTTCCTGGGTATCAGTGTATGTCTTTGCTAATTGTTGTAAGTTTGTGTCTGTGTTACTGGGTATCAGTGTATGTCTTTGTTACTTGGTGTAAGTGGAAGACTTTGTTACTTGGTGTCAGTGCATGTCTTTGTTACTTGGTGTAAGTGTGTGTCTGTGTTACTGGGTGTCAGTGTGTGTCTGTGTTACTTGGTGTAAGTTTGTGCCTTTGTTTCTTGGTGTCCGTGTGTGTCTGTGTTACTGGGTGTCAGTGTATGTCTTTGTTACTTGGTGTCAGTGTATGTCTTTGTTACTTGGTGTAAGTGTGTGTCTGTGTTACTGGGTATCAGTGTCTGTCTTTGTTACTTGTTGTAAGTGTGTGTTTGTGTTACTGGGTATCAGTGTATGTCTTTGTTACTTGGTGTCAGTGTATGTCTGTGCTACTTGGTGTAAGTGTGTGTCTGTGTTACTGGGTATCAGTGTATGTCTTTGTTACTTGGTGTCTATGTATGTCTTTGTTACTTGGTGTAAGTGTATGTCTTTGTTACTTGGTGTCAGTGTCTGTCTTTGTTACTTGGCGTAAGTGTGTGTCTGTGTTACTGGGTATCAGTGTATGTCTTTGTTACTTGGTGTCAGTGTATGTCTGTGTTACTTGGTGTAATTGTGTGTCACTGTTTCTGGGTATCAGTGTATGTCTTTGTGACTTGGTGTCAGTGTATGTCTTTGTTACAGGGTGTCAGTGTGTGTCTTTGTGACTTGGTGTCAGCGTATGTCTTTGTTACTTGGTGTAAGTGTGTGTCTGTGCTACTGGGTATCAATGTCTGTCTTTGTTACTTGGTGTAAGTGTGTGTCTGTGTTACTGGGTATCAGTGTATTTCTTTGTTACTTGGTGTCAGTGTATGTCTGGCTTACTTGGTGTAAGTGTGCTTATGTGTTACTGGGTATCAGTGTATGTCTTTGTTCCTTGGTGTCAGTGTATGTCTGTGCTACTTGGTGTAAGTGTGTGTCTGTGTTACTGGATATCAGTGTATGTCTTTGTTACTTGGTGTCAGTGTATGTCTGTGCTACTTGGTGTAAGTTTGTGTCTGTGTTACTGGGTATCAGTGTATGTCTTTGTTACTTGGTGTCAGTCTATGTCTTTGTTACTTGGTGTAAGTGTATGTCTTTGTTACTTGGTGTAAGTGTATGTCTTTGTTACTTGGTGTAAGTGTGTGTCTGTGTTACTGGGTGTATGTTTGTTTCTTTGTTACTTGGTGTCCGTGTGTGTCTGTGTTACTGGGTGTCAGTGTATGTCTTTGTTACTTGGTGTCAGTGTATGTCTTTGTTACTTGGTGTAAGTGTGTGTCTGTGTTACTCGGTATCAGTGTCTGTCTTTGTTACTTGTTGTAAGTGTGTGTTTGTGTTACTGGGTTTCAGTGTATGTCTTTGTTACTTGGTGTCAGTGTATGTCTTTGTTACTTGGTGTAAGTGTGTGTCTGTGTTACTGGGTATCACGTGTATGTCTTTGATACTTGGTGTAAGTTTGTGTCTCTGTTACTGGGTATCAGTGTATGTCTGTGTTACTTGGTGTCAGTGTATGTCTTTGTTACTTGGTGTAAGTGTGTGTCTGTGTTACTGCGTGTCAGTGTGTGTCTGTGTTACTTGGTGTAAGTGTGTGTCTTTGTTACTTGGTGTCCGTGTGTGTCTGTGTTACTGGGTGTCAGTTTATGTCTTTGTTACTTGGTGTCAGTGTATGTCTTTGTTACTTGGTGTAAATGTGTGTCTGTGTTACTGGGTGTCAGTTTATGTCTTTGTTACTTGGTGTCAGTCTATATCTTTGTTACTTGGTGTAGGTGTGTGTCTGTGTTACTGGATATCAGTGTATGTCTTTGTTTCTTGGTGTCACTGTATGTCTGTGCTACTTGGTGTAACTGTGTGTCTGTGTTACTGGGTATCAGTGTATGTCTTTGTTACTTGGTGTAAGTTTGTGTCTGTGTTACTGGTTATCAGTGTATGTCTTTGTTACTTGGTGTCAGTGTCTGTCTTTGTCACTTGGAGTAAGTGTATGTCTTTGTTACTTGGTGTCAGTGTATGTCTTTGTTACTTGGTGTAAGTGTGTGTCTGTGTTACTGGGTGTCAGTGTGTGTCTGTGTAACTGGGAGTCTGTGTATGACTTTGTTACTTGGTGTCAGTGTATGTCTTTGTTACTTGGTGTAAGTGTGTGAGTGTGTTACTGGGTATCAGTGTCTGTCTTTGTTACTTGGAGTCCGTGTGTGGTTGTGTTACTGGGTATCAGTGTATGTCTTTGTTACTTGGTGTCAGTGTATGTCTGTGCTACTTGGTGTAAGTGAGTGTCTGTGTTACTGGGTATCAGTGTATGTCTTTGTTACTTGGTGTCTATGCATGTCTTTGTTACTTGGTGTAAGTGTATGTCATTGTTACTTGGTGTCAGTGTCTGTCTTTGTTACTTGGTGTAAGTGTGTGTCTGTGTTACTGGGTATCAGTGTATGTCTTTGTTACTTGGTGTCAGTGTATGTCTGTGTTACTTGGTGTAATTGTGTGTCACTGTTTCTGGGTATCAGTGTATGTCTTTGTGACTTGGTGTCAGTGTATGTCTTTGTTACAGGGTGTCAGTGTGTGTCTTTGTGACTTGGTGTCAGCGGATGTCTTTGTTACTTGGTGTAATTGAGTGTCTGTGTTACTGAGTATCAGTGTATGTCTTTGTTACTTGGTGTCTATGTATGTCTTTGTTACTTGGTGTCCGTGTGTGTCTGTGCTACTGGGTATCAATGTCTGTCTTTGTTACTTGGTGTAAGTGTGTGTCTGTGTTACTGGGTATCAGTGTATTTCTTTGTTACTTGGTGTCAGTGTATGTCTGTGTTACTTGGTGTAAGTGTGCTTATGTGTTACTGGGTATCAGTGTATGTCTTTGTTCCTTGGTGTAAGTGTGTGTCTGTGTTACTGGGTATCAGAGTATGTCTTTTTTACTTGGTGTCAGTGTATGTCTGTGTTACTTGGTGTAAGTGTGTGTCTTTGTTACTTGCTCTCCGTGTGTGTCTGTGTTACTGGGTGTCAGTTTACGTCTTTGTTACTTGGTGTCAGTGTATGTCTTTGTTACTTGGTTTAAGTGTGTGTCTGTGTTACTGGGTATCAGTGTCTGTCTTTGTTACTTGGTGTAAGAGTGTGTCTGTTTACTGGATATCAGTGTATGTCTTTGTTATTTGTGTCAGTGTATGTCTGTGCTACTTGGTGTAAGTGTGTGTCTGTGTTCCTGGGTATCAGTGTATGTCTTTGCTAATTGTTGTAAGTTTGTGTCTGTGTTACTGGGTATCAGTGTATGTCTTTGTTACTTGGTGTAAGTGGAAGACTTTGTTACTTGGTGTCAGTGCATGTCTTTGTTACTTGGTGTAAGTGTGTGTCTGTGTTACTGGGTGTCAGTGTGTGTCTGTGTTACTTGGTGTAAGTTTGTGCCTTTGTTTCTTGGTGTCCGTGTGTGTCTGTGTTACTGGGTGTCAGTGTATGTCTTTGTTACTTGGTGTCAGTGTATGTCTTTGTTACTTGGTGTAAGTGTGTGTCTGTGTTACTGGGTATCAGTGTCTGTCTTTGTTACTTGTTGTAAGTGTGTGTTTGTGTTACTGGGTATCAGTGTATGTCTGTGCTACTTGGTGTAATTGTGTGTCTGTGTTACTGGGTATCAGTGTATGTCTTTGATACTTGGTGTAAGTTTGTGTCTCTGTTACTGGGTATCAGTGTATGTCTTTGTTACTTGGTGTCAGTGTATGTCTTTGTTACTTGGTGTAAGTGTGTGTCTGTGTTACTGGGTGTCAGTGTGTGTCTGTGTTACCTGGTGTAAGTGTGTGTCTTTGTTACTTGGTGTCCGTGTGTGTCTGTGTTACTGGGGGTCAGTTTATGTCTTTGTTACTTGGTGTCAGTGTATGTCTTTGTTACTTGGTGTAAGTGTGTGTCTGTGTTACTGGGTGTCAGTTTATGTCTTTGTTACTTGGTGTCAGTCTATGTCTTTGTTACTTGGTGTAAGTGTGTGTCTGTGTTATGGATATTAGTGTATGTCTTTGTTTCTTGGTGTCAGTGTATGTCTGTGCTACTTGGTGTAACTGTGTGTCTGTGTTACTGGGTATCAGTGTATGTCTTTGTTACTTGGTGTAAGTTTTTGCCCTTGTTACTGGTTATCAGTGTATGTCTTTGTTACTTGGTGTCAGTGTATGTCTTTGTTTCTTGGTGTAATTGGATGTCTTTGTTACTTGGTGTCAGTGTATGTCTTTGTTACTTGGTGTAAGTGTGTGTCTGTGTTACTGGGTGTCAGTGTGTGTCTGTGTTACTTTTTGTAAGTGTGTGTTTGTGTTACTGTGTATCAGTGTATGTCTTTGTTACTTTGTGTCAGTGTATGTCTGTGCTACTTGGTGTATGTGTGTGTCTGTGTTACTGGGTATCAGTGTATGTCTTTGTTTCCTGGTGTTAATGTATGTCTTTGTTACTTGGTGTAAGTGTATGTCTTTGTTACTTGGTGTCAGTGTATGTCTTTGTTACTTGGTGTAAGTGTGTGTCTGTGTTACTGGGTGTCAATGCATGACTTTGTTACTTGGTGTCAGTGTATGTCTTTGTTACTTGGTGTAAGTGTGTGTCTGTGTTACTGGGTATCAGTGTCTGTCTTAGTTACTTGGTGTAAGTGTGTGTTTGTGTTACTGTGTATCAGTGTATGTCTTTGTTACTTGGTGTCAGTGTATGTCTGTGCTACTTGGTGTATGTGTGTGTCTGTGTTACTGGGTATCAGTGTATGTCTTTGTTTCTTGGTGTCAATGTATGTCTTTGTTACTTGGTGTAAGTGTATGTCTTTGTTACTTGGTGTCAGTGTATGTCTTTGTTACTTGGTGTAAGTGTGTGTCTGTGTTACTGGTTATCAGTGTCTGTCTTTGTTACTTGGTGTAAGTGTGTGTCTGTGTTACTGGGTATCAGTGTATGTCTTTGTTACTTGGTGTCAGTGTATGTCTGTGTTACTTGGTGTAGTTGTTTGTCTCTGTTTCTGGGTATCAGTGTATGTCTTTGTGACTTGATGTCAGTGTATGTCTTTGTTACTGGGTGTCAGTGTGTGTCTTTGTGACTTGGTGTCAGTGTATGTCTTTGTTACTTGGTGTAAGTGTGTGTCTGTGCTACTGGGTATCAGTGTCTGTCTTTGTTACTTGGTGAAAGTGTGTGTCTGTGTTACTGGGTATCAGTGTATTTCTTTGTTACTTGGTGTCAGTGTATGCCTGTGTTACTTGGTGTAAGTGTGCTTCTGTGTTACTGGGTATCAGTGTCTGTCTTTGTTACTTGTTGTAAGTGTGTGTTTGTGTTACTGGGTATCAGTGTATGTCTTTGTTACTTGGTGTCAGTGTATGTCTTTGTTACTTGGTGTAAGTGTGTGTCTGTGTTACTGGGTATCACGTGTATGTCTTTGATACTTGGTGTAAGTTTGTGTCTCTGTTACTGGGTATCAGTGTATGTCTTTGTTACTTGGTGTCAGTGTATGTCTTTGTTACTTGGTGTAAGTGTGTGTCTGTGTTACTGCGTGTCAGTGTGTGTCTGTGTTACTTGGTGTAAGTGTGTGTCTTTGTTACTTGTTGTCCGTGTGTGTCTGTGTTACTGGGTGTCAGTTTATGTCTTTGTTACTTGGTGTCAGTGTATGTCTTTGTTACTTGGTGTAAGTGTGTGTCTGTGTTACTGGGTGTCAGTTTATGTCTTTGTTACTTGGTGTCAGTCTATGTCTTAGTTACTTGGTGTAAGCGTGTGTCTGTGTTACTGGATATCAGTGTATGTCTTTGTTTCTTGGTGTCAGTGTATGTCTGTGCTACTTGGTGTAACTGTGTGTCTGTGTTACTGGGTATCAGTGTATGTCTTTGTTACTTGGTGTAAGTTTGTGTCTGTGTTACTGGTTATCAGTGTATGTCTTTGTTACTTGGTGTCAGTGTATGTCTTTGTTACTTGGAGTAAGTGTATGTCTTTGTTACTTGGTGTCAGTGTATGTCTTTGTTACTTGGTGCAAGTGTGTGTCTGTGTTACTGGGTGTCAGTGTGTGTCTGTGTTACTTGGTGTAAGTGTGTGTCTTTGTTACTTGGTGTCCGTGTGTGTCTGTGTAACTGGGAGTCTGTGTATGACTTTGTTACTTGGTGTCAGTGTATGTCTTTGTTACTTGGTGTAAGTGTGTGTCTGTGTTACTGGGTATCAGTGTATGTCTTTGTTACTTGGTGTCCGTGTGTGCCTGTGTTACTGGGTATCAGTGTATGTCTTTGTTACTTGGTGTCAGTGTATGTCTGTGCCACTTGGTGTAAGTGTGTGTCTGTGTTACTGGGTATCATGTATGTCTTTGTTACTTGGTGTCTATGTATGTCTTTGTTACTTGGTGTAAGTGTATGTCTTTGTTACTTGGTGTCAGTGTCTGTCTTTGTTACTTGGTGTAAGTGTGTGTCTGTGTTACTGGGTATCAGTGTATGTCTTTGTTACTTGGTGTCAGTGTATGTCTGTGTTACTTGGTGTAATTGTGTGTCACTGTTTCTGGGTATCAGTGTATGTCTTTGTGACTTTGTGTCAGTGTATGTCTTTGTTACTGGGTGTCAGTGTGTGTCTTTGTGACTTGGTGTCAGTGTCTGTCTTTGTTACTTGGTGTAAGTGTGTGTCTGTGCTACTGGGTATCAATGTCTGTCTTTGTTACTTGGTGTAAGTGTGTGTCTGTGTTACTGGGTATCAGTGTATTTCTTTGTTACTTGGTGTCAGTGTATGTCTGTGTAACTTGGTGTAAGTGTGCTTATGTGTTACTGGGTATCAGTGTATGTCTTTGTTACTTGGTGTAAGTGTGTGTCTGTGTTACTGGGTGTCAGTGTGTGTCTGTGTTACTTGGTGTAAGTGTGTGTCTTTGTTACTTGCTCTCCGTGTGTGTCTGTGTTACTGGGTGTCAGTTTATGTCTTTGTTACTTGGTGTCAGTATATGTCTTTGTTACTTGGTGTAAGTGTGTGTCTGTATTACTGGGTATCAGTGTCTGTCTTTGTTACTTGGTGTAAGAGTGTGTCTGTGTTACTGGGGATCAGTGCATGTCTTTGTTACTTGGTGTCAGTGTATGTCGGTGTTGCTTGGTGTATGTGTGTGTCTGTGTTACTGGGTATCAGTGTATGCCTTTGATACTTGGTGTAAGTTTGTGTCTCTGTTACTGGGTATCAGTGGATGTCTTTGTTACTTGGTGTCAGTGTATGTCTTTGTTACTTGGTGTAAGTGTATGTCTTTGTTACTTGGTGTCAGTGTATGTCTTTGTTACTTGGTGTAAGTGTGTGTCTGTGTTACTGGGTGTCAGTGTGTCTGTGTTCCTTGGTGTCCGTGTGTGTCTCTGTTACTGGGTGTCAGTTTATGTCTTTGTTACTTGGTGTCAGTGTATGTCTTTGTTACTTGGTGTAAGTGTGTGTCTGTGTTACTGTGTATCAGTGTATGTCTTTGTAACTTGGTGTAAGTGTGTGTCTGTGTTACTGGATATCAGTGTATGTCTTTGTTACTAGGTGTCAGTGTATGTCTGTGCTACTTGGTGTAAGTGTGTGTCTGTGTTCCTGGGTATCAGTGTATGTCTTTGTTACTTGGTGTAAGTTTGTGTCTGTGTTACTGGGTATCAGTGTATGTCTTTGTTACTTGGTGTAAGTGTATGTCTTTGTTACTTGGTGTCAGTGTATGTCTTTGTTACTTGGTGTAAGTGTGTGTCTGTGTTACTGGGTGTCAGTGTGTGTCTGTGTTACTTGGTGTAAGTTTGTGTCTTTGTTACTTGGTGTCCGTGTGTGTCTGTGTTACTGGGTGTCAGTGTATGTCTTTGTTACATGGTGTCAGTGTATTTCTTTGTTACTTGGTGTAAGTGTGTGTCTGTGTTACTGGGTATCAGTGTCTGTCTTTGTTACTTGTTGTAAGTGTGTGTTTGTGTTACTGGGTATCAGTGTATGTCTTTGTTACTTGGTGTCAGTGTATGTCTGTGCTACTTGGTGTAAGTGTGTGTCTGTGTTACTGGGTATCAGTGTACGTCTTTGATACTTGGTGTAAGTTTGTGTCTCTGTTACTGGGTATCAGTGTCTGTCTTTGTTACTTGGTGTCAGTGTATGTCTTTGTTACTTGGTGTAAGTGTGTGTCTGTGTTACTGGGTGTCAGTTTATGTCTTTGTTACTTGGTGTCAGTCTATGTCTTTGTTACTTGGTGTAAGTGTGTGTCTGTGTTACTGGATATTAGTGTATGTCTTTGTTTCTTGGTGTCAGTGTATGTCTGTGCTACTTGATGTAACTGTGTGTCTGTGTTACTGGGTATCAGTGTATGTCTTTGTTACTTGGTGTAAGTTTGTGTCCTTGTTACTGGTTATCAGTGTATGTCTTTGTTACTTGGTGTCAGTGTATGTCTTTGTTACTTGGTGTAAGTGTATGTCTTTGTTACTTGGTGTCAGTGTATGTCTTTGTTACTTGGTGTAAGTGTGTGTCTGTGTTACTGGGTGTCAGTGTGTGTCTGTGTTACTTGGTGGAAGTGTGTGTCTTTGTTACTTGGTGTCCGTGTGTGTCTGTGTTACTGGGTGTCAGTGCATGACTTTGTTACTTGGTGTCAGTGTATGTCTTTGTTACTTGGTGTAAGTGTGTGTCTGTGTTACTGGGTATCAGTGTCTGTCTTTGTTACTTGGTGTAAGTGTGTGTTTGTGTTACTGTGTATCAGTGTATGTCTTTGTTACTTGGTGTCAGTGTATGTCTGTGCTACTTGGTGAATGTGTGTGTCTGTGTTACTGGGTATCAGTGTATGTCTTTGTTTCTTGGTGTCAATGTATGTCTTTGTTACTTGGTGTAAGTGTATGTCTTTGTTACTTGGTGTCAGTGTATGTCTTTGTTACTTGGTGTAAGTGTGTGTCTGTGTTACTGGTTATCAGTGTCTGTCTTTGTTACTTGGTGTAAGTGTGTGTCTGTGTTACTGGGTGTCAGTTTATGTCTTTGTTACTTGGTGTCAGTCTATGTCTTTGTTACCTGGTGTAAGTGTGTGTCTGTGTTACTGGATATTAGTGTATGTCTTTGTTTCTTGGTGTCAGTGTATGTCTGTGCTACTTGGTGTAACTGTGTGTCCGTGTTACTGGTTATCAGTGTATGTCTTTGTTACTTGGTGTCAGTGTATGTCTTTGTTACTTGGTGTAAGTGTATGTCTTTGTTACTTGGTGTCAGTGTATGTCTTTGTTACTTGGTGTAAGTGTGTGTCTGTGTTACTGGGGGTCAGTGTGTGTCTGTGTTACTTGGTGGAAGTGTGTGTCTTTGTTACTTGGTGTCCGTGTGTGTCTGTGTTACTGGGTGTCAGTGCATGACTTTGTTACTTGGTGTCAGTGTATGTCTTTGTTACTTGGTGTAAGTGTGTGTCTGTGTTACTGGGTATCAGTGTCTGTCTTTGTTACTTGGTGTAAGTGTGTGTTTGTGTTACTGTGTATCAGTGTATGTCTTTGTTACTTGGTGTCAGTGTATGTCTGTGCTACTTGGTGTATGTGTGTGTCTGTGTTACTGGGTATCAGTGTATGTCTTTGTTTCTTGGTGTCAATGTATGTCTTTGTTACTTGGTGTCAGTGTATGTCTTTGTTACTTGGTGTAAGTGTGTGTCTGTGTTACTGGGTATCAGTGTATGTCTTTGTTAATTGGTGTCAGAGTATGTCTGTGTTACTTGGCGTAATTGTGTGCCTCTGTTTCTGGGTATCAGTGTATGTCTTTGTGACTTGGTGTCAGTGTACGTCTTTGTTACTGGGTGTCAGTGTGTGTCTTTGTGACTTGGTGTCAGTGTATGTCTTTGTTACTTGGTGTAAGTGTGTGTCTGTGCTACTGGGTATCAGTGTCTGTCTTTGTTACTTGGTGTAAGTGTGTGTCTGTGTTACTGGGTATCAGTGTATTTCTTTGTTACTTGGTGTCAGTGTATGTCTGTGTTACTTGGTGTAAGTGTGCTTCTGTGTTACTGGGTATCAGTGTATGTCTTTGTTACTTGGTGTAAGTGTGTGTCTGTGTTACTGGGTATCAGTGTCTGTCTTTGTTACTTGGTGTAAGTTTGTGTCTGTGTTACTTGGTATCAGTGTATTTCTTTGTTACTTGGTGTCAGTGTATGTCTTTGTTACATGGTGTAAGTGTGTGTCTGTGTTACTGGGTATCAGTGTATGTCTTTGTTACTTGGTGTCAGTGTATGTCAAAATACTTGGTGCAAGTGTATGTCTTTGTTACTTGGTGTAATTGTCACTCTTTGTTACTTGGTGTCAGTGTATGTCTGTGTTACTTGGTGTAAGTGTGTGTCTTTGTTACTTGGTGTCAGTGTATGTCTGTGTTACTTGGTGTAAGTGTGTGTCTGTGTTACTTGGTGTCAGTGTATGTCTTTGTTGCTTGGTATAATTGTATGTCTTTGTTACTTGGTGTCATTGTATGTCTTTGTTACTTGGTGTCTGTGTGTGTCTGTGTTACTGGGTGTCAGTGTATGTCTTTGTTACTTGGTGTCAGTGTATGTCTGTGTTAAGTGTTGTAAGTGTTTGTCTGTGTTACTGGGTATCAGTGTATGTCTTTGTGACTTGGTGTCAGTGTATGTCTTTGTTGCTGGGTGTCAGGGTGTGTCTTTGTGACTTGGTGTCAGTGTACGTCTTTGTTGCTTGGTGTAAGTGTGTGTCTGTGTTGCTGGGTATCAGTGTATGTCTTTGTTACTTGGTGTCAGTGTATGTCTTTGTTACTTGGTGTAAGTGTATGTCTTTGTTACTTGGTGTCATTGTATGTCTTTGTTACTTGGTGTAAGTGTGTGTCTGTGTTACTAAGTGTCAGTGTGTATCTGTGTTACTTGGTGTAAGTCTGTGTCTTTGTTACTTGGTGTCCGTGTGTGTCAGTGTTACTGGGTGTCAGTTTATGTCTTTGATACTTGGTGTAAGTGTATGTCTTTGTGACTTGGTGTAAGTGTGTGTCTGTGTTACTGGGTATCAGTGTCTGTCTTTGTTACTTGGTGTAAGTGTGTGTCTGTGTTACTGGGTATCAGTGTATGTCTTTGTTACTTGGTGTCAGTGTATGTCTGTGTTACTTGGTGTAAGTGTGTGTCTGTGTTACTGGGTATCAGTGTATGTCTTTGTGACTTGGTGTCAGTGTATGTCTTTGTTACTGGGTGTCAGTGTGTGTCTTTGTTACTTGGTGGAAGTGTGTGTCTGTGTTACTTGGTGTAAGTGTGTGTCTGTGTTACTGTGTATCAGAGTCTGTCTTTGTTACTTGGTGTAAGTGTGTGTCTGTGCTACTGGGTATCAATGTCTGTCTTTGTTACTTGGTGTAAGTGTGTGTCTGTGTTACTGGGTATCAGTGTATTTCTTTGTTACTTGGTGTCAGTGTATGTCTGTGTTACTTGGTGTAAGTGTGCTTATGTGTTACTGGGTATCAGTGTATGTCTTTGTTACTTGGTGTCAGTGTATGTCTTTGTTACTTGGTGTAAGTGTGTGTCTGTGTTACTGGGTGTCAATGTGTGTCTGTGTTACTTGGTGTAAGTGTGTGTCTTTGTTACTTGCTCTCCGTGTGTGTCTGTGTTTCTGGGTGTCAGTTTATGTCTTTGTTACTTGGTGTCAGTGTATGTCTTTGTTACTTGGTGTAAGTGTGTGTCTGTATTACTGGGTATCAGTGTCTGTCTTTGTTACTTGGTGTAAGAGTGTGTCTGTGTTACTGGGGATCAGTGCATGTCTTTGTTACTTGGTGTCAGTGTATGTCGGTGTTACTTGGTGTAACTGTGTGTCTGTGTTACTGGGTATCAGTGTATGCCTTTGATACTTGGTGTAAGTTTGTGTCTCTGTTACTGGGTATCAGTGGATGTCTTTGTGACTTGGTGTCAGTGTATGTCTTTGTTACTTGGTGTAAGTGTATGTCTTTGTTAATTGGTGTCATTGTATGTCTTTGTTACTTGGTGTAAGTGTGTGTCTGTGTTACTAAGTGTCAGTGTGTGTCTGTGTTACTTGGTGTAAGTCTGTGTCTTTGTTACTTGGTGTCCGTGTGTGTCAGTGTTACTGGGTGTCAGTTTATGTCTTTGATACTTGGTGTAAGTGTATGTCTTTGTTACTTGGTGTAAGTGTGTGTCTGTGTTACTGGGTATCAGTGTCTGTCTTTGTTACTTGGTGTAAGTGTGTGTCTGTGTTACTGGGTATCAGTGTATGTCTTTGTTACTTGGTGTCAGTGTATGTCTGTGTTACTTGGTGTAAGTGTGTGTCTGTGTTACTGGGTATCAGTGTATGTCTTTGTGACTTGGTGTCAGTGTATGTCTTTGTTACTGGGTGTCAGTGTGTGTCTTTGTTACTTGGTGTAAGTGTGTGTCTGTGTTACTTTGTGTAAGTGTGTGTCTGTGTTACTGTGTATCAGTGTCTGTCTTTGTTACTTGGTGTAAGTGTGTGTCTGTGCTACTGGGTATCAATGTCTGTCTTTGTTACTTGGTGTAAGTGTGTGTCTGTGTTACTGGGTATCAGTGTATTTCTTTGTTACTTGGTGTCAGTGTATGTCTGTGTTACTTGGTGTAAGTGTGCTTATGTGTTACTGGGTATCAGTGTATGTCTTTGTTACTTGGTGTCAGTGTATGTCTTTGTTACTTGGTGTAAGTGTGTGTCTGTGTTACTGGGTGTCAATGTGTGTCTGTGTTACTTGGTGTAAGTGTGTGTCTTTGTTACTTGCTCTCCGTGTGTGTCTGTGTTACTGGGTGTCAGTTTATGTCTTTGTTACTTGGTGTCAGTGTATGTCTTTGTTACTTGGTGTAAGTGTGTGTCTGTATTACTGGGTATCAGTGTCTGTCTTTGTTACTTGGTGTAAGAGTGTGTCTGTGTTACTGGGGATCAGTGCATGTCTTTGTTACTTGGTGTCAGTGTATGTCGGTGTTACTTGGTGTAAGTGTGTGTCTGTGTTACTGGATATCAGTGTATGCCTTTGATACTTGGTGTAAGTTTGTGTCTCTGTTACTGGGTATCAGTGGATGTCTTTGTTACTTGGTGTCAGTGTATGTCTTTGTTACTTGATGTAGGTGTATGTCTTTGTTACTTGGTGTCTTTGTATGTCTTTGTTACTTGGTGTAAGTGTGTGTCTGTGTTACTGGGTGTCATTGTGTGTCTGTGTTACTTGGTGTCAGTGTGTGTCTTTGTTACTTGGTGTCCGTGTGTGTCTGTGTTACTGGGTGTCAGTTTATGTCTTTGTTACTTGGTGTCAGTGGATGTCTTTGTTACTTGGTGTAAGAGTGTGTCTGTGTTACTGTGTATCAGTGTATGTCTTTGTAACTTGGTGTAAGTGTCTGTCTGTGTTACTGGATATCAGTGTATGTCTTTGTTACTTGGTGTCAGTGTATGTCTGTGCTACATGGTGTAAGTGTGTGTCTGTGTTCCTGGGTATCAGTGTATGTCTTTGTTACTTGGTGTAAGTTTGTGTCTGTGTTACTGGGTATCAGTGTATGTCTTTGTTACTTGGTGTAAGTGTATGTCTTTGTTACTTGGTGTCAGTGTATGTCTTTGTTACTTGGTGTAAGTGTGTGTCTGTGTTACTGGGTGTCAGTGTGTGTCTGTGTTACTTGGTGTAAGTTTGTGTCTTTGTTACTTGGTGTCCGTGTGAGTCTGTGTTACTGGGTGTCAGTGTATGTCTTTGTTACTTGGTGTCAGTGTATGTCTTTGTTACTTGGTGTAAGTGTGTGTCTGTGTTACTGGGTATCAGTGTCTGTCTTTGTTACTTGTTGTAAGTGTGTGTTTGTGTTACTGGGTATCAGTGTATGTCTTTGTTACTTGGTGTCAGTGTATGTCTGTGCTACTTGGTGTAAGTGTGTGTCTGTGTTACTGGGTATCAGTGTATGTCTTTGATACTTTGTGTAGGTTTGTGTCTCTGTTACTGGGTATCAGTGTATGTCTTTGTTACTTGGTGTCAGTGTATGTCTTTGTTACTTGGTGTAAGTGTGTGTCTGTGTTACTGGATGTCAGTGTGTGTCTGTGTTACTTGGTGTAAGTGTGTGTCTTTCTTACTTGGTGTCCGTGTGTGTCTGTGTTACTGGGTGTCTGTTTATGTCTTTGTTACTTGGTGTCAGTGTATGTCTTTGTTACTTAGTGTAAGTGTGTGTCTGTGTTACTGGGTGTCAGTTTATGTCTTTGTTACTTGGTGTCAGTCTATGTCTTTGTTACTTGGTGTAAGTGTGTGTCTGTGTTACTGGATATTAGTGTATGTCTTTGTTTCTTGGTGTCAGTGTATGTCTGTGCTACTTGGTGTAACTGTGTGTCTGTGTTACTGGGTATCAGTGTATGTCTTTGTTACTTGGTGTAAGTTTGTGTCCGTGTTACTGGTTATCAGTGTATGTCTTTGTTACTTGGTGTCAGTGTATGTCTTTGTTACTTGGTGTCAGTGTATGTCTTTGTTACTTGGTGGAAGTGTGTGTCTGTGTTACTGGGTGTCAGTGTGTGTCTGTGTTACTTGGTGGAAGTGTGTGTCTTTGTTACTTGGTGTCCGTGTGTGTCTGTGTTACTGGGTGTCAGTGCATGACTTTGTGACTTGGTGTCAGTGTATGTCTTTGTTACTTGGTGTAAGTGTGTGTCTGTGTTACTGGGTATCAGTGTCTGTCTTTGTTACTTGGTGTAAGTGTGTGTTTGTGTTACTGTGTATCAGTGTATGTCTTTGTTACTTGGTGTCAGTGTATGTCTGTGCTACTTGGTGTATGTGTGTGTCTGTGTTACTGGGTATCAGTGTATGTCTTTGTTTCTTGGTGTCAATGGATGTCTTTGTTACTTGGTGTAAGTGTATGTCTTTGTTACTTGGTGTCAGTGTATGTCTTTGTTACTTGGTGTAAGTGTGTGTCTGTGTTACTGGTTATCAGTGTCTGTCTTTGTTACTTGGTGTAAGTGTGTGTCTGTGTTACTGGGTGTCAGTTTATGTCTTTGTTACTTGGTGTCAGTCTATGTCTTTGTTACTTGGTGTAAGTGTGTGTCTGTGTTACTGGATATTTGTGTATGTCTTTGTTTCTTGGTGTCAGTGTATGTCTGTGCTACTTGGTGTAACTGTGTGTCTGTGTTACTGGGTATCAGTGTATGTCTTTGTTACTTGGTGTAAGTTTGTGTCCGTGTTGCTGGTTATCAGTGTATGTCTTTGTTACTTGGTGTCAGTGTATGTCTTTGTGACTTGGTGTAAGTGTATGTCTTTGTTACTTGGTGTCAGTGTATGTCTTTGTTACTTGGTGTAAGTGTGTGTCTGTGTTACTGGGTGTCAGTGTGTGTCTGTGTTACTTGGTGGAAGTGTATGTCTTTGTTACTTGGTGTAAGTGTGTGTCTGTGTTACTGGGTATCAGTGTCTGTCTTTGTTACTTGGTGTAAGTGTGTGTTTGTGTTACTGTGTATCAGTGTATGTCTTTGTTACTTGGTGTCAGTGTATGTCTGTGCTACTTGGTGTAACTGTGTGTCTGTGTTACTGGGTATCAGTGTATGTCTTTGTTACTTGGTGTAAGTTTGTGGCCGTGTTACTGGTTATCAGTGTATGTCTTTGTTACTTTGTGTCAGTGTATGTCTTTGTTACTTGGTGTAAGTGTATGTCTTTGTTACTTGGTGTCAGTGTGTGTCTTTGTTACTTGGTGTAAGTGTGTGTCTGTGTTACTGGGTGTCAGTGTGTGTCTGCATTACTTGGTGGAAGTGTGTGTCTTTGTTACTTGGTGTCCGTGTGTGTCTGTGTTACTGGGTGTCAGTGCATGACTTTGTTACTTGGTGTCAGTGTATGTCTTTGTTACTTGGTGTAAGTGTGTGTCTGTGTTACTGGGTATCAGTGTCTGTCTTTGTTACTTGGTGTAAGTGTGTGTTTGTGTTACTGTGTATCAGTGTATGTCTTTGTTACTTGGTGTCAGTGTATGTCTGTGCTACTTGGTGTATGTGTGTGTCTGTGTTACTGGGTATCAGTGTATGTCTTTGTTTCTTGGTGTCAATGTATGTCTTTGTTACTTGGTGTCAGTGTATGTCTTTGTTACTTGGTGTAAGTGTGTGTCTGTGTTACTGGTTATCAGTGTCTGTCTTTGTTACTTGGTGTAAGTGTGTGTCTGTGTTACTGGGTATCAGTGTATGTCTTTGTTTCTTGGTGTCAATGTATGTCTTTGTTACTTGGTGTAAGTGTATGTCTTTGTTACTTGGTGTCAGTGTTTGTCTTTGTTACTTGGTGTCAGTGTATGTCTGTGTTACTTGGTGTAATTGTGTGTCTCTGTTTCTGGGTAACAGTGTATGTCTTTGTGACTTGGTGTCAGTGTATGTCTTTGTTACTGGGTGTCAGTGTGTGTCTTTGTGACTTGGTGTCAGTGTATGTCTTTGTTACTTGGTGTAAGTGTGTGTCTGTGCTACTGGGTAACAGTGTCTGTCTTTGTTACTTTGTGTAAGTGTGTGTCTGTGTTACTGGGTATCAGTGTATTTCTTTGTTACTTGGTGTCAGTGTATGTCTGTGTTACTTGGTGTAAGTGTGCTTCTGTGTTACTGGGTATCAGTGTATGTCTTTGTTACTTGGTGTAAGTGTGTGTCTGTGTTACTGGATATCAGTGTCTGTCTTTGTTACTTGGTGTAAGTGTGTGTCTGTGTTACTGGGTATCAGTGTATTTCTTTGTTACTTGGTGTCAGTGTATGTCTTTGTTACATGGTGTAAGTGTGTGTCTGTGTTACTGGCTGTCAGTGTATGTCTTTGTTACATGGTGTCAGTGTATGTCAAAATACTTGGTGCAAGTGTATGTCTTTGTTACTTGGTGTAATTGTCTGTCTTTGTTACTTGGTATCAGTGTATGTCTGTGTTACTTGGTGTAAGTGTGTGTCTTTGTTACTTGGTGTCAGTGTATGTCTTTGTTACTTGATGTCAGTGTATGTCTGTGTTACTTGGTGTAAGTGTGTGTCTTTGTTACTGGGTATCAGTGTATGTCTTTGTTACTTGGTGTCAGTGTATGTCTGTGTTACTTGGTGTAAGTGTGTGTCTGTGTTACTTGGTGTAAGTGTATGTCTTTGTTACTTGGTATAAGTGTATGTCTTTGTTACTTGGTGTCATTGTATGTCTTTGTTACTTGGAGTCTTTGTGTGTCTGTGTTACTGGGTGTCAGTGTATGTCTTTGTTACTTGGTGTCAGTGTATGTCTGTGTTACGTGGTGTAAGTGTTTGTCTGTGTTACTGGGTATCAGTGTATGTCTTTGTGACTTGGTGTCAGTGTATGTCTTTGTTGCTGGGTGTCAGGGTGTGTCTTTGTGACTTGGTGTCAGTGTACGTCTTTGTTGCTTGGTGTAAGTGTGTGTCTGTGTTGCTGGGTATCAGTGTATGTCTTTGTTACTTGGTGTCAGTGTATGTCAGTGTTACTTCGTGTAAGTGTGTGTCTTTGTTACTGGGTATCAGTGTATGTCTTTGTTACTTGGTGTCAGTGTATGTCTTTGTTACTTGGTGTAAGTGTATGTCTTTGTTACTTGGTGTCATTGTATGTCTTTGTTACTTGGTGTAAGTGTGTGTCTGTGTTACTAAGTGTCAGTGTGTGTCTGTGTTACTTGGTGTAAGTCTGTGTCTTTGTTACTTGGTGTCCGTGTGTGTCAGTGTTACTGGGTGTCAGTTTATGTCTTTGATACTTGGTGTAAGTGTATGTCTTTGTTACTTGGTGTAAGTGTGTGTCTGTGTTCCTGGGTATCAGTGTCTGTCTTTGTTACTTGGTGTAAGTGTGTGTCTGTGTTACTGGGTATCAGTGTATGTCTTTGTTACTTGGTGTCAGTGCATGTCTGTGTTACTTGGTGTAAGTGTGTGTCTGTGTTACTGGGTATCAGTGTATGTCTTTGTGACTTGGTGTCAGTGAATGTCTTTGTTACTGGGTGTCAGTGTGTGTCTTTGTTACTTGGTGTAAGTGTGTGTCTGTGTTACTTGGTGTAAGTGTGTGTCTGTATTACTGTGTATCAGTGTATGTCTTTGTTACTTGGTGTAAGTGTGTGTCTGTGTTACTGGGTATCAGTGTATGTCTTTGTTACTTGGTGTCAGTGTATGTCTTTGTTACTTGGTGTAAGTTTGTGTCTGTGTTACTGGGTGTCAGTGTGTGTCTGTGTTACTTGGTGTAAGTTTGTGTCTTTGTTACTTGGTGTCAGTGTATGTCTTTGTTACTTGGTTTAAGTGTGTGTCTGTGTTACTGGGTATCAGTGTATGTCTTTGTTACTTGGTGTCAGTTTATGTCTGTGTTACCTGGTGTAATTGTGTGTCTGTGTTACTGGGTATCAGTGTATGTCTTTGTTACTTGGTGTAAGTTTGTGTCTGTGTTACTGGGTATCAGTGTATGTCTTTGTTACTTGGTGTCAGTGTATGTCTTTGTTACTTGGTGTAAGTGTATGTCTTTGTTACTGGGTGTCAGTGTATGTCTTTATTACTTGGTGTAAGTGTGTGTCTGTGTTACTGGGTGTCAGTGTGTGTCTGTGTTAGTTGGTGTAAGTGTGTGTCTTTGTTACTTGGTGTCAGTGTATGTCTTTGTTACTTGGTGTCAGTGTGAGTCTGTGTTACTGGGTGTCAGTGTGTGTCTTTGTTACTTGGTGTAACTGTGTGTCTTTGTTACTTGGTGTCTGTGTGTGTCTGTGTTGCTGAGTGTCAGTTTATGTCTTTGTTACTTGGTGTCAGTGTATGTCTTTGTTACTTGATGTCAGTGAATGTCTTTTTTACTTGGTGTATGTGTGTGTCTGTGTTACTGGGTATCAGTGTCTGTCTTTGTTACTTGGTGTAAGTGTGTGTCTGTGTAACTGAGTATCAGTGTATGTCTTTGTTACTTGGTGTCAGTGTATGTCTGTGTTACTTGGTGTAATTGTGTGTCTGTGTTACTGGGTATCAGTGCATGTCTTTGTGACTTGGTGTCAGTGTATGTCTTTGTTACTGGGTGTCAGTGTGTGTCTGGGTTACTGGGTATCAGTGTATGTCATTGTTACTTGGTGTCAGTGTGTGTCAAAATACATGGTGTCAGTGTATGTCTTTGTTACTGTTTGTCAGTGTGTGTCTTTGTGTCTTGGTGTCATTGTATGTCTTTGTTACTTGGTGTAAGTGTGTGTCTGTGTTTCTGGGTATCAGTGCATGTCTTTGTCACTTGGTGTCAGTGTATGTCTCTGTTACTTGGTGTAAGTGTGTGTCTGTGTTACTGGGTATCAGTGTATGTCTTTGTTACTTGTTGTCAGTGTATGTCTTTATTACTTGGTGTCAGTGTATGTCTTTGTTACTTGGTGTAAGTGTGTGTCTGTGTTACTGGTTATCAGTGTATGTCTTTGTGACCCGGTGTCAGTGTATGTCTTTGTTACTGGGTGTCAGTGTATGTCTTTGTTACTTGGTGACAGTGTGTGTCTGTGTGTCAGTGTATGTCTTTGTTACTGTGTATCAGTGTTTCTCTATGTTACTGGGTGTCAGTGTGTGTTTGTTTGTGTTACTGCGTGTCAGTATTTAGTTTAGTGATACAGCACTGAAACAGGCCCTTCGGCCAACCGAGTCTGTGCCGACCATCAACCACCCATTTATACTAATCCTACACTAATCCCGTATTCCTATCACATCCCCACCTGTCCCTATATATTTCCCTACCACCTACCTGTACTAGGGGCAATTTATAATGGCGAATTAACCGATCAACCTGCAAGTCTTTGGCATGTGGGAGGAAACCGGAGCACCCGGAGGAAACCCACGCAGACACAGGGAGAACTTGCAAACACCGCACAGGCAGTACCGAGAAAGGAGCCCGTGTCCCTGGAGATGTGGGGCTGCTAACCACTGTGCCAATGTGCCGCCCAGTGTGTGTCTGTGTTACTGGGTGTCAGTGTATGTCTTTGTTACTTGGTGTAAGTGTGTGTCTGTGTTACTTGGTATCAGTGTATGTCTTTGTTACTTGGTGTCAGTGTGTGTCTCTGTTAGTCTTTGTTACTTGGTGTCAGTGTCTGTCTGTGTATGTCTTTGTTACTGTTTTTCAGTGTTTCTCTATGTAACTGGGTGTCAGTGTGTGTTTGTTTGTGTTACTGGGTGTCAGTGTGTGTCTGTGTTACTTGGTGTAAGTGTATGTCTTTGTTACTTGGTGTAAGTGTATGTCTTTGTTACTTGGTGTAAGTGTATGTCTTTGTTACTTGGTGTCAGTGTATGTCTTTGTTACTTGGTGTAAGTGTGTGTCTGTGTTACTGGTTATCAGTGTCTGTCTTTGTTACTTGGTGTAAGTGTGTGCCTGTGTTACTGGGTGTCAGTTTATGTCTTTGTTACTTGGTGTCAGTCTATGTCTTTGTTACTTGGTGTAAGTGTGTGTCTGTGTTACTGGATATTAGTGTATGTCTTTGTTTCTTGGTGTCAGTGTATGTCTGTGCTACTTGGTGTAACTGTGTGTCTGTGTTACTGGGTATCAGTGTATGTCTTTGTCACTTGGTGTAAGTTTGTGTCCGTGTTACTGGTTATCAGTGTATGTCCTTGTTACTTGGTGTCAGTGTATGTCTTTGTTACTTGGTGTAAGTGTATGTCTTTGTTACTTGGTGTCTGTGTATGTCTTTGTTACTTGGTGTAAGTGTGTGTCTGTGTTACTGGGTGTCAGTGTGTGTCTGTGTTACTTGGTGGAAGTGTGTGTCTTTGTTACTTGGTGTCCGTGTGTGTCTTTGTTACTGGGTGTCAGTGCATGACTTTGTTTCTTGGTGTCAGTGTATGTCTTTGTTACTTGGTGTAAGTGTGTGTCTGTGTTACTGGGTATCAGTGTCTGTCTTTGTTACTTGGTGTAAGTGTGTGTTTGTGTTACTGTATATCAGTGTATGTCTTTGTTACTTGGTGTCAGTGTATGTCTGTGCTACTTGGTGTATGTGTGTGTCTGTGTTACTGGGTATCAGTGTATGTCTTTGTTTCTTGGTGTCAATGTATGTCTTTGTTACTTGGTGTCAGTGTATGTCTTTGTTACTTGGTGTCAGTGTATGTCTTTGTTACTTGGTGTAAGTGTGTGTCTGTGTTACTGGTTATCAGGGTCTGTCTTTGTTACTTGGTGTAAGTGTGTGTCTGTGTTACTGGGTATCAGTGTATGTCTTTGTTACTTGGTGTCAGTGTATGTCTGTGTTACTTGGTGTAATTGTGTGTCTCTGTTTCTGGGTAACAGTGTATGTCTTTGTGACTTGGTGTCAGTGTATGTCTTTGTTACTGGGTGTCAGTGTGTGTCTTTGTGACTTGGTGTCAGTGTATGTCTTTGTTACTTGGTGTAAGTGTGTGTCTGTGCTACTGGGTATCAGTGTCTGTCTTTGTTACTTTGTGTAAGTGTGTGTCTGTGTTACTGGGTATCAGTGTATTTCTTTGTTACTTGGTGTCAGTGTATGTCTGTGTTACTTGGTGTAAGTGTGCTTCTGTGTTACTGGGTATCAGTGTATGTCTTTGTTACTTGGTGTAAGTGTGTGTCTGTGTTACTGGGTATCAGTGTCTGTCTTTGTTACTTGGTGTAAGTGTGTGTCTGTGTTACTGGGTATCAGTGTATTTCTTTGTTACTTGGTGTCAGTGTATGTCTTTGTTACATGGTGTAAGTGTGTGTCTGTGTTACTGGGTATCAGTGTATGTCTTTGTTACTTGGTGTCAGTGTATGTCAAAATACTTGGTGCAAGTGTATGTCTTTGTTACTTGGTGTAATTGTCTGTCTTTGTTACTTGGTGTCAGTGTATGTCTGTGTTACTTGGTGTAAGTGTGTGTCTTTGTTACTTGGTGTCAGTGTATGTCCTTGTTACTTGATGTCAGTGTATGTCTGTGTTACTTGGTGTAAGTGTGTGTCTTTGTTACTGGGTATCAGTGTATGTCTTTGTTACTTGGTGTCAGTGTATGTCTGTGTTACTTGGTGTAAGTGTGTGTCTGTGTTACTTGGTGTAAGTGTATGTCTTTGTTACTTGGTATAAGTGTATGTCTTTGTTACTTGGTGTCATTGTATGTCTTTGTTACTTGGAGTCTGTGTGTGTCTGTGTTACTGGGTGTCAGTGTATGTCTTTGTTACTTGGTGTCAGTGTATGTCTGTGTTACGTGGTGTAAGTGTTTGTCTGTGTTACTGGGTATCAGTGTATGTCTTTGTGACTTGGTGTCAGTGTATGTCTTTGTTGCTGGGTGTCAGGGTGTGTCTTTGTGACTTGGTGTCAGTGTACGTCTTTGTTGCTTGGTGTAAGTGTGTGACTGTGTTGCTGGGTATCAGTGTATGACTTTGTTACTTGGTGTCAGTGTATGTCAGTGTTACTTCGTGTAAGTGTGTGTCTTTGTTACTGGGTATCAGTGTATGTCTTTGTTACTTGGTGTCAGTGTATGTCTTTGTTACTTGGTGTAAGTGTATGTCTTTGTTACTTGGTGTCATTGTATGTCTTTGTTACTTGGTGTAAGTGTGTGTCTGTGTTACTAAGTGTCAGTGTGTGTCTTTGTTACTTGGTGTAAGTCTGTGTCTTTGTTACTTGGTGTCCGTGTGTGTCAGTGTTACTGGGTGTCAGTTTATGTCTTTGATACTTGGTGTAAGTGTATGTCTTTGTTACTTGGTGTAAGTGTGTGTCTGTGTTACTGGGTATCAGTGTCTGTCTTTGTTACTTGGTGTAAGTGTGTGTCTGTGTTACTGGGTATCAGTGTATGTCTTTGTTACTTGGTGTCAGTGTATGTCTGTGTTACTTGGTGTAAGTGTGTGTCTGTGTTACTGGGTATCAGTGTATGTCTTTGTGACTTGGTGTCAGTGTATGTCTTTGTTACTGGGTGTCAGTGTGTGTCTTTGTTACTTGGTGTAAGTGTGTGTCTGTGTTACTTGGTGTAAGTGTGTGTCTGTGTTACTGTGTATCAGTGTATGTCTTTGTTACTTGTTGTAAGTGTGTGTCTGTGTTACTGGGTATCAGTGTATGTCTTTGTTACTTGGTGTCAGTGTATGTCAGTGTTACTTCGTGTAAGTGTGTGTCTTTGTTACTGGGTATCAGTGTATGTCTTTGTTACTTGGTGTCAGGGTGTGTCTTTGTGACTTGGTGTCAGTGTACGTCTTTGTTGCTTGGTGTAAGTGTGTGTCTGTGTTGCTGGGTATTAGTGTATGTCTTTGTTACTTGGTGTCAGTGTATGTCAGTGTTACTTCGTGTAAGTGTGTGTCTTTGTTACTGGATATCAGTGTATGTCTTTGTTACTTGGTGTCAGTGTATGCCTTTGTTACTTGGTGTAAGTGTATGTCTTTGTTACTTGGTGTCATTGTATGTCTTTGTTACTTGGTGTAAGTGTGTGTCTGTGTTACTAAGTGTCAGTGTGTGTCTGTGTTACTTGGTGTATGTCTGTGTCTTTGTTACTTGGTGTCCGTGTGTGTCAGTGTTACTGGGTGTCAGTTTATGTCTTTGATACTTGGTGTAAGTGTATGTCTTTGTTACTTGGTGTAAGTGTGTGTCTGTGTTACTGGGTATCAGTGTCTGTCTTTGTTACTTGGTGTAAGTGTGTGTCTGTGTTACTGGGTATCAGTGTATGTCTTTGTTACTTGGTGTCAGTGTATGTCTGTGTTACTTGGTGTAAGTGTGTGTCTGTGTTACTGGGTATCAGTGTATGTCTTTGTGACTTGGTGTCAGTGTATGTCTTTGTTACTGGGTGTCAATGTGTGTCTTTGTTACTTGGTGTCAGTGTGTGTCTCTGTTACTTGGTGTAAGTGTGTGTCTGTGTTACTGTGTATCAGTGTATGTCTTTGTTACTTGGTGTAAGTGTGTTTCTGTGTTACTGGGTATCAGTGTATGTCTTTGTTACTTGGTGTCAGTGTATGTCTTTGTTACTTGGTGTAAGTGTGTGTCTGTGTTACTGGGTGTCAGTGTGTGTCTGTGTTACTTGGTGTAAGCTTGTGTCTTTGTTACTTGGTGTCCGTGTGTGTCTGTGTTACTGGTTGTCAGTTTATGTCTTTGTTACTTGGTGTCAGTGTATGTCTTTGTTACTTGGTGTAAGTGTGTGTCTGTGTTACTGGGTATCAGTGTCTGTCTTTGTTACTTGGTTTAAGTGTGTGTCTGTGTTACTGGGTATCAGTGTATGTCTTTGTTACTTGGTGTCAGTTTATGTCTGTGTTACTTGTTGTAATTGTGTGTCTGTGTTACTGGGTATCAGTGTATGTCTTTGTTACTTGGTGTAAGTTTGTGTCTGTGTTACTGGGTATCAGTGTATGTCTTTGTTACTTGGTGTCAGTGTATGTCTTTGTTACTTGTTTTAAGTGTATGTCTTTGTTACTGGGTGTCAGTGTATGTCTTTAATACTTGGTGTAAGTGTGTGTCTGTGTTACTGGGTGTCAGTGTGTGTCTGTGTTAGTTGGTGTAAGTGTGTGTCTTTGTTACTTGGTGTCAGTGTATGACTTTGTTACTTGGTGTCAGTGTGAGTCTGTGTTACTGGGTGTCAGTGTGTGTCTTTGTTACTTGGTGTAAGTGTGTGTATTTGTTACTTGGTGTCTGTGTGTGTCTGTGTTGCTGGGTGTCAGTTTATGTCTTTGTTACTTGGTGTCAGTGTATGTCTTTGTTACTTGGTGTAAGTGTGTGTCTGTGTATTAGTGTATGTCTTTGTGACTTGGTGTCAGTGTATGTCTTTGTTACTGGGTGTCAGTGTGTGTCTGGGTTACTGGGTATCAGTGTATGTCATTGTTACTTGGTGTCAGTGTGTGTCAAAATACTTGGTGTCAGTGTATGTCTTTGTTACTGTTTGTCAGTGTGTGTCTTTGTGTCTTGGTGTCATTGTATGTCTTTGTTACTTGGTGTAAGTGTGTGTCTGTGTTTCTGGGTATCAGTGCTTGTCTTTGTCACTTGGTGTCAGTGTATGTCTCTGTTACTTGGTGTAAGTGTGTGTCTTTATTACTTGGTGTCAGTGTATGTCTTTGTTACTTGGTGTAAGTGTGTGTCTGTGTTACTGGTTATCAGTGTATGTCTTTGTGACCCGGTGTCAGTGTATGTCTTTGTTACTGTGTATCAGTGTTTCTCTATGTTACTGGGTGTCAGTGTGTGTTTGTTTGTGTTACTGGGTGTCAGTATTTAGTTTAGTGATACAGCACTGAAACAGTCCCTTCGGCCAACCGAGTCTGTGCCGACCATCACCCACCCATTTATACTAATCCTACACTAATCCCGTATTCCTATCACATCCCCACCTGTCCCTATATATTTCCCTACCACCTACCTGTACTAGGGGCAATTTATAATGGCGAATTAACCGATCAACCTGCAAGTCTTTGGCATGTGGGAGGAAACCGGAGCACCCGGAGGAAACCCACGCAGACACAGGGAGAACTTGCAAACACCGCACAGGCAGTACCGAGAATCGAGCCCGTGTCCCTGGAGATGTGAGGCTGCTAACCACTGTGCCAATGTGCCGCCCAGTGTGTGTCTGTGTTACTGGGTGTCAGTGTATGTCTGTGTTACTTGGTGTAAGTGTGTGTCTGTGTTACTTGGTATCAGTGTATGTCTTTGTTACTTGGTGTCAGTGTGTGTCTCTGTTAGTCTTTGTTACTTGGTGTCAGTGTCTGTCTGTGTATGTCTTTGTTACTGTTTTTCAGTGTTTCTCTATGTAACTGGGTGTCAGTGTGTGTTTGTTTGTGTTACTGGGTGTCAGTGTGTGTCTGTGTTACTCGGTGTAAGTGTATGTCTTTGTTTCGTGGTGTCAGTGGATGTCTTTGTTACTTGGTGTATGTGTGTGTCTGTGTTACTGGGTATCAGTGTATGTCTTTGGGACTTGGTGTCAGTGTATGTGTTTGTTACTGGGTGTCAGTGTATGTCTTTGTTACTTGGTGTAAGTGTGTGTCTGTGTTACTGGGTATCAGTGTATGTCTTTGTTTCATGGTGTCAGTGTATGTCTTTGTTACTTGGGGTCAGTGTATGTCTGTTTTACTGGGTATCAGTGTATGTCTTTGTTACTTGGTGTCAGTTTATGTCTGTGTTACTTGGTGTAATTGTGTGTCTGTGTTACTGGGTATCAGTGTATGTCTTTGTTACTTGGTGTAAGTTTGTGTCTGTGTTACTGGGTATCAGTGTATGTCTTTGTTACTTGGTGTCAGTGTATGTCTTTGTTACTTGTTTTAAGTGTATGTCTTTGTTACTGGGTGTCAGTGTATGTCTTTATTACTTGGTGTAAGTGTGTGTCTGTGTTACTGGGTGTCAGTGTGTGTCTGTGTTAGTTGGTGTAAGTGTGTGTCTTTGTTACTTGGTGTCAGTGTATGACTTTGTTACTTGGTGTCAGTGTGAGTCTGTGTTACTGGGTGTCAGTGTGTGTCTTTGTTACTTGGTGTAAGTGTGTGTATTTGTTACTTGGTGTCTGTGTGTGTCTGTGTTGCTGGGTGTCAGTTTATGTCTTTGTTACTTGGTGTCAGTGTATGTCTTTGTTACTTGGTGTAAGTGTGTGTCTGTGTATTAGTGTATGTCTTTGTGACTTGGTGTCAGTGTATGTCTTTGTTACTGGGTGTCAGTGTGTGTCTGGGTTACTGGGTATCAGTGTATGTCATTGTTACTTGGTGTCAGTGTGTGTCAAAATACTTGGTGTCAGTGTATGTCTTTGTTACTGTTTGTCAGTGTGTGTCTTTGTGTCTTGGTGTCATTGTATGTCTTTGTTACTTGGTGTAAGTGTGTGTCTGTGTTTCTGGGTATCAGTGCATGTCTTTGTCACTTGGTGTCAGTGTATGTCTCTGTTACTTGGTGTATGTGTGTGTCTGTGTTACTGGGTATCAGTGTATGTCTTTGTTACTTCTTGTCAGTGTGTGTCTTTATTACTTGGTGTCAGTGTATGTCTTTGTTACTTGGTGTAAGTGTGTGTCTGTGTTACTGGTTATCAGTGTATGTCTTTGTGACCCGGTGTCAGTGTATGTCTTTGTTACTGTGTATCAGTGTTTCTCTATGTTACTGGGTGTCAGTGTGTGTTTGTTTGTGTTACTGGGTGTCAGTATTTAGTTTAGTGATACAGCACTGAAACAGGCCCTTCGGCCAACCGAGTCTGTGCCGACCATCAACCACCCATTTATACTAATCCTGCACTAATCCCGTATTCCTATCACATCCCCACCTGTCCCTATATATTTCCCTACCACCTACCTGTACTAGGGGCAATTTATAATGGCGAATTAACCGATCAACCTGCAAGTCTTTGGCATGTGGGAGGAAACCGGAGCACCCGGAGGAAACCCACGCAGACACAGGGAGAACTTGCAAACACCGCACAGGCAGTACCGAGAATCGAGCCCGTGTCCCTGGAGATGTGAGGCTGCTAACCACTGTGCCAATGTGCCGCCCAGTGTGTGTCTGTGTTACTGGGTGTCACTGTATGTCTGTGTTACTTGGTGTAAGTGTGTGTCTGTGTTACTTGGTATCAGTGTATGTCTTTGTTACTTGGTGTCAGTGTGTGTCTCTGTTAGTCTTTGTTACTTGGTGTCAGTGTCTGTCTGTGTATGTCTTTGTTACTGTTTTTCAGTGTTTCTCTATGTAACTGGGTGTCAGTGTGTGTTTGTTTGTGTTACTGGGTGTCAGTGTGTGTCTGTGTTACTCGGTGTAAGTGTATGTCTTTGTTTCGTGGTGTCAGTGGATGTCTTTGTTACTTGGTGTATGTGTGTGTCTGTGTTACTGGGTATCAGTGTATGTCTTTGGGACTTGGTGTCAGTGTATGTGTTTGTTACTGGGTGTCAGTGTATGTCTTTGTTACTTGGTGTAAGTGTGTGTCTGTGTTACTGGGTATCAGTGTATGTCTTTGTTTCATGGTGTCAGTGTATGTCTTTGTTACTTGGGGTCAGTGTATGTCTGTTTTACTGGGTATCAGTGCATGTCTTTGTTACATGGTGTCAGTGTATGTCTGTGTTACTTGGTGTAAGTGTGTGTCTTTGTTATTTGGCGTAATTGTATGTCTTTGTTACTTGGTGTCAGTGTATGTCTGTGTTACGTGGTGTAAGTGTATGTCTTTGTTACTTGGTGTCAGTGTATGTCTTTGTTACTTGGTGTAAGTGTGTGTCTGTGTTACTTGGTGAAAGTGTGTGTCTGTGTTACTTGGTATCAGTGTATGTCTTTGTTACTTGGTGTAAGTGTGTGTCTGTGTTACTGGGTATCAGTGTATGTCTTTGTTACTTGGTGTAACTGTGTGTCTGTGGTACTGGGTATCAGTGCATGTCTTTCTTACATGGTGTCAGTGTATGTCTGTGTTACTTGGTGTCAGTGTATGTCTGTGTTACTTGGTGTAAGTGTATGTCTTTGTTACTTGGTGTAAGTGTATGTCTTTGTTACTTGGTGTAAGTGTGTGTCTGTGTTACTTGTTGTAAGTGTGTGTCTGTGTTACTTGGTATCAGTGTATGTCTTTGTTACTTGGTGTAAGTGTGTGTCTGTGTTACTTGGTGTAATTGTATGTCTTTGTTACTTGGTGCCAGTGTATGTCTTTGTAACTTGGTGTAAGTGTGTGTTTGTGTTACTTGGTGTAAGTGTATGTCTTTGTTACTTGGTGTAAGTGTGTGTCTGTGTTACTGGGTATCAATGTCTGTCTTTGTTACTTGGTGTAAGTGTGTGTCTGTGTTACTGAGTATCAGTGTCTGTCTTTGTTACTTGGTGTCAGTGTATGTCTGTGTAACTTGGTGTAAGTGTGCGTCTGTGTTACTGGGTATCAGTGTATGTCTTTGTGACTTGGTGTCAGTGTATGTCTTTGTTATTGGGAGTCAGTGTGTGTCTTTGTGACTTGGTGTCAGTGTATGTCTTTGTTACTTGCTGTAATTGTGTGTCTGTGTTAATGGATATCAGTGTATGTCTTTGTGACTTTGTGTCAGTGTGTGTCTGTGTTTCTGAGTATCAGTGTCTGTCTTTGTTACTTGGTGTCAGTGTATGTCTGTGTAACTTGGTGTAAGTGTGCGTCTGTGTTACTGGGTATCAGTGTATGTCTTTGTTACTTGGTGTCAGTGTATGTCAAAATACTTGGTGTAAGTGTATGTCTTTGTTACTTAGTGTAATTGTCTGTCTTTGTTACTTGGTGTCAGTGTATGTCTGTGTTACTTGGTGTAAGTGTGAGCCTTTGTTACTTGGTGTCTTTGTATGTCTTTGTTACTTGGTGTCTGTGTATGTCTGTGTTAATGGATATCAGTGTATGTCTTTGTTACTTGGTGTAAGTGTGTGTCTGTGTTACTGGGTATCAGTGTATGTCTTTGTTACTTGGTGTAATTGTATGTCTTTGTTACATGGTGTCTGTGTACGTCTTTGTTACTTGGTGTCAGTGTGTGTCTGTGTTACTGGGTTTCAGTGTATGTCTTTGTGACTCAGTGTCAGTGTATGTCTTTGTTACTGCGTGTCAGTGTATGTCTTTGTTACTTGGTGACAATGTTTCTCTGTGTGTCAGTGTTTTTCTTTGTTACTGTGTATCAGTGTTTCTCTATGTTTCTGGGTGTCAGCGTGTGTTTGTTTGTGTTACTGGGTGTCAGTATTTAGTTTAGTGATGCAGCACTGAAACAGGCCCTTCGGCCAACCGAGTCTGTGCCGACCATCAACCACCCATTTATACTAATCCTACACTAATCCCGTATTGCTATCACATCCCCACCTGTCCCAATATATTTCCCTACCACCTACCTATACTAGGGGCAATTTATAATGGCCAATTAACCTATCAACCTGCAAGTCTTTGGTATGTGGGAGGAAACCGGAGCATCTGGAGGAAACCCACGAAGACACAGGGAGAACTTGCAAACTCCGCACAGGCTGCACCCAGAATCGAGCCCGGATCCCTGGAGCTGTGAGGCTGCTAACCACTGTGCCAATATGCCGCCCAGTGTGTGTCTGTGTTACTGGGTTTCAGTGTATGTCTTTGATACTTGGTGTCAGTGTATGACTGTGTTACTTGGTGTAAGTGGGTGTCTGTGTTACTGGGTGTCAGTGTGTGTCTTTGTTACTTGGTGTCAGTGTATGTCTGTGTTACTTGGTGTAAGTGTGTGTCTTTGTTACTTGGTGTAATTGTATGTCTTTGTTACTTGGTGTCAGTGTATGTCTGTGTTACTTGGTGTAAGTGTATGTCTTTCTTACTTGGTGTCAGTGTATGTCTTTGTTACTTGGTGTAAGTGTGTGTCTGTGTTACTTGGTGTAAGTGTGTGTCTGTGTTACTTGGTATCAGTGTATGTCTGTGTTACTTGGTGTAAGTGTGTGTCTTTGTTACTTGGTGTAATTGTATGTCTTTGTTACTTGGTGTCAGTGTATGTCTTTGTTACTTGGTGTAAGTGTGTGTTTGTGTGACTTGGTGTAAGTGTGTGTCTGTGTTACTTGGCATCAGTGGATGTCTTTGTTACTTGGTGTAAGTGTGTGTCTGTGTTACTGGGTAACAGTGTATGTCTTTGTTACTTGGTGTCATTGTATGTCTGTGTTACTTGGTGTAAGTGTGTGTCTTTGTTACTTGGTGTAATTGTATGTCTTTGTTACTTGCTGTCAGTGTATGTCTTGGTTACTTGGTGTAAGTGTGTGTCTGTGCTACTGGGTATCAGTGTCTGTCTTTGTGACTTGGTGTCAGTGTATGTCTTTGTTACTGTGTCAGTGTATGTCTTTGTGCCATGGTGTCAGTGTATGTCTTTGTTACTGTGTGTCAGTTTATGTCTGTGTTACTTGGTGTAAGTGTGTGTCTTTGTTACTTGGTGTAAGTGTGTGTCTGTGTTACTGGGTATCAGTGTATGTCTTTGTTACTTGGTGTCAGTGTATGTCTTTGTTACTTGGTGTAAGTGTGTGTCTGTGTTACTGGGTGTCAGTGTATGTCTGTGTTACATGGTGTCAGTGTGTGTCTTTGTTACTGGGTGTCAGTGTATGTCTTTGTTTCTTGGTGTCAGTGTATGTTACTTGACCAACTGTTTTCATTCAAGGAAAGGAATACATAAGGGGAACAACCAGACATAGATCCGCAAGACCTGTAAATAAGATGCCATTTGAATTACCATATAAAAGATTGGTCAAAAGCACAGAACGAATATCAATGGAGAAGAGGACTAATTTAGTATTTGAAGCTTCCAAGAACCATGGAATCATAGAAGCATAAAATGTCGAAGGCACAGAAAGAGGCCACTTTGACCCATCCTGGCTGAGCCAGCCGTAAAAGGATCCACCTATTCCACTCGCACCTTCTAGCATTTGGTTCATAGCCCTGCAGATTATGGGAGCTGTGGTGCATATCCAGACTCCTTTTCAATGAGTAGAGAGTCTCTGCCTCAGCTACCCTTTCAGGCTGTGAGGTTCAGATCACTACCATCCTCTGGGTGAAAAAATGTTGTCCTCATCTCCCCTCCATTTTTCTAGCAATCACTTCAAAGCTCTGCCCCCTCGTCACTGACCTCTCTGATAAGGCGAATAAATCCTTCACCTCCACTCTATCCAGGCTCCTCAGATTTTGTACATTTCAATCAGATCTCCTCTCAGCCTTCTCTGTTCCAAGGAGAATCACCACACCTGTTCAATCTTTCCTCGTGCCTGCATTTTTCCAGTCCTGGCAACATCCTCGTAAATCTCCTCTGTACCCTCTATCGTGCAATTACATCCTTTATGTAATGAGGTGACCAGAACTGCACACAGTACTCAAGTTGTGACCGAACCAATGAGTTATACAGTTCCAGCATAACCCCCCTGCTCTTATATTCTATACTGCAGCTAATAAAATAAAGGATTCCATATGCCTTCTGAACCACCTTATCGACCTGTCCTGCTACCTTCAGGGATCTGTGGACATTGATTCCAAGGTCCCTCACTTCTCAGTATGTTCTCATTTATCGTGTCCTCCTTTGTCTTGTTTGACCTCCTAAGATGCACCACCTCGCATTTCTCTGGCTGGAATACCATTTGTCACTTTTGTGCCCATCTGAGCAGACCATCAATATCTTCCTGCAGCCTACAGCTATCCCCCTTGCTATCTACCAAAAAAGCCAATCTTCGTCTGGTCTGCAAACTTCTTGATCATGCCCCCTACATTTACGTCCAAATCATTGTTATACCATAAAAGGCAGGGGACCCAGTTCTGAGCTCCCCGGAATACCACTGGAAATAGCCTTCCTGTCATTAAGACGCCCATCAACAATTACCCTTTGTTTCCTGCCACAAAGTCAGTTTTGTATCCACCTAGGATTTTGTGATAATTACTGTTTCTAAATTACCACATATATCTGGACAGAAGGAACTCATCTGGTTGCAAGCCGAATGGACCTTGTGTTCTTTGTTTCTCTAAATAAGTGGACCATATGGTCACAGAGATCAATCAACTCCAGCAGCTTAAGACTTCTGCAACATTTATGACAGCATGTTAATATTTTGATCTGAAGGCTTGGCCTTCTTTTTTTAAAAAGTCAGGAATTGGCATTAATTCATTCATACATCTGTTTCTATTTGTTATCTTTCCAGAGAAAGTCTTTGTAATTATTTGTGGTCAGCTTGCATAACAACTGAACACATTAGTGTCTCTGATAAATTCATCTGAAACCATGAAACATGGAAATAATTGTTTATGACATTTGAATCAATAATAAATAAATTAATATGTGTTGCTATTCCAAGCACTCTAAAGGAAGTCTACCTGAGTTTAAAGGGATATAAACATGTGTAATTTTCAAAACAGTTAGTGGGAATACTGTCCAGGTGGTTGCTGAATATTGAGGAAAACCTTTTTTTAAGATAAATAAACGAAAGATATTATCAACTGATGACACCATTATTTGAATTTGGGAAACTTAGATGAAAAATAAATCAGTATGATTCGGTGCGTTTCCTGTCAACAGTAAAGGGGTATCTGAGGTAAATAATAAGCCAGAGCATTATCTGTTGTTTTAATTGTATGTACTTACATGATAATAGTTTAGGAATTAACAGCACTCCTGTGAAAGGATAATGACTTTCATCGAGTGAGGTGATCAGCAGGTGTGGTGACAGTTTTCAATCTGAGGAGTGTCAATGACGTCTTAACAGATAATAACATTCTTCATCATCAGCAGTCATTTGGGGTTATGATATTTTAGAAGGTAAGAACATGCATACTTTGTGCAGATCACACCACGCATGAGCTAGAGAAGAGAACGAGTGGTCAACAACAATAATGAGATGAAGGAGGAGGCAGATTTTGTCCTGTGGGGAATTGGAGGTTCTTGGAATGGTGCTTTAAAATGACTAACGTTACTTAATCCTCATAATAATTAATCAGTGGACTCATTAAGAAAGGAATTAGTCAATGTCATACTTTGTGAATGGTAACATGATTAGTAAATGGTTTGTAACTTTTCCTGGGATTCACAAAAATACATCCATCTGCAATATAAATGTGTTAACGTGGGGTAAAATCAGTTGAGCTGCATTTATCTTTAAATAGGCAACTGTTTTGTTGCAACATGCAATAAGTCATTTGAGTTATAAGAGAATCCAGTTTCTGATTTAACCTAACTTACATCAAGCAAATAGGAGAGAAAATATTTGAGTATGACCACTGGGATTTAGAAGTGCAACAACAGCTGAGACAAAGACAAAGCGATGATTATTGGAGGAATCAAATGAATAGAAAAACAAAACATGGCAAGGCCTGGAATCAAATGGAATGTCGATAGTTGAAACAAAAAATAAGCATTTTAAATATTGTCTTCGATAATAAACTTTCTTCAATGCTCAAGAATGCGTAACTGTTGTGAGAGAATAACTCCAAGTAGCTGGGTTGGAAAGTAAAGGGAAAGGGAAAGGTCTACAGTTTTGTTTTAATATAGTAGTTTTTTTTTTCGGGACCCAAGGTCCTTTGTGTAAATAATCTAATTGTTGGGCAATTTATGGGTATAAATTCAGGGTAAGTTACGGCAGGGCAGCTCAGCAACCTGGAGTGCTCCTCTTGAGCGATCTGGGAAGTCAGGGACACTTCCAATGTCCAGGGTGAACACGTGTGCAGGAGGTGTCTCCAGCTGCAGCAACTCAAAATCCGCGTTTCGGATCTTGAGCGGCAGTTGGGGACACTGTGGAGCATCTGCGAGGTTGATATCATCGTGGATAGCACGTTCAGGGAGGTGGTCACACTGCAGGTAAAGACTGCTCATGTTGAAAGGGAATTGGGTGACCCCCACATGCAGAGCAGAAGAACTAGGCAGATAGTGCAGGTGTCCCCTTGGTCCATTTCCAATTCTAACAGATGTTCCACTTTGGATACTGTTGGGGGAGATAGCTTCTCAGGGGAACGCGCAAAAGCCAGGTCAGTGGCACCACCGGTGGCTCAGCTGCAGAGCAGGGTAGGAAAAAGTGTGAGGGAACTATTGTGATGGGGGATTCTATCGTAACGGGTACAGACACGCGTTTATGTGTCCGCATAAGTGACGCCAGAATGGTATGTTTCTTGCCTGGCGCTAGGGCCAAGGATCTCACGGAATGGCTGCAAGACATTATGAAGGGGGAGGGTGAACAGTCAGAGGTTGTGGTACACATTGCTACCAGCGACATAAGTAGAAAGAGGGATGAGGTGATGCAACAAGTACTTAGGGTGCTTAGTAGCAAATTAAAAAGCAGGACCGCAAACGTTCTAATCTCTGGATTACTCCCAGTGCCACGTGCTAGTGAGTATAGGAATAAGAGGATAGAGCATATGAATGCATGGCAGGAGGAAGGGCGTTAGTTTCCTGGACCACTGGGTCTGTTTCTGGCAAAGGTGGGACCTGTACAAGTTAGATGGGTTGCACCTGAACTGCAATGGGACCAACATCCTTGCTGGGAGTTTTGCTCGTGACGTTTGGGGGTGGGAGTGGTTAGACTAATTTGGCAGGTGGATGGGATACAGAGTGAAGGTACAGTAGGGGTGATGTACAGTCAAATATAGACGAGAAACTGAGTGAGACTGGAAGGCTCAGCAAATATAGACCAGGACCCTTGACTGGTTCCCTTCGACATGAATCAATGAGTCGTTCCAAGGCTGGCAGGAGGGTTTATGGGAGACCAGAGAGTACCCCGACCTTGTCAGCACTTTTCAAACAGAAAACCAACATTGCATTCGCAGTGATATTAATAAAACCCTTAGGAAGACAGAAGGAGGCCATTCGGCCCCTGGGACATGTCCCAACCATTCAATCAGGTCATGGCTGATTTGCTTCTTGTCCACATCAAGCTGTCTCGGCTCCGTAAATATTAATACCCTTTCCTAACAAATCTTTACCAATAATCAGGAATTAATGCCACTGCCTGTTAACACTCGGGAATTACTTTTCACAACCACTCTGCCTCTCTACCTCTCATTCTTGCTTAAAGACATTCCTTAAAACTAACCTTTTTGACCAAGCTTTTGGTCATCAGCCTTAATCTCTCCTGATGTGTGTTTGGTGTCAGATTTTGTTTTATAATGCACCCTGCACAGTATCTTTGGGACATTTAATACTGGCCTTCTCCCTCACCCCATCTCAATGTCTCACTCTCTCTCTCTCTCTCCTCACCTCGAAGGCAAGTATATCCTTCCTGAACACCAACATTTACCAGTTTATCACCATTTGAAAAATGTTCTGTGTTTCTATTCTTCCTGCCGAAGAGAAGAACCTCACATTTCTCCACATGATATTCCAGCTTCCAATATCTTGCCCACCCACTTCACCTTTCAATCTTCCTTTGCAGTCTCTTTGTGCCCTCGTCACAGCTTGCTGTCCCACCAATCTTTGCATCATCAACCCAGATAAACCCAAGAAAGGCCGCATTTGAGAGAGGCACTTTTGTTCTGACAAGTATAATGAAACAACTGGTTGATATTTTGTGCAGGCTATTTCGGTATATTCATCGGAGTTGTTAAGATGAAATATCTTTATTAAGAGATTTTTGGAACATAGGAAGGTAGGAACAGGATTAGGCCATTCAGCCCCTCTAGCCTGTCTCACCATTCAATGAGATCATTGCTGATCCGCAGCCTAACTCCATATACCTGCCTTTGGCACATATCCCTTAATATCTTTGCTTAACAAAAATGTATCTCAGATTTAAAGCTAACCACTGTTCTGGATTCAACCGCTGTTTGTGGGAGAGAGTTCCAAACCTCTACCACCCTTTGCGTAAAGAAGGGCTTCCGAACATCTCCGCTGAATGGACTGGCCCTACTTTTTAGACTATGTCCCCTCGTTTTAGAATCTTCGAACAGTGGAATAGCTTATCTTTATCTAGCCTATCTTTTCCTGTGAATATCTTGAAGACTTCGATCAAATTTCCCCTCAACCTTCTAAATTCGAGCGAGAAAAGGCCTAATTTGTGTAATCTCTCCTCGTAACTTAACCCCTGTTGTCCAGGTGTCATTCTAGTAAACCTACATTTCACTCCCTCTAAGGCCAATATATCCTTCCTCAGGTGTGGTGCCCAGAACTGCTCACAGTATTCCAAGTGGGGTCTAACCAGGGTTTTGTACAGCTGCAGCATAACCTCTGTGTCTTTATACTTCAGTCTTCTTGATATAAAGGCTGGCATTCCATTAGCCTTTTTGAATAATTTCTGCACTTGCTTGTGGCATTTTTAAGATCTATGCACCTGAACCCCCAAGTCTCTTTGGTCATCCACTGTGCTTAACCTCTTTCCATTTAGAAGTCCCCTGCTCGATTCTTTTTTGGTCCAAAATGGATAACCTCACACTTGCCCACATTGACATCCATCTGCCACTGTTTTTTTTCCATTCACCAAGTCTGTCTATATCTCCTTGTAACTTTATGCTATCATCTAAACTTTCTACAATGCCACGTAACTTCGCATCATCAGCAAGTCTGAATATATGACGAACGATGCCATCATCCAAGTCTTTAATGAATAATGTGAATAATTGAGGCACCAACACAGGTCCCTGTTGGACACCACTAGCTACATCCTGCCAATGGGAATACTTACCCATTATCCCCACTCTCTGTCACCGACCACTCAACCAGCTTCCTAACCATGTCAATAATTTGCCCTCAACTCCCTGGGTGTCTACCTTAATTAACAGTCTCTTATGTGGGACTTTATCAAATGCCTTCTGGAAAGTCCATGTAACCCGGTTTCCTTCGGGTGCTCCGGTTTCCTCCCACATGCCAAAGACTTGCAGGTTGATAGGTAAATTGGCCATTAACAATTGCCCCGAGTATAGGTAGGTGGTAGGGAAATATAGGAACAGGTGGGGATGTGGTAGGAATATGGAATTAGTGTAGGATTAGTATAAATGGGTGGTTGATGGTCGGCACAGACTCGGTGGGCTTAAGGGCCTGTTTCAGTGCTGTATCTCTAAACTAAACTAAACTAAACTAAACTAAACTAAACTAAATAACATCCATCGACATTCACCTGTCCAAAACCTTAGTCACCTCTTTAAAAAAAGTATCAATGAGATTTGTCAGGCATGACCTCCCGTCATGAATCCACGTTGGCTGTCCCTGATTAACTGAAATGTTTCTCGGCGTCCAGTCACGGTATCCTTGATTAAATACTCCAGCAAGATGCCCACCACAGATGTCAGGCTAACTCATCTGTAATTTCCTTGGTTCCCCCTTTCACTCTTCTTCAAAAATGGAGTGATATGTACAACTTTCCAGCCCAGAGCGACCACTCCTGAATCTAGGTAACTCTGAAAGACTATAGTTAAGGTATCTACAACGTGCTCACCTACTTCCTTTAACACCATCGCATGGAAATCATCAGTATCTGGAGATTTCCCACTGTTTAGTTGCATTAATTTCTTTGTTACTGATGTTTTACTGAACGTTAATTGTATTAAGTCCCTGGCACCTATCGGCTATTAATTTTTCGGGATTGCTGGTAAGTTATCCTCCTTTTCAACTGTAAATAGTGGGGCAAAGTAATTGTTCAACATGTCTGCCATTTCTGCATTATCAATGACAATATCTCCATTTTCAGCTTTTAGTGGGCCAACTTTGCTCTTGACCACCCGATTTCCCCTTATGTAACTATAAAATTTCTTCTTATTGATTTTGATGTCCCTTGAAAGTTTCATTTCATCATCTCTTTCAGTAACTCCTTTAAGCTGCTTTGTGACCCTTTGCTGGTCTTTGTGTCTATCCAATTCGGCCGGATCTGTGCTGTGTTTTGCATTTTTGTAAGTCCTTGCTTTTACGTTTGTACTGTCCCTAATCTCTTTGGTTGTTCATGGCTGTTTTTCCTGTGAAGTGGAGCTTTTTCCTCTCAGGGGTATATACTCGCTCTGTATTGCGTGAAATGTTTCTTTCAATATTTTCCACTGTTATTCAGTTGTTTGACCCATGAAGAGATCTTCCCAGTTTACTGTGGAAAGTCTCTGTCTAATCCTGGGAAGGTCAGCCTTACCCAAGTCTAAAATTCTAGCAGCTGATTCGTGCATTTCACTTTCAAACGATACCTTGATTTCAATCATGTTGTGACCACTATTTGATAAATATTCACGCCAGTTAGGCTGATAATTAAATTTGTCTAGTTACTCATAACTAAATCTAATATTGCCTCTCCCCTTGTTACATCTAGGACACATGGCTGTCTGAAAGTATCCCAGACACATTCCCAAAATTCACTACCTTTCTGACAGATGCTAGTCTGCCTCTGCCAATCTATGTGTAAGTTAAAATCCCACACTAATACGACTTTGCCTTTGTTACACACTTGCCTAATTTGTGCATTTATACAATCTGACACCTCAGAACTGCGACCAGGGGGTCTATACACAAAACCTCTTCCAGGTTTAGATCGTTTTCTGTTCCTCAGTTCCACCCATAAAGTCACCATTGGATGAAAGGCTCTCCTTCAGTGTCCTATCCCACACAGACAGAAAGACAGCCAAATACACACAGGCAGACTGACATGTCCAGATAAACACACACACACACATAGAAATCCACAGCCAGACACAGCCATTCCCACTGACCGAGAGAGAGAGAGAGAGAGAGAGAGAGAGAGAGAACCCACACAGAGACACATATATTCACATTGACCAACTGGGAAAGATAAACACAAACACATCCCTCTGTGTAAAGAATGTTTTTAGAAACATCAAAATCTCTCTTTTCACCTTTTATATTTCACTCTCGGGGCTTCAATTTATTGTCAATCTGATTTCACAGGGAGCAGGATCATTTTTGCTTTCCTTTTCTTGTCTTTGAAGTCAGGAGGTAATGGGACAGTCCCAGAGACTGACAGTCTGTAACCCGTGACCCAGCGCTGTGACCACGAGTGGGGTAGGGGGAGGGGGCAACATGGAGAGGGTCAGTCCCAACCTCTTAAAGGGACCCTGCACCACCAGAACTGCTCCTTCGGTTTAAACCTTCGAGTGAGTCAGGAAGTGTTTGAACAAGGATGGGAACAAAGTGAAATTGAATCTTCCAATATTTATTTGTTCAGCGATGTTAATAAACACCAAATAACTGTCAAGCCCAAATTCACACAAGAAAAATTGTGAATTCAGAGTGATAATTTTAAAGGAGAAACTATTGTTAATTAATTCCATTTCATTTGCTAAACATTATCATCATAACCTTGTTTTGTTCAGGATGTAATATTAAAAAGCTCTTAGGAAGAGAGGAAGAGGCCGTTCGGTCCCTCGAGCCCATCCTTTCTCTTTGAGACATTTTATTCTTCACCCTCTCCCTTACTGTGTGTGTCTCTCGGTCCCTCAGCCATTCTCTCTTGCCTCCTTACCCGTCTCTTTCCCTCCCTCACCCCATTTCTCTTTCCCTCCCTCACCCTCTCTCTCTCTCTCTCTCTCTCTCTCTCTCACTCACACACACACACAACGGTTAACTTTAAAAATAGAGATGTTTTCTTTCGAGCTCTCTGACAAACAAAAAGAATTCCTTGGCCAAATGCTCAGTAATTCCTGAAGAAGAGAGGAAGAAGAAGAGGAAGAACTGTCCCTTTTTGGTTTGGTGTCACAAATGCATGCAGATGGCAGTCAGTAGGAGATTTCTGGAAGGTTTCTTTCCAGGCGACGTTGAAGATCAGTCTGATAGGCTTTCCAAGAAAAATATGACAGCAGGGGTTGCTGGCAGGCCTTTCAGTCGGAATGCAACGTCAATTTATGGATCTCTTACATTCGCTTCAAAGTACATCTACAAGACATGGAACAGGGTGCTTATTGTGACTGCTTGCTTGGCTGGTTTTCTCCAGCTGACTTCAAAACAGTTAACACCCCGAAGACACCGTCTAAAGCCAAACCAAAAGCAATATCTCAATGGTCTAGCTCCAGATCCCCAGAAATCCTGACCTGTCAGTTCTCTGGACAAAATCTCCCCCAAGTCACAAAGCCTCTGCTGGGTATTTATCTGAAGACAGGTGGCTTCCAGTAAAGGTTGTTTTCAAATAGGAAAATGAAAAGTAAATCCATAGAATCATTTTCAATTTCCACAAATAATACAATGCTACAATTGCAAAATACACGAGTCCCCAAAACATTTTAACTAAAATGTAGAAGCGCCGTCAGAACACACACTTTAAAAAGTGCTTCACTGTTTTGCGAACGAGGTGAATAACCTCACAGATCCCCATTATTTTTCAGCTTCCACCTTGTTACCCATTCACTTAAACTGCCTGCATACATTTTGTCTCAGCCTCACAGCATGCATTTGTACCTAGCTTTGTATCGTCAGCAAATCTAGAAGCATTGCACTAACTTTCTTCGTCTAAGTCCCGAATATAGATGGTAAATAGCTGGAGCAACAGCAATGATCATTGCGACACTCCACTAGTTACAGCCTGGCAACCTGAAAATGCCCCGTTTATCTCGACTCACTACTTCAGATTAAACAGTGAATCGTCAGAAGATTAAACACAGGGCCGGGGGAAACCAGTGCAGTGAACAGTCACAAGATTAAACACAGGGCCAGAGGGAACCTGCAATGTGAATAACCAAAAGTTTAAACACAGGGCCCAGGGGATGCTACTGAGTGAATTGTCAGAAGTTGAAACACGGTGCCCAGGGAAACCTGCACTGTGAATATTTACACTATCAAAACACATGGCCCAGGGTGGTCATGCACAGTGAACGATCGCAATATTAAATACAGGGCCTGTCAGGATTCTACACTGTAAATAGTCGCAAGTTTAAACAAAGGGCTCGGGGGAACCGTCAGAGTGAATTGTCACAAGTTTAATCACAGTGCGTGATGAGGAAACCTGCACAATAAAAACCCACAATTGTAAAAAACAAGGCCGAAGTGAACCTGAACAGTGAATAGTCACAAATTTAAACTGAGGTTTGGGGAGGAACGTGCACAACGAATAGTCACATTTTTAAACACAAGGCCCAGGGGGAACCTGCACGGTGAATAGTCCCAGATTTAGACACAGGGCCCAGGGGAACATACACAATGAATAGTCACAAGTTTTAAAAACAGGGCCAAGGGGAATCTGAACAGTGAATAGTCACAATAATAATCACATGGCCCGGGGGGATCCTGCACACTGATTCGTGTCAAATTACAAAACAGGGCCCAGCGGGAACCTGCACCGTGAATAGTCACAATTCGAAATACAGGGCCCGGGACGATCCTTCACAGTGAATAGTCACATGTTTCAACAGAGGGCCAGGGGGATCCTGCACAGTGATTTATGTCACGTTTAAACACAGAGCCTGGGGAGCCTGCTGAGTGAATAGTCGCAGTTTCGACACAGGGCCCTGGGGAACCTGCAAAGTTAGCAGTCATATGTTTAAACACAGGGCCCGGGGAATCCTGCACATGTGAATCCTGTCAAGTTTAAACACAGGGCCCGGGGGGGATCCTGCACAGTGAAGAGTCACGAGTTTAAACACAGGGCCCAGGGGATCCTGCACAGTGATTCATGTCAAGTTTAAACACAGGGCCCCGGGGGAAAGTCACACAGTGAATAGTCGCAAGATTAAAGTCAGGGCCCGGGGGTAAGCCGCACAGTGAATCGTGACGAGAATAAAAACGCAACCAGGGGTGTACCTGCACAGTGCTCTTACCATTCCCTCTCGTAAATATGATCGCCAAGAGTTGGGCTCTAATTCTGGTGTACTTGCTGGAGCGTTCCAGTTACACCAACTCTGGAAGCGATCCGTTTGCTCACAGTGGAGTTAAACCTCTTTGTGCACTTTTCAAGGCATATGATGCCAAGAGGGCCAAAACTACTGGTGTGGACTCCCTGTGCTGCTTCGCTAGCTCAGAAGGTTAGTACAGAAGACCACAACACTGTGAAAAGTGAGCTGTCCAGGCCTTCATGTGGGTGCCAGTTACCTGCCAAAGAAGCAGGTTGATGACTTTTAACAACAAAGTAAGTTGCATTAGCATCCAGCACCCAACCACCACTACTAAACAAACCACTCCCCGAACGTCGCTTCCCCCCAGCATAAGTACAGTGTTCTAAGAGGAGATGTGGGTGGCAGACGTGGGGTAGCTGGGTACTGGTGATGTGACTGTAATGGTATAGACACTAACCCAAATGAGATACCCTCATATTGACCCCACAACCTTCGACACTGAGGAAACACACCATGCGATACAAGCCTTGCAACACAATAAGAGGGCATACGTGGGCTTCAGATGCAAAATTGGCAGTCAATGCCTCCATAGTTGAACAGCCGGCAACCACTCAGTTCGACGACTCACATGTGACGAACAGATACTTGGGTAAGCTAGTGGGGAACGACTAACACATGCAAAATTGGAATTCAGTGGAATTACAGGCTTCAACAGAAGACAAGTTCGGAGCAGCCATTGCACAGCACACCAGCTTGTATTTATACAGTAGCTTTGAGGTAGCAAATTGTCCCAAGGCACTTCACAGGAGCATTATCAAAGAAAAGATGGCACGAAGGCAGGGGATATTTTGATCAAATGTCCAAAGGAGAGATTAGAACAAATGACCAAAAACCTGATCAAAGAGGAACGTTTTAAGGAGTGTATTAAAAGTAGGATAGAGAGTGAAGCAGTTTAAAGATGGTATATCGGCTCATCGTATCCATGCTGTTTCTTCACGGAGCTACACAGTCATTCCCACTCCCCCACTCAATCCCCATAGACCTGCAAGTTTATTTCCGTCACTTTACTGTACAATTTCAATTTAAAATCATTGGTTGTCTCTGCTTTCACCACCCTTGTGGGCAGCAGAATCCAGATCATTACCACCCGCTGCAAAAAAAAAGTTCTGAATAATATTTCACCTGTATCTCTTGCCCAAAGCCTTCAATCTGTGTCCTGTGGTTCTTGTACCATTAGTTGGTGGGGATGTTGGCCACCTCGAGGACTTCTGTGTTGGAGATACGGTCCTGCCACCTGATGCCAAGGATTCTCTGGAGGCAGCGAAGATGGAATGAATTGAAACATCGCTCTTGGCTGACAGACGTTGTCCAGGCCTCGCTGCCGTAGAGCAAGGTACTGAGAACACAGGTTTGATGCACTCGGACTTTTGTGTTCTGTGGTCTATATATATATATATATATTTTTTTATATATATGTGTGTATCGTGTTCAGATGAAAGTCTTTCGCTGAACATGTTTGTTTAGTGGCTGTAATGAATGTCGTTTTTCATAAGGCCCAATTAAATTTCTTTGCTATGAATCAGATTTTCATTGCAATCTCATTCTCGCAAAACGTCCAAGAGAGTAGCAATTCAGGGACAGCCGTGTATCAGCCGCTCTATAGGGAGGGAGAGAAGGGATCAACGTCTGAGAAGATTAGTTTGGAAGAGTATGATCTCCGAGCTTCAATGTGTATAGTCAAACGACCATATACTGTCTTTTGAAATTGGGATATATATTGCAGTTTTCGGTGTGCTGTATCCGACTCGCTGATGCTGGTGTTCCTGGTGAGACTCGATGTCCAAATATTGATGTCTCCAGATTTTCTTAGAAATATAGACGGTTCTGGGATTGTGTATCGATATTTCCGGGTATTCCATGGAATTGAGAGTAATTGAACAGGATCTCTGGGAGTCTGCTTATATCTTCTGGAGGGTCAGTGTGAATGTCAATGAATTTACAGATCAGGCATCTGTCTGCATTTGTCGAACCCACTCCCACACTTCCACCCTCACTCCTACCCCTGCCTCCCAGAAGAGTTTCAGGGATCTCCTTGCCCTCACTTTCCACCCAGCAGCTTCCACATCCAAGATTTTATCTTCCCCCATTTCCGCCACATCCAGCGTGATGCAACCAACCAAACACATCATCCCCTCCCCTTCATGTCAGCGTTCTGAACGGACCATTCCCTCTGCGACTCGCTGGCCCACTCCTCCATCGCCCACCAACTTGTTCCCTTTGCATGGCACCGTCCCATGCAATTGCGGGACGTGTAATACCTTTGACCTCCCCTCTCCTCATCATCCAAGGCTGCAAGCAATCTTTCCAGGTGAAGCAATGATTTACTTGTACTTCTTTCAATTTAGAATACTGATACGACAAGAGTTGATTCAGTCTCACTACTCCACAGGTCACAACATATTCGTAAAGTTTTCCAGCAACCAGAAAAACACCCACTTTAAACACTTTATTTGCACCCCCCCACCGCAGAATATAGCATACCAAGCCAGATTACAAAATTAACAATTTTCAGAAACTAAATCTTAAACAATAATGAATCAAATCTATAGATGAAAAGATGATATAACTTCTTAATCTTCCTATCTCTTATGCACACACAAATATACATGAAAACACCAGTTAACCGGGGGAAAAGGTTTTTCTCTTTCCAACTGTTTCCTGAGAATAATAAAATAACTTGGTCAAAATATTCTGGTCAGATATTCCCGGGTCGGTGAGGTGTCCCTGAGTCCAATAGTCGGATGCCACTTGAAATCTCTGCAGGCGGGTTCAATGAACAGTTTGTGATGGTTTGGTGTTCAAGGCAATTCGTCTGCAGCAGGCGTCACACAGATCTTTCAGCAAAGGATGTAGCAACTGGCCTACTTGGATTTTGAAGCAGCTGTCTAGCAATATAAGCTTTCTTGAGCTATCTGGGTTTTCTAAAATATAACAGGCAACAGGAATCAGTCTTGAGGCAGAGAATATTCAGAGACTGGAGGCAATATGATTCTGTTCCTTTAACAATGCAGGGCTTCCTTTCTGCAAAGTAGTTTTCCACCACAGAATGTAGCAACTTCTCTTTTCCTAGGTCTTTTCTCTCTCCAGGGCTCTTTTCCCCTCTCCAAGCAGACCACAACCACAGCGCAAATGAAGGCTTTTTTCCAAGACAGGAAAATCTTACTTTTTCAGATAGTAGCTATTTTCCTTGTCTGCAAACATAGGTCCCAGCCAGCTCACAGCAATGCTGCTCAGCTCACTGATCTCTCACAGTGCAAAGTGAAACTAAAACCCGAACAATAAGTCATGTGACATTCATAAATATTCCTGTAATTTGCCTGTTGAGCTGCTTGTCAACAGGTGCCGGAAATCTGATCTCAGTTCCAACACCAAGTTGCAGCATCCAATGATCACAGAAAATCCTTTTGCTCAAACATTTAACATCACACAGAATTCGTAGCGGTCAATACAAAAAAAAATGGTCTTGTGACATTATTGTATTTGCTGCTTGACTACGAGCTTCCAATTACTTGCCATTTTAATTCACCACCCTGCTCTCACACCCACATTTCTGTACTTGGCCTCCTGCAGTGTTCCAGTGACGCTCAACACAAGCTCGAAGAAAGCAAATCGTCTTCTGATTCGACACTCTACAGCCTTCTGGACTCAACATCGAGTTCAACGATCTCAGTTCATGACTGCCATTAGTATTTTAAAAATTTATTTGATTTCATTTTATTTTTAACCATGTGTCAGTTTGGCGTGCTTTTCCTTTTGGACAGAGCTTATCAGTGCACTGCAATTAATACCCTCTCTGGGATAATACTATGTCTTTCTACTACAACTCTTAGCACTCCCTTTTCCTTTTATTCTGTGTTATCTCTGTTATTTCACACATCTGGAATTAAAAGTTAGTGTAATGGTGACCGTGAACCGATTGTCGATTGTTGAAAAAAATCCATCTGGTTCACTCAAGTCCTTTACGAAACGAAATCTGCTGTCCTTACCCGGTCTGGCCGACAGTAGAATCCAGACCCACAGCAATGTGGTTGACTCATAAAATGTCCTCTGAGCTAGTCTAGCAAGCCACCCAGTTGTATCAAACCACTAACAAGCCTAAGGAATGGAATGAATCCAGAAGAACCATCCAGCATTGACCTCGGCTCTGGAAACACAGCCCTGTCGACTCTGCAAAATCCTCCTTCGTATCATCTGGGGGCAGGTGCCAAAATTGGAAGGGATGTCCCACAGGCTATGCAAGCAACAGCCTGACTTGGTCATACTTATGGAATCATACATAACGGACAATGTCGCAGACACCACCATCATCATCCACAGATATGTCCTGTCACACTGTAAGGACATGTCCACCGACTCTGGTGGCATAGCGGTAGACAGTCAGGATGAAGTTGCCTTGGAAGCCCTCAACACTGACTCTGGACCCCATGATTTCTGATTGCATCAGATCAAACATGGCCAAGGAAACCTCCCGCTGATTGCCACCTCGCCTGCATGCCCCCTCCCCCCACGCCTTGGCTGAAGAATCAGTGCTTATCCATATTGAATACCAATTGGAAGAAACGCTTCGCGCAGCAAGGGCATAATATGTACTCTGGGTGGGAGACTTCAATGCCCATCAGCAAGAGTGGCGAGGTAGTACCACTGCTGACCAAGCTGGCTGAGTCCGAAAGCGCACAACATCGAGACTGCATCTGTGGCAGCTGCTGAGGGGACCAACAAGAGGGAAAAACCTACTTGACCTCGTCTTTACCATTCTACCTGATGCAGATGAATCTGTCAATAGCAGTATTGGTAGGAGTGACCACTACACAGTCATTGTGGAGACGAAGTCCTGTCTTTACATTGAGGTATATTCACCATTGTGCTGTGTGGCACTGCCACCATGCTAAAATGATTGCAAAACAGATCTAGCAACTCCAAACTGGGTATCCATGAGGCGCTTTGGGCCATCAGTAACAGCAGAATTATATTCGAGCACAATGTGTAACTTCATGGCACGGCATATCTCTCACTCTGACATTACCAGTAAGCCGTGGGATCAACCCTGGTTCAATGAGAGTGCAGGAGGGTTAAAATTCTAGCACTCCCTTCCTTACAGCACTATGGGTGCACCTACACTCCCAGGACTAGCAGTTAAAGAAGGCAACTCACACCATCTCAAAAGCAATCAAGGATGGTCAATAAATGCTGGTCTCGTCAGGGGCGCCCACTCCCCATTAATGAATAATAATAAAAACATAATCTCTCCTGCCCTACATCCTATCGTACATCTTAACTTTATTTCTTCTTGACCCCTTTTTTTCACTTTCAAAAAATAAACTATGACATTTCTCATCTTTCCCTGTTCTGCTGAAAGTTCACAGACCTGAAATGCTAATTTTGTCTCCTCAGATGTTGTCAGATCTGTTGAGTATTTCCCACACTTTCTGATTTAATGTCAATGATTATTGGTTTGCCCGAGTGTCAGGTTATTAATTGGGATCCCAGAAAATGACAGTGTTGGCAGACAGATCCTCAGATCTCTATTTTCATACGACATCCCCTGAAGCGAAATTCTGAGGAGATCTTGCATGTGTAACATAATTTATATAAGTTATTTGCTGAGTATCAGTGCTTACTGCAAGTTCCTTGGTTAGTATTACAATTTTAAGTATGTTCATGTGTAAGTGCCACTGTTTCCAGGATTGATCAGTTCCTCGCAGACACAAGGAATTGACCCAAGTATCTTAAACCTACACCATTCTGTGCGTGTGCTTCAAGTTTCTCTGACAACCGGTTGCTGTCATCACCCATGTCTCATACTGAAATTGTCAGTCTGTGATATCTGCAAAACACACCTCAGGGGGAGGAGTCTATCAGATTGTGAAAGGACCGGATACACCTGCAGATATACTGTGGTGCAGTGGTTAGCACCGCAGCCTCACAGCTCCAGCGACCCGGGTTCAATTCTGGGTACTGCCTGCGTGGAGTTTGCAAGTTCTCCCTGTGTCTGCGTGGGTTTCCTCCGGGTGCTCCAGTTTCCTCCCACATGCCAAGGACTTGATGGTTGATAGGTTAATTGGCCATTGTAAATTACCCCTAGTATAGGTAGGTGGCAGGGAAATATAGGGGCAGGTGTGAATGTCGTAGGAATATGGAATTAGTGTAGGATTAGTATGAAATGGGTGGTTGATGGTCAGCACAGACTCGGTGGGCTGAAGGGCCTGTTTCAGTGCTGTATCTCTAAACTAAAACTAAAACCAAGGAGAATGTGGCATCGTCTTGATGGAGATGGTGAGAGGGGACAGTAACAGCAGTGAGACAGGGACACCAGCAGATGGAGATGGTGAGAAAGGAGACAGCAACTGCAGGGAGACAGGGACACCAGTAAATGGAGATGGTGAGAGTGGGATAGTAACTGCAGTGAGACAGGTACATAACATTGGGGGATGACAAAAGCACTTCTCCTCTTTGACAAATATTTATATTTCCCTCCCACTGCGCTGTATCAGCAGCCAGACCTGGAACCCATACTGAGAGATGGCTCGTGCCAGTCACTGCACTGTCATCGTGCAGGCAGAATTGGAGACCACACCGAAAGCTGACCATGTGGTGCCTGGCATGGCACGGTGATGCAGCGAGTAACATGAGAAGTCTGAGAACAAGTGATTAAACATCGGATGCATTGAAATGCTGCCGACACCCATTCCTCCCACCCCTGCACCCAGAGATCCACGAACATCATTCTTCTCTTACATTTAGCTCAGATCTCCACTGCACCTGGACAAAGAAAATCCCTCCATGAGGCATTCACATGCCCATACACTGTGAAGCAACTAAAGTTATTAACAAAACAATCTGCACAGGTTGACACGGATAAACGTTTAACTAATATTACATTCACTAATTACACTCAAATTAATATTCATTCATGTGCCACCCAATAGTGCTTCCTTGAAGGCTGTGTGCTTTCTAATTCTAGAGCTGCCCCTTTGACCTCAGTGTGGTGGACGCTTACTGCAGTCGTAAAAATGGCACCGCAGATATTTACAACCGGAACTTTCGGCAGTGCGACCGAGAGTGGGACTGACTTCTGGTTGGAGCACCTCGACTAACTTGGTGGTGCCTGCATGGGCATCGAACGAGGGTCTGTCAAGGGCGCAGATGCACTTCCCTCTTGAGAGGGGACACCGCCTGCAGCTCCCATAGCACCAGTCTGCTCCCATGGGGCTGTACATTATAACTCACTGATCTGCATGAGAGAAATCTAAAGGACATCAGGGATCTGACCAAAGCTCCTCTCCATTCGAACCACTAAATCTCTCAATGCTGCCTCTCTACTTTTCGAAGCTGAAAGTGATTGTGGGAACCAGTGCCCCAACAGCAGCAGGTTGGGCTTTAATCAAAGCTGGCCTGTGTGAGTTGGTGTATCTTTGTGTGTGTGCGTGTGTGTTTGTATATCTGCCTTGCTCTGTGCCTGGGTTTTGATTGGGGTGTGTGTGTGTGTGTGTGTGTGTCTGTCTGTCTGTCTCTGTTTGTGTCTCCGTGTTTGTATATTTGTCTGATTCAGTGCCTGGTGTCTGATCGGTGTGTGTGTGCGTGTTTGTGTGTGTGTTTGTGTGTGTGTGTGTGCTTGTGTGAGTGTGTTTGTGTGTGTGTGTGTGTGTGTTTGCCTGTCTGCCGGGCTGGGTGCCTGGGTTCTGATCGGTGTGTGTGTGGCGTGTGTCTTTGTTTGTATCTCTGTCTGGCTCAGTGCCTCGTGTCTGATCGTTGTGTGAGTGAGTTTGTGTTTGTGTCTGTGTGCACGTGTGTGTGTTTGTCTTTGTAGATCTGTCTGGCTTGCTGTCTGGGTTCTGATCGGTGTGCATGTGTGTGTTTGTGTGTGAGTCTGTCTCTCTCTGTTTGTGTTTATGTGTTCGTATATCTGCCTTATTCAGTGCCTGGGGTATGATCGGTGTGTGTGTCTGTTTGTGTGTGTGTCTCTGTCTGTCTGTATGTATGTGCATCCATATCTGTCTGGCTCAGTGCCTATGGTCTGATTGGTGTGTCGTTGGTGAGTATTTGTCTGTCTGTCTATTTTTGTGTGTGGGTATGTGTGTGTGTTTGTATATCGGTCTGGCTCAGTGCCCGGTGTCTGATGTGTGTGTGTGTATGTGTGTGTGTGTATGTGTGTGTGTGTGTGTGTGTGTGTTTGTGTGTGGCTCTGTCTGTGTGTTTGTATATCTGTCTGGCTCAGTGCCTGAGGTCCGATCGGTGTGCATTTGTGGGTGTGTGGTTTGTGTCTGTGTTTGACTGCATGTGCTTGTCTATCGGTCTGGCTCAGTGCCTGCGGTCTGATCAGTGTTTGTGTGTATGTGTTTGTGTGTATATGTATATCTGTCTGGCTCACTGCTTGTGGACTGTTCTGTGTTTGTGAGCGCGTGTGTGTTTGTGTGTGTGTGCCTGTCTGTCTCTCTTTGTGAGTGTGTGTTTGTACATATGTCCGTTTCAGTGCCTGTGTTTTGATCGGTGTGTGTGTGTTTGTGTCTGTCTCTGTTTGTGTCTCAGTGTTTGTATAACTGTCTGCCTCAGTGCCGGGGGTCTGATTGGTGTGTGTCTGTGTGTATGTGTCTGTCTGTCTCTCTGTGAGTGTGTGTGTGTATATCACTCGAGCTCAGTGCCTGGAGTCTGATCAGTGCATGTGCGTATAATCTGTCTGGCTCAGTGCTTGTGGTGTGATCGGTGTGTGTATGTCTGTAGGAGCAGGAGTAGGCCATTCGGCCATTCGGCCCTGCTCCGTCATTCATGATGATCATGGCTGATCACCTAACTCAGTAACCTGTTCCCGCTTTCGCCCCATATCCTTTGATCCCCTTAAACCCAAGAGCTATATATAACTCCTTCTTGAAAACATACAATGTTTTGGCCTCAACTGCTTTCTGTGGTAACGAATTCCACAGGCTCACCACTCACTGGGTGAAGACATTTCTCCGCATCTCAGTCCTTCATGGTTAACCCCGTATACTTAGACTATGACCCCTGGTTCTGGACGACCCCACCATCGTTAACATCATTCCTGCATCTACCCTGTCAAGCCCTGTTAGAATTTTATAGGTTTCTATGAGATCCCCATTCACTCTTCTGAACTCCAGAGAATATAATTTGAACACACTCAATATCTCCACATACGTCAGTCCTGCCATCCCAGGAATCAATCTGGCAAACCTTCGCTGCACTCCCTCGATAGCAAGAACATACTTCCTCAGAGACCAAGACTGCACACAATATTCCTGGTGTGGCCTCACAAAGGCCCTGTATAATTGCAGCAATACATCCCTGCTCCTGTACCTGTTGGACTTGCATGCTTACCTTCAGCGACTGATGTATGAGAACACACAGGACTCATTTCATATTTCCCTTTCTCAGTTTTTAAGCCGTTCAGATAATAATCTGCCTTCCTGTGTTTGCTGCCAGACTGGATAACCTCACATTTGTCCACATTATACTGCATCCGCCGTGCATTTGCCGACTCACGCAACTTATCCAAATCACCCTGAAGCCTCTCTGCATCCTCCTCACAACTCATCCTCTCAACCAGTTTTGTGTCTTCTGCAAATTTGGAGATATTACATTTAGTTTCCTCATCTAAATCATAAATATATATTGTGAATAGCTGGGGTCCAAGCACCGATCCCTGTGGTATCCTACTAGTTACTGCCTGCCATTCGGAAAAAGACCCATTTATCCCGACTCCTTTTTTCCTGTCTGCCAACCAATTTTCTATCCATCGCAATCCAGTACCCCCAGTCCCATGCGTTTTAATTCTACATGCTAATCTCTTATGTAGGAATTTTTCAAATGCCTTATGAAAGTCCAAATAAACCACATCCACTGGCTCCCCCTCATCATCTCTCCTAGTTACATCCTCGAAGGATTACAGTTGATTTGCCAAGCATGATTTGCCTTTCGTAAATCCATGCTGACTCCAGCCGATTCTACCACTGTCCTCCAAGTGCTCTGCTATAAAATCTTTGATAATGGACTCTAGAATTTTCCCCACTACCGACGTCAGGCTTACTGGTCTATAATACCCTGCTTTCTCGCTACCTCCCTTTTTAAATCGTGGGGTTCCTTTAGCTACCCAACAATCTGTAGGAACTGTTCCAGAGTCGATATAATCTTGGAAGATGAGCACCAATGCATCCACCATTTCAAGGCACTTCCTTAAGTACTCTGGGATTCAGACCATTAGGCCTTGGGAATTTATCAGCCTTCAATCCCACCAATTTCCCAACACCATTTCTCTACTAATACTGATTTCCTTCAGTTCCCGTCTCTGACTTAGCCCTGTGTTCCGCAACATTGATATTTGTGTCCTCCTTTGTGAAGACAGAAACAAAGTATACAATTAGTTGGTCAGCCATCTCTGTGTTCCCCATAATAAATTCCCTGTTTCTGACTGTAAAGGACCTACATTTGTCTTCACTAATCTTTTTATCTTCACATATCTATATAAACCTTTACAGTCAGTTTTTATGTTCCCCACAAGCTTGCTCTCATTCTCTATGTTCCCCTTCTTAATCAATCCCTTGGTTCTCCTTTGCTGAATTCTAAACTGCTCCTAATCCTCAGGTTTGTTGCTTTTTTTCTAGCGAATTTAGATGCATCTTCCTTGGATCTAATGCTTTCTCTAATTTCCCTTGTAAGTCATAGATTGGCTACCTTTCCTGTTTTACTTTTGCGCCAGGCAGAAATAAACAATTGTTTCAGTCCATCCATGCACACTTTGAATGTTTGCCATTGCTTTTCCACCGTCGTCCCTTTAAGTAACGTTTCCCAGCCCATCATAGACAATTCGCGCCTTATACCTTCATACTTTACTTTACTAAGATTCAGCACCCTAGTCTCAGAATCAACTATGTCACTCCCCGTCTTGATGAAGAATTCTATCATATTATGGTCGTTCTTCCCCATGGGGTCTCGCACAACCAGATTGTCAATTATTCCTCTGTCATTGCACAATACCCAGTCTAGGATGACCTCTTCTCTAATTGGTTCCTCAACGTATTGGTCCAGAAAACCATCCCGTATATACTCCAAGAATTCCTCCTCTACGGTATTGTGACTGATTTGATTTGCCCAATCTATCGGCTGATTAAAGACACCCGAAAATACAAATGTTCCTGTATTGCATGTGTCTCTAATTTCCTGTTTCGTGCCATTCGGAACATCACCAATATTGCTTGGGGGGTCTATATACAACCTCCACGAACCTTTTCTGCCCCTTTGTGTTTCTCAGCTCTACCCATACATATCCCACATCGTCAGAGCTAATATCCTTCCTCATTACTGCATTAAAAACCTCTTTAACCAGCAATGCAACTCCGCTGCCTTTTGCTTTTTCTCTGTCCTTCCAAAATACTGAATACCCCTGGATGTTCATTTCCCATCCCTGGTCAACCTGCAGCCATGTCTCTGTAATCCCGACTGTATCACACTCGTTTATTTGCGCGATTAATTCATCCACTTTATTGTGAATGCTCCACGCTTTAAGGCACATAGCCTTACAGCTTGTCTTTTTAACATTATTTGGTCCCTTCCCACTAGTTTTCACTGCGGCCTTGTTTGATTCTGGCCCTTGTTTTCTCTGCCTTTCACTTTTCCTATTCACCTGACTGTCTTTTGCCCTTGTCTTTGATCATTCGTCCTCTGACTCTTTGCAAAGGTGCCCATCCCACCGTGTGTGTGTGTGTGTGTGTGTGTGTGCGTGTGTGTGTGTGTGTGTGTGTGTGTGCGTGTGTGTTTGTATATCTGACTGGCTCAGGACCTGGGGTATGATCGGTGTGTGTGTGTGTGTGATTCTCTTTCTCTGTCTGTGTATGTGGTTGGATATCTGTCTCGCTCAGTGCCTGGGGTCTGATCGGTGTGTATGTGTGCCTGTGTGTGTGTTTTATCAACATCCTTGCTGGTAGATTTGCTAGTGCTGTTGGGGTGGGAGGGGGGCTGTTGCCGGTGAAATTAATTTGGCAACACAATGGTACAAGACTGGAAGTACAGTAGGGGTGATGCACAGTCAAAGAAAGAAGATAATCCAAATCAGTTTGGAAGGCAGAGAAAATACAGACCTGTTAAGGCACGAGCGAATAATGCAAGGATTGCATCTATTTTATTAATGCGAGGAGTCTTACAAGAAGGCAAATGATTTGAGGGCATTAATGGGATTATGATATTAATGCTATTACAGAAACATATTTGTGGGAAGGGCAGGACTGGCAGCTCAGTATTTAAGGGTATAGAATCTTCAGGCGAGACAGACGAGGGGGTAAAAGAGGAGGTGGCATTGCACTGTTGATCAAGGAGTTAATTACTGCAGTAAGAAGGGATAATATCTGAGAGGGATCCTCAAATGAGGGCTTATGGGTAGAACTTCAAAACAAAAAAAGGGGCCATCACTTGGCTGGGAGTGTACTACAGGCCACCAAACAGTCAGGGAGAGATAGAGGAGCAGATACGTAGGCAAATCTGAGGCAGGTGTAACACTGATAGGGCTATAGTACGGGAGTTCATGTTCCCCCAAAATTAGCTGGGACATGCTTTGTGCAAAAGGCTTAATGGGGGCGGAATTCTTAAAATGCATACAGGAGAGATTTTTGAGCCAGTTGGTAGATCGTCCAACAATACAAAGGGCAGTCCTGGACCTAATCCGAGGGAATGAAGCTGGTCAAGTAATAAAAGTATCAGTGGGGGAGCATTTCGGGCTAAGTGGTCATAACTCTGTAAGATTTAAGGTAACTATGGAAAAGGACCAGGAGGGACCGGAAATAAAAGTACCGAATTGGGGGAAGGCCAATATCAATATGAAAAACAGGATCTGGCTAAAGTGGACTGGGAGCACCTACTTGAAGGAAAGTCTACATCAGGCCATTAGGAGTCATTCAAGGAGGAAATAGTGAGAGTTCAGAGCCAGCATGTACCCGTAAAGGTGAAGGGTAGGTCCAACAAGTCCAGGGAACTCTGGATGTTAAAGGATCTCGAGGATCGGATCAGGAAAAAAAGGGGGATTGCGGAATATTTCGAGCGCTGAAAACAGTGGAGGCCATAGAGGAGAATAGAAACATAGAAAATAGGAGCAGGAGTAGGCTATTCTGCCCCTCGAGCCTGTAGAATGTGTAGAGGGGTGGGGAGGGGGCGAGGTACGGAACACATGTAATTAAGAGAGCGACGATGGGACATAAAAAATACTGGTGGGCAAGATAAAAGAAAGTCCCAAGGCGTTTTATAAGTATATTAAGGGCGAGAGGATAACCAGGGAAAGAGTAGGGCCCATTCGGGACCAAAGTTGCGAGCGAGGAGTGAACAGCTGGGAAGTCAATTTCCTCGGGAGTTTCGGTGGAGCAGGGACTGCTGGGTAAGTAGAAACCTATATATTTGGGCTGTGTAAATTCTCTTACCTTTTCGTTGTGCAGCTTTTCCAGGAGCACAGGCATTGCGAGCGAGGAGTGAACAGCTGGGAAGTCAATTTCATCGGGAGTTTCGGTGGAGCAGGGACTGCTGGGTAAGTAGAAACCTATATATCTGGGCTGTTTCTGAACCCGAGACACTACTCTTGCAGTGTCTCCCACCCGCCCTCCTCCTCTTACCAAAAAAAAGGACTCGGTTGTGTGTAGGTAAGGTAAGGCTTTTTCTATTTCTCTTCTTTTTTATCGTGTGATTGGTCAAAAACTTGGGAATTTAGAATAGTGGGAATGGAGGTTAAGGCAGTTGACTGTTCCTCCTGCAGAATGTGGGAGGTAAGGGTCGCCAAGGGTGTCCCTGCTGACTGCATCTGCGGGAAGTGCACCCAGCTCCAGCTCCTCGAGGACCGCGTTAGGGAACTGGAGTTGGAGCTGGAGGTACTTCGGATCATTCGGGAGGCGGAGGGTATTATTGAGAGGAGTTATCGGGAGGCAGTCACACCTCAGGTAAAAGAAGAAGGTAGATGGGTTACCGTCAGGGGAAGGAGAGGGAACCAGCAGGCAGTGCAGGGATCCTCTGTGGCCGTTTCCCTCAACAACAGGTATACCGTTTTGGATACTGTTGGAGGGGACGACTTACCAGGGGTAGGCAATGGGATACAGGTCTCTGGCGCAGAGTCTGTCCCTGTTGCTCAGAAGGGAAGGGGTAAGAGGAGCAGAGCATTAGTCATTGGGGACTCCATAGTTAGGGGAACAGATAGGAGGTTTTGTGGGAACGAGAGAGACTCACGGTTGGTGTGTTGCCTCCCAGGTGCCAGGGTACGTGATGTCTCGGATCGTGTTTTTGGGATCCTCAAGGGGGAGGGGGAGCAGACCCAAGTCGTGGAACACATAGGCACCAACGACATAGGTAGGAAGACAGATGGGGATTTAAGGCAGAAATTCAGGGAGCTAGGGTGGAAGATTAGAGCGAGAAAAAACAGAGTTGTTATCTCTGGGTTGTTGCCCGTGCCACGTGCTAGCAAAGTGAGGAATAGGGAGAGAGAGGAGTTGAACACGTGGCTGCAGGGATGGTGTAGGAGGGAGGGTTTTGGTTTCCTGGATAATTGGGGCTCTTTCTGAGGTAGGTGGGACCTCTACAAACAGGATGCTCTTCACCTGAACCAGAGGGGTACCAATATCCTGGGGAGGAGATTTGCTAGTGCTCTTCGGGGGGGTTTAAACTAATTCAGCAGGGGGATGGGAACCTAAATTGTAGTTCCAGTGTGCAGGATGTTGAGAGTAGTGAGGTCAGGGATAAGGTTGTAAGGACACAAGCGGGCACTGGCAAGCAAGAGCTTGGTTTAAAATGTGTCTACTTCAACACCAGGAGCATCCGGAATAAGGTGGGTGAGCTTGCAGCATCGGTTGGTACCTAATATCTCGATGTTGTGGCCATTTCAGAGACATGGGTAGAGCAAGGACAGGAATGGATGTTGCGGGTTACGGTATTTAGATGTTTCACTAAGAACAGAGAAGATGGTAAAAGAGGGGGTTGGGGGGGTGTGGCATTGTTAATCAAGGAAAGTATTACAGCGGCAGAAAGGACGTTTGAGGACTCGTCTACTGAGGTAGTCTGGGCCGAGGTTAGAAACAGGAGAGGAGAGGTCACCCTGTTGGGAGTTTTCTATAGACCTCCAAATAGTTCCAGAGATCTAGAGGAAAGGATAGCAAAGATGATTCTTGACAGGAGCGAGAGTAACAGGGTAGTGGTTATGGGGGACTTTAACTTTCCAAATATCGACTGGAAATACTATAGTTCGAGTACTTGAGATGTGTCTGTTTTTGTCCAGGAGGGTTTTCTGACACAATATGTAGACAAGCCAACCAGGGGCGATGCCACATTGGATTTGGGAATGGGTAATGAACCCGGCCAGGTGTTAGATTTAGAAGTTGTTGAGCACTTTGGTGATAGTGATCACAATTCGGTTAGGTTTACCTGAGCGATGGGCAGGGACAGGCACATATAGCAGGGCAAGAATTATAGCTGGGGGAAAGGAAATTATGATGCGATGAGGCAAGATTTAGGATGGGTAGGATGGGGAAGGAAACTGCAGGGGATGGGCACAATCGAAATGTGGAGCTTATTCAAGGAGCAGCTACTGTGTGTCCTTGATAAGTATGTACCTGTCAGGCAGGGAGGAAGTTGTCGAGCGAGGAAGCCGTGATTTACTAAAGAAGTTGAAGAGCTTGTCAAGAGGAAGAAGAAGGCTTATGTTAGGATGAGACGTGAAGGCTCAGTTAGTGCGCTTGAGCGTCACAAGCTAGCCAGGAAGGATCTAAAGGGAGAGATAAGAAGAGCAAGGAGAGGACACGAGAAGTGATTGGCGGATAGGATCAAAGAAATCCCTAAGGCTTTCTATAAGTGTATCAGGAATACAATAATGACTAGAGATAGGTTAGGGCCAATCAAGGATAGTCGTGGGAAGTTGTGTGTGGAATCGGAGGAGATAGGGGAAGTGTTAAATGAATATTTTTCGTCAGTATTTACAGTGGAGAAAGAAAATGTTGTCGAGGAGAATACTGAGATACAGACTACTAGGCTGGATGGGATTGAGGTTCACAAGGAGGAGGTGTTAGCAATTTTGGAAAGTGTGAAAATAGATAAGTCCCCTGGGCCAGATGGGATTTATCCCAGGATTCTCTGGGAAGCGAGGGAGGCGATTGCAGAGCCTTTGTCCTTAATTTTTATGTCGTCATTGTCGACAGGAATAGTGCCGGAAGACTGGGGGATAGCAAATGTTGTCCCCTTGTTCAAGAAGGGGAGTAGAGACAGCCCTGGTAATTATAGACCTGTGATCCTTACTTCGGTTGTGAGTAAAATGTTGGAAACGGTTATAAGAGATAGGATTTATAATCATCTTGAAAAGTATAAGTTCATTAGCGATAGTCAGCACGGTTTTGTGAAGGGAAGGTCATGCCTCACAAACCTTATTGAGTTTTTTGACAAGGTGACCAAACAGGTGGATGAGGGTAAAGCCGTGAATGTGGTCTATATGGATTTCAGTAAGGCGTTTGACAAAGTTCCCCACGGTAGGCTATTGCAGAAAATACAGAAGTATGGGATTGAAGGTGAATTACTGCTTTGGATCAGAAATTGGCTAGCTGAAAGAAGACAGAGGGTGGTGGTTGATGGTAAATGTTCATCCTGGAGTATAGTTTCTAGTGGTGTATCGCAAGGATCTGTTTTGGGAACACTGCTGTTTGTCATTTTTATAAATGACCTGGATGAGGGTGTAGAAGGGTGGGTTAGTAAATTTGCGGATGACACGAAGGTCGGTGGAGTTGTGGCTATTGCCGAAGGATGTTGCAGGTTACAGAGGGACATAGATAGGCTGCAGAGCTGGGCTGAGAGATGGCAGATGGAGTTTAATGCGGAAAAGTGTGAGGTGATTCACTTCGGAAGGAGTAACAGGATTGCAGAATACTGGGCTAATGGGAAGACTCTTGGTAGTGGAGATGAGCAGAGAGATCTTGGTGTCCAGGTACAGAAATCCCTGAAAGTTGCCACCCAGGTTAATAGAGCTGTTAAGAAGGCATATGCTGTGTTAGCTTTTATTAGTAGGGGGATCGAGTTTAGGAGCCACGAGGTCATGCTGCAGATGTACAGAACTCTGGTGCGGCCGCACCTGGAGTATTGCGTGCAGTTCTGGTCACCACATTATAGGAAGGATGTGGAAGCTTTGGAAAAGGTGCAGAGGAGATTTACTGGGATGTTGCCTGGTATGGAGGGAAGGTCTTACGAGGAAAGGCTGAGGGACTTGAGGTTGTTTTCGTTAGAGAGAAGGAGGAGAAGAGGTGACTTAATAGAGACATATAAGATAATCAGAGGGTTGGACACGGTGGATAGTGAGAGCCGTTTTCCTCGGATGGTGATGGCAAACACGAGGGGACATAGCTTTAAGTTGAGGGGTGATAGATATAGGACAGATGTCAGAGGTAGTTTCTTTACACAGGGAGTAGTAGGGGCGTGGAACGCCGTGCCTGCAACAGTAGTGGACTCGCCAACTTTAAGGGCATTTAAGTGGTCATTGGATAGACATATGGATGAAAATGGAATAGTGTATGTTCGATGGTTTCACAGGTCGGCGCAACATCGAGGGCTGAAGGGCCTGTCCTGTGCTGTAATGTTCTATGTTCTATGTTCTAAGTGTCAATCTGTGTGTAGAGCCGGAGGACAGAGGTAATTTTTTAAATGATTACTTTTCATCTGCTTTGATGATGGAGAAGGAGGATGTAGGCAGAGAGATCAGGGAGGGGGATTGTGATATACTTGCACAAATTATCATTGAAACGGAGGAAGTATTAGCTGTTTTAGTGGGATTTAACGTGGATAAATCCCCAGGCCCAGACGAGATGCATCCCAGGCTGTTTTATAAGGCAAGGGATGAGATGGCAGGGGCCCTGAGACAAATTTTAAAAACCCCTCTGGAAACAGGAGAGTTACCAGAGGACTGGAGGCCACTGAATGTGGTACCATTATTCAAGAAGGGGAGCAGGGATCTGACAGATAATTACATCAGTGGTATGGAAACTATTGGGGAAAAAATTCTGGGGGACAGGATTAATCTTCACCTGGAGAGACAGTGATTAATCAGCGGTCATCGGCATTACTTTGTCAGGGGAAGATCCTGTCTAACAAACTTGATTGAATTTTTTCGAGGAGGTAACTAGATGTGTAGATGAGGGTAAAGTGGATTATGTAGTCTACATGAACTTCAGTAATGCTGTTGCTAAGGGCCCGCATAGGGGATTGGTTAAGAAGGTAAGAGCCCATGTGATCCAGGGTAATTTGGCAAATTGGATCCAAATTTGACTTAGTGGCAGGAGGTAGAGGCTGATGGCCGAGGGTTGTTTTTGGGAGTGCAGACGTGTGACCAGTGTTGTACCGCAGGGATCGGTGCTGGGACCCTTGCTGTTTGTAGTGTACATTAATGATTCAGACGTGAATATCGGAAGTATGATTAGTAATCTTGCAAATGGCTCTAAAATTGATGGTATTGTAAATAGAGAAGAAGGAAAGCCTTAGATTACAGGACGATATAGATGTGCTTGTGAGGTGGATGGAGCAGTGGAAAATGGAGTTTAATCCTGAAAAGGTGATGCATAGGAGGGCTAACAAGGCAAGGAACGATAAAATGGATGGTAGGACCCTAGGAAATAGAAGGTCAGAGGGACCTTGGTGTACTTGTCCATAGATCACTGAAGGCAGCAGCAAAGGTAGATAAGGTGGTTAGGAAGACACATGGGATACTTGCCTTTTTTAGCCGAAGCATAGAATATAAGAGCAGGGAGGTTATGGTGGAGCTGTATAAAATGTAACAAAAACAAGAAAAGCTGGAATCGCTCAGCAGGTCTGGCAGCATCTGTGGAAAGAGAAGCAGAGTTAACGTTTCGGGTCAGTGACCCTTCTTCGGAAATGCTGAGCGACATTTCTTGTTTTTGTTTCAGATTTCCAGCATCCGCAGTATTTTGCTTTTATTTTAGTGTATAAAATGTAAGTTAGGCCATAGTTTGAGTGCTGTGTACAGTTCTAGTCTCCACACTATTGGAAGGATGTGATATTACTGGAGAGATTGCAAAGGGGATTCACCAGGATGTTGCCTGTGCTGGTGCATTTCAGATATGAAGAGAGACTGAAAAGGCTAGGGTTGTTTTCCATAGAGCAGAGAAGGCTGAGGGGGGACCTGATTGAGGTATACAATATTCTGAGGGCATTTATAGGTTAAATAGGAGGAAACGTATTCCTTTAGCTGAGGGATCAATAACCAGGGGGCATAGATTTAAAGTAAGGGGCAGGGAGTTTAGAGGGGATTTGAGGAAAAGAATTTTAACCCAGAGGGTCGTTGGTGTCTGGAACGAACTGCCTGAAGATGTGGTAGAGGCAGGAATCCTCACGACATTTAAGAATTATGTAGATGAGCATTTGAAACGCCGTAGCATACAATGGTCCGGGCCAAGTACTGGAAAATGGGATTAGAATAGTTAGGTGCTTGATGGCTGGCACAGACACGTTGGGCCGAAGGGCCTGTTTCTGTGTTGTATAACTCTATGACTCTGACTCCATGATTGACCACAGCACAGTCCCTTTGGAGCCAAGGTCCTGTCTTTACATTGAGGTATACTCACCATTGGAGTGTGTGGCACTTCCGCCATGCTAAATGGCATAGATTGCAAACAGATCTAGCAACTCAAAACTGGGTATCCGCGAGACACTTTGTGCCATAGGCAACTGAAGCAACAGCAGAATTATATTCAGCCATAATGTGTAACTTCATGGCACGGCATATCCCCCCTCTGCCATTACCATCAAGCCGTGGGATCAACCCTGGTTCAATGAGAGTGTAGGAAGGCTTCCCAGGAGTAGCACCAAACATACCTAAAATGAGGTGTCAGCCTGGTGATGTTGCAACACAGGACTACTTGCATACCCAACAGTGGAATAGACAGAGTTAAACAATTCCACAACACACAGATCAGCTCCCAACCCGATGCCTGCCCCACTCGTATTGTCATCGTCCTGACTCCCAGGCCATCTCCAAAAGGCTTGAAAAATTCAGCCTGTTGAATCAGGCAAGGTTTCAAGCCAGATGACACACCAGATAAAAAAAACTTGTAGAGAAAACAGGCAAATCCTTTGGTCGATGAACTCCATTTTTCCCAAAGTTCACATAAAACTCCTCCACCCCCTCCCACAAGCTTTGTGTACGCTCTTAAACCTACAAGCTAACAGTTAAAATATCATTCTTCTGTCCCCACTCACTTGCCTGGATGAGTGCAGGTCCAATAAAACTGAAACAGATCTGCAGTCCAGCCGCATCCAGTCTCGAATGGTGGTGGACAGATGATCAACTAACAGGAGGAAGAGGTTCCACAAATTTCCACATCCTCACTAATAGTGGAGCCCAGCACATCGGTGCAAAAGACAAGGCTGCAATATTTACATCCATCTTCAGCTAGAAGTGCAGAGTGGATGATCCATCTCGGCTTCCTGCTGAGGTCACCAGCTTCACAGACGTCATTCTTCAGCCAATCTTATTCACTCCACCTGATATCAAGAAATAGCCGAAGGCACCGGATACTGCAAATGCTCTGGGCCCTGACAATATTCTGCCAATAGTACTGATAACTTGTGTTCCAGAGCTAGCCATACGCCGAGCCAGGCTGTTGCATTACGGCTGCAACATTGACATTTTCCTGGCGATGTGGAAAGTTGTCCAGGTATGCCCTGTGCTCAAAAAGCAGGACAAATCCAACCTGGCCAATTGCCGCCTTATCAGTCTACTCTCGATCATCAGCAAAGAGATGGGAGGGGTGATCAATCGTGTTTTCAAGCAGCACTTGCTCAGCAATGATATGCTCACTGACGCTCAGTTTAGCTTCCGCCAGGGCCACTCAGCTCCTGATCTCATTACAGCCTTGGTCCAAACATGAGCAAAAGAGCTGAATGCCAGAGGTGAGGGGAGCGTGACTGCTCTTGACATCACGGCAACATTTGACTGAGCATGGCATTAAGAATCCACAGCAAAACTGGAACCAAAGGACATCAGAGGGAAAGCTCTCCACTGGTTAGAGTATTACCTAGCACAAAGGAAGTTGGTTGTGGTTGTTGGAGGTCAATTGTCTCAGCCCTGGGACATCAGTGCAGAAGTTCCTCAGGGCAGTGTGCTCGGCTCAACCATCTTCAGCTGCTTCATCAATGACCTTCCCTCCATTATAAGGCCAGAAGTGAGGATATTTGCTGCTGATTGCACAATGTTCAACCCCATTTGTGAATCATAATATACTGAAGCAGCCTGTGTTCATATGCAGCAAGACATGGACAACATCAAGCCTTGTGCTAATGAGTTGCAAGTAATATTCGCACCAGATAAGTGCTAGTCAGTGACCATCTCAAACAAGAGGGAAACTAACCATTTCCCCTTGATGTTCACTGGTATTAGAATTGTTGAATCCCCCACTATAAATACCCAGTGGGTAGCCGTTGACCAGAACTGAACTGGACCAGCCAGGTAAACACTGTGGCTACAGACACAAGTCAGATGTTAGGAATTCTGCCGCAAGTAACTCATAGCCTGTTTCCCCAGTGCCTGTCCGCGATCTACAAGGCACATGTCAGGAGTATGATGGAATACTCTACACTTGACTGAATGGGTGCTCTTCCAACAACACACAAGAAGCTCGACACCATCCAGGAAAGCAGTCCGCTTGATTGACACCCTATTCACAACCTCCAGCATTCATTCCCTCCACCACAGACACACAGTGGATGCAGCGTGTATCAAGAACAATGTACACTGTGGCAACACACCAAGCACCTGCCTAAGCCGCTACCCATATTACCTAGAAGAACAAGGGCAGCAGATGCAGATGAACACCACCACCTTAATATTCCCCTCCAAGCCATTCACCATCCTGACTAAGAACAAGACCGTCGTTCCTTCACTGTCGCTGGATTAAAATTCTGGCACTCCCTTCCTGACAGCACTGTTGGGTGTACCTACATCCCAAGGACTGCAGCAATTAAAGAAGGCGACTCACACCATCGCAAAGACAATCAAGGATGGTTAATAAATGCTGGTTTCGCCAGGGACGCCCACTCCCCATGAATGAATAACAACAAGAACAAAAAATCTCTCCTGCCCTCCGTGCTATCACACATCTTAATTTTATTGATGCTTGCCGCCTCCTTTTCACTTTGGAAAAAAAAACTATTACATTTCTAACCTTTTCCAGTTCTGATGAAAGGTCACAGACCTGAAATGCTAACTCTGTCTCCACAGATGCTGTCAGATCTGCTGAGTATTTCCAGCACTTTCTGATTTAAGGTCAGTGTTTATTAGGTTGCCTGCGTGTCACATTATTAACAGGGACCCCAGAAAATGACAGTGTTGGCAGAGAGATCCTCAGATCGCTACTTTCATACTGCATTCTCTTAAGTATTTGAAAAAGTCTGAGGAGATCTTGCATGTGTAACATAATTTATCTAGGTTCTTTGCTGAGTATCAGTGCTTACTGCAATTTTCTTGGTTTGTGTGACCATTTCTCAGTATGTTCGTGTGCAAATGCCACTGTTTTCAGGATCGATTAGCTCCTCACAGATACAAAAGATTGACCCAAATATATTCAATCCCCACCATTCTGTGCGTGTGTTTCAAGTTTCTCTGACAACCAGTTACTGTCAACACCCTTGGCTCATACTGAAATTGTCAGTCTGTGATATCTGCAAAACACACCTCAGGGGGACAAGTCTATCAGATTGGGAAAGTAGCGGACACATCCTCAGAAACCAATGAGTGTGTGGCAGTGTTATGGGGGATTTACCTCGTTTCAAATCATTTTCTTCTAGATTGACAATGCAGTTTGTGGAATTCTTTTATTAAATGTCCATTTCTGGGGAGTTTTTGTTTCATTCTATATGAGATCTAGAGGAATTAATCATTTGAACATTTTCTACCTGTGATAACTTTACAGTGGCTGCTCAGCTGTGTTCATTTATTGATCTGTTTTAGTTTTTCAGACTCTTTTCATTACCCAGATTTACTTTCATTCCAAGAGAAATCAGGCTGACATTAAATGTTATTTATTGGGGCACAGTGGACAGTTTATTGAAGCAACTGTCTACCTTCAGATACCCTCTTTGAATTGAATCGCAGCAAGTTAACTACTGACATTGACACAGGCTGCATTTCCAGTGATCGGATCACAGCGAGTTAACACTTTACATTAAAACAGGCTCAATCCTCCTGATTGTATTTGATTCTTAACTGTATTACTGCTTCATTCACCTATACAGGAAACAGCCTCAACATCTCATGGCATCTTCTATTTTAAATTAAAACCACAGCGAGAATTGATGCGTTGGTGTATCTGACTTTGCTGATTGAATTGAACTCAGAGTGATTTATCATGGCCAGTTGATATTGTGTGTTATACATTTGGAAATTGTACACCGATTACAGATATTCTGTGCTGTGATTCAGTTTTTGTGATAAGAGAAACGTCTATTTGCAGACACTAAGCTGTCAAATATTTCCAATGAATTAATGATATTGCCCAGAAATGCTTCCCTCGATACTTTGGCCTCCTGGATTTTAAACAACGTAATTTCAAATTCCGAGTTTTAATATGCTGCTGCAGTTTCTTGACATTACAGAGCAGCAGGCAAGAAAAACGGAAGCAGAGAAATCACCACAATGCCAGGTGCTTCCTCTCAGTTCAACAGAACAGAAAAAAACACGCAGTGGCTGTTCTGAGGCTCTGCAGACTGTGAGCTGCTTTTCACATATTTCGGTATTGGAAAGCCGTTCTTGACTCCAAGTGATCACCTTCCAGAAAACAGATTCCTTTGTTTTAGAGGAAACACATCACATCCCTCCCTGTATAGTTCAATGATGGTGATTATTCACAATTTGTGATGACCAGTCAGTGTCTCAGTGTGTTCTGCGTCTCTCGACAGTCCCAATTAGAACAAAGAACAAAGAACAAAGATAATTACAGCACAGGAACAGGCCCTTCGGCCCTCCAAGCATGCGCCGATCCAGATCCTCTCTCTAAACATGTCGCCTATTTTCTCAGATTCTGTATCTCTTTTCTTCCTGCCCATTCATGTATCTGTCTAGATACATCTTAAAAGACTCCATCGTGCCCGCATCTACCACCTCCCCTGGCAATGCGTTCCAGGTGCCCACCACCATCTGCGGAAAGAACTTTCCACGCATATCCCCCCTAAATATTTCCCCTTTCACTTTGAACTCGTTTCCTCTAGTAATTGAAAACCCCACTCTGGGAAAAAGCCTCTTGCTATCCACCCTGTCTATACCTCTCATGATTTTGTACACCTCAATCAGGTCCCCCCTCAACCTCCGTCTTTCTAATGAAAATAATCCTAATCTACTCAACCTCTCTTCATAGCTAGCGCCCTCCATACCAGGCAACATCCTGGTGAACCTCCTCTGTATCCTCTCCAAAGCATCCACATCCTTTTGATAATGTGGCGATCAGAACTGTACGCAGTATTCCAAATGTGGCCGAACCAAAGTCCTATACAACTGTAACATGACCTGCCAACTCTTGTACTCAATGCCCCGTCCGATGAAGGAAAGCATGCCGTATGCCTTCTTGACCACTCTATTTACCTGCGTTGCCACCTTCAGGGAACAGTGGACCTGAACACCCAAATCTCTCTGGACATCAATTTGCCCCAGGACTTTTCCATTTACTGCATAGTTCACTCTTGAATTGGATCTTCCAAAATGCATCACCTCGCATTTGCCCTGATTGAACTCCATCTGCCATTTCTCTGCCCAACTCTCTAATCTATCTATATTCTGCTGTATTCTCTGACAGTCCCCTTCACTATCTGCTACTCCACCAATCTTAGTGTCGTCTGCAAACCTGCTAATCAGTCCACCTATACTTTCCTCCAAATCATTAATGTATATCACAAACAACAGTGGTCCCAGCACGGATCCCTGTGGAACACCACTGGTCACACGTCTCCATTTTGAGAAACTCCCTTCTACTGCTACTCTCTGTCTCCTGTTGCCCAGCCAGTTCTTTATCCATCGAGCTAGTACACCTTGGACCCCAAGCGCCTTCACTTTCTCCATCAGCCTGCCATGGGGAACCTTATCAAACGCCTTACTGAAGTCCATGTATATGACATCGTCAGCCCTTCCCTCATCAATCAACTTTGTCACTTCCTCAAAGAATTCTATTACGTTGGTAAGACATGACCTTCCCTGCACAAAACCATGTTGCCTATCACTGATGAGCCCATTTTCTTCCAAATGGGAATAGATCCTATCCCTCAGTATCTTCTCCAGCAGCTTCCCTACCACTGACGTCAGACTCACCGGTCTATAATTACCTGGATTATCCCTGCTACCCTTCTTAAACAAGGGGACAACATTAGCAATTCTCCAGTCCTCCGGGACCTCACCCGTGTTTAAGGATGCTGCAAAGATATCTGTTAAGGCCCCAGCTATTTCCTCTCTCGCTTCCCTCAGTAACCTGGGATAGATCCCATCCGGACCTGGGGACCTGTCCACCTTAATGCCCTTTAGAATACCCAACACTTCCTCCCTCCTTATGCCGACTTGACCTAGAGTAATCAAACATCTGTTCCTAACCTCAACATCCGTCATGTCCCTCTCCTCGGTGAATACCGATGCAAAGTACTCGTTTAGAATCTCACCCATTTTCTCTGAGTCCAAGCATAACATTCCTCCTTTGTCCTTTAGTGGGCCAATCCTTTCTCTAGTTACCCTCTTTCTCCTTAGAGACTAATTAGAGATCACATTTCCTCAAATATTTGGCAGTTTTCCCAATAAAGCTGCAAAGTCCTTATATGGAGTGCAGCAGTTTTGAGAGGAATGTCTCAGATACACTCTGCTGTTCTACAGTGGGAAAATGCAGCAAAACTGAGCAGAAAAACAGTGATTGCTGTATTGCTGGTAATGGTGGTAATGGCAATCGAGGTGACTGCCCTCGGCAACAAGTCAACATTTGACCAAGTGTGTGCCGAAGAAGATTACTTTTCCTGATCCCATCATATTCCCATTTGCCACTCTCTCCGAAGTTATTTATCTATTGTGTGTATTTATTTACATTCAATTGCAACCTCACCACATTTCTCTATGGCATCAACTTCTTTAAAAAGTCAAAATACTGCAGATGCTGGAAATCTAAATCATGAACTGAAAATGTTGGAACTACTTAGTAGGCGAGGCAGCATTTTGAGAATGAGAATTTTCTTCTGAACAGGAAAGGTTTGTGCTGTAACAGTGTTTCAGTAAGGACAGAGGCTGGGAAAATGGGAACAGAGGAAGCAGGTAAAGAGAGAAACTGTGATGGGGTGGAATGCAGTAGTGATTAAATGAAGAACAGAATCATTACCAGAACCTGCTGTCAAAAACAAAAGGGTGGCAGTAGTTCCCACGTGTTTATTTTTGAAGTTGATGCTGAGTCAGAAAAGTTGGAACAATGTAGGAGGCTGAGTACAGAGAGGTCAGCTGTGAGTGGGACAGCGAATTATAATGGCATGTGAATGGAAGCTGAGGGACTAAAAGGAAGTACTCAGCAAAGTAATTGCAGAAGGTATGCTTCATCTCCATGGTATCGAGGACAATTGTTAAGAATTAATACATTGATTAAACAAAAACAAAAATACAAATAAATCACTGTTTGTGGTCCTGACAGTTGAAGGAGAGAAGTTGAAAGGGCAGGTCATGCATCACCAACACTTGCATGGGAATGTGACATTGGAAGAGTAGTGGGTGTTTTGAGTGAAGGAAGATTGGGTCAAGCTGTACCTTCAGAATGCTGAAAATGGAGTAGAGGATGTCTGGTGGTAGCATTGCAGTGAAGTTGGCAGAAGTGATGGAGGATATTTCATTGAATGTAGAGTCTGGTGGAGTGAAAGTTGAGGGTAAGGGCAACTTCATTATAGTTAAGGAAGGATGGAAGGAATAATAGTGGAACTGGAATGGAGAGGTTCAAAGGCCCTTTCAGCCACCGAGAGCTAAATACACTTCATTCGAAAGAACACTTCTAACTGGAGAAGAGTAAAGGAGAAGGTGGAAAGCAAGATCAACAACTTCTTATTGATGAGGTGTCCTTACATAGTTAAAATATCCAAGTCATATTGTCAAACACAATTTGATAGCGAGCAGCGTTAACAGATATTATGTCAGATGACCAAATGCTTCGTCAAGGTGGTAAGTTTTAAGCAGCATCTTAAAGGAGGAAAAATATGTAGAGAGGCAGAGGTGTATGGTGGGAATTCCAGAATTTCGGATCTTGGCAGATGAAAATAAGACCACCAGCGGTGGAGCAATTAAATTTGTGAATGCTCAGGTATCCGGAATTGAAGGAGCACAAATATCTTATAGGGCTGAAAGAGACTGCAGAGATAGGGAGAGAACAGCTCATGGGAGATTATAAAATAAACGTGGGATTTTCAATATTGTTAAGGTGCATGACCAGAAGCTATTGCGAGTGCAGAGGTGATGGATGAAAGTCTCCTTGCGAGAGTTGTATATAGGCAGCAGAGGTTTGGAAATCCTCAGCATGACTGAGGATGCAAACAGGGAGGTTGGCCAGGAATGCATTGGAGTACTCAAATCTAGAAGTGAAGATGGGGAATTAAATGCTGCACTCTCTGGATGAAAGACGAATTGTCAGTTAAAGGAAAAGAGAAAGGAGGGATTCATTACAAATTCCAAATCAAGAATATAATCTCAAACCAAATAGAAAGCAGAGTGTACAGGGAGAATTGGAAAAGAATACAAGACAGACAAAGGGAAAGCATAGAAAAGATTAGCAGCTAACAGTAAAGGGGATCAGAAATCTTGTAAAACAGATACAAGTAAAAATAAAGGAACTGTGCAGCCGATTATGGAGAAGCAAATAAATATTCCTGTCGAGGCAGAGGGCGTGACTGAGGTACAGAATGAGTAATTTGCAACTGCCTTCAAAAAAGAAGAGGCTGAAATTGATGTCCCAATCGAGGAGAGGGATGTAGATATCCTGCATAGGATAAAATGGATGGGAACGCGTTAGAATTAGAATTAGAATAAGAACATTACAGCGCAGTACAGGCCCTTCGGCCCTCGATGTTGCGCCGACCTGTGAAACCATCTGACCTACACTATTCCATTTTCATCCATATGTCTATCCAATGACCACTTAAATGCCTTTAAAGTTGGCGAGTCTACTACTGTTGCAGGCAGGGCGTTCCACGCCCCTACTACTCTCTGTGTAAAGAAACTACCTCTGACATCTGTCCTCTTTCTATCACCCCTCAACTTAAAGCTATGTCCCCTCGTGTTTGCCATCACCATCCGAGGAAAAAGACTCTCACTATACACCCTATCTAACCCTCTAATTATCTGAGATGTCTCGAAAAGTCACCTCTCCTCCTCCTACTCTCTAACGAAAACAACTTCAAGTCCCTCAGCCTTTCCTCGTAAGACCTTCCCTCCATACCAGGCAACATCCTAGTAACACTCCTCTGCACCCTTTCCATAGCTTCCACATCCTTCCTATAATGCGGTGACCAGAACTGCACGCAATACTCCAGGTGCGGTCTCACCAGAGTTTTGTACAGCTGCAGCATGACCTCGTGGCTCCGAAACTCGATCCCCCTACTAATAAAAGCTAACACACCATATGCCTTCTCAACAGCCCTATTAACCTGGGTAGCAACCTTCAGGGATTTATGCACCTGGACACCAAGATCTCTCTGTTCATCTACACTACCAAGAATCTTCCCATTAGCCCAGTACTCTGCATTCCTGTTACACCTTCCAAAGTGAATCACCTCGCACTTTTCCGCATTAAACTCCATTTGCCATCTCTCAGCCCAGCTCTGCAGCCTATCTATGTCCCTCTGTACCCTCCAACATCCTTCGGTACTATCCACAACTCCACCGACCTTAGTGTCATCCGCAAATTTACTAACCCACCCTTCTACACCCTCTTCCAGGTCATTTATAAAAATGACAAACAGCAGTGGCCCCAAAACAGATCCTTGCGGTACACCACTAGTAACTAAACTCCAGGATGAACATTTGCCATCAACCACCACCCTCTGTCTTCTTTCAGCGTTGCTAAACGCTGAAATGACTAAATGTCGACAACACCCCTGGTCCAGATGGGAAGCATTCTGGGAGATAAAGAAAGCTGGGTAGAGATAAGATCAGCCCTGACCACAATGTTTCAATTCTCCTTGTATTTCGCACTGGGGCCAAAGGAATGGAATTTGGCAAACGTTAGATTCCTTTTCAAAACGAGAGGAGAGGGTAAACTATGTGACCACACGCTAATCTGTCTAACCACAGTGAAAGTTGAGAGATCTACTACAGGCCTTCATCAAGGACAACATTAATTCTCACTTGCAGAAGCATGGGGTAAGATGAGAAAACCATCTCGGATTTATAAAAGGCTAATCGCGTGTAACTTAGCTGATTGAGCTATTTAATCAAGTAGGCCTTGTGTATTTGGGCATCCAATGTTGTCGAAGTACCTCATAACAGACTTATTCAGAAAATGGGAATGCATATTAATAAAGGGACGATGGCAGCTCGAGTAGTCGATTGGGTAAGAGATAGGAGGTAGAGAACAGTGGTGAATGGATGCTCTTCTGACAGGCGAGAGTGGCTGTTGCCCGGGGGTTGATTTTAAGACTACTGTTTTTTTCCTTCGACATGCAAATTACATAGACTTGGGTTTAGAATGTATAATTTTTACATTTGTGGATGGTGAAAAACATGGCTCTGCATTAAATCGTGAATATTATAATAGCAGACTTCAGGGTAGAAAGTCTGCTGAAATGGGCAGATCAACGGTAGATGCAACTTCTTGTGGTCAAGTCAGAAGTGATGTTCATTGTGAAAACATCATGTCAATATAACATAAATAGTACCATTTTCAGGAGATGCAAGAACAGAGGGACAGGGGGATGCATGTTCATAAATCTTTAAGGATTGCAGGGCAAGTAGAGAAGCTGATTGAGAAAGTGTACGAGATATTTGCTTTGAAAATGGGGTTATTGAATTCAAACATAACGGGCATCAAGCTACTACTTTATAGATCAATTGTTATGACTCAGCTGGCGTCCTGTGTGCAATTCCGGGCATGAATACCTTAGAAGAACTTCAAGGCCCTGCAAAACGTACAAATGAGGATTATCAAGAAGGCACCACGGGTGAGGGAATTCATTTAAATGGAGAGAATTCAGGAGCTTGGATTTTTCTTATTGGAGCAGGGAAAGTTCAGTGGGATAGAAACATCGAAAATAGGAGCAGGAGTAGTCCAATTGGCCCTTCGAACCTGCTCCGCTATTCATTATGATCATGGATGATCATCCAACTCAGTAACCTGTTCCCGCTTTCGCCCCATACCCTTTGAAACCGTTAGACCCAAGAGCTGTATCTCACTCCGTCTTGAAAATCATACAATGTTTTGGCATCAACTGCATTCAGTGGTAACGAATTCCACAGGCTCACCATTCTCTGGGTGAAGAAATTTCTCCTTAACTCTGCCCTGAAAGGCTTACCTGTATCCTTAGACTGTGACCCCTGGTTCTGGACTCCCCCAACATCGGGAACATCCTTCCTGCATCTACCCTGTCAAGTCCTGTTAGAATTTTGTAGGCTTCCATGAGATCTCTCCTCACTCTTCTGAACTCCAGCAAATATAATCCTAACCGACTCAATCTCTCCTCATACGTCAGTCCCGCCATCCCAGATCTAACAGTATTCAAAATAATGAGGGGTTATGGTGGAGTAAGAATGCGGAAATTATTTCCTCTCATGAATACGTTTGTCATCAGAGATCATGGCCATGATGTTACTGGCCACCAGAGGCGTGATTGGATGCCGGGAGGGGTGGGGAGGGGGCACGGAGAAAAGCGGTGTGTGACAAGGGATTTGGCAGGATGGGGATCCCAGCGCCTCCCCATCGTCCAGTGATCCCGGAGGCAGGATAGGCCGACAACAGCCTTCTCGCCCAATGGCAGATTGATGATCTTCAGTGGCCAATTAAGGGGCAATTATGGGATCATTCCACCGCCGCTGGGATCTTACCAGCAGCGATGTCCTCCACCATATGGAGAGGACACCTTGTAAAACGAAGCATTCTCCCTGTGGCCTTGTGGGTGGGATGGGGCGTTGCCTCCTTCATGGCCAATTTGTGACGCACAGAGCACCCTCACCAGGAACCAGTTCATTCCCCGGGACCTCCCTCCACCTGCACCACAAGAAAACCGCCCAGGCCCTCTCACCGGGACCTTGCGTATTGGGTCTGGTGACACCGCCTCACCTACCTCTTCTCTGCGGTTCCAGAGATGGGCCTGGGTCCGAGACATTCTGTAGAACCAGCAGAATAACTAGAAAGTTAGTGAAGAGACATTTCTTCACACTGAGGCTTGTTTAGATCTGGAAAGCACGACCCGAAAGAGTGATGAAATCAGATTCCAGAGGAATTTATAACGACAATTAAACAAGTGCTTGCAGTGGAATAATTTGCAGGGTTACGAGAAAAAGCTACATATATGACAATAAATTAGACAGCTCTTTCAAAGGGACGACTCTGACTAAAGTAGCCGAATGGCCTTTCCTGTGCATCTATGAATCTATGATCTGGACGCCAGATCAGTGATTCATTTACTTTTCACACTGTCACACGTCATTATCCTCGCAGGATAGGCTGGTAGTTGGAACCAAGGTTCATTTTATCCATTAATGGTCACATTTCGTCTCATTGGTGTATTTTACCAGCTTGTAATTCACGGTTCACACAAGTCAAAATCTATTGGTTATTTGGAAGGAAACATTGGTTTCTGCAGAAACTTCTGTCAAAGAATTAATTTCCACAACAGCCAAAGTTTCAGAAGCTGCTGTAAGGAGCTCTTAGTGTCTGAGAACAGCGTTCGGGTAATGTTCTGTTCTCATCGCTGTACCCAGCGCCAGAACCATGATGCAAACCTTCCTGACACTGTCTCTACTGCAGCTTTTGAACTGTAAGTTAAAGATTATTGAATGCATTATGTTATTTACTGATACACTGATTATTATTACAAGATGTATATTATTAATCTAATTATCATCTTGAATACAGAACAAATTCAGGAGATGTAGAAAGTAAATAATGCTTTATACATTTTAATTTTCTTGTGTAGAGTTTAATGAAATATCGGCACTTGTTTATTGCCTTCCACCAGCAGCTCGCACAGAGCAGACAGGCGTTGAAAATCACATGGGTCGATTTAAGCAGGGTCTGTTAGAAAAAGAGCCACTTCACTGTTGGAATAGAATATGTCAGTGTCTGAGATCAATTTACGGAAAACGGATCTATTTTATTTACAGTTGTCATTCATTGGGATGGTATGAAATGGATACTGTTTTATATAATTTGTAGTAGTTTCATTTGCTACAAACTTTGGATTGAATGTTTCAATATTAAGTCCTTTCAACTACAAATAGGAATAAACCTCCATTTATATAAAAATGCCTTGCGCTTCTATAGCGCATTTTACGACGTCAGGACATCCCAAAGGGCTTTGCTGTCAATTCGATATTGTTTTGTAGTGTTGTCCATACTGTAATATAGAAAACGTGTTTGCTAATTTACACACAGCAAGCGCCGACAAACAGCAATGTGATAATGACCAGAATACTTTGTGTGTGTGTGACATGTTGATTGAGGGATCAACATTCGCCAGAGCACTGGGGATAATTCCTCCAAATAGTGTACCTGAAAGGGCCGACGGAGCTTAGCTTTAACTTCTCCTCCGATGGAAAGCATGTATGCAGTGCAGCACACCCTCAGTACTGCATTGGACTGGCAGCCGAGATTCTGTGCTCAAGTCTCTGGAATTCGACTTGAACCCACCCTCTCCTGACTCAGAGGCGAGAGTGCTAGCAATTGAGCTATTGCTAACAGTAATATTGTTTTGGTTACAGCAAACACGTTTGGAATATTCCACATCTAATTAACAGGTATTTTAAATTCCCAGTTGAATTTGTATCGAACACAAAGACTACAGGAGTTTGTTTTATATTTCCCCCTGTGTTTCTGAGACTGACACTGCCAGCTGGAATTGAAATTCTAATCTGTGTATTTAAAGCGAGCCAAATAGAAGTAGAGCGCCGTCTTTGTTTGAATAGAGTGTATCAGAGTCTGGGTGCAAGTTATCTCACTGAGTGTGGAACACCAGTCAAAACTACATCTACTGCCGACATGAACCGCCACACACATTTCTGTCACAGATGTTTCTCAACACAAGTGTTGTCTGCTCTCCTAGTGATACAGTTCATCAAACTAAATATTTTACAATAATTTGTTCAATGTTGAGGTGTTACCTTCAATCTATAATAACTACTCAACAGGAGGTGGAACAAATATTTTTCAATTCGTTTTCATGATTAGTATAATTATCAAGAGCACTCTGCAAAAAATGATGTTACTAAAAGTTCCTAAATCGTTGGGGAATTTGCTCTGTATTATTGATCAGTTAGTGATGATCTTCAAAATTAGTTTCTTTTACATTAAATTAATTATTCTATTGCCTCCATTTTTTTGTACAGTGCCTAAAGATAGTTAAGTATTCCCAATCACATATTTTCACACAGTGTCATGTTGTGTGCAAAGAGTTCGCGATATTGTTCTTTTTGATTGTTCCAACGGCTCGATATTTGTTGTTTTATTCCATTGATGATTCCATTCTGTTTCTCACTATTTCCCGTGTGTGTTTGGTTACATTTATTAATCTCTGTCTGTTCCAAACTTTATTGGTTTACAGACAGGCCAGCTTAGTCCCAGTGTTATCAGATACTTTATGTGTTTAACGAATTGTATTTCCGTGAATATTAACTAATTGGATCGTAAAAGCCTGTTTTGTGGATTATTTAAAGAAAATTGTATTCAAGCCACAGAAAAGAGAAACAATGAATTGCACATGACTCCCTATATCCGTTTCTCCAATCGCTAGTTGCTCAGAATCATTTTTAAAAAGCAGGCATGCTTTATGACAAAAAACACTGAGATTCATTGCTATCATATGAAGCGAATATTGAAATAGTTTATCTGATTTGTAGAATTCACGTTGAATACGTATCTTGGGCTGTTGGTTTGATTTTACATTCCATCAATATTAAATTAGAATTAGAATTAGAACACTACAGCGCAGTACAGGCCCTTCGGCCCTCGATGTTGCGCCGACCTGTGAAACCATCTGACCTACACTATTCCATTTTCATCCATATGTCTATCCAATGACCACTTAAATGCCCTGAAAGTTGGCGAGTCTACTACTGTTGCAGGCAGGGCGTTCCACGCCCCTACTACTCTCTGAGTGAAGAAGCTACCTCTCACATCTGTCCTATATCTATTACCCCTCAACTTAAAGCTATGTCCCCTCGTGTTTGCCATCACCATCCGAGGAAAAAGACTCTCACTATACACCCTATCCAACCCTCTGATTATCTTATATGTCTCTATTAAGTCACCTCTCCTCCTCCTTCTCTCCAACGAAAACAACCTCAAGTCCCTCAGCCTTTCCTCGTAAGACCTTCCCTCCATACCAGGCAACATCTTAGTAAATCTCCTCTGCACCCTTTCCATAGCTTCCACATCCTTCCTATAATGCGGTGACCAGAACTGCATGCAATACTCCAGGTGCGGTCTCACCAGAGTTTTGTACAGCTGCAGCATGACCTCGTGGCTCCGAAACTCGATCCCCCTGCTAATAAAAGCTAACACACTATATGCCTTCTTAACAGCCCTATTAACCTGGGTAGCAACCTTCAGGGAATAATTATCCATTGTTTTTATAATATCTTGCATCTGATTAACACGTCTTCTAAATTGCCAGGTGGGACATGTGAAAAACGTTGATTTAAATGCAAAATTGAAAACAAATACTGTGGCAATTTGTTTTCTTTGGTCCTCTGCAGCTCTTGTACCAACACAACTGACTGAAGTTGAAATTCTAAGCAGATTATTTAAACACAGCAATCCAGCAGTAGAAAGTGATCACAGTGAGAATAGAAGGTCTTGGGGTTTGGGTTCGATGGTAATGCAGGGATTATAGAACAGCAGTCAAAGCTAAATCTATTGCTGACTGAAGCCACACGGTCATTTCTGTCCCAGTTATTTCACAGTAGAAGTGCTGTCTGACCCTGTGTGATATACTGAGTGGAACTGAAATGATTTAAATAGTTTGTTCCACGTTCGAGTGTTGTACATGATCTATAAATATTGTATAATGTATTAACTGGAGGCAGAACCAATATTATTTCAATTAGCATTAGTTATTACTGTCATTGTGAAGTGCCGTTCCCAAAGATAATGTTAATGAATATTCCAAAATCTCCGGACGATTTTCCATTTGTTATTGTTTACTTAATGATGACCTTGAACTTTAGAACTTTGAATTATAAATTCTCAACTTATTTCACATATTCATATGGACAGCGTCAAGTAATTATTAATGTGACAAAGTCTCCTTCCACATGCTCCTTTTATGTAAAGCATCGTGAAGTGTTTAATGAGATATCATGAATAGTCTCCTTCCACCAGCTCGATATTTTTGCGCAGTTTTTCGGTGGATGATTCGATTCAGTTTCTCACTGTTTCCAGTGCGGGTTTGGTGACATTTGTTTATGTCTATCGACAGCAAATGCTGGTTCACGACAAGGAAACGCTCCCTTAATGTTCTTACAGACTTCCATGATTAATTTTCTTTTGGTTTTGTAAAAGGGATTGCATTCTGAAATTCTGATTCTGAGGGTAATTTAAGAATATTTTCTGTAAGCCATAGAACAGAGAGAAAGTATGAAATCTATCTGACTCCCTGAATCTTTTTTTTAGCTATTGGCCCCAGATCAATATCAATTTCTAGGGAATGTGCATATTTATTTTGATTTGTCATTTATTGAAGTCGTAAAAGTGAATATTGAAACAGTTTCCTTAATTTATAAGTTTGTCATTGAATACTTTCTGTCCTGTTTGATTTTAAGTTCATCAAATTCAAATAAGGAACTGTTATCCATTTTTGTCGCCAACAGCAAAAACGAATCTAATATTTGTCATCTGATTAATATTTAATTGCATTTCCAGAGATAATTTGAGTTAAATTTTGCTTTATTACCAAAATCGAACAGAAATGCGGCAAGAGTCGGTTTTATATTGTTTCCTGTGGATCTCGGATGGACGCAGCAGACTGGAGTTAAAATTCTAATCAGACGTTTAAAACGGAGACTCCTGGAAGTAGAAAGTAGTCAGTGTTACAATCGAGTGTATGGGAGTCAGAATTGCAGAATACCGGGATCTGCATCCAGTCGACCCATCCCACATTGAGATTTCTGTCCCCGGAATTTCTCTGTGAAGTGCCATCAGCTGGAGAGAATTAGATTAAATAGTTTGTGCAGCATTTGGAATATTCAGAAAGGACAATAAATATTGTATAATAAATTAGCTGGAGGTGGAATCCATATTGCTTCATTTGTACTGATTATTAATAGAGTTATCAATTACACCCTCCAAAAATTATGCTACTGGTTTCGGGGGATTTGGCGTATGAACAATCTTATTTCGTCACCGACAATCTTCAAAACTATGTCTTTTGACATTAAATCATGATTTCGATTTCATACATTTATATGCACGGTGTTGTGTAATAATTAGTGTTTCTCAGTCTCTTTCTACATGATTCATACATTTGATGTAGTATTTAATATCCAGACGTATTTCTGAATCTCTTTCCACATGTCCCATACTTTGTATATGGTGCGATGCTGTGTTTAATGAAAGATCCGGAGTTGTTTCCCAATCTCTGGGAAAAGATGGGAAACTTGAGCTGGGGCAGGAGATCATCCATGATCTTATTGAACGGCGGAGTAGTCCGGGTAGGCAGCATGGCCTAATCCTACTCCTATTGAATACTTTAATGTCCTTCTACATGTGCCATACTCTTGTCACCTTGTGGAACATATCCTGAATTTGTTTAAATTCAACAGACAGTGCCCAGAGCAATTTGTCTCGGTCCTGCAAATGTTCGATGCGTCTTTGGTTATTTCGAACCGTGGTAACGTTTCTTAAGACACTAGTTGATGTGTTATGGAGATAGATGGCTAAACGTTACTGATAATAGTATTGACACACAGAATCCGGATTGTTTGATATGAGTTCCTTCTGTCCGGTGCTTTACTTGTGAGTGTAAGCTACAATAACTGTAATTCTATCACTGAATTTGCTTCTGAAATCCACAAAAGCTCATTTAATTGTGGAAGTAGTTCAAATAGTTTGATATAATATAATTATTTTGATTCTTGACCCATCTAATAATCTGCCGTTCGAAGCATGTACTCATAAACTCTCTGCATTGACTGTATTTTGTATCCCCTAAACCACCGCTGTCCCTGGTTTTGTAACTCATTCAAGAGTTTAAATTCTGGGCTTTGAATATCCCACGTTTGTCCCGTTTCAGTTCACCTCCTTTGAGTTTATTGTTATTTATTATTAATATTTCTATATTACTGCTTGTAGTAATATGGTACAATAGTAAGTTAACTTATGTATAAAATGTTAAAATAACATCAGGAAGGGAACGGTGCGAACACTGAAATCTAAGGCGTTGGGATCCAGGAGTCAGTGACAGCGGGACTGTCCATACCAGGATAACAGCAGCAGAGTTTTAGATCAGCTGAAGTTTACCGAGGGTAAGAGGCCGACCAGAAGAGTGTTGGAACAGTGGGTATTTTCTCTGCATATATCGGAGATTTGAAAAACGTACACAGAAATGCATTCAAACTTTTTCAAGAACAATAATGAGAGCAGTTAGAAACTGCGAGGAGGGATCTGAGAGCAAAATGGAGGAATCAGCAGAAATGAGGAGTAGTGCAGATAAATGGAAAAATAGTAATGATTGAGAAAGGGAATTGACTGAACATTTCTCTGAGACATTAAGAGATAAACTTGCCGAATAGACAAGTATGGGAATCTCGGTTATAATTATTTAGATTCATTTTCGGGATATGAGCTCGCTGACCAGGCAGTATTTACTGAATAACCCCAGTTAGCCAGACAGGATGGCGGGTTGTTTTCTTGAACCACTGTCATCATGTTGGCGATGTTGTCCTCCACCCATGTATTGTCTATCCCTAGTTTATCTAAGAGGGTGTTCGTGGGCTTTCTCCTTGAACCACTGGATTATCTGGAGAAATAAATCCCACGTGACATGGATGGTTCCAGGCTGAAATGATAAATGCATGAAGAGTAGGGGAAATGACTGAGTGGATTGAAGAAGATTCACGGACTCTACAGGAACACTGACACTGGAACCGTTTTTCAGTAAATACTGAAAGATTATTCCACCGCCCCCCCGCGTCTGTCATTGGGTCACTGGAAAAGGGGAATTTGTGGGAACTGACTGTTATCAGGGAAAGTTAGTAGGAATGCTAAGGCTCCAGGACTGGGAGGAAGTCACACACTCTTTACATTCCAGAATTAGGATCATTAAGAGACCAGTGAGATATAGTTGGGAAACAGTAACACGTTCAAAATTACTCGGGAAGCACAGCTGAGGACAGGAATCGGTGTCCCGTTGTCTATAATATATCACCAGAGTAGACAGAGAGACAATAATACATGGGAGATATAATTTCACCAGGGAGTTGGGGAACAGGTCAACACACCGCCTGTAGTATATAATTTTAGTTTAGTTTAGAGATACAGCACTGAAACAGGCCCTTCGGCCCACCGAGTCTGTGCCGACCATCAACCACCCATTTATACTAATCCGACACTAATCCCATATTCCTACCACATCCTCACCTATCCCTACATTCCCCTACCACCTACTTATACTAGGGGCAATTTATAATGCTCAATTTACCTACCAACCTGCAAGTCTTTTGGCAGGAAACCGGAGCACCCGGAGAAAACTCACACAGACACAGGGAGAACTTGCAAGCGCCACACAGGCAGTACCCAGAATTGAACCCGGGTTGCTGTCGCTGTGAGGCTGCGGTGCAAACCACTGCAACACTGTGCCACCCCATGTTGCGAATAGAAAAACACCTGGAGATCTGTGAGGCACATTGTGATCAGGGGGATTGGGATCAGTTCAACACACCGTCTGTCGTAAATAATGTTAAGAATAGAAAAACACCTGGAGATCTGTGAGACACATTGTGATCAGGGGGATTGGGTTCAGGTCAACCGAGTGACTGAATTTTTGAAAAGCAGAAACGCTTAACCAGTAAACGGGAGGACCATTGATGGAACATCATTAATGGGTAAAAGAACAGGGCACGTCGGCGATGGCAGGTTACAAGAGAATCAGAACTACAACAGCTTATTAAGAAACAGTCAGCCCGGTGTTATGAGGCTGACAGACCGTTAATCTTGTTTTGTTTCGATTGAGGAAGCTATATAATTTATTGAAAGACAGAATAGCCCAATTACACGTTTACAGAAACTATGAAAGTTACAGGTGGAAGAATTTGCAGTAAATTGAAAGGCATTGAAATCTACCGCAGGATCGGAAAATCTTTAATTTGTGTTGCCATCCCTTCTCGAACTTTAGATCGGAAAGCTGAATTCACTGACAGTGCCATCATTGTGGGTTTAAAAGGGTATCCATCAACACCCTCTTCTCAGGGTATCTACATACGGGTCATCAATGATCAGAGCACCATCTTCACAAATTTACAGGGCGATTGGGAATGGGAGTGGGACTAATTAGACAGCTCTTATGAAGAGACAGCATAGGCACCATGGTCCGAATGGCGTCCCTCTGTGCTGTTTCGTTGTAAGATTCTGTAAGGGAGAGGACCATCACCATCGCCTTCTCAGAGTACCTTCAGATTGGTAATACAAGCAGCCCACCCACCGTCAGCACAAGGAGAGAGTGTATCCGGGTGTCAGTGTGTGTATATGTGAAAACAATTCTGGATATATTTTATCCCATTACCAATATTAATGTGTTGCAGAAACTGTATTTTCTGTTTTAAGGAATGAAATCACAGATCCCGATATAATTTCTTCTGCAAGGCACGGGAATAAGGACCCTGCAGTTAGTTGTACTTGTGTTTTTTTCTTTCTGACAGTTTCATTCATTTCTTGCCCTAGTGAACTCTAATTGTTAACTTCTCATTTCAGGCAGACCTGGGAACAGTAAGGCTGACCCGTCAGGTAATCGCCCTTTATTTTCACACTATCTGCTATCTCTCTGCTCTAATCCATCCCATTAAATATGAAAGTTGGGCGAAAATCTCAGCATTTTCTTTGATCACGGATTAACGCAGTGCCCAGTTGAGAGTCAGAAAGTGAGGGTGTCCCTCATACTTTGACTAAAGATCTTTAATTTTAGCTGAGAGATGACTGCTGCCTTCATGCGGAGGGACAATAACTGAGGGTCTCTGAAGAGCAAAGTGTGAAGGATCAGCACCACTGACACTGCTGCCGGTCGAAAGGTCCAGCTAACCAATCTGCGCTGACATCAAGATCACATCACCATCCAGCCCTGTCTTCATTGGCTGTACTGGGTGTGGGTGCAATTTCCTCTGCACTTTCCTGGTGCTGGGGTCTCACTGTTTTCGTCCAATGAGTCCTGAGCACGTAAACATGTGATCATTACAGCCACGCCCATCTCCCCACTTCTGCAGGTGAGAACTATTCTGAGCCTGTCCCCACCCAGTTCTCATTGGAGCCGCTGTGTTGGTGGGAATATCCGGCTGTCTCCTGTTTCCCTGCTCGTTTGCACCGTGTATTAGTATTTCCCTTTCCTTTTTTCGTGTGTAATATATACTCCGATTGTTATTAGTGTTCTGAGTGCAGACTGATATTCCTGTCAATTCATACCTGGAGAATGGGGAGGGTCCGGGAGCTGGGAACCTGTGGGTTTATCACACTCTAACCGCTTGATGATATTTCTGATATTTGACAGAGACTGTGAAGCTGAGACTGGTGAATGGAGGCAGTCGGTGCGCTGGGAGAGTTGAGATTCACTACAGGGGACAGTGGGGGACTGTGCATGACAACGTCTGGGACCTGCAGGACGCCACTGTTGTGTGTCGGGAGCTGGGCTGCGGGACCGCGGTCTCTGCACCGGGCCGGGCTCACTTTGGGGAAGGGTCCGGACCCATTGTGAGGTATAATGTAAAGTGCGGCGGGACCGAGGCCGCTCTGCGGGACTGTGAATCATATCAATGGGGTCACTATTCCTTGTCACACTCCAATGATGCCGGCGTCATCTGCTCAGGTAAAAATCTTTCACAGTCTCTCATCTCCCGCCGCGGCTGATAGATTCTGTGAAGAAGTGAAAGTAAAACAATCCGGGACGGTCAGCACCCGGAAGGTCAGATGTTAATAATTCCAGTAATCTCCGGTTAGAATTATTGTTAATATTAGGATCACTGTTTAAAATTATATCATTAGCATTATATTTAATAAGCATTCTCCACCGGGAGCAGAAAATACCTGATACTCAGCACATTTACAATGCAGACAGATCAGTTTCTATTGAGATTTTCCCTAGATCCGCAGTGAATCATCTGAACGGCTGGAAATGTCACAATCTCAATCCAACTCTCCATTCATCAACCCAGCAGCCGCTGCCGGGCATGTACTGTCAGCCCGGCTGTCCACCTACAATGATCGCTTGGCCTCAGATCTGATATATCACACAGATTGTGAAGCTTAGACTGGGGAGAAGGGAAGGGAGGGAGGGAGGGATGTTCCTCAGCCTCGGGGAGCTGAAGTAATGGGTCCGCAGTTATCGTGGGAATCACAAAGATAACTGCTCTGTATGATCCCACCGCTGCTTGCGCATTGCCATTTACATTTTGGCAAATATTGAGAAAGTGAAATGCACAGAATATTAAACAAAAGAGATAACATAGTTCAGGAAGCAGTTGCAACGATTAAACTCAGCACCATTGAACTATTGGAAGAAAAGCGCCGAGTTTTCCTGAAATCCAGTTGCTGTCAGGAGGATAGTGATAGACTTCAAGAAGACAAAGAAAGGCTGATGAAATGGACGGACAGGTGGCAGATGAAATTTAATTCAGAGAAGTGGGAACTGGTACATTCTGGTTGGAACAAGGAGGAGAGGCCATATCACAGAATCACTGAACTGTTGCAGTGCAGAAGGGGGTTATTCGGCCCATCATGTCTGCATGGGCTCTCTGAAAGAGAAATTCACTCAGTTCCATTCCACTGCCTTCTCTCCATAACTCAGCATATTCTTCCTTTTCATATAAATGTCTAATTCCCTTTTGAATGCTTCAATTGAACCTGCCTCACCACGTTCTCAGCCAAACATTCCAGATCTTAAATACTTGCTGCATGAAAAAAGATTTTCCTCATGTCACTTTCGCCTTTTTTACCAAATGCATTAAATCTGTACCCTCGCCTTCTCGGTCCTTTCACCAGTGGAAACAATTTCTCTCTATCTACTCTGTCCAGGACCCTCAGTGTTTTGAATATCTCTATCAAATCACCTCTCAGCCTTCTCTTCTCCAAGGAAAACAGTCCTAACTTCTCCAATCTATCATCATAACTGAAATTCCTCATCCCTGGAACCATTCTCATGAAACGTCTCTGTATTCTCTCCAATGCCCTCACATCTTTCCTCAAGGGCGGCGCCCAGAACTGGATGCAATACTCCAGCTGAGGACGAACTAGTGTCTCATACAAGTTCAACATAACTTCCTTGCTCTTGCACTCTATGCACCTATTAATAAAGCCCAGGGCCGTGTATGCATTATTTAACGCTGTCTCAACCTAGCCTGCCACCGGCAATGGCTTATGCACTATTAAACCAAGGTCCCTCTGCTCCTGTAACCCCTTTAGAATTGAACCCTTCATTTTATATTTTATCTTCATGTCAGTCCGACCAAAATGAATCACTTCACATTTCTCTGCATTGAACTTCATCCGCCAACTGCCTGCCCATTCCACCAAATTGTCAATGTCCTTTTGAAGATCTGTACTATCCTCCTCACAGGTCACGATGCTTCCAAGTTTTGTATCATCTGCAAACTTTGAAATTGTGCCCTGTACACCAAGGTTTAGTTCATTTATATATATAGACAGGGACCTGAAGATTGAAGGATACATGGCATTTGGGAAGGGCAGGAAGCTAGGAATAGGTGGAGGGGTAGCTCTGTTAATTAATTATGGTATTAGCGCAATGGTGAGGGATGATCTAAGTTCAGGAGACCAGGATGTAGAAGCTGTTCGGGTAGAGATGAAAAATCATTAAGGCAAGAATTTGCTTGTCAGAAGTGGTGTACAGACCACCTGACATTAACCACACTGTGTGGCGGGTGATAAATGAATAAATGAATGGCAGCCTGTCAGAACGGTACAGTGATAATTAGGGCCGGATTTTCGCCTACATTTAGACTGGAAAAGTCAGATGGGCAGAGATAGCCTAGATGAGGACTGCAAAGAATATTTTCTGGATAATTTCTTGGAACAATACCTTGTGGAGCCAACCAGAGAGTAGGATAAACTAGACCTGGTATTGTGCAATGAGGTAGGAATAATTAATGACCTCACAGTTATGGTGCCCCTAGGTAACAGCGATCATGATATGATTGAATTTTACATTCAGCTTGAGGGAGAGTAGAGTGGGTCCAAGACTAATATTTTAAACTTAAATAAGGGCAATTATGAGGACATGAATGCAGAGCTAGCTAAAGTGAATTGGCAAATCAGGTTATGGGATAGGTCAATAGAGCTTCAGTGGCAGACATTTAAGGGAATATTTCAGAATACACAATTTCTCATATTTCAACGAGAAAGAAACATTCCAAGAGTGGGTCCCACCATCCGTGGTTAAGTAAAACAGCCAAAGGTCGTATCAAACTTAAAGAAAAAGCTTGTAATTGCACAAAGATGGGAGGCAGGTCAAAAGATTGGACAGAATATTTTTAAAACACAAAGGATGACAAAAACATTGATAAGTCAGGTAGCATTAGAGGACGAGAGAAGGCTAGATAGATATATAAGGACAGAGAGTAAGAGTTTATATATATATATATATATATATATATACATTAAAAAAAAAGAAAAGAGGTAATAAAGCGAGCGTTGAACTCATAAAATGTGAGTCTGTGGAGTTAATAATGGAAAATAAGGAGATGACAGATGAATTGAACAGATATTTGGCATCAGTCTTCACTATTGAGTATAAAAGTAACATCCCAGTTTTAGCTGTAAGTCGGGAAATGGAAGGGACGGAGGAACTCAAGAAAATTGCAAACACCAGGGAAAAGTTACTGAGCAAATTGTTGGAGCTGCAGGCTGACAAGTCCCCGGGACCTGATGGACTTCATCCTAGGGTGTTAAAAGAAGTGGCAAGTGAGGTAGTTGATGCGTTAATTTTAATTTTCCAACATTCCCTAGATTCGGGGAAGGTTCATTTAGATTGGAAAATAGCGAATGCAACTCCTTTAGTCAGAAAGGGAGGGAAATAGCAAGCAAGAAAATATAGGCCAATTAGTTTAACACCTGCCTTAGGGAAAATGTTACAAGCTATTATTAAAGATGTTATGGCAGGGCATTTGGAAACATACAAGGTAATCAGGCATTGTCAACATGGATTTGTGAAAGGCAGATCATGTGTAACCAATTGATTGGAGTTCTTTGAGGGAGTTACATGTGCTGTTGGTAAAGGGGAATTGGTCGATGTATTGTACTTAGATTTCCAGAAGGCATTTGAGAAGGTGCCACATCAAAGGCTATTGCAGAAAATAAAAGTTCATGGTGTAGGGGGTAACGTATTAACATGGATGGAAGATTGGTTAGTTCACAGGAAACAGAGAGTTGGCATAAATGGGTCATTTTTTGGTTGACAAGAAGTAACGAGTGGTGTTCCATAGGGATCTGTGCTGGGGCCTCAACGTTTCACAATTTATAGAAATGACTTACGACGGTATGCTTGCTAAATTTGCTAATGACACAAAGTTAGGTAAGAATGTAACATGTGAAGAGGACATAAGGAGTCTGCAAACAGATATAATTAGGTTAATTGAGTGGGCAAAGACCTGGCAAATGGAGTATAATGTGTGAAAGTGTGAAATTGCCCACTTTGGCAGCAAGAATAGAAGGGAAGCATATTATCTAAATGCTGAGAGACTGCAGAGCTCTGAGATACAGAGGGATATGGGTGTCCTAGTGCATGAAACGCGAAACGTTCGTATGCAGGTACAGCACGTAATTAAGAAAGCTAAGAGAACGTTATAATTTATCACGAGTGGAATTGAATACAAATGTAGGGAGGCTATGCTTCAGCGACACAGGGTATTGGTGAGACCACATCTGGAATATTGTGTACAGTACTAGTCTCCTTATTTAAGGAATGATGTAAATGCGTTGGAGGCAGTACAGAGAAGGTTTACTAGTCTAATATCTGGAATGGGTGACCTGTTATACGAGGAAAGATTTGACAGGCTCGGCTTGCATCCTTTGGAATTTAGGAGAGTAAGAGGCGGCATGATGGAAACATATAAAATCCTGAGGGGACTTGACAGGGTTGTTGTGGAAAAGATGTTTCCCCTTGTGTGAGAATCTCGAACTCGGGGTCACTGTTTAAAAATAAGGGGTCGCCCATTTAAGACAGAGATGAGGAGAATTTCTTTGTTTCAGTGGGTCGTGACTCTTTGGAATTCTCTTCCTCAAAAGGCAGTGGAAGCAGAGTCTTTGATTTTTTTTAAGGCAGAGGTAAGTAGATTCTTGATAACCAAGAGGGTGGAAGGTTATCGGGAGTAGGTGGAAATGTGGAGTAATAAGTTCAACCATGAACTTATTGAATGGTGGATCAGGCTCGAGGGGTTGAGTGGCCTACTCCTGGTCCTGATTTGTATGTTCACGCATATCTTCATATATAACAGGGTATATCTAATACATCCTCTTTATTAATTTTAAACCCCTATAGTATCTGAATTACCTACTTTTTCACTATTGCCTGTGGTATATCTTCTTTCTTGGCAAAGAAAGACGCCATGAATTCAGTTAATACCTCAACTATGCCCACTACCTCCATATGTAAATCCACTTTCTGATCCCTAATCGGCCCCACTCCTCCTTTTACCACCCTTTTACTATTTCTCTGTCTAGAGAAAACTTTGGGATTTATTTTAATGCCAGCTGCCATTCTCTTTTCAAGGGTACAATTATAAAGTGGCAGCAGCCAAGAATGACCTGGGAGTATTTCTGATCAAATCGTTCAAGGCAGCATGGCAGGATGAGAAAGTGGTTAATAAGTCAAAGGGATGCCTTTTTAAATAGAGGCATCGAGCACAAAAGTTATTTAGTTATTATGAACATTTGTGAAACACTGGGTTCACCTCAACTGGCGTATTGTGTACAATTCTGGACATGACACATCAGAAGAATGTGAATGCATTAGAATGGGTGTAGAAAGGATTTACAAGGAAGGTTCAAGGGATCAAAGACTTCAGTTCCATTGATAGGTTGGAGAAGTTGTGGTTGCACTCCATAGAACAGAGAAGGCTGCGAGGAAATTTGATAGAGGTGTTCAAAATAATGAGGGGTCTAGACAGAGTAGTTAGAGGAAGTGATCCTCTTGGCAGAAAGGTCAATAACCAGAGGCCATTGTTATAAGGTGGATGGCAAAAGAACCAACTGTGACATGAGGAAAAACGTATTTACATAGTGAGTGGTTAGGATCTGGAATGTTCTGCCTGCGAGTCTGATGGAGACAGATTCCATTGTGTCTTTCAAAATGGAAGTGTTCAAGCACCCGAAGAGAAAAACTTTGCATGGCTATGGAGAAAGGGCAGAAGCATAGGACTAGTGAGGTGCTCTTACTGATAACCAGCATGGACAAAACGGGCTGAATGGCCTCCTTCTGTGTTGTAAACATTCTATGATTATATGCTGACTGCTGCATCTTGCTGGTCACAAACTGTATGTCCAGTTTGTAAACTTAAAACTGCGAATGTGGTTTCAAGGTAATTAGTTGCATACGAAGGGCTTTGAAGGGTGATCATGACAGACTGTAGCAAACTGGCTACAAAGCGGTCAACAAAGTGTGGGTTAAAGGCAGTTATTCGGACTGACAAAAGGTGAGAAGTATTGTGTGACAATCCATGTCAATGCGTTGGCACTGTGCAAAAGCGTTCAATTGTTTGGTCCATTCCGAAGATTACGGCACACAACATTGAGAAGCGGCTGAGCACACTGCACAAAGCAAAAGTTAAGGGCCCGGTAACAACCCAGCTGGAGTGCTGAAGATGAGTGCTCTAAAACTAGAGACAACTCTCGCCAAGCTGATCCAGTACAGTTACAGCAGTTGCAGCACTAGGATTCAACTGATATGGTGTAAAGTTGCGCAGTTACACACTGCCTAGAAAAGTAGGGAAACTCTGACTAGTTAGCACCCAATCAACCTACTCCCAATCAACACCAAATCTTTCCTTGTGCTGGGTGTGACTCCCCTTTCAACGTATCTCTCATAAACAAACCTCAATCTTTTTTTGTATTTTCTCGAGCTTTGTTAATCTGTATTGCTATTTTATTTATTTTTATATCTGTACCCCTAAGTCCCATTGCTCCTCGATGCAATTTAAGTTTTCATTGTCCAAGGAATATGGGTTCTCAGTCTTCCTACCCAAATGTGTCAGTGTACATTTATCTGCATTAAAATTCATTTACAATTTCGTTAACGTAAAGTATTTTTCTCACAATCTGCCTTTGTATTAACTATTGCTCCAAGTAGATGTCATTAGTGAATATTACAATTGTACGTCCCTTTTCTGTATCGAAATCATTTATGTTAAATATGAACAACATTACTCCTAGCACCAGTTCTTGTCACAAAATACTTCTTGCCCAGTTCTAACTGCTGATACAGTGCATGTTTTTCAGTTACAGTGACGGCGACTGGGGAAGTTATAAATAAATAAAGGAATATTTTAAACATGATAGTTCTGTTACATTATAAGCAGCAGTGATACAGGAAATCCAGTATAATCAGTTTTGAACAGAATCTGAGAAGAATGTTGCCAGATCTGTGATTAATCAGATGCGTATTGAAATATAAATATTTGTATTATTGTGATTATTAACGTATTATGCTAATTATGATATAATACGCTTATTCAGATCACAGATCTCCTAGACTAACATCCGGAGACTCCCCATGCTCAGGCAGACTGGAGATGCAGTACGTTGAAACCTGGGGAACAGTGTGTGACCTTGACTGGGATTTGAAAGACGCCAATGTGGTCTGTCGTCAGCTTCAGTGTGGAGTCGCCGTGTCTGTGCCAAGATATGCCCATTTTGGAGAGGGCACTGGGCTCGTACGGACTGATATCTTTGAATGCACTGGAAACAAATCCAGTTTATTGGACTGCCATCTTTTTCAAGGAACTCAGCAGGAGTGCAGCCACAGGAACGATGCCAGTGTGATCTGTTCCGGTGAGTACAGACTTACTGAAAAGCAGACAACTTCCTGCTTAATGTTTGGAAAACTGAGGAAAGTGGCATTCCCATGTTGCTGTCTGAAAGGTTCATATCTAGACTAGTCATTATAGTTTACTATTACTTTAAAGGTCTGGTGTAACGTGATACAAAATACCCGCAATTACTGGTAAACAAGATGGTTCGAAATCTTAACATTTATTCTGCAAGAAGCAGAATTTTCGCAAGTTTGGTTACCACTGCACCGAATGTATATTTAGAATTGAATATTGGCTGCAACAGTTGGGAGTTGACTAAATGAATATGAACTGGCCTATTTCGATACTTTAATTTGAACACCACGAATGATCCGACATTACAATAGCCTTCTGACCCTCCCTGACCACGTTATTATTCTTATCATACAACATTGAAACAGGTCCTTCGGCCCACCGAGTCTCTGCCGACCAACAACCACCCATTTATCCTAATCCTACATTACCTACCATTCTCCGAGCACCTACCCACATTGGGGGTAATTTACAATGGTCAACTTACTTTCGAACTGCAAGTCTTTCGCGGTGGGATGAAACCAGAGCACGAGGCAGAATTCCACGCATTCACAGGGAGAACGTGCAAACTCCGCACAGACAGCAACCAGAACTGAACCCAGGTCACTGGAGCTGTGATGCAAACCACTGATCCACTGTGCCCACGTGAACACTTACTGAACGGCAGGGTATAAAAGAGCGGCTGTACTCCAGCACTGCTCAGTGCAATCAGGCCAGAAGTGAAAGATTACAAAGTTATTTTATAGAATGTGTGCATTTTACCCGCTAAATATGACAGGATCGGACACATATCCACATTATCAGTACAGAGCTTTCAGTTGCACCAGCCTGTTCGATCATTCAGTTAGATCATACCTGATATGCTCTACAAGTCTCTTTACCTGGCTTTGAACCAGATTCCTTGATACTCCGAGCTTTCAAAAATCTATCAATATTAGTCTTGAACATTTAGATTAGATGTAACATCCACAGCTCTTTACTTTGGACGTTGTGAGGGAATGTTCCAGATTGCCGCTGTTGTTATAGAAAAATGTGTTTCCTAATTGTTCTTTGAGGCCCAACTATCTTCTGGTGCTTCGTCAGTTACCTTCCCACCATCAAAATGTCAGAAGTTGGGCTTTTTGCTGAGAATTGCATGGTCTTTAGTTCCATTCACAATTCCTTGGATTAAGAAACAGTTCATGCCCAATTACATCAAGAATCCGGACATTATTTAGACTTGGGCTGATAGGTAGAAAGTAACACACTCACCACCTCCGTGTCAGGTAATGACTATTTCCAACAAGAGAGACAATAACATCTCCCCTAGCTGTTATAATCAGTGAATTCACTACCACCATCAAATCCTACTGGGTGTTGTCATTGACAAGAAACTGAACTAGACCATTCATAATAATGTAGTGGCGAGTGGAGCAGGTCAGATGATCGGCATTCTGAGGCAAGTAGCTCACCTGCAGAATTCCCAAAGACTTTCCAGCAGCTGGAAGACATAGGCTGGGAATGTGAAAGGACATGACTCTTATAAATTTCAGGGAACCCAGCCACAGTTTGTGTAATCCTTCTTCATAATGAGGGGAGGCAATGGCGTGGTGCTAATGTCACTGGACTAGCAATCCAGAGTTCCAGGCTAATTCTGGAGACGCTGGTTCAATTCCCACCATCGCAGCTCGTGGAATTTAAATTCAGTTAATAAATCTGGAATTAAAAACTAGTCTCAGTAATGGCAACCATAAAACCATTGTCGATTGTTATTTTAAAAAAAATCTTGTTTAGTCATATCCTTAGGGGATGAAATCTGCCATTGTTACCTGGTCAAGCCTTCCTGTGACCAGAGACCTACAGCAATGCTGTTGACTCTTAACTGTCCTCTTACATAGCCCAGTTGTGAAAGGTAACGAGGCATGAACAATGAATGCTGGCCTTGCCTGCGACACCCACATCAAATGAATGAATAAAAAACAGAAACATTTGAAGCCAAAGAATCATTCTAGCATATTTTATGCTGCACACTCTCCTTGGTCAACATATCCTTCCCAACGCATATTGCCCAGAGCTTAACATTGCACAAGATGGGGCCTGACCAGTTTTTTTAGCTGTAGCATCATTTCTACCCCCTTGTATTCCATTCCACTAGATATAAAGCACAGCATTCCATTGGCTGTTTTGCTTTCCGTTCCTGTACTTGCCCATGACCCTGAAGTCTCTTTTCCCTGTGCTGCGTCCGGCTTTTCACCATTTAGAAAGTGCTGTAATCTTTTTAAGTCCAAATTGGACACCTCACACTCACCAATATTGAAATAGTCATGGAATCTTTTTTTTTGTTAAGTTATGTTTAAAATATACATGATTACAATATGGCTGATGGTTTCTTTCAATGGCAATATTGAGTATGTCAATTATGTGTGGCTTTCTATTCAGTCATCTAAATCATTAATAAATATGGTGAATAGTTGAGGTTCCTGTGGGACGGCGCCATCACATCCTGCCAGTTAGAGGATCTGCCCATTATCCCTGCTGTCTATCTCCTGTCACGAAACTAACGTCCTAAGTAGGTCAATAATTTTCCCTAAATTCTGTGAGCTTCAACTTTAGCCAACAATCAGTTACGAGGGATTTTGTTGAGTGCTTTCTGGAAGTTCATCTGAATAACATCCATTGAAGTTCCCCTGTCCTCTACTTTAGTTACCTCCACAAAATATTTGATCAGGTTCATCAAGCATGATCTACCTTTTACAAATCCACGCTGGCTCTCTCTGATTAGCTGTAACTTTTCAAGGTGATCAGATACTCCATCTTTAAATGTACACTCTAGCAATTTCCTGACAACTGCTGTTCGGCTAACCAGTCTATAATTCCCTCGGTTCACTCGATAACCTTCTTTAAATAGCAGTGTGACAATTGCAATTTTCTAATTGCTGACCCAGCAGTTTGCTCTCCATCATTAACAAAGTGATGGAAGGTGTTGTTTACAGCGCTATCAAGCAGTACCTACCAATAAACTACTCACTGACGCTCAGTTTGTGTTTGTTCAGACCACTCAGCTTCAGACCTCATCGCACCTTTTGTACAAACATGTATGATACAGCTGTATTCCAGCTGAGAGTGACTGCCCTGAATGTCAGGGCAGCATTTGGCCGACTGCGGCAACAAAAAACCTTAATAAAAGTTGTGTCCATGCAAATACTGATGCAAAGTAATTATGTATAATTCCTGCCATTTCCTTATTTTCATTTATAATATCACAACTGTCATTGTAATGAGACCACATTGCTTTTAATGACAATATATTTCTGATGTTATTGTAAAAGTTTTGTAGCTCTTGCGGTCTGTTTTGTCATCCTTTTCTATTCTTTGTATCTTTGCCATTCACGAAGATCTGTGCATTTATTTTTTGCATTTTTGCATGTTCTTGGTCTCTTTTATTTTATGATGTTACTGTGTCTTGCATGCCAGTCCATAACAGATGAGGTTGAGTTTGGAATTGGACCATTCAATGCGGTGGTCTTGAAGTTGAGCTTGCTTGATGGCAAGCTTGTCCCATTCACTGTGTCAGGGACGCTATGGAGAGCGATAAACACCATATTGTCCCTCTAACAGTGACCTGCTCCTCAGTGAATATCAGGCTTCCTCTACTCAAGAAACGCACCATCACCTACTGTGCAGCCAACATACCACGACCAGAACAGCAGTATGGATTGACTTGCCACGATGCACAATAGCTGACCAATCAGTGACAAGAACAATGGCGTTCACTGTCTTATCATGGAATATAATTAAATGACCATTACAGCCAGAGCAGGAACATGTAATGACCTATCACTGGTATGATTCTGCCCACATTTCCGTTCTGCACTACATATAAACCGACAGCTTCCACTAGTTCCAATTATTTCTCCAGTATTTCTGATAGTATTTCTAACAACTCTTTTTTCAAGAAAGCAACCACTGTTTTCAGCGCAAATGCATGTAACGTAAAACCGTAAATTGGTTTTCCTCAAATGTTGCATCTTTCAGTATTCCCTTCCCCTGTAGTGCCTAGATATGCTACAATTACAACTGTGCTGTACCCCCTCACCCCGCCACCCACCAGCCTCCCCTCACCCAGTTACTAGATTAAGGTTCCTGTAACAACCCTATTTATCCTTTATTCTAGGACCCTGATCCCAACCGGATTCAGGTGAATCGCATTCCAACACAGCAGTTCTTTAATATCCCAGTACAGGTGCCAGGGTCCCATGAAATGTAACACCTCTTTCCAACAACATAACCTTCAACTACGTGTTCATCTCCCGAATCGTTTCTTTTCCGATGTCAATGTGCAAGCGGCTTGCAAAATAATCTAGAGATTATAATCCTTGAGATATTCTTTTATATTTCAGCTCCTGGTACTCTCTGAAAATAACCTCTTGCCTACTCTTTCCTATGCTGTTGGTCCCTACATGGTCCACAACGACTAGATATTTCCACTGTATTCTTGCAATCTGATCTGAGATATCCCTCACTTCGCACAAGTTGGGCAAATATTGTGTGGGACTCTTAATGCCCTAATTATTGAATCACTTAAAAGTATCACATTATGCTCCACTCCTCCTCCTTTTGAACAGCTTCCTATCCCAATATATCATGCTCAACATTCTGGCTGTTCTTCTGACAGTCTTCATCCTTATCCTCACAAATAGCCAGTACATTGTTCCTGTTGGATAGATTCACTTTCTGCATATCCTCGTTCTCCATTACATCTGGAGTTCAATTACTGTGCACTATGAGCTGCAACAAACTCATTCTGATCCTACCGCTCTCCACAAGGTGTGACTGAAATCTGCAGCAAACTGTCCAATACTCCTATAATAAAAGCAAAATAATGCGGATGCTGGAAATCTGAAATAAGAACAAGAAATGCTGTGAATCACTCAGCAGGTCTGGCAGCATCTGTGGAAAGAGAAGCAGAGTTAACGTTTCGGGTCAGTGACCCTTCTTCGGAATTGACAAATATTAGAAAAGTCACAGATTATAAGCAATTGAGGTGGGGGTGGGGCAAGAGATAACAAAGGAGAAGGTGTAGATTGGACCAGGCCACATAGCTGACCAAAAGGTCACGGAGCAAAGGCAAACAACATGTTAATGGAGTGTTGAAAGACAATCTGTACTAATGCTTTGTCTTTCAACACACCATTAACATATTGTTTGCCTTTGCTCCGTGACCTTTTGGTCAGCTATGTGGCCTGGTCCAATCTACACCTTCTCCTTTGTTATCTCTTGCCCCACCCCCACCTCACTTGCTTATAATCTGTGACTTTTCTAATATTTGTCAATTCCGAAGAAAGGTCACTGACCCAAAACGTAAACTCTGCTTCTCTTTCCACAGATGCTGCCAGACTTGCTGAGTGATTCCAGCATTTCTTGTTTTTATGTCCAATACTCCTCTTACTCCCGCTGGATTTTCTCCAATTGCCACAGCAGCTCTATGACCCTGAGCCGGAGAGTTTCTAGGTGGAGACATCTACTACAGACATGTTCTCTCGGGACAGTTCAGTTACCCACAAATTCCTATATCCAGAGAAAAAACTGCTGTGCCAGAACTTAGTCTGTCTTTATTTTAGAGGTAAAATTATGTGCAGTTGCTTTTTAGCTTGAAAGCTACTTTACTGGTTAGCTAACGCCAAAACACTAAGCACTCACCAATTAACTTAATACATATTTGCAACTTACCCACACCCTGTCATACGCTGACAGAACAATTGCTTCACTGAATGAGTTTTCCCCTCTATTTGCCTGGTGTCTGCCTCTTTCAATAGGCTCTGCTGCTGCTGGCTGTGGTGCTGTTTTAAATCGGTGACTCCACTCACTTACTCAAGCTTAACAGACAAAACAAAGCACCTCCATCCAACCCCAGGCCCTCTACTCTCTGGGAAGACATGGACAGCAGGTGGATGGGAACACCACCACCTGCAAGTTTCCCTCCAAGGCAAACACCATCCTGACTTGGAACTATATCACCATTCCTTCCCTGTCGCTGGGTCAAAATCATGGAACTCCCTTCTGTGGGTGGAGCGAGAGCCCTTGGACAGCAGCGGTAGAAGAAGACGGCTTACCACCATCGTTGCCACGACAATTAGGGATGGATAGTAAATGCCAGCCTCGCCAACACCCCATCCCCTGTGAAAGAATTTTTACAAAATTCCCCCTCTGCACCTAATTCTTACTCTTAGCAAATTCCAATTTCCAAACGTTGTTCCTAATGAATTCAATCAACATTGTGAACAATGGTTACTCTCTGTGCCTTACCAGAAGTTTAATCTCATCGGTCTTTTCAGGAACATTCAAGTTGCAACGGTATAGACAGTTTCCAGCTCACAGTAATTATCTCCATTCGGACAATCACAGCTGATTGATTACTTACTACCAACCTGACTTGCACTGTTAACTGCTGATAGTGAACTGCCTTGCAACTTTTTTTGAATTTCAAGTTAAATTCTAAATGTCAAGGCTAAAGTTCAGTCTTACCCAAAAATTGCCACATTCTAAAGTTCCACTCTGTTTACAACAGATGCAGCTAAAGGTACAAATTATGCTTGCACACTTTGCCTTAACTCTAACTACCTTACAGCGTTGCAGAAGAACATTCCGTATGCGGACAAGTGCATTTCAAAATGAAGGGCCTGACAACGGTTTCAAGGGCAAATAGCGTTGAGCAATAACTGCCACATCTGCCAGAGATGCCCACATCCCTCATAAAGAAAAGCAGCTCCTAAATGGCCTTGTTGTATATTCGTTCTTCTAGTCTTCTGCAGCTCATCTATCAAACCCCTTAAAAATTCTAAACAAATCAACTAGATAAGCTGTACTTCTTCTCAACTCAATCTACGACAAACAAAGTTTATGCAACTTGCCTTCAGAATGTAACGCTTTAAGCATTGTTCTCATTCTAGTGACTCTGTCATGCACCACCTCCAAAGCCAATGGTTTTGTGAAGTGCGGTGCCCAAAAGCGACAACAGATACAACAGAAACATCACATCCTTCTGAGTTTTATATTCCAAGACAAAAGAGATAGAGACCAACAATCGATTAGCGTTTGCAAGAAGACCTGTTAATTGTTGAGTGTTCAGCCAACTTCTTCACGAGGCCCTGTAGTAAGTATTGCGATGAAAGGACACAGACCTGAAACATAACTCTCTTGCTCTCTCCACAGATACTGCCAGCCCTGCTCAGTATTTCCAGCATTTTCTGTTTTATTTCAGATTTCCAACATCCGTAGTATTTTGCTTTTGATCTGCTGTGGTAATTTTAATTGTTTTGAATAGATAATTTGTGTAAAGTATGGATAGATGATCGTGGTAGATAAAATTCAACTTTTTTACCCATTCTCTATTTTGCTGTTTCTCTGCGGAGAATGATTTATAAATTACTTGGATCTGGATTTGTTTCCAATACAGGGAAATATGGACCTCGATTGGTTGATGGGATGAACAGATGCTCTGGCCGGGTGGAGGTGCTACATGGAGACCAGTGGTGGACGCTGTGTGACCTTTACTTTGATATGGAAGACGCCAACGTGGTCTGTGAGCACCTTCAGTGTGGGGCAGTAAACTCAATCCCGAGAGGAGCTCACTTTGGAAAGGGAACCGGTCCAGTGTGGAAGGAAAATTTCAGGTGTCGGGGGAACGAGACACGATTGTGGGATTGTCCTGTTTCATCCTGGGAACAGTTTAGCTGCTCACATGAAAATGATGCCAGTGTCATCTGTACTGTTGAGTCATCTCAGTCAATTGAACTGAAATACACCAACTGTTCCACTGTCAAGCATCATTGACTATTTCCACAGGTCGCTGATTCACTAGTTTTTCTGATCGCATGCTTCCTTTGACACTAAGATCCAAAGATGTGTTTGTGGGTTTATTAGAAATTACAAATGAATCCAAGAGTTTCAGTCCAATAAACATTGAATACATACAATGTCCAGTTGTTAGTAATTCTCGTCATATAATATCTCTTTCAGGGTAAATCTGGGGCATTATTCAAGGGCTATAGAATCAGCAAGATGCTCTCAGCACCACTGCCATAGAATGGAAATGTTGCTGGAGCATTGAAACTGTTATCAATGTTGGCAGTTAAAATATGAATTATCATGGAATTCTCTGCAAAGATCAGCTGCACAATAGAAAACACTGTGAACTTGTTTCCAGATAAGTAATGAGATAAATTTGAATTTCTATTATACCAAGTGCAATAAAATGATAGTGAGTAAAGTAACTCGTTATTTCACCAATGTGTTATTTCTTTGATTATTTAACAAACTTGATGTAAATTACAATTCTCCCAGTTTCCAGGATTACATTTATCCATCAATCAGCTTCCTCATATAACAGATTATCTGTTCAGTTATCAGATCCCTTTCCGTGGGACATTGCTCAAAACAAAAGGGCTCCCACGCTTCACAATTTAAAATATAGGTAATAAAAACAGTAAGTGCTGGAAATATTCAGCAGATCTGGCAGCATGTATGTTGAGAGAAACAGTATCGATCTTTCAGTTTGCGGATCTTCCATCAGAACATAGAGATTTAACAGTTTATAATGAAAGGGGAAAACAAGGAAAGAATGAAAGTTACCGTCTGTGATATGGAAGAAGACAGGAGAGATTAAATGGCAAAAGGGACAATGCAAGGCAAAACGATATGGAATGGGTCAAGTAAAAAGCACATTTATAGAGGTGGTCTACATTGGAAGGCAAAATATCGTCCCAAAAGAAGGAAAAGGGGGAGGGAATCAGACCTGAAATTGCTGAACACAGTGTTGAATCCAAACGCTGTAAAGAAGCTCGTGGGAAGATGAAGGTCTGTTTCTCAAACTTATGTTAACCTTCATTGGAATTGTGTAGGAGAAAGCGGAGGGAGAGTTCAGAGTGGGAGTGGAATAAAGAATGAAAATGACAGGCAACCAGAAGCTGAAGGTAAAGATTGCAGACTGAACAAAGGTGTTTTGCAAAGTAATCACTCAACTGTGTTTGGTCTCCCGATGTAAAGGAGACAGCATTATGATCTGTCAATACAGTAAATGCAGTGAAAGTACAAGTAATCGCTGTTTCACTTGGAAGAGGTGCTTGGAGGCTTGGATGGTGAGAAAGGTAGAGGTAACAGGGCAGTGGCAGCATCTCCTGCGCTTTCATGGAATGCTCCTGTGGGAAAGGGTGTTGAGAATGATTGAAGAGTGCATCAGGGTACCACAGAGCGAATGGTCCCTTCAGAATGTTAAAAGTGGAGGGAAGGGGAAGATGTGCTTGCTCGTGGCATCACATTCAAGGTGGTAGAAATGGTGGAAGATCATCTATTGAGTATGGAAGCTGGTGGAATGGAAGGTGAGGAGAAGCAGAATCCTATCATGGTTCTGGGAGGGGGGAAAGGGAGAAAGCAGAAGTATGGAAAATGGAATGGACGTGCTTGAGGGCCCAATCAACCATGGTGGGTGGATGATGAGGTGAGGAGAGTCCTTGTTTGAGGAAAAAGGAAGACATATCTGGAAGCACTGGTATGGAAAGTTGCATCACCAGACAGATACAATGCAGATGGAGAAAGTGGAAGAATGTGATAGAGTCATTAGAGGAATCGGGGTGTGTGGAATCATAGACAAGGTAACTGTGAGGGTCACTGGAGGAACTCTTTATACTGGTTAATAGCCTATCCCCAAAATCAGAGACAGTGATGTTGAGGAAGGGAATGGAAGAGTTGAAGATGAACCATGTGAAGATAAGCAGGCGAAATTGGAAGAATCGTTGATGATATTTTCAGGTCCAGGGCGAGAGCAGGAAATATCAGTACATGTGGAGAGGGGAACGACCTTCAGTCCCTCGTGTCAGTCACCTGTCAGCATTAGTGACTACAAATCAAAAGTGTTTCATTGCTTGTGAGGTAATTTGAGACTTCATCGGATGCATTATGTCAACTTAAACTTGTCTGTTTCTCTCCATATGGAATAAAAGGAACTGTCATCTGTCAGGAGCCATTTAGAGCCCCTGCTCCTCCCTTCGGTCTCATCACTTATCAATAGGCGGTATTTGCCGCGCTCAACCACAGTTCATTTTACCTTTTTTGCTCAATTTAGTCAGTGCAAGATATGTCATGAAAATGTATTTACTGAGAAAACGTAATGGTGAAGAATATCTTCTGACAAGCCGTCTAAACAATGATGACAGAAACAGTAACCATTCAAATTAATAACGTTTCTGGTGAAAGTAAGTTATGAGATATTTTGCTTCAGTTTCATCATTCTCAATATGTTTCATATCGTAGATGAAAATTGGTCACTGAGGCTGACTAACGGGGCAAGCCATTGTGATGGGCGAGTGGAGATTTACTACACCGGCAGCTGGGGGAGATTGCAGGATAGACACTGGACCCTGAATGATGCCAACGTGGTCTGTACAAAGCTGGGCTGCGGTGAAGCGACAGCCAGTTATAACTATTCAAAGGATGGAAAGAGTGAAGGACCCATCTGGGTGAATGATGTCCAATGTGAAGGAAACGAATTGCAGCTCCAGAACTGCAGCTTATTCACATTGAATTCGTCTCTGACTGACAGTATGGATGTCGGGGTCCTGTGTGCAGGTGAACAAATTCTTCACCGTTTTTACAAAAACATAAAAGTGAAATGTCTAATCTGCTCAGAAAAGTGGTAATATAGGTCATTTGTTCCTGGGTGTCTCAAACCAGTAATTTCATTCAGGTAGTGGGGGTGAGGATGGTGGGCGGTGGGGGATCTGGGGCTGGATGGGGGTGGTGTGCAGAGAGAGAGAGGACACGGGCACAATTAAGCAACAAGAACTTTTTATGACATAACTTTCAGTAAACACCGACATTACAAAGAGATTATCAGGAGTGTAATCGGACAGAAAACTGACACAGAGCCAAACAAAGATGTTGGAGTGAGTGACTAAATTCTTTGGCAGAAGGTTGGATTTGAAGAGCCGGAGACACAGAGATATTTCGGGTGGAAATTCTGACCTGGGGGGTTAGATGGTTAAAGGCAAGACTGAAAGTTGTGGAGATGGAAGTGGGTGATGGACAAGAAGCTGGATTCAGAGAAAAGCAGAGCTCTTGAAATGATTCAGGCTGGAGGAAGTTATACTGATGGCAGGGGGAGAGCATAAAGGGTCTGAACATGAAGATCATAATTGAAAACTCGAGGCATTGGTGGCAGGGAAACCAGTCTACATCAGTGAGTACAGTGGCGCTCCTGAGAGAGGCTTTATGTAGGACAGGCAACAATGCTTCAGATGAGCTGATGTTTATGGAGGGTGCAGGACGGGTGATGGCCCAGGAGAACATTAAAATAGTCGGTTCTGCAGGCAACAAAGCATGGGTGAGCATTTCTGCAGCATATGGGCTGAGGCAGGAATGGAGCTGAAGGATGATAGAGGTGAAAGATAACGGCCTTGTGATAAATAGAATATGGAATTGGAATCTCAGCTCTGGTATCAAATCCGGCGCCGAGCTTGCAATCAGTTCCATTGTACAGTATATAAGTGGAGGTAGCTGTGTGGGATTTGAGCTGGTGTAAGTTTCATAAGGACGTGTATAAAAGTAGACAGATGTTTCAGACTCGACGCTTGAAAGTTCCATTGTGCAGCATGTCAATGCGGGCGTATGTTCCAGGGATGTTGCATTATGCAGAATGTAAGTATGGGCATATGCTTTGGGGCTGTTCCAACGAACATTTATTTACCAATGACAGAGTGGAACTTACAACATCTGAGATAGTTAATGATTCTGATTTGATACCGATTGTTTACAGTAAGTATTTGCTTCGGACACAGCGGAAATCAATGTATTCCAGCGTTTCACGTCAGAGGTTTACAGTGCCAAATGGTTATCACACACTCAGTCACTGGACACAGTGGAGTATTTCATCTTGTTCTTCAGTTAGGTAGATGTTCAGCTCCACCCAGCATTTATGTCCACCTACAGAAGCCATGTGCCTTCTCCTTGTCTTCTACTTCTCTATCTGATGGGTCACATCGCTGATTTTTATTCTCCAAAGTGCCTGACGCAATTAGTCCAATCATTTTTCTCCACGCCAGTTTAAATACTGGTTTGCTGCTCAACCAGAAGGTCTACACATCTGGAGTTCAATTGTACATCGGCATTTCCTGATCCTGTCCGATATTTTGCAGAGCGATCCTGTTTTCTACCCTCTTTGGTCCGGTCCAACAGTCATATATTGATATAATTAGTAGTTTAGATCATTGATCTTTTACAGACAATAACAATTGCTAATGTGCCTCACAAGTTTTGTTTGCTCATTGAACATAATAGCACCAGCCTGTCTGGACAGAGAGGTCTGCATATTTTCTGTTCAGACATGCGGTTTACGTTTCTCAAATTACTCAAATATCTTCATTGTCAAAGGCAGATTCCCATCCTTGCAAAAGTAAGTGATTCTTTTATGCAATTAATATTAAATTGATCTATGATAATGTTATAGTCAACACAACCCTAGAACATAGTTCTTCACGAAGATACTGCATATTGTAAGGCTGATGTTCAAGGGTAGTACTTGTGGACGTTACATTCTCCAGTATGAAGTGAAAGAAATATATAGGGTGGATTAAACAAATTCTGGCCTTACCAGTGACACCCACATCCCCTGAAAGAATTAAATAAAAAACAGAAAGGCACGGTGACATCTGGTGAACTATCTGGTAATATAGTCCTGAATGGATCAATTGCATAAAGCATCATCGGGTCCTACTGTTCTTCACTAAAACCACGCGTTAGTCAAAGATCATCCAGGAAGGCAAAGAAAACGCAAAGCATATCTTCTCTATCACAAATGTTCCTCCTGAACCACTCCCCTGCCTCGTCCACACTCAACTCCAAAAATAAGTGAGAGGAGCTCGTGGAATTTATTTTACAAAGTTCAAAAATGTCTGTCTATACGCCTTCCACTGCTTCCCTTTCTTCCCCAACCCACCAGGCCTAACTTCCTTTCAATTCCCCACCCCCACCCCATACCATCACCCTGATTTGGCATTTCTTGTTTCTCTCCTAGAGTCCTTCACGCTCTCTCTGTATCTGTGCTGTTGCTGAAATCCACATATTGCTGCCTACACCTTATTTCTACTAAACTACCGAACACACACATTCACTTCCTGGTCCCCATGTTAGCTGACAATATTAACGATTCTCTCTCTCTCTCTCTCTCTTTCTCTTCATTTTCAGCCCCATGTCCTTCAAATCAGCAGTCATCACACCTCCCCTCAAAAAGGAGCCATTGACCACCTGTCCATGCAAATTACTGCCCCGGCTCCAACTGTTCATACCTCACCAAAGTCTTTGAATGTGTTGACGCCACCCAAATCCATGCTCATCTTTTATGGAGTTGCATGTTTCAATTTCTCAAATCAGATTTCTATCCACACCACAGGACCAAAACACCTCTTACCAAAATCACAAATGACCTCCTAAGTGATTGTAACAAATATAACCGGTGCCTTCTGCTCATTCTTGACTTGCATACAGCTTTTGATATGAGTGATCATGAAATTCTGCTCCAAGCCCTCTCCATTAACACCCGGCTGGTTCCAGTCTTATCTACACGGTCATAGTCAGAAAGTTATCTGCAATGGCTTCTCTTCCCGCTCCTGCAAAGTCGCCTATAGTGTCACCAAAGGATCTATCCTTCGACAACTCATTTCTCATTTACATGCTGCCTTTCAGTGACATCCGCAAACACAGCCTCAGTTTCCACATATAACTCACAGTATCCAACTCGACCTCACATCCAACTCTCGTGATCCCTCCACAGCCTGTACACTGTCAGAATTCCAGTCTGGCTTTCAGTACTGCATCAGCAAAAAATTCCTCCAACTCAGTATTGAAAAGATACAAGCCATCAGTCCCCATCGCATCTCTTCCCTTGCCACAAACTCCATTCCTTTCCATACCAACAGTGTGCTACTCAGCCAGACTGCTTGTGACCTTTGTATTATATTTGACCCCGAGGTGAGTTATCTATCACATATCCATACCATGATTAACACTGTCTATTTTCACCTCCATAACATCACCCTACTTTGCCTTATCTAGTATTGTCGATTGCTTTGTTCCCTCTAAGCTCGATGATTCTAATGCACTCCTGGCTGGCTTCCCTAGTTACAACCTCTGCAAAATCTGCTGTCTCGACCATGTGCCACTTAGCCATCTGCCCTGTGCTGACTGACCGACATTGTTCAGCAATGCCCGATTTTAAAATTCTCATCCCTATTTTCAAATCCCTTCTTGACCTCACAGCTCCTGTCTTTGCAATCGGTTCCAGTCTGACAGCTCTTAGTTCTGTCTTCTTGAGCAATCCTGAGTTTAATAGCACAGCATCTTCGGCCGTGTCTCTAGCTGCGGAGGTGATACGCTGCAGAATTAATTCCTTAAATCTCTCTGCCTGGCAACCACTCTTTCCTGCTTTAAGACGCCCCATAAAAAACTAACTCTTTGACTTAGCTTTTGGTCATCTGACCTAAATATATTCTTAGGTGTTCCATGTTAAAATTTCTTTGACATCACTCCTGGATCGTGCCTTGAGATGTTTTATCACAATCACGGCGCTAGATAAATGCAATTCACTTGTTATTCGATATAAAGGAAATAGGAGATGGCAGTAAATGTCCGTCCAAGGTACCAAATAAGGGCAACATACATGGACCAGGAACAGATACAGTTATCGTACATGAGTATAAATTGACTGTTAATCATGTGAGTGATTTCCTGTACAACAACGCACATAATGTTTAAAACATAAAAGGGGAACTGGAGACCATAACTTGTCAAAGCCAGATGTAGAAGGTTAACTGAACCATTTCTGTTCTTTACAATCAATGTAAGAAGTAAGTGTAAACAATTCAGTTGAAAAGTTTTATTTACCTGTCAACGGCACATTTAACTAGTTCTTTTTTTCAGCTGGTGATGGTACAATGAGTTGTATTGAGTGATGAGGTGAATGTGTATTGAAAGCATAATCCTCCTGTACTATTGTCCAACAGAACACGCGCAGTTAAGGCTGTCTGACGGTGGAAGCCCATGTACTGGCCGAGTGGAGATTTATCACAATGGGACCTGGGGCTCAGTTTGCGATGATTCCTGGGATCTGGCGGACGCTGACGTGGTTTGCAAACAGCTTGGTTGTGGAAAGGCATTGGACATGGCACTTCCTACATCTTGTGGACCAGGCTCAGGGCCAGTTTGGTTGGATGAACTGAAGTGTTCCGGTAACGAATCATTTCTCTGGGAATGTCCCTCAGCATCGTGGGGTAACCACGACTGTTCTCATAAGGAAGATGTGAGGATCATGTGTTCAGGTAAGGGTGCTTCCATATACCCATTTTCCGTCGTGTTGTGCACGTGGCTTCACAGGGAAGATATTACATCGAACGATATGCAATGGACAGCACAGAATCTGGCCATTCGGCATAACCGGTCAATGTGGTGTTTATGTTGCCCACGAGTATCACCCCACATTACTGCATCTAACCCTCTTTGCATATCCACCTACTTCTTTTTCCGTCATGTACCAATACAGCTTTACCTGAAAGGCATCAGTTCTAATCACCTCAACAATTGCATGTGTTCGGAATTCAAAATTCAAACCACTCCCTGGGTAAAAATAAAAAACTTCTTCTGAATTTCTTATTAGATGTATTCATTATTATCCTATATTTATGATCACTAGCTTCGATCTCTGTCAGTTAACTGGTGATTAGTGTCTCTTATCCCGAGATCTCTTTGCTGCTCGACATCATTTTCACTCTTATTTTGCATGAAGTACGTGGCCTCTTTATTCTTCCTATCAGCACTGACCACCTTAGGCTTATCTGTATTCAACTCATTTGGCAATTGTATGCCCATTCGACCTGCTTATTAACGTATTCCCATATTTTGTCTGTCTTACTTAGTGTTAACTATATCCCCAAATTGCTGTCATCTTAAATTTTGAAATGATGTCTCCCTTGTCTAAATCCAAATCTTTCATGTAAATATTAAGCAGCAATAATCCCAGCCCTGTGTAACACCACTTCCCACCTTCCGCCATTCTAGGTTACCAGCTTTAACAATGACAGTGTGCTTTGCAGCTAGTTTTCTCCCATTCTTCCACTGATCTCTTGACTCCAAATGCTCTGTCTCCAGTCATTATCCTGCTATATGCTACCTTGTCAGAGGCCTTTTGGAAAAAAAAAGAACATGCATATTGCGTCGACTGAATTATCACCATTATCTTTCTGTAATTACTTCAAAGCATTCAATAACGTTGTTTGTCCTTCTGTTGCGAAATCTATGTTGATTATTCTTTATTACATTATGGGCTGTCGGTGTATTTCTGTCACTTTTCTGAAATACGTACTGGCAATCAGTGAACACAACCGGTGCAGCATGTGTTGAGTTGTGCAGTATGAACATACAACGAGTTATCAATCTAACTATCCGGATATTTCTTGTGTCATTGACAGAGCACAAAGAGCTGCGGCTGGTGAATGGGAAGCATCGCTGTGAGGGGCGAGTGGAAGTGTTCTACAATGGCACCTGGGGAACAGTGTGCTCGGATACACTTGATAGAGCTGATGCAGAAGTGATCTGTAAACAGTTAGAGTGCGGTCCCCTCAGTTCTATCGATTATTCCGCTCAGTCATTCGGAGCAGGATCCGGACCCATTTGGCTCGATCGAATCGAGTGTATTTCACACGAATCGTTCCTTTGGCACTGTCAAACAAAACCGTGGGGTAAACACAACTGTGAACACAGGGAGGATGCTGGCGTTGTTTGTTCAGGTAACACAACAAACCTCTCAATGTGCCAGTGTCATTTAAAACATTGGTGTCTGATACAGTCAGCATGTTTCTCTTCTAAACAGAAGCAAAAGTAACTAAGGAGCAGCTCCACAGATCAAAGGACTGCATTCGAGAATATGATTGTTAACGTGTGCTTTCACCAGGTGCTACTTCCTCTTCATTATACCAACTATCTGACTTGTACTCCTGTCTTATACTACATCAATAATAATAATTGATTCTCTTTGACAGATTCGGGACAATGGTTGCGCCTGTTTGGAGGTAACACCAACTGCTCCGGGAGAGTGGAGATATTGTGCAATAACAGCTGGGGCACGGTGTGTGATGACTCCTGGGACATGGCCGATGCCAATGTTGTCTGCAGACAGCTGGATTTTGGTCACGCTCTATTGGCGCCAGGAGGTGCTACTTTTTCCCAGGGTGACGGTGTTATCTGGCTGGATGAGGTGAAGTGCACTGGAAGCGAATCTTTCTGGCCGACTGTCCTTCCTCATCGCCGGCTCAATCTGACTGCGATCATAAGGAAGATGCCAGTGTGATTTGTTCTGGTGAGGGTGGCAGGGTTTGGAGAGTGGGGTTAGGGTTCCTTGTATGGCTAAATTGACTCATTAATTCGGGAAATTAAAAACAGTATTTATCGTTTAAATGGAAAGTGCTGAAATGTCATCTTCCTGAACGTTTTGTACAATATATTCCACAGGGCTCGATGTGCCTCCAAATGCTTTCCCATCCACATCTGCAGGTACTTACCATTATTACTATTACAGCTCGTGTTAGGGTTTGCATTCGTTGAATTGCTATTGTTGTCACTGTCTGAAGATACTATGAGCACGTTCTCACTGACGGGAACATTTGTTTTCCTCACCGCATATTTCAAATGATCCATTTGAAATTCCGCTAATCCCAGTCTCTGGCTGTACCTGAACTGCCCTGTACTCATCAGAAACGTGGGGGCACTGTCTCTGTAATTTAGGTTGGCTCACACTTTCCTCTTGTGCAATGTACAACACACAAACTGGGGAATCTTCAGCCCGACTCATTGCCCGGACGCAATAGATATAATTATTAAATACGTACTGTAAATACTGTATCATGCAAGCCAGACTGTGTCTGTGTTAAACCTTTCTGCATTGTTGTCATTAAGAACAGGGATATAAAACTACTTCCATCCTAGTTGCGGTCTTCTTCGGAGTTCTGCTAATCTGTGTGTTGATCTCACTGATGGTGATTATACAGAAAACGTCAATCAGAAGAGGTGCGGCTTATATCTTACCGCGGATCCAACACAAAATCCCAGATATTGTGTCATATACTTGCCAAACTCTATGTCCATTGCAGCTTTCTGTGGACTGTCAAGTGGCCTTCTTGGAAATACATTGTATTTCTTTCTGTTTTTTGCTGACTTTCTCCATTCAATGTGCTGCGGAATTAGTAAAATCTGACATTTAAAAGGGAGAGTGATTTGAAGTGTCTACATTCACTGAAGAGTTGAGCACATAATACATGAAACTTTGGAAGAATTTACTTCTTGTAACAATGGATCAGGAAGTTTAATTGACATTCTAGGGCTGTGCATTCAAGCTATTTATTGGACTGTCAATCTTCCTTCATCCATTGGGCAGCAATTCCAGCCCTTCAGATTCTGGCTCTGGGCATCCAATCACGAGCTGTCTAACCGGGTCTGTCTGTTATTTTGACAGATGATACTTGAATAGGATCTTCTGCATCCAAAACAACGCTTCCAGTCATATTTCACCCACCCTACTCACTCCTGATTTATTATAAGTAATGGGCCTCTTAATAAAAAACACTTTTAGAACAACAAAGAACAAAGAACAGTAAAGCACAGGAACAGGTCATTCAGCCCTCCAAGCCTGTGCCGATCTTGATGCCTGTCGAAATTACAACCTTCTGCGCTTACGAGGACCATACTCCTCTATTCCCATCCTATTCATGTTTTTTCAAGATGATTCGTAATATTATAGAGTTTTTTTTCTAGAAATAGCACTCTTTCTCTCTTATTAAGAAAGATTCTGTAGCTAGGACAGCATAGGCCTGGTAACTCTGCCAAGGACCCAACCGGAACAGGCTCTGAAACAAGACAGTCCTAAACTGGATAAATCCCCAGACCCAGATGAGATGTGAACCAGGCAGCTATGTGAGAAAAGGGATGAGATAACAGGGGATTTGGCACACATTTTCAAATCCTATCTGGTCACAGGAGATGTACCAGAGGACTGAAGGACAGTGAATGTGGTACCATTATTCAAGAGGTGTAGGAGGGATATACCAGGTAATTGCTGGCCGGTGAATCTAACATCAGCAGTAGGAAAACTATTGGAAAAAATCCGGAGGAACAGGATTAATCTCTACATGGAGAGGCAGGCATTACTCAGGGATAGTCAGCATGGCTTTGTCAGAGGGAGATCGTTTCTAACAAACTTGATTGAACTTTTCCTCAGTGAACACGTTTCTCCCCAGTCTGCTGCAGGTGAACATATGAGTATGTAGAAAAATAGACACATAGACAAAAACAAAAATACGCACAACAAAACTACTCCACATTCACAATACCTGGCATTGTCTCTTTACTGTCACTATCTCTGCGATTTGGATGTGTTCGCAGATAATTTACTGTTAAACGCTCGTGGGTTGCAACTAAACTTTAATCTCCCGACCCTCCATCTGACAGGTTCTGTCACTAGCGGCAAGGGTTCACCGGCTGGTTTGTACCAAGCAATTTATGAAGAGATTGGGAATGTTCCACCTTGCAAGGATTCCTATCAGGTCCAGCGTTCAGATCTGTGCTTTTCATTTCATACCGAATTTTCACGAGACAAATGTCATTTCCACTTAAACATCGCATTTTAATGGTCAGTTTCCTGACTGAACACTGTCAGAAATCCGCTCATTATCCCCATGTGAAGGAGTCCTATCACAGTGCGAGTGTGCCAATATCTGTGTGCAAACTAAAATGAGCAATGGGTTTGGGAAGATTCCCACTCGTCGTTGCTGCTTAAATAACGTGATTTCTGTTTGTTTGTAATTTGGGCTGCCATTTATCTTTTGAAGTAGTCCAGACCATGACCCAGGCCTAGAGCATTCCTGTGGTCCTCATTTATTACATTTCACTCAACTGGATTCTGGTACCTGACCAGGATTCAGTTTCTTTGGGGATGAGGAGAAAGGAGTTCCAGTGCACAATACCATCCAACAATCCCACAATATATTCGTATGCAAAGCTTTTATTCCATTTAAACTAGACCATAAATAGTCACTGCTCTCAGGAGGAGACAGTCACATTGACTCAGATTTTATTTCTCGAGGTGACTGGATTTCTGGGTCAGAAACACGTTCTCATCAGGAACTCCTGATCTGAACTTGGTGGTTTCTAGAAAATACTTATTCTAACAATTTGTATTCTGAAGTTTAACATGAAATCTGCAAATTCTGCACCTTGATACTGGGGCAGCAACACTACCAAACCTATATAAGTTCTGTCCTGAGATATATTTGGAGGGCGATTTGACCATTGATATAAATTACTCAGGTTACAACAAAACACACAAAGATGATTTCCCTGGCAGATAAGATAAAGGAGAATCCTAAAAGATGATATAAGTATATTAAGAATAAAATGGTAACTCGGGAGAGAGTAGGTCCCCTTAAGGATCAATGTGGCAATTTATGTATGGAGCTACAGAAATGGGCAAGGTCTTAAATGAATACGTTTCATCTGTGTTTACCATGCAGAAGGTCATGGAAGGTAATTAGTTCAAGAGAGGAAACACCGATATCCTGAAGCACATCAACATTACAAAGGAGGAGGTTTTGTAGGTTTCAAAGCTCATTAAGGTGGATAAATCTCCAGGGTCTAACCAGGTGTATCCTAGGATGCTATAGGAAACAAGGCAGGATGTTGCTGGGGCCCTGGCAGAAATTTTAGTATCATCGTTAGCCACAGGTGAGGTACCAGAAGACTGGAGGATAGCTAATGTTGTGCGTTTATTTAAGAACGGAAGCAGGAATATGCCAGCGAACTGCAGGCTGGTGAGCCTTACATCAGTGGTGGGAAAGGTATTGGAGGGGATTCTGAGAGACAGGATTTATATGCATCTGGAAAGGCATGGTCTCATTCGGGCCAGTCAGAATGGCTTTGTGCGTGGGAAATCATGTCTCACGAATTTGATTGAGGTTTTTGAGGAGGTGACCAAGAGATTGACGAGGGCAGGGCGATGGACATTGTCGCCATGGAATTTAGCAAGGCCTTTGACAAGGTTCTGCATGGTAGGTTGATCGGGAAGGTTCAAACACATGGGGTGCAGGGTGAGGTAGCCAATTGGATACAAAATTGGCTTGGTGATAGGAGGCAGAGGGTAGTGGTAGTGATTTGTTTATCAGATTGGAGGCTGGTGACCACTGGTGTGCCGCAGGGATCGGTGCTGGACCCTCTGTTGTTCGTTATATATATTCATGACTTGGATGAGAATGTCTGGGGGAAGATTAGTAACTTTGCAGATGACACAAAAATTAGTGGTATTGTGGACAGTGAAGAAGGTTGTCTAAGGTTACAGCAGGATATAGATCAACTGGAGAAATGGGCAAGGAAAAGATTGGCAAATGGAAATTAATGCAGACAATTGCAAAGAGATGCATTTTGGGAAGTTAAACCAGGGCAGGCCATATATAGGTAATGGCAGTGCCCTGGGGAGTGTTGCTGAGCATAGAGACCTTGGTGTGCAAGTACATAGTTCCCTGAAAGTGGCAACACTGGTAGGCAGGCTGGTGAAGAAGGCGTATGGCATGCTTGCCTACATTAACCGAGGCATTGAGTACAAGAGTTGGGACGTAATTTTACAGTTGTACATATCATTGGTTTGTACTGTGTGCAGTTCTGTTCGCTGCACGACAGGAAAGATGTGATTAAGCTCAAGAGGGTGCAGAAAAATTCAGAAGGATGTTACCTGGTTTGGAGGGCTTGAGGTATAAAGTGAGATTGGATAGGCTGGGTCTGCTTTCCCTGCCCCATTATTTGGGGTGGGGTTCGGTGTTGGAGCCATCACCGGCCGTTTGAGACTCTGAAAGGGAAAGAGACGGGGCAGGGTGGACAGGTTCTTCATGTAGAAACTGTGCTGACCGACTATGTTTTACATTATTGTCTCTGCTCTGATGTCTGAAATCTAACCCACCAGCTGTACTGTGTATTGTTTTAACTGCTCGCTGTATGAGCCAACATTTATGGTCCATCCCTAGTTGCTCTTGAACCACTGCAGTCTTTGTGATGAATGTTCCACAATCGTGTCAGTTACAAAGCCCAGGACATTGTTTCCAGATGATGATGGTATTATGTTATTTACTCGAACGTCACAATTAATCTCTCCAATAGCCATCCATGTTTGTGTTTAACAGTTGCTGATTCAATTGAGTCCCTCAATCAGATTGAATATTACACCAGTCACAGTTTGGGTGACACGGATCCTGGATCAGAAATTCCTGAAGGGAACTCCTCCAGTATTGAGGGTGGGTGCAGTTTTACTTGTTGCCATCACGTTTTTTAATCCATAACGAAATCTGCTATCTAAAATTAACAATGAAATATATCAGAACTTACTCGCTGTAAAATGATGCTGCTGAAGACATGGAGCTTTGCTGACTGATTTTAGTTTTAAAAATTGAGAAATAATTTGGATTTCTCAAAATCATGTCGATTTAACCCAGTCGTATAATGGAATGAAACTTTCAGTTCATGATGTTTTCTGACACTGTTGTCTGGGCGGTGAAATGCGAAATTTGTGTGCATGTTGGATAGGCGATTCAATGGGATACATGTGACTTTAAAAGGGAGGCCAGAATTTTCTCACACAGTGACCACAGACTGCAAGGGAAAATGCTGCTGGATAGCGGTGCAATGGAAGCTCGACGTCTTTACACTGTTCGGTGATGTTCCCTGAGTCGGCAGAGCTGGTGGGTGGAGGCTGCAGTTTAACGCTCTGGGCAGGTAACTGAGCCTCTTAAACAGGAAACGCATGGCAATTTACCAAGCTATTAACAATTTAGTGAAGGTGCATCAAAAGGGCGGCACAATGGCGCAGTGGTTAGCACTGCACCCTCACAGCTCCAGCAATCCGGGTTCAATTCTGGGTACTGTCTGTGTGGAGTTTGCTAGTTCTCCCTGTGTCTGCGTGGATTTCCTCCGGGTGCTCCGGTTTCTTCCCACAGCCAAAAGACTTGCAGGTTGATAGGCAGAAGGGCCTGTTTCAGTGCTGTATATCTAAATAAACAACAGTTTTCACAGATTCACCATCTGTAAGCAAGGGGAAGGTCAGTTTTGGCTGTGAAAAGCATTGTGATACTGGAGAGCGATACTGACTCGCGATATTGGCAATCTGGAGGCTGACCAATCTTGGCGATCACAACAGAAGTATTCAGGATGAGCATCCACGACGAATGGCAACATAGTTATACAAAGTAAAAAGAATGGAGACCTTGAGCAGTGAGTGCAGCAATTTACAATTGGTGTCAGCCACTCCTGTTTTGAGGTCTCTTTGAGAGTGACAAGAATCATGAGGCTGGAAGAGAGTGTGGATGAACAGGGCGCACAGTCGCACGCAAGCAGCTTCTTGAGTGAAGAAGATGCGACCCACCAGAGAAGGTTTACCATCAGAGGCTCTGATTCCTGCAAATGATAGAGCAGCAGTGTCACTGAAGATTGTGCCTCTCCAGGGAGGCGGTCACTGAGCTGTGCACTATGATGGAGGAGGATCTGAACCAATGAGTGGGGGCATCCATCCTGCAATTACATTTTCATCTTTTGTGACATTTAAGACTGTGAGCTTAATGTTAGGCACTGCACTCACCTTGCCATACTACATCCGGGCATTGATCCTGTTCCTGCACTGAAGCCTCTTACATGGGACCACCTCACGTCTGCTCACCTCCACATCAGTGTCCTGCCAGGCCCTCTCTGCCTGCCTAGCCGGCCTCCTTCAGCCATCCCAATGGGAAATGCACTTCCCTCCTTGACCTTGCAGCCTGGAGGATCACTTCCAGGGTGGCATGAGAAAACCTGAGCGCCACACTTGATCTGAGTGCTGCCATCGAACAAACACACCAGTTGTCAGTCCTCCCATTCAATGTCCTCCAGTGCTCCTGTCTTTCAATCGATTGCTGGATGCTTTTAGAATAGCATGGGCCTATGGAGACTCAACTACCGTGACACGACATGGTCCTACCATTCTCCAGCCTCTAATCTCACTACAGCTGAACATCACAGTCAAACCTGGCAGGCCCGGGTAGATTGACGTCTAATGATATCATTCTAAATATTCAGTTTTACCATGTGATTTTTGTGAAAATCATTATTTCCTCTCAGGTCTGCTTCCGGGTGATTTTGATGATGTTCAGACAGCAGCCATTGACACTCAGGATGGTCACTTGTTGCTGGACAGTGGTCCTGATGATCTCTTCACACTGACAAGTGCCGGCGGTGATCTCTCCACTATCAGTGAGTTAAACCCCCACAATCACCAGCTCTCTGTCACTACTTTGACTTTCATTCCAATCGGTGTTTTCATAGACCGCTGGTTGATTTAAATTCATGTTGTGATGAAAGGAAATTTATCTAATTAATGCTTGACTTAATTTAAAAAGTACTTCCTGATGTTATTCCTTTTGTAATATCTCTCTTATTAATACTCCCACTGGAAATCCTTCAAGTGCTCAATCTGAACACCCTGATTCAGGCTCAGAAGATCCACTTCATCTGCTATCATCCAGCGGGAAAATAACAACACCGTGAATGGAGCTGAAAAACATTCAAATTCCAGTCCCCATCACCTCATTGACACTTATATAGATGACCCGAACTGAACTCGATTTCAGTTCCATCATTAATACATAATCTTTCTCCCCACAGCATACAGCTCTCACACCTGCACTGAACTCGCTTTTAGTCCAATCATTTATCTATCATCTTTCTCTCCGCAGTATACAGCTCTCACACCCGCACTGAACCAGCTTTACTGGTTCCCTCCAATCTTGAAGACAATGAGGATGTTCACTGTGATAGGTACACAATAGCAGACATTCCACCAACGATGGGCAGTGACTGTCTGGTTAAGCATTTTATGTCGACATCAACCCAGTAAGAGCAATGCTGTATGATTTGTTCCATGTGTACAGTCCCGGCTGGTTCTGATAGTAATGTGATAATCAGTGGTGTTTTCAGCAGTCAGTGATTCTAAAGTATCAGAGAGAACATTCTGTGCACTTAACCTTGAAATAGGAGGCTTATAGAAACAGGAATATTCCTAGGAGATCATATACTGTATTTGATGTGTTTGTTTGATGGTTTGCATTGTTGTAACCCTCTCAAGTCGTGTCTGCTGTCCTTTCAGCTAAAAGTCAGCCTCAAATCCTACAAATGATGTCTGAAGGTGGACCACAGGCTGGTGGAAAATATTCTGTGTAAATATTCTGAGAGAATGGCATGAACTTTTCCAACAGTGTGAACATGCTGGATGTGCTTCCCTTCACGATTTAAACATCACTTTATCTTCATCAATCACCAGATTACTTGATGTTGAAATAACTAGATTTGGCTTTTCTCCACATTTTGTCTGAAAGTGTGTGTGTTCCGTTTAATTAAAATACAAAAGAGAATTGATTTCGGATCATTTCTCTGTCTGTACAAATACTGAGATATAATACTCCGCATGTAATTACTAACATTGCCACAGAGATTAAAATCATTGCTTATTCAAAAAGAGTTCATACGAAGTTCGTTCTGTAACCGCTTCATATATTCATATCTTATTAAAGAAGGTTCAGAAAACGTCAGGCCACAAATAAATGGTCTGTCCCTTTTATCTGCATTTATTGTAACTGTTTCCTGCACCGCTATATACTCGATGTGGACAAATTACTGCAGTTTATCGTGTAAGTGTTGATGTGCAATGGAAATAACATAAAATTAAAAAACATTTATTTCATGTTTTAATTGGAATGTGTGCCTTTGTCAATATTAATTCCTATATTACGGTTCAAGTGCTAAATATGCACCAATTCCGAGATACAATACAATGTGGTTTTACTGTGCTATACTCTCCTAGTGTATGGCGGGACAGTCGGAGAATCTGATCAGAAATTAATGCGTTTTTACACTTTAATGATTAATATTTCAGTTAGTCATCACTGGAGTACAATTGTTACTCAGTCAGGGGAAGACTACACCGTGCACTCCTCTCCAGCAGATTGTGAGTTTTCTGATTGGTAGGCTTACCGAAACACCCGTATCCACCAGCAGAGGGCAACATTATTAGAATTGAAAGCATACAATGCTGGAAACACTTAACAGGTCAGGTATCATCTGTGGAGAGTGACACAGAACTAGGTTTGCATGTTCATGCGATTTCTTCAGAAATAGAACATTGAACATAGAACATAGAACAGTACAGCACGGTACAGGCCCTTCGGCCCACGATGTTGTGCCGAACCTTTAAACTACTCCAGGATCAAACTGCCTACATACCCTTCATACTACTATCATCCATGTACCTAGCCAAGAGGCGGTTAACTGCCCCTAACGTATCTGATTCTACTACCACCGCTGGCTATGTATTCCACGCACCCATCACTCTCTGTGCAAGGAACCTACCTCTGACATCTCCCTGAAACCTTCCACCAATCACCTTAAAATTATGCCCCCTGGTGATTGCCCTTTCCGCCCTGGAAATATGTCTCTGGCTATCCACTCTATCTAAGCCTCTCATCATATTGTACCCCTCTATCAAGTCACCTCTCATCCTTCTTCACTCCAATGAGAAAAACCCTAGCTCTCTCAACCTTTCTTCGTTAAACATGCCCTCCAGTCCAGGCAGCATCCTGGTAAATCTCCTCTGCACCCTTTCTAAAGCTTCCACATCCTTCCTATAATGAGGCGACCAGAACTGAACACAATATTCCAAATGTGGTCTAACCAGGGCTTTATAGAGCTGCAGCATAAGCTCGCGGCTCTTAAACTCAATCCCCCTGTTAATGAAAGCGAACACACCATATTCTTTCTTAACAACCCTATCAACTTGGGTGGCAACGGTGAGCGATCTATGGACATGGACCCCAAGATCCCTCTGTTCCTCCACACTGCCAAGAATCCTGTCTTTAAGCCTGTATTCTGCATTCAAATTCGACCTTCCAAAATGAATCACTTCACACTTTTTCAGGTTGAACTCCATCTGCACTTCTCAGCCCAGCTCTGCATCCTGGTCAATGTCCCGTTGCAACCTACAACAGCCTTTTACACTATCCAAAACTCCAGCAATCTTCGTGTCATCGGCAAACTTGCTAACCCAGCCTTCCACTTCCTCATCCAAGTCATTTATAAACATCACAAAGAGCAGAGGTCCCAGAGCAAATCCCTGCGGAACACCACTGGTCACCGAGCTCCAGGCTGAATACTTTCCATCTACTACCACCCTCTGTCTTCTATGGGCCAGCCAATTCTGTATCCAGACAGCCAACTTTCCTTGAATCCCATGCCTCCTTACTTTCTGAATGAGCCTACCATGGGGAGCCTTATCAAACGCCTTACTAAAATCCATATACAACACATCCACTGCTCTTCCTTCATCAGTGTGTTTTGTCACATCTTCAAAGTATTCAATAAGGCTTGTGAGGCATGACCTGCCCCTCACAAAGCCATGCTGACTGTCTCTAATCAAACTATGCTTTTCCAAATAATCATAAATCCTGTCTCTCGGAATCCTCTCCAATAATTTGCCCACTACCGACGTAAGACGTTAATTATATAATGATCGAGATTAACTACTTTTAACAAATACAGAACCAGGGAAAATGAGGCTTGGAGAGAGTAAAAGAGTTAACTTTTATGTTAATATGGAAGCAGGTGTGATTAAGTGAAACCTGTCCCCTTTACTCTCTCTGATCTTTGTCCCTGTGATCTGCAACACTTAATTCCCTCAACCCTGACACAGCACCGTGGGTCAGAGTGCCATTCAAGTGGGGGCATAAAAGAAATGTAATAGCAATAGAGAATCGCATAGTTTGGGGAATAGATACTGTTCTTTGCAGCAAAGACAGGGAGTCCGGAAGGCTGTGTTGCCTACCTGGTGCCAAGGTTAACGAGATATCTTCTGGGCTAGAGAGGAACTTGAAGTGGGAGTGGAAGGTTCCAGTTGTCGTGGTCCACGTAGGTACCAATGACATAGTTAGGACTTGGAAAGAGGTTCTGCTGAGCGACTATAGCAGCTCGGGGCTAAATTAAAAAGCAGAACCACAAAGGTATTAATCTCGGCATTACGACCTCAACTACGTGCAAATTGGCGGAGGGTAAATAAGATTAGAGAGGTAAATGCGTGGCTCAAAGATTGGTGTGGGAGAAATGGATTCCGATTCATGGGGCACTGGCATCAGTACTGAGGAAGGAGAGAGGTGTTCCTTTGGGACGGCCCTCATTTGAACCAAGTTGGGACCAGTGACCTGCCGAATGGTATAACTAGGGTTGCAGATAGGACTTTGAACTAATTAGAGGGGGGAGGGTACAATTGAAGGGAAGTTTATAAAAAATCAAAAGAAAACGAGAGATCAGAGATGCAGGGTAGTGAAGAGGCGAACAGTAATCAAAGTGTGACAGGAAGGGGCAGAAAATATAAGCAGAATACAGCAGCAGAAATTAGAACCAAAATGAGTAACAATGGTAAAAAGTCTAAGATTAAGGCTCTTTATCTGTATGGACGCAGGATTTATGACAAGATAGCTGATTTGACCGCACAAATAGAGATACATGAATATGATTTGATAGCAACTACAGAGACAAGGTTGCAGAATGACCAAGACTGGGAACACGAAACTCAAGGCATCTGATAATCTGGATAGAAAAGGCAAAAGGGAAAGGAGGTGAGGTAACTTTGCTCATAAATCAGTGCGATGTGTTGGGCTGATTGATGCTTATTCGCACTATACCAGCTCTGCATGGCGATCAGTATCCTGGGCTGGTAACCCATATTCACACTGTACCAGCTCGGCATTGTGATCAGTATCCTGGGCTGGTTGACCCATATACACACTGTACCAGCTCGGGATGGCGATCTCTAAACTGGGTTGGTTGGCCTATTTCGGACGGAACTGGCTGGACATGGAAATCAGTATCCTGGGCTGGTAACCCATATTCACACAGTACCAGCTCGGCATGGTGATTCGTGTCCTGGGCTGGGAGACCCATGTTCTCACTGTACCAGCTCGGCATGGTGATCAGTATGCTCGGCTGGTTAACCCGTATTCACACTGTACCAGCTCAGCATGGCAATATATAAACTTGGTTGGTTGACCCATATTCGGACTGTACCAGCTCAACATGCTGATCAGTATCCTGGGCTGCTTGAACCATAATCACACTGTACCACCTCGGCATGTTGATCAGTATCCTGGGCTGGTTGAGCCAAATTCATAATCTACCAGCTCAGCATGGCGATCAGTATCCTGGGCTGGTTGACCCATGTTCACACTGTACCAGCTCGGCATGGTGTTCAGTATCCGGGGCTGTTTGACCCAGATTCACACTGTACCAGCTCGGCATGGTGATCAGTATCCGGGGCTGGTTGACCCATATTCACACTGTACCAGCTCGGCATGCTGATCAGTATGCGGGGCTGGTTGACCCATATTCACACTGTACCAGCTCGGCATGCCTAATCAACATCCTAGGCTGGTTGGCACATTTTCAAACTTTTCTTTCACGGCCTGGTGATCAGCATTCCAGGCTGGTTGACCCACATTCACACGACCAGCTCGACATGGTGATCACCTCCGCTCTGTCCGTAAGCATGATGCCGAGCTGCCGGTTTCTGACCATTTCAACACACCACCCCCTGCTTTCATGCTCACACCTCTGTCCTGGGATGGCTGCAGTGTTCCAGCGAACATCAACACAAGCTCATGGAACAACATCTCATTTAGTAATTAAGCACACAACAGCCTGCGGGACTGAACATTGAGTGCAATCATTTCTGGACTGCACCAGAAGGGTACCAATATCCTGGGGGGGAGATTTGCTAGTGCTCTTCGGGGGGCTTTAAACTAATTCAGCAAGGGAATGGAAACCTAAAATGTAGTTCCAGTGTATAGGATGTTGAGAGTAGTGAGGTCAGGGATAAGGATACAAGGACGCAAGAGGGCACTGGCAAGCAAGAACTCCGTTTAAAGTGTGCCCACATCAACGCCAGGAGCATCCAGAATAAGGTGGGTGAGCTTGCAGCATGGGTTGGTACAAGGGATCTCGATGTAGTGGCCATTTCGGAGACATGGGTAGAGCAGGGGCAGGAACTGATGTTGCAGGTTCCGGGATTTAGATGTTTCAGTAAGAACAGAGAAGATGGTTAAAGAGAGTGGGGGGGGGGGGGGGGGGGTGGTGGCATTGTTAATCAAGGAGAGTATTACAGCGGCAGAAAGGACGTTTGAGGACCCGTCTACTGAGGCTGTATGGGCCGAGGTTAGAAACAGGAGAGGAAAGGTCACCCTGTTGGGAGTCTTCGAAAGACCTCCGAATAGTTCCAGAGATGTAGAGGAAAGGATAGCGAAGATGATTCTCGACAGGGGCGAGAGTAACAGGGTAGTTGTTATGGGGGACTTTAGCTTTCCAAATATTGACTGGAAATATTTCGAGTACTTTAGTTGGGTCAGTTTTTGTCCAGTGTGTGCTGGAGGGTTTTCTGACACAGTATGTAGACAGGCCAACCAGGGGCGATGCCACACTGGATTTGGTACAGGGTAATGAACCCGGCCAGGTGTTAGATTTAGATGTAGGTGAGCACTTTGGTGATAGTGATCACAATTCGGTTAGGTTTACCTTAGCGATGGGCAGGGACAGGTATATACCGCAGGGCAAGAATTATAGCTGGGGGAAAGGAAATTATGGTGCGATTAGGCAAGATTTAGGATGCGGAGGGTGGGGAAGGATACTGCAAGAGATGGGCACAATCGAAATGTGGAGCTTATTCAAGGAGCAGCTACTGCGTCTTCTTGATAAGTATGTACCTGTGAGGCAGGGAGGAAGTTGTCGTGCGAGGGAGCCGTGGTTTACTAAAGACGTTGAAGCACTTGTCAAGAGGAAGAAGAAGGCTTATGTTAGGATGAGACGTGAAGGCTCAGTTAGGGCGCTTGAGAGTTACAAGCTAGCCAGGAAGGATCTAAAGGGAGAGCTAAGGAGAGCAAGGAGAGGACACGAGAAGTCATTGGCGGATAGGATCAGGGAAAACCCTAAGGCTTTCTATAGGTATATCAGGAATAAAAGAATGACCAGAGTTAGATTAGGTCCAATCAAGGATAGTAGTGGGAAGTTGTGTGTGGAATCAGAGCAGATCGGGGAAGCGTTAAATGAATATTTTTCGTCAGTATTTACAATAGAGAAAGAAAATGTTGTCGAGGAGAATATTGAGATTCAGACTACCAGGCTAGATGGGATTGAGGATCACAAGGAGGAGGTGTTAGCAATTTTGAAAATAGATAAGTCCCCGAGGCCAGATGGGATCTATCCTAGGATTCTCTGAGAACCCAGGGAGGAGATTGCAGAGCCTTTGTCCTTGATCGTTATGTCGTCATTGTCGACAGGAATAGTGCCGGAAGACTGGAGGATCGCAAATGTTGTCCCCTTGTTCAAGAAGGGGAGTAGCGACAGACCTGGTAATTATAGACCTGTGAGCCTTACTTCGGTTGCGGTTAACATGTTGGAAAAGGTTATACGAGACAGGATTTATAATCATCTTGAAAAGAATAAGTTCATTAGAGATAGTCAGCACGGTTTTGTGAAGGGTAGGTCGTGCCTCACAAACCTTATTGAGTTTTTCGAGAAGGTGACCAAACAGGTGGATGAGGGTAAAGCAGTGGGTGTGGTGTATATGGATTTCAGTAAGGCGTTTGATAAGGTTCCCCACGGTAGGCTATTGCAGAAAATACGGAAGTATGGGGTTGAAGGTGATTTAGAGCTTTGGATCAGAAATTGGCTAGCTGAAAGAAGACAGAGGGTGGTGGTTGATGGCAAAGGTTCATCCTGGAGTTTAGTTACTAGTGGTGTACCGCAAGGATCTGTTTTGGGGCCACTGCTGTTTGTCATTTTTGTAAATGACCTGGAAGAGGGTGTAGAAGTGTGGGTTCGTAAATTTGCGGATGGCACGAAGGTCGGTGGAGCTGTGGATAGTGCCTAAGGATGTTGTAGGGTACTGAGGGACATAGATAGGCAGCAGAGCTGGGCTGAGAGATGGCAAATGGAGTTTAATGTGGAAAAGTGCGAGGTGATTCACTTTGGAAGGAGTAACAGGAATGCAGAGTACTGGGCTAATGGGAAGATTGTTGGTAGTGCAGATGAGCAGAGAGATCTTGGTGTCCAGGTACATAAATCCCTGAAAGTTGCCACCCAGGTTAATAGGGCTGTTAAGAAGGCATATGGTGTGTTAGCTTTTATTAGTAGGGGGATCGAGTTTCGGAGCCACGAGGTCATGCTGCAGCTGTACAAAACTCTGGTGCGGCCGCACCTGGAGTATTGCGTGCAGTTCTGGTCACCGCATTATTGCAAGGATTTGGATGCTTTGGAAAGGGAGCAGAGGAGATTTACCAGGATGTTGCCTGGTATGGAGGGAAGGTCTTTCGAGGAAAGGCTGAGGGACTTGAGGTTGTTTTCGTTAGAGAGGAGGAGGAGGAGATCTGACTTAATAGAGACATATAAGATAATCAGAGGGTTAGATAGGGTGGATAGTGACAGTATTTTTCCTCGGATGGTGATGGCAAACACGGGGGGACATAGCTTTAAGTTGAGGGGTGATAGATATAGGACAGATGTCAGAGGTAGTTTCTTTACTCAGAGAGTAGTAAGGGTGTGGAACGTCCTGCCTGCAACAGTAGTAGACTCGCCAACTTTAAGGGCATTTCAGTGGTCTTTGGATAGCCATATGGATGAAAATGGAATAGTGTAGGTCAGATGGTTTCACAGGTCGGCGCAACATCGAGGGCCGAAGGCCTGTACTGCGCTGTAATGTTCTATGTTCTATGTACCTTATTTTATCATTATCTTGATTTGATTTGCCCAATTTGGTTTTCCCACTCGTCTTTTCCTTTTCATTGAAAACTGTAATGACAAGATACAAAGACAGTGAGAGCGTTTTGTGATGAGGTAGGTTATTAGACAGGATCTTCTCCTCGTTGGACAGAGGCCTTCACCCTGAGGCAGCATCCAATAGGAATATGTGTGTGTTTGTGTGTGTGTGTGTGTGTCTGTTTATTACTTTGGGGGTGAATTGCCTCTCCAGGACCCTGGTTTCTGATGCTTTGGTTAAACTTGTGACAGTTGGTTTGCAGCCCTTGATTTTTAAAGCTGCTTAAAGCTTTTTCAATTTCGTACTTGTCTTTCAATGTGACACAGACATGTTATCCATGATACAGGAAATGGTGTGTTCGTCCTCAGAGAGGATGCTGAATCCTTCAATGAGAACCCGTGTGAAGGTTTCTTATAATTCCAGAATAATGCTTCTGTTTCAGGCGATGACATGAACTCAATGGTTTAGAGATATGCACAGCATCCTTTTTTAAATTGAGCTCGATCTGTAGTGGTCACGTTCAGTGAGATGTGTTCTTGGACGTGATTTTATGTGATATACAGACCTGCCATTTTAAGTGGCATGCACTGCGGACATTTGAAGTGATATTTTTTGCGGGCTTTTTTCGTTATGTTCACTGCAGTGAATTTACGTGCTGTTCATGGCAGGTATGTTCACTCATAAGCACTGTGGCCAATTTAAGTGATCTGTGCTGTCGCCATTTAAGTGGTATTTGCTGTGACTATTTAAAGTTATATTCATGTTGTCGAGTGCAAGAGATATTTGCTGTCGCCATTTTCAGCGATATGTGCAGAGGCCATTTTATCTCATATACACAGCGACCATTTTAAATGGCATTTATTGTGTCCATTCTGGAAGAAATGTTGCTGTGGCTGGTTTAAATCAAATTTTCTGCAGCCATTTAAATAATATGAAAGAATTATATTAAGGAAAGCCATGCATTTAGATTGCCACTTCACAACTACTGAACGTCCCAAAGAGTTTTACAGCCAATGAAGTATTTCTGAAGTGGGGCCACTATTGCAATGTGGAAAACACAGTTGCCAATTTGAGCACCGCAACATACTACAAACAGCAATATGGAAATGACCAGATCATCTTTTTGTGTCATGCTGATTCAGGAACAAATATTGGCCAGGACATGGTGGCGAACTGCTCTGTTCTTTCGTAAAATAATGCCATGGGATTTTTCACCCGTAGCTGAGATTGAAATATCGGGGGGAGGGGGGCGGGGCTGTTTAAAGTCTCATTTGATAAAAGGCATATTCGATCATGCAGCTGTCCCTCAGTAAAGTTCCAATAACAGTATAGCGCTCTCTCAGTACTAGCCCTCGTTAACTGCGCTCTGTCAGACTGCACTGGAATGTCAGCCTTTATTTTCGTGCTCAGGTCCCCCTATATATTGATGGCATCTGTAGCCCCGAGCTGTGCACACTCCTTATCCAGCCTGCGTCCCTCTCAATATCCAGTATCTGGAGCCTGGAGTTGCATGCAAGCCTTACCCAGCTTCCCTCCTTCTTGGTTTATATCTGGCATCTGGATTGTAACCGATACTATTGGACTTTCAAGCCTGATAAAAGTTTATAACAATGTTCTAAAGGATTCTAACGTATAATAATGAATTTTAAACGTTTTCGAAGTTTTATGAAGTAGCATAAATTTCCATAAGGACTGTAAAGGATTGTAATATGTAATGAAAAATGGTAATGATTAAAAGCCGGTACAAAACATTATAAAGGATGATTAAGGATTATAAAAATGTATAAAGAATTATAAAGTTTTATAAAATATTATAACATTTTATTAGGGTATGAAAGGAATTTAGATATTATCAAAGGTTATCAAAATGTAAGCAATTTATGAGGCGCTTCAAAGGGTTATAATGTATTATAAGGAATTATGAATATTTTGAAATAATTATAAATGGTTAAATGCATTATTCAGTGCGATAAAGTGTTAGAACGTGTGATAAATATTTATAACATATTATTAAGGGTTACAGAAAGTAACGTGTTATAAGGGGTAATTAAGCGTTGTAATGATCCCACGTTGCAATAAATGTTTATAAGGTGTTATAAAGGATAACCACGTGCTATAAGGTATTTTAAAGGTTTTTATTAATTTATTCTTTCACAGGATGTGGGTGTCGCTGACAAGGACAGCATTTATTACCCTTCCATAATTTCCCTTGAGAAGGTGGTGATGAGCCACCTTCTTGAACTGCTGCAGTCCGTGTAGTGTACGTACACTCACACTGCTGTTATAATGGAAGTTCCACCGTTTTGACACAGCGACAGTGAGGTATTGGCGATGCAGTTCCAAGTCAGCAGAATGTGTGGCTAGGAGGGAAGTTGCAGGTGGTTTTCTTCCCATGCATCTGCTGCGCTTGTCCTTCTAGTTGGTAGTGGTCGCTCGTTTGGAATGCGCTGGTGAAGCAGCCTTGGGAAGTGGCTGCAGTGCAACTTATATATGGTGCACACTGCTGCCACTGTGCATCGCTACTGGAGGGAGTAATGGCGAAGGTGGTGGATGGTCTGCCAATCAAGGGGCCTGCTCTGTCCTGGATGGCGTGGAACTTCTTGAGTATTGTTGGAGCTGCACTCTTTCAGGCAGGTGGGAAATATTCCATCACACTCCTGATTTGTGCCTTGCAGTTGTGGGTAGGATTTGTGGAGACAGGAGGTAAGTTATTGGCCGCAGAAGTTATAGACTGTGCCCGGCTTTGTAGTCACAGTACTTATATGACTGGTCCAGTTTAATTTCCAGTCAATAGAAACTGGGAGTAGTTGACAGCGGGGGTTTCAGCAAAGGTAATGCCATTGTACGTCATGGGGACATGACTGAATTCTCTCTTGTTGGAGATGGTCATTGCCTGGAACTTATGTGTCCCTTATCAGCCCAAGCCTAAATGTTGTCCAGGTCTTGTTGCATGTGGGCCTAGACTGCTTTAGTATCTGAGGAGTCCAGAATGTTGCGGAAAATCATGCAATAATCAGAGTACCTACCCACTTCTGACGTTCTTGTGGAAGGAATGTATTTTATGAATCAGCAGAAGATATTTCGACTCAGGGCAATACCCTGAGTAGATCCTGCAGTGATATCCTGGGACTGAGATGATTGACGTCTCACAGCCAGAACCATCTTCATTTGTGTTAGCTATGACTCCAAACAGTGCAGAGTTTCCCCCTGATTCCCATTTACACATGTTTTTCTAAGGCTCCTCTATGCCACAGTCGGTAAAATGCTAATTTGATCCCAAGACTTGTCACTTTGTTAAGGATATTAAGGAGGTGGACCTCCCCACTCTCTACAGGGACCCAGTGAGTGAGGACATTACAGCTCACCAAATGGGAAACATTAGACCCACATAATCCGCTGTCCAGCTCCCTATTTAAAGTTCCCAACCGATCTCCTTGACCGTCTCTAGCGCTACTCTACATTTTACGTTCCAGATAGTCACCCAGTAAGATGAGGGCAGTGCTGCTGATTGTGGTTTGTGTTTTATTCACACGATAGCACAGAAAAATCTCACAAGGTCCTACCCAGATTGCTGCTCAAAGAAAGGCTGATACAATGGGGAAGGACATGGTTGGAGGGTATCCAGAGCTTGTTTCACAGTTTGCTTAAGGAGCGTCTGAAAGGAGGAGAAGCAAAAAAGAGGCCGAGAGATTAAAGGAGGTCGACAGCTTGGCGGCTGGGTATACCACATTTTTGGAATCAGAGGAAAATAAAGAGTTGGATAGTGTACCTGAAGTTGAAAAACAGACATAGCGAGGTGCTTGGGCATGGAAGGATATGAACAGGAGGATGACAATTATACAGTACAGATGTTTGCCAACTGTGAACCTATATAGCTCAGCGCAGAAATGGGATATCCATTAATGTTTCAGGTACGATACATTTATTATCCTGTACTTGCCGCAATTGGAGTTCCTGGTAAGCCTGTTTCTTAGCTGTTAATGGTGTAAATCGATGTTAACTGTGCTGCAGCACTCGGTATTATTTTTCACTGTTTGTTTTAGACAGCTGGCTTTTCTTTTCCAGCAATTTACAAATGGAATATCCTCACTATCTACTCTTTCAGTCTTGCAGGAACTGCATTATGCCTTGAATGGTTTTGGTTTAAATAACACTGGTATTGTTACTAGCTTGATATTGTTACTGCGGCACAGTGGTGCAGTGGTTAGCACTGCAGCCTCACAGCTCCAGCGACCCGGGTTTAATTCTGGGTACTGCCTAGTGGAGTTTGAAAGTTCTCCCTGTGTCTGCGTGGGTTTCCTCCCGGTGCTCCGGTTTCCTCCCACATGCCAAAGACTTGCAGGTTGATAGGTTAATTGGCCATTATAAATTGCCCCGGTATAGATGGGTGGTAGGGAAATGTGGGGACAGGTTGGGATGTGGTAGGGATATGGGGTTGGTGTAGGATAAGTATGGGTGGGTGGTTGATGGTCGGCACAAACTCGGTGGGCCGAAGGGCCTGTTTCAGTGTTGTATCTCTAAACTAATCTAAACTAAACTTATTCTCTGTATTGAATGTACTTAAATGAGATGCCTTAGCGAGGATCAATAATCAGACCTTCAGGAGCTTTAAAGAGTGACATAATGTGGAACTAACCTCGAATATTTTGTTATGGATGTTTTCTCGGTGATTGATAATGAACATCTCACGGTCTTAGTGTTGCAAGGGACCAGCACAATATCCTCGCTCCCTAATAACATGGTTCAATTTAACTTGGAGGCCAATGTATTTATTGGTTATTACTGTTGTAAATATTTTTCACATTCTGTGTGTGTCTGACGCTGCTTCAGAGGTCTAGCCAATGAACTGTGTTTACTGCTGACTCTTTCACATCTCCTTCTCTGCTTCACTGTGGAGCCTTCACTTTCACTGGATTACTTTGTAAAATAGAAAACATTGATATGATGTTTTATTGCTTTATCTTCTATCAGTTGGAATCAAGAGTCTCCCATTAATCTGTAGTTTATCAGCTGCACGCTGATTTTGGTGTTTGGTAAGTAAACAATCCCACATTCCAGCGGTGTACTTTATAATTTCAGGAGAAGGCAATTCAATGATTGTGAGGTTTTTCTGAAAGAAGCTTTTCATCCTGATTATTCAATGCATTGCAGATGAGATGAAGATTGTAGCTGAACAGGTGGAAACTTCAGTGTTCTGTAGACACATTGATATTCACAGCGATTTCACAATTCAACAAACTGATTCTGCTAATATAATCATTGGTAAACAGAACACATGCATAGAATGTTATGAATAAAACGTAAGTGAAAAGTATCATGAGGTTACAGTTTGCAGGATGTGAGTACTCCAGAGAGATAGGGAGAGCGACTGTGAGAAGGAAGGGGGAAAGGAGCAGGGGGAACGAAACCGAGGAAAAGAGATAAGCAGAAGTAAAGAGAAAGAGAAAGAAGCAGCAGTGTGAATACTTCACGATCATAAAGTTCTGGAATATCCAGAACAATTAGTGACAGAAACTGTGAGTTGAAGTTGTCTGTTGTCAGATTGTTCATTTTACTGTTGAACTTGATTCACTGTGTCTACTTCTGTCAGGTCCTCATTTTTTTTGTAGGCAGTTCCTATTCCTTACTGATTGACTGAATAAACAAAATAAAATCAGTTCTTCACAGATGGTTATTTATTATCTAAATACTGAACTTTAAAATCGCTGTGACTGCTGAAATCAATGAAAAGTGAGGCTGATATCAGAAATCTCTTTCAATTTATATCTAATTGTCTTTAAAAACTAAATGTATTGACTATATTGTATAAACAATGAACTGTTCTCCAACACCAATAACCACAGGGATTATTGTTTGAATGTATTAATTGAGTTATGTCACTGGGAGCTATAAATACGATTTCCTCTAACACTCTGCTGCAGTCTCTACCTGTGAATCTCTGCCTCTCCTCTCACTGTTTTGAATCCTCTGTCTCCTCATCCACTGCTTCACTTTATCCAATTTCCCGAACCATCTGCTCCTGTCTCCCTTCCGGATCCAACAGGTCCTTTTCCCTCTCTCCCTCCCAATCTCATTCACTGGCTCGACCTCCAGCTGCCACATCCAACCTAATAAGAACATAGGAACATAAGAGCAGAAGTAGGCCATTCAGCCCTTCGAGCCTGCCTGCCATTCGAGATCATGGCTGATACGAGCACTCAAAATCAGCACCACAGTTTTCAGTATTTTCCCACTTGGCACCAGTCCCAGTCGGTTCTCTGAACCCAGAGCAACAAATCAGCTGTATTTCCCGCAGTCCCCAAACCCTCCCGAACAACAATCTGGAGCCAAATTCCGAATTAACCCTTGGATTCCATCTCTGTAAAACCCCTTTCTCATTTCCCTACCGGCCCTGCATCCTCACTCAGTACTTCCAGTCGATCCAGTGCTAAGTTTATTCACTTTCTGTATCAATTTCCCAATTCATTATTAATAATTGTCTTTCACAAATTTCACTGCGGCAAAGCACTTCCCAGGTCAATGATTCAGTTTTAACTGCTCGATGCAGCAACAAAGCTGGAAATTTCAGCTGGTGAGACAGAATAGTAACTACAGTGAGAGAGGGACACCAGCAGATGAAGATGGTGAGCAGGCCTGTAGCTGCAGTGAGACAGGGACACCAGCAGATGGAGATGGTGAGAGGAGGCAGTAACTGCAGTAAGACAGGGGCACCAGCAGGTGGAGATGCTGAACCATTGCTGATGGGGACATTCCATGTTGCTGAGAGTTTGAATGTTTGCTCTATTTCGAGGAACTTAAGTTTGTGTGACACTTGTGTTACACTTCATGTAATCCTGAGATGCTTAATAAAACTATTTAAATACAATTTGTGTTAAATGGCTATGTTCCAACTTATAAACGCTTGTAAGGTTCCTGTTTGGAAAATGATTTTGAGTGATGGAAAGCTAATGCAGAAATACAACACCAAATAAAGTCCAAACAATCTGTTACAAATAGAAATAACTCTCTCAATAAGCTGTGTTGAATTTTTCATCACTAAAGATATGACATCTCTCACTTATCTTTCTTGTGCTGCTATCTTCTTTATGATCAGCGAGAGGAATTGAAACAATGATGCAATTGAATTTTGATAGTGAATATTAAATCTGCTTCCACCAACTTGTCAGACAGTGGATTCCAGACAATAACAACTTGCTGTGGATAGTTTCCCCTGGTTCTCTCCTTGTATCGATCTCCTATTATTATTCACCTTCATTCTGTGTTCTCTGCTTCGAGACCCCCGCACCCCGCACCCCCCACCCCCACCCCCCACCCTGCTGTTGGAAACATTCCTTCCCAATTTAACTCCAAACTGAGTGAAATAATTGTTATCTCTCCATGGCAGCTGCAGAGTCGCTGGTAGCTCCTGAATTTGGACAGTGATCAACATGTTGAAAGCATCCCTCGGAATCCTGCAAGAAAGCAGAGGACAGAAGAGTCAGGATGGAAAGTTAAACAAGTGATACATTTTTGCAGCAGCAAAAACTCTGCCAGAATTTCGAGGTAGCTATTGTTCAACTTTATAAGAACTGGAGGTGAAAAGTGATCCATACAATTTGTGGTCAGTGGTCGTTTTCCAACTTTGTAAACCTTTGTAACATTAAACTGGTAGATGTCAAGAAAACTATTTTGAATGATTCCAGGCTTATGCATAAATGCAATAACAACAAATAAATTGCAAATAATCATTTACAGATACAACTGTACAAAGAATAAAGAACAAAGAAAATGACAGCACAGGAACAGGCCCTTCGGCCCTCCAAGCCTACGCCGATCCAAATCCTCTTTCTAAACCTGTCGCCTATTTTCTAAGGGTCTGTATCTCTTTACTTCCTGCCCATTCATGTATCTGTCTAGATACATCTTAAAAGACGCTATCGTGCCCGCGTCTACCACCTCCGCTGGCAATGCGTTCCATGCTCCCACCACCCTCTGCGTAAAGAACTTTCCACGCATATCCCCCCTAAACTTTTCCCCTTTCACTTTGAACTCCTGTCCCCTTGTAATTGAATCCCACACTCTGGGAAAAAGCTTCTTGCTATCCACCCTGTCTATACCTCTCATGATTTTGTACACCTCAATCAGGTCCCCCCTGAACCTCCGTCTTTCTAATGAAAATAATCCTAATCTACTCAACCTCTCTTCATAGCTAGCGCCCTCCATACCAGGCAACATCCTGGTGAACCTCCTCTGCACCCTCTCCAAAGCATCCACATCCTTTTGGTAATGTGGCGACCAGAACTGCACGCAGAATTCCAAATGTGGCCGAACCAAAGTCCTATACAACTGTAACATGACCTGCCAACTCTTGTACTCAATACCCCGTCCGATGAAGGAAAGCATGCCATATGCCTTCTTGACCACTCTATTGACCTGCGTTGCCACCTTCAGGGAACAATGGACCTGAACACCCAAATCTCTCTGTACATCAATTTTCCCCAGGACTTTTCCATTTACTGTATAGTTCACTCTTGAATTGGATCTTCCAAAATGCATCACCTCGCATTTGCCCTGATTGAACTCCATCTGCCATTTCTCTGCCCAACTCTCCAATCTATCTATATTCTGCTGTATTCTCTGACAGTCCCCTTCACTATCTGCGACTCCACCAATCTTAGTGTCGTCTGCAAACTTGCTAATCAGACTACCTATACTTTCCTCCAAATCATTTATGTATATCACAAACAACAGTGGTCCCAGCACGGATCCCTATGGAACACCACTGGTCACACTTCTCCATTTTGAGAAACTCCCTTCCACTGCTACTCTCTGTCTCCTGTTGCCCAGCCAGTTCTTTATCCATCTAGCTAGTACACCTTGGACCCCATGCGCCTTCACTTTCTCCATCAGCCTACCATGGGGAAACTTATCAAACGCCTTACTGAAGTCCATGTATACGACATCTACAGCCGTTCCCTCATCAATCAACTTTGTCACTTCCTCAAAGAATTCTATTAAGTTGGTAAGACATGACCTTCCCTGCACAAAACCATGTTGCCTATCACTGATAAGCCCATTTTCTTCCAGATGGGAATAGATCCTATCCCTCAGTATCTTCTCCAGCAGCTTCCCTACCACTGACATCAGGCTCACCGGTCTATAATTACCTGGATTATCCCTGCTACCCTTCTTAAACAAGGGGACAACGTTAGCAATTCTCCAGTCCTCCGGGACCTCACCCGTGTTTAAGGATGTTGCAAAGATATCTGTTAAGGCCCCAACTATTTCCTCTCTCGCTTCCCACAGTAAACTGGGATAGATCACATCCGGACCTGGGGACTTGTCCACCTTAATGCCTTTTAGAATACCCAACACTTCCTCCCTCCTTTTGCCAACTTGACCTCGAGTAATCAAACATCTGTCCCTAACCTCAACATCTGTCATGTCCCTCTCCTCGGTGAATACCGATGCAAAGTACTCATTTAGAATCTCATCCATTTTCTCTGACTCCACGCATAACTTTCCTCCTTTGTCCTTGAGTGGGCCAATCCTTTCTATAGTTACCCTCTTGCTCCTTATATATGAATAAAAGTCTTTGGGATTTTCCTTAACCCTGTTTGCTAAAAATATTTCATGACCCCTTTTAGCCCTCTTAATTCCTCGTTTCAGATTGCGCCTACCATCCCGATATTCTTCCACAGCTTCGTCTTTCTTCAGCCGCCTAGACCTTATGTATGCTTCCTTTTTCCTCTTAGCTGGTCTCACAATTTCACCTGTCATCCATGGATCCCTAATCTTGTCATTTCTACCCCTCATTTTCACAGGAACATGTCTCTCCTGCACACTAATCAACCTCTCTTTAAAAGCCTCCCACATATCAAATGTGGATTTACCTTCAAACAGCTGCTCCCAATCTACATTCCCCAGTTCCTGCCGAATTTTGGTATAGTTGGCCTTCCCCCAATTGTGCACTCTGTCTTTAGGACCACTCTCGCCTTTGTCCATGAGTATTCTAAAGCTTACGGAATTGTGATCACTATTCCCAAAGTTTTCCCCTACTGAAACGTCAACCACCTGTCCCGGCTCATTCCCCAACACCAGGTCCAGTATGGCCCCTTCCCGAGTTGGACTATTTACAACTGCTCTCGAAAACTCTCCTGGATGCTCCTTCGAAATTCTGCTCCATCTAGACCTCTAACACTAAGTGAATCCCAGTCAATGTTGGGAAAATTAAAATCTCCTATCACCACCACCCTGTTGCTCCTACAGCTTTCCATAATCTGTTTACATATTTGTACCTCTATCTCACGCTCGCTGTTGGGAGGCCTGTAGTACAGCCCCAACATTGTTACCGCACCCTTCCTATTTCTGAGTTCTGCCCATATTGCCTCACAGGTCGAGTACTCCATAGTGCCTTCCTTCAGCACAGCTGTGATATCCTCTTTGACCAGTAATGCAACTCCTCCACCCCTTTTACCTCCCTCTCTATCCCGCCTGAAGCATCGGTATCCTGGGATATTTAATTGACAATCATGCCCTTCCCTTAACCAAGTCTCAGTAATAGCAATAACATCATACACCCAGGTACTAATCCAAGCCCTAAGTTCATCTGCCTTACCTATTACACTTCTTGCATTAAAACAAATACACCTCAGACCACCAGTCCCTTTGCTTTCATCATCTGCTCCCTGCCTATTCTTTCCCTTAGTCACGCTGACTTCATTGTCTAGTTCCTTACAGGCTTTAGTTACTACATCCTTACTCTCCACTGACCTCATTTGGTTCCCATCCCCCTGCCACATTAGTTTAAACCCTCCCCAACAGCGTTAGAAAAAGCACCCCCAAGGACATTGGTTCCAGTCCGGCCCAGGTGTAGACCGCCCAATTTGTAATAGTCCCACCTCCCCCAGAACCGGTCACAGTGTACCAAAAATCTGAACCCCTACCTCCTGCACCATCTCTCATGCCACGCATTTATCCTGACTGTTATATGGATCCGAATTGTTTTATGCAATGTCACCAATTGTACATTTTCTCTTGGCTGCATCATTTACCTGGGACTGGTTTGAGGAATTGTCAGGCAGTGGAAATGAGAATCCGAATAGAATCTATCTGTTCCTCAAACTGCAGCAAATCGGCCTCTCCAGCAAAAAAAAATCAATTTGCCGGAATTTCGAGGTAGTTATTGCTGCACCTTCTGTAAAGTGGAGGTGACTGGTGAAAGACATTTAATAAAATTTGTGTTAAATGGCCATTTTCCAAGTAGGACCCTCCAGGTTTACGTGGTAGCAGTTTTTTTTTCTGAATTCAGTTATTACTGAGGTTTTGGGGGAGGGAGAAAGATACACAGAGACAGACAGAGTCCTGGGTAGTATCATTTACGACATTGGTTAAAATATCCCTCCTCTATTTCCTGTTTACACAGGGACTCACCTTGGACTGTCCCATATCTGGGAGGAAGTGTCCAAGTGGAGGGGGCTGAGAGCTGGTTGGATGAGCTGAACATTGGGAGGACTTGGTGGTTGAGTGATAGGTTCTGGGATATTTGAGGACAACGTCAAGTCACATTCTATTCATTTCCATGCGGTGTCCGAAATTGCCTTTCTGTATCTCAGTCTTTGTGGCTCTGTGCCCAGGTAGATTGGAGCTGACTACAGTGTGTGTGCGTGTGTGTGTGTGTGTGTGTGTGTGTGTGTGTGTGTGATTCCAGCCTGAATTACCCTCTCTCTCTCTGGCCTACTCTCACCTTTTAACCTAACTCCCACCCTATTGCCACCCTGGTCCATGGTTCTGCTCCCCCCAATTCCACCATGGAAGAACTGATGGCGGGAATGGTTGAGAGTCCAACGATGGAGCACAGACTGTGTGTATTAAATCTTTAATGTCCCTCACTTCCTTTCTCCCTCCCTCATCTCAATATCTCTCTCTCATAGTGTGTCTCTCTCTCACTGTCTTAGTCACTCTCTCTCTCTCCCGCTCATGCTTTCCTTTCTTTTTCTTTGGCCCGCTCTCTCTCTCTCTCCCTTTTCTCTCTCTCCCTCTTTGTGTGTCTCGCTCTTTCGCTTTATTTATTTCTCTCACTCTCAGGCTTCCCTTTCTCTCTCATTCTTTGGCTCTCTCTTTCTTCCTCTGGCTTTCCCGCTTTCTATCTCTTTCTCGCTCACTCTCAGTCTCTCTCTCAGACTTTATTTTCTCTCTGGTTGGCTCTTTCTCTCTTTCTTTCTCTGCGTTTCTTTATTTCTCTGTCACAGTCACAGGCTCTCTGTCTCGCATTCTCAGGCTTTTCTTTGTCTCTCTTTCTCTTTATTTCTCTCTCACTCTCACTCTCACTCTCTCTCTCTCAGTCTCAGCCTCTCTCTCTCTCTCTCTCTCTCTATCTCTCTCTCCCTCTCTCTTTCGCAGGAATTGTATCTCTCCCTTGCTCTCTCTTTCTCTAACTTTATTTTCTGTGTTTTTCCCCTCTTCTTTGCCTCTTTCACTTCTCTGGCTTTCTATCTACATAGTTCTCCCCCTAACTCTTTTTCTCTCTTCTCAGCTTTGTCTTCACCGCTTCTTTCTCTTTTACTCAGTATTTATTTCTCAGCATTTTTTGTTCCCTCTTTGTTGCTTTTTTTTCCTTTCTTTGGCTCCTTCTCTCTTTCTTTTCCTTTTTTACTCTCTTTCTCTCTCACTCTCTCTCTCTCAGTCTCAGCCTCTCTCTCTCTCTCTCTCTTTCTCTCTTTCTCAGGATTTTTATCTCTCCCTTGCTGTCTCTTTCTCTAACTTTTTTGTCTCTGTTTTTCCCCTCTTCTTTGCCTTTCACTTCTCTGGCTTTCTATCTCCTTATTTCTCCCCCTAAATCTTTTTCTCTCTTCTCAGCTTTGTCTTCACCGCTTCTTTCTCTTTTTCTCAGTATTTATTTCACAGCCTTTTTTGTTCCCTCTTTGTTGCTTTTTTCCTTTGTTTGGCTCCTTCCCTCTTTCTTTTCCTTTTTTATTCTCTTTCTCTCTCTCTCTCTGTCTCTGACGTTCTCTTTTACTCACTCTCTGTGGCTTCCTGTCTGGCTCTTTATTTGTCTCAATGTCTTTCTCCTTAGTTGTTTCTGTGACTTTCTTTCTCTTTGCCTCTTTTTCTTACTCTCTTGCTCAGGATTTGTATCTCTCTCCAGCTCTTTCTTTCTCTAACTTTCGGTTTCTCTGGTTTGCTTTTCCCCTCTTCTTTGCCTCGCTCACTTCTCCTGCTTTCTCTCTCCTATTTCTCACCCTAACTGTTTTGCTCTCTTCTCAGCTTTGTCTTCGACGCTTTTTCTCTCCTCAGTATTTCTTTCTTTCTCTGCATTTTTTGTTCCCTCTTTGTCGCATTTGTTTTTCTGTCTTTGGCTCCTTCTCTCTTTCTTTGACTCTCCCGCTTTTTTTGATTTGCTTTTTTGCTCTCCTCCTCTGTCTCTCTGACTTTCTCTTTTTCTCACTCTCTGCAGCTTCCTTGTTGGCTCTTTATCTTTCTCAATGGCTTTCTCTTTAGTTGTTTCTGTGACTCTCTTTCTTTGTGCCTCTCTCTCTCTCTCTCTCGCTCTCTCTGGTCTTCTCTGCAGCTGTTTCTCTGAGTTCTTTTCTCTCTGGCTCTTTCTGTCTCTCTCTCTCTCTATCTCTTTCTGTGTGGCTTTCCCAGTCTTTCTAGATTTCTTCCAACACCCTCACCCCCCGGAAAATGTTGATGCCCCCCCAAATCTCCCCCACAAATTCCCCCTTCCCCAGCCACCATCACCGCCCCGCTCCCCCCACCCACCCCCCACCCCGCGCCCCCGCAAATTTCCATCTGCAAATTTCTCCTTGGCAAATTTCACTCACGCAAATTTCCCACACCCGCAAATTTCCCCCTGGGATTCAGAGAGAAACAGAGAGCGAGAGACTGGGATTCAGAGGGTACAGTTTTTATTTCAGATTTCCAACATCCGCAGTAACAAACATGGACGAAAATAGTAGTAGACTTCAGGATGATCGAGAAAGTCTGGTGAAATGGTCAGACACATGGCAGGTTAACTTCAATGCTGAGAAATGTAAAATGATGCATTTTGGAAGGAAGGCTGAAGAGAAGCGATATAAACCAAATGGTACAATGATAAAATGGGTGCAGGGACAGAGAGATCTTGGATTTCATTTGCGTCAACTTTTATATCTTAAAGATTTAATGTTAGGCTTCAAACCTTTCGACTGGATCTAGCTTCATCCTGAAAAGTGTTAGCAAACGTGTTGGGAAATGTGTCAAAAGCTGTTCCCATTCAGATAATCCTGCATTGTGGAAGTGTCAGCTATCGTTGCAGAGACAGTAAATAGGGGTGTTTGAATGGACCTGCAGGTTTTGGTTGATGCAATAAGGTGAGAATTGGAATTGGATCCCTTGCAGATCCATAGAATTGAAGGCATTTAAAGAACACCATATGTAGTAGCTAACCAATGTCTGATAAACTTCAAAGCCTTCAGACACACGGAAGAAGAGGAGAAGGGAATAATATACAAAACTTGAGACAGACAGACAACAGCAGTAGGCAAATTAATCTCTTGATATGGGTTTTGATATGAAGGCCTGAGCTGATGATTGAAAAAGCAGGAGTTCAAATCCTACACTGGGCTGTTGTTAATTTACATTCTGATTTTTCTTTATAAAAAACGTAAATCTGGAATTTAAAAACAAAACCTCGAGGATGAAATGATTCCCTTCTGTCTACGAATGCAAAGCCCGTGTGTGGCTCAGTTTTTCTGTATTTATTAACGATATAATATAATGAGGTGGATTGTCAAATACCAATGTTGCAAATGACACAAAAATAGGCAACGGTGTACGCAGTGTAGCTGGAAGCATAACATTGCAACGAGATACTAATATCTTATGTGAATGGGCAAAGCTGTGATAGATGGATTTCAATGTCAGCGCAAAAGACTCGAACATAGTACTTTACAAATGATGAAAGGCTAGAAACTTTGGACATGCAAAGAGACTTGGTAGGTCCATGCACATTTGAGTGCACTGTAGATTTACCAGCGTGATAAGTGAACTCCAAGGGTTAAATTACGAGGTGATATTACACAAACGTGTGATGCATTCCATGGAATTTAAGAGGATCAAGATGATTTGATCAAAGTTGTTGAGATATTAAGGTAAACTGATGGGGTAGTTTGGGAGAAACTATTTCAGCAGTTTGGGAAGATAGGAACAGGAGTAGGCCATTTAGCCCATCAAGCCTGCTCCGCCATTCAATGCTATCATGGCTGATCATACACTTCAATGCACTTTTCCCACACTATCCAGATATCCCTTGATATCATTGGTATTTAGAAATCTGTCAATCTCTGCTTTCAACATAATAAATGACTGAGCTTCCACGACCCTCTGGGCTAGAGAATTCCAAAGATACACAACCCTCTGAGTAAAGAAATGTCTTCTCATTTCAGTCCTAAGTGGCTTCGCCCTTATTTTGAAATTGTGTCTATTGTTTCTCGACACCTGAACCAGGGGAAACATCTTACTGGCATCTACCCTGTCCATCCCTTTAAGCATTTTATAGGTTTCAATAAGATCACCTCTCATTCTTCTAAACTCCAATGAGTACAGGCCCAACCTGTTCAACCTTTCCTCAGAGGACAGCCCCTTCATCCCAGTAATCAGCTAATGAACATTTTTTGAACTGATTCCAATGCATCCAGGCCTCACCATTTATACACTTGCAAAGATGCCAAACACCTTAATATTTCCCCTCTCACTCTGTTTATCCCATCCAATATTTCACACTCCTCCTCTTTAACTACAATGTCTGCATCGTTCCCCCGCTTTTATGAAGACAGACACAAAGTATTCATTACGAACCATGCCCACATCTCCCACCTCCATTCAGACATTCCCTTTTTGGTCCCTAATACTCTATCCTTAGTTATCCTCTTGCTCATCGTGTATTTATAAAACATATTTGCATTTTCCTTGCTTTCACTTGGTAATATTATTTTCCCACTATCTCTTAGCTTTCCTAATTGTCCTTTTAATTTAACCCCTGAACTTCCTTCACTCCTCTCGGCATTCGGTGGTATTGAACTGTCGGTATCTGACATAAGCTTCCCTTTTGTCCCTATCCAAAGGGCTCTGGATTTGGGAGTCCCGCCCTATTTGTCTTTGTGTGAAAATATTTGTTCTTAACCCTCACTCACTCTCACTGCATTGACACCTTCAGGTAGCTGTCTTCAGTCCACTTTGCTAAATCCAAAGAAGGGTCACTGACCCGAAACGTTAACTCTGCTTCTCTTTCCACAGATGCTGACAGACCTGCTGAGTGGTTCCAGCATTTCTTGTTTTTATTGCTAAATCCTCCCCTCCCTGGAACTACCATTTCCTTTGATCCCCCTGATGAACCCTCACATCCTTCCAAATGTGTGGTGACCAGAACTGGATGCAATATTCTAGTTGTGAACTAACCAGAGCGTTGTCAAGGTTCAGCATAACTTCCGTGCTTTTGCACTCACAATTATTTATGAAGCCCAAACTCCCCTATACTTAGCTGACGAATCTCTCAATATGATCTTTCACCCTCAAAGATGTAAGTACATGTACACCCCGGTCCCCTCTGCCTCTGCCCACTCCATGTGCTATTAAGGATACATAGCGTTTCCCTGTCTCTTCTGCGAGAAGGAGAGCTGGGGCAGGGGGTGGGGCGAGGGGCAGAGAGAGAGCTGGGGAGGAGAGAGTGTGGGGGAGAGACAGCGAGTTGATGAGAGCGAGACGGGGGCAAGGAATGGGGACACAGAATGAGAGAGTGTGAGAGAGAGGGGGAATAGAGGGAGAAAGAAAAGGACGAGAGGGGGAGTGGAGGAGAGCGAGCGAGGGGGCAGAGAGTGAGAGAGAGAGATGGGGGAGAGAAACCATGGGGGAGCGAGGGTGAGAGAAAGGGGTGCTATGGTCGTATGAGAAAGGTGTCTACTGGCCTGTTACTGTCTTCACCTGGTCTTATAGTAACAGCGTTTTATTTTAAATGCACTGTCTTGTGAGATCCCCCTTGGTGAATCCTTGTTCACCGCTTTCCAATTATAAGGCGACGGATGAGCACAAACAGGCTTTCTTAGGTTTGAAGTAGAAAGATGAAATTTATTAAACCTTATACTTAAACTCTAATACGGTTAACGCCTATGGACTAACGACTCGCCCACGCCGGCATGCACACGCAATATAACATGCGATTAGGGACAAAAAAGAGCAGACGGAAAGATAAGTAGAGTAGTTAGAGACAATATCTTCCTATTGTTTCTCGAGCTCGCTGCAGTCCTTGTTTGAAGAAATGGTCTTGCATTTCATTGGAGCCCAGTGTTCCTTTCAAACCTGTTTCACGTAGGAGACTTTTTTCTCTTTGAGTTTACGTGTCTTCAATGGTTTCCGAAGCTCGTGCCAGCGAGATGAGGGCAGACAGGAGAGAAGTCTTATCAAAACAGGCGCCAGGAGTTTTCTCAGTTCGAATCCTTTGTTGGAAGTTCAAATCTCAACAGCCAACTAGTAACATGACTATGTTCAGTATGGAGAAAGACGATGTAGATGTAAAGCTCAGGGAGGCAGATTGTGATATACTTCAGCAAATTAGCAATGAAAGGTGGTGGGGTGGGGGGTGGAGATATTGGCGGTTTGTGCGAGCTTAAAAGTGGATAAATGCCCAGGCCTAGATGAGATGTATCCCAGGCAAGGGAGGAGATAGCAGGGGCTCTGACACAAATTTTCAAATTCTCTCTGGCCACAGGAGAGGTGCTAGAGGACTGGAGGACTGCGAATGTGGTACCATTAGTCTATGGCACCAGAGTTAAACCAGGTAATTACAGGCCAGTGGTCTGACCAACATCAGTGATAGGCAAATCATTGGAAAAAATATGAGGGACAGGAATAACCTCACTTGGAGAAGCAGGGATTAATCAAGGATAATCAGCATGGCTTGGTCAGAGGGGGATCATGTCTAACTAACTTGTTTGAATTTTTCGATGTGAGTAGGTGTCTAGATAATGGTAAAGCAGTTGTTGTAGTCCACATGGACTTCAGTGTGGCTTTTGATAAGGTCCCATATGGGAGATTGTCAAGAAGGTAAGAGCCCATGGAATCCAGTGCAATTTGGCAAATTGAATTCCAAATTGGCTTAGTGGCAGGAGGCAGAGGGTGATGGTCGAAGGTTGATTTTGTGATTGGAAGCCTGTGACCAGCAGTGTACCACAGAGATCGGTGCTTGTTGTGGTGCACATTAATTAACATAAAGGAGGTATGATCAGTAAGTTCGCAGATGACTCGAAAATTGATGGTGCCATAAATAGTGTGGAGGAAAGCCTTGGACTGCAGGACGATATTGATGGGCTGGAAAGATGGGCAGAACAGTGGAAAACAGAATTTAATCCTGAGAAGTGTGAGGTGATGCAGTTTGGAAGGACTAACAAGGCAAGGGAAAATACAATGGATGGTAGGATCCTATGAATTACAGAAGGTCGGAGGAACCTGGTGTACTTGTCCATAGATCACTTAAAGCAGCAGCACAGTTAGACGAGGTGGTCAGGATATTTGCCTTTATTAGCCGAGGCATAGAATATAAGAGCATGGAAGTTATGATGGAGTTGTATAAAATGCTATTTCAGCCACAGCTGGAGTACTGTATACAGTTCCAGTCGCCAAACTATAGGAAGGATGTGATTGCACTGGAGAGGGTGCAGAGGGGATTCACCAGGATGTTGCCTGGGATGGAGCACTTCAGCTGTGAAGAGAGACTGAAAAGGCTAGGGTTGTTTTCCTTAGAGCAGAGCAGGTTGATGGGGGAGCTGAGTGCTGTATACAAAATTATGAGGGGCATAGATAGGGTAGATGGCAAGAAAAGTTTTCCTTAAGAGAGGTGGCAATAACCAGGAGGTATAGATTTAAGGTAAGTGGCAGAAGGTTTAGAGGGGATTTGAGGAAATAATCTTTTCACTCAGAGAGTGCTTGGAATCAGGAACACATTGCCTGAAGGGGTGGCAGAGGCCTGAACCCACACAACATTTAAGAAGTATTTAGATGAGCACTTGAAATTCCATAGCAGACAAGACTGCGGTCGAAGTACTGCAAAAGGGATTAGAATAGATAGGTGCTGGATGGCCTGCACAAACACGATAGGCTGAAAGGCCTCTTTCTGTGCTGTATATCTCTATGACTAAAACTGCTTTGTTCCGACCATTTCTTCTGTGTATTCGGGAAGCAACTCCTGGATTTTATTTGTTCCAACATTGCTAGTACTATGCAAATAGCCTTCCTGTCAGGGGCTTGCAATTTTAAGTGTTAATGTTCATGTGATGAAATCATGTGTGCCTCAGTCTTGGCAGGTGGGAGTTTGCCTGCCAGGTGGGAACAGGGAGCGAGAGAAGGGGATGCGGAAGATGTACAGAGAGAGAGAGTGAGAGAGAGAAAGAGGGGAGGAGACAGAGAAGGAGGTGAAAAAGAGAGAAAGAACGAGTGGAGCAGACAGAGAAAGTGAGGGGGGCAGAGAGAGAGTGGCGGTTGGATATGGAGATAGAGGTAAGGGGGAGGGAGAGGTGAGGGGGAGAGATGCGGAGAAAGAGAGGGGAGCAGTGACAGCAAAAACGGAGGAGGGAGAGAAGGGGAGAGTGAACGGGAAGAAAAGCGGGAGCAGAAAAAGAAAGAGAGGGAGAGAGAGAGAGCACATCACAGAATGGGGCAGAGAGAGAGGAAGGCAGAGAGTGAAAGAGGGGAAAGAGAGAGGGAAGAGAGTGAAAAACAGAGAGGGAGAGATAGGGTGAGAGAGGGGGCAGAGAGAGAGAGAGTGTGTGGGGACAGAGAGAAAGAGAGGTACACAGAGAGCGAGGACGACACAGAGGGGAGGAGAACAGCACAGAGAGGGGGGAGCAACACAGAGAAGGGGTACATAGAGATAGAGAGAGAGGGAAAGAGTGATCAAGATCACTCCTGACTTTCCCTCCACCGTAAGTTCAGAAGTGGGGATGTTCACTGATGATTGCACAATGCTCAGCACCATTTACGACTCCTCAGATACTGAAGCAGGCCTTGTCCAGATGCATCAGTGCATGGAGAACATTCACAGTTGGGCTGATATGTGGCAAGTGACATTTGCACCACACAAGTGCCAGATAATGACCATCTCCAAAAAGGGAGAATTCAAACATCTCTCCTTGACATTCACTGGCATTACCATTTCTGAAACCCCACTATCAGCATCCTGGAGGATACCATTGACCAGATACTGAACTGGACCAGCCACATAAATTCCGTAGCTACAAGAGCATGTCAGAGACTAGGAATTCTGCAGCATGTAACTCATCACATGTCTCCCCAATGCCTGTCCACCATCGATAAGGAAAAATGCAGGGTTGTGATGGAATACTCTCCCCTTGCCCTGATGGGTGCAGGTATAAAACACTTAAGAAGCTCGCCACCATCCAGGACAACGCACTCCTCTTGATCGACAACCCATCCACCAAACATTCACTCCCTCCACCACCAATGCCCTGTGGCAACAGTGTGTACCATATGCAAGATGCACTGCAGCAACGAACTAAGGCTCCTAAAACAGCACTTTCTAAACCCGCGACCAGAAAATTAAATAAGTTCGGAGCAGAAGTAGGCCATTCAGTAAAATCATAGATGATCGATTTCTATCTCGAATGTCATGCTTCCATCTACAGTCGATAATCGTTCATTCTCTTGTCTAACACAAATCTCCCTGGGCCCGCTTTAAAAATATTCAATGACCAAACCTCCACCAGCTTCTGAGGCATCGAATTGCAAAGTCACAAAACCCTGTGAGAGAAAAAACAATCTCCTTGCCTCCGTCTTTTTAGGGTGACCCCTAATTTTAAAACAGTGCCCTCTTGTTCTGGGCTCACCCACAAGAGGAAACATCATTTCCACATCTATCTTGTCAAGACCGTTCAGGATCTTCTATACTTCAATCAAGTCTGCCCTCACTCTTCTAATCTCCAGTGAAAACAAGCCCAGTCTGTCCAACATTTCCTCATACGATAACCCGCTCATTCCCAGTATCAATCTCGTAAACCTCCTCTTAACCGCCTCCAACGCATTCACATCCTTCCTCAAATATGGAGACCAAAACTGCACACAATATTCGAGATGTGATCGCACCAATGCCCTGTATAACTGAATCATGACATCCTTACCTTTATCTCAATTCCTCTCGTAATAAAGGATATCACTCCACTGGCATTCTTTATTACTTGCTGTACCCACAAACTATCTTTTTGCGACTCATGTACCAGAACACCTCGATCCCTCTGCACCTCGGAATTCTGCAGTACTTCCCCGTTTAAGGCACACTTTGTGTTTTGATCTTCCTGCCAAAGTGAACAACTTCACATTTTACCACATTTTACTCCATCTACCAGATTGTTTGCCTACTCGCTGAACCTATCCATAACGGTCTGCAAGCTCTATATACGCTCTTCACAACTTCCTTTCCACCTATATTTATGTCATCTGCAAATTTAGCTACTATGCCATCGCTCCCCTCATCGAAGTGATTGATATAAATTCAAAATTGTTGAGGCCCGAACACAGACCCCTGCGGGTCTCCACTCGTCACATCCTGCCAATCAGAAAATGACCCATTTATGCATGCTCTATGATTTTTTGCCAGCCAGCTAATCTTCTATCCATGCTAATATATTACCCCCTACACCGTGAGCTCCCACTTTGCGCAATAACCTTTTATGTGGCACCTTTTCAAATGCCTTCTGCTACTCCAAGTACAGTATCCACAGCACATGTCACTCATTCAAAGAACTGCAATAAATTGTTTAAACATAATTTCCCTTTCAAAAATCCATGCTGACTATTCACGATTACCTTGATGTTTTTCTAAGGGCACAGCTATAACCTTCTTAACGATCGATTTAAACAGCTTCCCCACGACAGACGTCAACCTAACGGGCCTCTCGTTACTCGTTTTCTGCCTCCCCACCTTCTTGAATAGAGGGGTGATATTTGCTACTTTCCAATCTGATGGAACCTTTCCATCAAGTGAATTTTGCAAAATTAACACCTACACATCTACTACCTCTTTAGCACCTCTTTTAAGACCCTCAGATGAAGCCCATTAGGATCCTGGGACTTGCCGGCCCGCAGCTCCATCACTTTGCTCAGTACTGCTTTCCAGGTGATTGTAATTTCAGCAGTTCCTCTCTTCCTTCCACCTCCTGATTTGCAGCTGTTACTGGAATGTTTTTTGTATCCTCTATAGTGAATGTAAAAGTAAAATATTTGTTCATTTCATCCGCTATTTCCTCATTGTCTACTATTAACACTCACTTCTCACTCTCTAGCGCAACAACACTCACTTTACTTAATCTTTTCATTTTAAATACCCGTAGAAACTCCTGGTATTCGTTTTTATATTTCTAGCTAGCCTCCTTTCATGCTCCAATTTCTTCCTCCTGATTAACCTTGTAGTCATGCTCTGCCATTCTTGGTATTTTGACCTGCCAATCATCTTTGCACATTGATATGCTTTTTCATTACGTTTTATGGTTTCCTTAACTTCCTCAGTTAAACACGGATGGTGGGTCCTCCCCTTAGAATCTTTCTTTACAGTAGGCATATACATATTCTGAGTGTTCTGAAATATCCCCTTAAATATCTGCCACTGCTTCTCTATTGATCTGTCAGCTAGCCTAGTTCATTCAGCCAGTTCAGCGTATATGCAAACATAGTTGTCCTTCATTAAGTTTACAGTACTAGTCTTCAACCAACTTCTCTCTTTCAAACTGGATGCAAAATTCAATCATTTTATAGTTACTGCGAGCTAGATGTGCCTTTACTCTGCGGTCATTAATTAATCATGTCACATTACACAATGCCACGTCTAATATAACCTGCTCTCTGGTTGGTTCCAGATAGATAGGTAGAGAGACAGATAGACAGAAAGATAGACAGACAGACAGATAGATAGATAGATAGATAGATAGATAGATAGATAGATAGATAGATAGATAGATAGATAGATAGATACATGGATAATAAAAACAAAACACTGCAGATGCCGGAAATCTGGAATAAAAACAAGAAATGCTCGAAATACTCAGCAGGTCTCGCAGCATCAGTGCCGAGCGAAGCAGAGTTAACGTTTCAGGTCAGGTACTCAGCAAAGTGCTCAATTCTATCCCCTTATGCCTCTATCTCATTGAATTCCCTGATCGGCAGGGAACTCGAGCCCCCCGGGCACACATCTTTTACCAGGAGTCCTCCCCCAGATCAGCGGACCCATTCAAGCACCTCCAGCATTCCGCCTGTAGCTGGACCCGTCCCTTTGGCTTCTTACCTGCTCTTGATCTTTTCATTGAAACCTGTCGGCGAGATATCGGCTGTCTCAATTTCTCTGCCCCATCACTCACTCTAACCTTCCCCCCTCTAAACTTGCCGCATTCCGGTTTCTCACGTCTAATCCCGACATGGTCATCAAACCTACAGATAAGGGTGGTGATGTTGTTGTCTGACGCACCGTCCTCGACCTTGCCGAGGCTCAGCGCCAACTCTCAGACACTTCTTCCTGCCTCCCTAGGACCATGACCCCACCACCGAACATCAGGCTACTGTCACTGATCTCATCTTCTCTGGACATCTTCCCTCTACAGCTTCCAGCCTCATAATCCCGCAACCCCGGAGAGCCCACTACTATTTCCTTCTCAAAATCAACAAACAGGACTGTCTCGGCAGACCCATTGTTTCAGCCTGTTCCTGCCCCACTGAACTTATTTCTTCCTGTCTTGACTCTATCTTTTCTCTGCTGGTCCAGCCTTTTCCCACCGACATCTGTGACTCTTTTGACGCCCTACGTCATTTTGACAATTTCCAGTTTCCTGGCCCTAACCGCCTCCTCTTCACTATGGACATCCAATCTCTCTACATCTCCATTCCCAACCAGGACGGTTTGGGGGCGCTCCGCTTCTTCCTTGAATAGAGGCCCAACAGTCCCGATCCACCACCACCCTCCTCCACCTGGCTGAACTTGTTCTCACATTAAACAACTTCTCCTTCAACTGCACTCACTCCCTTCAAGTAAAAGGTGTTGCTGTCGGTACCCGCATCTGTCCCACTTATGTCTGTCCTTTTGTGGGATATGTTGAACATTCCTTGTTCCAGTCCCACTCAGGCCCCCATCCCCAACTCTTTTTCCGGTACATTGATGACTATATCGCTGCCATTTCCTACTCCTGCACGGAACGAGAAAACTTTATTAACTTTTCTTCTAATTTCCACCCTTCTCTCACCTTCACATGGTCCATATCTGACACTGTCCTTCCCTTCCTCAACTTCAAGTTTCGGGAAACTTGGATAATGCGGGATATTGTGAGCCTCGTCAAAAAGAAAAAGGAAGCATTCATAAGGGCTGGAAAGCTCGGAACAGACGAATCCCTTGAGGAATATAAAGACAGTAGGAAGGAACTTAAGCTAGGAGTCAGGAGGGCTAAAAGGGGTTATGAGAAGTCATTGGCAAACAGGATTAAGGAAAATCTCAAGGCTTTTCATGCGTATATAAAGAGCAAGAGGGTAACCAGGGAAAGGGTTGGTGCACTCACGGACAGAGAAGGGAATCTATGTGTGGAGCCTGAGGAAATGGGCGAGGTACGAAATGAGTACTTTGCATCAGTATTCAACAAGAAGAAGGACTTGGTGGATGATGAGCCTAGGGAAGGGAGTTCAGATAGTCTCAGTCATCTCATCATCAAAAAGGAGGAGGTGTTGTGTGTCTTGAAAAGCATTAAAGTAGATAAGTCCCCAGGGCCTGATGGGATCTACCCCAGAATACTGAGGGAGGCAAGGGAAGAAATTGCTGGGGCCTTGACAGAAATATTTGCATTCTCATTGGCTACAGGTGAGGTCCCAGAGGACTGGAGAATAGCCAATGTTGTTCTTTTGTTTAAGAAGGGTAGCAAGGATAAGCCAGGAAATTATAGGACGGTGAGCCTTACATCAGTGGTAGGGAAATTATTAGAGAGGATTATTCGGGACAGGATTTACTCCCATTTGGAAACAAATGGGCTCAGTTGCGAGTGGCAGCATGGTTTTGTAAAGGGGAGGTGGTGTCTGACTAATTTGATTGAGTTTTTTGAGGAAGTGACAAAGATGATTGATGAAGGAAGGGCAGTGGATGTTATCTATATGGACTTTAGTAAAGCCTTTGTCAAGGTCCCTCATGGCAGACTGATACAAAAGGTGAAGTCACATGGGATCAGAGGGGAGCTAGCAAGATGGATACAGAACTGGCTCGGTCATAGAAGACAGAGGATAGCAGTGGAACGGTGCTTTTCTGAATGGAGGGTGTGACTAGTGGTGTTCCACAGGGATCAGTGTTGGGACGTGTTCTGTTTGTAGTATATATTAATGGTTTGGAGGAAAATGTAGCTGGTCTGATTAGTACGTTTGCGGATGACGCAAAGGTTGGTGGAGTTGCAGACAGTGATGAGGATTGTCAGAGGATACAGCAGGATATAGATCAGTTGGAGACTTGGGCGAAGAAATGGCAGATTGAGTTTAATTCGGGCAAATGTGAGGTATTGCATTTTGGAAGGTCTAATGCAGGTGGGAGGTATATAGTAAATGGCAGAAGCCTTAGGAGTATTGACAGGCAGAGAGATCTGGGCGTACAGGTCCACAGGTCACTGAAAGTGGCAACGCAGGTGGATAACGTCGTCAAGAAGGCATATGGCATGCTTGCCTTCATCGGTCGGGGCATAGAGTATAAAAATAGGCAAGTCATGCTGCAGCTGTACAGAACTTTAGTTAGGCCACACTTAGAATATTGCGTGCAATTCTGGTCGCCATACTATCAGAAGGATGTGGAGACTTTGGAGAGGGTACAGAAGAGGTTTACCAGGATGTTGCCTGGTCTGGAGGGCATTAGCTATGAGGAGTGGTTGTACAAACTTGGATTGTTTGCACTGAAATGACGGACGTGGAGGGGCGACATGATAGAGGTTTACAAAGTTATAAGTGGCATGGACAGAGTGGATAGTCAGAAGCTTTTTTCCCAAGGTGGAAGAGTCAGTTACTAGGGGACATAGGTTTAAGGTGAGAGGGGCAAAGTTTAGAGGGGATGTGCGAGGCAAGTTCTTTACACAGAGTGTGGTATGTGCCTGGAACGTGATGCCGGGGAGTTGGTGGAAGCGGGTACCATAGAGACATTTAAGAGGCATCTTGACAAATACATGAATAGGATGGAAATAGAGAGGTATGGGCGGCACCGTGGCGCAGTGGTTAGCACCGCAGCTTCACAGCCTCACAGCTCCAGCGACCCGGGGTTCGATTCTGGGTACTGCCTGTGCAGAGTTTGCAAGTTCTCCCTCTGTCTGCGTGGGTTTTCGCTGGGTGCTCCGGTTTCCTCCCACATCCAAAGACTTGCAGGTGATAGGTAAATTGGCTGTTGTAAATTGCCCCTAGTAGAGGGAATATGGGATTACTGTTGGGTTAGTGTAAATGGGTGGTTGTTGGTCGGCACAGACTCGGTGGGCCGAAGGTCCTGTTTCAGTGCTGTATCTCGAAATAAAAAACGGAAGTGCAGAAGGTTTTAGTTTAGGCAGGCATCAAGTTCGGCGCAGGCTTGGAGGGCCGAATTGCCTATTCCTGTGCTGTACTGTTCTTTGTGCTTTGTTCTCTGCTAACATCTCTGGGTATAGGCTGTCTACGAATATCCATCATAAGCCCACCGGCTCCCACAGGTACCTCGACTACACTTCTTCACACCCTGCCTCCTGGAAGGGCTCCATTCCATTCTCCCCGTTTCTCCATCTCCAACGCATCTGCTCTGATGATGCTACCTTCCACGACAGTGTTTATGATATGTCTTCCTTCTTCCTCAACCGAGGACACCCCGCCCCCCCCCCCCCCCGCCAACACCCCACACAGTATGGTTTGTTTGTTTAGTTTGTTTCCAGTGTGCCTGCCGACTGTTTTTTTTTAATGTGCGTTTTATGTTTCTGATTGGTGAGCTCTGTGCTTTGCAGTCAATCACATTCTATCACTTTGTCTTTCAGCACATCATTAACATACCATCCGCCTTCTTTCCATGCCCTTCTGGTCAGTTATTCACTGTGACCCTATCCTATCAACATCTTCACCTTTGTTATCTCTTCCCCACTCCGCTTTACTTGCTTAAAACGTTTCACATTTCTTACATTTGCCAGTTCTGACGAAGGGTCTCTGACCAGAAACGTTAACTCTGCTTCTCTCTGCACAGATCCTGCCAGACTTGCAGAGTATTTCCGGAATTTCTTGCAGATAGATGGGTAGATAGACAGATAGATAGATAGATAGATAGATAGATAGATAGATAGATAGATAGATAGATAGATAGATAGATAGATAGATAGATAGATAGATAGATAGATAGATAGATAGATAGATAGATAAATAGACAGATGTGGTAGACAGATAAATAGGTGGGTAGAGAGATATACAGGAAGATAGATGGAGACTCAAGAAATATGGAGACACATGGTAGATCGATGCATAGATAGACAGATAGATAGATAGATAGATAGATAGATAGATAGATAGATAGACAGACAGACAGAGAGGTAGAGATACCGTGGTTGCCATACTGCTGGTATTGGCTTCACAGGCAGAAAAGGGAATGGTTGACCACCAGGCACAGACGTATGTTCAGATTGGTACTGCAGGAATCCCCTGTGACCATCCAACTCTCGAACTGATATATAACTTTGAATCCTGTTGGGGGGATGGCCTCCCACGGGAAAGCAGCAAGCGCCAAGTACGTGGCACCAAGGATGGCTCCGCTGAACAGCTGGGGAGGGGGGCTGGTGGAAGACTGCAAGAGCCAAAGTGAAAGGAGATTCAATAGTAAGGGAAACAGACAGGCGTTTCTGTGGCCACAAACGAGACACCAGGATGGTATGGTGCTTGGGTTAATTATTTCTCGGAGCGGCTGCGGGACATTCTGAAGGGGGAGGGTGAATAGCTTGTGGTCGTGGTAAATGTCAGTAACAACGATATAGGTAAAAAGAAAGGATGTGTTCCTGAAAAATGAATTGAAGGAGTTAAGAGCTAAATTAAAAAGCTGGACCACAAAGGAAGTAATCACGGTATTACTTCCTGTGCCACGTGTTAGTGAGTATAGGAACAGCAGAATGGACCAGATGAATGCATGGCTGGAAAAAGTGGTGCAAGAGGGAGGGATTTAGATTTTTGGAGATCGGGACTGGTTCTGGAGACGGTGGGACTTGCTCAAGCGGGATGGCTTGAACTCAGGCAGGAGAGGAACTGATGGCCTCGCGGTGGCATCTGCTAGTCCTGTTGTGGAGGATTTATACGAGAATGGCAGGGGGTTGGGAACCTGAGTTGAGAGACTGAGGAGGAGGAAACAAGTATAGAAGCGAAAGACAGGAAACAATAAAGTCAAAAGTGGAAGACATAGAAATCATGGGAAAGAAACAAATAGGGCCACAGTGTAAAAGAATGATAAGATGACTAAAAATGTTAAAAGGACATGCCGAAAAGCGCTGTGTCCCAATGTGTGGAGCATTCACAATAAGGTAGACGAGTTAACCACGCAAATAGATATAAATAAATACAATACAGTTGCAATTACGAGACATGGATTCCGGGTGACCAAGGATGGGAACTGAACATTCAAAGGCATGAAATATTTAGGAAGGACAGGCAAAAAGGGAAAGGAGGTGGAGAAGCGTTGTTAGTAAAAGAGGAAAGCAATACAATAGTGAGAAAGCATATTAGCTCAGAGAATCCCGAAGTGGAATCTTTATGGGTGGAGTTAAGAAACACTAAAGGGCAGAACACGTTGGGGTTGGTTCTATATAGACCCCCAAGCAGCAGTGGTGATGTAGTGGATTATAATAAACAGGAAATTACCAATGCATGCAATAAGGGTGCCACTGTAATTTTGTGTTACTTTGATCAACATATAGATTGGAAAAAACATATTAGCAATAATACTGCAGAGGAGGAATTCCTGGAGTACGTACGTGATGTTTTTTTGTGGAACAATACTTTGAGGAACCAACTAGAGAACAGGCCATCCTAGGCTGGATATTGTGCAATGAGAAAGGATTAGTTAAAAATCTTGTTGTGTGGGGTCCCTTGGGGAAGAGCGACCTTAACATGATAGAATTGTTGATTAAGGTGGAGAGTGAGAGAGTTCATTCCGAGACCAGGGTCCTGAACCTAAATAAAGGAAATTATGAAGGTATGAGGGGCGAGTTGGCTATGGTTGATTGGGGAACGTTACTTAAAGGATTGATAGTGAATAGGCAATGGCTAACATTTAAAGATCACATGGCTGAATTACAAAAAATGTTCATTTCTGTCTGGCACAAAAATAAAACAGGAAGGATGGCTCAACCGTGGCTTGCAAAAGAAATTTGGAAGAATATTAGATCCAAGGAGGAGAAATATAAAATGGCCAGAACATGCAGCAAACCTGATGATTGGGAACAGTATAGAATTCAGCAAAGGCGGACAAAGGGATTGATTAAGAAGGGGAAAATAGAGTATGAGAGTAAGCTTTCCGACTGTAAAATTTTCTATAGTTATTTGAAGAGAAAAAGATTCGTGAAGACAAATGTGGGTCCCTTACAGTAAGAAACGGGGGAACTTATAATGGGGAACAAAAAAATGGCTGACAAATTAGATGCATGGTTTAGTTCCGTCTTCACAAAGGAGGACACTATTTACCTACCAGAAATGTTGGGGAACATTTTGTCTAGTGAGAAGGAGGAACTGTATGAAAACGGTATTAGTCGGGATATGGAGTTAGGGAAATTCATGGGATGGAAGGCCGATAATTCTACAGGGCCTGATAATCTACATCCCAGAGTGCTTAAGGAAGTGACCCTAGAAATTATAGATGCAACGCTACTCTTTTTTTTGTTTAATTCTATAGATTCGTGAACATTTCCAACGTATTGGAGGTCAGCTGATGTAACCCCACTATTTAAAAAAGGAGGTGGAGAGAAAACAAGGAATTATAAACCGGTTAGCCAGACATCAGTAGTGTGGAAAATGCAAGAGTCCATTATAAAAGATGGAATAGTTGAGCACTTGTAAACTAATGACTGGATCGGATAAAGTCAACATGGATTTACGAAAGGCAAATCATGCTTGACAAATCTAACGCAATTTTTTGAGGATGTAGCTAATAGAATAGGTAAGGGATAAGCAGTGGATGTGGTGTATTTGGACTTTCAGAAGGCTTTCGATAAGATTCCACACAAAAGATTAGCGTGTAAAATTAAAGCACATGGGACTGGGGGAAAGGCGCTGACATTGATGGAGAACTGGATGGCTGACAGGTAATAAAGAAGAGGAATAAACGGGCCTTTTTCTGAGTGGCAGGCAGTGATTGGTGGATTAGCACAGGGATCAGTGCTAGGACCCCAGCGATTCACAGTATATATTAACGATATAGATGAGGAATTAATTGTAATATATCCAAGTTTGCAGACGACAGAAAACTGGATGGGAGTGTAAGCTATGAGGAGGATGTAGAGAGGCTCCTGTGCAATTTCGACAAGTTGAATGAGTGAGCAAATACATGGCAGATGCAGTATAATGTGGATAAATGCAAGGCTATCCACTTTGGTGGCAAAAACAGAAAGGCATTTCGATTGGGAAAGGGGGACGTGCAGCGATAACTGAGTGTCCTTGTGCACCACTTGCTGAAAATAAGCATGCAGGTGCAGCAGGCAGTTAAGAAGGCAAACGGTATATTGGCTTTCATAGCGACAGGATTCGAGTACATGAGCAAGGTCGTCCTGCTGCAATTACAGAAGTCTACGTGGTGGGCGGCACAGTGGCGCAGTGGTTAGCACCGCAACCTCACAGCTGCAGCGACCCACGTTCAATTTTTGGTACTGCCTGTGTGGAGTTTGCAAGTTCTCCCTGTGCAAGCGTGGGTTTCTGCCGGGTGTTACAGTTTCATTCCACGGACAAAGACTTGCAGGGTGATAGTAAATTGGCCGTTGTAAATTGACCCGAGTGTAGGTAGGTGGTAGGGGAATGTTGAGGATGTGGTTGGGAATATGGGGTTAATGTAGGATTAGTATAAAAGGTTGCTGGTTGGTCGGCACAGACTCGGTGGACTGAAGGGCCTGTTTCAGTGCTTATTCTCTAAACAAATATAAAATAAATAAAAAAGTCTTTGGTGAGCCCACATCTGGATTGTTGTGTGTAGTTTTGGTCTCCTAATCTGAGGAAGGGTGTTCTTGCTATGGAGGCAGTGCAGGGAAGGCTCACCACACTGATTCCTGGGATGACAGGCCAGAGGTATGAAGAGAGATTGTGTCGATTAGGCTTGTAGTTGCTAGAGTTTAGAAGAATGAGAGGGGATGTCATGGAAACCGACACCATTCTAACTGGACTGGACAGGCTAGATGCAGGAAGGATGTTCCCTATTGTGGGGAGTCCAGGACCAGGGGTCCATGTCTAAGGATTAGGAGTAAGCCATTTAGGACTGAGAGCAGGAGAGATTTCTTCACCCAGAGAGTGGTGAACCTTTGGAATTATCTACCAAGGAAAGCATTTGAGAACAAGTCATTAAATATGTTCAAGAAAGAGTTACATATAGTTTTTAGGGCGAATGGGATGAAGGGATAGGGGGGAAAGCGGGACAGGTTACTGAGCTTGGACGATCGGCCATGATCGTATAGAATGACGGAGCAGGGCCGAATGGCCTGCTCCTGCTCCTATTTTTCTATGTTTCTATGTTTATTCCATCACATTGCTGATACCGACAGCACACTGATCTGGTCGCAATTCACCTGGTTCAGTTGTTCCTGCCTTTTGTGGAGAGGACATAGCGGGACAGTTTTCCACATTGATGCGTAGCTGCCTGTGTTGTAACTGTTCTGGAACGACATTTGGGGACATAGCCAGTTACATATGAACATACGAACATGCAAATTAAGAGCAGGAGTAGGCCATTTGGTCCCTGGAGCCAGCTACGCCATTCAATAAGATAATGGCTGATAGATTTGTATCCTCAACTCCACATTGCCGCCTACCCTGAATAACCTTTCACCCTCTTGTTTATCAAGAATCAATCTACCTCCGCCTTTAAAATATTTAAAGACTCTGCTTCAGCGGTCTTTTAAAGAAGAGAGTTCCAAAGACTCACGACCACTTGTGAGAGAAAAAAATCCTCATCTGTGTATTAAATGGGCCTCCCCTTATTTATAAACAGTGATCCTTGTTCTCGATTCTCCCACAAGAGGAAACATCATTTCCAAATCCACTCTGTCATGACCCCTCAGAATCTTTTATGTTTCAATCAATTCGCCCCTTACTTTTTCTAAATCCAGCGGGTGCAAGCCTATCTGTCCAACCATTCTTCATTAGATAACCCGTCCATTCTTGTAAACCTTCTGTGAACTGCTTCCAATGCATTTATATCCTCCCTTAAATAAGAAGACGAATACTTTATACAGCAAAGCAGATGTGGTCTCACCAATGTCCTGTATAACTGAAGCATAACATCCCTACTTTGTATGCAATTCCCTTCGCAATAAATGATAAACATATTTTAGCTTTCCTTATGAATTGCTATACCTGCAAACTAACCTTTTGTGGATCATGCACGAGGACACCCATCGCACTTTTCAATTACTCATCATTTAGATAAATAATTATTTTTTCTTTAACCTGCCTAAATGGACAATTTCACATTTTTTCTCGTTAACTCCATTTGTCGGATATTTGCCCACTTATTTAATCTATATTTATATCCCTTTGTAGCCTCCTTATGTCCTCTTCACAACTTATTTTCCTACCTGTCTGTGTGTCACCAGCAAATTCAGCAACCATATCATCGGACCCTTGATTCAAGTCATTTATATAAGTTGTAAAAAGGAGAGGCCCTTCACTGTTCCCTTTGGTTTGCCATTCGTTACCACTTGCCAACCAGAAAAAAGACCCATTTATGCCTACTTTCTGTTTCCTGTTAGCTAACCAATCTTCTATCCATGTCATTATGATACCCCCTACTCTATGACCATTTATATTCCACAGAAACCGTTGATGTGTCACCTTATCAAATGCCTTCTGGAAATCTGAGTACAGTGCAACCACAGGTCCCCCTTTATCCACAGCACGTGTTACTTCTTCAAAGAACACCAATAAATTGGTTAAACATGTTTTCCCTTTTACCAAACTATGTTGACGCTGCCTGATTCCGTTGAATTTGTCTAAGTGCCCTCTATGACGTCTTTAAGAATAACGTATAACATCTTCCCTATGACAGATGTTAAGCTAATTGGCAGCTACTTTCCTGCTTTCTGTCTCCCTCCAGTTTTGAATAAATGACTTACCTTTGAATTTTCCAGTCTAATGTAAACTTGCCCTAATGTAGGGCATTTTGGGAAATCAAAATCGACGTATCGATGATCTCACCAGCCACTTCTTTCAACGACCCTAGGATGAAGTCCATCATGACCCGAGGACTTTTCAGTCTGCAACTCCATCAATTTGCTCAGCAGCACTCCCCTGGTGTTTGTAATTTTCTCACGTTCTTCTCTGCCATCCATTTCCTGATTTACAGTTAGTTCTGGAATGCTGCTTGTATCTTCTATTGCGAAGACCAATGCAAAGTATCTGTTCAATTCATCTGCCATCTCTTTATTTTCCCTTATTGCTTCCCGATACGCACTTTCCATAGGACCAACGATCTTTTGGTAAAATCGTTTCTTAAAAAATAAAGAGACTCTTGCTATCTGTCTAGCTAATTCTTGTCAGGTTTCTCTTGTACGCTAATCTTTCCCTCCTTATTAACCTTTTAGTTGTTCTTTGCTGCTTTTTATATTCTGTCCAATCTTTCGACCTTTTACCCAACTGTGCACAATTATGTTTATTTCTTTCAGTTTGATACGAACTTTAACTATTTTTATTAACCACGGATGGTGGGTCCTCCCCTTGGAATTTTTCTTTCTCATTGGAATGTACCGATTCTGTGTATTTTGAAATATCACCTTGAAGGTCTGCAACCGCATCTCCCTTGACCTACTCTTCATCTACTTTGCCAGTTCACCTTTGCTAGCTCCGTTTCCATGCCCACTTAATTGCTCTCATTAAGTTTAAGCAAAGTGATTCCTGACAACGCAGCCAGCCGCTGACATCATCGGTCTGCGCCAAATGCACACATGCGTAGATGAGCTCCAGTTCTCTGCGCGTGCCTGGCGTTCCGACTTGCCAGGACTGGTTACCACATGCACTGACAACTTCAACACGTAACGTGTACATCTTCATGCAACGTGCCTGGTCGGCTCCTCTCCCCCACAGACCCCTCCTACCACGCCTCTCACTCCGGCCGCTCAGCTCCATCCCCTACCCCGCCTCTATCTACCCCCCCCGGCCATCCACACTCTCCCCCATCCCTCCATTCGCTAGCTCGAGGCGCTGCCACTTCCCGCCTCTCTGCCACATGCTCTTACATCGCTTGATTCTTAGGGCGGTGCGGTGCGGGAAGGAAACAGGGGGCAGGGAGCGAGCGTCCAGAGTGGAATGGCACGGAAAACAATTAGAATTGTGCAGCACCGTCAGAGGTGCTATAATCTGGATTTTCATTGCGTGCTGCCATATGTTTACGTTGTCATTCTCTAATTATTTGAGCAGCACCATCTTTCGTCCTGCCAGCTGCCTTAACATCGCAGACTGTGAACTTTAAGTGGAACAGGCTGCATTTGCACATGCGCCAGTACAACGCTAACTAGTGGTTGCATTGTCAGCAAATGCAACCAGGTTTAAAATGCTAGTCTTGGACCCACTCTTCTATCGGTCAAGCTGAATGTAAAATTCAATCATATTATGCTCACTGCTGCCTAGTGGCCACTTCACGATGAGGTCATTAATTAATTGTATCTCGTTGCACAATACCTGGTCCAGAATAGCCTACTCACTAGTTGACTCCAGAACGTGCTGTTCGAAGAAACTGTCCTGAAGACATTCGATGAACTTCCCGTCTTGGATAGCTTTGCCCATTTGATTCTTTTTCCAATCTATGTGTCGATTAATTTCTGCCCTTAATTATCGCATAACTCATTGACAAGCACCTATTATTTATTTCTTTATAGCCCGCCCTACATTGTAGTTCCTGTTAGGAGGCTTGTCCAACACTCCCACAAGTTACTTTTTGCCTTTACCATTTCTCATCTCCACCCAAACCGCGACTACATACTGGTTTCCTGAGCAAAGGTCATTTATCTCACATGTGCTAATACCATCATTAATTAACAGAGTTATCCCTCCACGTTTTACTAGTTTCCTGTCCTTCCTGAATGACATGTACCCTTCACTATTCAGATCCCAGGCTATGTCATCCTGCAGCCATGTCTCCATAATGGTTATCAGATTTTACTTATTTATTTCTATTTGCGATAACAGTTCATCTGTTTTGTTTTGAATGCTATGTGCATTCAGATACAGATACTTTAGTTTTGTCCTGTTATTATTTTTGTAAACTCTAGCCTTGTTTGCTGATTTAAGCTTTGATTTGTCCTTCCTGTCCCTTCCTGTCAAGGTCTGTCTATCTTTTCCATACTCATTCCTTTCTCTCTTGCCTTGTCTATACTCTTCGATTCAGCATATCTTCCCTTGCCTCCACTCTTTAATTTGGAAACCTCTGTACTTTGCTAGTTATGTGGTTCGCTAGAACACTGGGCCCAGCATGGTTCAGGCATAGACTGTCCCTCTTTCCCCCATTCTGGTGCCAGTGCTCACGAATAGGATTCCACTTCGCCCACAGTCTTTGAGCCACACATTAATTTCTCTAATCACATTTGCCCTGTTTATGTTTGCACATGGCGCAGGTAATATGCATGAGATTATTACATTTGCGGTTCTGTTCTATAATTTGTTGCCCAGCTCCTCATACTGACTAAGCAGAAACTCTTTCCTTGCCCTCCTTATGTTGTTATTACCCACATGGTCCACGATCACTGGATCCTCCCCATCCCACTTAAACTTCCTGTGCAGCCCTGAGCGGAGTCCGAACCCTAAACACAGACAGGCAACACAGCCTTTTGAACTCTCCCTCATTACTGCAGAAAACAATGTACATTCCCCTCACTATACTGTCTTCTTCTACAACGACATTTGATTTTGCTCCCGCCACTTGAACGGCTTCCTCTTCCATGGTGCCATGCTCAGTCTGCTAATCCACACTACAGCCCTCTCTTCTGTCTCTCCAAGTTGCAAGAACCTCGAACGTTTTGCACAATTGCAGGGGCTGAGGCTCTGCCACTGCGACATTCCTGACCCCCTTCCCTGTCTGACTCCCAGTCACAGCTTCCTGTCCTTGATCACTGACCAAAACAGGTGACCCTATCCAAAGGGACTGTCTTCTGGAACAAAGTGTCCAGGTAACTTTTCCCTTCACTGACACATCGCAGTATCTCCGTTTCGGCCGCCAGCTCAATGATTTTGAGCCATAGCTCCTCACGCTGCAGACACTTATGACAGACATGGTTGCCATGGATTTCCCACATAATGCAGCCGTGGCATATCACTTGTCTTGTCATCTTCAGTGCTAATTTAATAACATTTATTTCCTTTTAATTAATTTGCAGTTACCCCCCCCACCCCCCCCCCATAACCGAACACCATCACTGAAGATACTCCCTCTTCTCACTCTGCCCTCCAGCAGCTCTTAGTGCAAACGCGCTGCTCGAAGACTCCACTGAATTTACACTCTCTGAAAACAATGATCTGTCAGCTTTGCTGGAGCTCAGAAACCAGTTTAAGCTAGCTACCTAATTAACGAGCTACAGCTTGTCTTAGAGAGCTTGCACGTCCCTGTTTAAAATTGTAAGAAACCTCACTTGCCTCTTAACGTAAACAGTAATTTCAATTAATTGCCAAATGTAAACACAATAAAAACTAGACTTTAAAGAGGTACAGCCTTAAAAAATACTCACTTACCAAACTCTCTTCTGTGCCCTCCTGCAACACTGAGTAGAGGCTAAAAGGCTGCAAAGATTTATACATTGCTATCAATTGTTATGAAGGATATTAAGGGCTACAAAGGACTAAAAAGTATTCGAAAGGATTATGAAAGTAGTTAAAGAATTTCAAAGGATTGTAAAGGATTATAAAAGATTTGAAAGATTAAAACAGCTTCTAAAGATTCTGAAGTTTAACCACGCTTTATAAAGGTTTTAGCTACTATAAACAGTTATACTGTGCTATAACTATTAATGAAGGATAATGAGGTGTCATAAAGGGTTACCATGTGCTATGAAGTGTCTGAAGGGCTATAAAGGATTATAAATAATTTTAAAGGATGGCAAAGGATTGTAAAGGCTAACATAGTGTTATGAAGTGTTAGAGCAGGTCATAATGCGTTATAAAGTATTACAAAGTGGTACAAAGAATTATAAAGTGTTCTAATGTGTTGGAAATGATGATGAAGAATTCAGGCTGAAGATTCCCACTATCTTTTCTCTTTCAATTGTTTTTATCCCAGTTGCAATGGAGACGGCTGGTAGGTGGGGCCGCACCTGACGGGTTCCCCTCACGCTGTTACTCCGCTCCAATGCATGAGGACGGGGGGCGTGGCTGGGTACCTCAGACCCCGCCCCCTGTCCCTTCTGCCTTCACTATTGGGAACAGGCGTCTCCCCCACTCTGGTCACCAAGGGAAGAGTACTCGCCCCCACTCTCCCATTACCATGGGAAAAGGAACCTGTAGCAAAGCCCCATCCCCATGAGGAATAGGTCCCACCCCCGCCCCCGTCACCCTGTGGAACAGCCCCGACCCCATTCCCGCATCACTTTGGAGAACTTGTCCCGCGGCAATGACCCCATCACCATGGAAAAGGCACTCCTTCCCCGCCATGTCACCATATAATGACTGGTCCCGCACTTGCTCTTTTCCAATAGCGAAGCGCCCCGCTCCCACTACCCAGTCAGCATGCAGAACAGGCCCTGGTGAACTACCCCTTCCACATGTGGAGCAATACCAGCCAACTATCTCCACAGCATGCGGAAGAGGCCCGGTCAAAGTACCCCATTAGCATGAGCAACAATAACTGCTCAACTATTCCGTCACCATTTGAAAAGGCCCAGCCCCTGTTGTGACAGACCCAGCCCCCTGCTGTTTGAAAAATGAAATAAAATATGAATCTTTTAGAAACGGTCAGTGATTACAGTCCCTCTTATCATGGAATGAACTTAACAATTCGCATAAAAGGATAATTCAGCATTTTCTTCAACTGCTCTCTGAACTGAGTCTGGGTCACGGCATAAATCACAGTGTTTGTGCAGCAGCTAAGCGGCTGCAGCATGAAGGCCATTTCCCACACAAAACTAGGAATTCCAGCCACAGACCCAGAATGAAAGTTCATATACTGTATTCTGGTGCATATCAAAACCATCGTTAGCATTGCCCATAAAAGTATGAAATTGGCTGAGATAACTAACAGTAAAATGATAGATTTCTATCGGCTCTCCATCTCTGGGTCTCTCAGACTCTTGGCACTGCTGTGAGCCCGGAGTCTCCTGCGCCCTCTGCTGCTCACCAAAATGTGTCTGATAGTGAGAGCATTTAACAGCAGAATCTCCACAAATGGGACCCCCGGGGTTAGAATGTTATGGAGGAACTCGATTGCTGCCCAGTCCCGAGAGAAGGCAGCATCCTCTGTTATATCACAAAACCAGGGTTGGTTGTAAAAAATATACTGACCTGTTAACATAAAATACCAGAAAATGTTCTTTAAACAGCTCAGCACAGTCTCTGTTCCCAGAACCACAGCTGCGGTTTTCTCGGTGCAATATTTTCTTTTCATCTTCAGGCAGCAAATGGCCACAAATCGATCAAAGGTGAAAGTGACGGTGAACCAGACAGAATAGTCTGTGGCTGCATAAAGCAGGACGGCATGGATATTGCAAACGTGGATGGACTCCCGGAAATAAAACTGTTCATGGTAAACAACGGGAATGTGCCTCAGTATCACGTCGAATATAATGACCAGTAGATCCGCTGCTGCCATGGCCACCAGATAGTGAGTGACACATTTGGAAAGACCACACTTGCCTCGAGCCAGGATCCCAATCGTCGCCAAGTTTACTGTGAAGAAGGAAATAAACAGGCAAATTATTTATCAGCCTGGGAGTAAATTTACCAGTTTGATTGAGGACTGACTGAGATTTTCAGGTGTGTTACTGTGTCCATCGATTTATTGATTGACAATGAAGCAAAAAATGAGAATACCTGTGACAACTTGGAAGCAGGGAGAGATTAAAAGACAAAAGGATGATGCTGAAGTTGTTCAACTCAACGCTGATTATAATCTTCCCCATCCGGCCTTTCCCTGCCTGGTTTCACGACTGTTCTGTCTCAAGGAACTCGCAGTCCTGACAAAGGGTCAGTGACCTAAACGATTAAGTCTGTTTCTCCCACCACAGATGCTACCAGACGTTCTCAGCATCTCCAGCACTTTCTGTGTTTTTTTTTAATTTCAGCTTTCCAGCATCTGCTGCACTTTGGTCCTGTACAGAACGTTCAGTGCTGGATTGACTGAGAGATTCCCTCGCCTGTGACAGGGTCCCCATGGCAGGACAAAAAGGTGAACGAAACCCCGCCGCGGTCTTTTGGACCATCCCACTTCTCAGTTGAGCAGCACTAGGGCAATTAACTGCCTGGTGCCTGGTCCCGGTCTATTTAATCATGGAGATCCCTCCTGCTTAAACGAGTTAAACAGTCACAGGACCAATAGCTCAGTACTATTGGCAATGCCACTGGAAGCAGTGGAGCTGATGGTACTACAGCAGGCCTGTGATGACAACCATCACTGGAGACCAGACTCCAGATAAATGCGTCAGCACCACTGCGACCCATCAGGTAGTGGCGCCACTAACGATACTACACCAGAAATGGGAACAGATGAGTTGCTGGAGCTGAAGACCACAGTTTAGACTGGCAGGGTTGCTGGCACCAGCCAGTTAGCATGGGCCACTGACGGTACGAAACCAAACCATGGGTAAGGACCATTGTTGGGGATACAGACCCAGATTTGTGTGGTGGGGTCACAGGGAACAATCATGGCGGGAGGACCACTGCCAGTAATACACCAGGCCTGCGAATGGGACCATCGCAAGATCCTCAGACCCAGGTGAGTGTCGGAGAGTCACTGGGGCCTGTCAGTGAGTTGGGGTCACTGCTGGTACTGGGAAAAAAGTTTACTGCTGTAGTTTAGGCCCCAGGTAATGTTGTGCGGCCACCAGGTTCAGTCATGGTGCAGGCAATTCTACCATTAGAGCACTAAGCCTAGGAGCAGGGCAATCACTAGAGACCAGGACCACTACCGGTACTGAACTAGCCTTGGGAGCAGGACCATCGTGGTGACCTGATCTCCAGGGAAATATGGCGAGGTCACCGGGTCCAGGCAGGGAATGGCCGAATGCTCGTACGGCACCAGACCTGGAAGGTGATACATCGCTGGAGCCAAGGACCATATAAAAGTGAGACAGATTTGCTGGGAACAATAGGGAGTGGGTGCTGCCAGCACTAAACCGGGATTGAGCCCAGGAGCATTGTTGGAGACACGGAACCCAGGTAAGTGAAGAAAGGTGGCCGGGAGCCATCAGGGTGCAGGGGAGCCACTGCTGGCACCACACTCAGCCCGTTACCAGGACCATGGCTGGAATCTCGACTTCAGTAAAGTGACGCAGGGTCAACAGCGACAGTCAGGGATAGGAGGCCACAGGTTATATTGTGACAGCCCTAGGAGAAGATCCAGCAAAGAAGGTACAGACTTCAGTTGAGTACCGCAGCATCTCCAGGGCCATAGAGGGTTTGGGGCATATAAACAAGAAATGCTGGAAGTACTCAGCAGGTCTGGCAGCATCTGCACAGAGAGAAGCAGAGTCAACGTTTCATGTCGGGACCCTTCTTCAGAACTGGGTTTGGGGCCACTGCAGGCACTAAACCAAGCCTGTGAATAGGACCATAGCAGGAGAATCGGACCATTGATAAGGGTGGTTGTGTCACTGGGGCCTGTTCGGGCGTAGGGGCCATTGCCATTATTGCAGCAGCCTTAGTCCAGGACCATTTCAGGCCATATGAATCCCCGAGAAATGTTGCAGGGATGCCAAAAGCAACCACCGAGCAGCAGCCACTGACAATTCTACATCAGCCCTCAGAACCAGGCTGATCACTGGAGTCCCAAACACCAGGTGTGGCTTGGCGCCTGGACCAGTCCGGGAGTGGGTCCCATTGCTGATTCGACACCAGGCCTGGCGGCAGGAACATTGCTGGTGACCTGGACCCAGCTAAGCATGGCCGGTTCACTGGGGCCAGTCACTGAGCAAGCATTACTGATGGTACTAAACCAGGCCTGGGACCAGATCATCACTGGAGCCGCAATTACTATTTCTTTCCATTGTGGTCACCAGAGCCGATCTGGGATGGGCGGCTGCTGCCAGTACTACACCAGGCCTGGGAGCATGCCTTTGACTGGAGACCCAACACCAGGTAGTTGTGGAGGGGATGGCGAGCCAGTCAGGAAGCAGGCCCTACTTCTTGTGCTATACAAGGCCAGGGACCAGACCCATCGTTGGATCCCTAGAAACCAAGTAAGTGTGGTCAGTCACTGAGGAAGCATCGCCACAGTCAGTTCCATACCAGGACCTGGGCCAGGTCAATTGCTGGAGACCCAGATGCCTGTTAAGTGTGGTGGTGTTCCGTTGACATCCAGGGTGCATTGCGTGTACTACAGCTGCTCTGGAACCATAACCATCGCTGGATACCCGGATCTCCTATGATTGTGGCAGGGTCAGTGAGCACAGACAGGGAAGGCGAGCCCTTGCCATTAATTAAGAGATATCCTTCTTTTTCTTTCATTAAATAAAGCTTAGAGTTTAAAACGTAGAGGCATTTCAAAGTAAATCAAAAATAAATTCCATATTCTGCACAAAGCATTGCATTTATTTTTGTAAGACATTTGACCAGGTCCCAAAAGGCAGACTGATCAGTGAAAAGAAAACCTATGAGATGCAGGAGAATTTTGCACTTTGTATCCAAAATTGACTCAGAGATAGGAAACAAAGGCAAGTCATCGACCGTTGTTTTTGCGAATGGAAAGCTGTTTCCAGAGGCGTTCCACAGGGCTCAGTGTTGGGATATTTGCTGTTTGCGGTATATGTTAATGATTTGCAATTAAATGATTGGCAAATTTGCTGATGACACAAAAATTGGCCGTGCAGTTGATAGTGAAGAGGATATTCATAAACTCCAGAAAGATATCAGTGGTTTGGTTGAGTGGGCAGACAAGTGGCAAATAGAATAAACCCAGATAAGTGTGTGGTGATGCATTTGGGGAAGGCAAATAACGCAAGAAAATATACAGTAAACGGGAGGATATTGATAGGGTTAGAAGAGGTGAGAGACCTTGCAGGTCGCTGAAGGTGGAGGTAGATTGGCAGACGGAGTGGTGAATAAGGCACATGGAATGTTTTTCGTTATTGGTCAGGTATAGAATACAAAAACAGGGATATAATTCTGCAACAGTATAAAACAGTGGCTGATCACAGCTGGAGTACTGCATACAGTTCTGGTCACCTCATTGCAGAAAGGACATAATTGCTGTGGAAGAAGTACATAGGAGATTTACAAGAATGTTGTCAGGGCTTGAAATTTCAGCTATGAGGAAAGATTAGATAGGCTAGGTTTGTTTTCTTTAGAATAGTGAAGGCTGTGGGGTGAATTAATTGACGTGCACATAATGATGAGTGGCTTAGATAGAGCAGACAGGAACGATCTGGTTCCCCGAGTGGAGAGGTGAATTACTAGGGGCACAGATTTAATGTGATTGGTAGAGGGATTAGTGGGGACATGAGGAAACGTTTTTCACCAGAGGGTGGTGGGTGTCCGGAATTCACTGTCAGGAACGGTGGTGGAGGCAGAAAGCATCAATTGTTTTAAAAAGGCACCTGAACAAACATCTGAAGTGCTGAAACCTGTAAGGCTATGGACCAGGTGTTGGAAGGTGGGATTAGATTGGGCGGCTAGTTTTTTTTGGCTGTCACAAGCACGATGGGCTGCATAGCCTCCTTCTGTGCTGTAATTTTTCTATGGTTCATTGTCAGACACCTCTCGGTCCAAGAAAAATGTCTTTGTACAGATGGTGGAGGCAGGGTATTGAATATTATTCAAGGCGAGGTAGATAGATTACTGTTAGGTGAAGAAATCAGTGGTTATCGGGGGTCGATGACATTGTGGAATTCGAGACACAAACAGCTCAGCACTGATCTTATTGAATAGTGGAGCAGGCTCGAGGAGCCGAATGGTTTACATCTATTGCGAACTATATTACTGTGATGGGGCGTCTCAGATGGATGTCTCTTGCTGAATGGGGGATCCATTGGTGTAAGAAAAGTTATCCTATTTGTACTGGAGTGTAATCAAGAACTGTCTCACAGCCTGTCTGTGTTGAAGGGAACCAGATTACATCCCCTTCTTCCTCCACATGAGGTGGCCTCCCGATTACTGTGTTGTCATGATGGCAATGATTTGAAGTGTGCAGCAGAAAACCACAAAGTTGGGCACCTGTTCCAGCGTATACTACAGGGCTCCCCATGAGCGGTTCATGCATTGGAAGCAGTGTTTCATCACGCCCCTTGTTTGCTGCATGATGCATCTGTTGGGTCCATTTTGCACGTTACACCGGTGTTATTTTTGCATGGTTCCTTGGCGGCAGAGGGGGTGTGTTTGGGCGAGGAGAATTCATTGACTATGGAGAGTGTTGGTGGTGTTTTTCTCTGGAAAACCACATTTTGGTTTACCTTGGAGGGTCGCAGACGTTGGGAACACTCACTGCTTCAGAATGAAGGTATCACGGCTGCTGCCAGACAAGTGGACATTCACCGAAATGATATATTGTGCATGGTCACATGGCGACTGTTCAGTAATGGAGTGAGAGTTCTTTCAGATCCTGTACCTTACCCCATTGACAGATGAGGCTCCACAGAGCCACGTGCACCATTGGGAATCCCACTTATTTGGAAAAGCCATTGAACCTCACCACGTGCTGCTCCTACAGAGGGAGAAAACAATGAATTCACCTCATCCAGTATAGATGACATCTGTCATCTCCCGGAAGCATCGATGAACAGTATACAGTGAGACGTTGGATACGTTGCCGGCTCCTGCCTGGATAGCTCCTGGTGCAGAGAAGTTCAATGAAAGTAAAACATTAAAGGCCACTGGCCACGCCAGCACTGCCCTGATGCGCATATCCAGCTCGTGTTGTAGGAAGTGCGACAGTTCTGTGACTACCTCCTTATTGAATCAGTGTTGCCTCACGCACTCATCCTGGGTTAGTTGCAGGTCGAACATTTGCTCTTGGCTAAGGCTCGGTAGGTAGGAAAGATTCCGCCTCTACCTCCCCCTCATTCTTTGCAGAGATTCTTCTCCTTGCAACCTTTGCTCCATTCGGTGATCAATGTTACAGACCAAGATGCACTGTCTCCTACCTCGTCCATAACTGAGTCACCAAATCCTCTGGCCTCCATTCGTGTATGCAGCAGCTCACAACAACCAATAACAACCCCTACACCGCTGACCACGCCCCTCCCCTACCCCCCACCACCCAGTGCAAGAAACAACATTCACAGAACAACCACCAGCTTTTCCATAGCAGAAGTAAGCCAACAGCCCCTCACCTGCATGCTGAATGCCTGGACCTTTTAAATAACGCTAGAAGCGGTGTTCCTGGTGCTTCCAAACGCATTTCCACCTGAGATTGACTAACACAGGTGGTCAGTGGACACACAGAGATCAAGCTTCCAAGACGTGTATCAACGCTGTAAGAATCCACTGCCCAACATGGAGCACAACATGAGACATTGCGGTAGTGGCTGGCAGATTGTCCCATACATTTGCATAGTTTCTGGTTTTGCAGCACGGGCATCAATGTCTCTATGGAGCCCAAAACAACGGTCAGGGAGCGATACAGAGGGAAACATATTTTCTTTGAAAAGTGAATTGATGAATGCTTAAAGGGGGACAACTTGTAGAAATATGGGGAGCGGATAGGGGAATGGGATTAATTAGAGGGGGAGGCCATGGATGGATTTAAACATAAGACTGAGAGTTTTAAAACTGAGGTTCTGCTCGATGGGGAACCAATGTAGTTCAGTCAGCTCAGAAGTGAATGTCGATTGGGATTTGTTGTATCTGGGATAGGAGCAGTACAGTGTTGACTGGGCTGTGATTTATGAAGGTTGGATCTGGGAGGATTGACCAGAAACTGTACTGGAGCAGCCATATACATTTCCGTGGCGACAAGAGAAGGTCAAAGGCTCGGGATTTCCGGAGAGTAACTCAGCTCCTGACTCCCAAAACATATCCATCACCTACAAGGCACAAGTCAAGAGTGTGATGGAATGCTTTCCAACTGACGGATTTGTGCGGCTCCAACAACATTCAAGAAGCTCATCAACATCCCGGACAAAACAACACAGGCGGCACACTGGCGCAATGGTTAGCAACGCAGCCTCACAGCTCCAGCGACCCGGCTTCAGTTCTGGGTACTGCACTGTGTGGAGTTTGAAAGTTCTCCTTGTGACTGCGTGGGTTTCCGTTGGGTGCTCTGGTTTCTTCCCACAGCCAAAGCCTTGCAGGTTGATAGGTAAATTGGCCCTTGTAAATTCCCCCTATTGTAGGTAGGAAAATGGGGTTGGATGTGGCAGGGAAAAGAGTATTCAAGTAGGATTGGTATAAATGGGTGGTTGTTGGTCAGCACGGACTCGGTGGGCTGAACGGCCTGTTTCAGTGCTGTATCCCTAAATCAGAAATAAGTAAACCTGCTTGATTGATATCCCATCCAAAAACAGTCGTTCCCGCCACCACTGACACATAGTGGCATTAGTGTGCACCATCGACCAGATGCACTGCAGCAACACACCAACGCTCCTCAGACAGCACCTTCCAAAACCACGACCTCTACCAACGAGAAGAACAAGGGCAACAAATGCATGGAAACATCACCACCTGCAAGTTCCCCTCCAAGCCACACACCATCTTGACTTGGAGCTATATCACCGTTCCTTCACTGTGAACGTGTCAAAATCCTGAAACCTTCCTTTCTAACAGCACTTTGGATGTACCTACCTCACATGGACTGCAGCAAGTCAGCCCACAACCACCTACTGAAGGGCAATTTGGGATGGGTGATATATGCTAGCCTAGCTAGCGACGCCCGCATCCAATGAGTAAATAAAAACATAAATAAATAGGAGTCTTAAATGAGAAGAAGAGTAATTCTATGAAATGTAGTCTACACATATAATGCATCACTTTTACAAATCTCATAGCTACATATAGAGTCTTGCCAGAGACACCAACAGCAGTAAAGATGAGAGTATGTGAGAAGAACAGTTAGCAAAGTTTTTTTAGATTTCAGGCAAATGCAGAGACTTACCAAGAATAGAAACAACAAGTAGGGCAGAGTAAATGACAGGAGAAGTAATGCAGTTGAAGATGGTTTATAAATTCAATAGCTGGATAGCGAAGCTTACCAGGGACAGCAACAATAGCCAGGATGGGGTAATAAAAGTACTGAATAATCGCAAGTGAGAGCGAAATCCGCCAGTTTAAAGATAGTTGATCATAATATGCAGAAAGATAGACAATCTCCCAGGAGAAACTCCTGTCTATCGTTGCAGCATTCCGATCTATTGTTCTCAGATTAAGTCCGATTCTTGTAACATTCCAATCTATTGTTCTCAGATTTTGACCCATTGTTGCAGCATTCCAATCTATTTTTCTCAGACTCAAATGTATTCGCTCCCTGTCTCTGATGCCACTGATCTCTGTTGGTGCCAGAGGTGATGTTCGCTCTAACACGATGGGGTAACACATTGAAAGGAGTCCCTTATTAATAAAAGAGGTGAAATCTCCAGCGACTCAATTTGGGTCCATGGAGGCTATCATTAATCACAGTCACTGAACAGCCAGGTGCAGTTAACTCCTTCCAATCTTCTTTTGGGCCTCCTTATCTCGAGAGACAATGGATATGCGCCTGGAGGTGGTCAGTGGTTTGTGAAGCAGCGCCTGGAGTGGCTATAAAGGCCAATTCTGGAGTGACAGGCTCTTCCACAGGTGCTGCAGAGAGATTTGGATGTTCAGGTCCATTGTTCCGTGCAGGTGGCAACGCAGGTCAATAGAGTGGTCAAGAAGGCATACGGCATGCTTTCCTTCATCGGACGGGGTATTGAGTACAAGGATTGGCAGGTCATGTTACAGTTGTATAAGACTTTGGTTCGGCCACATTTGGAATACTGCATGCAGTACTGGTCGCCACATTACCAAAAGGATGTAGATGCTTTGGAGAGGGTGCAGAGGAGGTTCACCAGGATGTTGCCTGGTATGGAGGGCGCTAGCTATGAAGAGAGGTTGAGCAGATTAGGATTATTTTCATTAGAAAGACGGAGGTTGAGGGGGGACCTGATTGAGGTGTACAAAATCATGAGCGGTATAGACAGGGTGGATAGCAAGAAGCTTTTTCCCAGAGTGGGGGATTCAATTACTAGGGGTCACGAGTTCAAAGTGAGAGGGGAAAAGTTTAGGGGGGATATGCCTGGAAAGTTCTTTACGCAGAGGGTGGTGGGTGCCTGGAACGCGTTGCCAGCGGAGGTGGTAGACGCGGGCACGATAGCGTCTTTTAAGATGTATCTAGACAGATACATGAATGGGCAGGAAGCAAAGAGATACAGACCCTTAGAACATAGGCGACATGTTTAGATAGAGGATCTGGATCGGCGCATGCTTGGAGGGCCGAAGGGCTTGTTCCTGTGCTGTAATTTTCTAAAAAAAAAAAACACAGCTTGAATTACAATAAAATAGTGCTAGAGGGCTGGGGGAGGCAAATGTTAAACCCTCTTTTAAACAGTAGACATGTGATAAACCATGTAATTACAGGCCTATCAGTCAATCCTCGGTGAAATGTTGGGGACATCCTTCCAGTCTATAATCTGGGACAAGGAAATCGTGCTCTTCAGAAAGCATGAGATTATAAATGAGAAGCAACACAGATATGTTAATTGTAAATCATGTCTGCCAATGGCCGTCTATTCCTTTGCTGATGCATTGGAGAGAGTTAATGAGGATTGCACGGTTGATGCTTTGTATTTGGACTATAAATTGTCAGAGGGATGCGAAACTGAGAGGGACCTCAGATTGGAGAAAGTTATACTGCTAACTTGTCAGGGGTGTAGGAGGCAGGAACAAGTATCAGAGAGGAATGCCAAAGAGTTCAGAATACTCGGGAAGATAGATAGCACAAGAGTAGGGAATTGTACATTATTAGGTGGAGTCAGAGTAACGGAGAAAGTACTAAAGTCTGTATCAGGGTTAATGTGCATGCATGTGAATATACAGAGTGAGCTTAATAAGACTGACGAGGTACAGGCGCAGATTTCCATTTGGAAATATGATGTTGTGGCTATAACAGAGACCTGGCCCGAAGGGGGCAGGACTGTATGTTAGATCGACTTGGATAACAGGTGTTCAGGAAAGATAAGAAAGGGAAAAAGAAAGAGAGAGGGGTGGTGGCATTGGTTAATGAGATCATTGCAGTTCTAGGGAGAAAGGATGTCCAAGAGGGGTCGAGGACAGAATTAATTTGGATTTGGCTAGCACTCTGGAACACAAAAGGTGCAGTTACATTGCTTGGTGTTGTCTATAGGCCACCAGCTGGGCGAAGGATGTGGAGGAACAAATTTGCAAGGAAATTGCAGAGAGGTACAAAAATTAGAAGACAGTTATAATGGGTCTTCAATTGTCCAAACAGAGCCTGGGATAATTGCAGTGTAAAGAGCCATGAGGGGCAAAAGCTTCCAGAGTGTGTTCAGGAAAATGTTCTACAACAGTATATTGCTGGTTGAACGAGAAAGGAAGCACTGCTCGACCTCGTTTTTGGGAATGATAGGGCCAAGTGGATCAAGTAATAGTTAGAGAGCATTTAGGGGATTATGATCATTGTATCATAAGGTTTAGGCTGACGATGGAAAAGGACAAAGAGCAATCCAGGGTAAGAATAGTTAACTGGGGGACGACCAACTTCAGTGGGGTAAGAATTCAGCTGGGCCGGTTAAATTGGAGTCAAAAGCTGGCAGGAAAACCGATGGAAGAACAATGCGCTACCTGAAAAGTAGAGATAGATCGGGCACAGTCAAGGTATGTTGCTTCGAAGGGGAAAATTAGGGCAAACAAATCCAGAACCCCCTGGATGACAAAATTGGTAGAGATTCCGATAAAGAAGAACAGTTTGCTTATGACAGATGCCAGGTAGAAAAAAATATTGACAACCAGGCTGAATGTAGAACATCCAAGGGGATGTGAAAAAGTAAATAAGAGAAGTAAAGAGACAGTATGAAAAGAGACCGGCAGCTAGCATTAAAGGAAATCCCACAGTTTTCTACAGGCATATACATAGCAAAAATTTGGTATAAGGAAGAGTAGGGCTGATCCCACAGCAGAAGGTGAATTTGAATTCAATTAACAAATGTTGAATTAAATGCTAGTCTAATGATAGCCATGAAACCATTGTCGATTGTTGTAAAACCCTATCTGATTCACTTATGTGCTTTAGGGAAGGAAATCTGCTGTCCTTATCTGGTCCGATCTACAGGTGACTCCAGACTCACAGTAATTTGATTGACTCTGAAATTCCCTTTGAAATGGGCAGTTGTATCAAACCGCTGCAAAGTCAATAACGGCACAAAAGGCGGCTCACCATCTATTTCTTAAGGGTATTATGGATGGGCATGAAATACTGTCCCAGCCAAAGACACCCACATCCCATGAACGAATGAAGATAAAATTCAAACTCATCAGGGGTCTGGACAGAGTAAATAGAAAGAAAATGTTTCCTCCCGTGAAAGGATCGAGAACGAGAGGGCAGAGATTTAAAGTGTTTGGTAAGAGGATCAAAACTGACATGGGGAAAAACCTTTTCATGGAGCGAGTGATTGAGGTCTGGAATGCGCTCCCTGAGAATGTGGTGGAGGCAGATTCAATTAAGCATTCAAAAGGGAGCGAGACAGTTATATGAAAAGGAAGAATGTGCAGGGTTATAGGGAGAAGGCAGGGGAATGCAACTGAGGGAACTGTTCTTTCAGAGAGCCAGTGCTAACGCGATGGGCCGAATGGCCTCCTACTGCGCTATAACGATTCTGTGAAGTCTCTTCGAGTGAGGGTGATGAACAGTTGTGATTGGTAGGCGTTCAGGGCAAATCGTCTGCTGCAGGCATCACATAGGTAGTTCAGCAGGGGTGCAGTGACAGGTCTGCTGGGGCTCAAAGTAGCAACATAGCAGTGTCTTCACTGTTACTCAAAGTGTTTTCTTGAGGAGATCAATTCCTTGGCTGACTTCTTTAAAATGATGGGGTTCCTATTCTTGTCTCCAAAGTCAACATCCAAAACTTCCAGCTATTTGCAGGTGTCCAAGTCCTCTGAAAATCGTTTTCTTTTCATGTTACTAACACACCGAAGTGTGAGACTTTAATAGACACTCTAACATTCTGTAATTTCGTAACTAAGTGGACACAGTTGAACAGTATAGATACATCACAGGGAACAGTGGAGCAGCTCTCAGTGAGGCATTCTAACATTTGTAGCTTAATTGATGAATGGTCGTGGTTAAAGATGAAAGCCACATTCCAGAGTGCCGTAGATCAGTCCTGAGTGGGGGTCCAACGTTTGAAATTTAATTTTTGAATGGTCTCAGTGATAGAGAAGATCCAAATCCCATAGTATAGTAGAGCAGCCATGAGAGAGACACCTTACCATTTGAAATTTCAATACTGAATTGCAACAGTTAAAGAGGACTGCCACATCTCGGATTGCAGTAGATCTGATGTGAGAGAAGGGCTCAGAAATTTGGAGATTGATTATCGAATAAAGCAGTTACAGAGGAGAGCCACATCCATGGGTGTAGTTGAACAGCCCTGAAAAAGACACCCAAACTGTTGGAATTTGCTTACTGAATGGCCGTGTTGACCGTGGAGAGCCACCTCCCAGAGTTCAGTCGATCGGCTCTGAGAAATAAACTAACACGTGGAGCTTAATTAATTAAGGGACACAGGTAACGTGGACAGCTGCATCCCAGACAGAACCCTGCCTCTCAAGGATTGGCCTTCACAGCCATCAACAAAGGTGCACCAAGAGAAGACACCCCATTTAAATGGATTGCTTGTGCTTGTCCATCACCTTTCGTATATGGAAGCATGCCATCCATTATAAAGGATGTGAAAACTAGACATTTAGAAAATAATGATGTGTTTCGGCAACGCCAACATGGGTTTATGAAAGGGAAATCATGTTTGTCATACCTGTTGGAGATTAATGAGGATGTTACTTTTAGGATTGATAAAGGAGAATGAGTTGATGTGGTGCATTTGGATTTTCAGAAAGTTTTTGATAAGGTCCCACACAAGAGGTTAGTAAATAAAATTAGATCACATGGGATTGGGCGTCATATACTGCTATGGATTGAGAATTGGTTAACAGACAGAAAACGGAGAGTAGGAATAAATGGGTCATTCTCAGGATGGCAGGCTGTTTGTAGTTGTGTACCGCAAGGATCAGTCCTGGGGCCGCAGCTATTCACAGTCTATAAAAAATAGTAATTTCGATGTGGTGACCAAATGTAATATCTCCAAATCTGTTGAAACAAACAATTAGAAATGTAACTTGTGAGGATAATACAAGGTTATTTCAAGGAAACTTGGACAGGCTAAATGCATGGCAGATGGAATATAATACGAACAGGTGTAGTTGTCTATTTTGGTAGAAAAAAGGAAAGGCAAAGTATTTCTTTCATGGTAAGAGTTTGGGAAGTGTTGCTGTCCAAAGGGACCTGGGTGTCTTTGTTCCAGAGTCACTAAAAGCTCGCAGCAAGCAATTAAGTCGATAAATGGCATGTTGACCATCATCGCAAGTGGTTTTGAATACAAGAGTAAAGAACAAAGATTGCTGGAAATACTCAGCATTTCTGTGGAGAGCGAAGCAAAGTTAACGTTTCTGGTCTGCGACCTTTCATCAGAACTGACAAAGGTTAGAAAATAATTCACATTGTATTTTTTAACCATGTGCTTGCTTTCCATGTAGTCAGAGCTGCTCAGTATTCTGCTATTAACACTCTCTCTGGACTGATGCTTTGTCTTTCACCACAAGCACTAACACACTGTTTGCCTTGTTTCCAGCGCAGCTTTGTTACTTAACGTCGCCTTCCCCCTGCCCTATCAAACAACTTCATCTTTGTCCTTTCTTCCACCCCACTCCCCCTCACTTGCTTAAACCCTAATTATTTCCTAACCTTTGCCAGTTCTGATGACAGTTCACAAACCTAAAACATTAACTTTGCTTCTCTCTTCACAGTTGCTGCAATATCTGCTGGGTATTTGCACCACTTTTTATTTTTTTAGATTTCCAGCATCTGCAGTATTTTGCTTTTAGCTGCTTTGTCAGCAATCCAAATGTTTCATTCCCTCCACGACACCCTGGTCCACACCCCCAGTACCCCAACACCACGTCCCTTTCCCACAGCACCTTCCCATGCAATCGCAGGAGGTGTAATGCCTGCCCAGTTATGTCCTCTCTCCTCACTATCCCAGGCCCCAGACACTCAGGTATAGGAGCTATTTACTTGTACTTCTTTCAATTTAGTACTGTATTCGCTGCTCACAATGTGATGTCCTCTACACTGGGGAGTCCAAACGTTGGTTCGGTGACTGCTTTGTGGGACAGCTCCACTGATCCAAAATCGTGACGCCGAATTTCTTGCCATTTTACCACCCCCACGCCCACCAATGCCATCCCCCACCTCCCACCCCGCGCACGCCCCGCTCCCATGTCCACAGTTCTTTCCTGGGCTTGCTGCAGTGTTCCAGTGAACAGCAACGCAAGGTCGACGAACAGCATCACAGGTACCGATTAGGCACGATTTGGTTCAATAATTTCAGAGCCTGACGGGTCCCTTTTTATATTTGGTTATCTTTTAATATTCTACATTACTTCAATTTGTATATGTTATTTTAGTTTGTTTCATCGTTCATTTTTTTTTTTTTGCCATGTGCTTAACCAGGGTTTTTTCATGTTTGAGCTTTAGGCCAGGGTTGTTCATTTTTCTGCCAATTTACACCGTCTCTGCATGAACACTTTGGCTTTCAAAACATCATTAACATACTGTTTTCCTTTGCTCCATGACCTTCTGGTTACTATATCTCTGTGACCCTCTGTCCGATCAACACCTTGTCTTTCGTTATCACTTGCCCCACCCCTGCTTTGTTTGCTTAAAGCTCACTACATTTCTAACATTTGCCAGTTCTGATGAGGGGTCACAGACCTGAAACGTTAACTTTGCTTCTCTCTCCACAGATGCTGCCTGACTTGCTGAGTATTTCCACCATTTCTTCTTTTTAATTCAGATTTCCTGCATCTGCAGTATTTTATTTTTTATTAAAGTCTGTAGGGATAAGCCAGGATCTACAACCGAAGCAACTGTAAAACAGTATCCTTACCACTAAAGCCCAGACTAACAGGAACAAGTAAAAGCAGAAATCCAATACATGCTGGAAAATAATTTAATTGAACCTAGTCAAAGCAACTTGAATTCCCCAATAGTCTTCGTGCCTAAACCTGATGGGTAAAACCGACTTTGCATAGACTACAGAAAAGTCAATGCAGTAACGATGTCAGACTCCTGTTCAATTCTCACTTAGAAGATTACATTGACAGAGCGGGCAGTGCCAGGTTTCTTACAAAGATCGATTAGTTAATGGGATACTGGCAAGTTACTTTGAGACTTCAAGCTAAAGAAATATCACACCAGACGGACTTTATCAGTGCTGGGCGATGCCATTCGCGTGAAAAATGCGCCAATTGCAGGATGACGAATTGGGCATAGAAAAACCAGCCGGGAACTTTTCAAGAAAAGTAAGTCGCCACCGAAAAAGGTATTCCACAGTGGATAAAAAGAAACGTTAGGGCTATTGCTGGCTCTAAAACATTTGCAGTATATGCCAGCCACGGATACAAAGAAACACTGATACACATCAACTATAATCCATTAACCTTTCTTCAAAACTTAAAACAAAAATGCCAGAAAATTCAGCTGGAGTTTATTGTTACAGCCTTATTACTTAAACAATTTACACAATTCCGGTAAAAAAAAAACGTTCTCGCAGATGCTTTATCAAGAATTTAACTTCTTTGAGTTGCACGAGTAACCATGGTGCAAACAAAAATTGTGCTAACTACCAGCATAGTAAATGAGGGGCATGAGTACGAAAAAAAGTGTAACATTTTTTCATTTTAAGCTTTACGTTGCAATGCAATGCACTGATGAATGGCGTTTCATTTCGCCAAGGATGAAGACGTGGCAAAATGTTTTATTTTTTCAACCAAAATCTTGGACTTCTATGTGTTTCGAAAAAAAGTGAAAAAGGATGTTTCTCAGTGAAAGACACCTGCAAAAATTATTTGACTTTCTGCAATATTTTGAAACGCAGTTCAGAACAAAGAGTTGAACGTTATGGGCGTTTTGAAAGGAAGTTGAACTTGCAAAAGGACAGGAAGATCAGAGATTCAAGGAAATCACAGGGAAAATATTTCTTCAGAGCAGCTTGAGTAACAAGGGGTGACAGTGTGTCTGGTCATGAGACCTTATTCAGGAAGGTATTTTTTTTCTTTTTGGACCCTTTAAAGTCCTGTGAATTGGACAAAGAGCAGGCTTGTTTTAAGAGAGTAAAGACGCAGAAAAGTGCATCTTTTGTAAAGGAATTCAGAATTTGAAAGGTAGCAGAATCCTTTTGCCTCTGGTCTCTGAAGAATTTCTGCATCCACTGAAATTCCTGTTGTCTTCTGTGTTCGAAAAAAATCCTGTAATCTGAAAAATTCTTGTACTGCTAGTCTGCTGCTTCAAACGCCAAGCAGACCTATTGCTACACCAATGATGAAAGACGTCTGTCACGCCTGCTGCAGTGAAATTGCCATGAACCCCTACCCATCACAGTCTGTTAATCAAACCCTGAGAGAACATCGTTTGACATCCGACTATTTTACTGTGGGACATCTGACCATACCGGAAACATCCTACCAGGACGTGAAACACATTTTAAAAAATTATTTCTTCTATTCCCATGAAGCAGTTATAACACAAAGTCCCCTTTTGAAACCAGTTAACTATTTCTTTTTGAATGTATGTGGGTGTTTGTGCATGAGGGTTAGGGGAATAAGGGTTTTTTCATGTTTAAATTTATCTCGTTAGCAGTATTTCTAGTAATAAGGTAATGCTGTTGTTGTTTAAAGGAACCTGGGTTGGTGTGCGTTACTCAGTGGAAAAATACAGCGTTTAATTTGGCTAGTCTTGGATTCGTGGGAAACTTTATTTGATATGTACTGACCTGTGGAGTCGTGGGACTGAATTAACAGTGCATTACTCCCACATTGGTCCTGACAGCATTAACAGGGTGTTACAGAATGCGGAAATGCACAAATCACCCATCTCCATTTAACAATCCAATCACATCTTTCTGACCCAGATAACTGTCATTTCCACAATGCTGGAATGAACAAATCCCCATCCTTATTGGACAATACCAGCACCTGTCTCTGACCAAGATACCAGAAAGTTACACAATGCAGCAATGAACAAACTTCATGCCTCCACTTATCAATCTCAGCTGCTCTTTCTGACATGGATAATAGGCAGTTCCGCAATGCAGGAATAATCATGCCCCCATCTCCATTGTGCAATCACAGTCCTCTCTATGACACTGATAACAGACTGTTCCACAATATGGGAATGAACAGACCCTCAATCTCCATTGAACAATCACAGCTCCTCTCTGTCATCGGACACCAGGTCGTTCTACAAAGCGGAATGAACAGATCCCATCCATATTTAAAACTGCCTGCTCCTCTCTCTGGCCTGGACAACAGGCAGCACAACAATGCGGAAATGAACAATTCCCCAGCCTTCTCTGAATAATCCCAGCTCCTCTCTCTGGCCTGGAAAACAGACATTTCCACAATGCTGGAGCGAACAAACTCCCATCTACATTGGGCATGCCCAGCTTCTCTCTCAGTCTTGTGTATGTGCGAGTTGTGTGGTCTCAGTGTCTCTATCTCAACCTTTGCAGCTTTCAAGCCTCTGCTTGCGAACTGGGATTTGGTGTGATGAGATATTTCTAACAGGTTATCTGTGTAACTGCGAGAGGAAGCTCTGAGATCTTCCTGTACCCTATCTTTCCTCTTGCTTTGATTTACCCAATTTGGTTTTCCCACTCCTCATTTCCTTTTCTTTGGGAGACAGTAATGACAAGATACAAAGAGAGTGAGAGCATTTTCTGATAAAGCAGGTTATTGAGCAGGATCTTCCTCCACCTTGGATAAAGGCCTTCAGCCTGAGGCAGCATTAAATGGGTCTATGTGTGATTTTGTCTGTTTATTACACTGGGGGTGAATTCCCTCTCCAGGACACTGGTTGATAATGCCTCGGCTAAACGTGTTCCAGTTGTTTTGCAGCGCTTGGGTTTTAAAGCTGGTCAAAGCTTTTTGTTTCAATTTAGAACTGGTCATTCAATGTGACACAAATATGTCAATCTACGATGCAGTGTTCATCCTCATAGAGAGGATACTGTATTCCTCAACAAAAACCCGTGTGAATGTTTCTTATAGTTCCAGAATAGTGCTTCCGTTTCTGGCAATGCAATGAATTTGAAGGTTCAGAGATATGCATGGCATCCTTTTTAAATTGAGCATATCTCTCAACCTTCGAATTTATTTAAATGATCTGCAGTGGTCACTTAAAGTGATATCTGTCTTGGCGTGATTTTATATGATATGCAGACCTGCCATTTAAGTGGCATGCACTGTGGTAATTTTAAGTCACATGTGCTGCGGCCATTTTTCGTTATGTTCACCACAGTGAATTTAAGTGGTGTGCATGGCAGGTATTTGCACTGGTAAGCACTGTGGCCAATTTAAGTGATATGTGCTGTCTCCTTTTAAGTGATATTTCTATGAATATTTCAAGTTATTTTCATGTTGTTCAGTTCAAGAGATACCTGCTGTCACCATTTTCAGTGATATGTGCGGAGGCCATTTTATCTGATATGCACAGTGGCCATTTTAAATGACATTTATCGTGGTCATTCTAGAAGAAATGGTGTTCGGGCTAGTTTAAATGATATTTGCTGCAGCCATTTAAGTGATATGAAATAAAGAGAAGAAGGAAAGTTATGCATTTCGATTGCCACTTCACAACTACTGAACGTCCTAAAGTGCTTTACAGCTAATGACGTATTTCTGAAGTGCAGTCACTATTGCAATGTGGAAAACACAGTTTACAATTTGTGCACCGTAACTTATTACAAGCAGCAATATGGAAATGACCAGATCACCCCTTTGTGTCATGTTGATTCAGGAACAACTATTGGCCAAGACATTGTGGTGAAATGCTCTGCTCTTCCTTAAAATAATGCCATGGGATCTTCCACCTATAGCTGAGATGGAAAAGTGGGGGTGGGGTGCGGCAGTTTAAAGTCTCATCTGATAAAAGGCATCTCCGTCAGTGCAGCCAAGCCTCAGTGATGTTTCACTGATAGTGTGGCGCTCCCTCACTACTGGTCCTCGTTTAGTGCGCTCACTCAGAACTGCACTGGAGTGTCAGCCTTCATTTTTGTGCTCAGTTCCCCCTATATATTGGTTGTGTTTGGAGCCCAGAGATGTGCACATTCCTTTTCCAGCCTCCATCCCTCCGTCTATATATCCAGTATCTGGAGTCTAGAGCTGAACGCAAGCCATACCCAGACTCCCTCCCTCCAGCTATATATCTGGCATCTGGATTGTAAAGCATTCTATTGGTACCTCGCGCTTTAGAATGGATTATGGCAATGTTACAAAGGATTCTAAAGTGTAATAATGAGTTATGAAGGTTTCTGAAGTTTTATGAAGGAGTATAAATTTCCATAGGGGCTTTAAATCAAGGATGCAAAGGTTATCAGGCAGTGTAAAGCATTATAAAGGATGATTAAGGATTACCACCATTTATAAAGTATTGGAAAGGTGTATTAAGGATGAATAAGCTTTATAATGGTTAGAAAGGAATTTAAAGTATTATCAAAGTGTATCAAAATGTAAGCAGATTATGAGGAGTTTCAAATGGTTATCATGTATTGTAAGGAATTAGGAATGTTTAGAAAGAAGGATAAAGGGTTAGAAAATAATTATTCAGTGTGTTGAACAATTTCAACAACTTCACAAAGAAGTTTTTTTCCTATCAAACATATTAGTGCCCCTCATAATCTTCTGCACCACAATCATGTCCCCCATCAGCCTTCTCTGCTCCAAGGAAAACAACCCTCGCCTTTTCAGTCTCTCTTCATAGCCGAAATGCTCCAGCCCAGGCAACATCCTCGTGAATCTCCTCTGCACCCTGTCCAGTGCAATGAAATGCTTCCTGCAGTGTGGTGCCCAAAACCGTACACAGTACAACAGCTGTGAGCTAACTGGCGTTTTATACAGCTCCATCATAACCTCCCTGCTCTTATATTCTATGTGTCGGCTAATAAAGGGAAGTAGCCCATATGCTTGCCGAACCACCATATTTATCAGTACTGCTGCCTTCAGTGATCTCTGGACAAGTACGCCAAGGTCCCTCTGACCTTTTGCCTTCCTAGGGCCCTACATCCATTGTACATTCGCTTGCCTTGTTAGTCCTCCCAAAATGCATTACTGAAAAGGCAAGGACTGTTTTCCTTCGAGCAGAGAAGGCTGAGGGGAAATATGATTGAGGTAGACAAAACTGTGAGGGGCATTGAGAGGTTCGATAGAAAAAAACGTACTTGCCGTACTGGAAGGGTCAAGTCGGCGATGGCATAGTGGTATTGTCACTGGACTAATAACCCACAGACCCAAAGTGTTTCTTTGGGGGAAGAGGTTCAAATCTCACCACAGCAGAAGGTGGAGTTTGAATTTAATTAATAAATCTGGAATTAAAAAGCTAGTCTAATGATGGCCATGAAACCATTGTCGATTGTTGTAAAAATCCATATTTTCACTAATGTCTTTGAGGGAAGGAAATCTGCTGTCCTTACCTGGTCTGGCCTACATGTGACTCCAGACCCACAGCAATGTGGTTGACTTTTACATGCCCTCTGAAATGGCCTAGCAAGCCACTCAGTCCAAGGGCAATTAGGGATGGGATATAAATGCTAGCCTGGCCAGCGACGCCCACATCTCATGAATGAATAATAAAAAAAAGAACCGGGGCAATTGATTTAAGGTAGTTTGCAGGAGGTTGAGAGGGGATTTGAGGGGAAAAATCACCCAGAGGGTGGTTGGAATCTGGAATACACTGCCTGAAGAGGTGGTAGAGGCAGAAACGCTCACAACATTTAAGAATTAGTCAGATGAGCACTTGAAACGCCGTAGCATACAAGGTTACGGCTTGGAAAATGGGATTAGAATAGTTAGCAACTTGATGGCCTGCACAAACACGATGAGCCAAAGGGCCTTTTTCTGTGGTGTATGACTCTATGGAGAGGCAGAGGCATTAAGGGAGGTGGACAGCTTGGCGGCTGGGGACATCACAGTTTTGGAATCAGAGGAAAAGATAGGGTTGTATCGTGTGCCTGAAGGTGACAGCAGAGAAAGCGAGCTGCTGCGGCATGGAAGGATATGAACAGGAGGATGAAAATTCTATGGCACAAGTGTTTGCAAACTGTGCACCAATATAAGTCAGCGAGAGCAGCGGTGCTGAGCGAGGAGACTTCATGCAATTTAAGATTCAAGCGTAGAGTTCTGCATGAGCCCAGCATACGGGACATATGGTCCAGCCTGGTTTATACAATGGCAAGATTCCAGCTTTAAATTTGAGCCTTTCTATTGGCAGGAAATGAGGTATTTGCTGCTTTCTATTACTGAGCGCTAATAGTTAATCCAGAATGAGGACTGTCTGTGAGCATTGAGTTAGAGGGAGAGGCTGAGCTGGGAGGAAAAATAGAAAATGATAGAAATACTCATCACATCAGGCAGCATTGGAGAGAGAAAAGAAAGTGAAAGATTGTCTCAAATGTTGCCTGACCTGTTGAGAGTTTTTGTTCTGTCAAAACATCGGTTAAGCCACATTTGTTTTTATTTCTTATGATTTGTTCTTGTTAGAGTCACACTCCACACTGGGAGGGACACACACTGAATACAGAGACAATTACTACAGTGTCTGACTTCTCATTGGAGACACATAAACGCAAGCACAATAGACCCAATCTCAGAAATACCCGGGTCAAGCCGGGCTTTGTCACTTGGCCAACTCTCTTCTCCATTTTGCTTGCTGCAATGCTACACCTCAGCTCCAGCCAGCTACGTGCAGGCGTGAAAATAATCTACAGAACAGACGGGAAACTTTACCTTGCACCGCTTTCAATCCAAAACCAAAGTCACTCCAACCTCAGTCAACCTTTGTGCTTGCGTGTGCACTCATTCTGAAAATGAGCTCAAAATCATTGCCGACTCCTTCTCCAAAACATATAAAAAGAGGTATTTAACTAAACACTGTCAAAATGGATGGAGATCTTCCAACCAGCTCCCACAAAACCAGCTGGGTGGGACTTGCCATTTGCATCCATGGCACCGGATCCTGAAGCAGTTGTTCAACTCAGAACATGGTCGCAGCAGAAAACGCCGAGGAAGACAACGGAAATGGTTTGGAGCATTTTGAAAGCATCCCGGAAGAGATCAAATACCACATGGACTCATGGGGGACCCTCGATCATGACTCTCTTACAAGGAGAAAGTTTATTCGCGAAGGCATCGTGCACCTCGAGCGATTTCATGAAGACGATGTGGAGGTGAAGGTGAGGCGTCAGATGGAGTGCGCAAACCTCCAAAGTACCCATCAACTGACCACTCAAACACCACCTGCCCATCATGTGGCAAAGTCTGAAGATCGCACATTGGACTTAACAGTCACCTCAGTACCCATCGAACTAGAGTGGGAGCAAGTAACCCTCGATCCAGAGGGGCTGCCTGAGAAGGAGAAGGAAAGAAGGACACAGTCCAAATCCAGACTGGGAGAGACACACAGCAAAGAGGGAAACATGTTATAGTGCAGCTATAATTTAAAATCCTCAGCAGGCTCCTGTTTACACTCATGCCAATTTCCCTTCTGTACACATGTTTACTGCCCAAGGAAGGGTGTAGTGAAAGATTCTTTCATTAATCTAGGGGACACGGTTTCTTAGGAAACCCAGAGTTGAATTTATACCAATGTACTTCTGATCTCTCAATGTACTCCTGCCTCTCCCTTTCAACATCTCACATCTCTGTATATTTTGCTACACGACCCCCTCTGTCTTTACAGCCCCTTTATCCCTGTACCTCGACATGAATCTCCCCTTCCAACTCCCTATGCTGCTCTCTCCATCTCTATCCCTTTCTTTATCTTTCCCTCGATCTATCTTTCTGCCTACTTCTACCCTTCCCTTATTCGCTTTGTACGTCTTTATCTATACATCACCCTCCATCTCTCTCTACATCGCCATTCACGCCTCACCCTCTATTTCTCTATTGTGTACCTCAATCCCCTCTCTCTCGCCTTCTCTTTAACTGTAGCATTCCCTCCATCTCTCTTTCCACAGCTCTATCTTACTGCATCCTTCGGTGTATCCGTCTCAGTATCTCTCTGTCCAAACATCTGGCTCCTTTCTGCCTCTTGAGTTCCTGGTCCCAAGTCTTTCTCTGTCTCTCTCTCTCTCTCTCTTTCCCTGTCTATCTTTTGTTGTCTCTCGCCCCATCAACATCTTTTTTATGGATCCCACTTCCTCCATCGCTCCCCAATTCTCTTGTTACCTGTCTACACTTCTGTGTCTCTCTATCTCTCCCTCATTCAATTTCCCTCTTTTTCTGCCCACAATGTTCTCCATCGTTCTCTCTCTCTCTCTCTTTGATTATCTTGTCATCTCATTCCCGAGCTCCCTCTCACTATCTTTCTACATCGACACATCTCTCCTTCTGCACCTTCTCCTATCCCTGTAATACCCTCCTGTCCCTCCAGTTTACTCTCGCTAGTTTATGCTCTTTGTCTATCTCTGCTGCTCTATCCATGTCTGTTCCCATTACTCTCTGTCTTTAGATCACGCTCCTCATTTCTGTCCCGCGCGTTTCACTAGGTCGCCATCTCTCTCGTTCCTACCCACTGTCAGTCGATGTTATCTGCCTCTGAATCTCCCGATCTGGCATCTTATTTTCTCCTTCTGTATTTGCTGTCCTTCTCCGATGTGTGTTCTCTCTCTATCTATTCTCTCTCACTCCCACTAACTCTCATTCGCACCCTCTCTTTTACTCTATCTCTGCTATTTTTCACACCCACTACAGTGTCCGTGTTCTGTCTGCCTCTGGCATTCTCTCTCACTCTCTCTATCTACCTCTTTATCACTCTCCCTCTCTATCTAGCTATCTCACTCTCTATCTCCTCTCCAGTTCCTGCTCTGTTTCTCTCAATTATTCTCCCTCTGTCTCTCCCGCTCTCTTTCTGTTTTCATCCCTAGTTCCTCTCACTCCTATTCCCCGCTACCAAGTTCCTGTCTGCCTCTCCTATTCTCTCCCTGTTTCTCCTACCTCAATATTTCTGTATTACAGGATATCAAGCTTCCCTTTTCTCACTGGTTGTTTGTATCTCTTCATTTCTGTGTATCCCTCACTTTCTGTGCTGTTTTCTACAAAAATGCATCACTCCCTCTTCCTGCCCCTCCTATCTCGTGTGGGACAACGCTTTTCGGTTCATTTCGATCTCCTAATTCGGCCGCTCTGTCACTTAATACACCTTTCTGCTCGACATTCCTTCCTTCTTTTTTTGAATGTTTTTCTGCCTCTTTAGCTTCCTAGCTCACTTTGTAGTATTTGTGTGTTATCTTTCTGCACATCTCTCAATCTCTGAATATCTATCTATTTCTGAATCTTTCCCTCCATCTGCTCTCTCTCTGTCTCCCCCTCTATCTGTAAATGCAGACCAACGTTCTGACTCCCCCTGTTGAGTCTATAGATGATAGACCCACTCTGAGAACTCCCCATGCAGTCGCTGTAGACGCAAACCCGCTCTGTTAGCATCCCGTGGTGTCCCTGAAAGAAGAACTCCTCTCTGTGACTCACCCCATGGAGTCTCTTAAAGTGCAAACTATCTCTGTGACTCCCACTTTGTATTAGCTGTATGGACAGATGCATTCTGTGACTCCCCTGTGGAGTGGCATCAAAGAACAAAGAACAGTAAAGCACAGGAACAGGCCATTCGGCCCTCCAAGCCTGTGGAGATATTGATGCCTGCCTAAACTAACAACTTCTGCACCTCCGGGGCCCTTATCCCTCTATTCCCTTCCTATTCATGTATTTGTCAAGATGTCTCTTAAACGTCGCTTTCGTATCTGCCTCCACCAGCTCCCCTGGCAGCAAGTGTCAGGCACTCACCACCCTCTGCGTAAAAAAACTTGCCTCGTACATCCCCTCTAAACTTTGCCCCTTTCACCTTAAACCTATGCCCCCCCCCACCCCCCGTAACTGACTCTTCCACCCTGGGAAAAAGCGTCTGACTATCCACTCTGTCCATGCCGCTCATAATTTGTAAACCTCTATCATGTCGCCCCTCCAACTCTGTCGTTCCAGTGAAAACAATCCGAGTTTTCCCAAACTCTCCTCATAGCTAATGCTCACCAGACCAGGCAACGTCCTGGTATACCTCCTCTGTACCCTCTTCAAAGCCTCCAAGTCCTTCTGGTAGTGTGGCAACCAGAATTGCACGCAATATTCTAAGTTTGGCCTAACTAAGGTTCTGTACAGCTGCAACATGACTTGCCAATTTTTATACTCTATGTCCCGACCGATGAAGGCAAGCATGCCGTATGCCTTCTTGACTACCTTATCCATCTGCGTTGCCACTTTCAGTGACCTGTGCACCTGTCCGCCCAGATCTCTCTGCCTGTCATTACTCCTAAGGGTTCTGCCATTTACTGTATACTTCCCACCTGCATTAGACCTTCCCAAATGCATTACCTCACATTTGTCTGTCTTAAACTCCGTCTGCCATTTCTCCCCCAAGTCTCCAACCGATCTATATCCTGCTGTATCCTCTGACAATCCTCAACACTATCCGCAACTCCACCAACCTTTTTGTCGTCCACAAACTTACTAATCAGACCAGCTACATTTTCCTCCAAATCATTTATATATACTACAAACAGTAAAGGCCCCAGCACTGACTCCTGTGGAACACCACTAGTCACATCACTCCATTCACAAAAACACCCATCCACTGACACCCTCTATCTTCGATGACCAAGCCAGTTCTGTATCCATCTTGCCAGCTCACCTCTGATCCCGTGTGACTTCATGTACAGAGTAACTCTATCATTCACACCTTGGCCTTTCTGTGTGGACAGATGTACTCTGCGATTCTGCCATGGAGTCCCTGTTAGGAAAGACCCACTCTATGCCATCTTCTGTGGAGTCGCTGCACCGGAAGACCCAATTTGGGACTCCTTGCTCCGTTTCCCTGAAGCTCTGAATTTTATTTTCTGTGATTTAGGAGTTTCAAGTTCATATCTAGTTCAACATATACTTTGAGACAGAAAAGGTTGGATTGTAAGGCGCTAACTGAACTTGTTTGCTCAGTGGGAGTAATTGGAATAAATAGTCACATGAAACATATTTCGATGAGTCTGTTTTTTCAACAAACGTAATTAATGCCAGTTGTGATAACAACTTTATTCTCTCCCTCGGGGATTTCTCTCTGCTCTAAATAAGGGTTTTCATTCACTGTGTCACCTGATACCATCACCACATTGCCTCCAACAGAAATTCCAACAGCAACTTACACAGAAGTGAAGCCATGGATCTAAACGATTTTCTTGCATCTTATAATGAACATTTGAGAATAAAAAGAATATTTCAGAATATTGAAAAGATTTACTATCCAATCATTATTGCTGTTGGTGTTCTTCGTAAATATCAATGTCCAGTTAGTAATGTTGCAATCCATGTTACACTGTAATATTAATCTGGTTATCAACATTACAGGCTCAGCTATTGATGGTATTCTATGTTTCAAATTGTTCCATCTTTATTAACACATGAATTGTTGTATACAGATACTGTTTTTGCCCCTGAAATGCCGCTACATCTAGACACTAACGCTATAAACCATGTTAAACTCTGTGACTTGCTATGTAATTCCCCATCCCATGTGCAACTTTGTGGGCTGTTGATGCTGTTCATGAAACCATATTACCAAGGTTCAGATGTTCTACATCAACTCAAGCAGAGTCTATGTATTGCATTCTGCTGTCTATTATGAACATCTGTAACAGATCAGAAGATTTTTTCATGGTTTAGGAGACTTTTCACCAAATCTCATAAGATCACCGACCTGAACCATTAACTCTGTGTCTCCCTCCGCAGATACTGTCTGACCTGCTATGCATTTCCAGTATTTTCTGCACTTATTTAAGACTTCCAGCATCCGCTGTTGTACACTTCGCTTTTCACTAATGATTGGCATGTTTTCTTCTACAGAACAACATAAACAAATTCTGGAGGATCCCACATACACACACTTACATTTTTACATGTCTGAAGTATCATTCATTTGCAGTTAGTGTCTCTTTTCCCGCCATCTTCAGTTCTAGAATATTGTGACACTACATCTGACTGCTGGACTAGGGTTGTAAGATTAACTATCATTCTTGTTCAATCGTCACTCTATTGGAGTTCAGTACATTTATTTACAAGTAATGTTTTGAATAAACATTTGCATATACAATTGGATCCCATGCCAATCCAGCACAGTCCAGTCGAGCCTCATATATTTCTTTTCATTTCATTTCATCTGCTCATGTTCGAAACCAAGAAGTCACGAACTATATGGTGAATCGTTTCTGTTTGCATTCAGATACTTTACAGTACAAAAACTGTTGGCGCTCTGCTTTTTAAGTTGTATGATCTGGATGCTAATAATGTCATGCTCAATTATATCGAAGTTACTTTAATATTTTAAGCTATTTATAGCTAAACTGGCCTTGGTGCTTATTACCTGATGCTTTGCTTATTAAATCACAGTCTTTTCAACGCAATTAATTATTCTAACCCTTTGATCCTCTGATTAGGCTGCATCTGGATTATCGTGTCCAGTTCTGCTCACCACACATTAGCAAGGATGTGAAGGTCCTTGAGTAGGTGCAGGGGGCATTTGCCAGAATTATTCCATGGATGCGGCTTTTTTGCTACTATATTAGGTTGGAAAACGGGGGTTGTTCTCCTTGAAGTAAAGGAGCATGAGTGGACATTTGGTATAGGTGCACAGGTTTTATAAAGTAGACAAATAAAAGCTGGTCCCATTCGTTGATGTCACAAGGACCGGAGGACATTATTTTAAGGTTTGGGGAAACATGCAGGAGGAATGTGAGGGTGAACATTTTAATGGTGTGACGTGCTAATGACCTGGAACTCATTGTATAGGCGGGTGCTGGAGGCAGAGACAATCAATGATTTCAAAAGAAAGTTGGGTGGGCACTTGTGGATGATAAACATGCAGAACTACAACGATTGAGCCTGGTAATGGGACTGATTGGATTGTTCTGTGGAGATCCAACATGAAGTCAATGGGTCGAATTGCCTGATTCGGTGCTGTTTTCACTCCATGACTATGACTCCATAACGATGAGTTGCAGGTTTCACCACAAATTCCAGCATTGCTTTTGCTCCCAGCCTGATGTATAGCTTCACTGTTTATTGCTATTCCCCCACAGTGAACTTACTGACCATTGTGGTCCTATCACGGTGGTCTTTCCAAACGTGTCACTCGCTATCTGGTGATCATTCCAAAAGCAGATGTACTGGTTGTTATCATTGACCTGATATTGAGACACATTCCCATTGTTTATCATGAGCATTTTCATTTCCTGGAGTCCATTCCCATATGCACTATCCACATGACCCTTCTTTATGCAGCTACAGACTGTTCCGTCTGGTTAACCGTCACTTTCACCTTTGATCGATTTGTGACGATTTGTTGCCAAAAGCTGAGAACTAAATGTTGCACCATGAAAAGGGCAATTTTGGTGTTGCAACTGTGCGTGCTGAGCTGTTTGAAGACTGCCATCTGGTATTTTATGTATCTGGGACACTATCTGTCCTTAATCAGCCCGCGTTTCGTGCTGTCGACCTATGTGATAGCAATATGGGGATCAATTGAAATCTTTCACTATATTCTCAACCCTTGTGTACCATTTGTTCTGATTCTGCTGCTCAATGCTTTAACCGTCAGATATATTTTATTGTCCAGCAGAGGCTGAAGGAGACTCTATGGTCACAGCAGTGGGGAGACCCAGAGATAGAGAACCGACAGAAATCCATCATTTCACTCTTTGTTATCTCAGGACATTTCATACTGTTATGGACACTTTTCACGGTGGTTTATATATGTAACCGAATCTCTGATTTCGGTTATGTGATATATCAGCCTTATTTCCTTCAAGAGATGGGCTTCATGCTGCAGATCCTGAGATGCTGCAGAAACACTGGTATTTAAGCTGCATCCCACACTGAGTTCAGAGAGCAGTTAATAAATGTGAAGAAATATCTTTTTACTCACTTTGTTACATTCAATAAACGATGAGAAGAACTGTAAGTTTTCCAGCATTACAACCCGAATTCTGCCTCATATTATGCCCGACCCATTCTCCCTCATTGGTCCAGTGATACAGGTTAATATTAAAACCCTCACTGACACACTGTGCAACCCATCACCTGAGACATACTGTGAAATATAAAACACCCCCACCAACTTCAAACATATTAATACCCTGACGGAGAAAACAGGGGAATATTAATGGGCTCACTGGGACAATGTGTCATATGACAGGTGTTAACTGTGATCAATCAAAACTCCCACACACACTTGTCTGATATTTACAATGAGAGTGAGAGAAACCCTCCTGTTAATATTAGTCCAGTCTCCATGCAAGTAATAACTAAATCGCAGAAATCTCTGCAGACTTTAAAAAAGTACCGGAAATATTTTTGTGCATTTAGTTTCTCCTGCAAAACTGGAATAAATACTACCTCAATTATCGAGTCACATATTTCGTAGGAACAGAATGTCATGGCTATCCTCCCGGCAATTATCATTCACACTCTTTCCTTATCTGCCTCATATCTTTCTTTCTCTATCTCTCACTCACTTTCATGACTTTCCCCACATCTCTCTCTCTCTCGCTGTCTCTCTGTCACACACATACACACACACACATCATGTTCTGGCTTGGGGCTTGTCTCATATTTCTAATTGTCATTCTCTCTCAATCTGATCTGGCCTGCCTCGTACCTCTCTCTTTCTACCTCGTTCCCTCGCACACACATGGGCACACTTCATCTATCCTTTTCTGCTGTCCTGCCCGACATCACTCTCTCGTGCACATTCATTCACTCTCTGCCTCAGCGGTCTGCCTTTCTCCATTCTATCTATCTATCTATCTATCTATCTATCTATCTATCTATCTATCTATCTATCTATCTATCTATCTATCTATCTATCTATCTATAGGATGCGTATAAAGGAAAAGGAGGATGTGTAGTGCTGTTAATAAGGGATGGGGTCAGTTCATTTTTGAGAGGAGATCTTATATCAGAAGTTTAAGATATTGAAGCAATTATAGAGTCATAGATTCTATGGGAGGAGCTAAGGTGCAGAGAGAGGCAGCATACATTGGTGGGAGTTGCTTATAGGAAATATAAATCAAGAAGTTAGAGGGGCATGTTAATAGGTAATACAGTAACCACGGGAGATTCCAATCTATATATAGACTGGGTAATGCTATTGAGCACTAATGCTATGGCAAATGAACTCCTGGAATGTACAGAAGATGGATTTCTAGAAAAGTATGTTGAGAAACGAACTAGAAAACGGGTTAGTTTATATCTAGCGTTGTGTAATGAGAAAGGGCAAATTAATCATCTCGTTGTGAAGGAGGCTTTAGGGAAGAGTAATCAGATGTAATAGAATTGTGCATTATGTTCGAAACTGATGAAGTTCAATCCGAAACTGGGTTCTTAATTCCAAACAAAGGGAACTACTCAGGTATGAAGCGAAACTATTTTGGGGTAGACTAGGAAACTATATTAAAATGAATGACAGTACACAGGCAATGGCTGTCAATTAAAGAATTAACACATTGTTTACAGCAAATATACGTTCCTTCGCGGCACATAAACCCAACAGGATAAGCAACCCAACCCTGGCGACCAAGTTACATTAAAGGTAGTTACCTGGTCTGGCCTACATGTGACTCCAGACCCACAGCAATGTGGTTGATTATGAAATACCCTCTGAACTGGCCGAGCAAGCCACTCAGTTCAAGGGCAATTAGGGATAGGTAATTAGCTTGGGCCTAGTCAGCGACGCCTACATTTCACAAACGAATGAAAAAAAATCAAAGGAAGGTTGAAAAAGTTGCCAAAAAAACATTAAGCCCGAGCATTGAGTGAATTTTAGAATTCACAAAATGAGGACCAAGAAACTGACAAATAAATGAAAAATGGGATATGAAAGTAAACTGCAAGAAATGTAACAACGGACTGTAAAAGCTTCTATAGGTATATAAAAATGAAAATATTAGCAAAGACAAATGTGGGCCCATCACAGGCAGAGACAGGGGCATTAATAATGAGAAACCAGGAAATTGCAGAGAAAGTAACAAAATACACGGTGCCTGTCTCACGGAGGAAGATGCAAAAAAACTCCCAAAAATATCAGATAACCAAGGGACTAACGAGAATTAGGAACTGAAAGAAGATAGTATTCATTCAAAAATTGCTGTAGATAAACTAATGGAACTGAACGTTGGTAAAGGCCTGGACCTGATTATCTACATCCGGGAGTGTTTAAAGAGTTAACTGTAGAGAGACTGGATGTATTAGTGGTCATCTTCCAAAATTCTATAGATTCTGAAACGGTTCCTGCAGATTTGAAGTTAGCAAATTTAACAAAGGAGGAGAGAGAAAACAGAAAACGACATACCTGTTAGCCTGGCAGCGGTAGCAGGGACAATGCTAGAATCTATTATAAAGGATGTGATAACTCGACACTTTGAAAATAATGGTAGGATTGGGGGAATCGACATGGATTTGTGAAGGAGAAATCATGTTTGACAAACTGTTAGAGTTTTGTGAAGAATCATTTTTATTTCTACGTTCATGGTATGTGGGCAATGCTGGCTTGACCAGAATTTATTGCCCATCCCTAATTGCTCTTGAAACGATAGTGGTGAGTCACCTTCTTGAACTGCTGCAGTCCTTGCAGTGCAGGAACACCAACAGTGTTGTTCGGAAGGGAGTTCAAGGATTTTGACCCAGAGACAGTGAAGGAGCAACGATATAGTTCCAAGACAGGATAGTGCGTGGCTTTAGGAACATAAGAGCAGGAATACGCCATTCAGCCCATCGAGCCTGCCCCGACATTCAATATGATCATGGCTGATCATCCATTTCAATTTCTTTTTCCCAAACTATCCTCATATCACCTTATGTCATTTGTATTTAGAAATCTGTCAATCCCTGCGTTAAACATAATCAATGACAGCCCTCCACAGCCCTCTGGGATAGAGAATTCAAAAGATTCACAACCCTCCAAGTAAAGAAAGTCTCCTCATCTCTGTTCTAAGTGGCTTCTCCCTTATTTTGATATGGTGTCCCCTGGTTCTATACTCCCCAACCAGGGGAAACATCTTACATGCATCTATCCTGTCTATCCCTTTAAGCATTTTGTAGGTTTCAGTTGATCTCCTCTCATTTGTCGAAGCTGTAGAGATAACAGGCTCCGTTTCCCCACTATCTCTCCATTGGGCAGGCCCGCTATCAGGGGAACAAGGCTAGTTGCACTCCCGAAATGGCAACGATATCCTTCCAAAGGTAAAGTGACTAAGACTGCACACAGTACTCTAGGAACAGTCTAAGCAATGCCCTATAAATTGAAGCAAGACTTCACTACTACTGTACACAAATCTTCTTGCAATAAAGGCTGACGTACTGTTATGATCCTGTAGGTTTTTCTTCGAGGAAGAATGCAGTGGCTGGAAAATGAGCCGTACTGGTTTAAGGTAGCAAACTCGAAAGACTTAGTCAAAGAAGGCATTCTCGTTTTAAAAACAAGAAATGCTGAGGATATTCAGCAGGTCTGGCAACATCGGTGGAGAGAGAAGCAGAGTTTTGATGAAGGGTCACTGACCTGAAGCGTTAACTCTGCTTCTCTTTCCACAGATGCTGCCAGACCTGCGGAGTATTTCCAGCATTTCTTGTTTTTATTTCAGATTTCCGGCATCTTCATTCACGTTTCCTTGGATACAGTCACTCGGACAGAGCATCAAGCAATACATTTGTTATAATTTAATTTTGAACTGGCTTATAGTGCAAACAGCCTGTTTTAACTGAGGAAACAGACAGACAGCTGTTTGCTAGCATCCGAAAGAAAAGTTCTCATCCCATTTAAACTGAAGGAAGAGAATTTAGTCTCTTTATTTATTATTCTCTCTCAATATTCTGGAACACTCTAGCTAAAACGGAGACATCTGATAATGTAAACTGAAGGAAGGGAAGTTAGACTGTCACAATCTCTTTTCCCTCAAAAATTCTAAAGCCAGATTGATTCTATTGAAAGTGTTTGCGAGTTGCTGATCTACTGTGATCATCGCTGGAGAAGACAAACACCACTTACTGCTAGAATTAAACTATGGACAGTTCTAATGTTGAAGAAACTTTTTTTTTTAATTCCCTAGGTTGGCTGTGAGGACTTGGACTTTTTCACCTCCGGCAGTAGCGTTAATTTGCAAGGACACTTTTTTTTTTCTGTTTTACATGCAGTCTATATCTTCATGGTGTTTAAGAATTTACTTTTTTAATTAAACAGTTAATTTGTTGATTTAAAGCCACCTGCTTTGGTTAGCCTCATTCTGGGGTTAATAATTGGTACAGTTTAACTTGTCTTCCTTTAATTTGGAAAGTTTAAGATGATATGTTCGGCGATCTGTGGAGGGGCGGGATTCAATTAACAGTGCGTTTCTCCCACCACAATCAGAGTCGTATATTTTGATTGGGGGCTTCGACTGGAGTGGTCAGTCGTAACAATACCATGACCCTTCCTACTTGCTTGCTGCAACTTCATGTCTGCTTTCAGTGACTTATTTGCAAGGTCATTTAGGTCCGTTTAAACATCTATACTTTCTAAACTCTTACCATTTAAGAAATAATCTGCACATTTATTTCTCCTCCCAAAGTGGATAACCTCACATAGTTCCAGATTATATTCCAACTGCCACATTCTTATCCACTTACTAAGTCTGCCCAAATCTCTTTGAAGCCGCTTTGCATTGTCCTCACGACACAATCACAGCTAGTTTTATGTTGGCCGCGAACTTGGAGATATTGCATTTGGTCCCAACATCCAATTCATTGATATATGTTGTGAACAGCTGGGGCCCAAGCACTGTTCCCTGCGGTACCCCACTAGTCACAGCCTGTCAACTTGAGAATGACCCGCTTTTTCCTACTCACTGCGTTCTGCCTGTCAAGGAATGTTTAATCCATGTCCGTATATTACCTGCTGTCGCATGTGCTTCAATTTTGCGAACCAACCTCTAGTGGGGGACATCATCGAAAGTCTTCTGCAAATCTTAGTATACAACGTCCATCGAATCCCCTTTATCAATTCTGTTAGTAACATCCTCGAAAAACTCCAACAGGTTCGTCAAATATGATATCCCTTTCATAAATACATGTTGAATATGCCCAATCAGATGCTTTAGATTGTAGCATTTTCAAAACGATTGATGTAAGGCTAACTGGTCTGTAATTCCTGATTTCTCTCCCCCTCTCTAATGCTTTGAAGGGGACCTCTGCAGGTGGTTATGTTCTCATACATCTGATGCTCATGTCATTAAGGTCATAGAAGTCGCATGTTTGGAATCTGCTGTCTAATGAGCCTTGGTGAGTTGCTGCACTGCATCTTGTAGGCTGTACACAAGGCTGCCAGAATTCATCGGTGGTTAAGGGAGTGAATGTTGAAGATGGTGGATGGGGTGTCTATCAAAAGGGCTGTTTTGTCCTGGATGGGGCCGAGCTTCTTGAGTGGTGTTGGAACTGCACCCAACTAGGCAGTGAAGAGTATTCCTTGTAGATGGTGGACAGGCACTGGGGAGACATGAGGTGAGGTTTGCCCTGCAGAATGCCTAGTCTCTGACCTGCTGCTGTAGCCACAGCATTTGTGTGGCTGGGACAGTTCAGTTTCTGGTCAATGGTAACCCCCAGGATGTTGAAGGTGAGGGATTCAGCAATGGTAATGTCATTGAACGTCGAGAGGAAACGCTTGGATCCTCTCTTGCTGGAGATGGTTGGATGCCTGGCACCAGTGCAGCACAAATGTCACTGGTGACGTATCAGCCCAAGACTGAAAGTTGTCCTGCTTTTGTTGCATTTATACACGGGCTGCTTCAGTATTTCAGGAGTCGCGAATGGTGCTGAACATTGTGCAATCATCAGCAAACATCCCCAGTTCTGACCTTATGATTGAAGGAAAGTCATTGATGAAGCAGCCGAAGATGGCTAGGCACAGGACACTAACCTGAGGAACTCCTGCAGTCTTATCCTGGAAATGAGATGATTGACCTCCGACAACCACAACCATATTCCTTTGTGCTCGTTCTGACTCCAACCAGTGGAGAGTTTTCTTCCTGATTCCTATTGACTTCAGTTTTTTTTCTGGGGATCCTTGCTGCCGTATTCTGTCAAATTCTGCCTCGATGGCAAGCGCAGTCACTCTGACCTCACCTCTGGACTTCATCTGTTTTGTCCATGTTTGGACCAAGGCTGCAATGAGGTCAGGGTCAGGTTCGGACTGGCGGAAGCAAAATTGAGAATCAGTGAGCGGGTTATTGCCGGGCAAGTGCTGCTTGATTGCACTCTCGACGACCCCTATTCTGATGATCGGGAGTGGACTGTTAATGTGGTAATTGGCCTGCTTGGATTAGTCCTGCTTTTCATATACAGGACATACCTGAGCAATATTCTACATTGCCAGGTAAATGCCAGTGTTGTAGCTGTACTTGAACAGTACAGGGGGAGTGCTGCACTGTTGGAGGGTCATTCCTGAAGGAGCGCTGCACTTCTCCAACCCCGACAGCCCTCCCTACCTCTGTAACCTCCTTCCGCACCTACAACCCTCCCTATCACTTATCACCCTGCAGCGCCAACAACCCAACTTATCCCAAATCTAAATTTGCTGGCGACACAAAAATAGGTGGAGAGACATGTTGTGATGAGGAGACAAAAAATCTGCACAGGGATAGGTTAAGTGAGTCGGCCAAAATTTGGCAGATGGGATTCAATGTCGGAAAGTGTGATGTAATTCACTTTCGCAGGAAGAATAAAAAGGCAGATTATTATTTACATGGAGAAAGACAACAAAGTACTGCGGTACAGTGGGATCTGGGTCTTCTTGTGCATGAAACACACAGCAAGTGCAGCAAGCAATTAGGAAGGCAAATGGAATTTTGGCCTTTTTGTTAGGGGGTTAGAGTTTAAAAATAGGGAAGTTCTGTTGCAACTGTACCGGGTGTTGGTTGGACCACATCTGGAGTACGGCGCACAGTTTTGGTCCCCGTATTTAAAAAAGGATATGCTCGCAATGGAAGCAGTTCACAAAAGGTTCACTAGGCTGATGCCTGTGATGAAGAGGCTGTCTTATCAAGAGCGGCTAAACAGGTTAGGCCTTTATTCATTGGCGATTAGAAGAATGAGAGGTGATCTTACAGAAACATTTAGGATTTTAAGGGGGCTCGACAAGGTAGATGTTGAAAAGATGTTTCCACTTTTGGGGGAATCTCGAACTAGGGGACATATTTATAGAATAAGGAGGCCCACATTTAAAACTGAGATGCGAAGGAATTTCTTCCTCAGACGGTGGTGAATCTCTGGAACTCTTTGCCTCAGAGAGTTGTGGAGGCGACGTCACTAAATATACTTAAGGATGAGATAGGTAGATTTTTGAAACCTCGGGGAGTCGAGTAGTCCCGAAAGAGAAGTTGATGGCTGGGATAGATCAGCCAGGATCTTATTGAATGATGGGGCAGGCTTGAGGGGCTGAATGGCCTATTCCTGCTCCTATTTCTTATGTTCTTATGCTCTTATCTCTGAAACATCCTCCAGCCCCTGCAACCCTTCCTATCTCTTAAACCTCTCCAGCCCCTACAACCCTCCCTATCTCTGTAACTTCCTTCAACCACGACTACCTACCCTGTTTCTTTACCTCCACCAGGCCCAAAAATCTTTTCTTTCTCTGTAACCTCATCTAGCCCCTACAAACATGCTTATCTCTGTAACCTCCTTCAGTCCCTGCAATCCTTTGAGACCTCTGCGCTGCTCCAATTCTGGTCTATTCACCATCTACAATTTCCAACGCTCTACCATTGGCGACCCTGCCTTCAGCTGCCTGGGCAGTAAGTTTTGGAATTGCCTCCTTAAACCTCTCCACCACTCACCCCTTCCTTAAAACACAGTTTAAAAACTACCTCTGAATGAGCTTTTGGTCTAACGATCGAATATCTCCTTTTGTGAGCTCAATGTCATATTTTGTTTTATAGTGCTTCTTTGGGACTTTTTATGATGATAACATACTTTGGACGAATAAGTTGTTTTTTTATGGCACTTCATTGGTTGTGGGGCGTTTTGGGAAGCATTTTGTCGGCAACATAGCTGTCAGACTATTCACAGCAAGCTCCCACGAAGAGCAATGATAGACATCAGCTTTGTGAGCGATTTCTGATGAGGGAAAAATATTGGCCCTGCACAGTGGGTTTATCAGCCCTGCCACATATTAGATATAAAAGACCCTATGGCTCCATGGTTACATTGATTAGAATGCGGTGGCAACCATGTGTGGTTGAGACGCTGGCGATCCCCTGAAGGACACCCGGGTATGTTGAATTTAATCGGTGCTGAAATCTCATGTATACTGCATGCAAGGAGTTAAGCTTTATTATGCCATCAACTTGCTAAGTCAAGGGCGTTTCAATATTTCCTCGCCCTACATCTTGTATTAGAGGTCGAGGTGACATGGGAAAATTCTATAATACTCCATATTAGGGCAATATGGACATTAGATAATAGTCCACAATACCACAAGCCAGGGACAGAGGGATATCTGACAATAGCATATAATACCCCACATCAGGACAGCGGGTATATCTGACAATATTATGTAATAACCCACCTCCGGTTAATAAAAATATTTGGCAATGTTCTCTAATACTCCACATCAGGACAAGAGGGATAACTGACAATATTCTGTAAAACCCCACATCAGGACAAGAGGGTTAGCTGAAAATATTCCATATTGCCCAGTATCAAGGCAATGGGAATACCTCACGAATATCAATAGGACATGTGACATCATGCTGTTGAACCCCACGTAACGTCGATAGGTATGTATGCCAATGTCATATAGATATGAACATAAACACATAACAACATATAGAACATAAAACATAGAACACTACAGCACAGTACAGGCCCTTCGGCCCACGATGTTGTGCCGAACCTTTAACGTACTCTAAGATCTAAGTAACTACCTACCCTTCATTCTACTATCATCCATGTACCGAGCCAAGAATCGCTTAAACTCCCCTAATGTATCTGCTTCTACTACCACCGCTGGCAGCGCATTCCTCGCACCCACCACTCTCTGTGTAAAGAACCTACCTCTGACATCTCCCCGAAACCTTCTTCCAATCACCTTAAAATTATGCCCCCTGGTGATAGCCCTTTCCGCCCTGGGAAAAAGTCTCTGGCTATGCACTCTATCTATGCCTCTCATCATCTTGTATGCCTCTATCAAGTCGCCTGTCATCCTTCTTCGCTCCAATGAGAAATGCCCTAGCTCCCTCAATCATTCTTCGCAGGACATGCCCTCCAGTCCAGGCAGCATCCTGGTAAATCTCCTCTGCACCCTCTCTAAAGCTTCCACATCCTTCCTATAATGAGGCGACCAGAACTGAATACAATATTCCAACTGTGGTCGAACCAGGGCCTTACAGAGCTGCAACATAACCTCGCGGCTCTTAAACTCAATCCCCCTGTTAATGAAAGCCAACACACCATACGCCTTCGTCACAACCCTTTCCACTTGGGTGGCAACTTTGAGCGATCTATGGACCTTGACCCCAAGATCCCTCTGTTCCTCCACACTGCCAAGAATCCTGTCTTTAAGCCTGTATTCCGCATTCAAATTTGACCTTCCAAAATGAATCACTTCACACTTTTCCAGGTTGAACTCCATCTGCCACTTCTCAGCCCAGCTCTGCATCCTGTCAATGTCCCGTTGCAACCTACAACAGCCTTCCAGACTATCCACAACTCCAGCAACCTTCGTGTCATCGGCAAACTTGCTAACCCAGCCTTCCACTTCCTCATCCAAGTAATTTATAAAAATCACAAAGAGCAGAGGTCCCAGAACAGATCCTTGTGGAACACCACTGGTCACCGAGCTCCATGCTGAATACTTTCCATCTACCACCACCCTCTGACTTCTATGGGCCAGACAATTTTGTATCCAGAGAGCCAACTTTCCCTGTATCCCATGCCTCCTTACTTTCTGAATGAGCCTACCATGGGGAACCTTATCAAACGCCTTGCTAAAATCCATATACACCACATCCACTGCTCTTCCTTCATCAATGTGCTTTGTCACATCTTCAAAGAATTCAATAAGGCTTGTGAGGCATGACCTGCCCCTCACAAAGCCATGCTGACTGTCTCTAATCAAACCATGCTTTTCCAAGTAATCATAAATCCTGTCTCCCAGAATCCTCTCCAATAATTTGCCCACTACCGATGTAAGACTGACTGGTCTATAATTCCCAGGGTTATCCCTATTCCCTTTCTTGAACAAGGGAACAACTTTTGCCACCCTCCAATCATCTGGTACTACTCCAGTGGGACAGTGAAGACGCAAAGATCATCGCCAAAGGCGCGGCAATTTCTTCCCTCGCTTCCCATAATATTTTTGGGTATATCCCGTCTGGCCCCGGGGACTTATCTGTCCTCATATCATTCAAAATTTCCAGCACATCCTCCCTATTAACCTCAACCTGTTCAAGCATATCAGCCTGTTCCACGCTGTGAACAAGAAGCACGAGCAGGCCCCTCCAGCCGTTTCTGTCATTCTATAAGATCATGGCTGATCGGTTTATGGACTCAACTCCACGTTCCTGCCTAGTCCCAATACCGATTAACTCCCTTGTTTGTTAGGAATCTGTCCATCTCTGTTTAAAAAAAGAACATTCAGTGATCCTGCGTCCACCGCTCACCGCTGAAGAGATTTCCACAGACTCACCACCCTCTGTCATAAATGGAAGACCTCATATTTTTAAACTGTGTCCCTAGCTTTAGTCTCTCCCACACGGGGAAACATCCTTTCAACATCCACGTTGTCAAGTCCTCTCATGATCTTACATGTTTCAATAAGATCAATTTTAATCCTTCAAAACTCCAATGAATACAGACCCATTCAATCCAGCATTCTCTCATACCCAACAGGAAGATGTATTACACGCACCAGATCTGATATCGCACTAGGATCAAGGGAACACTGAACACAGCTGCAACTCTGATCTGCACATCATGTATTCCCTCCCCCAGTGAACGACAGTGGCTAATTGTTCATTAAATTCTCGACATGATTGCCATCCCCAATTATCCTGATGATTACGCCGAGAACTCCCAGTGCCAGTACAGAAACCAGTTTGAGCAGGAGCTTGAGGTGATGCTAAGGTTCATGGAGGATATTGAGCTTCAAGCTGTTGCATCTCCAACGTCTTAAAAGTACAATCCTCTTGAACAACAGGGTCCACTCATCCCTGCAGCAATTGCATTAATAACAGGAGGAGGTCATTCAGCCCCTATCGAGCAAGTTACACAAGAACAGGAGGAGGCTATTCAGCCCCCCGTAAGCCTGGTACACATGAATATCCGGAGGCCGTTAAGATCCTGTGGAGCATGAGGAGCTATTCAGCCCCTCTCGAGCATGTTACACGGGAACAGGAGGAGACCATTATGCTAGTATGTTTGGTTATGTATACTTACTTGCATACACATGAGGTGCAAATACAACTTAATATTTTACTATGGAGTGCAAACAGTACTCCTCCATCTGGGATTAGCACAGGCCTCGATTGGATTATCCATTTCCTTTTGTATGAGTGGGATTCAGTACCACTCGAACTGGAGTTGACACAGGCCTGGTTTGACTGGCACTTTCCTGGTCTGTAAATTGGGCACAGTACCATTGCAGCTGGGATTAGCACAGACCTGGTTTGAATTGGCTTTTTTCCTGGAGTGTAATTATGACTCAGTTCGATTCCAAAAAGACTGACACCGTCCTGGTTTGAATTGGCCCTTTCCTGACGTGTGTTGGACTCTGTAACAATCCAGCTGGGATTAACAGGTGTGTGAGTGGGTCTCAGTACCCCTCCAACTTGGATAAACGCAGGCCTGGATTGAATTGGCCATGTTCTGGTTTGTGAGTGGGACTCAGAACTACTTTAGCTGGGATTAACACAGGCCTGGTTTGACTTTCCCTTTCCTGCAGTGTAATTGGGACGCACTATCATGCCAGATTGGTTTAACACAGGACTGGTTTGAATTACCCCTTCCCTGGTATGTATGTGTCACTTATTATCACTGCAGGTGGGATTAACACAGGTCTGATTTGAATTGGCCTTTTCATGGTGTGTGAGTGGGCGTCAGTACCACTCCAGCTGGGAATAACAGATATCTGTTTTGTATTGGCCCTTTCCTGGAGCGTGTGTGAGACTCAGTACCTCCCCAGATGGGATTTGCAAACGTTTGGTTTGATTTGGCCATTTCCTGATGTTTGACTGGGTCTCAGTACCACTCCAGCTGGGATTAACACAGGATAGGTTTAAGTGACTTTTTTGGGGTTTCTGAGTGTTGCTCAGGACCACTCCAGCTGGAAATGACACAGCTCTGGCTTGCATTGCCGCTTTCCTGGTGTATGATTGGGTCCCAGTCCCATTCTATCTGGGATTAATACAGTCCTGGTCTGAATTGGCCCTTTCGTCGTCTATGATTGGGTCTCAGCACAACTTCAGATGGGATTAACACAGCCTTGGTTTGTATTAAACGTTTCCGGTGTGTGAGCAGGAATCAGTAGCCATTCAGCTGGGATTAGCACAGGCGTGTTTCGAATTGGCCATTCTCTGGATTCTGATTGAGACCCAGTACCACTCCAGCTAGGAACAACACAGACCTGGTTTGAATTGGCCTTTTTCAGGACTCTGTGTGAGACTCAGTACCACTTCAGATGGGATGAACACATGCCTGGTTTTAATTGACGATATCCTGGTGTGTGAGTCGGACTCAGTACCACTATAGATGGGTTTAACACAGCCTGGTTTGAATTGGCCCTTTCCTGGATCGTGTGTGGGACTCAGCACCACTCCAGCTAGACGTAACAAAGGCTAGGTATAAATTGGTCGTTTCCAGGTATGTGAGTTGGACTCAGTACCCTTCCAACTTGGATAAACGCAGGCCTCGATTGAATTGGCCTTTTTCTCGTTTGTGAGTGGGACTCAGAACTACCACAGCTGTGATTAACACAGGCCTGGTTTGACTTTCCCTTTCCTAGACTGTAACTGGGACTCGCTGCCATTACCAATGCGGTTGACAGAGGCCTGGTTTGAAATGGCCCTTTCTAGGTTGGTGAGTGGGTCACAGTCCCACTCCAGATGGGTTTAATACAAGCCTGGTTTGAATTGCTCTTTTCGCGGTATTTGGGTTGGACTCAGTACCATTCTAGACTGGAGTAACACAGGACTGGTTTCAATTACCCCTTCCCTGGTTTGTGTGTGCCACTCAATACTGTTGCAGATGGAATTAACACAGGCCTGATTTAAATTGACCCTTTCATGGTGCGTGAGTGGGTGTCATCAGCACTCCATCTGGGATTATCAAATGCCTGTTTTGTATTTGCCCTTTCCTGGAGCATGTCTGAGAGTCAGTACATCCCCAGATGGGATTTACAAACGCCTGGTTGATTTGGCCATTTCCTTGTGCCTGACTGGGTCTCAGTACCACTCCAGCTGGGATTAACACAGGCCAGGTTTAAATTGGCCATTTTCGGGTTTCTGACTGTTACTCAGGACCACTCCAGCTGGACATAACACGGGCCAGTCAATACCACTGCAGATGGGATTAACACAGACCTGTTTTGAATTGTCACTTTCCAAGTGAGTGAGTGGGACCCAGTAGCACTCCAGCTGGGATTTGCACAGACTTGGTTTGAATTGGCCATTTCCAGGAGTCTTTGTGAGACTCAGTACCACATCAGATGGGATTAAAACAGTCCAGGTATAAATTGGCCTTTGTTGGGTTTCTGAGTGTTGCTCAGAACCACTCCAGCTGGAAATGACACAGGGTTGGCTTGCCTTGGCGCATTCCTGTTGTATGATTGGGTTTCACTGCCACTCCATCTAGGATTAACACAGTTCTGGTTTGAATTGGTCCTTTCATGGCGTGTGATTGGGACTCAGTACCACTCCAGATGGCATTAACACAGTTCTGGTTTGCATTAGACCTTTCCCGTTATGTGAGCAGGGATCAGTACCCATCTAGCTGGGATTAGCAAAGGCCTGTTTTGAATTGGTTATTTTCTGGATTGTGATACGGACTCAGTACCTCTCCAGTTTGGATTAACAAATACCTGGTTTGAATTAACACTTTCTCGGTCAATGAGTGGGACTCAGTACCACTCCAGATGGGATTAACACAGGCCTGGTTTGAATTGGCTTTTTCCAGGAATCTGTGTGAGGCTCAATACCACATCAGATGGGATTAACACAGTCTGGTTTGAATTGGCCCTTTCCTGGATCGTGTGTGGGACTCAGTACCACTCCAGTTTGACGTAACAAAGGCCAGGTTTGAATTGGCCCGTTCCAGGTGCGTGAATTGGACGCAGTACCCCTCCAACTTGGATAAACGCAGGCCTAGTTTGAATTGGCCATTTCTGGGTTGTCAGTGGGACTCAGAACTGCTGCAGCTGGGATTATCACAGGCCTGGCTCGACTTTCCCTTTCCTGGAGTGTAAGCAGGACTCACCACCATTACCGATGGGATTGACACAGGCCTGGTTTGAAATGCCCCTTTCTAGGTTTGTGAGTGGGTCACAGTCCCACTCCAGCTCAGATTAATACAAGATTGGTTTGAATTGGCCCTTTCCTGGTATGTGTTTGGGCCTAAGTACCAATCCAGATGGGATTAACACAGACCTGGTTGGTATTAAATGATTCCCGGTGTGGCAGCAGGATTCAATACCCATCCACCTGGGATGAGCACAGGCCTGTTTTGAATTGGCCATTTTCTGGATTGTGATTTGGACTCAGTACCACTTCAGCTGGGATTAACAAATACCTGTTTTGAATTGACACTTTCCAGGTGAGTGAGTGGGACCCAGAACCACTGGTTTGAATTGGCCTTTTCCACCAGTCGGTATGAGACACAGTACTGCTTCAGATAGGATTAACACAGGCCTGGTTTTAATTGACGATATCCTGGTGCGTGAGTCGAACTCAGTACCACTCCAGATGGGTTTAACACACGAAATGGCCCTTTCCTGGGTTGTGTGTGGGACACAGAATCTCTGAAGCTGGGATTAAAACAAGCCGGGTATGATTAGCCCTTTCATGGTTAGTGAGTGGGCCTCAGTACCATTCCAACTGGGATTAACACAGGCCTGGTTTGAACGGGCCCCTTCTTGGTGTGTGAATGTGACTCAGTACCATTCTAGCTGGAATTAACACAGTCCTGGTATGAATTCGGCTTTTCTTGGTATGTGAGAGTGTCTCAGTAGCACTCCAACCGGGATCAGCACAGGTCTGGTTGGAACTGGTCCTTTCCTGGTATTAGAGTGTGGGTCTGTACTGCTCCAGATGGGATTAACACAGTTCTGGTAAAAATTAGTCTTTTCCAGGTGTATGAGGGGGTCGCAGCACCACTTCCGCTGGACGTAACATCGGCCTGGTTTGAATTAGCCCTTTCTTGATGTGAAAGTGGGCTCAGCACTCCTTCAATAAAAGCAAAATACTGCGGATGCTGGAAATCTGAAATAAAAACAAGAAATGCTGGAACCAGTCAGCAGGTCTGGCAGCATCTGTGGAAAGAGAAGCAGAGTTAATGTTTTGGGTCAGTGACCCTTCTTCGGAACTAACAAATATGAGGTGGGGTGGGGCAAGAGATAACAAAGGAGAAGGTGTAGATTGGATAAGGCCACATAGCTGACTAAAAGGTCATGGAGCAAAGGCAACCAATATGTTAATGGAGTGTTGAAAGACAAAGTATTAGTACAGATAAGGTGTAACGAACTGAAGATTGAACAGCAGCAAGTACAAACATGAAAAAAACAGTGGGTAAGCAAACTGAACAAACTAAGATAAAATGAAATAAATGCAAAAAAAAGAAAGATTGTAAAAAATGTAAAAAATAAAAAAATAAAATATAAAAAATACCGAAAAATGAAACTAAACTGTGGGGCCCGTCATGCTCTGAAATTATTGAACTCAATGTTCAGTCCGGCAGGTTGTAGTGTGCCTAATCGGTAGATGAGATGCTGTTCCTCCAGCTTGCGTTGATGTTCACTGGGACACTGCAGCAATCCCAGGACAGAGATGTGAGCATGAGAGCAGGGGGGAGTGTTGAAATGGCGAGCAACCGGAAGCTCAGAGTCCTGCTTGCGGACTGAGCGGAGGTGTTCCGCAAAGCGCTCACCCAGTCTGCGCTTGGTCTGCCCAATGTAAAGCAGACCACATTATGAGCAGCGAATACAGTATACTACATTGAAAGAAGTACAAGTAAATCGCTGCTTCACCTGAAAGGGGTGTTTCGGGCCTGCGACCGTGAGGAGAGAGGAGGAAAATGGGCAGGTATTACACCTCCTGCGATTGCAGGGGATGGTGCCATGGGAGGGGGAAGAGGTGGTGGGGGTAATGGAGGAGTAGACTAGGGTGTCGCGGAGGGAATGATCCCTTTGGAATGCTGACTGGGGAAGGGAGGGAAAGATGTGTTTGGTAGTGGCATCACGCTGGAGGTGGCAGAAATGGTGGAGGATGATCCTTTGGATATGGAGGCTGAAGGGGTGGAAAGTGAGGACAAGGGGAACCCTGTCACGGTTCTGGGAGGGAAGGGAAGGGTTGAGGGCAGAGGTGCGGGAAATGGGCCGGACACGGTTGAGGGCCCTGTCAATAACAGTGGGGGGAACCCTTGGTTGAGGAAAAAGGAGGTCATATCAGCAGCACCGTCATGGAAGGTAGCATCATCAGAGCAGATGCGTCGGAGAAGGCGAAACTGGGAGAATGGAATGGAGTCCTTACAGGAGGTAGTGTGTGAAGAAGTGCAGTCGATGTAGCTGCGGGAATCGGTGAGCTTATAATGGATATTAGTGGACAACCTATCCCCAGAGATGGAGACAGAGAAGTCGAGGAAGGGAAGGGAAGTGTCAGAGATGGACCATGTAAAGGTGAGAGAAGGGTGGAAATTAGAAACAAAGTTGATAAAGTTTTCCAGTTCTGGGCGGGAGCAGGAAACGGCACCGAAACAGTCATCAATGTACCGGAAAGAGAGTTGGGGGAAGGAGCCTGAGTAGGACTGAGACAAAGAATGCTCGACATATCCCACAAAAAGACAGGCATAACTCGGACCCATGCGGGTACCCATAGCGACACCATTTACTTGAAGGAAGTGCGTGGAGTTGAAGGAGAAGTTATTCAATGTGAGAACAAGTTCAGCCAGGCGGAGGAGGGTGGTGGTGGATGGGGACTTTGTCTTTCAACACACCATTAACATATTGTTTGCCTTTGCTCCATGATCATTTTGGAAAGCTTTGTGGCCTGGTCCAATCTACATCTTCTCCTTTGTTAGCTCTTGCCCCACCCCCACCTCACTTGCTTATAACCTGTGATATTTCTAACATTTGTCAGTTCCGAAGAAGGGTCACAGACCCGAAACGTTAACTCTGCTTCTCTTTCCACAGATGCTGCCAGACCGGCTGAGTGGTTTCAGCATTTCTTGTTTTTATTTCAGTACTCCTTCTGATGGGATTAGCATAGGCCACGATTGAATTGGCCATTTCCTTTTCTGTGAGTGGGGTTCAGTACCACTCAAAGTGGGGTTGACACCGACCTGGTTTGACTAGCACATTCCTGGTGTGTAAGTGGAGCACAGGACCATTCCAGCTGGGAATAGCACTGACCTGGTTTCAATTGGCTTTTTCCTGGAGTGTAATTGGAACTCGGTACGGTTCCAAAATGTTTAACAAAGCCCTCGTTTGAATTTGCCCTTTCCAGGTGTGTAAGTATGACTCAGTGCGCCTCCAACTTGGATAAACGCAGGCCTGTTTGGATTTGGCCATATTCTGGTGTAAGAATCTGTATCAGTACCACTCCAACTGGTATTAACGCAGGCCTCGGTTGAATCGGCCATTTATTGGTGAGTGAGTGGGACTCAGTACCACTCTAGATCAGATTGACCCGGCCTGGTTTGAACGAGCTCTTTCCTGGTGTGTCAGTCAGACTCTGTAACACTCCAGCTGGGATTAACACAGCCTGTTGAATTTGCCTTTTCCAGGTTTGAGAGTTGGACTCAGTATCCGTCCAACTTTGATAAACGCAGGCTTAGTTTAAATTGGGTATTTTGGTTTGTGAGTGAGATTCAGATCTACCCCAGCTGGTATTAACACAGGCCTGGTATGTCTTGCCCGTTCCTGGAGCGTAAGTGGGACTCAGTACCATTCCCAATGGGATTAACAACAGCATTGTTTGTATTGACCCTTTTCAGGTGTGTGAGTGGGTCTCAGTACCACTACAGCTGGAATTAACAGCGGCCTGGTTGAAATTGGCTCTATCCTAGTGTTTGAGTTGGAGTCAGTGCCAATCCAACTGAGACAAACACAGGCCTTTCTTGAATTGGCTCTATCCTGCTGTGTGAATGGGACTCAGTACCTAACCAGATGTGAATAACACAGGCCTGGTTTGAACTTGCCCTTTCCCGGTGTGTGATTGGAACTCAGTACAGCCCCAGATTGGATCAACACAGGCCTGTCTTGCATTGGCGTTTTCCCAATGTGTGAGTGGGTCTCAGCGTCACTCCAACTGGGATTAACACAGGTTTGCTTTTGATTGGCCATTTTCTGATGTGTGAGTCGAGTTCAGTACCACTCCACCTGAGATGAACACAGTCTTGGTTTGTATTAAACCTTTCTTCTTGTGTGAGCAGGACTGAGTAACACTCCAGATGGTAATCACACAGGCTTGTTTTGAATTGGCAATTTTATGGTTTGTGAGTGGGACGGAGTACATTCCAGCTGTGATTAACGAACAGCTGGTTCGAATGTGCCCCTTCCTGGTGTGTGAGTGCGACTCAGTACGCACCAATAGGCGTTAAGACAGCCCTAGTTTGCATTTGCACCTTCCTGGTGGCTGAATGGAACTCAGTGCCACTAGAGCTGGGATTAACATGGGCTTGGTGTGCATTGGCCATTCCTGGAGTGTGACTCGGACTCTGTACCACTTTAGATGAGATTAACTGTGACCTGGTTTGAATTCACGAGTTCCTGATGTGTGAGTTGGAATCAGTGCCACTCTAGATGGGATTAACGCAGCCTGTTTTGAATGGGCCCGTTCCTGAAGTGTGTGTGGGACTCAGAACCACGTCAGAAGGTATTAGCACAGGCCTGGTTTTAATTGCTCCTTTCCTGGTTTGTGAGTTGGACTTAGTCATACCAGAAATGTTGGGGAACACAAGGCTTTATGAGAGAGAGGAACTGAAAGAAATCAGTATTAGTTGAGAAATGGTGTTGGGGGAATTGATGGGATTGAAGGCCGATAAATGCCCAGGGCCTGATGGTATGCATCCCAGAGTACTTAAGGAAGTGGTCCTAGAAATAGTGGATGCATTGGTGGTCATCATCCAAGATGCTATAGACTCTGGAACAGTTCCAACAGATTGGAGGGTAGCTAATGTAACCTCACAATTTAAAAAGGGAGGTAGAGAGAAAGCACGGAAAGTAAGACCAGTCAGCCTGAAGTCGGTAGTGGGGAAAATTCTTGAGTCCATTAGCAAAGATTTTATAGCAGAATACTTGGAAAACAGTGGTAGAATCGGGCAGATTCAGCCTGGATTTTCCAAAGTGAAATCATGCTTGACAAATCTATCAGAATTCTTCGAGGATGTAACTGGTAGTATTGATGAGGGCGAGCCAGTGGATAAGGTTTATTTGGGATTTAGGAAGACTTTCAATAAAGTCCCACATAAGAGATTATCATGTAAAATTAAAGTGGGCTTGGGGGTAATGTATTGCGATGGATAGAAAATTGGTTCACGGACACAAAACAAAGAGTAGGGACAAATGGGTCTTTTTTTCCAATGGCAGGCAGTGACCAGTGTGGTACCACAGGGATTGGTTCTAGGACCCCAGCTATTCACAATATACATTAATGATTTTAGATGAGGGAACTAAATGCAATATCTCCAAACTTGCAGGTGACGCAACAATGGGTGGGAGTGGGGGTTGTGAGGACGATGCAGAGAGGATTCAGGGTAATTTGGACAAGTTGAGTGACTGGGATAATGCATGGCACAAGCAGCATAGTGTGGCTAAATGTGAGGTTATGCACTTTGGTAGCAAAAACAGGAAGGCATATTATTATATGAACGTCTATAAACTGAGAGAGGGGAATAGGCAACGAGACCTGGGTCTTCTCGTACACAAGTCGCTGAAGGTAAGCATGCAGGTGCAACAGGCGGTAAAAAAAGGCAAATGGTATGTTGGCTTTCATAGCGAGAGGATACGAGTACAGAGGCAGGGATGTCTTGCTGCAATTATACAGGGCCTTGGTGAGGCCACACCTGGAATATCGTGTGCCGTTTTGGTCTCCTTATCTGAGGAAGGATGTTCTTGCTATAGAGGGTGTGCAGCGACGGTTTAGCAGACTGATTCCTGGGATGGTGGGACTGACGTATGAGGAGAGAGTGAGTCGGTTAGGATTATATTCGCTGGAGTTTGGAAGAGTAAGGCGGGATCTCATAGAAACCTATAAAATTCGAACAGGACTTGACAGGGTAGATGCTGGGAAGATGTTCCCGATGGTGGGGGAGTCTAGAACCAGGTGTCACAGTCTAAGGATACGGGGTATACCTTTCAGGACTGAGATGAGGAGAAATTTCTTCACCCAGCGTGTGGTGCACCTGAGGAATTCTCTACCACAGAAAGCGGTTGAGGCCAAAACATTGTATGTTTTCAAGAAGAAGTTTGATATAGCTCTTGGGTCTAAAGCAATCAAAGGGTATGTGGCAAAAGCAGGAGCCGGCTACTGAGTTGGATGATCAGCCATGATTATTACGAATGGCGGAGCAGGCACGAAGGGCCGAATGGCCTCCTCCAGCTCCTATTTTCTATGTTTCTAAGTACCCCTCCAACCTGCATAAACACAGGCCCAGCTTGAATTGGCCATTTTTTGGATTGTGATAGGGACACAGACCTACTCCAGCTGGGATTAACACAGGCCTGGTTTGACTTAACCTTTCCTGGCATGTAAGTGGGACTCAGTATCGTTCCCGATGGGATTATCATGGGCCAGTTTTCAAATGGCCCTTTCCAGGTGTGGGAAAGGGATTTAGTACCATTCTTCCTGGGATTAACTCATGTCCGGTTTGCATTGTCCATTTCCTGCTTTGTGAGTGGGACACAGTACCACTCCAGCTGTGATTAACACTGGCGTGGTTTGACCTGACCCTTTCCTTTTATGGCAGTGGGACTCAGTATCACTCCAGCTGGGATTAACAACGGCCTGGTTTGAATTGGCCCCTTTCATAGTTTCAGAATGGGACTCTGTATCACTGCAGCTAGAATTAGCACAGTCCTGGTTTGAACTGACCCTTTCCTTTTGTGTCAGTGTGGCTCAGAACCACAATAACTTGGATAAACGCAGGCCTAGTTTGAATTGGCCATTTTCTTGTATGTGAGTGGGATTCAGAATTACTCCAGCTGTGATTAACCTGGAGTGGTATTAAGTCCATCTCACACATCTGTAAAGGGCCAATTCAGACCAAGCGCGTGTTAACAAAAGCCACGTTTGACTCCCCCTTTCCTGGAGAGTAAGGTGGACACAGTGCCATCTTCATTGGGATTAACACGCGCTTGGTCTGAATTGGCCCTTTACGGATGTGTGAGATGGACTTAATACCACTCCAGGTGGTATTAACACTTCCCTGATTTGAATTGGCTCTATACTGGTTTGTGTGTGTGTGTGTGTGTGTGTGTGTGTGTGTGTGTGTGTGTGTGTGTGTGTGTGTGTGTGTGTGTGTGTGTGTGTGTGACTCAGTACCATTCTGCCTGAGATTAACACATGGCTGGTTTATGTTGGCCATTTCCTGGTGTATGAGTTTGACTCAGTACCACACCAGATGGGACTAACACAGCCTGGTTTGAATTGGCCCTTTCGTGGTGATTATGTGGGGTTTAGAAGCACTCAAGCCGGATTTAACACAGGCCTGGCTTGAATTGGCCATTTCCTGGTGTGCGAGTGATACTCAGTACCACTCCAACTGGGATTAACAGAGGCCTGGTTTGAATTCCCCACTTCTCGTTGTTGTGTGTGGGACTCAATACCACTCTAGCTGGGATTAACAAAGGCTTGGTTTGGCTTGCCCATTCCTGGTGTGTTAGAGGGATTCCGTACCATTCCAGATGCAATTAACACAGGCCTTGTTTGAATTATCCCTTTCTTGTTATGTGCAAGGGTCTCAGTACCTCTCCAACTAGGAATAACAGACTCATGGCTTGAACTGGCCCTTTGCCGGTTTCGGAGTGGGACTCAGTATCACTCCAGCTGGGATTAACAATGGCCTGGTTTGAATTGGCCCCTTTCTGTCATGTGTGTGGGACTCAACACCAAACCAGATGTGATTAACAAAGGCTTGGTTCGAACTCGCCATTTCATGGATTCAGAATAGGACTATGTACCACTCCAGCTGGAATTAGCACAGAGCTGGTTTGATCTGGCCTTTTCCTTTTGTGTCAGTGTCACTCAGAACCACAGTAACTTGGATAAAAGCAGGCCTATTTTGAATTGGTCATTTTCTTGTTTGTGAGTGGAACTCAGAACTACTCCAGCTGTGATTAACCCAGGACACGTTTGAATTGGCCCATTCCAGGTGTGTGAGAGGGGCTGAGTACCACTCCAGCTGCAATTAACACAGTACTGGTTTGATTTGGCCCTTTCCTGCTGTTTAAGTGGGACTCAGTTCCACTCCAACTGGGATTAGCACAGGCCTGCTTTGTGCTGGATATTGTCTGGTGTGTGAATCGGACTCAGTACCACTCCAGGTGGGATTAACGCAGCCTGGTTTGAATTGGCCCTTTCCTAGAGTGTGTGTGGGACTCACAACCACTCCAGTCAGCATTAGCATAGGCTTGTTTTGTAGTGGCGGTTTCCTGATTTGTGAGTGGGACTCAGTCCCACTTCAGATGGCTTAGCAGCAGGATTGAATTGACCCCTCCAGTTTGGATAAGCGCAGGCCTAGTTTGAACTGGCCATTTTTTTGGTTTGTGAGTGGGACTCAGAACTACTCCAGTTGGGATTAACACAGGCCTGGGACGACTTTCCCATTTCCTGGAGTGTAAGATGTCCTCAGTTCCATCCCCTATGAGATTAACACGGGCCTGGTTTGATTTGGCCATTTACAGATGTGTGAGGTGGACTTAGTACCACTCCAGTTGGGATTAACACAGCACTGGTTTGGATTGGCTCTATGCTGGTGTAAGAGTTGGAGTCAGTACCACTCCAACTGAGATAAACACAGGCCTGATTTGAATTGGCTCGATCACGGTGTGTAAGTGGGTATCAGTACCATTCTGCATGGGATGAACACATGGCTGGTCTGTTTTGGCCATTTCCTTGGCATGCGTGGGACTCAGTACCACTCCAGCTGGATTAGCAGCAGCCTGTTTTGGCTTGACCCTTTCCTGGTATGGGAGTTGGACACAGTACCATTCCTGATGGGAGTAACACAGGCCTGGTTTGAATTGGCCGCTTCCGGTTGTGTTTCTGGGACAACACCACTCCAACTGGGATTAACAAAGGCTTGGTTTGTCTGGCCGGTTCCTGGTGTATGCGTTGGACATAGTACCACACCAGTTGAAATTAACAGGCCTGGTTTGAATTAACCGTTTGCTGGTGTGTGAATTGGTCGCAGCACCAATTCAGCTGCGATTAACAGACACCTGGTATGAATTCTCCCTTTCATGGTGTGTTAATCGGATTCAGTGCCTCACCAGCTGGGATTAACACAGGCCTGGTTTGAATTCGCTCTTTCCTGGTGTGTGAGCGGGACTCAGTACCAGTCCAGCTTGGATGAACACAGGCCTGGATCGAACTTGGCCTTTCCTGTTGTGTGAGTGGGAGTCAGTAGAACTCCCACTGGGATTAACACAGGCCTGGTTTGTGCTCGACATTTCCTGGAGTGTGAGTGGGATTCAGTACCCCTTCAGATGGCTTTAATGCAGGCCTGGTTTGAATTCACCCCTTTTCTGATGTGTGAGTGGTATTCAGTACCACTCGAACTGGGATTAACTCAGGTCTGGATTGAATTAGGCCTTTTCTGGTGTGTGAGAGGTGGTCAGTACAACTCCAGTTTTGAATTAAGGCAGGCCTGGTTTGTTTTGGTCATTTCCTTATGTGTTCGTGGTACTCATTACCACTCCAGCTCGGATCAACACAGTACTGGATTGAAGTGTCCCTTTCCTGGTGTGTGAGTGTGTCTCAGCGCCATTCCAACCAGGCGTATCGTTCTGAAGAAGGGTCACTGACCTGAAACGTTAACTCTGCCTCTCTCGTGACAATGCTGCCGGACCTGCTGAATATTTCCAGCATTGCTTGCTTTTATTTAGGATTATCGCAGGCCAGGTTCGAAACGTCACTTAGTTGGTGTGTGAGTAGGAATCAGTACAACTCCAATTGGAATTACAGCAGGCCTGGTTTGAAATAACTCTTTTCTGGTTTACGAGTGGTACTTAGTACTACTCCAGATGCGATTACCAAAATACTGGTTTGTTCTGGCCATTTCTTGGTCTGTGAAAGGAACTCAGTTCCACTCATGCTGGGATTAACACAAGCCTGGTATGAATTCGCTCTTTCCTGGTGTTTGATTGGGTCTCAGCAACACATCAGATGGGATTAACGCATGCCTGTTTTCAATTAGCTCTCTCCTGGTGTTTGTTTTACGGCTCAGTAGAGTCATAGACTCATAGAGTCATAAACGCAAAGAGTCATAGAGTCATAGACTCTACAAACTGGGATTAAAACAGAGCTGCTTTTAGTTGCCACTTTCCTGGTTAGTGAGTGGGACTCAGTGCCACGATATCTGGGTTTCTCATAGGCCTGGTTTGTTTTGGCCATTTCCTAGTGTTTGATTGTGACCCAGTACAACTCCAACTGGGATTAACAGATGCCTGGTCTGAAATGGCCCTTTCCTGGTGTGTAAGTGGGACTCTGTGCCATTCCAGCTGGGATTAACAGAGGCCTGGTCAGATATGGCCCTTTCCTGATGTGTAGGTAGGACTCAGTATGACTCGCGCTGGGATTAACATAGGCATGGTTTGAATTGGCCATTCCTGGTGTGTAAAGGGACCCTGTACCATTCAAGATGGGATTAGCACAGGCATGGTCTGAAATGGCCCTTTCCTGGTGTGTAAGTGGGATACAGTACAATTCCAGCTGGGATTAGCACAGGAATGGTCTGCAATGACCCTTTCCTGGTGTGTAGGTGGGACCCAGTACCATTCCAGCTGGGATTAGCACAGGCCTGGTCAGATATGGGCATTTCCTTGTGTGTAGGTGGGGCTCTATACCATTCCAGCTGGGATTAACACAGACCTGGTTTGAATTCACCCTTTCCTGGTGTGTAAGTGGGTCTTTGTACCATTCCAGATGGGATTAACACAGGCCTGGTCTGAAATGGCCCTTTCCTGCTGTGTAAGTGGGATTCTGTACAAAATGCAGCTGGGTTTAACACAGGCCTGGTCTGAAATGGCCCTTTCCTGGTGTGTAAGTGGGACTCTGCACAACATGCAGCTGGGATTAGCACAGGCCTGGTCTGAAATGGCCCTTTCCTGGTGTGTAACTGGGGCTCTATACCATTCCAGCTGGGATTAACACAGACCTGGTTTGAATTCGCCCTTTCCTGGTGTGTAAGTGGGACCCTGTACAAAATGCAGCTGGGTTTAACACAGGCCTATTCTGAAATGGCCCTTTCCTGGTGTGTAAGTGGGATTCTGTAACGTTCCAGCTGCGTTTAACACAGGCCTGGTCTGAAATGGCCCTTTCCTGGTGTGTAAGTGGGATTCTGTAACGTTCCAGCTGGGTTTAACACAGGCCTGGTCTGAAATGTCCCTTTCCTGGTGTGTAAGTGGGATTCTGTAACGTTCCAGCTCGGATTAACACAGGCCTGGTCTGTAATAGCCCTTTCCTGGTGTGTTAGTGGGACTCGGTATGACTCGCGCTGGGATTAAAACAGGCTGGCTTTGAATTTGACCTTTCCTGGTCTGTGATTGGGAATCAGTACCAATCCAAGAGGGATTAATATAGGCCTCTCTTGACTGGCCCTTTCCTGTTGTTGAGTGGAGGATCAATTCCACTGCAGATTGATTTAACACAGGCCTGGTTTGAAGTAGTCCTTTCCTGCTGTGTGAGTGGGGCTCAGTACCAATCCGCTGAGATTAACGCAGCCGGTCTTGAATTGGCTCTTTCCTGGACGGTCTGTGGGACTCAGAACTATGCCAGCTGGGATTAACAGAGGCCTGGTTTGAATTGGCTCTTTCCTGGCTTGTTAGTGGGGCTCAGTCCCATTCCAGCTAGGTTTCACAAATGCCTGGATTTAATTGGCCCATTCATCGTGTGTGAGTGGGCCTCAGCACAACTCCAGCCGGAAATAACACATTTCTGGTTGACCTGGCCCCTTCCTGGTGTGTCAGTGGACTTAGTACTACTCCAGCTTGGATTGACACAGGCCTGGTTTGAATTGACCCTTTCCTCTTTGGTGTGTGTGACTCAATACTACTCCAGCTGGGTTTAACAAGGGTTCGTTTGGTTGGTCCTTTTCTGGTGTGTAAGGCGGATTTAGTACCAATCCAGATGCGATTAACACAGGTCTGCTTTGAATTAGCCTATCCTGATGTGTGAGTGCGACTAAGTCCCACTCCAGCAGGATTAATACAGGCTAGTTATGAATTGGCCCATTCCTTTTGTGTGATTTGGTCTCAGTACCGCTCCAGCTGGGATTAACACAGCACTGGTTTGAATTGGCTCTATCCTGGTGTGTGATTTGGAGTCAGTAGCACTTCAAAAGAGAAAAATGCAGGCCTAATTTGAATTGCCTCTACACTGGTGTGTGTGCGTGACTCAGCACCATTCTGGCTGGGGTTTACACATGGCTGGTTTGTGTTGGCCACTACCTGGTAAATGAGTGGGCCACAGTACTACTCCAGATGGGATTAACACAAGCCTTCTTTGAATTGGCCCTTACCTGGTATGTGAGTGAGACTCAATAGCATTACAGATTGGAGTTAACACAGGACTGGTTTGAACTGGCCCTTTCTGATGTTTGAATGGGACTCAGTAACACTTCAGCTGTGATTTCCACAGACCTGGTTTGAATTGTCTCTTTCCTGGTATGGGAGTTGGACTCAGTACCTCTCCAGCTGGGATTCACAAAGGATTGGATCTTCTGGTCCTTTCCTGGTGTATGCGTGGGAGTTAACACCACTCCAGCTGCGATTAACACAGGCCTGGTTTGAATTAGAGCTTTGCTGGTGTCTGAGTGTGACTCTGTACCGCGCAGGGTGGATGAACAGAGGGCTGGTATGAGCTGGCCCTTTCCTGCTGTGTGAGTTGGTCTCAGTATCACAACAACAGGGATTAGCAGACTCCTGGTTTGATCTTGTCCTTTCCTGGTTTGAGAGTGGGGTTCTGTACCACTCCAGATGGGATTATCACAGGCCGGGTATGAAATTCGCCAGTTCCTGCCGTATGAGTGGGCCGCAGCACCAAATTAAGTCACCCCTTCCAGGTACATGTGTGGGACTCAGTACCACTTAAACTGGGATTAAATCAGGCCTTGTTTTAATTTTCTCTTTCCTGATGTGTGAATCGGACCCAATACAGCTCCAGCTGGGATTAACAGCGGCCTGATTTGAATTCGCTCTTTCCTGAAGTGTGAGTGGGACTCAGTACAACTCCAAATGGGATAAACAAGGTCTAGTTTTAATTGGCCCTTTCCTGGTGTGGGAGTGATACAGAGTACCACTCCAGATGGGATTAACACAGGCCTGGATTGAATTTTGCCATTCTGATGAGTGAGTAGGGTTCATTACTGCGCCAGCTTGGACTCACGCAAGCCTAGATATTATTCGCCCGCTACTGTTGTGGTGTGTGGGACTCAATACCACTCCAGCTGGTATTAACAAAGGCTTGATTTGTCTGGCCCTTTCCTGGTGGGTGAGAGGGGCTCAGTATCACTCCAGATGTGATTATCATAGACCTGGTATGTACTGGACATTCCCTGGTGTGTGAGTCGGATTCAGTACCACCCCATCTGGGATTAACACAGGCCTGGGACGACCTTCCCTTTCCTGGAGTGCAGGATGGACTCAGAACCATTCCCGATGGGATTACCACGGGCCTCGTTTGAATTAGCCCATTCCAGGTGTGTGGGAGGTTCTTAGTACCACTCCAGCTGAGATTAGCACAACACTGGATTGAATAGGCTCTCTCCTGGTGTATGAGTTGGAGTCAGTACCACTCCAACTGAGATAAACACAGGCCTGATTTGAATTGGCTCTTTCACAGTATGTGTGCGGGACTCAACACCATTCTGCGTGGCTGGTTTGTTGTGGCCATTTCTTTGGCATGGGTGGGATTCTGTACCACTCCAGCCGCGATTAACACAAGCCTGCTTTGAATTGGCCCCTTCCTTTGTGTGTGTGGGACACAAAACCACTCCAAATGGGATGCACAAAGTGTTGTTTGTTTTTTCTCTGTCCCATTCCTGGTCTGTGCATGGGATTTAATACCACACCAGCTGCGATTAACACAGGCCTGGTTTGAATTAGCCCTTTGCTGGTGTGTGAGTGCGACACTGTAACAATCCAGCTGGATTAACAGAGAGCTGGTATGAATTGACCCTTTCCGGTTGTGTGAGTAGATCTCAGTATCACTCCACCCGGGATTAACAGACTCCTGGTTTGAACTAGCTCTTTCCTGGATTGAGAGGGGGGCTCTGTACCACTCAAGATAGGATTAACAGTATGAATTCACCCTGCTGAATTCCTGCTGAATTAGTGGGTCGCAGCACCAATTCAGATAGGATTAACAGAGGCATGATTTCAATTATCTCATTCCTGGTGTGTGAGTGGGACACAGCACCATTCCAAATAGGATTAACACAAGCCTGGTTTGAATTGGCCCTCTCCTGGTGTGTGAGCGGGACTCAGTAGCAGTCCAGCTTGGCTGAACACAGGCCTGGATAAAATTTGGCCTTTCCTGTTCTGTGAGTGGGAGTGTCTACAACTCCAACTAGGATTAACAGAGGCCTAGTTTGTGCTGGCCATTTCCTGGATTGTGATTGGGACTCAGTATCCCTCCAGATGGGATGAATATAGGCTTGGTTTGAATTGGCCCTTTCCTGATGTGTGATTGGCACACAGTACCACTCCAGATGGGATTAACCCAGGCCTGGATTGAATTGGGCCATTTAACATAGAACATAGAACAGCACAGCACAGTACAGGCCCTTCGGCCCACGATGTTGTGCCGAACCTTTAACCTACTCTAAGATCAAACTAACTACCTACCCTTTGTTCAACCAGCATCCATGTACCTATCCAAGAGTCTCTTAAATGCCGCTAACGTATCTGCTTCTACGACCACCGCTGGCAGCGCATTCCACGCACCCAACACTCTCTGTGTAAAGAACCTACCTCTGACAGCTCCCCGAATCCTTCCTCCAATCACCTTAAAATTATGCCCCCTGGTGATAGCCCTTTCCACCCTGGGAAAAAGTCTCTCACTATCCACTCTATCTATGCCTCTCATCATCTTGTACCCCTCAATCAAGTCACCTCTCATCCTTCTTCGCTCCAATGAGAAAAGCCCCAGCTCCCTCAATCTTTCTTCGTAGGCATGACCTGCCCCTCACAAAGCCATGCTGACTGTTTCTAATCAAACCATGCTTTTCCAAATAATCATAAATCCTGTCTCTCAGAATCCTCTCCAATAATTTGCCCACTACCGACGTAAGACTGACTGGTCTATAATTCCCAGCGTTATCCCTATTCCCTTTCGTGAACAAGGGAACAACATTTGCCACCCTCCAATCATCTGGTACTACTCCAGTGGACATTGAAGACGCAAAGATCATCTCCAAAGGCGCAGCAATCTCTTCCCTCGCTTCCTGTAATATCCTTGGATATATCCCGTCTGACCCCGGGGACTTATCTGTCCTCATATCATTCATAAGTTCCAGCACATCCTCCCTCTTAACCTCAACCTGTTCGAGCATATCAGCCTGTTCCACGTTGTCCTCACAAACGACCATGTCCCTCTCACTAGTGAATACTGAAGCAAAGTATTCATTTAGGACCACCCCACCTCCTCCGACTCCAGGCACACGTTCCCTGCTCTATCCCTGATCGGACCTACCCTCAGTCTGGCCGTGCTCTTGTTCCTCACATAAGTGTAGAACGCCTTGGGATTTTCCTTAATCCTACCCGCCAAGACTTTTTCATGTCCCCTTCTAGCTCTCCGAAGTCCATTCTTCAGTTCCTTCCTGGCTACCTTGTAACCCTCTAAACTCCTGTCTGATCCTTGCTTCCTCAACCTTAAGTAAGCTTCCTTCTTCCTCTTGACTAGCTGTTCCACATCTCTTGTCATCCAAGGTTCCTTCCCCCTACCATCCCTCCCCTGCCTCATCGGGGCAAACCGATCCAGCAGTCGCAGCAAGAGCTCCCTAAACAACCTCCACATTTCTGTTGTGCATTTTCCTGAGAAGATCTGTTCCCAATTTATGCTCCCGAGTTCCTGCCTAATAGCATTATAATTCCCCCTCCCTCAATAAAATATTTTTCCACCCCGTCTGCTCGTGTCCCTCTCCATGACTATAGTAAAGCTCAGGGAGCTGTGATCAATGTCACCGAAATGCTCTCCCACCGAGAGATCTGCCACCTGGCCTGGTTCGTTGCCATGCACCAAGTCCAACATAGTCTCCCCTCCAGTCGGCCTATCTACATATTGAGTCAGGAAACCTTCCTGGACACACCTGACAAAAACTGCGCCATCCAAACTATTTGCACTAAGGAGTATCCAATCAATATTAGGGAAGTTGAAGTCACCCATGAAAACAACCCTGTTATCTCCGCACCTTTCCAAAATCTGCTTCCCAATCTGTTCCTCCATGTCTCTGTTGCTATTGGGGGTCTATAGAAAACTCCTAACAAAGTGGCTGCTTCTTTCCTGTTCCTGACTTCCACCCATACTGACTCACTCGACAAACCCTCCTCGACGACCTCCCTTTCTACAACTGTGACACTATCCCTGATTAACAATGCCACTCCCCCACCTCTTTTCCCTCCCTCCCTATTCCTTTTGAAACATCTAAACCTCGGAACATCCAACAACCATTCCTGCCCCTGTGAATTCCACGTCTCCGTAATGGCCACAACATCGTAGCTCCAAGTACTGATCCATGCTTTAAGTTCATCACCATTATTCCTGACACTTCTTGCGTGTGACTGGGAGTCAGCACCCATGCAACTAGGATTATCGCTGGCCTGCTTCGAATCATCACTTACCTGGTGTATGCGTGGGATTCAGGACAGCTCCAACTGAAATTACCACAGGCCTCGTTTTAAATGGCTCTCTCCTGGGTTGCGAGTGGTACCCAGTACCACTCCAGATGCGATTAACAAAATCCTGGTTTGTACTGGCCATTTCATTGAAAGGGACTCAGTGCCACTCCTTCTGGGATTAACACAGGCCTGGTTTGAGTTCGCTCTTACTGATGTTTGATTGGGTCTCAGTAATACTCCAACTGGGATTAACGCATGCTTGTTTTGAATTCGCCCTTTCCTGGTATTTGAGTGGGGCTCAGTACCACCCAAACTGGGATTAGAGAAGACCTGCTTTGAGTTGGTACTTTTTTGGTTAGTGAGTGGGACTCAGTACCACTACAATTGGGTTCCACATAGGCCTGGTTTGTATTGGCCATTTTCTGGTGTTTGATTGTGACCCAGCAGCACTCCAGCTCGGATTAACATCGGCCTGGTTTGAATTCGCCCTTTCTTGGTGTGTGAGTGGGTTTCAGTGCCACTCTAGCTACGATTAACATAGACCTGGTTTGTATTAGCCATTTGTTGGTGTTAACTGTGACCCAGTACTACTCCAGCTGGCAGTAACAGAGGCTTGGTTTGAATTGGCAATTTCCTCCTGTGTGTGTGGCACTCAGTAGCACTCCAGCTGGATTTAACATAGGCATCTTTGAATTTGTCCATTCCTGGAGTGTACTAGGGACTCAGTGCCATTCCAGCTGGTACTAGCATAGGCCTTGTCTGAAAAAGCCCTTTCCTGGTGTGTAAGTGGGCTCAATGCTACTCGAACTGGGAATAAAACAGGCTTGCTTTGAATTTGACCTTTCCTGGTCTGTGAGTAGGAATCAGTACCAATCCAACCAGGATTAATAAAGGCCTCTCTTGACTGGCCCTTTCCTGTTGTTGAGTGGGTATCAGTTCACTCCAGATTGATTTAACACAGGTTTCAATTGGCTCTTTCCTTGTATGTGAGTGGGACTCAGCACTACTCCAGATGTGATTTACAGAGGCCTGGTTTGAATTGGCCCTTTCCTGGTATGTGAGTGGGTCTCAGTAATAATCCGCTGGGATTAACAGAGGCCTGGTTTGAATTGCCCATTTCCTGGTGAATGAGTTGGACTCAGTATCACTCCAGCTTGAAATAACACAAATTAGGTTTGAATTGTGGTTTCCTTGTTTGTGCGTGGGGCTCTGTACCAGTCCAGCTGGGATTAATACAGGCTTGGTTTGAATTCGCCCTTTGCTGATGTGAGAGTGGGACTCAGTATCACACCACATGGGCTTAACATTGCCCTGCATTGAATTTGCACTTTCCTGGTGTTTGTGCGGAACTCGGTGCCTTTCCAGATTGGATTAACAGAGGACTGATTTGAACTGGCACTTTCCTGGTTTGTTTGTAATCTGTAGTGCGATCATTTTGCATGATATTTGGCATTGCCATTTGAAATGATGTGCACTCTTGCCTTTTTATGTGATAAGCATAGAGCATTTTAAGTGACAGGCAGTGTCTCCAATTTTTGTGATATGCCCTGCGACCATTTTAAGGAACATGCACTGTACCCACTTTAAGTGATATGCAGTCTTTCCATTTTAAGTGACATGCCGTGTGGCCCTCTGGACAGCAGCCATTTTAAGTGATTTGCACTTTGGCAATTTTTGATGGTATACTCTACGGCCATTTCAAGTGTTATGCAGTGCAGCCATTTTAAATGACCTTCCCTGCGACCATTTTAAATGATCTGCAGAGCGACTATCTTAAGTGACATGCTCTATGGACATTTTAAGTGATATGCGCTGCCGCCATTTTAAGTGACATGTACTGCGGCCACTTTACGTGATATGTACTTCGAACTTGTTAAGTGATATGCAATATTACCATTTTAAGTGATATAACGTGTGGCTATTGGAAATGACCTGCACTGCAGACATTTGAAATGATGTGCCCTGTGGTCATTTTAAATGATGTGCACTGTGGCCTGGTGAAATTAGATCAATCCACGGTGATGATTTTCAATGTTTTCTGTCCACGGAGCGAATGTATGAGCTGCAACGGGTTAGAAAAGAGCATAAAGGCTCATAATGGATAATAACTCATAAACGATTATAAAGATTTATAAAGTATTATGAATAATTATCGACAGTTTATAAAGGTTACAAAGGGCTGAAAATGTTTATAAATGATGATAAACGGTTATAGAGGCTTATTTGCATTATAATGTGATTATAAAGATTATCTGATTATGAAGCGTTCTGTTACCCTGGGAATCAGGACCCGCCTCCACTCCCCATCACCTTTGAAACAGGCGCAATCCCCGCTCCCCGTCACGCTGGGAAACAGGCCCGGCACATTATCCCGGTCACCATGTAAAACGTTCCCCGCCCGCCACACCGCATGAACCTGGATACATTCCCCGCCCCCACTACCCGCCACACTGGATACAGGTCCCGCCCCCTCTCTGTCACCGTAGTGACCTGCCCTGCCACCCTTTGTCTCCTCAGCGGCAGGCAGGGCTCCGCTCTGTCTCCATAGCGGCAGACCACGGACCCGCTCTGCCACCATAATGAAAGGCTCCGCCCGCCCTGGCTCCATAGCGACAGGCTACCCTCCCCGCTCTGTGGCATCGTGAAAGGCCCCGCCCCGCGCCTCTCTCGAACAACAGGCCCTGCTCCGCTGTGTCGCCACAGCGACAGGCCATGCCCCCATTCTGTGTCCAAAGACGCAGGCGCCGCTCCCTCCCCGTCTCCATAGAGAAAGGCCCGCCACGCTCTGTCTCCATAGTGACAGGCCCCGCCTTCGGACTGTTGGAAATAGTCCGTGATTCAGTTCCTCTCATCTTGAATGAATTTAACAATTGGAGTAAAGGGATATTTCAGCACATTCTTCAACTGCTCTCTGAACTGAGTCTGGGTCACAGCGTAAATCACAGTGTTTGTGCAGCAACTCAGGAGTTGTAGCATGAAGCCCAATTCCAGCAGAAACAGGGGTAGATGCACAGACTGATACCCTAAATCACGCATCCGTCTCGATATTGTATACCCCATTAACACGGCCCACAACAGGATGAAATTAGCCGAGATTACTAACAGTAAAATGATGGATTTCCTTCGGCTCTCCATCTGTGGGTCTCTGCGAGTCTCCCCACTTCTGAGAGCCTGGAGTCTTCTGCGTCCTCTGCTGCTCACTAAAATGTGTCTGATGGTGAGAGCGTTGAGCAGCAGAATGACCACAAATGGGAGCCCCGGGGTTAGAATGTTGTGGAGGAACTCGATTGTTGCCCAGACACGAGATTCCACAATAGCCAGTGTTACAAAACAAAACCAGGGGGCGTTCATCCTCCGGTACCGACTTGTGAACATAAAATACCAGAAGATGTTCTTTAAACAGCTCAGCACAGTCACTGTTCCCAGAACCACAGCGGCCATTTTCTCGCTGCAATATTTGCTTTTCAGACTCTGGCAACAAATGGCCACAAATCGATCAAAGGTGAAAGTGACGGTGAACCAGACAGAACAGTCTGTAGCGGCATAAAGCAGGACGGCGTGGATATTACACACGGGGATGGACCATAGGAACCGAAACTTTTCCCAATAAACAATGGGAATGTGCCTCAATATCAGGTCGAGGATAATGACCAGTACATCCGCCGCTGACATGGCCACCAGGTAGCGAGTGACACATTTCGAGAGACCGCACTTTCCCCGAGACAGGATCCCAATCGTCAGCAAGTTAACTATGAGGAAGGGAAATAAACAGAGAAATTATACATCAGGCTGGGAGCAATGTTACCTGTTTGACTGAGGATTGCCTGAGATTTATAAATGTGTTCCTGTATCCAGTGATATATTGAAATGATTGGAACTGAAAGAACAAATGGGAAGGTCTGTGATACGATGGAAGGCAGGAGAGATTCAATAACATAAGGAAGATATTATCATTGTTAAACTCAATTGTTGATCATCATCTTCCCACTCCCTCCTTTTCCTGTCTGGTTTAAAAACTGTTCCATCTCTAATCTCTCCCAGTTCTGATGAAGTGTCACTGACCTGATACTTTAACTCTGTTTCTCTCTCCACAGATGGTGCCAGATTTGTTGAATATTTCCAGCATTTTCTGTTTTTATTTCAGATTTGCAGCATTTTTGTTCCTGTATAGAAAACTAAATGGCGGACTGACTGATTGTCTCACCTGTGACACGGAATTCAATTTTTCCAAAGCAATAATTGGAAATGGGTCCACTGAGAAATCAATGAAACAAATAATCTCAATCGGCACTAAGTTAACTGTAAACTGGGGAAATTAGCGAGAAACAATGCATCAGATTGGGAGCAAAAACAGCAGTTTGAAGGATTTCGGGTTGACATTTGTACATGTGTTGCCACATTCAGTATGTGCTAATTATTGTGCTAGTGACAGTGATTTCTGCTGGAAACAGGGAACTGAATTTAGCGGAGCCAGCGGGGGTCCCGACGATGGACTAAAAGGTGAGGGGATCAAAACCTCAGCAATTCGGAGCCACGACCCGGTGCACATCAGTGGCGCTCAGGCAATTAACTGTCCCGTGCCGTGGCCCACATGCCTTTAAGGATGGGGATTCCACCTGCCAAAGCTGCTGAACAATCAGATGTAGTATCAGTAACTCCACCGGGAGCCATGGGACTGCCACTACTGCACCAGGCCTGGGACCAGAGCCATCGCTGGCGCCTTAGTTCCCAGGTCAGTGTGTCGAGGACACCAGGGCTAGTTAGTTGCCGGAGCCACAGCTGCTAATGAACTAGGGCAGGGACCGCGAACCTGACTGGAGACCCGGACCACGGCTAGATGCGGCAAGGACACCCGTGCCAATCATTATGTCTGCTTGTGTGTGTGAGTAGCTGGCTCAGTGTTTGGGCTGTGACGTGTGTGCCTGTGTCTGAGTTATTGTGTGTGTCGGTGTGTATCTGGTTTAGTGCCTGTGATCTGCTGCGTGTGTGTGTGTGTGTGTGTCTGGTTCCATGCCTGGGGTGTGATTGGTCTGCGTGTGTGCCAGTGTGTGTGTGTGTGTGTGTGTGTATGTGTGTGACACAGTCTGTCTTTCTGACTGTGTGCCTGTAATGTGGTCTGCATGTGTGGATGTGTGTGTGTGTATCTGACTCAGTGCCTGGCGTGAGTCTGTGTGGCTCAGTACCTCAGCTATAATGTGTGTCTCTGAGCATGTGAGTGTGCGTGTGCGTATGAACAAGTATGTGTTTGTGTATGTGTGTGTGTGTGCATATCTGGTTCTCTGCCTGGGGTATGATGTGATGCGTGTGTTTGTGTGCGTGTGTGTGTGGACATGTGTTTTGTGTGTGTGTGTGCATGTGTGTGTGTGTATGCGTGCGTCTGGCTGAGTGGCTGCGGTGAGATATGCGTGTGTGTGCGAATGTATTTCGTTGTGTGTGTGTACGTGTGCCTTTGTCTCCAGGCCTGGGCTGCGTGCGTGTGTGTGTGTGTGTGTGTATGTTTGCGTATCTGTCTTTGTGTCTGTGTGGGTGTTCACTCAGTGTTTGTGTTGTCTCTGTATCGGTGTCTCAGGGCCTGGGGAATGGTGAGTGTGTGTGTGTTTGCATCAATGCACGTGCATGCAAGGATGTGTGTGCGCGTGCGTGCATTTTTGTATGTGGCTCAGTGCCTGGCGTACAAAGATTGTGCATGTGTGTTTGTGTGTCTGTCTGTGTATGACTCATCGCCTGGTGTCTGAAGGGTGTGTTTGTGTGTGTGTGTGTCTCTCTCTGTTTGTTTGTATCTTACTCTGTCGCTGGCGTATAAATTGTGTGTGTGCATGGAGAATCCACGAGGTGGATAATATTGTGGATATCGTATGGAGAGGTAGCCACACCGCAGCTCAGACTCCGCAGGCAGGAAGGAAATGGGCTACCACAAGGCAGAGCAAGATGACTAGGCAGGAATCCCCTGCAAAACAGATATACTGCTTTGGATACTGCAGGGTGGTCCCTCAGGGAAAAACAACAATAGCCCAATCCGTTGCACCATGGTTGGCTTTGCTGCCGCGGGAGGAGTAAAATATCACTCGGCATCGACCTCAGCACCGGAAACGACAACGGCAAACCCAGCCCTGTCGACCCTGCAAAGTTCTCCTTACTAACATCTGGGGGCTTGTGGCAAAGTTGAGTGAGCTATCCCACAGACTAGTCAAGCAACAGCCTGACATTGACATACTCACGGAATCATACCTTACAGACAAAGTCCCAGACACTGCCATCACCATCCCTGGGTATGTCCTGTCTCATCGGCACGACAGAGCCACCAGAGGTGGTGGCACAGTGGTATACAGTAGGGGGGGGGGGGGGGGGCTGTGGCCCTGGGAGTCCTCAACATCGACTCCGGAAACCATGAAATCTCATGGCATCAGGTCAAACATGGGCATGGTAACCTCATACTGATTACCACCTACCGCCCTCCCTCAGCTGATGACTCAGTACTCCTCCATGTTGAACACCACTTGGAGGAAACACTGAGGGTGGCAAGGGCACAGAATGTACTCTGGGTGGGGGTCTTCAATGTCCATCACCAATAATGGCTCGGTAGCACCACTGCTGACCGAGCTGGCCGAGTCCTAAACGACATAGCTGCTAGACTGGGTATACGGCAGGTTGTGGGGGAACCAACACGAGGGAAAAACATACCTGACCTCGTCCTCACCAATCTGCCTGCCGCAGATGCTTCTGTCTGTGACAGTATTGGTAGGAGTGACCAGCACACAGTAATTGTGTAGACGAAGTCCCGCCTTGACATTGAGGAGAACATCCATCGTGTTGTGTGGCACTATCACCGTGCTACATGGGATAGATTTCGAACACATATAGCAATGACAAACTGGGCATCCATGAGGCTCTCTGGGCCATCAGCAGCAGCAGAATTGTACTCAACCACAATCTATTACCTCATGGCCCAGCAAATCCCCCACTCTACCATTACCATCAAGCAAGGAGACCATCCTTGGTTCAATGAAGAGTGCAGGAGGGCATGCCAGGAGCAGCGCCAGGCATACCTCAAAATGAGGTGTCAACCTGGTCAAGCTACATCCCAGGACTACTTGCATGCCAAACTGCGTCAGCAGCATGCGATAGACAGAGCTAAGCGATCCCATAACCAACGGATCAAAGAACAAAGAAGAACGAACATTCCAGCACAGGAACAGGCCATTCGGCCCTCCAAGCCTGCGCCGATCTTGATGCCTGCCTAAACTAACACCTTCTGCACTTCCAGGGCCCATATCCCTCTATTCCCTTCCTATTCATGTATTTGTCAAGATGTCTCTTACACGTCGCTGTCGTATCTGCTTCCACCACCTCCCCTGGCAGCAAGTTCCAGGCGCTCACCACTCTCTGTGTAAAAGACTTGCCTCGCACATCCCCTCTAAACTTTGCCCCTCGCACCTTAAACCTATGTCCCCTAGTAACAGACTCTTCCACCCTGGCAAAAAGCTTCTGACTTTCCACTCTGCACATGCCGCTCATAACTTTGCAAACCTCGATCGTGTCGCCCTTCCACCTACGTCGTTCCAGTGAAAACAATCCGAGTATTTCCATGCTCTCCTCATAGCTAATGCCATCTGGACCAGGAAACATACTGGTAAACCTCCTCTGTACCCTCTCCAAAGCCTCCACGTCCTTCTGGTAGTGTGGCGACCAGAATTGCACGCAATATTCTAAGTGTGGCCAAACTAAGGTTCTGGACAGCTGCAACATGACTTGCCAATTTTTGTACTCTAAGCCCCGACCGATGAAGGCAAGCATGTCATATGCCTTCTTGACTAGCTTATCCACCTGCGTTGCCACTTTCAGTGACCTGTGGACCTGTACGCCCAGATATCTCTGCCTGTCAATACTCCTAAGGGTTCTGCCATTTAATGTATACCTCCCACCTGCATTAGACCTTCCAAAATGCATTACCTCACATTTGTCCGGATTAAACTCCATCTGCCATTTCTCCGCCCAAGTAACCAACGATCTATATCCTGCTGTATCCTCTGACAATCTACATCATTTATCCGCAACTCCACGAAGCTTTGTGTCCTCCGCTAACTTACTAATCATACCAGCTACATCTTCCTCCAAATCATTTATCGATACGACAAAAAGCAAAGGTCCCAGCACTGATCCCTGCGGAACACCACTAGTCACATCCCTCCATTCAGAAAAACACCCATCCACTGATACCCTCTGTCTTCTATGACCGAGCCAGTTCTGTATCCATCTTGCCAGCTCACCTCTTATCACGTGTGACTTCACCTTTTGCACCTGTCTGCCATGCGGGATTTTGTCAAAGGTTTTACTAAAGTCCATATAATAACATCCAATGCCCTTCCTTCATCAATCAGCTTCGTCACTTCCTCAAAAAACTCAATCAAATTAGAAAGACACGACCTCCCCTTCACAAAATCATGCTGTTTCTCCCTAATAAGTTCGTTTGTTTCCAAATGGGCGTAAATCCTGTCCCGAAGAATCCTCTCTAATAGTTTCCCTACCACTGACATAAGGCTCACCGGCCTATAATTTCCTGGATTATCCTTGCCACCTTTCTTCAACAAAGGAACAACATTGGCTATTCTCCAGTCCTCTGGGACCTCACCTGCAGCCAACGAGGATGCAAAGATTTCTGTCAAGGCCCCAGCAATTTCCTCCCTTGCCTCCCTCAGTATTCTGGGGTAGATCCCATCAGGCCCTGGGGACTTAACTACCTTAATGCTTTGCCAGACACCCAACACCATCTCCTTTTGGATAATGAGATGACTGAGACTCGCTGCACTCTCTTCTCGAGGCTCATCATCCAGCAAGTCCTTCTATTTGGTGAATACTGATGCAAAGTACTCATTTAGCACCTCGCCCATTTCCTCCGGCTCCACACATAGATTCCCATCTCTGTATTTGAGTGGGCCAACCCTTTCCCAGGTTTCCCTCTTGCTCATTGTATACGTATAAAAAGCCTTGGGACTTTCCTTAATGCTGTTTGCCAATGACTTTTCTTGACCCCTTTTGGCCCTCCTAACTCCTTGCTTAAGTTCCTTCCTACTTCCTCAAGTGCTTCGGATCAGAACTAAGCTCTGCAGTCCTGCCACATCTAGACGTGAATGGTGGTGGACAACTGAACAAGTAACTGGTGGAAACAAGAAATGCTGGATTCACTCAGCAGGTCTGGCAGCATCTGTGGAAAGAGAAGCAGAGTTAACGTTTCGGGTCAGTGACCCTTCTTCGGAACTGACAAATATTAGAAAAGTCACAGATTATAAACAAGTGAGGTGGGGGTTGGGCAAGAGATAACAAAGGAGAAGGTGCAGATTGGACCAGGCCACATAGCTGACCAAAAGGTCACGGAGCAAAGGCAAACAATATGTTAATGGTGTGTTGAAAGACTAAGCATTAGTACAGATTAGGTGTGAATATACTGAATATTGAACATCAGCAAGTGCAAACCTGAAGAAAAACAACCTGAAAAAAACAGTGGGTGAGCAAACTGAACAAACTAAGATGAACTGAAATAAATACAAAAAAAGATTGTGAAAAATGTAAAAAGGAATGCCAAAAAAAAAGGAAGAAAAAATAATAACGAAAAATGAAAGTAAAGTGGGGGGCTGTCATGCTCTGAAATTATTGAACTCAATGTTCAGACCGGCAGGCTGTAGTGTGCCTAATCGGTAGATGAGATGCTGTTCCTCGAGCTTGCGTTGATGTTCACTGGAACACTGCAGCAATCCCAGGACAGAGATGTGAGCATGAGAGCAGGGGGGAGTGTTGAAATGGCAAGCAACCGGAAGCTCAGGGTCCTGCTTGTGGACTGAGCGGAGATGTTCCGCAAAGCGGTCACCCAGTCTGCGCTTGGTCTCCCCAATGTAGAGGAGACCACACTGTGAGCAGCGAATACAGTATACTACATTGAAAGAAGTACAAGTAAATCGCTGCTTCACCTGAAAGGAGTGTTTGGGGCCTGGGATAGTGAGGAGAGAGGAGGTAAAGGGGCAGGTATTACACCTCCTGCGATTGCAAGGGAAGGTGCCCTGGGACGGGGACGAGGTGGTGGGGGTAATGGAGGAGTGGACCAGGGTGTCGCGGAGGGAACGATCCCTTCGGAATGCTGACAGGGGAAGGGAGGGGAAGATGCGACTGGTAGTGGCATCACGCTGGAGGTGGCGAAAATGGCGGAGGATGATCCTTTGGATATGGAGGCCGGTGGGATGAAAAGTGAGGACAAGGGGAACCCTGTCACGGTTCTGGGAGGGAGGGGAAGGGGTGAGGGTAGAGGTGCGGGGAATGGGTCGGACACGGTTGAGGGCCCTGTCAACCACAGTGGGGGGAAATCCTCGGTTGAGGAAAAAGGAGGTCATATCAGAAGCACCGTCATGGATGGTAGCATCATCAGAGCAGATGCGTTGGAGACGGAGAAACTGGGAGAATGGAATGGAGTCCTTACAGGAGGTAGGGTGTGAAGAAGTGTAGTCGAGGTAGCTGTGGGAGTCAGTGGGCTTATAATAGATATTGGTCGACAACCTATCCCCAGAGATGGAGACAGAGAAGTCGAGGAAGGGAAGGGAAGTGTCAGAGATGGACCATGTAAAGGTGAGAGAAGGGTGGAAATTGGAAGCAAAGTTGATAAAGTTTTCAAGTTCGGGGCGGGAGCAGGAAACGGCACCGATACAGTCATCAATGTACCGGAAAAAGAGTTGGGGGAGGGGGCCTGAGTAGGACTGGAACAAAGAATGCTCGACATATCCCACAAAAAGACAGGCATAACTAGGACCCATGCGGATACCCATAGCGACACCTTTTACTTGAAGGAAATGCATGGAGTTGAAGGAGAAGTTGTTCAATGTGAGAACAAGTTCAGCCAGGCAGAGGAGGGTGTTGGTGGATGGGGACTGGTTGGGCCTCTGTTCCAGGAAGAAGCGGAGAGCCCTCAAACCATCCTGGTGGGGGATGGAGGTGTAGAGCGATTGGACGTCCATAGTGAAGAGGAGGCGGTTGGGACCAGGAAACTGGAAATTGTCAAAATGACGTAGGGCGTCAGAAGAGTCACGGATGTAGGTGGGAAGAGACTGGACCAGCGGAGAAAAGAGAGAGTCTAGATAGGAAGAAATAAGTTCAGTTGGGCAGGAGCAGGCTGACACAATGGGTCTGCCGGGACAGTCCTGTTTGTGGATTTTGGGAAGGAGGTAGAAGCGGGCTGTCCGGGGTTGCGGGACTATGAGGTTGGAAGCTGTAGAGGGAAGATCTCCAGAGGAGATGAGGTCAGTGACAGTCCTTTGGACGGTGGCTTGATGTTCGGTGGTGGGGTCATGGTCCAGAGGGAGGTAGGAAGAGGTGTCTGTGAGTTGGCGTTGAGCTTCTGCAAGGTAGAGGTCGGTACGCCATACAACAACAGCACCACCCTTGTCTGCAGGTTTGATGACCATGTCGGGGTTAGACCTGAGAGAACGGAGTGCCTCAAGTTCAGAGGGGGACAGGTTAGAGTGAGTGAGGGGGGCAGAGAAATTGAGACGACCAATGTCTCGCCGACAGTTTTCAATGAAGAGATCAAGAGCGGGTAAGAGGCCAGGGTGAGGGGTCCAGGTAGAGGGAGAATGCTGGAGGCGGGTGAATGGGTCTGCTGGTCGGGGGGAGGACTCCTGGTCGAAGAAGTGAGCCCGGAGGCGGAGGCGACGGAAGAAGAGCTCAACGTCATGCCGAGCGCGAAATTCATTGAGGTGGGGGCGTAAGGGGATAAAACTGAGACCTTTGCTGAGTACAGAACGCTCAGCATCAGAGAGGGGGAGGTCAGAGGGTATAGTGAATACACGGCAAGGGGTCAGATCAGAAGGGGTGGGGTCAGAGGGAAGTGAAGCGGAAGGAGGATCTGGAGGGGCATTAGTCCCCATCAGCTGCTGGAGCTTGCGTTCCTTAACACCTGAAAGGAAGAAAAAAAGTTTTTTGTTAATGCGTCGGATGAGACGTAAGATGAGATGAAACTGCGGAGTAGAACAAATTTGAGATAAGGTGAGACGGTGCTGCTGGAGAGAGAGGTCCAGTGTGTACATATGGCGGCGCATAGCACTGAGTGTGGATCTCAGGATGCGGCGAGAGTAGCAGTCCGAGGAACGTTGTATTTCTCGGAGATACCTGTGATCCTGGGTGGTTTCAAAGCATGATGGGTGAAACTGCAGTTGGAATCCACGTGGAATCAGTCGGAGCCGGAGACAGTCACTGAGGAAGGAGATGTGGCTGTGAAAACGGGTTTTGGTAGATACCTTATCAAACACCAGGAGGGAAATAGAAAGCAATGAAGGTGAACAAGGTAAAAGAGACAAACGAAAATCCCGTCGGAGAGAAGAGCAGAACTTCTTCAAGGTAGGCATTCCTGGAAGAGAAGTGGCAGTGAATTAAACACTAAAATAAAAGCAAAATACTGCGAATGCTGGAAATCTGAAACAAAAACAAGAAATGCTGGATTCACTCAGCAGGTCTGGCAGCATCTGTGGAAAGAGAAGCAGAGTTAACGTTTCGGGTCAGTGACCCTTCTTCGGAACTGACAAATATTAGAAAAGTCGCAGATTATAAACAAGTGAGGTGGGGGTTGGGCAAGAGATAACAAAGGAGAAGGTGCAGATTGGACCAGGCCACATAGCTGACCAAAAGGTCACGGAGCAAAGGCAAACAATATGTTAATGGTGTGTTGAAAGACAAAGCATTAGTACAGATTAGGTGTGAATATACTGAATATTGAACTTCAGCAAGTGCAAACCTGAAGAAAAACAACCTGAAAAAAACAGTGGGTGAGCAAACTGAACAAACTAAGATGAACTGAAATAAATACAAAAAAAGATTGTGAAAAATGTAAAAAGGAATGCCAAAAAAAAGGAAGAAAAAATAATAACGAAAAATGAAAGTAAAGTGGGGGGCTGTCATGCTCTGAAATTATTGAACTCAATGTTCAGACCGGCAGGCTGTAGTGTGCCTAATCGGTAGATGAGATGCTGTTCCTCGAGCTTGCGTTGATGTTCACTGGAACACTGCAGCAATCCCAGGACAGAGATGTGAGCATGAGAGCAGGGGGGAGTGTTGAAATGGCAAGCAACCGGAAGCTCAGGGTCCTGCTTGCGGACTGAGCGGAGATGTTCCGCAAAGCGGTCACCCAGTCTGCGCTTGGTCTCCCCAATGTAGAGGAGACCACACTGTGAGCAGCGAATACAGTATACTACATTGAAAGAAGTACAAGTAAATCGCTGCTTCACCTGAAAGGAGTGTTTGGGGCCTGGGATAGTGAGGAGAGAGGAGGTAAAGGGGCAGTTATTACACCTCCTGCGATTGCAAGGGAAGGTGCCCTGGGACGGGGACGAGGTGGTGGGGGTAATGGAGGAGTGGACCAGGGTGTCGCGGAGGTGACTGGCGGAGGTGGCTCCACAAATATCCCCATCCTCAATGATGGGGGCGCCCAGCACATCAGTGCGAAAGGTAAGGCTGAAGTATTTGCAACAATCTTCAGCCATTAGAGCCGAGTTGATGATCCATCTCGGCCTCCTCCTGAAGTCCCCAGCATCATAGATGCCAGATGTCAGCCAATTCAATTCACTCCGCGTGATATCAAGAAACGACTGAAGGCACTGGATATTGCAAAAGCTGTGGGCCCTGACAATATTCCACAATAGTACTGAAGACCTGTGCTCCAGAACATGCCGCGCCCCTAGCCAAGCTGTTCCAGTACAGCTAAACACTGGCATCTACCCGGCGATGTGGAAAATTGCCCAGGTATGTCATGCACACACAAAACAGGACAAGTCCAACCCGGCCAATTACCGCCCCATCAGCCTAATCTGAATCATCAGTAAAGTGATGGAAGGTGTCATCAACAGTGCCATCAAGCGGCACTTTCTTAGCAATAACCTGTTCCCTGACGCTCAGTTTGTGTTCCGCCAGTGCCACTCAGCTCCTGACCTCATCACAGCCTTGGTTCAAAATTGGAAAAAAGAGCTGAACTAAAGAGGTGAGGTGAGAGTGACTGCCCTTGACATCAAGGCCGTGACCGAGAATGGCATCAAGGAGACCTAGCCAAACTGAGGTCAATGAGAATCAGGGGGAAAACCACCCGCTGGCTGGAGTCATACCTCGCACAAAAGAAGATGGTTGTGGTTGTTGGAGGTCAATCATCTGAGCTCCAGGACATCACTGCAGGAGTTCCTCAGGGGGGTGTCCTAGGCCCAACCATCTTCAGCTACTTCATTAATGACCTTCCCTCAATGATAAGGTCAGCAGTGGGGATGTTCGCAGATGAATGCACAATGTTCAGCACCATTCGTGACTCCTCAGATACTGAAGCAGTCCGGGTAGAAATGCAGCAAGTCTTGGACAATATCCAGGCTTGGGCTGACAAGTGGCAAGTAACATTCGCGCCACACAAGTGCCAGGCAATGACCATCTCCAACAAGAGAGAATCTAACCATCTCCCCTTGACATTCAACGACATTACCATCGCTGAATACCCCACTATCAACATCCTAGGGGCTACCATTGACCAGAAACTGAACTGGAGTAGCCATATAAATACCGTGGCTGCAAGAGCAGGTCAGAGGCTAGGAATCCTGAGGCGAGTAACTCACCTCCTGACTCCCCAAAGCCTGCCACCATCTACAAGGCACAAGTCGGGAGTGTGATGGAATACTCTCCACTTGCCTCCTTGTGTACATCTCCAACAACACTCAAGAAGCTCGACTCCATCCAGGACAAAGCAGCCCGCTTAATTGGCACCACATCTACAAACAATCACTCCCTCCACCACCGACGCACAGTAGCAGCAGTGTGTACCATCTACAAGATGCACTGCAGCAATGCACCAAGGCTCCTTAAACAGCACCTTCCAAACCCGCGACCTCTACAAACTAGAAGGACAAGGGCAGCAAATACATGGGAACACCACCACCTGCAAGTTCCTCTCCAAGTCACACACCATCCTGACGTGGAACTATATCGCCGTTTCTTCACTGTCGGTGGGTCAATGTCCTGGAACTCCCTTCCAAACAGACCTGTGGGTCTACCTACCCAAAATGGACTGGAGCGGTTCAAGTAGGCAGCTCACCACCACTTTCTCAAGGACAATTAGGGATGGTCCATAAATGCTGGCATAGCCAGTGACGCACACATCCCATGAATGAATAAAACGAAATGTGGGAATGTATTAGATATAGGGTTTTCAATTGGAAGTGGGATAGTTAGGCTTTTCTGTGGCCGCAATTGGGACTCCAAGAAGGTATGTTGCCTTCCTGGTGCTATGGTCAAGGCTGTCTCAGAGCGGTTACAGGACAATCTGAAGGGGTGGGGAGGGGGCGGGGGTGGCGGCGGTTGTACATCTACTGGCCATGGTACAGATTGGTACAGATGCCGTAGATACAAAAAAGGATGACGTCCTAAATGCAGAATATAGGCAGTAAGGAAGTAAGTTGAAAAGTAAGACCGATAGTAGTGATCTCAGGATTATTACCAATGCCATGTGCTAGTCAGAGTGGAAATAACAGGATATAAAGGTTGAATGCGTGGCTGAAGAGATGCGATGAGGGGAAGGGTTTTAGATTTCTGGGGCATTGGGACCTGTTCTGGGCAGGTGGGACCAGTACAAACAGTTACACCTGGGCAGGACCAGGACTCATGTCCGAGGGGGAGTATTTGCTGAAGTGTTTGGCGACAGTTGAAACTAAAATGACAGGGGGATGGGAACCTGTGCAAGGTGTCAAAGGAGGTGAATAAAAGACAAGAACAATAGACAGTCATGAGCATAAGAAAAGTGATAAGCAGAGAAATAAAGGGCCTAAATCAAACAGGGCCACCGTGAAAAATAGTGGGAAGGTGACAAGTAATTTTAAAAATTGAAGCCTGACGACTGTGTGCCTTGAAGCACAGAACTTTCACCATAAAGTGGATGAATTAATCGCGCAAATAGATATAAACGGGTATGAAATAGAGGGATTACGGAGACATGGCTTCAGGGTGACCAGGGATGGGTAATGAACATCCAGGGATATTCAGTATTTAGGAAAGACAGACAGAAAGTCAAAGGCGGTGGAGTTGAAATGCCGTTTAAAAAGAAATTTAACACAATAGTGTGCAAGGATGTGAGCTCTGAAGATTTGAATTATGTATGGGTAGAGCTGAGAAACACTAAAGGGCAAAAACATTAGTGGGGGTTGTATATAGAGCTCCAAACTGTAATGGTGATGCTAGGAATTGCATTAAACAGGAAATAATTAGAGATGCATGCAATAAAGGAACATCTGTAATTATGGGTGACTTTAACCTGCATACAGATTGAGCAAATCAAATTAGTCACAATACCGTACAGGAGGAATTCATGGAGTATATACAGGATGGTGGTCTGGACCAATACATTGTGGAACCAACTAGAGAACAGGCCATCCTAGACTCGGTATTGTGTAATGATAGAGAAATAATTGACAATCTAGTTGTCTGAGACCCCTTGGGGACGAACGCCCATAATATGATGGAATTCTTAATCAAGACGGAGAGTGACATAGTTAATTCTGAGACGAGGGTCCTGAATCTTAATAAAGGAAACTCCGAAGGTATGAAGGGCGAGTTAGCAATGATGGATTGGTAAACGTTACTTAAAGGCATGAGGGTGGATAGGCAATGGAACACATTCAAAGAGGGCCTGGATGAACTTCAACAACTGTGTGGTGCAGAAGTAAAACGGGAAAGGTAGCCAAACCATGCTTACAAGGGAAATTAGAGATAACATAAGACCCAGAGAAAAGGCATGCAAATTCGCCAGAAAAAACAACAGACCTGAGGATTGGGAGCAGTTTCGAATTCAGCAAAACAGGATCAAGCAATTGATTAAGAAGGGGAAAATAGAGTATAAGAGTAAGCTGACAGGGAACATTAAAAAACTGTAAAAGTTTCTGCAGGTATGTGAAGAGAAAACGATTTGTGCAGGTAAATGCAAATCCCTTACAGTCAGAAACTGGGGAATTTATTATGGGGAAAAAAGAAATGGCTGATCAACTAATTGCATACTTCGGTTCTGTCTTCACAAAGGAGGGCACAAATATCACACCAGAAATGTTGGGGAACGCACGGTTTAGTGAGAGGGAGGAACTGAATCAGTTTTAGTAGAGAAATGGTGTTGGGGAAATTGAAAGGATTGAAGGCCGATAAATGCACAGGGCCTGATGGTATGCATCCCATAGTCCTAAAGGAAGTGGCCCTAGAAATAGTGGATGCATTGGTGTTCATCTTCCATGATTCGATAGACTATGGAACAGTTTCTACAGATTGGAGGGTAGCTAATGTCATCTCACTATTTAAAAAGGGAGGTCGAGAGAAAGCAGGGAATTTTCGACCAATCAGCCTGCCGTCGGTAGTGGACAAAATGCTCGAGTCCATTATCAAAGATTTTATAGCAGAGCACTTAGAGAACAGTGGTAGAATCTGGCTGAGTAGGCAAGGATTTACGGAAAGGAGAGCATGCTTGACAAATCTGCCAGAATTCTTCGATGATGTAACTAGAATTAGAATTAGAATTAGATGTAACTAGTCGAGTTGATGAAGGGCAGCCACTGGATATGGTTTGTTTGGACTTTCAGAAGGCTTTCGACAAAGTCCCACATAACAGATTAGCCTGTAAAATTGCAGGTACAACAGGTGGTAAAAAAGGCAAATGGTATATTGGCCTTCATAGCGAGAGGATTCGAGTACAGGAGCAGGGATGTCTTGCTGCAACTGTAAAGGGCCTTGCTGAGGCCGCACCTGGAATATTGTGCGCAGTTCTGGTCTCCTTATCTGAGGAAGGATGTTCTTGCTATAGAGGTAGTGCAACGACGTTTACCAGACTGATTACTGAAATGGCGGGACTGACGTATAAGGAGAGATTGAGCCGGATAAGATTATATTTGCTGGAGTTCAGAAGTGTGAGGGGGGTATCTCATAGAAACCTATAAAATTCTAACATGAATTGACAGGGTAGATGCAGGAAGGATGTTACCGATGGTGGGGGAGTCCGGAACCAGGGGTCATAGTCTAAGGATACGAAGTAAACCTTCCAGGACTGAGATGAGGAGAAATTTCTTCACCCAGAGAGTGGTGAGCCTGTGGAATTCGCTATCACAGAAAGCAGTTGAGGCCAAAACATTGTATGTTTTCAAGAAGGAGTTAGATGTAGCTCTTGGGGTGAAAGGGATCGAAGGATATGGGGGAAAAGCAGGAACAGGTTACTGAGTTGGATGATCAGCCATGATCATAATGATTGATGGAGCAGGCTCGAACGGACGAATGGCCTACTCCTGCTCCTATTTTCTTTCTTTCCATGTTTCTGTGGCTGTGTGTGTGTGTGTGGGTGTGGGTGTCAGGCTCAGTGCCCGTGGCACGATCTGCATGTTTGTGTGTGTGTGTGTGTTTGTCAGTTCCTGGGGTGTGAACTCTGTTTCTGTTTGTGTGTGTTTCTGGTTCAATGCCTGAGGGGTGTGTGTGTGTGTGTGTGTGTGTGTGTGTGTGTGTGTGTGTGTGTGTGTGTGTGTGTGTGTGTGTGTGTGTGTGTGTGTGTGTGTGTGTGTCCTTTTTGCATCTGGTTCAGTGTCTGTTGTGTAAAAAGTTAATGTGTGTGGTGTATCTGTTTCAATGCCTGTGTTGTTTGTTTGTGTGTCTCAGGAACTGGGCTGTGCTGCCTGTGTGCATGTCTGTGTGTGTCTGCAAGTTTTGCTCAGTGCCTGTGGTATAATCTTCGTGTGCGTGTGTGTGTGCGTGCGTGTACCTGGTTCAGTGCCTGGGTGTGATGCGATCTATGTGTGAGTGTGTGAACGTCTATGTGTGCGTGTGTGTGTATGCCTCAGGCCCTCTGTTATGCTTTACTTGCGTGTGTGTATCTCACGGCATAGGCTGTGCTCTGTGTGTGTGTTTCTGTGTGGGTGTGTATTTGCATGTGTTTGTGTGTATGTGTGTCTCAAAGCATATGTTGTGCTTTGTGTCTTCGTGTGTGTGTGTGTGTGTGTGTGTGTGTGTGTGTGTGTGTGTGTGTGTGTGTATCTGATTCAGTTCCTGGAGTGTGATGTGTGTGGGTGTATGTACATATACATGTGTGTCTGGAACTGTGCCTGGGCTGTGACCAATGTTTGTGTGTGCGTATGTGAGCGTGTGAGTGCGTGTGTGGGTCTGGCTCATTGCTGGTGTGTTATCTCTGCGTGTCTTTGAGTGACTGCATGTATGTCTCTTTGTCTGGGTATCTTGCTCAGTGGCTGCGATGTGACGTGATGTGTGTGTGCGTGCGTGTATGTGTCGTCTATGTGCGAGAGTGTGTGTGTGTATGTTCGTATCAGTGCCTTTGTTAAAGTGTGCGTGTGTGTGTTGGTGTGACAGGGCGTGCGTTTGCTGTGTATCTGTATGGTTGTGTGTCTGTGTTTCTATGTGCATCCGTGCGCGTGTGTCTGTGTTTCTGTGTGTGTGTGTGTGTGTGTGCGTCTCGTATTAAGGGTGTGAGTTCTGCTGTGTGGTGTGTTTGTGTATCAGGACCTAGATTGTGCTGCGTATCTTTGTGTGTGTGTAAGTGTTCAGTGTCTCAGGGCCTGGGTTGTGCTCTGTGTGCGTGTCTATGTGTTTGTGTATGTGTGTAATATGCATTTATGTGTCTCAGGGACTGGGTTGTGCTGTAGAGTTTTTGTGTGTGGGTGTTTTGTGTCTCAGGGACTGGGTTGTGTGTGAGTTTTATGTGCATGCGTTTGCCTCTGGCATTGGGTTGTGCTGTCTGTCTGTGCGTGTGCTTGTATGACTGTGAGTTTCTGTACGCTGGTGTGTCTCAGAGCCTGAGTTGTGCTGTGTGTGTGTGTGTGTGTGTGTATGTGTGTGTGTATGTGTGTGTATGTGTGCGTGTGCATTCCTGTATTTCAGACCTGCATTGTGCTGTAGTGTGTTTGTGTCTGTCTGTGTTTTGTGTCTCAGCACCTGGGCTGTGTTGCGTTGCTATGTGTCTGTGTGTATCTATGCGTGTATATCGATGATTATTGTGTATATGTCTGTGGTAGTGCGTGTGCATGTCTGTCGTGTGTGGATGTGTGCATGTTTTTGCCTCTGGGATTGAGTTGTGCTCTGTGTGTGTCTGTGTTTGTATGTCTGTGTGTTTCTGTATGCTTGTGTGCACCAGGGTCTGCGTTGTTCTATGTGTTTGTGTTTTTGTGTGAGTGTGTGTGCCTGCGTGTGTGCATATGTTTGTCTGTGTGTGCATCTCGCATTAAGGGCGTGCATTCTGCAGTGCTGTGTGTTTGCGTATCAGGACCTCGATTGTGCTGTGTGTCTGTGTGTGTTTTGTGGCTCAGGGCCTGCGTTAGCTGTGTGTGTGTGTGTGTGTGTATGTGTGTGTGTGTGTGTGTGTGTGTCTTTTGTGTCTCAGCGCCTGGGTTGTGCTGTGTTTCTATCTGAATGTGTGTGCCAGTGTGTGTGTGTCTATGTGTGTGTGTGTACATGTGCATGTCTCTGTGTGTGAGTGTGTATGTCTGTGTGTGTGTGTTGTGCACCTGTGCTTGTCTGGCTCAGTTCCTGGGTTGTCATGTATGTTTGTCTGTGTGACTATGCATGTGTGCATGTGTGTATGCCTGACTCAGTGCCTGTGTTGCCAAGTGTGTGTGTGTTTGTCTCAGGGCCTGGGTTCTGCTATGTGCCTTCGTCTGTGTGTTTGTGTGCATGTGTCTGTGTGCACGTGTGTGTGTCTGTTTCTGCCGTGTTTCTGTTGTGCTGTGCGTTTGTGTGTCTGCCTCAGGGATTGGGTTATGACCTGTGTTGGTGTGTGTGCGTGTGTGTGTGTTTGCACGTGTGTGTTTGCACGTGTGTGTGTGTGTGCTTGTGTGGATCCGTCTGGCGCAGTGCCTGGGGTCTGATCGGTGTCAGTGTATATGTGTCTGTATTTGTGTTTGTTTCTCTCTACCTGTGTGCATATATTTGTTTGTCGATCAATCTGGCTCAGTGCCTGGATTCCGATCGGTTTGTGTCTCTGTGTGTGCGCGCGTGTATTTATCCCTTTTTGGCACAGTGCCTGTGTTTGGATTGGTGTGTGTGTTTGTGTGTATCTCTGTGTATGTACGCAAGTGTTGCTGGGCAGTAATCTGCCGAAATGTGCGTGTGTTTACGTGTGCGTGTCTATGTCTCTTAGCCTGGGGTGTGATCAGTGTGTGTGTGTGTGTGTGTGTGTGTGTGTGTGTGTGTGTGTGTGTGTGTGTGTGTGTGTGTGTGTGTGTGTGTCTTTTGTGTCTCAGCGCCTGGGTTGTGTTGTGTTTCTATCTGAATGTGTGTGCCAGTGTGTGTGTGTCTATGTGTGTGTGTGTACATGTGCATGTCTCTGTGTGTGAGTGTGTATGTCTTTGTGTGTGTGTGTGTTGTGCACCTGTGCTTGTCTGGCTCAGTTCCTGGGTTGTCATGTATGTTTGTCTGTGTGACTATGCATGTGTGCATGTGTGTATGCCTGACTCAGTGCCTGTGTTGCCAAGTGTGTGTGTGTTTGTCTCAGGGCCTGGGTTCTGCTATGTGCCTTCGTCTGTGTGTTTGTGTGCATGTGTCTGTGTGCACGTGTGTGTGTCTGTTTCTGCCGTGTTTCTGTTGTGCTGTGCGTTTGTGTGTCTGCCTCAGGGATTGGGTTATGACCTGTGTCGGTGTGTGTGTGTGTTTGCACGTGTGTGTTTGCATGTGTGTGTGTGTGTGCTTGTGTGGATCCGTCTGGCGCAGTGCCTGGGGTCTGATCGGTGTCAGTGTATATGTGTCTGTATTTGTGTTTGTTTCTCTCTACCTGTGTGCATGTATTTGTTTGTCGATCAATCTGGCTCAGTGCCTGGATTCCGATCGGTTTGTGTCTCTGTGTGTGCGCGCGTGTATTTATCCCTTTTTGGCACAGTGCCTGTATTTGGATTGGTGTGTGTGTTTGTGTGTATCTCTGTGTATGCACGCAAGTGTTGCTGGGCAGTAATCTGCCGAAATGTGCGTGTGTTTACGTGTGCGTGTCTATGTCTCTTAGCCTGGGGTGTGATCTGTGTGTGTGTGTGTGTGTGTGTGTGTGTGTGTGTGTGTGTGTGTGTCAGTCTGGCGCACTGCCAGGGGTCTGATCTGTGTGTGTGTATATGTGTACGTTCCTTAATTATTTTTTTTTTATATCTTTGGCTGTGTGTGTGTTTGTGTGTGAGCGTGTGATTGCGCGTGTGCACTTGTGTATCTGGCTGACTCAGTATCTGGGGTCTGATTTGTGTGTGTGCGTGTCGGATCACTGGGGCCAGTCCGGAATGCCCTGGTGAGGGGCATTGGATGGGCAGTCTGAAAGCCCAGCGAATAGCGTGTCCTGGCGGGTTCATTGTTTACTGCATGGGCCCCTCCGTGAGCCACAGATAGCCCATGCAGGAGGGAGACTCCCCAAGCCTGCAGGGAGGGAACCCCGTTTTACAAGGTGCCCTCTCCATGACACATAAGTACCCCTGCCGCTGGTTAGATCTCAGCAATCGTGGGAGAGATCGTTAAGTGGTCACTTAAGGGCCTCAATTGGCCTCTGGTGGGAAAGTCATTGTCGGCCTATCCCCACCCCGCGAAGATCACTTGGCGATGGGATAACCACAGGCCTTCTTCCCTCACACCCATCGCGATTCCCTGGGCCACCCGCCTCCGAACTCAATTTACGGGGGCCCATAAAATCCAGCCCAGGATGTGGTGAGACCATGGATGAATTTGAAAACAAGGATGAGAATTTTAAAATCAAGTCATTGTTTTAATCGACAGCCAATCTGTGTCAACAAACACAGGAGTGATAGGTGAACGGGAGTTACTGTGATTTAACACATCAGTAGCAGAGTTTTGGATGACTTGAAGTTTACAGACAGTGGGATGTGGGAGATCAGCAGGAGGGCATTGGAATGGTCAAGTCTAAAGGAAATGAATACATGAATGAGGATTGTGAACAGAGTTGCGAGACAGAAGTGAAGTCCAGAGATGTTATGGAGAACTTTTTTGGCCCGTATTCAGGAGAACCTTTTTTGCCCTGTATGCAGCAAATCCAACAAGAGAGGGCTCAGTTTTAGACATAGTTTTTGGAAATTAAAATGGGCAGGTGGAAGGAGTGGCAGTGAGAGAGCATTTTGGTGGTCGTGATCACTATTTAGTTATTTTTACCATAATCAGGGAAAATGACAGAGATAGAACAGGAGTTAGAGTTTTCAATTGGGGCAAGGCCAGTTTTACTAAACTGCGGAGTGATTTAGCGAAAGTGAACTGGAAACAGCTACTTGAAGGTGAATCAGTGTCAGATCTTTGGGAAGATTCAAAGTGTTCAGAGTAAAAATGTTCCCACAAAGAAAAAATGGCGAGATGGCCAAATATACAGCCCCATGGATGTCAAGGAGCCTGCAGGGAAAGATATGGCCGGAAAGGAATGCTTATGTCTGACACTGAGAACGCGAAACTGGATAAAACCGAGAGTATAGGAAGGGGAGGGCTCAGATCAAAAAGGAAATTAGGAAAGCAAAGTGAGATCATGAAAGAATATTGGGAAGCAAAATCGAAGTGAACCCAAGGATTTTTTTTTTACATTACAATGAGAGCAAGAGGATAACGAAGGGGCAAGTAGGGCCCATAATAGACCAAAAAGATTACCTATGTGTACGCGAGGAAGATACTGGTATTGTTCTTAATGAATACTTCGTGTCGACCTTCACAAAGGAGGGGGACGATGCAGATATTGTAGTTAAAGAGGAAGAGTGTGAAGTATCGGATGTGATAAACATAGGGAACGAGGAAGTGTTAGTGGGATTAGCATCCTTGAAAGTTGATAAATCACCAGATCCGGATGAAATGTACCCCATACTATTAAAAGAAGCAAGAGAGGAAATAGCAGAGGGTCCGACCATCAATTACCAGTCCTCAATGGATACACATGTAGTGCCGGAGGATTGGAGAACTGCGAACATTTTATCTCTGTTTAAAAAGGGAATGAAGGATAGACCGAATAATTACAGGCCAGTCAGTCTAACCTCATTAGTAGGCAAAACATTGGACTCAATTCTGAAAGACAGTCTGAAAAACTGTAACTTCAAAAGACACAGGTTAACCAAGAATCGGCAGCATGGATTTGCTAAGGGAAGATCGTGTCTGACTAACTTGCATGCATGCTTTGAAGAAGTAGCAAGGAAGGTGGATGAGAGTCGTGCAGTTGATGTGGCCGACATGAATTTTAGCAAGTTTTTGACAAGGTCCCACATGGAAGACTGGTTAACAAAATAAAATACCATTAGATCCAGGGCAATCTAGCAAGGTGGGTGCAAAATTGGGTCAGTAGCAGGAAACAAAGGTAATTGAGACTTTTGTTTGGTGGCTGGAGAGCCGTTTCCAGTGGCGTTCCGCAGGGCTCAGTACTGGGTCCCCTGCTTTTTCACGTACGTATTAACGATTTGGGCCTAAATGTATAAGCATGATCAACACGTTTGCAGATGATGCAAAGATATCTAGGGGGATAGCTGTAGGCTGCAGGAAGATATTGATGGTCTGATCAGATGGGCAGAACAGTGCCAAATGGAAATCAACTTGGAGAAGTGTGAGGTCATGCATTTGGGGAGGTTCACAGATGTTCACAGATCCCTGAAGGTTGCAGGAGACGTCGATACAGTGGTTAAGAAGGCATATGGAATAATTTCCTTTGCTAGCCGAGATATAGAACGTAAGAGCAGGGAGGCTATGCTAGAGCTATATCAATCATTAGTTAGGCCACAACTTGAGTCCTGTGTGCATTTCTGGTCAACTCATCACAAAATTGATGTCATTACACTGGAGACAGTACAGAGGAGATTTCAGAGGATGTTGCCAGGTCTGGAAAAATGCAGCTATGAGGAAAGTTTGGAATAGGCTGTGATTGTTCTCCTTGGAACAAAGAAAGCTGAGGGGAGATCGGATTGAAATGTAAAAAATGTAGAGGGAACTGGATAGAATGGAGGTGAAGAGTCTATTCCCCTCAGCAGAGTAGTCAGCCATGAGGGAACATAGATTTAATGTGATTAGGAGAAAGATTGGAAGACATATGAGGGGAAAAAAACACCCAGAGTGTGGTGGGGGTCTGGAACTCACTGACTGAAAGGATTGTAGAGACCGAAACCTTCAGCTCCTTCAAAAGGTGGCTTGATGCGCCTCAAGTGCTGTAATCTGCAGGGCTACGGACCAAATGCTGGAAGGTGGGATTCGGCTGGAGGCTCGTTTTTTTGGTGGGCAGAGACACATTGGGCCAAGTGGCCTCTTTCTGTGCTGTAAACATCCTATGATTTTCTTGGTGCAGTTAGGCTGTTTTAGTGAAGGTCTGAAGCCTCCTCCACCTCCTCCTCAGGTGCCCTCTGGATTCCTGGTGTCAATGCCTGTGTCCTCATGATGGTGATGATATGAAGGGTGCAGCAGAACACCATGAACTTGGACACCTGCTCCCGTGTGTACTGGAGGGCTCCCCCTGGGAGGTTCAGATATCGGAAGCATTGTTTCATCACACCAATGGTCTGTTCCATGATGGTCCTGGTAACTCCATTGCTCACGGTAAACACATGTTAATTGCATGAGGCTCGTTGACAGTGGGAGACTGGTTTGTGTGTGGGAGCATGAGCTGCATGTATAGGGGGTTTCCTTTGTCTCCTTGGAGCCACATTCTGATTCTACATGGCAGCCCCAAGTGTTGGGACTGGCTGACTGCTTCCGAATGAATGTATCGTGGCTGCTGCCAGGATAGTGGACATTCACCAACATGATGTACTGGGCATACTCACACACAAATTGTACATTAATGGATTGAGCGTTCTTTCAGTTCCTGTACCCTTCCCTGTTGACACTGGGGCCCCGCAGAGCCACCGACACCGTCAGGAATCCCGCTCTCCGGACAAAGCCAAAATACCTCTCATCCTGTTTCTCCCAGCTGAGGTAGGAAATGATGACATTGATGGCCACCCCCACCTCCCAGAAGTATCAATATACAACACACAGGCCGAGTAACTACTGGCCACTTGGTTTAACATCAGTTCTGAGTAAGTTTTCAAAAACAATAATCATGAGAAAAATCAACATGCAATTTACGCACTTGGAGAAGTCTGAGTTAATTGAGGATTGTCAGCAGGGATTTTTAAGACGCAGTCATGTTTGACTAAGCTAATTGATTTTCCTTGATGAAGTAACAAGGTTCACGAAGGGAATGTGGTGGATGTTGTCGACGTGGATTTTAAGAAAACGATTTATGAAGTAGCACACAAAGGTTGGTTCTCAAAATCGAAGCTCATGGCATAGCATCCAATTGGATCAAATATTGTCGAAAGGACAGAAAAGAGCGAGTCGTTGTAAATGGCTGTTTTTTCGAGTGGAGGGCGGTAGGACAGTGATGTTCCCCAAGGGTCAGTGCTTCTTTTTTTGCTAAAAATGAATGATCTGGATATTGGAATAGAGAGTGAAATACCAAATTGTCTGATGATACCAATATTGGGGAGTGGTACACAGTGAGGATGCTACAAACAGCCTGCAACGGGATATAGATTGGCGAGCAGAACTGACAGAGAAGTGGCAGATGAAATTTATGATTTACGATTCAGAGGTGATGCATTTTGACAGAAGGAATAGGAAGGCAATATAGACTTAATGGCACAATTCTAAAGAGTTTTCAGTAACAGAGGGGCCCATGGTTCCATCTGGATTGATCTTTGAAGGTGGCAGGACATATTAGGAACGTGCTTAACAAAGCGTATCATATCTTGGGCTTCATCATCAGAGGCAAAGATACAAAAGCAGGGAAGTTATGCTGAAACTTAATGAAGCTTTGGTTGCACCCCAACTAGAGAACTTTGTCCAGAACTGGTCATCGCATGTTAGGAAGGATGTGAGGGTGTTTGAGAGGGTGCAGAGGAGATTTACCAGAATGGTTCCAGGGATGGGCGTTTTAGTTACAAGGTTAGTTTGGAGAAGCCTGAGTTATTCTCACTGGAGCAAAGAAGATTGAAAGAGATTTGATAGAGGTCTGCAAGATTATGATAGGCTTAGATAGATAGACAAGCAAAATTTGTTCCCATTAACTGATTAAACATGGATGAGGGGACACAGATGGATGATATTGGGCAATAGCTGCAGGGGGAAAATGAGGAAGCTTTTATTGTACACAGTGGATGGTAATGACCAAAATCTCACTGCCCATAAGGGTGCTGGAATCCGAGACAATCAGTGATTTCAAAAGGACATTGCATGGGCACCAGAAGGAAATTAAATTGCAGGGCTACGGGAATTGAGTGCGAGAGTGGGACTGATTGGATTGTTCCACAGAGAGCCTGAATGGTTTTGATGGACGGAATGGTCTCCTTCTGTGTCGTAAATGACTCTATGACTCCATGAATCTCTACTGCTCTGTGTTGGAAAAGCCAGCTGCTCCTGCCTGGAAAGATCCAGATAGATAAAAGTTCAATGAAGCTGTGATCTTAACAGACACTGGCAGCTCCGTCCTCACCCTGGTGTGAGGCTGCAGCTCGTGCTACAGGAGGCAACACGTGTTGTAGGAGGCAACACAGCTCGGTGACCATTTCCTTATTGAATCAGAGTTGCCTCACATATTACTCCTTGGTTGTTGCAGGTAGGATAAGTGCTATTGGAAAACATGGGGTGGGTAGGGCAGAGCCTCCTCCTCCTCCCTCTTTACAGAGTTCCCCCTCTTTGCAGCCTCTGTTCCATTTGTTGGTCATGTTACAGACCCACAGAAGCTGCAACTACAGTACCCATACCTCGGCCAGAGTTGGGTCACCAAATCCTCTGTCCTTCCTGAATGTCTGCAGCAGCTCACAACACAACATCCAAAAAAACATCCACAATACCTCCACTAACTTTACAATAGCAGAAGTAAGTCAAAAGACTCCCACCTGTAAGCTTGCTCTTTTAAACAACCATAGAGGAAGTTCCTCGTGCTGCTTCATGTATGTTCTGCTGAGAATGACGAACACAGGCAGGCAGGGGACATGCACAGTCCAAGTTTCAAAGACGTACATCAAAGCTGATGGAATGGTACACTGACATCACATTCAAACCCCTCCTCATATGAGCAGCACATACCTGGTATGACTGAGCTGGAGGTCTTCCCAGCATCGGACACTCTTCTGGCCAGACTAGAAGTGCCAGCTGTGCAGATCACACTAAAAGCTCATACGTGATACACCCAGGGTAGAGCCCTGCCCAGCATGGGGCACTGCACAGGTCACACTAGGATTGGCCGGCTGTACCGATCACATGAGCAGCACATGCATGGTACATCTGGGCCAGAGCCCTGCTCAGCATGGGGCACTCTGCTGGCTACACTAGTGCCCTGCCCAACATGGGATACTATGCTGGCCACAGTAGAAGTGGACAGCTGTGTGAGCCACATCATTTTATGGATCCCAGCTTCTCTGCCGTCAGCACAAGTCACAAATGGTGGCTAAGGACAGATACAGCGAGAAAGAAATTCACTTTAGAAGGAAAATTGAAAAAAAAAGATTGAAGGCAAAAGATTTGCAGGAACATGGGAATGGACAGAGGAATGGGACTAATTGGAGGGGTGAGGCCATGGAGGGATTCAAACACAAGAATGATAATATGAAAATTAAGGTGCTTCCAGCTAATGTGGATCAGTGAGCAAAGAGATGACTGGTGATTGGGATTTAGTGTGAGTTAGGATACAGGCAGCAGTATTCTGGTGGTTTATGGAGGTTTATAAGTGGGAGGGTGACGAGGATAGCATTGGAATAGTCAAGTCTGGTTCAATAAAGGCACAGATGAGGGTTTATGCAGCAGATGGGCTGAGGCAGAGGTGGAGATGGGTGATATTACAGTTTTGGTAGTAGACAGGATTGATGATGGAGAGAATATGGAGATGAGCTCATCTCAGGTATAAATAGAACACAGGGGTTGTAAACAGTCTAGTTCAGCCTCAGACATTGGGCAGTGAGGGGTACGTGGTTCATGGATAGGGGCTGGAAATTGCAATGGAGACGAATGGCACTGGCTTCACTCTTCCCAAAAATAGCATCGCATAAAAATATTTCAGTGAACCAGGGTTTGCAGATCTTCTAGCTGGAAATAGAGACAGCAGCAACAGCAGCAAAGATGTGATTGAATTACACAAGCTAGAATACAGTCAGCAATGGGTTATAGAGTGAATAGCTGGAGATAAAGATTCACCAGGAATAACAACAGCAGCAAGATGGGCAGATTAAATTACTGGAGCATTAATGCAGTTAAACATGGTTTATTGAATTAATAGCTCTGTAGAGTGACTTACCAGGGACACCAACAACAGCGAGCATGGGATAGTAAATGTATTGAATAATCTGAAGTGCATGATCGATACGATTGTCTAATGAGAGCCAATCATAATATGTAGAAAAAAAGTAAAGATCCGAGGATAAGCTCTTGCCCATTGTTGAAGCATTCAAATCCATTGCTCTCAGATTCTGATTTATCCTTTCCCTATCTCTGGAGCCGCTGATCCCTGTTAGTGCCGGGTTTCATGCTCCTGCTGACACTATGGGATACACATTGAATGGAGTCCTGTATTAATAGAAGATGAAAACCCTCCAGTGACACAATAAGGGTCCATGGAGACTGACATTAATTACAGTCACTGAACAAACAGGTTCTGTTAATTCCTTTCAATCCATTACTTTTTGTACCACAACAAAGTCGAACATTTACCCAGTCTAGATGGATGTATGAGGGCTGCTGAGGGGAGGAATGGTGGAATAACAGAGGCACTAGCCAGAATCTTCCAATACTCCTTGGATATGGGAGCGATGACTAAGGACTGGAGGGTTGTAGATGTTACACCTTATATAAAAAAGGAGAAATGTGATATAGCCTGCTCCTACTGAGCAGTCAGACTAGCGTCACAACTGAGGAAATTTCTACAGGTGACCACCCAGGAGAAAAATATTTGTTGCTTGGAAAAACAATGGATAGTAACTGGATAGAAACCAGGATATGCTAATGACAAATGATGCCTGTCAAATTTCAGCAGCAACAACAACTTAGATTTATATAGTGCCTTTAACGTTATAAAACTTCCCAAGGTGTTTCACAGTAGCCTTATGAAGCAAAGTATGACACTGAGACACAACAGGCGATGTTAAGTCAGAGGACCAGCAGCTTGGTCAAAAGAGGAAGGTGTTAAGGAGTGTCTTAAAGGAGGAAAGCGAGGTGGAGAGGCGAAGAAGTGAAGGGAGGATATTACAGAGCGTTGGACCCGCCAGTTGAAAGCACGACCGCCAGTGCTGCAGTGATTAAAATCAGGGGTGCACAGGAGGCCAGAATTAGAGGAGCACAGATATCTCAGTGGGTTACGGAGTTGGAGAGGATTACAGAAGTAGAGAGGGGCGAGGCCATGGAGGGATCAGTAAACAAGGATAAGAATTTTAAAATCAAGACAATTGCTTGACTGGGAGCCAAAGTCAGTCAGCGATAGACGAACTGGACTTTTTGTGAGCTAAGACATGGGGAGAAGAGCATTGGATGACCTCAACTTTACGGACAGTAGCATGTGGGAGATCAGCCAGGAGTGAGTTGGAATAGTCACATCGAGAGGTGATGAAGGCATGAATGAGGTTTCAGCAGCAGGTGGGCTGAGACAGGGGTGACGTCAGGCGCTGTTACTTCGGTGGAAATAGGTGGTTGTAATGATATACTGAAAATTACTTTGGAATCTCATTTTGTGGCCAAATGTGACATCAAGTTTGCAAACAGACTGTCTGAATCTCAAATTGTAGCAAGGAGAGGGATGTAATCAATAACAAGGGAACAGAGTTGGAGTGGGGAGTGAAAGCAATGGCTTCAGTCTTCCCAATATTTAATTGGAGGAACTTTCTGCTCAACCAGTACTGGATGTCAGATGAGCAGTCTGAGAATTTATCAACATTGGAGGAGTGGAGAGAGGTGGTGTTGAGGTAAACTTGATGGAGTTCTTTGCTAAAACAATGAAGTGGGTTGATGAGGGTGGTGTGATTAAAGTTATATGTATGGACTTTCAAAAGGCGTTTAATCAAGTGTTATTCAACAGACCGGTTAGGAAAACTGAACCCTATGGATTAAAGGGGCAGAGATGTGCGGGTATAACATTGGCTAAGGAACAGTAAACAGCGAGAAATGGTGAAAGGATTGTTGTTCAGACTCGATGGGAGTATACAGCGGTGTTCCCATGGGTCGGGTATTAGGACCACTGCTCTTTTTGCCCTTGGAAATCCCGGGTGAGTAGGGCAGAGTGCCTTCCTCCTCCCTCTGTACAGAGCTTCCCCTCTCTGTCACCTCTGCTCCATTTGTTTGTCATGTTACTGACCCAGAAAGACTGCAACTACAGTTTCCATATCTCGTCCAGAGTTGGGTCACCGAATCCTCTGTCCTCCCTGAATGTCTGCAACAGTTCACAACACAACCTCCAGAAAACCATCCACAGAACCTCCACTAATTTTACAAACGCAGTAGTAAGTCAAAAGCCCCTCACCTGTAGGTTGGATGCTGGTCCTTTGAAAGAACACCAGAGGGGGTTTCTCGTGCTGCTGAATGAATGTTCAGCTGAGAGTGACGAACACAGGCAGTCAGTGGACATGAACAGACTAAGATTCAAAGACGTGCATCAAAGCTGCTGGAACGGCTGATTGACACCATATTCAGACCCCGCCTCACACTACACACACAAACGTAACGCCCACGCTAGTGCCCCGGCCACCTGGGTGTCCTGCACAATGTGATGGATGTGACCAACAGTGCAGCTCACACCATTTTATGTATCCAAACTTCCACAGCACCAGTGGAGCTGGAGAGATGTAATGTGTGGTTAGGGGGAGAGACAGAGGGAAATAAACTCACTTTAAAAATTGAACGAGAAAAAATACACTAAGCCAAACAAGTTGCAGGAATATTGGAAATGGACAGGGGATTGGGATAATCAGAGGGGTGAGGCCATGGAGGGATTTGATCACACGATTGAGAATATTAAAATTGAGGTGTTGGTGGATCAAAAGCCAATGTAGGTCAGTGAGCACAGAGATGCCTGGTGAACAGAATTTGGTGCAATTTAAAAGATAGCGGCAGGGTTCTGGATGACTACAAGGTTACAGAGAGTCAAAAGTGGGAGACTTGCCAGGACTGTGTTTGAATACTCAAGTCCTGAGGTAACAAAGGCATGGATGAGGGTTTCAGCAGCAGATGGGCTGAGCTGCGACTCTCTCCCTGTCTCTCTCATGCTCACTCTGGTTCAATTTCTACCTTTCTCCTTTTCCATCCCTATCTCTCTTACTCAGCCTATTACTGTCACACTGTTTAGCTCACCTTCTCTCTCTTCATTTCCCTCTTTCCCCTTTTTTCTTGCTCTCCTCATTTTCTATATTCACCTATTTCCCATCTCTCTCTCCTTCTGTCTCTCTCCCTCTCTTCCTCTGACTACCTCTCTTGTTGCTTCTCTCTTTCACGCCCTCTTACACTCTGACACTTGAAATTCTCCCTCTCTCTTTCTCTCTCTGTGTCTATTTATCTATCTCTATATATGCTTGCCTCTGACTGTCTCTTTACCTTTCTCTCTCTCTCAATGTCTGCCTGTATTGCATTCTGCGAAGATCTCTGCACCTCTCTCTGTCTCATTCTCTCTACCCTTGTGTCTCTATACCCGGTTTTCTGCCTGTCTCTCCATCTCTGTATCCCAATTTCACTCTCTCTCTGACTTTCTAACTCTCCTTGTCTCTGTCATTTTGTCTGTCACCACTCCTCCCACTCTCTGCATTCATCTATAGACACTTCTGTGTCCCTCGCCCACTCTCACTATCTCTCTCCCTCTCAATCTATTTTCTCCTCATCTCTCCCTCTGTAGCTCCTTCTCTGTCTCTATCTCCCTATCTCTTTTCATCTCTGTCTCTATTTATATCTTTCTCTTTTGTTTTCTTCTTTTTTTCTTCACCTGTCGTCTCTCGCGCTCTCTCCCTCTCTTTAAACTTCTCCCTTTCTTTCTCTCACACTCGCTGATACCCAGTCTCCCTCTTTCCCTCTCACTTTCTACATTCTCTCTCTTTCCTGATCTCTAAGAAGATATGGAGATAAGAAACGGGAGCAAAACTAGGCCATTCAGCCCTTCGAACCTGATCTGCCATTCAATAAACTCGAGGCAGATCCTGCACCTCTACTGAACCTTCCCACACTCTGCCATATTTCTTAATTCTCTCAGTACCCACAAACATATCAATCCTGTTTTGAATATATTCGGCGACTGAGCATCCACAGATCTCACATTACCCCTCATCTCAGTCCTAAATGACTATCCCCTTTTCCTGAGACTGTGACCACTGTCTCTACTCAATAGCCAAGGGAAGTGGCACACCCCTTCCCACCACCTTTGCAGACGACACAAAAGTTGGTGGAGTCACGGATAATGTTTAGGATTGTCACAGGATACAACAGGATATAGATCGGTTGTAGACTTGGGCAGAGAAATGACAGATGGAGTTTAATCCGGACAAATGTGAGGTAATGCATTTTGGAAGATATAATGCAGGTGGGAAGTATGCAGTAAATGGCAGAACCCTCAGGAGTATTGACAGGCAGAGAGATCTGGGCGTACAGGTTCACAGGTCACTGAAAGTGGCAACGCAGGTGGATAAGATAGTCCAGAAGGCATACAGCATGCTTGCCTTCATCGGTCGGGGCATAGAGTATAAAAATTGGCAAGTCATGCTGCAGCAGTACAGAACTTTAGTTAGGCCACACTTAGAATATTGCGTGCAATTCTGGTCGTGGAGGCTTTGGAGAGGGTACAGAAGAGGTTTACTAGGTTGTTGCCTGGTATGGAGGGCATTATCTATCAGGAGAGGTTGGATAAACTCGGATTATTTTCACTGGAACGATGGAGGTGGGTGGGCGACATGATAGAGGTTTACAAAGTTATGAGCGGCATGGACAGAGTGGATAGTCAGAAGCTTTATACCAGGGTGGAAGAGTCAGTTACTAGGGGGACACAGGTTTAAGGGGAGATGGGCAAAGTTTAGAGGGGATGTGCGATGCAAGTTGTTTACGCAGAGTGTGGTGAGTGCCTGGAACTTACTGCCGGGGGAGGCGGTGAAAGCAGGTACGAGAGCGACGTTTAGGAGGCATCTTTGACAAATACATGAATAGGATGGGAATAGAGGAATACGGTCCCCGGAAGTGCAGAAGGTTTTAGTTTAGGCAGGCATCAAGATCGGCGCAAGTTTGGAGGGCAGAATGGCCTGTTCCTGTACTGTACTGTTCTTTGTTCTTTGTTCACCCAACATCTATCTTAACTAAATTCTGAAGAATTGTATATGTTTAAATTAGACCATCACTCATTCTTCTGCATCATAGGAATGTTGTAAGAAATGGTCATTGTAATAGTACTATAGAATTCCAACAAACTGCATAAAAAGTGGTTGTTTGATAACAATGGACTCTGTCTCTCATTATGAATAATTCTTCAGCAACCTTCAAGACCTAACACAGATACAGAACAGTACTTTGAGGTAGATTAAGTTGTTCACAAGGGTTGTTATTTACTCATTGACGTAACTAGAATTAGAATTAGAACATTACAGCGCAGTACAGGCCCTTTGGCCCACGATGTTGCGCCGACCTGTGAAACCATCTGACCTACACAGGTCTGGACACAGGTCTTTGTGTAGACATTCCTGGACCAGATAATGTGGAGCTTTATGTCCACATATCTAACAACTGTTAGTTAGATGCAGTAAACATTTGCACTCGACTGATTAAATCTCTGATTTGTAGATGAGAATAACAAGAAATAAAAAGACAACACTCAAAGCTGAAATTAAACAATAGTGACTTTACTAGATTCACTAGGAATACTACTAGTTAACATCAATATAAAAAACACCCATTTACAATACATCTATTACATCTTCGGAGAATACTTGGCATCAGGTGGCAGGACTATATCTCCAACACAGAAGTCCTTGAAGCGGCCAACATCCCCAGCTTATACACACTACTGAGTCAGCGGCGCTTGAGATGGCTTGGCCATGTGAGCCGCATGGAAGATGGCAGGATCCCCAAAGACACATTGTACAGCGAGCTCGCCACTGGTATCAGACCCACCGGCCGTCCATGTCTCCGTTATAAAGACGTCTGCAAACGCGACATGAAATCGTGTGACATTGATCACAAGTCGTGGGAGTCAGTTGCCAGCATTCGCCAGAGCTGGCGGGCAGCCATAAAGACAGGGCTAAATTGTGGCGAGTCGAAGAGACTTAGTAGTTGGCAGGAAAAAAGACAGAGGCGCAAGGGGAGAGCCAACTGTGCAACAGCCCCAACAAACAAATTTCTCTGCAGCACCTGTGGAAGAGCCTGTCACTCCAGAATTGGCCTTTATAGCCACTCCAGGCGCTGCTTCACAAACCACTGACCACCTCCAGGCGCGTATCCATTGTCTCTCGAGATAAGGAGGCCCAAAAGAAAAGAAAAGAAAAGAAAAGATTATCAATATACATATTAGTCACAAATACTTTAACAGGAGCCATACATGCATGATCACCCAGTGAGCAGACGCCTCCCCGCTGATCATTCTGTTCAGTAGCTGACCATTTACCCGACCTAAACACTGAATAACTATTTGCAAAGATCTTTATGGATGTTTCATTGACAAGATCACACTGTACGACGAAAATACACTGAAAGCTACAATGTTCGAATGAGATGTCCAATTCTTTGTTTAGTCTATGATATGAGAGACTGCTTTGACATTGAGCACGTGTTTACATTTCTTTCAGTAATTTCAACTCCCCTTGTGGATGTTACAGATGTCTCAGGATCGGTATCAGCACACACAATAGCGGCTCCCTTTCCTGGTCACAGAAAAAAATTTAACTGCAGGACAATTAAACTATCCAAGTCACTTAAATTCCTGACATCTTACACATGTTGCTTAGAGAAATTCTATTTTCTTTGCATTCCAAAGAAAAGTTAACCCTGACGTCCACATTAATTCCATTATTTTCCACAAATGTATGACTGGGTCCAGAATGAGTTTTCTAAGCTTTCCTGCTTGATGCAACATGTTGATGAACTCCTCCTCATCACCACAGACCGTGTCAACACACTTCACCCTTTTCCAGGAACTGCTGCAGCTACATTGGGAGCTGACCGCAAGACCCAGCTGGTGGAAGATGGTGTCATGGAGGATGGCATCACTTTTCTATGTGTCCATATTGGAACATACAGCATCAGGCCAGACCAGCATCATGTCACGACCTTCCAGTGTCCAGCCCTGTCCACCTCAAAGCCTGCCCCGGTCCCTACCTCAGGCTGGCGGCGTATCAGTGGATGCTCCTCCAGTAGCTACCACTGTCCACCTCAAAGACTGCCCTTTGTCCTATCCGCAGGTTGGTGGGGCATCAGCGGATCCTCATCCCTCGATTTGCAGAGACTATGCCTCCTCTTTATGAACTACCGAATAGTGATGATGACAAGGCTTAATCCTGTTGGACTGAAGACAGAACGGAAGCAGTAACACAACTGAAGAAAGCTGTTGCCCAGGCAACGTGCTTTATCTCACCTAACATTGACAAGGCTTTCCACACGAAGGCGAAGGACAGAGAGAAAAGCCTGACTGCTGTCCTATGCAGGGAAAAGCAGGGGAAACTACTCGCCATTGTGAATGACTGCAGAATTGTCAGTGGGGCTGTACTGATTTAAACTGTTTGTGAAGGACATTTGTTAACCACGCTCTGCGGCATCAAACATTTCACTTACATCACGGGGTTCAACAGGGTGATACTGCCCAGTCCATGGTAAACCTTACCAGTATAGGAAAGCACAAGTCACCGCATTCTCCTGTCACAGAGTCTTAGAAACATAGTCATTTCAGCACAGAATGAGGCCATTCGGCCCATCGAGTCCATCCCAGTTATTTGCTGATACATCCCCTCTGTCTTATTCCCCAGCTCTGTCTCCATATTCCTGACAGTTTATTTCCCTCCAGTGGTCATTCAGTATCCTTTTTGAAATAATTCACCATCTCTGCTTTCACCACTCTCGTAGACAGTGATTTCCAGCTCATTCCCACTCGCTGTGTAAAAACCTTGTTCCTCACATCCCCCTGTATTTCGTGCCCACGACTTTAGCTCAAGTCCTCGTGCCATTAGCTAATGGGAACATATTTCCCTGTCTCCCTTATCCAAACATGTCTTCGTTTGCACCTCTATCAAATCTCCCCTCAATCTCCTTTACTGCAAGGAAAACAATTCCAGCTTTTGCAGACTAACGTTGTAACTAAAACCCTCCATCCCTAGAACCATTCTGGTCAATCTCCTCTGCACCCGGTCAAGGATCCTCACATCCTTCCTGAAGTGTGGTAATTAGAACTGGATGCAGTACTCCAGCTGGGGCCTAACCAGAGCTTTATAAAGGTTCAGCATAAATTTCCTTCTTCGGTACCTCTATTTATGAAGCCCAAGATCCCATATGCTTTACTAACGGCTCGCTCAGTATTTCCTGCAACCTTCAAGGATCTATGTACATGAACCCCATGTCCCCCTCCCCCTGCTCACTCTTTCGAACTGTACCATTACGTGTATATTGCCGCTCCCTGCAATTTCTGATAAAATGCATCAGCTCACATTTGTCTGTATTAAATTCTATCTGCCTCTTGTCTACCCATTCTGCTTGCCTATCTATGTCCTGTCGCATCGATTGTTATCAAGTTCACTGTCTGCCCCGCCTCCAAGTTTGGTATCATCAGCAAATTGTGAAAAGTTGTTCTGTATTCCAATATCCAAAACCGTTATACATATCAGAAAAAAAACTGTGGTCCTAACACTGAGACTTTCGGAACCCCACTGTGTACTTTCCGCCAGTCTGAAAAACATCTATTTACCACATCTCACTGTTCTCTGTAATTAAGCCAGTTTTTTTTTCTCTACCCAAGCTGACTCTGTCCCTCCTGTTCATAAGCATCAACTAAATGCCGAGCTGTCACAAAGAGACTAGAAAGAAGCTACAACTTCAGCTTAAAATTATGTGAAATGATACATGTGACAATTTACTAAATTTTGGAAACAGATAAACTCTGAAATTTCGTAAAATTCAGCCTCTCATTAACTTTAATGCATTTAATACTCTGTAAAAGCAATACTCCCAGAAATGGGACTGTGTGCAACTTACTCTATTTAGGGTTTAGGGAGGGAATTCCAGAGTTTAGGGAAGAGAACAGGAAGTGCTGAAAATACTCAGCAGGTCTGGCAGCATCTGTGTAGAGAGAAACAAAGCTAACGTTTCTGGTCTGTGACCCTTCATCAGCAATCTCAAAAGTTAGAAATGTTACAATCTTTGAGCAGGTGAAAGAGGGGAAGGGGAACGCGAAGGCTGGACTATGATGGGACAGAGAGGGGAGAGATTAAATGTCAGACTGTATTAATAGAAGTTATCCCGACTTGAGGAGTTGTAGTTATGTAGCTGGTGTTGTTATGCTTACAGCAGAGATCTTCTTGAGGAGATTTAATTGAGGTGTTTAACATTATGAAGGTTTAGATAAATTAACAAAAACAAAATCTGTTTACAGTGTCCAAAGGGCCTCTAAACCGAGGGCACAGATTTAAGGTGATTGGCAAAAAAAACAAACATGAGGAAATAGCAGTGACATTGAGCAATTGTTTTATGCCAGTCTACACAACGCTATAGAACACAGAAGACACAAGTTGCGTATCTGAAATAAAGGGTAACCTCGAGCCTGAAAATAGAAAATTAAGGTAATTGATATCTGTGGAGAAACTTAATGGACTGTTCACTTGGTAACAAAACCATGGTCATTCGAACCAAGAAGGGAGCACATTCGCGTCACTTAACTGTTCAACTGGTAACATATCCCGTGTGTATAATCCATCAGGTGGGGCACACTTACCTCACTTAAGCTGTTCAACTGGAAACATGCCATGTGTGTATGAAACCATCAGGGGTGTACACTCACATCCCTTATGCTGCTCATCTGGTGACATGTCCCGTGTGTATTTAACCATCAGGGGAACACACTCGCCTCACTTATACTGTTCACGTGGTAACATGCCCCGTGCTTATTAACCATCAGGGGAGCCCACTCACCTGACTTATAATGTTCAATAGTAACGTGTCCTGTGCCCAACTTCTCCAAATGTACCTTAATGGTGTGAGAGTTCTTTCAGTTCCTGCACCTCTCCCTGTTGACATGGGGGACCGCACAGAGCACCATCGGGAATCCCGCTATCCCGACAAAGCCACGGGACGTCTCATCCAGCTTCTTGCTGCTGAAGGAGAAAATGATGTATTCACCTTACCCAGCATAGAAGGCCTTCGTCGCCTAATGGATTCATCAATGGACTGGGAGATAATGGATATGTCGACTCCTCATGCCTGGAGAAGTCTGGATCCATTGAAGTTGAATGAAACTGTGACCTTAACGGCCTCCGTCCTCACTCTGGTGTGAAGTTCCAGGTCGTGCTTCAGGAGGTGACACAGCTCTGTGACCACGACCTTATTTAATCAGAGTCACGTCACAAAGTGCTCATGGGTTAGGTTTAGGAAGGAAAAGTGCTCTCAAAAAACCTGGGGTACGAAGGGCAGAGCCCGACCTCTTCCATCCCTGTTTGCAGCCTCTGCTCCATTTGTTGGTCCTGCTGCAGACCCAGATACACTGTAACTACCGTCCCCATACCTCGTCCAAAGTTAGGTCACCAAATCCTCTGCCCTCCCTGAATGTCTGCAGCAGCTCACAACACAACATCCGGCAACAACGTCCACAAAAGCTACACTAACTTCATAGTCGCAGAAGTAAGTCAAAAGCCCCTCGCATGAAAGGAGGATGCCTCGTCTTTTAAATAATGCTAGAGGGAATTTTTCGTGCTACTGAATGTATTTTTAGCTGAGAGTGACTAACACAGGTGGTCAGGGGTCATGCACAGACCAAGTTTCAAATACGTACATCAAAGCTGCCATCATGGCCCATTGGAATCACTTCAGACCATGTGCTCGGGTTACAGCCCTGCCCAGCATGGGGCACTGTGCTGGGCACACTGGAAGTGGTCGGCTGTGAGTTGCATGCCATTTTATAGTTGCAGGCTTCTGTAACGCTGGCACCAGTACTGCCGTACAGTGCAAATCGCAGCCGGGAGAATTGGAGAGAGAAAGCAACTCACTTTAAAAAGGGAATTGGAAAAAGACTCGAAGGCATAAGATTTGCAAGAACATGGGAAATGGACAGGGGAATGGGACTAATATGAGAGGTGACGCCATGGAGGAATTCAAACACCAGAATGAGAACATTAAAATTAATGTGCGACCAGACCGGGAGCCAATGCACATCAGTGAGCACGGAGGCGAGTCCATGACACTGTGGTAAGAGAAGCAATTGAGAACGTATCTCATGTGTACACTGGACGTTCAGCAATGTTTAAAGCCAGAGGTTAAGATTAACTTGTTTTCTGATGAAGACAACAGAAGAAAGGAGAACAGAAAGGGCTGGTGAGGCAAGTTTTATTTTATTTTTTTTATTTAGAGAAACAGCACTGAAACAGGCCCTTCGGCCCACCAAGTCTGTGCCGACCAACAACCACCCATTTATACTAACCATACAGTAATCCCATATTCCCTATCACCTCCCTTCACGAGGGGAAATTTACAACGGCCAATTTACCTATCACAGGTTGTGGTGACAACTTGTTTATCGGGAAATATCATCCCGCTGTGATCACAGACCTCGCCTGGTTTCCATCAGTCAATTGCAAGCTCACTGATTTTATTCCTATATTATTTCATGTCTATTTGTTCTCAAGATATGGGTGACACTGACAAGGCCAGCATTACTTCTCCATCCCCGGTTACCATGAGAAAATTGTGGGCCTTCATCTTGAACCCTTGCAGTCTGTGTGGTGAAGATGCTCCCACAATATGGTTATTGAAAATATTTCAGGCCTTTGGCCCAGTGTCGAAGAAACAACGCTGACATATGTCCAAACATAGATGGTGTGTGGCTTGGAGGAGGGGAATGTGAAAGAGATGGCGATTTGTGTTAGAGTCTTTGCTGAATTCATATCCCATCCTGTGTCTCCTGTCCCCTTGATGCGAATTGTAAGAATCCTACTGCTACCCTGGACTTGAGAAGTACTCATGGTAAAATACAAAACGCAAACACAATGACGGTTAACATTTTGGGATACAGTTCACTTTCGAGTGATTTGTCATTGCAAAGACACATGTCATTTGCAATGAGCTGGGGCTGAACAGGACGATATGAAGTAAAACTGAGACATTACCAAACCAAGAGTCAAGGTAGGTGAGCGGGCACAGTGTGAATGGGTGAACGGGTCTTGGTGCAAGTGAGGATACAGGCAGCAGAGTATTAGATGAGCTGACGTTCATGTAAGGGACAAGGTGGGAAGCAAGAGAAGAGAACATAACAATAGTCGAATGTGGAGCTGAGAAAGGCACAGATGAGGGAATCAACAGCAGAGGAGCTGAGGCAGAGACAGAGACGGTGACGTTATGGAGGTGGAAGCAGGTGATCTGGGTGATGGAGAGGATCTAGAGTTGGAATCATGAACAACGATGCTGATGGATTGGAGGCGGAAGTAGGTGATCTGCATGATTTGAGGATCTGGGGTTGGAATCAGGGTTATAGATGGTGATGTTATGGAGGTCGAAGTAGACAATCTGGCTGATGGAGAGGATCTGGGGTTGGAATCAGAGACAGGGACAGTGATGTGATGGAGGTAGAAATATGTGGTCTGGGTGATGGGGAGGATCTAGGTTTGGAATCAGGAACAGAGCCGGTGTTGTTATGGAGGTGGAAGTAGGTGGTCTCGGTGATGGAGAGGGTATGGGTTTAGAAACTTGATGACAAATCCTTTGTCCATTAAACCATCAGCGGAGCACACCCGCCTATCTAATAGTCTTCACCTGGTCTCAGGTCCTCTGTGTAGTAAAAAATCAGAGGAACGCACTCGCCTCACTTTTACTGTTCACCTGGTGAAATGTTACATATGTATCTAAGCATCAAGGGGACAAAGTCTCCACACGAATGATGACTACCTCGTAGTATATCCACTTTATACTGCATAACCAGAAGAGCACAATCGCCTCACTCATCCAGCTCACCTGGCAACATGCCCCACGTGTTTTAAAACATCAGGGGAGAACAGTCGCCTCACATATACCGTTCACCAGGTTACATGTACCATATGTATTAACCATCCAGGAGCACACTCACCTCCGTTACATTGTATACCCGGTCCCTTGACCAGTGTATATGAGATCATTAGGAGCGCACAATCGCCTCACTTATAGTGTTCACCTGGCAACATGACCCGTGTGTATTAATCTATCAGGGCAACACAGTCGCCTCACGAATACTGTTCACCTGATAACACGTCCCGTGTGTATTAAACCATCAGGGGAACAGACTCACCTCACATATATTTTTCACCTGGTAACATGTACTGTCGGTTAAACCATCAGCGGAAATGAATCGTCTCACTTATACTGTTCACCTGGTTACTTCTCCCGCGTGCAATAAACCATCAGATGAACATACTCCACCTCACTTTTAATGCACACATGGGAATCTGTCCCGTGTGTCTTAAACCATCAGCAGAACACACTCGCCTCACGTATACTGTCACCTGCTAACACGTCTTGTGTGTTTTGAACCATTAAGGGGGCAAACTCCCCTCACCTATAGCTTTCACCTTGGAACATGCCCCGTGTGTATTAACCATCATGGGACCCCACTCACCTCACTTATACAGTTCACCTGGCAATAGGTCCCGTGTGTATTAACCATCACAAGAGTAAACTCACCTCATTTATACTTTTCGCCCGGTGACAGGACCCCTGTCTATTAAACCATAATGGAAGCACTCTTGCCTCACCTCTACTGCTCACTGGTAACATGTCCCCTGTATATGAAACCATACAGGGAGCACAACAGTCTCCTCAATTATACTGTTCACCTGGTTCCATGTGCCATGTATAATGTTACGACCGTGGCGGGAGTAATGCACTGTCAATACCGTGCCAATACTCCACAAGTCGCAGTATATGCTTAAAGTTTTCATACTTGTCAGAAATTCGCCAAATTAAACACTGTACTAACCCCACAAAATTAAACACACTGAACCACTGATCGTTAAGCAACACAAAAAATAACAATTTGTGAAGAAACTAGATCTTAAATATTGTTGAGATAGAACTCTATCTAAGATATGTTATGACTTCTTATTCCGTTTAACGCCTCACACCCACACACATACATTCAAAGAAACAACGGCTAACCAGTTTTAGAATGGTGTTTTTTAAAGTAGCAATCTCATCGGAATAAACAAATAGCTGGGTTGTAAGTCCTGGTGAATTACGTTCCAAATTGGTGATCCCATATATCAATGATCTAGGCATTGTTGTTTGTAGATGTTACGACATTTTGAACAATTGTGAACTGTGAGGAGGATAGTTCAGAACGTCAAAAGGTCAGAGACAAGTTGATAGAATCAGCAGACAAGTCGCAGTTGAAGTTTAATGCGGAGAAATGTGAAGTGATTCATTTTGGTATGAAGAACATGGAGAGACAATATAAAATAAAGGGTACACCTCTAAAGAGGGTGCAGGAGCTGAGCGACCTGGGTGCATATGCGCATAAGTCATTGACGGTGGCAGGATAAGTTGAAAGAGTAGTTAATAAAGCATACAGTGCTCTGGGCATAACTAATTTGGGTATGGAGCACAAGAGCAAGGAAGCTATGTTAAACTTGTATAAGACTCAAATTTCGGATCAGCTGCAGTATTGCTTCCAGTTGTGGGCACCGCATTACAGGAAAGACAGAAGGGCAATGGAAAGAGTACAGGAAAGATTCCCAAGAATAGTTCTGATGATGTAAAACTCCAGATATGATGATATATTGTCGATGTTGGGATTGTTTTTTGCTGAAGAGAAGGCTAAGAGGTGATTTGATATATGCATTCAATACCATGAGGTCTTTGTAAGAGTAGATAGCGAGAAACTGTTCCCACTCGTGAAAGAATCAAGAACGAGAGGGCACAGATTTAAATTAATTCGTAAAAGATTAGAAAGAAACATGTGGAAAAGCATTCATGCAGTGAGTACTTAGGATCTAGAATGCACTGCCTGAGTGCGTGTTGGAGGAAGGCTCAATTGAGAAATTTAAATTGGAATTAGACTGTCATCTGAAAAGGAAGAATGTGCATGGGAACGAAAGGGAAAGCAGAAACATGGGTACGAAATTGGCTGAGTTGTGGACAGCAGAGAATTGTGGTTAATGAATGTTTTTTTTCTGCTTGGAGGAAGGTTTGCAATGGAGTGCCCCAGAGGTCAATGTTGGGAGTCTTGCTTTTTCTGATATATATTAATAATCTGGACCTTGGTGCACAGGGCACAAGTTCAAAGTTTGTGGATGATATGGTTCTTGGAACAATTACGAACTGTGAAGAGGATAGTAAGGGACTACAAAAAGACATAGACAATTTGCTGGAATGGGAGACCAAATGGAAGATGAGGTTCACTCCGCAGAAATGCAAAGTGATACAGTAGGGGGAAAAGGCAGGGGAATGGCACTCGATGAATTGTTCATTCGGAGAGCCAGTGTATAAATGATAGGCCGAATGGACTCCATCTGAAATGCAGCGCTTCTGTGATTCCATGATCCAGTGTGACCTCTTTCTTTACATCCCACCCCCAATCCCTCACTCCTCCCTCCCCTTCTGATTTGATACTTCCCAATGATAACCCAAAACGGCCAGTTTCCCAGTCACAGCAGTTTCCAGGAGACAGAGACAGAGAGAACCGGCACAGCACTGATGGTGAAGCCCCATCACTTGGCCTGATACTCGCAGCCACCAGAACAAATTCTTACATTGCATGTATCCTGGAGCCTGGTATATAGTCGGAATCTGCACGTGGTGAGTCACTGAGCACGAGTGAGCTGCAGCCAGGCCAGGGAGAAATGATAACTCGTGCATATACTCACTGGACAGCGAGGTCAAAAATGGGCTATGTTATGAAGTACTCAGAGGACATAGAATCACCTCCTGCACCGCCACATCCCACTTGTATATATAATGTATAGTAATGGACACACAGTCCCACCTCCCGCACCGACGCAACCCAATTATCTTTATAACAGATAATAATGGACTCACGGTCCCATCTCCAGAACAGACACCTCCCACAGCTATAAATAATATGTAAATGATGGACACACGGCCGCACATCCTGTACTGACACATCCCACAGTTATGTATATTGTGTAATAATGGACACACAATCCCACCCGTACACTCTCATCCCACAGTTATATATAATATGCAATAATGGAAACACAGTTCCCCCTCCTGTACTGACACATCCCACAGTTATGTATAATGTACAATGATTGAACAGAGAACATAGAACAGTACAGGCCCTTCGGCCCACGACGTTGTGCCGAACCTTTAACCTACTCTAAGAGCAAACTACCTACCTACCCTTCATTCTACTATCATCCATGTACGTATCCAAGAGTCGCTAAATGTCCCTAATGTATCTGGTTCCACTACCAACGCTGGCAGCGCATTCCACGCACCCAGCACTCTCTGTGTAAAGTACCTACCTCTGACATCTCCCCGAAACCTTCCTCCAATCAACTTAAAATTATGCCCCCTGGTGATAGCCGTTTCCGCCCTGGGAAAACGTCTCTGGCTATCCACTGTATCTATGCCTCTCATCATCTGGTACCCCTCTATCAAGTCACCTCTCAACGTTCTTCGCTCCAATCAGAAAATCCCTAGCTCCCTCAATCTTTCTTCGTAAGACGTGCCCAGCAGTCCAGGCAGCATCCTGGCAAATCTCCTCTGCACCCTCTCTAAAGCTTCCACATCCTTCCTATAATGAGGCGACCAGAACTGAACACAATATTCCAAATGTGGTCTAACCAGGGCTTTATGGAGCTGCAGCATAACCTCGCGGCTCTGAAACTCAATCCCCCTGTTACTGAAAGCCAACACACCATACGCCTTCTTAACAACTCTATCAACTTGGGTGGCAACTTTGAGCGATCTATGGATATGGACCCCAAGATCCCTCTGTTCCTCCACACTACCAAGAATCCTGTTTTTAAGCCTGTATTCTGCATTCAAATTCGACCTTCAAAAATGAATCAAATCACACTTTTCCATCTGCCACTTCTCAGCCCAGCTCTGCATCCTGTCAATGTCCCGTTGCAACCTGCAAGAGCCTTCCACACTATCCACAACTCCAGCAATCTTCGTGTGATCAGCAAACTTACTAACCCAGCCCTCCTCTTCCTCATCCAAGTCATTTATAAAAATCACAAAGAGCAGAGGTCCCAGAACAGATCCCTGTGGAACACCACTGCTCACCGAGCTCCAGGCTGAATACTTTCCATCTACTACCACCCTCTGTCTTCTATTGGCCAGCCAAATCCGTATCCAGACAGCCAAACTTCCCTGTGTCCCATGCCTCCATACTTTCTGAATGTGCCTACCATGGGGATCCTTATCAAACACCTTGCTAAAATCCATAAACACCACATCTACTGCTCTTCCTTCATCAATGTGTTTTGTCACATCTTCAAAGAATTCAATAAGGCTTGTGAGGCATGACCTGCCCCTCACAAAGCCATGCTGACTGTCTCTAATCAAACTCTGCTTTTCCAAATAATCATAAATCCTGTCTCTCAGAATCCTCTCCAATAATTTGCCCACTACCGACGTAAGACTGACTGGTCTATAATTCCCAGGGTTATCCCTATTCCCTTTCTTAAACAAGGGAATAACATTTTCCACCCTCCAATCATCTGGTACTACTCCAGTGGACAGTGCGTAATCAAAGATCATCGCCAAATGCGCGGCAATCTCTTCCCTCGCTTCCCATAATATCCTTGGGTATATCCCGTCTGGCCCCGGGGACTTATCTGTCCTCATATCATTCAAAATTTCCAGCACATCCTCCCTCTTAACCTCAACCTGTTCGATCATTTCAGCCTGTTCAACGCTGTCCTCACGAACGACCAGGTCCCTCTCACTCGTGAATATTGAAGCAAAGTATTCATTTAGGACCTACCCTACCTCCTCCGACTCCAGGCACAAGTTCCCTCCTCTATCCCTGATCGGCCCTACCCTCACTCGGGCCATCCTCTTGTTCCTCACAGAAGTGTATAATGCCTTTTGATTTTCCTTAATCCTACCCACCAAGACTTTTTCATGTCCCCTTCTCGCTCTCCAAAGTCCATTCTTCAGTTCCTTCCTGGCTACCTTGTAACCCTCTAAAGCCCTGTCTGATCCATGCTTCCTCAACCTTAAGTAAGCTTCCTTCTTCCTCTTGACAAACTGTTCCACATCTCTTGTCATCCAATGTTCCTTCACCCGACCATCCCTCCCTTGCCTCATCGGGACAAATCTATCCAGCAGTCGCAGCAAGTTTTCCCTAAACAACCTCCACTTTTCTGTCGTGCATTTCCCTGAGAACATCTGTTTCCAATTTATGCTCCCCAGTTCCTGCCTAATAGCATTGTAATTCCCCCTCCCACAATTAAATATTTTCCCATCAAGTCTGCTCCTGTCCCTTTCCATGATTATAGTAAAGGTCAGGGAGTTGTGATCACTATCACCGAAATGTTCTCCCACCGAGAGATTTGTCTGGTTCATTGCCATGCACCAAGTCCAACATAGCCTCCACTCCAGTCGGCCTATCGACATATTGAGTCAGGAAACCTTCCTGGACACACCTGACAAAAACTGCTCCATCCAAACTATTTGCACGAAGGAGGTTCCATTCAATATTAGGGAAGTTGAAGTCACTCATAACAACAACCCTGTTACTTCTGCAGCTTTCCAAAATCTGCCTCCCATTCTGTTCCTCCGTGTCTCTGTTGCCATTGGGGTGTCTATAGAAAACTCCCAACAAAGCGACTGCTCCTCTCCTGTTGCTGACTTCCACCCATAATGACTCAGTAGACAAACCGTCCTCGACGACCTCCCTTTCTGCCGCTGTGATGCTATCCCTGATTAGCAATGCCACTCCCCCACCTCTTTTCCCTCCCTCCCTATTCCTTTTGAAACATCTAAACTCCGGAACATCCAACATCTATTCCTGCCCCTGTGATATGCACGACTCCGTAATGGCCACAACATCGTCGTTCCAAGTACTGGTCCATGCTCTAAGTTCTTCACCCTTATTCCTGACACTTTTGCGTTAGAATAGACACACTTCAACCCATCATACTGGCGGCAACTTTGTCGGATCAATTGTCCAACCATCCTCACAGACTCTCTGCACTCGGTATCTGCCTGTTCAACAGCTACCCCATGCACTGATCCGTAGCTCCGGTTCCCATCCCCCTGCCAAACTCGTTTAAACCCTCCCGAAGTGCGCTAGCAAAACTCTCGCCCAGAATATTGATGCCCCTCCAGTTCAGATGCAGCCCGTCCCTCTTGTACAGGTCCCACCTTCCCCAGAGGCTATCCCAATGATCCATATATCTGAAGTCCTCCCTCCTACACCAGCCCTGTAGCCACGTGTTCAACTATACTCGCTCCCTGATTCTATCCTCACTAGCACTTGGCACTGGTATCAATCCTGAGATTACTACTCTGCTCGTTCTGCCTTTTAGCTTCCAACCTAACTCCCTATATTCGCTTTTCAGGCTCCTCATCCCTTTTCCTAGCGATGTCATTGGTACCGGTGTGTGCCACGACCTCTGGCGGCACAGTGGCGCAGTGGTTAGCACCGCAGCCTCACAGCTCCAGGGACCCGGGTTCGATTCCGGGTACTGCCTGTGTGGAGTTTGCAAGTTCTCCCTGTGTCTGCGTGGGTTTTCTCCGGGTGCTCCGGTTTCCTCACACATGCCAGAAGACTTGCAGGTTGATAGGTAAATTGGCCATTATAAATTGTCACTAGTATAGGTAGGTGGTAGGGAAATATAGGGACAGGTGGGGATGTTTGTTGGGAATATGGGATTAGTGTAGGATTAGTATAAAATGGGTGGTTGATGTTCGGCACAGACTCGGTGGGCCGAAGGGCCTGTTTCAGTGCTGTATCTCTAATCTAATCTTATGAATCCTGTAGACTCGATCCGAGACATCCCTGACCCTGGCATCCGGGAGGCAACATACCATCCGGGAGTCTCATTCGCGACCACAGCATCTCCTGTCTGTTCCTCGAACCATTGAATCTCCTATCACTATCGCTCTCCTAATCTCCCCCTTCCCTTCTGAGCCACTGAACCAGGCTCAGTGCCAGAGACCTGGCCACTGTGGCTTTCCCCTGGTAGGTCGTTCCCCCCAACTGTATCCAAAACGGTATGCTTATTATTGAGGGGAAAGGCCACAGGGGATCCCAGCACTGCCCCTATTCCCTTTCCCTCCCCTGACGGTCACCCAGGTACCTTTATCCTGTAACTTCGGTGTCACTACTTCCCTATAACTGCTCTCTATCACCCCCTCAGCATCCTGAATGATCCGAAGTTCATTCAGCTCCAGCTCCAGTTCCCTAACGCGGTCTGCGAAGAGCTGGAGTTGGGTGCACTTCTCACAGGTGAAGTCAGCAGGGACACAACTGGTGACCCTTATCTCCCACATCCTGCAAGAGGAGCATGCAACTGCCCTAGCTTCCATCCCCTCGGCACTAAATTGTCAACAGAGATTAAAGAGAAATGAAAAACTTACCTTACCAAACCCTCCACACGAGTCCTTGTTTTTGGTTAGAGGAGAAGGATGGGTGGGAGACACGACACCTGTAGTGTTTCGGGTTTAGCCACTGCCCGAATATATAAGTTTACTTCCACAGCAGTCCCCGTGTCCGCCGAAACAAAAGGTAGGTACTTGAAACTGAAACATAACTTCCCAGCTGCCCCCTCGCTCGCCCGATTGCTGATGTAAAAGAAGCTGCGGAAACAAAAGGTACGTACTTGAAACTGAAACTTTCCTTCCCAGATTTCAGACAGGAGAAAAACAAAGCTGGTAATGGTAGTAACAAAGGAAGTAAGCGAAAGTGGAAGGCAGCAGAAACGAAGGCCACTATCAAATCAGGTCAAAATATGGGGAAACAAGTTAGAAAGGCCAAATTTAAGGCACTCTATCGACTGCATGCTGCATTCGCATTAGGTTAGAATCGATGAATTGACGGAACATTAGTTACCAAGGACGATCTTTTACGTAAACGTGGCCTCAGCTGACCAAAGCCGGGAACTGAAATTTCAAGGGTATTCACTATTTCAGAAGGATAGGAAAAAGGAAAAGGATGTGGGGTAGTATTGGTAATGAAGAATTAGTTGCTGCATCAGTTTAATTCTGCAATGCATCGTCACAAATAACTCGTTTTAATCACTTAATTGAAAGCCCAAAGTTAAAGAAGCAACCATATCCCACAATGAAGAAGAGCAGCATTGAGAGAGATATTCAAATCTTGGTATTTAATTACAGAATGATCAAAGTTAAAGGGGACATCCAGAGTCCAAAGTGAAGTAGAGCAGCCCTGAAGGAAACATCCACACAGATGGAGTTAAATTGCTGAATGGTCACAGGCGAGTGAAGGACATCACTGAAACAGCATGAGACTAGAGCAAAAATTTAGATTTAGATTTAGAGGTACAGCACTGAAACAGACCCTTCGGCCCACCGAGTCTGTGCCGACCATTGACCACACATTTATACGAATCCTACACTAATCCCATATTCCTATCACATCCTCATCTGTCCCTATATTTCCCTACCACCAACCTATACTAGTGACAATTTATAATGTCCAATTTACCAATCAACCTGCAAGTCTTTTGGCTGTGGGAGGAAACCGGAGCACCCGGAGGAAGCCCACGCAGACACAGGGAGAACTTGCAAACTCCACACAAGCAGTACCCAGAATTGAAACCGGGTCGCTGGAGCTATGAGGCCGTGGTGCTAACCACTGCGCCACTGTGCCAGAAGATGTGGTGGATGATGTTTGAAAGTACAAACTCATTGCTAGGAGAATAAGGCTTCTAATTTCCATGAGATAATTGATGTGATTAGAATAGTCCAGTCTTGGCAGTTTTCCAGTTCAACTTCAGAAACATATGTATTTAAATACAATAGGGACTGAACTCGATGTCGTAATCTATTTGTTCAAATTTTTAAAATGTTGCAATTTCAATTTCCCCTTGGAGCTACCACAGGGTATAAATTATAGGCTCTGGGAATGCATCACCTCAGAGTTTAATATGGATAGATTGCCTGCAGTACAAAGGGCCAGCTCACTTCATGCAGAAAATGCTTGAAACACTGATCAGTATCAGGAAAATATATTACCTGATCCTTGCCAGCATTGGTGTTCCTGGGAAGTGAACATAACCATTGAAGTTGTGTAAAACAGTGTGTGAGTTGTTCTCTATTTCTTCTCTGATAAAGAATGCTACTTGGTGATCTAGTGGGCAGCGATATACAGACAACCGATCACTAATATCATTTTCTTCTGTCAAATATCCTGCATTATCACTGAGGTTTTATTGTATTGCCTGAACTGATAATAAACCTCTGATTGTAACTGATAGGCTCTCTGAATTATCAAGTCATTGCATTCAGTGGAAAATTGCATAATGTTAACTTAGATGCCACTGCAGCCAAATCTTTAAAAGAAGGTATTGTTGGGACTATCTATCACTGTAGAATTGTACTGAGTGTGGGTCACTAACTGGAGCGAAACATCTGACTCCAGTGGTCGTGTACTATTGGGAGTATCTGTCATTGTGGAATTGTGCGCAGTGTTGGTCATGAACTGGAGTAGAACACCTGATCCCAGTGAGCATGTTTTACTGTAATGACTGCAATTGTCCAATCAGTTTCTATTTTGAAATCTTTGCTTCAGATGATAGATCTCTCTATTGAGATACCTTAGGGTCTTAAGAATTCATTGCCAAGTGGAAGATGTTTACTGAGATCTTCTAATCCATGTATAAATTTAAATGTATTGATATTTCTCTGTTTCCTTTTGAAATGTTCCGACTGAAAGAGATGCTAACTATTTACCGACAATTAAACCGCAGGACAGCACTGATACAATATTCTAATACTGTAATAATGACTTATTCTTAAACTGAGTACAGTTACTATAAACACTATTTATTTTATTGCTGATTAATCCCTTCACCCAACATAGTCCTGCGAAGCTGTGGGTTACGTGTGCTGAAACCAATTACCTATTAATGGCACAGGATAAATATTGGGCTGTGTTTGTTGAATCGTCCACTGCTGTAACAGATTCATCTTTGACGGATCAATTCATGTCTCACGTTCAGAATCTCACCAGATGTAACCTGCACCAATCTCTGCCCTTGGCTCAGTGAGTTGTGTCCCTATGAGGAGATACCTATAGCTAATGAACATATGTATCCGGTTTTCATAATACAGAGATCAGACCAAATGATGTAAATAATAACTTAGTAAAATATGAATGGTGAAATAAAATTCTCTCAGCTCTGGTGTCATCCTGTGAAAAATATTTGAACCATCTCGAGTGCATCAGTATCCTTTTTGTAACATGGAGACTAGAACTACACACACTACGCCAAGTTTTGTAAAACCATGGTTCTATTTCAGTATAAGATCAGCTCTTTGTTTTTGTTTTTCTATTCCAATACTCTGGAATTGAATTGCTGTGATTGTTTTGTATTTTACGGGCCTGTTAACACGTGTTGCTACTTTAAATGATTTGAGAATCTATCCCCTGAACCCCTTTTCCCCTTTGACCCCATTCAGACTCTTGTCGTCCAAGCATTATTTGAGATGCTTGTTTTTCAGAACAAAATTAAGCAGCTCACACTTATCACTTCTCAAAATAATTTGACATTTAAATGCCCTTTGTGCAACTTTATCAACTCTTATTAATAATGTTTTCAGGTATTTAGTTGCATTCTTACTCGGTATTAACTGTACTCTGAATTTGGACTTGGTTGAAAATTGTGAAATTGTACTTCTGCTTTCCACTTCCAGATGGTTTATTTAAATGGTGAAGGACAGTATTCGCAGCGCTGACCTTTGTGGAAAACCACTTCCCAACGTCTGCCAATCTGACAAAATACCTTTAACCCTTATTCCTTGTTTTCTGTTTTTGTAGTCAGATTGTTGTCCATTCTGCTATTTGATCCCTAAATTCACTTGTTCTGAGATTAGTCTGATACATGGTCCCTTACGGAATACCTTTGGAAAATTAATGGCCATTACTTCAACTGTATTACATGTATCTAAGCTTTCTGACATTATTCAAAAATCCAATAAGGTTGGTCAAGTTTGAGCTTCATTTTGGAATATGTGCTGAATATTCTTCATTATATTCTGTGTTTTCAGGTGTTTATCCGTTGCATCTCAGAAAAGGGATTCAAGTAACTTCTGTGCCGCTGACTCTAACTGATATATAGTTATTTGGACATGTTCTGCCTTACGTGTAAAATACAACAACCACATGAACTGTCCGTCAGTCGTCTGAGACTGTTTCATTACCTGATGATTATTAATGAACCGATAATAATGCCTCTTGTGCTTCTTTCCTATCTTTTTAGTATGTGCAGACCTTAAATGTTGTGAGATGTATTTTATTGGAATTTATTCACTATTATTGGACAGTTATTTCTTCCCCTCAGAGACCTCTCTTCCCCTTTTTCAGGCTCAGACTCCTAATTCCCTGGCTTATGTTGCCCTGACTGTCCCAAAAGACATGTGGCTTCCTATCTTCTGAGTTAGCAGATGTGTTCCAGAAATCCATTTACATGTTTGTCTATGTTAGTTTGTCCTGGCTGCTCCAAAGCCGAGTAAATGCGAGCTGTCCTTAAACTCAGTGGATGGGATCATTCCTGACAGACGTGATGGGCTGGGTCCTGTGCAGGAGGCAAGATTACCAGAGTCGGCCTGAAATGTCACCCCTCACCCCTCCCCCTCCCCCGCCGCCGCCCCCAGGACCGACCCTCCTGTCTTTTCGTGTAAAGTTTAACGAGACAGGATCCCCATCCCATTAAAGGCTTTATAGGGCCATGGGTTGCACAATCAAAGGCCGGCTGCACAGCGGTAACGGCAGCAGCACCGGGAGCGGTGGCCACTACCGGTACTAGGAACAGAACAGCAGCAGTAGGCCATTCAGCCCTTCGAGCCTTCTCCAACATTCAGTACGATCATGGCTGATCATCCACTTCAATGCCTTTTTTGCACACGATCCCGATATCTCCTTATGTCGTATTTTGAAATCTCAGAATTTCTGATTTGAACATACTCAATGATTAAGCTTCCACAGCCCTCGAAGGCAGGAAATTCCAAAGATTCACAACCCTCTGAGTAAAGGAATTTCTCCTCGTCTCTCTCCTAAATGATTTCCTTCTTATTTTGAAATTGTGTCTCCTGGTTCTAAACTCCCCACCCATTACTTGCAATTACCCTGTCTGTCCCGTTATGTATTTTTTAGGTTTGAATGAAATCACCTCTCATTCTTCGAAACTCGAGAGAATACTCGCCCAGTTTCTGCAATTACTCTTCATAGGACTGTCCCGCCATCCTGGGAGCAAGTCTGATGAACCTTCGTTGTACTCCCTCTATGGCAATAAGATCCTTCTGAGGGTAAGGGGGCCAAACTGCACACAATAATCTTGGTGCGGTCCAGCCAATTGGAGCAAGACATCACTATTCCTGCACTCAAATCCTCTTGTGACAAAGGCTAACATACCATTAGCCTTCTTAATTGCGTGCTGCACCTGCATGTTAGCTTTCAGTGACTTATTGACAAAGATATGGAGGTCCCTTTGTACGTCTACACTTTCTAATCTCTTGCCATTTCAGATATACTCTGCATATCTGCTGCGCCTGCCAAAGTGGATAACCTCACAATTTTCCACATTATATTCTATCTGCCCCTTTCTTGCCCACTCAGTAGGTCTGATCAAATCCCCTTGAAGCCAATTTGCATATTCCTCACAACACACATTCACACCTGGTTTTGTGTCATCTGACAACTTGAAAATATTACATATGGCCACCACATTCAAAACATTAATATTTATTGTGAACAGCTGGGGCCCTTGTACTGATCCCTGTGGTACCTCACTATTTTCAGCCTGCCAATGGGAACCTGCCAATGCCATGATGCGTTTACTCCTACTCTCTGTCTTCAGCCTGTTAACCATCCGTAATCCATGCCAGTATATTGCCTCCTATCCCACGTGCTTTAATTCTGCTATCAATCTGCTGTGGGTGACGTTTTCAAAAACCTTCGGAAGATCAAGGTATATCAGGTCCACCAACTCCCCTTTCTCAATTCTATTGGTAAAAATGCTCAAAAAGCTCCAAAAGGTTCGTCAAACATGAATTCCCAAACATGAAGCCATGTTGACTATGCCCAATCAGATCATCATTATTCAAGTGTCCATTTATCACATCCTGTACAATAGATTTTTATATTTTCCCTACTGCTGATGTAAGGCTAACAGGTCTGTAGTTCCCGGTTTTCTCTCTCCCTCCCTTCGAAAATAGTGGTGTGACATTTGCTACCTTCAAACCTGCAGGAACATTCAGCCCCATTAATTTCTCCAATACAGTCTTCATCCTCACACTAATTTCCGTCATCTCCTCTTTCTCCCGAGTCCCTTGGATTTCTAAGTTTGGGAGAATTCTTGTATCTTCCTTCGTGAAGAAATGCACAAAGAAATAATTTAGCTTCTCTGCAATTTCTTTGTTCTAGTTATAAATTTTGCTGACACTGCCAGTAATGGACCCACATTTAACTGAGCCAAACGTTTCCTTTTTATGGACATATAGAAACTTTTGCAGTGCATTATTTTGTATGTTTTTTGATTATTACACTCATCTTCTGTTCCCTGTTTCTTTATCAGTTTTTGGTCTTGCTTTAATGTATTCTCAAATCTTCCCATTCAACTGGTTACTACTATTTCTGGTAACTTTATTGGCATTTTATTTTTAGCTTATACAATCCTTAACTTCTTTTGTTAGCCACGTTTGATTGCCTTTACTGTTGGGTTTTTTGTACCTTGAGGGAATGCACAGTTGCTGTAAACTATGCAATATTTCTTTGAAGACTATCCATTGCATCTGTACTGTCAGACCTTTTAATGCATTTTCCCAATCCACCGCAGTCAATTTGCCCCTCATACCTTCATAATTTACTTTGTCCAAAATTAACACCCTGGCTTCAGGTTGAACTACCTCACTTTCAAACATAACGTAAAATTCTATCATATATGGTCACTCATCCCGGAAGCATCTTTACCAACCAGATGATTAATTAGCCCTTTCTCGTTACCTAATACTGATCTATCATAACCTGTTCTCTAGTCTGTTCCTCAACATATTGCTCTAGAAAACCATTCCTCACACTCCAACGTCTCGTCCTCCACAGCATTAGTGTTCATTAGATTTACCCTGTCTATCACCCATAATCACTATATTACACATGCTACGTGTTTCTAATCTCCTGATTAATACCTTGCCCCAACTGTCACTACTGCTTGTTTGCCTATAAGCAACTCCTGCCAATGTTTGCTGCCCCTTGCTGTTTCGTAGCTCCACCCAAACAACACATGTTTTTCTTACAATCTGAGATCGTCCCGTACTTTTGCTTTAATCCCATCCCTTATTATAAGCGCTAAACCACCTTCTTTTCCTGCCTTCCTTTCCTTTCTAAATGTTGAATCTCTTTGAATCTTCAGTTCCCGGTCTTTGTCACCCTACTGTCACGTTTCCGTAATGACAATGAGATCATACCCATTTACCACTATCTGTGCCTTTAAATAACCTACCTTGTTTCGAATGTTGTGTGCATTCAGGTAGAGTGCTCTTAACCTTGTCTTCTTAATATTATTCTGCATTCTAAACCTAGTTGAGGCTTGCCTTTATTTCGCCTACCTTCTAATGCTACTGTCTACTTTTATACCTCCTGTTTTAAGCTCTACATCCTTCCAATTTGAGCTATACCTCCGGTTCGAATCCCACTGACAGGATTGTTCAAACCCTCCCCAGCAGCACTGTCCAATCTCCCTATGAGGATATTAGTTCCAGTCCTGTGAAGCTGCAGCCCCATTAATATGCCACTCCAGGGCCTCAGTTGGCCTCAAGGTGTGAAGGTATCATTTGGCCTATCCAGCTCCCAGGAGAATCAGAACCTGCAATCCTGGTGTCAGGTTCTGTGGGAAATGATTCTGCCTTGACTCTCCAAGCTTGCACTACAAAACACGACTTCGGGAGGAGAACAGGTTCCTGCAAAATGAGTCTGATTCCCACCTAATTTCCTGATTGGTTTTGTGTCATTCTCTCACCATTTCCACTGGAATTCCACTCTTTGGCAGTGACTCTGGACTGGGAATTAAAGCCAACCCCGTTATGTGATCCTGACCCCTGCGCAGGAACCTGTTCTAAATTATAGGTATATAGAACATAGAACATTACAGCGCAGTACAGGCCCTTCAGCCCTCGATGTTGCGCCGACCTGTGATACCATCTGACCTACACTATTCCATTTTCATCCATATGTCTATCCAATGACCACTTAAATGCCCTTAAAGTTGGCCAGTGTACCACTGTTGCAGACAGGGCGTTCCACGCCCCTACTACTCTCTGAGTAAATAAACTACCTCTGACATCTGTCCGATATCCATCACCCCTCAACTTAAAGCTATGTCCCCTCGTGTTTGCCATCACCATCCGAGGAAAATGACTCTCACTATCCACCCTATCTACCCCTCTGATTATCTTATATGTCTCTATTAAGTCACCTCTCCTCCTCCTTCTCTCTAACGAAAACAACCTCAAGTCCCTCAGCCTTTCCTCGTAAGACCTTCCCTCCATACCAGGCAACATCCTCGTAAATCTCCTCTGCACCTATTACAAAGCTTCCACATCCTTCCGATAATGCGGTGACCAGAACTGCACGCAATACTCCAGGTGCGGCCGCACCAGAGTTCTGTACAGCTGCAGCATGACCTCGTGGCTCCTAAACTGGATCCCCCTACTAATAAAAGCGAACACACCATATGCCTTCTTGACAGCTCTATTAACCTGGGTGGCAACTTTCAGGGATTTATGTACCTGGACACTAAGATCTCTCTGCTCATCTACACTACCAAGAATCTCCCCATTAGCCCAGTATTCTGCAATCCTGTTACTCCTTCCGAAGTGAATCACCTCACACTTTTCCGCATTAAACTCCATTTGCCATCTCTCAGCCCAGCTCTGCAGCCTATCTATGTCCCTCTGTAACCTACAACATCCTTCGGCACTATCCACAACTCCACCGACCTTCGTGTCATCCGCAAATGTACTAACCCACCCTTCCACACCCTCATCCAGGTCATTTATAAAAATGACAAACAGCAGTGGCCCCAAAACAGATCCTTGCGGTACACCACTAGAAACTATACTCCAGGATGAACATTTATCATCAACCACCACCCTCTGTCTTCTTTCAGCTAGCCAATTTCTGATCCAAAGCACTAATTCACCTTCAATCCCATACTTCTGTATTTTCTGCAATAGCCTACCGTGGGGAACTTTATCAAATGCCTTACTGAAATCCATATAGACCACATCCACGGCTTTACCCTCATCCACCTGTTTGGTCACCTTCTCGAAAAACTCAATAAGGTTTGTGAGGCACGACCTACCCTTCACAAAACCGTGCTGACTATCGCTAATGAACTTATTCCTTTCAAGATGATTATAAATCCTATCTCTTATAACCTTTTCCAACATTTTACCCACTACCGAAGTAAGGCTCACAGGTCTATAATTACCAGGGCTGTCTCTACTCCCCTTCTTGAACAAGGGGACAACAGTTGCTATCCTCCAGTCTTCCGGCACTATTCCTGTCGACAATGACGACATATAAATCAAGGACAAAGGCTCTGCAAACTCCTCCCTGGCTTCCCAGAGAATCCTAGGATAAATCCCATCTGGCCCAGGGGATTTATCTATTTTCACACTTTCCAAAATTGATAACACCTCCTCCTTGTGAACCTCAATCCCAACTAGCCTAGTAGTCTGTATCTCAGTATTCTCCTCGGCAACATTTTCTTTCTCCACTGTAAATACTGCCGAAAAATATTCATTTAACACTTCCCCTATCTCCTCCGATTCCACACACAACTTCCCACTACTATCCTTGACTGGCCCTAACCTATCACTCGTCATTCTTTTATTCCTGATATACCTATCGAAAGCCTTAGGGTTTTCTTTGATCCTATCCGCCAATGACTTCTCGTGTCCTCTCCTTGCTCTTCTTATCTCTCCCTTTAGATTCTTCCTGGCTAGCTTGTAACTCTCAAGCGCCCTAACTGAGCCTTCACGTCTCATCCTAACATAAGCCTTCTTCTTCCTCTTGACAAGCTCTTCAACTTCTTTAGTAAGCCACGGCTCCCTCGCTCGACAACTTCCTCCCTGCCTGACAGGTACATACTTATCAAGGACACGCAGTAGCTGCTCCTTGAATAAGCTCCACATTTCGATTGTGCCCATCCCCTGCAGTTTCCTTCCCCATCCTACGCATCCTAAATCTTGCCTAATCTCATCATAAGTTCCTTTCCCCCAGCAATAATTCTTGCCCTGCGGTATATGCCTGTCCCTGCCCATCGCTAAGGTAAACCTAACCGAATTGTGATCACTATCACCAAAGTGCTCACCAACTTCTAAATCTAACACCTGGCCGGGTTCATTATCCCGATCCAAATCCAATGTGGCATCGCCCCTGGTTGGCCTGTCTACATGCTGTGTCAGAAAACCCTCCTGCACACACTGGACAAAAACAGACCCATCTAAAGTTCTCGAACTATAGTATTTCCAGTCAATATTTGGAAAGTTAAAGTCTCCCATAACCAGTACCCTGTTACTCTCGCTCCTGTCAAGAATCATCTTTGCTATCCTTTCCTCTAGATCTCTGGAACTATTTGGAGGTCTATAGAAAACTCCCAACAGGGTGACCTCTCCTCTCCTGTTTCTAACCTCGGTCCAGACTACCTCAGTAGACGAGTCCTCAAACGTCCTTTCTGCCACTGTAATACTTTCCTTGATTAACAATGCCACATCCCTCCCTCTTTTACCATCTTCTCTGTTCTTAGTGAAACATCTAAATCCCGGAACCCGCAACATCCATTCCTGTCCCTGCTCCCTGTATATGGACCTCGGGTGTAAACAATGGGATATTACACACTCAAACAATATCTCTGGAAGACTGTATGGGATAAGCAGTGCTTCATTTGCTTAGAATACGGGGACCATTCTTTGTTCCCTTCCTTCACATTTTTTCCCGATAGTTTGCTGACTGTGCTGCTGCTTTTTACTTATTTTGCCTTGAACTGGATAATTTCATCAACTTTTTCTCTCAATATAATCCGTCCTTGGGCTTCTCATGGCCATCTCTGACACTTCCCTTGCCTTCTTTGACCATACTGCCTCTATTTCATGGGTTGGCTATACACGATTATCTACTTTAATCCCGCCAACTCCCACAACTATCTTGATTATCTTTCATCCACCCCACTTCCCAGAAAGATTCTGTGCCATTCTCCCAGTTTCTCCATCTCTATTCCATCTGTTCCGATGATGCGCCCCTTCACACCAGTGCTTCAGAAATGTCGTGATTATCCGCCATCCAAAGATTACGCCACTGTGGTTAACAAGACCTTTCATCATGTCTATCGTATTTTCCGTGTTACTGCCTTCACCCATTCCCCTCCCAGCAAAAACCATCATAATGTTCCCCCTGTCCACACTTTCCACCCCACTCGCCTCCACAATGAACACACCATCCTCCAACATTTCCACCATATCCGGTTAAGTCCAGCACTAAAAATATATTTGGCTCCTTTTCTGCCACCCTGTTCCCTGCACCCTGGTCCACTCCTCTATTACCCACAATGTCAGGTAATTTTCCCTGTCACATTTCCATGCAAGGGCAGGAGAGGTATCCAGGGCCCCAAACAATCCTTCCCAGAGAAACAAGTTGCTGTACTATTTTCCATTTAGTAATAGTATTCAGTACGCATGGTGAAATCTGCTGGACATTGGGACAGGAGCAAATGCAGATTGGGTGATTGCATTGCATGACTCGTCCATTCAGTCTGCAAAATGTAACCCTGAGCTTCCAGTCACTTATCCTACTCCACTCTGACCTCTCTACCGCTGACACCCTATCCTCTTTCATTGCAGCTCAATTTCGAATAGGTGTTTTATTGCATCTCGGGTTCAACACTTAGATTAAAATATTCAGATAATAAACATTGCTTCCACTTTCTCGGACAGCCTGTGCTGTTACTGGGGGATGGTTACACCAGAGTCAGTCAGAGTGGATGTGGTGCAGGGTTTCCCAATTCATACACAGCTGGTGGGTTTACTCACCATTCTGAGTCACTTTTCCAGGCTCGTCTTTGCCAGATTTTCCAGGTTCCACCCTCCTTCTGTAATCTGCTGTAGCCATTTAAACAACCCACTTTTTAATCCTCTCCTATTTCTTTGTCCCATTCGCCATATTTTTTTGTCTTTGTATCATTCCTGCCCTGCAACTGATCACAGATCTTCCCCATTGCTAGTTCCCCCCATACCAGACTTTTCACAGACTCTATCATTGCTTTAAAACTGTTAATCTTTAATATCGCCCAGGACTGGAGAAAACCTATCAGATTGAATCGTTAACACCCTTGCTGTATCCACAGATGTTGTCTGCCCTGCTGAGTGTTTTCTTTAATTCTGCCACAGGATGTGTGTGCTGCTGGTAAGGCCATCCCTTATTTCCCTCGACAACTGAGTTATTTGCCAGACCAGTTCAGAGGGCAGCTAAGAGTCAACCCCATTGTGCTTGGACTGGAGTTAAAGGTAGTCCAGGCCTAGTAAGGATATCAGATTTCCTTCCCTACAGGACATTAGTGAAGCAGATAAGTTTTGACAATATAAATGCGAGTACCACCATTACTGAGACTAACTTTCAATTCCTGCCTTTTGTTGACTTGCTGACTTTATTAATTATATTGAATCTAAATTCCACCAACTGCCAAGGTGGGATTTGAATCCGTGACACCGGGGCATTAGCTCGGTCCTCTTGATTACTAGCTTAGAATTAGAATTAGAATTAGAATATTACAGCGCAGTACAGGCCCTTCGGCCCTCGATGTTGCGCCGAGCTGTGAAACCATCTGACCTACACTATTCCATTTTCATCCATGTGTCTATCCAATGTCCACTTAAATGCCCTTAAAGTTGGCGAATCTACTACTGCTGCAGGCAGGGCATTCCACGCCCTGACTACTCTCTGAGTAAAGAAAATACCTCTCACATCTGTCCTATATCTATCACCCCTCAAATTGAAGCTATGTCCCCTCGTGTTTGCCATCACCATCCGAGGAAAAAGACGCTCACTATCCACCCTATCTAACCCTCTGATTATCTTATATGTCTCTATTAAGTCACCTCTCCTCCTCCTTCTCTCCAACGAAAACAACCTCAAGTCCCTCAGCCTTTCCTCGGAAGACCTTCCCTCCATACCAGGCAACATCCTAGTAAATCTCCTCTGCACCCTTTCCATAGCTTCCACATCCTTCCTATAATGCGGTGACCAGAACTGCACGCAATACTCCAGGTGCGGTCTCACCAAAGTCTTGTACAGCTGCAGCATGACCTCGTGGCTCCGAAACTCGACCCCCCTACTAATAAAAGCTAACACACCATATGCCTTCTTGACAGCCCTATTACCCTGGTTAGCAACCTTCAGGGATTTATGCACCTGGACACCAAGATCTCTCTGCTCATCTACACTAACAAGAATCTTCCCATTAGGCCAGTACACTGCATTCCTGTTACTCCTTCCAAAGTGAATCACCTCACACTTTTCCGCATTAAACTCCATTTGCCATCTCTCAGCCCAGCTCTGCAGCCTATCTATGTCTCTCTGCACCCTGCAACATCCTTCGGCACTATCCACAACTTCACCGACCTTCGTGTCATCTGCAAATTTACTAACCCACCCTTCTACACCCTCTTCCAGGTCATTTATAAAAATGACAAACAGCAATGGCCCCAAAACAGATCCTTGCGGTACACCACTAGTAACTAAACTCCAGGATGAACATTTGCCATCAACCACCACCCTCTGTCTTCTTTCAGCTAGCCAATTTCTGATCCAAAGCTCTAAATCACCTTCAACCCCATACTTCCGTATTTTCTGCAATAGCCTACCGTGGGGAACCTTATCAAACGCCTTACTGAAATCCATATACACCACATCCACTGCTTTACCCTCATCCACCTGTTTGGTCACCTTCTCGAAAAACTCAATAAGGTTTGTGAGGCACGACCTACCCGTCACAAAACCGTGCTGACTATCTCTAATGTACTTATTCTTTTCAAGATGATTATAAATCCTGTCTCTTATAACCTTTTCCAACATTTTACCCACAACCGAAGTGAGGCTCACAGGTCTATAATTACCAGGGCTGTCTCTACTCCCCTTCTTGGGGCGGCACAGTGGCGCAGTGGTTAGCACTGCAGCCTCACAGCTCCAGCGACCCGGGTTCAATTCTGGGTACTGCCTGTGTGGAGTTTGCAAGTTCTCCCTGTGTCTGCGTGGGTTTCCTCCGGGTGCTCCGGTTTCCTCCCACATGCCAAAAGACTTGCAGGTTGATAGGTTAATTGGCCATTATAAATTGCCCCTAGTATAGGTAGGTGGTAGGGGAATATATAGGGACAGGTGGGGATGTGGTAGGAATATGGGATTAGTGTAGGATTAGTATAAATGGGTGGTTGATGGTCGGCACAGACTCGGTTGGCCGAAGGGCCTGTTTCAGTGCTGTATCTCTAAACTAAACTAAACTAAACTAAGGGGACAACATTTGCAATCCTCCAGTCTTCCGGCACTATTCCTGTCGACAATGACGACATAAAGATCAAGGACAAAGGCTCTGCAATCTCCTCCCTAGCTTCCCAGAGAATCCTAGGATAAATCCCATCTGGCCCAGGGGACTTATCTATTTTCACACTTTCCAAAATTTCTAACACCTCCTCCTTGTGAACCTCAATCCCATCTAGCCTCGTAGCCTGAATCTCAGTATTCTCAACAACATTTTCTTTCTCTACTGTAAATACTGACGCAAAATATTCATTTAACACTTCCCCTATCTCCTCTGATTCCACACACAACTTCCCACTACTATCCTTGATTGGCCCTAATCTAACTCTAGTCATTCTTTTATTCCTGATATACCTATAGAAAGCCTTAGGGTTTTCCCTGATCCGATCCACCAATGACTTCTCGTGTCCTCTCCTTGCTCTTCTTAGCTCTCCCTTTAGATCCTTCCTGGCTAGCTTGTAGCTCTCAAGCGCCCTAACTGAGCCTTCACGTCTCATCCTAACATAAGCCTTCTTCTTCCTCTTGACAAGCGGTTCAACTTCTTTAGTAAACCACGGCTCCCTCGCACGACAACTTCCTCCCTGCCTCACAGGTACATACTTATCAAGGACACGCAGTAGCTGCTCCTTGAATAAGCTCCACATTTCGATTGTTCCCATCCCCTGCAGTTTCCTTCCCCATCCTACGCATCCTAAATCTTGCCTAATCGCATCATAATTTCCTTTCCCCCAGTTATAATTCTTGCCCTGCGGTATATACCTGTCCCTGCCCATCGCTAAGGTAAACCTAACCGAATTGTGATCACTATCACCAAAGTGCTCACCTACATCTAAATCTAACACCTGGCCGGGTTCATTTCCCAGTACCAAATCCAATGTGGCATCGCCCCTGGTTGGCCTGTCTACATACTGTGTCAGAAAACCCTCCTGCACACACTGGACAAAAACTGACCCATCTAAAGTACTCGAACTATAGTATTTCCAGTCGATATTTGGAAAGTTAAAGTCCCCCATAACAACTACCCTGTTACTCTCACCCCTGTCGAGAATCATCTTCGCTATCCTTTCCTCTACATCTCTGGAACTATTCCTCTTCAACATTGTCCTATTTTCAATCAGATTTACAGCAGTGTCAATATTTTGTTTTTACTTTGGTATAGATATTAAAGAATGAATGACATACGTGGGGATAGGCGTTCCTGAGTTTTAACTGCACGCACTAACTTTTTAATCCTTGACAGGTACCCCGCCTGATGTCACACTAACAGGCTTAGCTTCCAATTAGGTAGGAAGAAGTGTCGACCAGATCTTAGGATCAGTGCTGTCCAAATACTGACCCCGGGGTATGGGAAGAGCTGCCTGACATTGGGGTCTCCAAAGGGTAACACTAGAGCGAGAGAGTGTCTTGAAATTTCCGATCAATGGGTTCCCAATCCTGAAAGCAGGGGATGGGACTCGTATCCTGAAGTGTGATCTCAGGCCAGGGCAGGATGGGTCCTGGAGAGGATGTTATCCAAGAGACGACGACTGGTCTGATCAAGGGAGAGGGGTCCAATCCTGGAGGGAGTTCTGATGCCGCAAGTGCGGGTCTAATTCCGGGAGTGCGGTTTAATCTCGACGTTCGGGGTCCAGTTATGGTGGGGGATGGTTAGAATGGCCAAACCTGGCTTTATTTTTACATGACATGCAAATGTTCCCTATGACAACAGGGAAAGCGGGCCGGCCAGAGTTAAACCTGTCAAACACATAAAATCAGCAATTTCCAGCATCAGTAAAGTATTCCAGTTGCTAACCTGCCTCCTTGGAACGTGGGTCTGCCCATCCCCTGTCACAGCTTCATTAAAACCAGAAATGGACGGGTCAGAGGTGGGTTGTGAGATTTTTAAAATTTTAACCTCTGACGCGTCAGCAACTCACCTATTTGAAGTGATAAAAACCTGCCCTTACTGTCGGTAAAATGTTGATCCTTAATTTCCAGTCATTATTCCCTTTTCTCTCTTCCAGTTAATTTACTCGCGATTGTTATCCTGGCTCAGGGAAGATGCGGCCTCTCCAGCTGCACAACTCGTTACCTGGTGGCTATGGCAACGGCAGATCTACTGGTCATTATCACTGAGGTCATACTGTTAAGGATCAATACATCGTATTTCCCAGGTTCCTTCCTGAAAATCACCCCTGTGTGCAGTGTTAACATTGTCCTGGTTTGTGCAGCCGCAGACTGTTCTGTCTGGTTCACTGTCACTTTCACCTTTGATCGATTCGTGGCTATTTGTTGCCAGAAGCTGAAAACAAAATATTGCACTGAGAAAACTGCGGCTGTGGTTCTAGCAACAACCTGCATTCTGCTCTGTTCACAAAACATCCCCTACTACTTTATGCTTCGAACTATATGGATAATGGACAACGTACCGTGGTTTTGTGTTATAAAAGCAAGCTATTATACTGATAATGGATGGGTGGGATTTGACTGGTTTAATAAGATTTTAACCCCATTGCTCCCATTCGCTTCAATTCTGTTGCTCAACGCTCTGACAGTCAGACACATTTTAGTGGCCAGTCGAGTCCGTAACGGACTGAGGGGTCAAAACAAGAGAGTGAATCGCAGTGACCCAGAGATGGAGAACAGAAGGAAGTCTGTGATTTTACTCTTCTCCATATCAGGCAGCTTCATACTTCTTTTGTTGGTGCATGTTATACATTTCTTATATTATAACATCACAGTATCTGATCCCAGGGATTACAACAGTTCTGAATCTATATTTTGACAAGTCGGATGGATGTTGCGGATTTTAAGTTGCTGCACAAATACATTTATTTATGTGGTGACTCAGTCCAAGTTCAGAGAGCAGTTCAAGAGCGCGGTGAAATATCCAGTTACATCAATTATTCAACTAATGAATAAACAATGCAACTGAGAGCAGTCCAAGGCGGGTCCAAGTATTTCCAGTACATGAATGTAATATTTATCCACAATGGGAAAGATGTGACTGACAGCGGGTTGACCCACAATACATTGGTGGGTTGGGGTCATGAAGAGACACACGCCAAAGAGCAGTGCAGCAGCAGAGAAGAGATGACAGACAGCTCAATGACTGAAAAACCACTGGTGTTGGGGTTGTCACACACACCAAAGGGCAGCTGGGCACTGTGCCAGAAGTGAACATTTGGATACTGGAAATACACTGACTGGGTTTGGCAAGGTGGATGGTTGCACATGACAAATAACAATATGCTGGCGGGCAAGAATTCACCTTCGGAGCACTGGACAGAAAAGGAGGAAGATAGAGAGTCAGAATTCCCTCTGTAGAATATGAAGAGAAAATAGAAATCACAGTCTCCCCTTAACTGCCACTAGTTCCACTCACAGTTCATCAGTGCTGCTCAGAAAACAAAACTTGGTCGGAGACCAGCAAAATGCTGCTGATGGTGGGAAGCTTTTTGTGTCAGTCATTATTATTAATATTATTCGTTCTTATTTTGTAGACACTTTATTGATTCCGACTCCCTTACATTTCCCCCAACCTGGTCACTGCTCTCTCTCTCTCTCTCTCTCTCTCTCTCTCTCTCTCTCTCTCTCTCTCTCTCTCTCTCTCTCTCTCTCTCTCTCTCTCTCTCTCTCTCTCTCTCTCTCTCTCTCTTATCGGAGTACAGAATCTCGGAGATTGGTAGTGGCTGGAAGAGATTCCATAGATAGACAGGATGAAGGTCTCGAGTAGGAAACAGAGATAGGGATGGTTGTAGGGTTTGTACATTTTAAAGGGATAGGGAGGGTTGTAGGGGCTTGAGGACGTTAGAGAGATTGGGTGGGCTGGAGGGTTGGAGGATTTTACCGAGGTAAGGGGGTGGGGGGGCTGTATTGGCTTGAGGTGGTTGCGAAGATAGGGGGAGTTGCAGAGCTGGAGCAGGATAAAGGGATATGGCGGGTTGCAGGGCTGGACGCAGTTTCAGCAATAGCGACTGTAATAGGGGTTGCAGGAGGTGCTGCAGTTGGGGAGTATTGCTGGGGCATGTGTAGGATACAGAAATAGGGAGGGGTGAAGAGCCTGACGAGGTTACAGAGATGGGGATGAGGTCATGGAAGGATCTGAACACAAGGATGAATATTTCTTTTTTTTAAAATCATGTTGTTGTACCAGGGTCGAATGTCGGTCAGCAAACACGAGGGATGTGGGTGAACGGGACATAATCCTCGTTAAGAGATGGGACAGCAGGGAGTTGGATATACTGAACTTTATGGAGAGTGAAAATAGGGAGGCCAGTAAGGAGAGTATTTGATTTATCAAGTTTTAGATAACAAAGTCATGTCTGATGGTTTCCACTGTAGATGAGCTGAGACAATGGAGAATATGGACATTATTCACCCTCCCGCTCACATTCAGTGGCACTGTTAGATTGAGATCGCACATTAACCCATTCATAAACCACACTTACTTACTCTCAGATCATAAGTACATACTGCAGTGTCATTCGCCACTCCATGAAAGTTTAAAGCTGTTTTCAAAATATTTTCTGTGTAGATTGGTTCACAGCATGTGCTTCCCATTTGCAACTATGGCATTAATTGCCGATCCTTAATTGCCCCTTGAGAAGATAATTCCCAGCCTTCTGGCTTCAACTAGCTGCTCTTCCCCCGGCAATGGAGCTCCCTCAGATGCTACTATTGAGGGAGTTCCAGGATATGGCTCAGTTCTACAGCCCTCCATGGTAGAATAGCCTGCCAACAAATTCTGTCTTTTTTTTCTCAGGTGGAAACTGGGCCAGTTGGATGAGGGAGTCTGAGGAATTGCCAGAAAGAAATGTAACGTATTTTCTTTCATAACTATTTTAAACATATAAAACAATCTGCTTGCTGCAGCTGGAAAGCCACAAATTCCTCCTGGTGCTGTTGGAGAAGACGAATAATTTTGGCTCATTCCTGTCTCTTCCCGGATTCGCTTTGCCAACAATAACGGCCTTGGCCTCTCTTGTTGTCCGTCAGCGGCCGCCATTTTTGTGAGAGACAAAGACCAAAAAAAAATAACAAATGAACTTCAAAAGGGCCAGATTAAAATACAGATCATTCCAAATGAATGAAAGAAAACTGAAAATGTTTAAACTAAAGATATTTTTAGGAGCCACATGGGTTAACACATTTAACCCAAACTCCGCTCAATGTGACATACACACAAGTACAAATGTGCAGTCACATTAATAAACACCATCTCAAAGACACACACACTGATACTAATTAAAACTCACCATGTCATTCTCACGAGCAATTAGACACGGGCAATAAATGCTGGCCTAGCTAGCCACGTCCACAACCCATTAAACAATAAAATCAAAGCACACTCACATTCACACACACGCACACACACAAATACACATGCACGCACACCCCTCCCCCCCCACACTCACACACACAATCCAGTGTGAGTCTTGCAACAGTAGGAACTGACTTCTCGTGGAAAAAATGTTGCTGAGAAGAGAATGAGGGGAAATGAGGAGGAGAGGATGTTGGCGTTAATGTGATAATCGTCGGTATCAGAAAAATATCCTGTGAGGCTGCTAGTACTTCAAAAAAAATGATTGTTCATCATTTCTTGCACATAATAACGGGATCTAATCTGCTCAGTTTAGTTTTCTTATGACTGGTATACGTATAATTAGCTGGAGGCCATTCAGCCCTCAAGTTTGAACTGCCATTCAGTGACATCATAGCAGATCTGAATCTGAAGGCTAAAAACCGCCTCAGAGTTCATATTCCTCAATACACTTGGCGAGAAAAAAAATCTATCTACCGCAGGTTTAAAATTATTCATAAGGCTCCAGCATTTCCTGATTTTTTTTCATGGGTGAGAGTTCCACACAAGCAATATTGCCAATGCGATGCACTGTTTCCTATCTTCCATCATCAATGGCCTGCCTTGGACTTTAAAGGTCTGCCCTCGAATCTAACACCAGCAGGAAAAGGCTAATGTCCACACAATTCTTATTAATTCCTTTCATATCTGAAAAATCTTTAATCAAAACCTACACTGCAGCGCTTCCTATCTCTGTCATCTCCTCCACTACTATAACCCTCCCTATCTCAGTAATTTCTTCCACTTCCACAGCGCTCCCTATGTCTGTAATCTCCTCCAACCCTGAAACGCTCCCTATCTCTGTAAGTTGCTGAGGCCATGAGCTCTGGAATTCCCTCCAAGTCCTACAACTCTCCATATCTCTGAAAACTCCTCCAGCCCCTATACTCTCCATATCTCTGCAACTTCCTGAAGCCCCTACAATCCTACTAATGTCTGTAAGATCCTCCAGCCCCCTAAAGCCCTCCCTATCTCTGTAGCCTCCTTCAGACACTACATCCATCTCGATTTCTGTAATCTCATCAGCCCTGAAAAAATAATACTACCTCTGTCAGATGAACCAGCCTCTACAAACCTCCGTATCGCTTCAATAACATCTGAAACCGTTAACCCTGCCTATGAGTCTGACCTCCTCCAGTCCCCACAGCTGATCCCGATCTTGGTAACATCCTCTAGATAATACAACCCTCCCTATTGCTGGAACATCCTTTAATCCCTACAAGGCTTCCCCGTCTCTGTAACCTCCTCACGTTTCCACAAACCTTACTATCCCTGTAATCTCCAGTAGCCCCGACAACCCTCACTACTTCTGAAAACTCCTCCAGCCCCTGCAAACCTCCCTATCTCTGTGGGCTCCACCAGCCCCTATACCCTCATGAATCCCTACCTACTCCAAGCCCTATCACCATCATAACTCTATATCTTCCACCAGACCCTGCAGCTCTCTGAATCTCTGTAACCTCTTCCAATGCCTTCCCAGCTCTGCAAAATCCTCCAGCCCCTGAAAACCTCCCTATCTCTGTAACCTCCTACAGTCACTAAACCCTCCCTGTCTCTGTAACCTGTCCAACCACAAAAAACTTCCCTATCTCTCTAGTATCCTCCAGCCTTCAAAAGGAGTCAACCGTTTTAGGCCGCATCAGGGCAAAATAAAGAAAAAAATACACGATGCAGACATTTGAAAAGTATTACAGGGTATGTTGGCGGGGAAGCTTAAGAAAGGAATTCCAGAGCTCAGGGCGTAAGCAACTGAAGACACGTCTGCCAATTGTGGAGCGACGTAAATCAGGGACGAAAATCGTCAGAACTGGATGGTCACAGAGATCTTGAAGGAATTGTAGGGCTGCAGGAAAGTCTACAGAGACAGGGCTGCATTCGATTGCAGAGATAGGGTGAGTTTACTTCTGGCCGAGGTTTCAGCGATAGGGATGCTTGTAGTACTAGGTGAGGTTACAGAGATAAGGAGGGCTGTATATTCTGCAGAAGGTTACAGAGATAGTGAGCAGTGTGGGACTGGAGACTGTAACAGAATTAGTGAGGGTCGTAGGTGCTGAAGCAGGTCACAGAGATAGGGAAAGGAGTGAGGGCCAGGGAGGGACTTGAAGAAAGAGGATCTTTTTAATGCCAGAGTTGCTGGACCAGCGGCTAATGTAAATCATCAAGCACAAGAAGTGACAGGTGAACAGGACTTGGTGCGAGTTAGAATTAGGGACAGCTTGAATATTACATTGTACGTTAGAAAACGTTCCTGTCCACAGTACTGGTGAACAGCCTGAATATGTTCATCACAGTAGGCGTCCTCGTGTTTTCTGTTGTATTAATACCTTTCATGTCCAGCCAAATGAAAGAATTTATCACATGGTATTGTATTGCATAGGGGAACAATCAGAGAATAAAATGAACGCAGAGCTTGCTCGATTGCTGCTCACGCTGGCCAACATAAACTCCCACTCATTCCCGTGGTTTAGACAACTGTCTTCTCTCCGCAATTTTCACGGGGTAATATCCGTCTTCAAGAAAATGTTTTAGAAACAAAGAAAAGAGAAAATATTTACAGAATAGAAGGAGGCCATTCGACTCATCATCCTTGTGCTGGATCTATCCAGTCTAATCCCGCTTTTCAGTGTTTGGGGTGTTGCTGAGATAGTCTCTGTGTCACCGAGGGTAATTCATGGGCTCTTGCTGTGCTATGTTGTTTTACAATGCCTTTTAATCAATTTGCTCTCTGTCCCTCTTGCTTTAAGGAATTTTCATTCTGAAAACTGCATCGTGAAGATAGGGTAAGTTTGGGATGAGAAATCCTTGGACAGGAGCTTCCTCCAGAGGGGACGGACTGAGGCCTTGTCCACAGGCTGCACTCAAAGGGACCAAGTGAGTTGTCTCTGTTTATTAGCCCGAGGTTTAATTTCCTCTCTGGGGCCCTGTGTTAACTAGCTCCTGCTGAATTGGGGCCTTGGAGTTTTAGATCGGTTGAAAGACTGGGGTTGAAGGAGCAGCCCCAGGAGGGAGTCCCATTTGCCACTTGCTCCTTCCAGCGCTGTCTGTGAGGTTTGTTGGTGCCCCATTTAATTCATTTTACAGTAGTTCTGAGGTTCGCATTCCCTCCATCTCCGCATTCTTTTCTTTTGTCTCTATCTTGCCCATGCTTTCTCTTCTCTGTCTCGGTTTCACACTCCCCTTCTCCACTTAAACCTTTAATAAATTAATAAAAAAACACACACAGCAATGTCGTTATTTGAAATGGTGAGACAGAATCAACAGCTTGTTCCCGTTTAAAGAGGGAGTTTCACCCTTTCTGGGGACTGAAATCTGGCTATTATCACATTGCTGCTTGTGGGATCTTGCTGTGCTTCCGGTGCACTGCAGCATTACATACATGACAGCAATGAGGACTCTTTAAAATTCAGTTCCTGAGGGTCTGAGTGTGGATTTCTCTGCGTTTTCTCTCCATCTTCCTCTGCTTTTCTCTCCCCTGCACTTTCTCTATTTTAACCATGAATCAATAGGTGCCACAATGTGAGGTGTGGTTATTTTAAACGGCGATAGAGTTACTTCACAGGACAGTTCAATCCAGATTAAATCCCAGATCGAGAGAAGAAGAAACAGATGTGGATGGAGTGCGGGGGTGCTGAGGGGCGGTGGGGCGATGGCGGAGCAGGAAAAAAGACAGGGAGAAGGGTGTTTGTGATTTTAAAACTGCAGGAATGTTTCTCCCTCTGGGATCTCTAAACGTACATCACGAAAAACAGATTATCTGCATCTGATCATATTGCTGGATGTGGGATCTTTCTGTGCAAAGATTGCCTGCAGGTTTCCGACATTGCAGCAGTGATGGCTACTTTAAAGAAATAATTCATTGAGTGTCAACTGCTCCTGAGGGCCAATAATTACAAGAGCTGAACGTGAAGCTGCATAAAGACTTGTTCGAAGTTTAAAGATGGAGTTCAGCATTTTCTGAGAACTGTGATGGGATATCTGGCTATAATCACATTGTGGGATCCTGCTGTGCATACATTCCCGTCATCAATTCCTACATTACAACAGATGGAGAGAAAAAGAGGGAGAGTGAGAAACAGGGGGCGGCACAGTGGCGCAGTGTTTAGCACTGCAGCCCCACAGCTCCAGGGACCCGGGTTCGATTCCGGGTACTGCCTGTGTGGAGTTTGCAAGTTCTCCCTGTGTCTGCGTGGGTTTTCTCCGGGTGCTCCGGTTTCCTCCCACAAGCCAAAAGACTTGCAGGTTGATAGGTTAATTGGCCATTATAGATTGCCCCTGGTATAGGTAGGTGGTAGGGAAATATATAGGGACAGGTGGGGATGTGATAGGAATATGGGATTAGTGTAGGATTAGTATAAATGGGTGGTTGATGTTCGGCACAGACTCGGTGGGCCGAAGGGCCTGTTTCAGTGCAGTATCTCTAATCTAATCTAAGATGAAAGTGGCAGTTTAAACGCAGAGAGACAGGCGAAGTGTGGGAGTGGAAGGGAAGGCAGAGAAAGATGGAGAGAGACAGGGAGAGAGAGGCAGCTGGGGTGTGGGTGAGGGAGGGAAGACAGAGAAAGATAGAGGAAGAGAGAGAGAGAGAGATAAAGGAATCCACAATCAAAACCTTGCTAAACTCAATACTGCTGCGTCACCATTGCTGGGATATTAGTGTGCACAGCTTGCCTGCAGAATTCCCTGCCTTTTAACAGTGACTGAATTTTAGAAGTGAATTCATTGTGTGTAAAGCTCTCCAGAAGGCTTGGGAGTAAAGTCCTGAGCGTGAAGCCGGTATAATTCCCGAATAATGCTGGTGTTTTGGGCAGTGCCATGAATTTGAGTGTTAAATGAAATGTGCAGCAGTCATTTGAATTGAGAGTGAGGTTCTGAGAGTTGATTTCCGTGTCTCTTTCCCTGTCTCTCCATCTGTCTTTCTGAATGAGAGTAACAAGAGGGAGAGAGACGCAGGGGAGTGAGGGAAGCATGGAGAGAATCAGAGGGGGAGAGCAGGTGTAGAGGAGAGGCAGAAACAGATGGACAGAGCCACACAGTGTAATAGAGGGAGAGTGAGAGAGAGAGACGGAGTGACACAACAGGAAATGACAGGGTAAACACATCCACACTTCCCCTTCTTCAGCTCTGTGTCGGGGGATGTGTTTGTAAGATGGGGAGTCACTGAGAGATTGTTTTGTGTTTGTGAGTGAGGGAAAGAGTCCTGGGCTCTTGCTGTGTTTTTTTCTGTTCAAAAATGCTTTGCTTTCTTTGAATCAATTTTATTTCCCTTATATCCAAGAAGAATCTTTTTAGAAGCTGCAGTTTTGATGATGCAGAGGGAGAATCTTCTGGCCACGTGGAGTCGTCAGACAAGAACTTTAACCTTTGAGGTAAGTAATAATAAAGATATATGTTTCATTGTCAAATTCATTTCTAGATACAGAAAAGAAGACTGTGTGTTTGCGGGGCTGATAGAAAAAAAAATCAAGTGCTGCAAATGCTCAGTATTTCCAGCACGGTTTTTTTTTCAGAATTCCAGCATCCGCAGTATTTTGGTTTTGTGCTTTCGGGGGTCTGCGATTTTTTTTTACCACAAGGGAGGGGCTGGAGGGAGCTCTGAAGTAAATAGTTTGGGAAGTGCTGCTCCAGAACAGTCAATGTAATCCCGTAGATTTCCCTCTCAACATCTCTTGCTGCAACCTGTTCCCTGCACCTACCTCCATGTTCCGTGCTCTGTTTCTTCACATCTTTAAATCCCTATCTCTGTATCTCTCCACATCGTTTCTATCTCTGGCCCTCTCTAGAGTCTCACAAGTTTTCATTTTCATTCTCTTTCTGCCACTCTCTGCATCTTTATCTGTCTCTCTCTCAGTCCATTTCTTCACTCTGACACTTCCAAATACCTGACTCTTTCCATCTTTGCTCCTCCTTTCCTGAAAGATTATCCCTGCTTCCCCCACCCCCCCATGTCCCGGGGCTCCACTCGTTATTATGTTAACACATCTTACATTGTATCTCTGCCCCTCCACTTCTTTCCATCTCTGCGTCTCTCAATATCTATATCGTTGCTGTGTTCACTCTCTGCACCTCCAGCTGTCAATGTAACTCTGTTACCTCTGTTCTCAGTTTCTCTCTCACTGGTTTCTGACTACCTGCTTCTCATTCTCCATCTCCTTTTCCATTTATTTTTCTCGGTGGTGGATTTGAACTTGCTGACCTAGTGTTGTACAGGGTGATTGTGAACAGGGATCCTGCTTTCCATCAGTTTAGCTCCCATTGAGGTAAAAACAGGGGAGAGATGCTGAACGGACAGCCGATTCACAACAACCCTCCTCCCCTCCATCCTGGTTTGCACCATTGGCACCAAGTCCGAGTCCAGCCCAGAGTTTCTTTGTCTCTCTCTGTACCTGCTCCGGGACTGTCTCTACCTGCCTTCCTGTGGCTCAAGGAGGGAAGGGACTGATCAGCCATGATCTAACATGGGTGGAACCGGCTCAAAGGGCTCAATGGCCTCTTCCCGTCCTTGTGTCAGTCAATGTGTGCGTCTTTGTCTGTCCTCCTCTGCTTCATTCCCTGAAGCTGACGGGAGAACAGGTGAAACGCCTTTTTGCAGACGGGGATGTGTCTGGGCTGGGATGCCGTTAGCCTCTGGGTGTTCGTCATTGCTCTATGCCCGGCCCTGCCGTTGGCCGTACATGAGTTAAAGTTGCCGGGGGTCTGGGAGCCAGTTGATGGAATTCCAGTGGCTTACCCAGACCAGCAATTAAAGAGACTTATCAATTGTCGGGAGACGGAGCCACACCCAGGAAAGTGATGGAGGTTGGAATTTCACGGGATGGGGTTGGGGGAGGGGGGAATGGGGGCGGACTGTTGACTGGGATGGAAGTTACATGGGGGGCGAGGGGTGGGGATGCTCACGGGGGAGATGGTACAGGATGGGAATTAGTAGAGTGGGGCTTTTAGAGGACAGGGAGGGTATTTAGAAAGGGGGGCATTTACAGTGGGCACAGTGGGAAGAAATAGAGGACAATATTTACACAGGGAATTAGTTATGCTAAAATGCAAGGGGAAGGATTCTCCAGGTTTAAAACTGGAGGGGGAGGATACTCCAGGTTTAAAATGGGAGGGGGAGTGCATATTCTCCAGTCTGTTCATGGGGTGTTTAAATGTGGGAATTTTGACGGGGAGGGTAGGGATTAATTACATGGGGGGCCGGTTCACAGGTGGAGCATTTTTGGGAGTCTGTTCACAGGGAGTTTTTGATGGGAGTTTGTTCCTCGGGGTATTTAGATGGGAGCCTGTTCCTGGGAGTGCCTAGATCGGAGTCTGTTCACAGGAGGGGTATTTAGATGGGAGTCTGTTCACAGGAGGGGTACTTAGATGGGAGTCTGTTCCTGGGGGTACTTAGGTTGGAGTCTGTTCAGGGGGTAATTAGATGGGGGAACTGTTCACAGGAAGGGTATTTAGATGTGAGTCTTTTCCTGGGCGTATTTAGATAGACGTCTGTTCCTGAGTATATTTAGACGGATGATCTGTTCACAGGACGGGTATTTAGATGTGAGTCTGTTCCTAGGGGTATTTAGATGGGAGTCTGTTCACAGGAGAGATATCAGATAGGGGTGTAGACGAGGGGTAATTAGATGGGGGCGTCTCTTCAAGGGGTGGGGGGATTCGCAGTGCAGGAATTTACCAGGGGGCGAAATGTTGCCTTTTTTAAACATTGAGTTGGGAGAGGAGGACATATGCGGGGGGTAGAAATAATTTGCGGGGGAGGGAAGAAATTTACCGGGGGGGCGGGGGATAAATTTGCAGGGGGAAAATTGTGACGGGGGAATAATTTGCTGGGCGGAATTTTCAGCATTCTGAATGCACATCTTGACTCACTCTTCCATCAGTAAAAACACCCACTCCCCTTCTAATGGCACCTTCCCATGCAAATACTGGAGATGCATCACCTGCCCTTTCACGTCCTCTCTTTCAATCGTCAGGGCTGCAAGCACTCTTTCCAGGTGAAACAGTGATTTACTTGTACTTGCACAGTGGTGCACTGGTTGGCACCGCAGCCTCACAGCTCCCGCGACCCGGGTTTAGTTCTGGCTACTGCCTTTGTGGAGTTTGCAAGTTCTCAGTGTGACTGCGTGGGGTTCCGCCAGGTTCTCTGGTTTCCTCCCACAGTCAAGGACTTGCAGGTTGATAGGTAAATAGGCCATTGTAAATTGCTCCCAGTGTCGGTAGGTGGTAGGAGAATGGTCGGGAATGTGGGGTTAATTTCGGATTAGTATAAATGGGTGGTTGTTGGTTGGCACAGACTCGGTGGGCCGGAGGGCTTTTTTCAGTGCTGTATCTTTAAATAAAAAAATGTTGTATTCACGATCATTGTCCTTTACACTGAGGAAACCAAACACATGTTCAGTTTTGCTGAGCACTTCCAATAAGACTGCAAACGTGATGCTTAGCTTCCAGTCACTTGTCATTATAATTCCCTGCCCAATTCCCATGCTGACCTCTCTGTCCAGGGCCTGCTCCACGGTTTCAATCTTCCGGAATCAGCAGCAACTTCAAAAGCGCACGTGATAACGACTCCTCCATTTGTTTTTGACAGCGGGGGTTGGGAATGATTCCGCTCTCCATTCAATCATTCATGCCTTCCACCCTATCACAGTTATTCTCTTCAGTTATTTTGTTCCTTTCCTCTGTTCCCCTTTTCCCACCCTCTGTTCTTACTTATATACTGCTGCAACAGGACACTTTATCGTTCTGGCGAAAATTCTCCAGCCGGGAATTTTAACTCTGTTCCTCTTTCTAAAAATGCTACCTTGCCTACAAGGCAGTTTCAGCACTTGATGTTAATTTCTCAGCTTCCCCGCTTCCGCAGGATTTTGCCTTTTTACAGAAGGAAATGTCATAGAATGTTACAGAAGAAGTGAGGTTGCAATTGAATGTAAAGAGAAAGAAATACATGCAATAGAAACATGACTTTGGAGGGGCTGGCAAAAAGGTGCGATGAGGGGATGAGGAAAGTGATCTCATTAGAAATACATTTTGTAACTTGCTGCCTTGCTGTCGAGGGCAGCCACCTCGATTACCATTACCACATCACTGTTTTACTTGCCCAATTGTGCTGTATCAGCCCACTGTCGAGCGGCATTGTGTTTCTGAATCGTACCTCTCAGAAATGCCGCACAATTATACTCCATATAAGGCCTGTGTAGCTTTCGAGGGTAACTTGCCGAATCATTGAGGAAACGTAATCACTCAGTGAGACTGTCTGGAGAATCAGAACACAAAGACACACTGACTGGTAATCAGAAGTTCCAAACATTCACCATCGTTGAACTGTGCAGGGAGGGATGTGATGTGTTTCTTGTAAGCATTACAGAATGTGTTTTATAAAAGGTGATCACTTGGAATCAACAAAGAATTTCCATTACCGAAATATATGAAAAGCAGCTCACAGTCTGCAGGACCTCAGAACAGTCACTGTGTGTTTTGCTGTTCTGTTCAACTGAGTGGAAGCGCCTGACAATGTGATGATTTCTGTGACATCAACATACTGCTGTGGGACATTTCACCTCGGACTTTGAACTTAGCTACATAAAATCCATAAGGACATAGTATCGGGGGAAGAATGTGACAGCTTAGTGACTGCAAATAAACTGATCTCTTATTACAAAGACTGACTCACAGTACAAAGATACGGTAATCGGTGAACACTTTCCAAAATGTAAAACCCAAAATCAACAGGTCACGATAAATGACTAAGTTCAAATCAATCAGCAAAGTTAGGTAAAGCAGGAGCATCAATTCTCCCTGTGGTTTCAAAGTAAAATAGATGAACTCCTGAAATGTTCAGGCTGTTTTCTCTACCTGCATATATAGGTTAATGAAACAGCAATACTGTTAATAATCTAGTCAGGCGAGTGAGGCTGTGTTACTGTAAACGGTTAACTCCTTGTGATCCAATCACCAGGAATGTAGCCTCTAATAATGTCATTTGTTAACTCACTATGATTCAATGCAAAGATGAGAGCTGAAGATAGATGGTTGTTTCAATAAACTGACCACTGCAACTCAATAAATAAAAATGAATGTCAGCCTGATATATCCGGGAGTAAATTTAGACCTGGAGAATGAAAATAGCCTGAAGATCGAATGCTGATCAATGAATTAGCACAGCTGAGGTTTCACTATAAAGTTACCACAAGTAGAAAACCTTGAAATGAATTCATTCCCCGGATGTGCAACAGCAACTCTCCTGAAATGGACATTTAACCAAAGAATTCACAAACTATATTGGAACCAGGCTAATAACTCTGATAACTTTGCCATCCACTCACTGGTTTCTGCAGGGATATCGGGTCCTGTCATAATCTGATAGGTTTGTCCCCCGGAGTTATGTTTTGCAGGTATCAAACAGACTGACAATACAGTAAGTATGAGATATGTGTGTTGACAGCAACTGGTTGCCACAGCAACTTGAATTACTCGTACATAATGATGGAGGTTTAAGATGTTTGGTATGGGTCTCTTGTATCTGTGAGAAGCCGGCCAATCCTGTAAATCATAAATACTGTTACATATTCATTGAGAGATACAGCACTGAAACAGGCCCTTCGGAAACCCACTCTGTGCCGATCAACAACCACCCATTTAGGCTAATCCTAAATTAATCCCACATTCCCTAGCTAAACTCGGGGCAATTTATAATGGTCAATTTACCGAACAACCTGCAGGTCTTTTGCTGTGAGAGGAAACCGGAACATCCGGCAGAATCCCACACGGTCACAGGGAGAAATTACGAACTCCACACAGGCAGTACCCAGACCTAAACCCGGGTCACTGGAGCTGTGAGGCTGCGGTGCAAACCACTGCACCACTGTGCCGCCCTGATTAGCCATTAACATTCTGAAAATGGTGCAAGTAACGAAGGAACATCCAGTAAGCACTGATATTCGGATGTAACTTATGCCACACATGCAGGATCCTATATAAACGTTGAAATTCGAGGATCTCCTTGTCAACACGGTAATTTCCGAGTATCTCTGTCAATAGATAACATTAACGGGACACAATAAATACTGACAGTTGCATGGTCTCCTGTAACGAAAATCTGATGGACACAGAAGATATTACAAGACTCCCAGAAATTCTTTTCAAATGCTGTCACTTCAATGGACAAATTGTATTCATTGATAAGCAATCCCCGAACTGTCTGTCGTTAACATAAATCCAGAGGTCTATTTGTAAATGCTGAGAATGCCCAACGATTCTGTGAAAACTAGTACATAGTCTCACTCCCAGTATTCTCTTGCAAATAAATTCTCGCACCCGAGGGATCCCCTGTACACACAACTCGCAATCCAGGGATGTCATGTAATTGTTCAAATGGCGAGATGCAATTACCGCCAAGAGCCGCGAATATACGTTGTTAAATGATAAAACAAATACAGTAAAGCATGCTTCAGACAGTTACTAACTGGATATTGTAGTGTTTTGACAATTGTATTGTCCATATTGTTCATTTGAGGCTACCATGCACACACGAGCCAGCAGATGGCACTGAAAGAGAAAGTGAAAGAAAACAGAGTAAAGAAGACTCCATTGTGTTCAAGAGTTTGCTGACTCGGTCCTCAGTCTTTTCCTCATATGTCTTATTAAACTCTGCTAAACCACAGGCCAGTCCAGAGACCATCAGAGTCGTTGATCGTTACAAGGAACAGGCAGCAGTAATGAGGTGGTTAATGAAACAAAAAGACAGTAGTTTACTGAATTAATAGTTGGAGATGGAGGCTCACCAGGAACGAACGAGCAGAGATAGCACAACCTGTGGACACTCTGAACCGCCATATGTATCATAATTTCTATATATACTATATGGCAATTTGAATATACACATTGAAACTCCCAGATCATACGCTTCCAGGCTATTGTTTTCAGTTGTTGATCCATTCTCTCCCTCTTTGTAAAGCTACAGGTGCCTGCCAGTCATTGACGCAATAGTAGAGTAACACTGCAAGGAGAATCTTATTGACATCAAAGAGAAACCTTGCAGTGGCACAAATAGGTCCCTTGGAAAGTGCCATGAATCACAGTCACTAAACAAACAAGGTCAGCAACATGCTTTCTTCTGAACACGTTATATGTCAAACCGTGTACTTGCCCAGATATTGCGCAGACATGAATTGAAACTTCCCAAAGCCCAGAATATAATTTGATTGACTGTTCCACTGGTGAAAACTGCACAGCGCAATAGTTACATTGGTATAACACTGTCCATATCTGCCTGTGGATTCTGAACGGTGTCATGCTTGCATTTAAACAGTACTGCCTCCCTCTGCTGGTGAATACTGCACAGTACAATTGTTGCATTGATACAGCAATACCTCCATTCTTTTGTCGGTATGACAGTGCAGTATTATATTTATATAGTAATGATGAGTGCAAAGACTAAAATTATATAATAAAGTCTACCTCATTTGGTGAATACCAGCTTACACCTCTGGTGGGGTAGACTAAAGAGTGCACTGGCTACATTTTCACAGTGATATCCTCGTCTCTTTGGAATACAGAATAGTGCTTTGCTTATTGTTACGATCAGGTGACGAGGGGTCACACTACACCCCAATTGTCCTTCTTCTCATTTGACCGCAGCAGGGGTTATTCCTTTCTAAACACTGGATGTACTTATCACTCGAGTGAGTGTTTTACCTTTGTCCTTTGTTGTGATCGTAAAAGAAACAATTGGACAAGTTTTCTTGAGTTTAAACAAGGAAGAGGTGAGTTTATTATACTTAATAATTAAACGTTTAAAGTAGGTTGCCAATCCATGAATTTAAAAAAATCCCCTTTTTATAGCAGGTTTTCTTGACATTATGTTTAATATCATAATGCTTACCACCACTGGTAGATCCACTTCCATAAACTGCACCAATGGCTCCAACTGATGCAATATGTGTTTATCCAGTATTTCATAACTGTTTCATGGTCAAGAAAATAAATGTGCACGGCATCTATAGAATGACACATTGCACATCAACTGGCCACTAACCATAAACGGACAGTTGTTTCATAAACTGACCTCCTACGGAAAAACTGAACAAGGTCAAATAAACTGACCCCGACCACACATCTAAACTATTCAGAAAATGCTGCGTGACTCACTAACTTAACAGGTCTCTAAAACGGACACATCGCAGCAAAATACATAACCATCGACATTGATTTGTTTTGCGAAATGTTCTCTTCTTTTCTTCTTGTCCTAGATGTGCATCTCTTTAAGGGAGCTGCGGCAAATTGTAGGTGCCTCTCCACTCTCACAGATATGAGGTTGCTTAGCCTGCCCAGTACTCATATTTAGCTTTTACTGTCTCTGCTGACAGATTCTTCTGCACGACTATGCCCTTCAGAAGCAGGAGAACCAAGCCATCAATACCAATCTGAACAGTCACCCCTCTGACTTCAACACACACCAGTTCAGCATTTAGCACAATGCATGGGAATGATGGTGCGATAGCACAGTCTGTGCAGGGTGAAGTTCACATTGCAAGTGATTAGCACGGGTAGTGGTGAAAGGCACAGTAGAGGACAGAGGAGGCAGGCGAGTGCGCCCTGACCCAAAGTTTGCTGAAGAGTGTGGGGAATTCAATGCCTGGCTGTTCACGCAAAGGAAATTGGAATAGTACCAGCAGAGAACGGTTGCGTGGGTAACCTGTCAAAGACTTTCAACATCATGGATGAGACTATGGAGGAGCCAACAGTCTATGAATGGCACCCGGACGTTCCTGTTCATGGAACGAGTTGCCTGTGTTCTCTGATGAAGAATGTGTTGTCCTCCACGGAAGCTTACTATGCAAGAGCCCTGGTAATCACCAAGGCCAGCTTTGATTGAAACCCAACCTGCTGCTATTGGGGCTTTGGTTTCTACAGTGACGTCCAGCCTCGAAAAGTAGTGAAGCAGCGTTGACAGATTTACTGGTTCAAATGGAGAGGAGCTTTGGTCGGATCAGTGGTGTCCTTTAGTTTTCTCTCATGCAGATCAGTGAGAGATAATGCACAGCCCCATGGGATCAGACTGGCGCGACAGCAGCTGCAGGTAGTGTCCTCTTTCAAGAGGGAAGTACATCTGTGCCCTTGACAGACCCTCGTCCCATGCCCATGCACGCACCAGCAATGTAGTCCAGATGCACCAACCAGAAGCCAGTCCCATTCTCGGTCGCACCGCCGAAAATGCTGGTTGTAAATATCTGCAGTAACATTTTAACGACAGCTGCAAGCGTCCACCACGCTGAATTAAAAGGGGCAGCTCTATAATTAGAAAATACCAGCCTTCAAGGGAACACTATTAGGTGGCACATGAATGAATATTAATTTGAGTGCAATTTATTAACGTAATATTAGTCAAACATTTATCCATGTCAATTTGTGCAAAATGTTTTAGTAATAACTTAGGACCCTCACAGTGTGTGGGCGTGGGAATGCCTCATGCAGGGATTTTCTCTGTCCAGGTGCAGTGGAGATTTGACCTAAATGTAGGGGAAGAATCATCTCCGTGGGTCACTTGGTGCAGGGATGGGAGGAAGGGGTTTGAGTAGCATTTCAATGCAACCAATATTTAATCACTTGTTCTCAGACTTCACATGTTACTCGCTGCTTCACCGTGCAATGCCAGGCACCACGTGGTCAGCTTTCGATGTGGTCTCCAATTCTGCTGCACAATGACAGTGCAGTGACTGGCACGACAGAACCATCTCTCAGTGTGGGCTCCAGGTCTGGCTGCTGATACATGGCAGTGGGAGGGAAATATGAAATAATTGTCAAAGAGGACCACATATCTGCCAATATGATAGGAAAGAGGAAGGTTGAGTCCAGGGTAACTGCTACTGTCGTGAGTCAATAGGGGATCCGGACACCGAGCACGAACCCATACTTCCTCCAATTCAACTTGCTCGTCCATTACAAATACCCGCTATTCAAAAATACAGGAGCAATTTTAGGGCTGAAAAGTGCTAATATAAAGTTGACGTGTTCATTGAAGCCTCATCGAATCGCCGTTTGTTCTCAACAGAATAGACTACATTGTGAGTAACAAATACCATGTATTCAGTTCGAAGTAGGTACAATTAGATGCTTGCTTCATCCAGAAAGAATGTTTGGGACGCTCTCTGTGAAAAGGGAAGAGGGGAAAGAACAGGTGTTGCATCATTCAACCATTGCATGAGATGTTTTTTGTTGCGAGAGGAGTGATTCTGGGATTGACAGAGGACTAACCAAGAGCTTGACAGAGGGAATAGTGCCTTTGGATTGTTGAATGGGGAAGGGAGGGAATGATGCCTTTATTCGTCACATGGCGCTGGCGGATGAAATTGCAGAAAACTGTTGAATATGTAGGTGTTGCTGTGGCAAGGCTAACTGGATCATGGCTCTGGTGGTGACGAGAAGGGATGAGGGCGGAATTGCAGGTTACGTGCCTGAAGAAGGGAACTCTTCAGCCGATCAAAGGCAGAAGCCAATTCGGAAATGATGATGTGGAAGGTGGCATCATTGGAACTGCTGTAACAGAGATGTAGATACCTGGAGAAGGCAATAGAGACCTGACACGAAGCAGGATGGGGGAGGTGGGGTGCATAATCGAGCTAGGTCTCTGGGTTGGTGGCTACAGACAGACATTGTGAGCTACCTGCCGATCCTCAGTTTTAGAAATAAGATTTCGAGGAATCGAATTGGGGATGGGTCGTGTAAAGGTAAAGTAGGGCTGGCAGCGAGAAGCAAAGTTAATTCCTTTCAGCTGAGAATGAGGTCAGGAAACTACAATGAAATAGTCATCAATGTTACCAAACAAGATGTCGTGTGCTGGTGGGACGTAAAGGTGTCAAACAACTGGATGGCGAGGCGAGGGATAGCGATGCAGAGAGGCTGCACGTCCTATTCAGAGATACAGGTGTAGGTGGAAGATACATCCTGGTGAAAGATGGACTGCAAAGCGACTGGACATCCCGGTGTGGGATGGAAAAGTACAGACCTGAATATTTTGAATGGGCTAAGTTGCAGATGGTTTGAACATCCTGGTAAGAGATGGACATATTGAGGGTATGGCCGTCCTGATGAGGGATGGACTTGTAGGGATCCAAATTTCCTGAATGGATTGAGTTTTAATAAGATTGATCGTCCTAGTGAGAGATAGAGTTTTAAGAGAATTACATGCTCTAGAGAGAGAAAGAGAAGTTTAAAGGGAATGAACATCTTGGTGAGAGATGTAAATGTAGAGTGGTTGGACGGCCTGGGGAGAGATGAAGTTGAGGGAGTCTACATGTCCTGTTTACAGTGTTGGACTGGATGTCCATGGTGAAAAGGAAAAATTTCTGGACAGAAAACCAGAGCAGCTAAAATCGTGGATGGCTGCAGAAGAAGACAAGGGGACAAAGTGCAATATAAAGAGTTAGGATCCATCGGAAAGGAACAGATTGAAATGTTGAGTCTAACGATGTAGCCTTGTTTGTGGATGTTTGGAGGATTTAGAAGGGGCTGTGCGCGGTCACAGGCACGGGGTGAAGATCTCAAGAGGAAATGAGTTCAAAGATAGTATGGGAAAGGATGACATGATGTTCAGTGGTGGACTCATGGTTTGGGGGAAGTGGAACGATATGTCAGAGAGTTCGTGTTTAGGCTCCCCAAGGTAGAGGTCTTTACAACAAACAACAACAGCGATTCCATTGTCAGCAGGTTTAATGACAATGTCAGGGTTGAGAGAATAAAGTGCTGCACATCACAGGGAGATAGATAAGAGAGAGTAAAGGGGGCGGAATTCATTTCATAAAACTTGCCTCCATCTTAACACAAACCTTCACTCTTTTACTCTCTTCAGTCCCCCTTTTTCCGTGGTTCTGTATTTGCTAAAAGTAATTAATCTCGACTAATATATATTTCTGAAGAAATAGCAATTACGTTCAAAGCTAGTCCTGTGTCTCTCGCCACAGATGATATCTCAGCTGTTAAGTGTTTCCAGCATGATTCGTTTTCAATTCAAATGATGTTCGCCGTCTGCTGGTGGATACGGGTATTTCAGTAAGCCGACGAATCACAAAAATCACAATTTTCTGGAGAGTAATGCATGGTGTAGCTGCTCTCCCGACAGAGTAACAATTGCGCTCTGCTGATGACTAACTGAAATGTTTAAAATTGACGGCAAAAACGCATGAATTTCTGACCAGTTTCTCCTGCTCTCCCAAAATACTCCGGGATAGAGTAGCGCAGGAAAACATTATATTGTATCTCGAAATTGGTGTATATTTAGTCCTTGAACCACAATACAGTCGTTAATATTGACAAAGGCACAAATTCCAACTGCAACATTGAATAAATCACTTTAATTATATTTGAAGGTTATTCCCATTGTGCATCAACACTTACATTAGAAACTGCAGTAATTTGTCCATATCGAGTATGTGGTGGTGGAGGAATAAGTTACAATAAATGCAGATTAAAGAGACAGACCATTTATTTGTCACCTGACGTGTTCTAAACCTTTTTTAACAGGATATGGAAAAGTGAATCGGTTACAAAACGAAGTTTGCATAAACTCTTCATTAATAAGCACCGGTTTTAATCTCTGTAACAGTGTTGGTAATTACATGCGGAGTAATATATCTCAGTACTTGCACAGACAGAGAAATGATCCGAAATCAATTCTGTTTGGTATTTTAATTAAACAGAAAACACGCACCTTCAGACAAAATATAGAGAAAAGCCAAATCTAGTTATTTCAACACAATGTAAAATGATGGTTGATAAAAAATAAAGTGATGTTTATATCGTAAAACAAAGCACAATTATCATGTTCACACTGTTGGGAAAGTTCATGCCGTTCCTTCAGATTTAACACAGAATAACACATCAGTCTGTGATCCACCTCCAGACATCATACACTGGATTTGACGCTGACTTTTACCTGAAAGGACAACAAAAACGACTTGAGAGGTTTACAGCAATGTTAACCACCAAGCAAATACATCAAATACAGTATATGATCACCCCAGAATATTTCTGCTTCAATAAGCCTCCTATTTCTTTTGTAAGTACAGAAAATGTTCTCTTTTTTTTAGAGATACAGCACTGAAACAGGCCCTTCGGCCCACCGAGTCTCTGCCGACCATCAACCACCCATTTTTACTAGTCCTACACTAATCCCATATTCGTACAAGATCCCCACCTGTTCCGACATTTCCCTGCCACCAACGTCTACTAGGGGCAATTTATAATGACCAATTTACCAATCAACTGCAAATCTTTTGTTGGTGGGAGGAAACCCAGCGAAAACCCAGACACAGGGAGAACTTGCAAACTCAACACAGGCAGTACCCAGAATTGAACCCGGATCGCTGGAGCTGAGAGGCTGCGGTGCTAACCACTGTGCCGCCCATCATCTTTCTGATACTTTGGGATCAATATCGATATTCTTAATATCGGAAACAGCTGGGACTGCACACTGTCAGCACAATACACGGAACAAATTATAAAACATTGGTCTTACCAGACTGATGGAGATGTAAGATGCTGAACCACACAGTCAGTGCCCATCTTTGGTGTAATGTCTGCTATTGTGAACGTGTCATAGTGAACATCCTCATTGTTTTCAGGAATGGAGGGAGGCATCAAAGCGGGATCAGTGCGGGTCTGAGAGCTGTGTACTGCGGAGGGAAAGATCATGGATTAATGATTGGACTGAAAGCGGGATCAGTGCTGGTCTGAGAGCTGTATACTGTGGAGAGAAAGATTATGGATTAATGATTGGACTGAATGCGGGTTCAGTGCGGGTCTGTGAGCTGTATACTGTGGAGAGAAAGATTATGGATTAATGATTGGACTGAATGCGGGATCAGTGCTGGTCTGAGAGCTGTATACTGTGGAGAGAAAGATTATGGATTAATGATTGGACTGAAAGTGGGTTCAGTGCGGGTCTGTGAGCTGCATACTGTGGAGAGAAAGATTATGCATTAATGATTGGACTGAAAGTGGGTTCAGTGCGTGTCTGAGAGCTGTATACTGTGGAGAGAAAGATTATGGATTAATGATTGGACTGAATGCGGGTTCAGTGCGGGTCTGAGAGCTGTATACTGTGGAGAGAAAGATTATGGATTAATGATTGGACTGAAAGTGGGTTCAGTGCGTGTCTGAGAGCTGTATACTGTGGAGAGAAAGATTATGGATTAATGATTGGACTGAATGCGGGTTCAGTGCGGGTCTGAGAGCTGTATACTGTGGAGAGAAAGATTATGCATTAATGATTGGTCTGAAAGCGGGATCAGTGCGGGTCTGAGAACTGTATACTGTGGAGAGAAAGATTATGGATTAATGATTGACTGAAAGCTGGTCCAATGCGGGTCATCTATATACGTATAACGTAAAGGGGACTGGAATTTGTTGGCCTCGGAATGTTTTCCATCTCCATTCACTGTGTTGTTTTTTTTTACCGCTGGGTGATAGCAGATGAAATGGATCAGCGAAGACTGAATCAGGCAGTTCAGATTGAGCACCTGGAAGATTTCCAGTCAAAGTGTTAGCAAGAGAGATATCACACAGCGAATAACATAAGGGTGTCTTTTCTAAAATATTTCAAGCATTGTTTTGTCTAATTTCCTTTAATCACAACATGTATTTAAATCAACCAGCAGTCTGTGACATCGCCGAGTGGAACGAAATTCAAAGTAGTGACAGAGAGCTGGTGACTGTGGGAGTTTAACTCACCGAGAGTGGAGAGATCACCGCCGGCACTTGTGAAGAGATCATCAGGACTACTGTCCAGCAACAAGTGACCATCCTGAGTGTCAATGGCTCCAGTCTCAACATCATCATAATCACCCGGAACCAGACCTGGGAGGAAATAATGATTTTCACTGAAATTAAATGGTAATACTGAATACTTAGAATTATATTATTAGACATCAGTCGACACGGGCCAGCCAGGGTAAACTGTAATCTTCAGCCGTAGTGAGATTAGAGGCTGGCGAATGATGGGACCGTGTCGTGTCACGATAGGCGAGTCATAGCTCATGCGATGTTTAAAATGCAGCCTGTAATCGATTGAAAGGAAGGGGCAGTGTAGGATATTGGTTGGGAGACTGACAACCTGTATGTTTGGCAGATGGCAGCAGCCAGAGCAAGGTTGGCGCCCAGGTTTTCGCATGCCTCCATGGAAGTGCTCCTCCAGGCAGCAAGGGCAAGGAGGGAAGCGCTTTTCCATCGGGACCGGAGGAGGAGGCCAGTGAGGCAGGTGGGGAGGGCATGGCAGGACATTGAGCAGGGAGTGAGCAGCCGTGAGGTAGTCCCATGTAAGAGGTTTCAGTGCAGGAACGGGATCAATGCCCTGATATAGTATGACAAGGTGATTGCAGTGCCTAACATTAATTTGACAGCCTTAAATGTCACAAATGATAAAAATTAAATTGGAGAAGGGGTGCCTCACTCATTTGTTCAGATGTTCCTACACCATGGAGCACAGCTCAGTGCCCACCTTCTTGGAGAAGCACAATCTTCAGTGACACTGCTGTTCCGATATTTGCAGGAAGCAGAGCCTCTGATGGTAAGCCCTCTCTGGTGGGTAGCATCTTCTGCACTCAAGAAGCTGGTTGCGTGCGGCTGTGTGCCCTGCTCATCCACACTCTTTTCCAGCCTCATGATTATTGTCCCTGTCTGGGTGCTGCTGCCCAACTCCTGGGAACTGCAGCTGCTTCCATCTCTCATTCTCCTCCACAATGGGAGGCCTCAAAACCGGCGTGGCGTAGACCTATTGTAAATTGCTGCACTCACTTCTCAAGGTCTCCATTCTTTTTACTTGGTGTAGGTAAGTTTCAAGTCGGAGAGGATGCTCATCCTAAATACCTCTGTTATGATCGCCAAGATAGGTCAGCCTCCAGATTGCCAATACCGCGATACAGTATCTCTCCCCCTCCCTCCAGTGCCACAATGCTTTTCACAGCCAAAACTGACCTTCCTCTGACCTTCCCCCTCCTTATAGATGGCGAGTCTCTGAAAACTGTTGTCGCCTTTCATTAAATTGTGAATGGTTTGGAAAATTGCCATGAATTTCCTGTTTATTGACTCAATTGCCTGCCCAGTGCCTTAAAGTGCAGCCTCCACCCACCAGCTCGGCCGCTGCCAGGAATATCACTTAACAGAGTAAATACGTCGGGCTTCCTTTGCACTGCTATCCAGCGGCAATTTCCCTCCCAGTCTGTCGCCACTGTGTGACAAAATTCTGCCCTCCGTTTTAAAGTCACATCTGTCCCATTGAATCACCCATTCAACATACAAACAAATGTCACATTTCACCGCCCACACAACAGTGTCAGAAATCACAATAATTGAATGTTTCATTCCATTAAAGTATTGGTTGCAATCGGTATTATTCTGCAGACATCCAAATTATTTCTCCTTTCTTAAAAACTAAAATCCCTCAGCAAATCCCCATGCATTCAGCAGCATCATTTTACAGCGATTAAGTTCTGATATATTTAGTTGTTGATTTTAGATAACAGACTGCGTGATGGATTAAAAAAACGTGATGGTAACAAATAAAAATGTACCCACCCTGAATACTGGAGGAGTTTCCTTCAGGATTTTCTGATCCAGGATCCGTATCACCCAAACTGTGACTGGTGTAATATTCAATCCGATTTAGGGACTCAATGGAATCAGCAACTGTTAAACACAAACATGGATGGTTATTGGAGAGATCGATTGGGACGTTCCAGCAAATAACATAATGCCGTCATCATCTGGTGACAATGTCCTGGGACTTTGTATCTGACACGATTGTGAAACATTTATCACAGGGACTGCAGTAGTTCAAGAGCAACTCGGGATGGACCAAATATGTTGGCTCATCCAGCGAGCAGTTAAAACAATACGCAGTACAGCTGGTGGTTCAGATTTCAGACATCAGAGCAGAGACAATAGTGTAAAACATAATCAGTTCGCACAGTTTCATAATCCAGAATCCCTCCAAACTGTCCGCGTTTCTTTCAATTTCAGAGTCTCAAATGGATGGTGGTGGCTTTAAACCCGAACCCCACCCCGGATAATGGGGCAGAAAAGTGTAAAGAGTGCAAGGAGACGAATAACGGATTTGTTCTTTACTGTTTTTTTTTGCAACCTGAGAAATTAATCTCAATGGTTAAATTGCCCTCTAAATATATCGCAAGACAAAACTTTTATCGATTTGCTAGTGTTGTTGCCCCAGTATTGTGAAACAGAATTTGTAGATTAATGTTAAACTTCAGAATACAAAGTGTTAGGATATGTTTTTTGGAGAAACCACCGACTTCAGTTAAGGAGTTCCTGATGGAGACGTGTTTCTGATCCAGAAATCCAGTCACTTAGAGAAATAAACTGTGTGTCAATGTGACTGTCTCCTCCTGAGAGCAGTGTCTATTTGTGGTCTTGCTTAAATGGAGTAAAATGATATGATAGTTACAAACAAACAGAAATCACGTTCTTTAAGCAGTAGCAATGGGTGGAAATCTTCCCAACCCCATTGCTAATCTTGCAATACGCACAGATATAGACACACTCGCACTGTGATATGACTCCTTCACCTGGGGATAGCGAGCGGATTTCTGACAGTGTTCAGTCAGTAAACTGACCATTAACATGGGGTAGTTAAGTGGAAGTGACATTTGTCTTGTGAACATTCGGCATGAAATATAAAACACAGACCTGAACGCCGGATCTGATAGGAATCCTTGCCAGGTGGAATATTCCCAATCTCTTCATAAATTGCTTGGTATAAACCAGCCGGTGAACCCTTGCCACTAGTGACAGAACCTGTCAGATGGAGGGTGGGAAGATGAAAGTTTAGTTGCAACCCACGAGCGTTGAACAGTAAATTATCTGCGAACACATCCAAATCACAGAGACGGAGAAAGTAAAGGGACAAAGTCGGGTACAGTGAATGCAGAGTAGTTTTGTTGTGCGTATTTTCATGCATGTCTATGTGTCAATTTTACTGCATATCCCTATGTTCACCTGCAGCAGACTGAGGACAAATGTGTTGACTGAGTAAAAAATTTCAATCAAGTTTGTTAGAAGCGATCTCTCCCTAACAAAGCCATGCTGACTGTCCCTGATTAATGCCTGCCTCTCCAATTGGAGATTAATCGGGTTCCTCAAAATTGTTTCAATATTTTCCCTTCCACTGACGTTAGATTCACCTGCCTGTAATTACCTGGTTTAACCCTGCTACCCTTCTTGAATAATGGTACGACATTCACTGTCCTTAAATCCTCTGGTCCATTTCCTGTGGCCAGCGAGGATTTGAAAATGTATGTCAAAGCCCCTGCTGGATCTTCCCTTACCTCACTTAACAGCCGAGGTCACATCTCATCTGGGCCTGGGGATTTTTCTATTTTAAGCCCGCTAAAACAACAAACACTTGCTGCCTTTCAATGCCAATTTGTTTAAGTACTTCACAAACCCGCTCCCTGATCTCGACACCGCCATCGTCCGTCTCCATGGTGAACACAGATGAAAAGTAATCCATTAAAGCCGAATTTACGTCCTCTGCCTGCACATTGCAGACGGTCATTTTGATCCCTAATCAGTCCCATTCTTTTCCTGGTTATCCTCTTGCCCTTGATATACTTTTAAAAAATGCATTGGGCGTTCCCTTGATCTTCCTCACCAGTGTTATTGCATGCCCCCTCTTCGCTCTCCGAATTCAATTTTTAAGTACCCCCTATACTTTCTGTACTCCTCTCGGGAGTCCGCTGTTTTTCAGCGCTCTGAAACTGCCAATAGCCTCCTTTTTGCTCCTTATCCAATCCTCCATATCCCTTGACACCCACAATATCCCTGGAAATGTTCGTCCAAACCTTCAACTCTATGGGAACATGTTAGCCCTGAACTCTCAATATTTCCCTTTTGAAGGTAAGAGCCAATGGGATCCAGGGCAATTTGACAAATTGGATCCAAAATTGGCTGAGTGGTAGGAAGCAAAGAGTAATGGTCGAGGGTTGTTTTATTGAATGCAAGCCTGTGACCAGTGATGTACCACGGGGATCGGTGCTGGGACCCTTGCTGTTTGTAGTGAACATTAATCATCTAAACCTGAATATAGGAGGTATGAGGAGTAAGTTTGCAGATGATGCAAAAACTTGTGGTGTCGTAAATAGTTGGGAAGAAAGCCTTAAATTACAGGACGATATAGATGGGCTGTTAAGATGGGCAAGGGAGCAGCACATTGAATTTAATCCTGTGAAGGGTGAGGTGATGCATTTTAGGTGGAGTAACAAGGCAAGGGAATATACAATGGATGGTAGTACCATAGGAAGTACAGAGAGTCACAGGGACCTTGGTGTCCTTGTCCAAAGATCACTGAAGGCAGCAGCATAGAAAGATAAGGTGGTTCGGAAAGAATATGGGATTCTTGCTTTTATTAGCCAAGGCACATAATATAAGAGCAGAAAGGTTATGATGGAGCAGCATAAAACGCTAGTTAGGCCACAGCTGGAGTACTGTGCACAGTTCTGGGAACTGCACTGTAGGAAGGATGTGATTGCACTGGAGAGGGTGCAGAGGAGATTCACCAGGATGTTGCCTGGGTAGGAGCATTTCAGTTATGAAGCGAGACTGGAAAGCCTGGGGTTGCTTTCTTTAGAACAGAGAAGGCTGAGGAGGGAATATGATTGAGGTATACAAAATTATGAAGGGTATTGATGGAGAGATAGGAAGAAAACTTTTCTCTTAGTGCAGGGGTCGGCAACCAGGGGGCATCGTTTTAATGTAAGGGGAAGGATATATCGAGGTGATTTGAGGGGAAAAGTATCACCCAGAGGATGGTTGGATTCTAGAACACATTGCCTGAAGAGGTGGTAGAGGCAGGAACCCTCACAACATTTCAGAAGTATTTAGATGAACAATTGAAATGCCATCGTATACAACACCATGGGCCAAGTGCTGGAAAATGGGATTAGAGTAGATAGGTGCCTGATGGCCGGCAGAGATACGCTGAGCCGAAGGGACTGTTTCAGTGCTGAATAACTCTATTAATCTATGACTCTATGACCTGATCTCCTGCTTGTGATCGTTTGTAAACGACTGCTTGCCCAGTGAGGTTGCAAGGCTCGATCTTATCAGCTTTAGGACTGTCTTGTTACAGAGCCTGTTCTGGTCGGATCCTTGGCAGTGCTAGGCGCCTATGCTGTCCCAGCTATAGAATCTTTCTTAAGAGAGAGAGAGGTCTATTTCTATAGGAACTTTATATTATTATGAAAAGTGTCATTTATTAAGCCTCCCATTTCTTATAATAAATCAGGAGTGATTTGGATGGGTGAAATATGAGTGGAAGCGTCGTTTTGGAATGTTGAATCACCGCTGGTGAATACAGAAGGTCCTATACAAGTATCACCTGTCAAAATAACAGTCAGACACGGTTAGACAGCTCGATATTGGATGCCCAGAGCCGGAATTTGAAAGGCTGGAACTGATAACCAATGGATGAAGGAAGATTAACAGACAAATAATTAGTTGAATGCACAGCTTAAAAAGTTGAATTAAACTTCCGGATCCTTTGTTACAATAAGTAAATTTTTCCAGAGTTTCATGTATGATGTGCTGAACTCTCACAGTGAATGTGGACACTTCAAATCACTCTCCATTTTAAATGTCACATTTTACTAAATCCAGAGCACATTGAATGGAGAAAATCAGCAAAAAAAAAAAATGTGCTTCTAACAAGGCCACGTGAACGTCCATAGAAATCTGCAAGGAACGAGAGTTTTGCATGCATATGACACAATATCTGGGATCTTTCGTTGGATCCGCGGTAAGATATGAACCTCACCTCTTCTGATTGACTTTTTCTGTATAATCACCATCAGTGAGATCAACACACAGAATAGCAGGACTCCGAAGCAGATTGCAACTCGGATGGAAGTACTTTTATATCCCTGTTCTTAATGACAACAATACAGAAAGGTTTAACACATACATAGTCCGTCTTGCACGATAACATATTTACAAAAGGGAGTTAATAATTATATCCACTGCTTCTGGGCAATGAGTCAGGCTGAACATTCCGCAATATGTGTGGTGCACATTGCACCAGAGGGAAGTGTGAGCCAGTCTAAATTACAGAGACAGTGCCCCCATGTTTCTGATGAGAACACGACAGTTCAGGTACAGCCAGAATCTGGAATTAGCTAAATTTCAAACAGACCATTTGAAATATGCGGTGAGGAAAAGATATTCCAGTCAGTGGGAAAGTGCTCATAGCATCTTGAGAAAATGACTACAATACCAATTCAACTAATTCAAACCCTAACGCTGGCGAGGATACTAATAATGGTAAGTACCTGCAGATGTGGACGGGACAGCAATTGGAGGCACATCGAGCCCTGTGGAGCATATTGTACAAAAAGTTCAGGAGGATGAAATTTCAGCACTTTCCATTTAAACGATAAATACTGCTCTTAATTTCCCGAACTAGTGAGTCAATTTAACAAAACAATGAACCCTAACCCCACTCTCCATACCCTGTCACCCTCACCGGAACAAATCACACTGGCATCTTCCTTGTGATCACAGTCAGACTGAGCCGGCGATGAAGAAGGACAGTTGGCCAGAGAAGATTCGCTTCCAGTGCATTTCACCTCATCAAGCCATTTAACACCGTCACCCTGGGAAAAAGTAGCTCCTCCTGGGGCCAAAAGAGCGTGACCACAATCCAGCTGTCTGCAGACAACATTGGCATCGGCCATATCCCAGGAGTCATCACACACCGTGCCCCAGCTGTTATTGCACAATATCTCAACTCTCCCGGAGCAGTTGGTGTTACCTCCAAACAGGCGCAACAAATGTCCAGAATCTGGCAAAGAGAATCAATGGTTATTATTGATGTAGTATAAGAAAGGAGTACATGTCAGATAGTTGGTATAATAAAGAGGAAGTAGCACCTGGTGAAAGCCCACGTTTACAATCATATTCTCGAATGCAGTCCTTTGATCTGTGGTGCTGCTCCTTAGTTACTTTTGCTTCTGTTTAGAAGAGAAACATGTTGACTGTATCAGACACCAATGTTTGAAATGACACTCGCACATTTAGAGGTTTGTTGTGTTACCTGAACAAACATCACCAGCATCCTCCCTGTGTTCACAGTTGTGTTTACCCCACGGTTCTTTTTGACATTGCCAAAGGAACGATTCGTGTGAAATACATTCCATCCCATCAAGCCAAATGGGTCCGGATCCTTCTCCAAATGACTGAGCATAATAATCGATAGAACTGAGGGGACCGCACTCTAACTGTTTGCAGATCAGTTCTGCATCAGGTCCATCAAGTGTATCCGAGCATACTGTTCCCCAGGTGCCATTGTCGAACACTTCCACTCTCCCCTCACAGCGATGCTTCCCATTCACCAGCCGCAGCTCTTTGTGCTCTGTCAATGACACAAGAAATATCCGGATAGTTAGATTGATAACTCGTTGTATGTTCATACTGCACAGCTCAACACATGCTGTTCCGGTTGTGTTCACTGATTTCCAGAAATTATTTCAGAAAAGCGATAGAAAAACACCGACAGCACATAAAGTAATAAAGAATAATCAACACGGATTTCACAATAGAAAGACAAACAACGTTATTGAATTATTTGAAGAAGTTACAGAAAGATAACAGGGATAATGCAGTCGATGTAATATGCATGTTTTTTTTTCAGAAGGCGTCTGACAAGGATCATGACTGGGGTCAGAGCCTGTGAAGTCAAGAGATCAGTGGAAGAATGATAGGAAACCAGCTACAAAGCATACCGTCCGGGTACAATGTGGTAACCCAGAATGGTGGAAGTTGGGAAGTGGTGTTCCACAGAGCTGGGGTCACTGCTGCACAACATTTACATGAACGGTTTGGATTTAGACAAGGGAGATTAATTTCAACATTTAAGATGACAGCAATTTGGGGATATAGTTAACACTAAGAAAGACAGAGACAAAATACGGGAAGACGTTAATAAACTGGACGAATGGGCATGCAATTGCCAAATAAGTTGAATAGAGATAAGTCTAATGTGCTCAGTGTTGACAGGAAGAATAAAGAGGCCACGTACTTCTTGTAAAATAAGAGTGAAAATGATATAGATCAGCAAAGAGACCTCGGGATACAGAGGCACTAATCACTTCTGAAGTGACAGGGACCGAAGCCAGTGATCATAAATATAGGATAATCACGAATAAATCTAATAAGAAATTCAGGAGAATTTGGTTTTCTTTGTACCTAGGGAGTGGTTTGAATTTTGAATTCCGAACACATGCAATTGCTGAGGTGATTTGCACTGATCCCTTTAAGGTAAAGCTATACAGGTACATGAGGCAGAAAGAAGCTAGAGGATATGCAAAGTGGGTTAGATGCAGTAATGTGGGGTGATACTCGTGGGCAACGTAAACACCACATTGACCAGTTAGTCCGAATGGCCAGATTCCGTGCTGTCCATTGTATGTAATTCGAAGTCATATCTTCCCTGTGAAACCACGTGCACAACACTACGGAAAATGGGCACATGGAAGCACCGTTACCTGAACACATGATCCTCACATCTTCTTTATGAGAACAGTCGTGGTTGCCCCACGATGCTGAGGGACATTCCCAGAGAAATGATTCATTACGGGAACACTTCAGTTCATCCAACCAAACTGGCCCTGAGCCTGGTCCACAAGATGCAGGAAGCGCCAGGTCCAATGCCTTTCCACATCCCAGCTGTTTGCAAACCACGTCAGCGTCCGCCAGATCCCAGGAATCATCACAAACTGAGCCCCAAGTCCCATTGTAATAAATCTCCACTCGGCCAGTCCATGGGCTTCCACCGTCAGACAGCCTTAACTGCACGTGGTCTGTTGGATAACAGTACATGAGGATTATACTTTCAATAGACATTCACATCATCACTCAATACAACTGATTTTACCATCACCAGCTCAAAAAAAGAACGTTAAATGCACCTGTGACAGGTAAATAAAACTATACAACAGAATATCTGTTTGCACTTACTTCTTACATAGAATGTAAAGAACGGCAATGTTTCAGATATGCCATTACATCTGGCTTTGACAAGTTCTGATCTCCAGTTCCCCTTTTATGTTTTGAACGCTGGGGACGGTGTCAAACAGGTAATCACTCACACGATTAACAGTTAATTTATACTCATGTTATATAACTGTATATGTTCCTTGTCCATGTATGTTATGAGATTAGAGATACAGCAGTGAAACAGGCCCTTCGGCCCACCGAGTCTGTGCCGACCATCAGCCACCGATTTATACTAATCCTACACTAATCCCATATTCCTACCAAACATCCCCACCTGTCCCTATATTTCCCTACCACCTACCTACACCAGTGACAATTTATAATGGCCAATTTACCTACCAACCTGCAAGTCTTTTGGCTTTTGGGAGGAAACCGGAGCACCCGGAGAAAACCCACACAGACACAGGGAGAACTTGCAAACTCCACACAGGCAGTACCCAGAATCTAACCCGGGTCCCTGGAGCTGTGAGGCTGTAGTGCTAACCACTGCGCCACTGTGCCGCCCAATCCTGATTTGTTATCTTGGTCAGACATTTACTGCCATCTCCTATTTCCCTCATCTTCAATTACAAGTGCCTTGCATTTATCTAGCGCCATTAACGTAATGAAACATCCCAAGGGGCGATACAGGAGTGATACCAAAGAAATTTTAACACAGAGCACCGAAAAATATATTCGGTCTGATGACCAAAAGCTAAGTCAAAGAGTTAGTTTTTATGGAACGTCTTAAAGCAGGAAAGACTGGTTGACAGGCAGAGAGATTTAAGGAAGTAATTCTAGAGCATGTGACCTTTGCAAATAAAGGCACGGCCGCCAATGGTGCACAATTAAAACCAGGAAAGCTCAAGAAGCCAGAACTGGGAGCTGTCAATCTGGAGCCGATTGCAAAGACAGGAGCTGTGAGGCCAGGAAGGGATTTGAAAACAAGGATGAGAATTTTAAAACCGCTCATTGCTGGGCAAAGTAGGTCAGTGAGCAGAGGGCAGATGCCTGAGTGGCAAATGGTCGAGACAGCGGAGCTTGCAGAGGTTGTAACGAGTGAAGCCAGCCAGGATTGCATTAGCATCATGGAGTCTGGAGGGAACAACGCTATCGACAAGACGAGATAAGGGCAAATGCGGGTGATGTCATGGAGGTGAAAATAGACAGTGTTAATGAGGATATAGAGATTTGATAGGAGGATCACTCTGGGGTCAAATATAACACCAAGATTACAAGCTGTCTGGCTGAGTGACAGACAGTTGGCATGGCGAGAAATGGCGTTGGCGGCAAGGAAACATGCGATGAGGACTGATGGTTTCTATCTTTTCAATACTGAGTTGGAGGAATTTTCTGCTGATGCAGTACTGAATGTCAGCCTGGAATTCTGAAAGTGTACAGGCATTGGAGGGCTCAAGAGTGTTGAATGTGAGGAGAGTTGGATACAGTGAGATACATGTGGAAGCTGAGGCTGTGTTTGCGGATATCGCTGAAAGGCAGCATGTAAATGAGTAATGAAGTGTCAAAGGATCGATCTTTTGGTGACTTTGCAGGAGCAGGAATGAAGCCATTGCAGGCCACTTTCTGACCATGACTGCATAGATAATACTAGAACCAGCTGAGTGCAGTCCCACCCAGCCGGGTGTTAATGGGGAGGAATTGGAAAAGTATTTCATGATCAATCATATAAAAATTTGAGACAAGTCAAGAAAGAGGAGGTGGAATCGTTTATGTTTGCCACAATCACTTCGGATGTCGTTTGTTTTCGTCCTGTGGTGTGGATAGAAAATTGATTTGCGGAATTGAAACATGCAGCTTCATATAAGATGAGCATGGATTTGGGAGGCGACAACACATTCAAGGACTTTGGCGAGGTACGAACAGTTGGAGCTGGGGCCGTAACCTGCATGGACAGGTGGTCAATGGTTCCTTTCTGAGGAGAGGTGTGATGACTGCTGATTTGAAGGAGAGGAGCCTGAACATGTAGAGAGAGAGAGAGAGAGAGAGAGAATTGTTAATATTGCCAGCTAACATGGAACCCAGGAAGGGAATGTTTGTGTTCAGTTGTTTAATAGAAATAAGGTGGAGACAGCAAAATGTGGATACCATAAACAGCACAGGTTCAGAGAGAGAGTGAAGGATTCTAGGAGAGAAACAAGAAATGTGAATTCAGGGTGATCGTATGGGATGGGGGTGGGAACTGATAGGAAGTTAGGCCTGATGGGTTGTGGAAGAAAGGGAAGTAGTGGAGGTGACTGAACGGATGTTTTTGAACTTTGTGACAAAAAGTCGATGAGCTCCTCTCACTTATTTTTGGAGTCCAGGGTGGACGAGGCAGGGGAGTGGTTCAGGAGGAAGATTTATGATGGAGATTATTTGCTGTGCGTTTTCTTTGCCTTCCTGGATAATCTTTGTCAAACGGGAGGTTTTAGTGAAGATGAAGAGGACCCAATGATGCTTTATGTGATTGATCCATTCAGGATTATATTACCAGATAGTTCCCCACATGTCACCGTGCCTTTCTGTTTTTTAAATTATTTCAGGGGATGTTGGTGTCACTGGCAAGACCAGCAGTTTAATCCACGCTATTTATAACTTCATTATTACTTTATTACTCCACTTCATATTGGAGAATGTAAGGTCCACAAGTACTACCCTTAAACATCAGCCTTACAATATGCAGTATCTTCGTGTAGAACTACGTTCTCGGGTTGTGTTGATTATAACATTATTAACATTATCATAAATCAATTTAATATTAATTGCATAAGAGAATCACTTACCTTTGTAAGGATGGGACTCTGTCTTTGACAAGGAATATATTTGAGTAATTTTAGATACATAAACCGCATGTCTGAACAGAGAGTATGCAGACCTGTCTGTCCAGACAGACTGCTGCAATTATGTTAAATGAGCAAACGAAACATGTGAGGCACATTAGCAATTGCTATTGTCTGTACAAAATCAATGAACTAAACGACTAATTCTATTAATATATGACTGTTGGACCGGACCAAAGAGGACAGAAAACAGGATCTCTCTGCAAAATTTTGGACAGGATCAGGAAGCGCCTATGGGCAATTGAACGCCAGATGTGTAGGCCTCCTGGCTGAACAGAAACCAGTATTTAATCTGGACTGGACAAAAATGATTGGACTAATTGCGTCAGGCACCTTGGAGAATAAACAGCAGCAATGTGACCCATCAGATACAGAAGTAGAAGACAAGGAGAAGACACATGGCTTCTGTCGGTGGGCATAAATGTTGTGTGGAGCTTAACATTTACCTAACTGAAGAACAAGATGACATACTCTACTCTGTCCAGTGACTGAGTGTGTAATAACCATTCAGCACTGTAAACTTCTGACGTGAAACGCTGGAATGTATTGATTTCCGCAGTGTCCGAAGAAAATGCTTACTGTAACCAATCGGTATCAAATCTGAATCATTAACGATCTCATATGTTGTAAGTTCCACATGTCGTATGCAAATAAATGTTCATTGGAACAACCCGAAAACATCTGCCCACACTCAAGCCAAAAGACTTGCAGGATGTTAGGTAAATTGGCCATTATAAATTGCCCCGAGCGGTGGTAGGGAAATATAGGGACAGATGGGGATGTGGTAGGTATATGGGATTAGTGCACGATTAGTATAAATGGGTGGTTGATGGTCGGCACAGACTCGGTGGGCCGAAGGGCCTGTTTCAGTGTTGTATCTCTAAACTAAACAAAACTAAACTACACTCTGCATAATGCAACATCCCCAGAACACATGCCTGCATTAACATGCTACACAATGAAACTTTAAAGTGTCTAGTCCAAAACATCTGTCTACTTTTATACACAACCTAATGAAACTTGCACCAGACCAACTCCCACACAGTTACCTCCACTTATATACTATACAGTAGAACTGATTGCAAGCTTGGCGCCGGATTTGATACCACAGCTGAGAATCCAATTCCGTATTCTCTTTATCAGAAGGCCGTTATCTTTCACCTCTATCATCATTCACCTCCCTTCCTGCCTCAGCCCATCTGCTGCCGAAATGCTCACCCATGCTTTGTTGCCTGCAGAATCGAATATTTCAATGTTCTCCTGGGCGATCACCCATCTTGCATCCTCCAGAAACATCAGCTCATCCAAAGTTTTGTTGCCTGCCCGACATGAAGCCCCTCTCAGGAACGCCATGGCACTCGACGATCTATTGGTTTCCCTGCGATCAATACCTAGAGTTTCCAAATATGATCTTCCTGTTCAGACACCTTCATGCTCTCCCCCTGCATCAGTATAACCGTCTCCAGCCTGAATCATTTCAGGAACTCTGCTTTTCTCTGAACACAGCTTCTTGTACTTCACCCACTTCAATTGCCCACAACTTTCAGTTTTGCCTTTAACCATCTAACCCCCAGATCTGAATTTCCACCAGAAATATTTCCGTGGCTCCGGCTCTTCAAATCCAACCATCTGACTAAGAATTTCGTCACCCACTCTAACATCTTTTTGTTTGGCTCTGTGTCAGTTTTCTCTCCGTTTACATTCCTGTTAAACCTCTTGGGATGTATGTGTTAATTGAAATTTCTGTAATACAAACGTTCTTGCTTTTTAATTGTGTCCGTGTCCTCTCTCTCTGTACACCACCCCAGCTCCCCGACCGCCCACCATCCTCTCCCACTCTCCTCGAGTGAAATTACTGGTTTGAGAAACCCAGGAACAAGTAACCGATATTATCACTTTTCTCAGCAGATTAGACATTTCACTTTTATGTTTTTGTAAAAGCAGTGAAGAATTTGCTTACCTCAACACAGGACCCCTACATCCATACTGTCAGTGAGAGACGAATTCAATGTGAATAAGATGCAGTTCTGGAGCTGCAATTCGCTTCCTTCACACTGGACATCATTCACCCAGATGGGTCCTTCACTCTCTCCGTCCTTTGAATAGTTGTAAGCGGCTGTCGCTTCACCACAACCCAGCTGTGTACAGACTACGTTGGCATCATTCAGGGTCCAGTGTCTATCCTGCAATCTCCCCCAGCTGCCATTGTAGTAAATCTCCACTCGCCCATCACACCACCTTCCCCCGTTAGTCAGTCTTAGCGACCAATTTTCATCTACAATATGAAACACATTGAGAATGGTGAAACTGAAGCAAAATATCTCAGAATTTACTGCCACCCGAAAAGTCATTAATATTAATGGTTACTATTCCTGTCATCATTGTTCAGAAGGCTTGTTGAAAGGTCATTTTCACCATTACCTTTTCTCTGTAAATACATTTTAGAGACGGACCGAGTAGCTTACGGTTGCTGAACTGGGGACAGAGGGTAAAATGAACTGCAGGTGATAGCCGAGGGACTGAAGGTCGTCCTCCTGTCCACATGCACTGATATTCCAGCTCTCGCCCTGTACTTAAAAATTATCAACTTTTCTTCCAATTTATCCTCCTTATATTCACATGGTCCATCTTCAACTCTTCCGTTCTCTTCCTCAACATCTCTGTCTCTGATTCTGGGCATAGGTTATTAACTAATATAAAGAGTAAACCCAGTGACTCTCACAGTTACCTTGTCGATGCTTCCTCACACCCCAATTCTTCGAATGACTCTATCACATTTTTTCACTTGCTCCATCTGCAATGTCTGGTGATACAACCTTCTATATCAGTGGTTCCAGATATGTATTCCTTTTTCCTCAACCGAGGACTCTCCTCACCTCCTCATCCACCCACCATGTTTGACAGGGCCCTCAAGCACGTCCATTCCATTCCCCATACGTCTGCTTTCACCCTTTCCCCTTCCCGGAACAATGATAGGATTCTGATTCTCCTCATCTTCCACTCCATCAGCTTCCATATTCAACAGATCATCTTCCACCATTTCCACCACCTTTAATGTGGTGCCACTACAAAGCACATCTTCCCCTTCCCTCCACTTTTAACATTCTGAAGGGACCTTTCACTCTGTGGCACCCTGATTCACTCTTCAATCATTCTCAGCACCCCTTCCCCCAGGACCTACCCATGAATGCGCAGGAGGTGCAACCAATGCCCTGTTACCTCCACCTTTCTCACCATCCAAGCCGCCAAATACTGCTTCCAAGTAAAACAGCGATTTTCTCGTACTGCTTTCTCTTTAGTATACTGTATTCACTGTATTGACTGATCATGATACCGTCTCCTTTACATTAGGACACCAAACATAATTGAGTGCTTACTTTGCACAACACCTTTGTTCAGTCTGCAAGCTTTACCTTTAGCTTCCAGTTGCCTGTCCTTTTCATTATTTATTCCGCTCCCACTCTGACATCTCTCTCCTCTTTCTCCGACACAGTTCCAATGAAGATTAACATAAGTTTGAGAAACAGCACTTCCTCTTTCCACTCGACTCTTTACAGGCTTTTGGAATGAACACTGAATTCAGCAATTTCAGGAAAGATTCCCTCCCCTTTTTTGGACGATGTCTTGCCTTCCAATTTGCAGCTCCTGTCGAAATGTGTTTTTCACTTGGCCCATTCCTATCTCTTTCTGCCTTGCATTGTCCCATTTACCATTTAATTTTTCCTGCCTTCCACCATATCACAGATTGTTCCTTTCGTTCTTTCCTTGCTTTCCCCTTTCTTTAAAAACTGTTAAATCTCTAAGATCTGATGAAAGATCAGCAAACTGTAAGGTTGATTCTGTTTTTTTCACCGTAGATGCTGCCAGAACTTCTGAGTATTTTCAGCACTTACTGTTTTTATTACCGATATGTTAAATTGTGAAACGTGGGAGCAATTTGCGTTGATTAATGTCCCATGTACAGCGATCAGTTAACTGAGCAGATAATCTGTTGTAAGAGGGCACTGGCTGAGGGATAACTGGGAGAATTGTAATTTACATCAAGTTTGTGAAAGAATCAAAGACATGGCATATTGGTGAAATAACGAGTTACTTCAGTCGCTATTATTTTATTGCCCTTGATGTAATGGAAATGTAAATTTATCTCACGCTATTTGGCTGGAAACAGGTTCACGGTGTTTTCTATTATACAACTGATCATTGCAGAGAATTCCATGATAATTCATATTTGAACGACCAACATTGATCACAGTTTCAATGCTCGAGCAACATTTCTATGCAATGGCAGTGGTCCTGGGAGCAAATTGCTGATTATATGCCCCTTGAATAGTGCCCTAGATTTACCACAAAACAGATATTATATGAGCGATAAGTACTAATCACTAGACATTGTATGTATTCAATGTTTACTGGAGTGAAGCTCTTTGATTCATTTGTAATTTAATTCAGACCAATAAACCGACAAACACATCTCAGAATCTTAGTGTCGAAGGAAGCATGGGATCAGCAAAACTAGTGAATCAGCGACCTGTGGAAATAGTTAATGATGCTTGACAGCAGAACAGTTGGTGTATTTCAGTTCAATTGACTGAGATGACTCACCCGTACAGATGACACTGGCATCATTTTCATGGGAGCAGCTAAACTGTTCCCAGGATGAAACAGGACAATCCCACAATCGCGTCTCATTCCGCCGACACCTGCAACTTTCCTTCCACACTGGACCGGCTCCCTTCCCAAAGTGAGCTCCTCCCGGGATTGAGGTTACTGTCCCACACTGCAAGTGCTCGCAGACCACGTTGGCGTCTTCCAGATCAAAGTACATGTCACACAGCGTCCCCCACTGGTCTCCGTGCAGCACCTCCACCCGGCCAGAGCATCTGTTCGTCCCATCAAGCAATCGAGGTCCATGTTTCCCTGTATTGGAAACCAATCCAAATCCAAATAATTTATAAATCATCCTCTGCATAGAAACAGCAAAATAGAAAATGGGTATAAAAGTTGAATCTTATGTACACGATTATCTATCCATACTTTATACAAATTATCCATCAAAAAACAATTGGAATTACCACAGCAACACAAAAGCAAAATACTGCAGATGTTGGAAATCTGAAATAAAACAGAAAATGTTGGAAATACTGAGCAGGGCTAGCAGCATCTGTGGAGAGAGCAAGAGAGTTATGTTTCAGGTCTGTGTACTTTCATCACAATAATTACTACAGGACCTATTTAAGAAGTTGGCTGAACAGTCAAAAATTAACAGCTCTTCTTGCAAACGCTAATCGATTGTTGGTCTTTATCTCTTGGATTTTGGAATGTAAACGATGAAGGATGTGATGTTTCTGTTGTATCTGTTGTCACGTTTGGGCACGGCACTTCACAAAACCATTGGCTTTGGAGGTTGTTCAGGACAGTGTCACCAGAATGGCAACAATGCTTAAAGAGTTACATTATGAAGACAAGTTGCATAAACTTTGTTTGTAGTAGATTTGGTTTAGAAGGATTCCAGCTTATCTAGTTGATGTGTTTAAAATGGTTAAGGGGTTTGATAGATGAGCTATAGAAGATCTGGAGAACAAATACAAAACAAGCCCATTTAGGAGCTGCTTTTCTTTATGCGGATGTGGACATCTCTGGCAGAGGTGGCAGTTATTGCTCAACTCTACTTGCCCTTGAAACCGGTGTCAGGACCGTCCTCTTGAACTGCAATTGCCTGCATGGGGAATGTTCTTCTGCAATGCAGTAAGGTAGAGTTCAGGCAAAGTGTGCAAGCATAGAGTGTACCTTTAACTGCATGTGTTGTAAGCAGAGTGGAACGTTTGGAATTTGGTAATTAGTGGCTAAGACTGAAATCTAGCCTTAACATTTAGCAATTGGCTTGGAATTAAAAACCAAACTGCAAGGCAGTTCATTGTTCGCAGTTAACAGGGCAAGTCAGGTTAGCAGTAAGCTGTCAATCAGCTGTGATTGTGTGAACACGGGTAATTACTGTTAGCTGGAAACTGTCTAAACTGTTGCATCTCGAATGTGCCTCAAAAAGCATATAATATTGGACGTCATTGCAAGATGATTTGAGTAAAGGAGCAAGATGTTACTGCACCTATAGAGGGCTTTGGTGAGACCACACCTGGAGTATTGTGTGCAGTTTTGGTCTCCTTATCTGAGGAAGGATGCCCTTGCCATGAAGAGTGTGCAAAGTTGATTTACAAGGCTAATTCCTGGGATGGCAGGATTCACGTATGAAGAGAGATCGGATCGACTCGGACTATATTCACCAGAGTTTAGAAGAATGAGAGAGGATCTCAGAGAAACCTAAAAAACTCGAACAGTACTAGACAGGCTAGATGGAGGGAGGACGTTCCCGATGGCTGGAGAGTCCAAAACCACTGGTCACAGTCTCCGGATATGGAGTATGCTATTTAGAACCGAGATGAGGAGAAATGTCTTCACTCAGAAGGTGGTGAACCTGCAGAATACTCTACCACAGAAGGCAGTGGAGGCCAGATCTCTAAATATATTCAAGAAGGAGATAGATATCTTTCTTATAGCCAAAGGAATCAAGCGATATGGGGAAAAACGGGAACAGAGTACTGAATTAGATGATCGGCCATTACTTTTTTTGAATGGCGGAGCAGGCTGGAAAGGGCTGTCTGGCCTACGCCTACTCCTATTTTTTATGATTCTATTTTTAGACTTCTAGTAAGGCAGAGTGTAACCACAGATTGCAATGTTAACTGAATACATTATCAACATAGTGGGAAGTTAGAGTTTGCTAAGAGGAAGGATTCGGTGCAGAGGGGGAAAAGGAGGTATTTTTTATTCTTTTATTTCGGGCTAGGACAGCATTTATTACCAATCCCGAACTGCCCTTGCAAAGATGGTGGTGAGCCGCCTTCTTGTACCACTGCAGTGCATGCGCTTTCAGTGCACTCACATTGCTGTGAGGAAGGGAGTTCCAGGATTTGACACAGCGACAGTGAAGGACCAGTTATTTCGTTCCAAATCAGGATGGTGTGTGCTTCGGAGGAGAACATGCAGATGGTCTTCCCATGCATCTGCTGTCCTGGTCCTTCTAGGAAGTAGAAGGTGAGCGTTCGGATGGAGGTGTTCTGTTTTGTCTGTTAAACTGGAGTCAGTGACGAGAGCCATGGGTTTAAAGGAGCGTCACAGCCTGCAGCAGCAGAGCCTATTGGAAGGGGCTGAGGGACAGACACCAGGCAAATAGAGGGAAAAACTCACTCAGTGAAGCAATTGTCAGGTCAGGGTGTGAGAGTGCGTAGGTAAGTTGTAAATAAGTATTAAGTTAATTGATGAGTGCTTAGTGTTTCGGCGTTAGCTGACCAGTGAAATAGCGTTAAAGCTAAAATGCATCTAAAAATAATTTTACCTCAAAAATAAAGACAGACTAAGTTCTGGCAGAGCAGTTTTTTTTCTGGATATTGGAATTTGTAGATAATGGAACTGCCGCGAGGGAACTTGTCTGTAGTAGATATCTCAACCTGGAAACTCTCTGGCTCAGGATCATAGAGCTGTTGTGGGAATTGGAGAAACGCCAACACATATGGCAACAAGAAGAGTATTTGACAGTTTGCTGCAGATTTCAGTCACACCTTGTAGAGAGCTGCAGGATCAGAATGAGGTTGTTGCAGCTTATAGTGCTCAGTAATGGAAATCCAGATGGAATGGAGAACGAGGATATACAGACGTGAAAAGGAACAAAGTCCTGGCTATTTGTGAGGATAAGGATGAAGACGGTCAGAAGGACAGCCAGAATGTTGACCGTGATACCTTGGAATAGGAAGCTGTTCAAAAGGAGGAGGAGTGGATCATAATGTCATACTTTTAAGTGATTCAATAATGAGGGAATTAAGAGTTCCACACAGTAATTTCCCAACTTGTGCGAAGTGAGGGTTATCTCAAATCAGATTGCAAGAATGGAGGGGAAATATCCAGTCGTTGTGGCCCATGTAGGGATAAACAACATAGCGAAGAGTAGGCAAGAGGTTCTTTTCGGAGAGTACCAGGAGCTGAAATATAAAAGAAGATATCAAGGATTATAATCTCTGGATTTTTATACAAGCTGCTTGCACATTGGCATCAGAAAAATAAACGATTAGGGAGATGAACATGTGGTTGAAGGTTATGATGTTGGAAAGAGGTTTTACCTTTCATGGGACCCTGACACCTGTACTGGGATATTAAAGAACTATTCTGTTGGAATGTGCAGCACCTGAAACGGGTTGGGATCAGGGTCCCAGAATAAAGGATAAATAGGGTTGTTACAGGAACCTTAAACTAGTAAATGGGTGAGGGGAGGCTGGTGGGGGCGGGGGAGGGGGTAGACCACAGTTGTAAATGTAGCATATCTAGGTGCTACAGGGAAATAGATAACTAAAATATGCAACATTTGAGTCAGACCATTTTACGGTTTTACATCACGTGCCTTTGCGCTGAAAACAGCAGTTGCTTTCTTGAAAAAGCAGTTGTTAGAAATACTGACAGACCGCAACGTTTTGGGCCGTGTACTCTGTCCATTGTCTGGAGAAATAATTGTAATTGGTGGAAGCTGTCCGTTTATATGTAGTGCAGAATGGGAATGTGGGCTGGATCTTACCACTGTTAGGTTATTACATGTTCTTGTTCTGGCTGTTATTGGTCAGTTAATTATATTCCATGATTGGTCAGTATATGCCATTATACTTGCTGCTAATTCGTCTGTTATTGTGCATCGTGGCAAGTCAATCCATACTACTGTTCTGGTCATGGTATGTTGGCAGCACAGCAGGTGCTTGTGCGTTTCTCGAGTAGGGAAAGCCAGATATTCACTGAGGAACAGGCCACTGTTAGGGGGACGGTCTTGTGTTTATCGATCTCCATAGCTTCCCTGATGCAGTGAACGGCACAAGCCTGCCATCAAAGAAGCTCAACTCAATGCCCACCGCATTGAATGGTCCAACTCCAAACTCAACCTCATCTATTAGGGACTGGCGTGCAAGACACAGTAACATTATAAGTATAAAAGTGACCAAAAACATGCAAAAATGGAAAAAAAAATGCACAGATCTTCGTGAATGGCAGAGATACAAAGAATAGCAAAGGATGACAAAACAGATCGCAAGAGCTACAAATCTTTTACAATAAATTCAGAAACATATTGTCATTAAAAGCAATGTGGTCTCATGACAATAACAGTTGTGATATTATAAATTAAAATAAGGAAATGGCAGGAATTATACATAATTACTTTGCATCAGTATCTACATGGACACAACTTTTATTAAGGTTTGCTGTTGCCACAGTAGGCCAAATGCTGCTCTGACATTGAGGGCAGTCACTCTCATCTGGAATACAGCTATATCAGCCATGTTTGTGCAACGGGTGTGATGAGGTCTGAAACTGAGTGGTCCGAACAAACACAAACTGAGCATCAGTGAGTAGTTTATTGGTAAGTACTGCTTGATAGCGCTGTAAACAAAACCTTCCATCACTTTGTTAATGATTGAGAGCAAACTGCTGGGACAGTAATTAGAAAATTGCAATTGTCACACTGCTATTTAAAGAAAGGTTGTCGAGTGAACCGAAGAATTATAGATTGGTTAGCCTAACAGCAGTTGTCAGGAAATTACCAGAGAGTACATTTAAAGAAGGAGTGTCTGATCACCTTGAAAAGTTACAGCCAATCAGAGAGAGCCAGCATGGATTTGTAAAAGGTAGATCATGCTTGATGAACCTGATCAAATATTTTGTGGAGGTAACTAAAGTAGAGGTCAGGGACACCTCAATGGATGTTATTCAAATGAACTTCCGGAAAGCACACAACAAAATCCCTCGTAACTGATTGTTGGCTAAAGTTGAAGCTCATAGAATTTTGGGAAAATTATTGACCTACTTAGGACGTTAGCTAAGTGGCAGGAGACAGACAGCAGGGATAATGGGCAGATCATCTAACTGGCAGGATGTGATGGTGCCGTCCCGCAGGAACCTCAACTATTCAGCATATTTATTAATGATTTAGATGACTGGATAGAAAGCCACATATAATTGACATACTCAATATTGCCATTGAAAGAAACCATCTGCCATATTGTAAACATGTATATTTTAAGCATAACTTTACAAAAAAAAGATTCAGTGACTGTGTAAAACTATTTCAATATTGGTGAGTGTGAGGTGTCCAATTTGGACTTAAAAAGATTACAGTACTTTTTAAATCGCCGGACGCAGCACAGGGAAAAGAGACTTCAGGGTCATTGGCAAGTACAGGAACGAAAATCAAAACAGCCAATGGAATGCTGGGCTTTATATCTAGAAACATGGAATACAAGGGGCTAGAAATGATTCTACAGCTAAAAAAAAAAAACTGGTCAGGCCCCATCTGGTGTAATGTTCAGCTATGGGCAATATGCGTTGGGAAGGATATGTTGACCAGGGAAACTGTGCAGCATAAGAGATGCTAGAATGATTCCTTGGCTTCAAATGTTTCTATTTTTTATTCATTCAACAGATGTAGGCGTCACAGGCAAGGCCAGCATTCGTTGTTCATGCCTCGTTACCTTTCACAACTGGGTGACTTGTTAGGCTATGTAAGAGGACAGTTAAGAGTCAACAACATTGCTGTGGGTCTCTAGTCACATGTAGGACAGGCTAGGTAACAATGGCAGATTTCATCCCCTAAGGATATGACTAAACAAGATTTTTTTTTAATGACAATGGACAATGGTTTCATGGTCACCATTACTGAGACTAGTTTTCAATTCCAGATTTATTAACTGAATTTAAATTCCACTAGCTGCGATGGTGGGAATTGAACCAGCGTCCCCAGAATTAGCCTGTGGCTCTGGATTGCTAGTCCAGTGACATTAACACCACGTCACTGCCTCACCTCATTATGAAGAAGGATTACACAAACTGTGGCTGGGTTCCCTGAAATTTGGAAGAGACTTGTCTTTTCACATTCCCAGCCTATCTCTTCCAGCTGCTGGAAAGTCTTTGGGAATTCTGCAGGTGAGCTACTAGCCACAGAATGCCGATCATCTGACCTGCTCCCGTCGCCACAACATTATTGTGAATGGTCTAGTTCTGTTTCTTGGCAATGACAACACCCAGTAGAACTTGATGGTGGTAGTGAATTCACTGATTATAATAGCTAGGGGAGATGTTATTGTCTCTCTTGTTGGAAATAGTCATTACCTGACACGGAGGTGGTGAGTGTGTTACTCTCTACCTTTCAGCCCAAGTCTAAATAATGTTCTAATCTTGATGTGAGTGGGCATGAACTGTTCCTTAATCCGAGGAATTGTGAATGGAAGTAAAGACCATGCAATCATCAGCAAAAAGCCCAACTTCTGACATTTTGATGGTGGGAAGGTAACTGACCAAGCACCAGAAGATAGTTGGGCCTCAGAGAACAATTAGGAAACACATTTTTCTGTAAAAACAGTGTACATCTGGAACATTCCCTAACAACTTCCAAAATAAAGAGTTGTGGATGTTACATCTAATCTAAATTTTCAGACTAATATTGTTAGATTTTTGTTAGCTCGGTGTATCAAGGAATCTGGTTCAAAGCCAGGTAAAGAGACTTTGAAGAACATATCAGGTATGATATAACTGAATGATGGAACAGGCTGGTGCAACTGAAAGCTCTGTACTGATAATGTGGATATGTGTCCGATCCTGTCATATTTAGCGGGTAAAATGCACACATTATATTAAATAACTTTGTAATATTTCACTTCTGGCCTGATTGCACTGAGCAGTGCTAGACTACAGCCGTTCTTTTATACCCTGCCGTTCAGTAAGTGTTAACGTGGGTACAGTGGAACAGTGGTTAGCATCACAGCTCCAGTGTCCTGGGTTCAGTTCTGGGTGCAGTCTGTGCAGAGTTTGCACGTTCTCCCTGTGAATGCGTGGGATTCTGCCTCGTGCTCTGGTTTCATCCCACAGCGAAAGACTTGCAGGTCGAAATTAAGTTGACCATTGTAAATTACCCCTACTGTCGGTAGGTGCTAGGAGAATGGTAGGTAATGTAGGATTAGTATAAATGGGTGGTTGTTGGTCGGCAGAGACTCGGTGGGCCGAAGGACCTGTTTCAGTGCTGTAGGACAAGAATAATAACGTGGGCAGGGAGGGTCAGAAGGCTATTGTAATGTCGGATCATTCGTGGTGTTCAAATTAAAGTATCGAAATAGGCCAGTGCATATTCATTTAGTCAACTCCCAACTGTTGCAGCTAATATTCAATTCTAAATCTACATTCGGTGCAGTGGTAAACAAACTTGCGAAAATTCTGCTTCTTGCAGAATCAATGTTAAGATTTCGAACCATCTTGTTTACCAGTAATTGCAGGTAGTTTTACGACGTTACACCAAACCTATAGCAGTGATAGTAAACTATAATGACTAGTTTAGATATGAACCTTACAGAAAGAAACATGGGAATGCCACCTTCCTTTGTTTTCCAAATATTAAGCAGGAAGTTGCCTGCTTTTCAGTAAGTCTGTACTCACCGGAACAGATCACACTGGCATCGTTCCTGTGGCTGCACTCCTGGGTTCTTTGAAAAAGACGGCAGTCCAATAAACTGGACTCGTTTCCAGTGCATTCAAAGATATCAGTCCATACGAGCCCAGTGCCCTCTCCAAAATGAGCATATCTTGGCACAGACACGGCGACTCCACACTGAAGCTGACTACAGACCACATTGGCGTCTTTCAAATCCCAGTCAAGGTCACACACTGTTCCCCAGGTTTCACCGTACTGGATCTCCAGTCTGCCTGAGCATGGGGAGTCTCCGGATGTTAGTCTAGGAGATCTGTGATCTGAATAAGCATATTATATCATAATTAGCATAATACGTTAATAATCACAATAATACAAATATTTACATTTCAATTCGCATCTGATTAATCACAAATCTGGCAACATTCGTTCTCAGATTCTGTTCAAAACTGATTATGCTGGATTTCCTGTATCACTACTGCTTATAATGTGACAGAACTATCATGTTTAAAATGTTCCTTTATTTATTTATAACTTCCCCAGTCGCCGTCACTGTAACTGAGAAACATGCACTGTATCAGCAGTTAGAACTGGGCAAGAAGTATTGTGTGACAAGAACTGGTGCTTGGAGTACTGTGTTCATATTTAACATAAATGATTTCGAGTCAGAAAAGGGACATACAATTGTAATATTCACTAATGACATCTACTTGGAGCAATAGTTAATACAAAGGCAGATTGTGAGAAAAATACTTTATGTTAACGAAATTGCAAATGAATTTTAATGCAGATAAATGTACACTTACACATTTGGGTAGGAAGACTGAGAACCCAGACTCCTTGGACAATGATAATCTAAATTGTGTCGAGGAGCAATGGGACTCAGGGGTACAGATATAAAAATCAATAAAATAGCAATACAGGTTAACAAAGCTCTAGAATTTACAAAACAATTGTGTTTTATTAAAGAGAGATACGTTGAAAGGGGAGTCACACCCAGCACAAGGAAAGATTTGGTGTTGATTGGGAGTAGGTTGATTGGGTGCTAACTAGTCAGTGTTTCCCTACTTTTCTAGGCAGTGTGCAACTGAGCAACTTTACACCATATCAGTTGCATCCTAGTGCTGTAACTGCTGTAACTGTACTGGATCAGCTTGGCTAGAGTTGTCGCTAGTTTTCGAGCACTGATCTTCAGCACTACAGCTGGAGTGTTATCAGGCCTTTAACTTTTGCTTTGTGCTGCGTGCTCAGCCGCTTCTTAATGTTGTGTGCAGTAATCTTCGGAATGGACCAAACAATAGAACGCATTTGCACAGCGCTAACCCATTGACATGAATTGTCACACAATACTTCTCAACTTTTGTCAGTGTGAATAACTACCTTTAACCCACACTTTGTTGACTGTTTTGTAGCCAGTTTGCAGCAGTCTGTCATGATCACCCTTCCAAGCCCTTCGTATGCAATTAATTACCCTGAAACCACATTCACAGTTTTAAGTTTAAAAACTGGACAGACAGTTTGTGACCAGCAAGCTGCAGCAGTCAGCATATAATCATAGAATGTTTACATCACAGAAGGAGGCCATTCAGCCCGTTGTGTCCATGCTGGTTATCTGTAAGAGCACCTCACTAGTCCTATGCTTCTGCCCTTTCTACATAGACATGCAAAGATGTTCTCTTCAGGTGCTTGTCCAATTCCATATTGAAAGCCACAATTGAATCTGTCTCCATCAGACTCGCACGCAGAACATTCCAGATCCTAACCACTCACTATGTTAATAAGTTTTTCCTCATGTCACGGTTGGTTCTTTTCCCATCCACCTTATCACAGTGTCCTCAGGTTATTGACCTTTCTGTCAAGAGGAAAAGTTCCTCTCTATCTACTGTCTGGACCACTCGTGATTTTGAATAACCTCAATCAAATTTCCTCGCAGCCTTCTCTGTTCTAAGGAGAGCAACCACAGCTTCTCCAATCTATCATTATAACTGAAGTCTTTCATCCCTTGAACATTCCTTGTAAATCCTTTCTGCACACACTCTTAAGCATTCACATTCTACTAAAGTGCCATATTCAGAATTGTACACAATCGACCAGTTGAGGTGAAGCCAGTGTTTCACAAAGTTTCATAATAACTTCCTTACTTTTGTACTCCATGCCTCTATTTAAAAAGACCAACATCCCTATTAACCACTTTCTCAACCTGCCCTGCTGCATTCAACTATTTGATCACAAATACTCCCAGATCACTCTTTTCCTGCAGTCACTTTAGAACTGTACCCTTTAAAAGAGACTGGCAACTAGCAATAAAAGAAGTTCCAATATTTTTTATAGACAGATAACTAGCAAAAGGTTGGTAAAAGGAGGAGTGGGGCCGATCAGGGACCAGAAAGGGGATTTAATATGGAGGTAGCAGGCATAGCTGAGCTATTAACTGAACTCTTTGCATCTTTCTTTACCAAGGACGAAGATACACCTCAGGCAATGGTAAAAGAGCAGGTAATTCACATACTTGAGGGGTTTAACATTAATAAAGAGGATGTTTTAGATCTACCCTGTTATATACGAACATACGGATGAACATACGAGTTAGAACCAGGAGTAGGCCACTCGACCCCTCGAGCCTGCTCCACCATTCAATAAGTTCACGGCTGTACTGATTACTCCACATTTCCACCTACCCACGATAACCTTCCACCCCCTTGGTTATCAAGAATCTATCTACCTCTGTTTTTAAAAAATTCAAAGACTCTGCTTCCACCGCCTTTTGAAGAAGAGAATTACAAAGACTCACGACTCTCTGAGAGATAGAAATTCTCCTCATCGCTATCTTAAATCGGCAACCACTTATTTTTCAACTGTGACCCCTAGTTCGAGATTCTGCCACCAGGGGAAACATCTTTTCCACATCCACCCTGTCAAGACCCCTCAGGATTTTATATGTTTCAATCAAGTCGCCTCTTACTCTTCTAAATTCCAGCGGATAACAGCCTAGTCTGTCAAATCTTTCCTCGTACAACAGGTCACCCATTCCAGATATTAGTCTAGTAAACCTTCACTGTACTGCCTCCAAGGCATTTACATCATTCCTTAAATAAGGAGACCAGTACTGCACACAATACTCCAGATGTGGTCTCAGCAATAACCTGTATAGCTGAAGCATAGCCTCCCTACTTTTGTATTCAATTCCACTCGCGATAAATGATAACATTCTACTAGCTTTCTTAATTACGTGCTGTACCTGCATACTAATGTTTTGAGATTCACACACTGGGACACGCAGATCCCTCTGCATCTCAGAGCTCTGCAATCTCTCACCATTTATATAATATGCTTCTCTTCTATTCTTGCTGCCACTATCGCCAATTTCAGACTTTCCCACATGAAACTCCATTTGACAGGTCTTTGCCCATTCACATAACCTATCTATATCCGTTTTCAGACTCCTTATGTCCTCTTCACAAGTTACATTCTTACCTATCTTTGTGTCATTAGCAAATTAAGCAACCGTACCTTCGGTCCCTTCCTCCAAGTCATTGATATAAATTGTGAAAATGTGATGTCCCAGCACAGATCCCTGTGGCACACCACTCGTTACATCTTGCCAACCAGACAATGAGCTATTTATGCCTACTCTCTGCTTCCTGTTAACTACACAATCTTCTATCCATGCCAATATGTCACCCCCTACACCATGAGATTTTATTTTCTGCAATAACCTTTGATATGGCACCTTATCAATGCCTTCTGGAAATCTAAGTACAATATATTGAGCTTTTTCCCTTTATCCACAGCACTTGCAACTCCCTCAAAGAACTCCAATCACTTGCTTAAACGTGATTTCCCTTTCACAAAAATATGTTGACTCTGCCTGATGACCTTGAATTCATCTAAATGCCCTGCTATAACATCTTTAATAATAGTTTGTAACATTTTCCCAAGACAAATGTTAAAGTAATTGGCCTGTAGTTTCCTGCTTTATATATCCCTTCCTTTCTGAATAAAGGCTTTGCATTTGCTATTTTCCAAACTAAAAGAACCTACCCCGAATCCAGGGAATGTTGGAAAATTAAAATTAACGCATCAACTATCTCCGAGCTACTTCTTTTAACACCTTAGGATGAAGTCCATCAGGACCCGGGGACCTGTCAGCTCGCAGTTCCAACAATTTGCTCAGTACCATTTCCCTGGTGATTGTAACTTTTTTGAGTTCTTTCCTCCCTTCCATTTCCTGACTTACAGCTAATACTGGGATGTTACCTTTACCCTCAATATTGAAGACCGATGCAAAATATCTGTCCAATTCACCTGCCATCTCCTTATTACCCATAATTAATTCCCCAGACTTATTTTTTACAGGATCAACGCTCACTTGGTTAACTCTTTTCTTTTTTGAACAATATCTATATAAACCCTTACTATCTGTCATTATATTTCTATCTAGCTTTCTCTCGTACTCTAATGTTACCTTCCTTATCAATCTTATAGTCGTTATTTGCTTTTTTGTATATATCCTGTCCAATCATCTGACCTGCCTCCCATTTTTGTGCAATTATAGGCTTTTTCTTTAAGTTTGATACGACCTTCAACTGTTTTACTTAACCAAAGATTGCGGTCCCACTCTTGGAATGTTTCTTTCTCATTGAATTGTATCTACTCTGTATATTCTGAAATATTCCCCTAAATATCTCCCACTGCATCTCTATTATCCCTTAACCTGATTTGCCAGTTCACTTTAGCTAGCTCTGCGTTCATGCCCGCATAATTGCCCTTATTTAAAGTACTAGTCATGGACCCACTCTTCTCTCCCTCAAACTGAATGTAAAATTCAATCATATCATGATCGCTGCATCCTAGGGGCGCCTTAACTATGAGGTCATTAATTATTGGTATCTCGTGGCACAATACCAGGTCCAGTATAGCCTGCTCTCTGGTTGGCACCGCAGCGTATTATTCCAAGAAATTATCCCGAAAATACTCCATGTACGCCTTATCTCGGCGACTTCGGCCATCTGCTTTTTCGAGCTATATGTAGGTGAAAATCCCCCCATAATTATCGGTGTACCTTTCGGACAAGCTTCCGTTTTTTTATTCCTTTATACTCCGTCCCACAGTGTGGTTAAGGTTAGGTGGTCTGTACACCACTTCTGACAAGTGACTTCTTGCCTTTATGAATTTTCATCTCTACCTAAACGGTTTCCACATCCTGGTCTGCTGAACTTAGGTCATCCCTCACTATTGCGCTAATACCATCATTATTTAACAGAGCGACCCCTCTACCTATTCCTAGCTTCCTGTCCTTCCTAAATGCCATGTATCCTTCAATATTCGGGTCCCAATCTATATAGTGTACAGGACACAATTTCAAAGTTTGCAGATGACACAAATTTTGGAAGCATTGTGAACTGTGAGGAGGATAGTGCGGATCTTCAAAAGGACATTGCCAAGTTAGTGGAATGGGCAGGCAGGTGGCGGATGAAGTTCAATGCAGAGAAATATGAAGTGATTCATTTTGGTAGGAAGAACATGGAGATAAATTATAAAATGAAGGGCTCAATTCTAAAGGGGTTGCAGGAGTAGAGGGGCCTTGGTTGAATAGTGCATAAGTCATTGACGGTGGCAGGCTAGGTAGAGCGAGCGTTTAATAAGGCGTTCAGTGTCCTGGGCTTTATTAATAGGTGCATGGAGTACAAGAGTAAGGAAGTTATGTTGAACTTATATAAGACACTAGTTCGTCCTCAGCTGGAGTATTGGGTTCAGATCTGGGCGCCGCACTTGAGGAAAGATGTGAGGGCATTGGAGAGAGTATGGAGACGTTTCATGAGGATGGTTCCAGGGATTGAGGAATTTCAGTTATGAAGATAGATTGGAGAAGTTATGTCTGTTCACCTTGGAGAAGAGAAGGTTTGATCGAGGTATTCCAAATCATGAGGGTTCTCTATCTGCTCTATGGAAATGTCACAATCTCAAGCCAACTCTCCATTCGTCAACCCAGCAGCCGCTACCGGGCATGTACTGTCAGCCCAGCTGTTCAACTGCAATGATCGCTTGGCCTCAAATCTGATATAGTACACAGATTGTGAAGGTGAGACTGGGGAGCAGGGGAGGGAGGGAGGTTTATCAGCCTCGTGGAGCCGTAGTAATGGGTCCGCAGTAATTGTGGGTATCACAAGAGGAAAATACCCTGTAAGATCCCACTTACAGGGTGGGAACTGTTTCCACTGGTGAAAGGATCGAGAAGGAGAGGGCACCGATTCAAAGCATTTGGTAAAAGAAGTAAAAGTGACATGAGGAAAATCTTTTTCATGCAGCGAGTGTTTCAGATCTGGAATGTTTACCTGAGAATGTGGCGGAGACATGTTCAGTTGAAGCATTCAAAAGAGAATTAGACAGTTCTATGAAAAGGAAGATTGTACAGACTTATGGAGAGAGGGGAATGGAACTGAGTGAATGTCTCTTTCAAAGATCCCATACAGACATGATGGGCCGAATAACCCCCTTCCGCTCTTTAGCAGTTCAATGATTCTGTGATATCGCCTCTCCTCCGTGTTCCAACCAGAATGTATCAGTTCACACTTCTCTGCATGAAATTGCATCTGCCACCTGTCCGCCCATTTCACCAGCCTCTCTTTGTCCTCTTGAAGTCTATCACTATCCTCCTTATAGTAACTGGTCAGGATTTCAGGAAAACTCGGCGCTGTTCTTCCAATAGTTCAACGGTGCTGAGTTTAATCGTTGCAACTGCTTCCTGAACTATCTTAGCTCTTTTGTTTAATATTCTGTGCATTTCACTTTCTTAATATTTGTCAAAATGTAAATGGTAATGCGCACGCAGCGGTGGGATCTTACAGAGCCGTTTCCTCTTTGTGATTCTCCCAAAAACTGTGGACCCATTACTTCGGCTCCCCAAGGCTGAGAAACCTGCCTCCCTCCTTCCCCTGCTCCCCAGTCTCAGCTTCACAATCTGTGTAATATATCAGATCTGAGGCCAAGCGATCATTGCAGGTGGACAGCTGGGCTGACAGTACATGCCCGGTAGCGGCTGCTGGGTTGATGAATGGAGAGTTGGATTAAGATTGCGAAATTTCCTGCGGTTCAGCTCATTCACTGCAGCTTTAGGGAAAATCTCAATGGAAAGTGCTCTGTCTGTATTGCAAATGTGCTCCGTAAAAGATATTTACTGCTCCCGGTGGAGAATGTTTATGAAATATGTTACTAATGATATAAGTTTAAACAGTGATCCTAATATTAATGATAATTTTAACCAGAGATTACTGGAATTATTATCATCTGATTTTCCAGGTACGGACCGACAGGGATTGTTTTATTTTCGCTTCTTCACAGAATCTATCAGCTGCGGCGGCAGATGAGAAACTGAGAAAGATTTTTACCTGAGCAGATGACGCCGGCATCATCGGAGTGTGGCCAGGAATATTGATCCCATTGATACGATTCGCAGTCCCGCAGAGCGGCCTCGGTTCCGCTGCACTCTACATCAGCCGTCACAACGGGTCCGGTCCCTTCCCCAAAGTGAGCCCAGCCCGGTGCAGAGACCGCGGTCCCGCAGCCCAGCTCCCGGCACACAACAGCGGCGTCCGGCAGGTCCCAGTCAGAATCCAACACAGTCCCCCACTGTCCCCTGTAGTGAATCTCCACTCTCCCAGCACACCGACTGCCCCCATTCACCAGTCTCAGCTTCACCGTCTCTGTAAAATATCAGAAATATCACCAAGAGGTTATAGTGTGTTAAACCCACAGGTTCCCAGCGCACGGACCCTCCCCATTCACCAGTCTCAGCGTCACCGTCTCTGTAAAATATCAGAAATATCACCAAGAGGTTATAGTGTGTTAAACCCACAGGTTCCCAGCGCACGGACCCTCCCCATTCACCAGTCTCAGCTTCACCATCTCTGTATAATATCAGAAATATCACCAAGAGGTTATAGTGTGTTAAACCCACAGGTTCCCAGTGAACGGACCCTCCCTATTCACTAGGCATCAATTGATAGGAACATTAGTCTGCACCCTGAACCCTGCAGAAGTGGGGAGATGGGCGTGGTTGGTATGATCACATGTTTACGTGCTCAGTACTGAATGGACGACCACAGTGAGATCCCAGCACCTGGAAAAAGCAGAGGAAATTGCACCCTCAGCCACCATAGCCAATAAAGACAGGGCTGGATGGTGATGTGATCTGGAGATCAGCGCAGATTGGTGAGGTGGACCTTTGGACCGGCAACAGTGTCAGTGTAGCTGATAATTCACACTCTGCTCTTCAGACACCCTCAGTTATTGCCCCTCGACATGAAGAGAGCAGTCATCTCTCAGCTAGGTAACAGTGTCAGTGTAGCTGATAATTCACACTCTGCTCTTCAGACACCCTCAGTTATTGCCCCTCGACATGAAGAGAGCAGTCATCTCTCAGCTGGGTAACAGTGTGAGTGGAGCTGATCCTTCACACTCTGCTCTTCAGAGACCCTCAGTTATTGTCCCTCCACATGCAGGCAGCAGTCATCTCTCAGTTAGAATTAAAGACCTTTGCTAACATTATGAGGGACACACTCCCTTTCTGGCTAGCAACCGGGCAGCGGGTGATTCCGTGATCAAAAATACTACAGAGATTGTCGTCCAAGCTTAATATTTAATGGGTTGGATTAGAGCAAAGAGATAGCAGGTCGTGTGAAAATAATGGGCGATTACCTGACGGGTCAGCCTGACTGTTCCCAGGTCTGCCTGAAATGAGAAGTTAACAATTAGAGTTCAGTGGGACAAGAAATGAATGACAATGTCAGAAAGAAAAGACACAAATACAGCTAACTGCAGGGTCATGATTCCTTTCGCCTTGCAGAAGAAATTATACCGGGATCTGTGATTTCATTTCTTAACACACAAAATACAATTTCTGCAACAAATTAATATTGGTAATGGGCCAAAATGCAGCCAGAAATGTTTTCACATATACACACACTGACACCCGGATACACTGTCCCCTTGTGGTGACGGTGGGTGGGCTCCATGTATTACCAGTGTGAAGGTGCTCTGAGAAGGCGGTGTTGATGGTCCTCTCCCTTATAGAATCTTACAATGAAACAGCACAGATGGACGCCATTCGGCCCATGGTGCCGATGCTGTCTCTTTGTAAGAGCTGTCTAGTTAGTCCCACTGCCTTTCCCCATCGACCTGTATATTTGTGCTGATGGTGCTCTGACCCGTGTGTAGGTGCCCTGAGAAGAGGGTGGTGATGTAACCGCCTTTAAACCCACTGGTGATGGCACTCTCAGTGAATTCAGCATTCCGATCCAAAGTTCGAGAAGGAATGGGAACATTTAAATTCAATTAAAGATGTTCTGATCCTGTGGTGAATTTCAATGCCTTTTAATTTACTGCATAATCTTCCACTGGTATCTTTCAAAGTTTCTATAAAGATGTAATTGGCCCTTTCTGTTTTTCCCTAAAATATATAGCTCCCTCAACAAAAACAAAACAACATGAAGGGTCTGTCAGCCTCCAACTCCGTGCTGACTGTTTCTTACTAAGTTGCTGCTGCTCTGATTCTCTTGTAAGCTGCCCTCGCCGACGTGCCTTATTCTTTTACCCGTTAATGATGTTCGATCAATGGTCCTCCCGTTTACTGGGTAAACGTTCCTGCTTTTTACAAATGCAGTCAGTCGGTTGACATGCACCCAATCTCCATGATCACAATGTGTCTCACCGATCTCCAGGTGTTTTTACTATTCACAGCATTATATACGATAGACGGTGTGTTGAGCTGTACCCAATCCCCCTGATCACAATGTGTCTCACAGATATCCACGTGTTTTTACTATTCACAGCATTATATACTGCAGACGGTGTGTTGACCTGTACCCAATCCCCATGATCACAATTTGTCTCACAGATCTCCAGGTATTTTTACTATTCACAGCGTTATATAATATAGACGGTGTGTTGACCTGTACCCAATCCCCCTGATCACAATGTGTCTCACAGATCTCCAGGTGTTTTTACTATGCACAACATTATATACTATAGACGGTGTGTTGACCTGTATCCAATCTCCCTGATGACAATATGTCTCACAGATCTCCAGGTATTTTTACTGTTCACAACATTATATACTGCAGACGGTGCGTTGACCTATACCCAATCTCCCTGATCACAATGTGTCTCACAGATCTCCCGGTGGTTTTCTATTCTCTACATTACATACTATAGACAGTGTGTTGATCTGCTCCCAATCTCCCTGAGCACAATGTACAGAACATAGAACATAGAACATTACAGCGCAGTACAGGCCCTTCGGCCCTCGATGTTGCGCCGACCTGTGAAACCATCTGACCTGAACTATTCCATTTTCATCCATATGTCTATCCAATGACCATTTAAATGCCCTTAAAGTTAGCGAGTCTACTACTGTTGCAGGCAGGGCGTTCCATGCCCCTACTACTCTCTGAGTGAAGAAACTACCTGTGACATCTGTCCTATATCTATCACCCCTCAACTTAAAGCTGTGTCCCCTCGTGTTTGCCATCACCATCTGAGGAAAAAGACTCTCACTATCCACCATATCTAACCCTCTGATTATCTTATATGTCTCTATTAAGTCACCTCTCCTCCTCCTTCTCTCTAACGAAATCAACCTCAAGTCCCTCAGCCTTTCCTCGTAAGCCCTTCCCTCCATACCAGGCAACATCCTAGTAAATCTCCTCTGCACCCTTTCCAAAGCTTCCACATCCTTCCTATAATGCGGTGACCAGAACTGCACGCAATACTCCAGGTGCGGTCTCACCAGAGTTTTGTACAGCTGCAGCATGACCTCGTGGCTCCGAAACTCGATCCCCCTGCTAATAAAAGCTAACACACCATATGCCTTCTTAACAGACCTATTAACCTGGGTGGCAACTTTCAGGGATTTATGTACCTGGATACCAAGATCTCTCTGCTCATCCACACTACCAAGCATCTTTCCATTAGCCCAGTACTCTGCATTCCTGTTACTCCTTCCAAAGTGAATCACCTCACACTTTTCCACATTCAACTACCTTTGCCATCTCTCAGCCCAGCTCTGCATCCTATCTATGTCCCTCTGTCACCTGCAGCATCCTTCGGCACTATCCACAACTCCACCGACCTTCGTGCCATCCGCAAATTTACTAACCCACCCTTCTACACCCTTATCCAGGTCATTTATAAAAATGACAAACAGCAATGGCCCCAAAACAGATCCTTGCGGTACACCACTAGTAACTAAACTCCAGGATGAACATTTGCCTTCAACACCACCCTCTGTCTTCTTTCAGCAAGCCAATTTCTGATCCAAAGCACTAAATCACCTTCAATCCCATACTTCCGTATTTTCTACAATAGCCTACCGTGGGGAACCTTATCAAACGCCTCACTGAAATCCACATACACCACATCCACGCCTTTACCCTCATCCACCTGCTTCGTCACCTTCTCAAAAAACTCAATAAGGTTTGTGAGGCACGACCTACCCTTCACAAAACCGTGCTGACTATCGCTAATGAACTTATTCTTTTCAAGATGATTACAAATCCTATCTCTTATAACCTTTTCCAACATTTCCCCCACAACCGAAGTAAGGCTCACAGGTCTATAATTTCAAGGGCTGTCCCTACTCCCCTTCTTGAACAAGGGGACAACATTTGCTATCCTCCAGTCTTCCGGCACTATTCCTATCGACAATGACGACAAAAAGATCAAGGACAAAGGCTCTGCAATCTCCTCCCTGGCTTCCTAGAGAATCCTGGGATAAATCTCTTCTGGCCCAGGGGACTTATCTATTTTCACACTTTCCAAAATTGCTAACACCTCCTCCTTGTGAACCTCAATCCCATCTAGCCTAGTAGTCTGTATCTCGGTATTCTCCTCGACAACATTTTCTTTCTCTACTGTAAATACTGACTAAAATATTCATTTAACGCTTCCCCTATCTCCTCTGATTCCACACACAACTTCCCACTGCTATCCTTGATTGGCCCTAATCTAACTCTAGTCATTCTTTTATTCCTGATATCCCTATAGAAAGCCCGAGGGTTTTCCTTGATCCTATCCGCCAATGACATCTCGTGCCCTCTCCTCGCTCTTCTTAGCTCTCCCTTTAGATCCTTCCTGGCTAGCTTGTAACTCTCAAGCGCCCTAACTGAGCCTTCACGTCTCATCCGAACATAAGCCTTCTTCTTCCTCTTGACAAGCGCTTCAACTTCTTTAGTAAACCACGGCTCCCTCGCTAGACAACTTCCTCCCTGCCTGACAGGTACATACTTATCAAGGACACGCAGTAGCTGCTCCTTGAATAATCTCCACATTTCGATTGTGCCCATCCCCTGCAGTTTCCTTCCCCAACGTACGCATCCTAAATCTTGCCTAATCACGTCATATATTCCTTTCCCCCAGCTATAATTCTTGCCCTGCGGTATATACCTGTCCCTGCCCATCGATAAGGTGCACCTAACCGAATTGTGATCACTATCACCAAAGTGCTCACCTACATCTAAATCTAACACCTGGCCGGTTTCATTACCCAGTACCAAGTCCAATGTGGCATCGCCCCTGGTTGGCCTGTCCACATACTGTGTCAGAAAACCCTCCTGCACACACTGGACAAAAACTGACCCATCTAAAGTACTCGAACTATGATATTTCCAGTCAATATTTGGAAAGTTAAAGTCCCCCATAACAACTACCCTGTTACTCTCGCTCCTGTTGAGAAACATCTTCGCTAGCCTTTCCTCTACATCTCTGGAACTATTCGGAGGTCTATAGAAAACTCCCACCAGAGTGACCTCTCCTCTCCTGTTTCTAACCTCGGCCCATACTACCTCAGTAGACGAGTCCTCAAACGTCCTTTCTGCCGACGTAATACTCTCCTTGATTAACAATGCCACCCCCACCCTCTTTTACCATCTTCTCTGATCTTACTGAAACATCTAAATCCCGGAACCTGCAACATCCATTCCTGTCCCTGCTCGACATCATGTCTCCGAAATGGCCACAACATCGAGATCCCAGGTACCAACCCATGCTGCAATCTCACCCACCTTATTCCGGATGCTCCTGGCGTTGAAGTAGACACACTTTAAACCAAGGTCTTGCTTGCCAGTGCCCTCTTGCGTCCTTGTAACCTTATCCCTGACCTCACTACTCTGAACATCCTGTACACTGGAACTACAATTTAGGTTCCCATCCCCCTGCTGAATTAGTATAAACCCCCCGAAGAGCACTAGCAAATCTCTCCCCCAGGACATTGGTACCCCTCTGGTCCAGGTGAAGACCATCCTGTTTGTAGAGGTCCCACCTACCCCAGAAAGAGCCCCAATTATCCAGGAAACCAAAACCCTCCCTCCAACACCATCCTTGCAGCCACGTGTTCAACTCCTCTCTCTCCCTATACCTCGCTTCGCTAGCATGTGGCACGGGCAACAACCCAGAGATAACAACTCTGTTTGTTCTCGCTCTGAGCTTCCACCCTAGCTCCCTGAATTTCTGCCTTAAATCTCCATCTCTCTTCCTACCTATGTCGTTGGTACCTATGTGGACCACGACTTCGGGCTGCTCCCCCTCACCCTTAAGGATCCGAAAAACACTATCCGAGTCATCACGAACCCTGGCACCTATGAGGCAACACACCAACCGTGAGTCTCTCTCGTTCCCACAGAACCTCCTATCTGTTCCCCTAACTATGGAGTCCCCAATGACTAATGCTCTGCTCCTCTTCCCCCTTCCCTTCTGAGCAACAGCAACAGACGCTGCGCCAGAGATCTGTACCCCATTTCTTACCCCTGGTAAGTCGTCCCCCCCCCAACAGTATCCAAAGCGGTATCCCTGTTGTTGAGGGAAACGGTCACAGGGGATCCCTGCACTGCCTGCTGGTTTCCTCTCCTTCCCCTGACGGTAACCCATCTACCTACTTCTTTTACCTGAGGTGTGACTACCTCCCTATAACTCCTCTCAATAACCCCCTCCACCTCCCGAATGATCCGAAGTTCATCCAAATATGTAACCTCACTTACCCAGCAGTCCCGCGTGCGCTCCGCCTATATACGAGAAATGCTCTGCTCCCGCTGTTCTCTCTCTCTCTCTCTGTGGCTTCCGATTTCTTGACGCGCTTTTCAAAGCTCTGCTCCTGCTGTTCTCTCTCTCTCTCTCTGTGGCTTCTGATTTCTTGGCGCGCTTTTCAAAGCTCTGCTCCCGCTGTTCTCTCTCTCTCTCTGTGGCTTCCGATTTCTTGGCGCGCTTTTCAAAGCTCTGCTCCCGCTGTTCTCTGTCTCTCTCTCTGTGGCTTCGATTTCTTGGCGCGCTTTTCAAAGCTCTGCTCCCGCTGTTCTCTCTCTCTCTCTGTGGCTTCCGATTTCTTGGCGCGCTTTTCAAAGCTCTGCTCCCGCTGTTCTCTGTCTCTCTCTCTGTGGCTTCGATTTCTTGGCGCGCTTTTCAAAGCTCTGCTCCCGCTGTTCTCTCTCTCTCTCTCTGTGGCTTCCGATTTCTTGGCGCGCTTTTCAAAGCTCTGCTCCCGCTGTTCTCTCTCTCTCTCAGATCTCAGATCTCCAGGTGTTTTTCTGTTCTCAACATTATACACTATAGATGGTGTGTTGACGTGCTCCCCAACTCTCTGCTGACAATATATCTCCCATGTATTGTTGTCTCTTTGTATACCCTGGTGATCTGGGCAACGGGACAACGATTCCTGTCCTCAGCTCTGCTTACCGAGTATCTTTCATGAGATACATTTTCCCAAATATAATCTCACTGGTCTCTTTATACTCCTAATTCTAAAATGTAAATAGTATGTGACATCCTCCCAGTCGTGGAGCCTTTGCATTCCTACCAACTTTACCTGATAATAGTCAGTTCCCGCAAATTCCCCTTTTCCAGTGACCCAATGAGAGGCGAGGGCGAATAATCTTGCAGAATTTCCTGAAGAACGATTCCAACCTCATTGTTTCTGTAGAGTCCGTGAATCTTCTTCAATCCACTCATTCATTTCTCCTACTCTTCATGCATTTATCATTTCAGCCTGTTACCATCCATGTCACGCCAGATTTATTTTCCAGATAAACCAGTGGTTCAAGGAGCAAGCCCAGGAACACCTTCTGAGGGAAACAAGGGATGGACAATAAATGGGTGCAGACCAATATCGCCAGCATGACGACAGCGTTTCAAGGAAACACCCCGCCATCTCTTCCGGCAAAGAAGGGTTGCTCAGTAAATTCTGCCTGGCCAGCGAACTCATATCCCGAAAATGAATCTAAACAACCTGCAACCGGGACTCCCATTCTTGCCTATTCGACATGTTTATCTCTTACTGTCTCAGAGAAATGTTCAGTCATACCCCTTTCTCATTCATTACTATTTTCCCATTTATCTACACTACTCATATCTGCTGATTCCTCCATTTTGCTCTTATATCCTTCCTCACAGTTTCTAACTGCTGTCATTGTTGTACTCGAAGAAGTTTGAATGCATTTCATTGCGCACCGTTATCCAAATCACCTCTATATACAGAGAATATACCCACTATTCCCACACTCTTCTGGTCGGTCTCCTACCCTACGTAAACTTCAACAGATCTGAAACTCTGCTGCTGCTGTTATCCTGGTGTGGACTTTCCCGGTCACCCATTTCCCCTGCTCTTACTGACCGACAGCGGCTCCCACTTCCCAGCATCTCAAATTTCAGTGGTCGCACGGTTAACTTCCTGATATTTAGATTAATGTGTTTGGTGCAAAACTGTTAAGTTATTTATACATATTATACTTATGTTAACTTGCTATTGCACCATGTTACCACAAAGAGTAATAGAGAAATATTAATTAGAAATAACAATACATTCAAAGGAGTTGAACTGAAACGGGACAAACGTGGGATGTTCAAAGCCCAGAATTTAAACTCTTGAATGAGTTAAAAAACCAAGGATAGGGGTGGTTTAGGGGTTACAAAATACAGTCAATACAGAGAGTTTATAAGTGCATATTTCTCACGGCAGTTTACTCGGTGGGTCAAGAATCAAAATGATTATATCAAACTTTTTTAGGTCCAACTCGAACAACTTTCGCAATTAAGTGAGCTCTTTTAGATTTCAGAAGCAAATGAATTGATAGAATTACAGTTATTGTAGCTTACAACCACAAGCAAAGCACCGGACAGAAGGAAATCATATCAAACAATCCGGAATCTGTGCGTCAATAGCATTATCAGTAATTTTTAACTATCTATCTCCATAACACATGAGCTAGTGCCTGAAGAAACGATACCATTGTTATAAATAACCAAACACGCATCAAGCATTTACAGAACTGAGATAAATTGTTCTGGGCACTGTCTGTTAATTTTAAATATGGAAAAGAATTCAGGATTTGTTCCACAAGTTGACCAGAGTATGGGACTTGTGGAAGGACATTATAGAATTTAATAGGAGTAGGGATAGGCCATACTGCCTACCCAGACGACTCCGCCGTTCAATAAGATCATGGCTGATCTATTGCCCCATCTCCACTTTCCCACCTTTCCCCAGAGATTGGGAAAAAACTCCAGATCTTTCATGAAACACCGCATCACACGATACAAAAAGTATGGGACATGTGGAAAGAGATGCCGAAACACGTCTGGATGTTGAAAACTACATCAAATGTATGAATCATGTAGAAATAGATTGCGAAATACTAATTATTACACAACACCGTGCACATAAATGTATGAAACAGAAAGCATGATTTATTATAAAAAGTGATAGTTTTGAAGATTGTCGGTGACCAAATAAAACTGTTCACACACCGAATCCCCCTGAAACCAGTAGCATCATTTCTGGAGGGTGTAATTGATAACTCTATTAATAATCACTACAAATGACCCAATATTGGATTCCACCTCCAGTTAACATAGTATACAATATTTATTGTCCTTTCTGAATATTCCAAATGCTGTACACAATATTTAATCTAATTCTCTGTATGACACGGCACTTCACTGAGAAATTCCGTGGACAGAAATCTCAATGTGGGATGAGTCGACTGGATGGAGATCCCGGTATTCTGCAGTTCTGACTCCCATAAACTCGATTGTAACACTGACTACTTTTTAATTCCAGGAGTCTCCGTTTTAAACGCCTGATTAGAACTTTAACTCCAGTCTGCTGCGTCTGTACAGGAGTCTTGGGAAACAACATAAAACCGACTCTTACGGTGTTTATATTCAATTTTGGTACTAAAACAAAATTTCACACAAATCTCCTCTGGAAATGCAATTAAATGTTAATCAGATGACAAATATTCGATCCCTTTTTGCTGTCAGCGACAAAAATGGATAACATTTCCCTATTTGAAATCAAACAGGACAAAATGTATTTAATGACAAATTTATTAATTAAGGAAACCGTTTCAATATTCACTTTATACGATCTCAATAAATGACAAATTAAAATAAATATGCACTTTCCGATAAATTGATTTTGATCTGGGGCCGATTGCTAAAAACAAAAATTCAGGGAGTCAGCTGCATTTCATACTTTCTTCCTGTTCTGTGGCTTGCAGAAAATATTCTTAAATTACTTTCAAGATCAGGATTTTACAACACAATCCCTTTTACAAAACCAAAAGAAAATTCATCACGGAAGTATGTAATAACATTTAGGGAGTGTTTCCCTGTCGTGAAGCTGCATTTGTTGTCGATAGACATTAACAAATGTAACCAAACCCGCTCTGGAAACAGTGAGAAACTGAATGGAATCATCGACCGAAAAACTCTGCAAAAATATCGAGCAGGTGGAAGGAGACTATTCATGATATCTCATTAAACACTTCACGATGCTTTACAAAAAAGGAGTATGTGGAAGGAGACTTTGTCACACTAATCATTATTTGACACTGTACATACGAATATGTGAAATAAGTTGAGAATTTATAATACAAAGTTCGAAAGTTTCAAGGTCATCATTAAGTAAACAATAACAAATGGAAAATCTTCCGCAGATTTTGGAATATTCACTAACATTATCTTTTGGACAGGCACTTCACAATTACAGTAATAACTGATGCTAATTCAAGTAATATTGGTTCTGTCTCTAGTTAATATATTATACAATATTTATAGATCATGTACAACACTATAACGTGGAACAAACTTATTTAAATTATTTCAGTTCCACTCAGTGTATCATATAGTGTCAGACAGCACTTCTAATGTGAAATACCTGGGACAGAAATGCCCGTGTGGGTTCAGTCAGCAGTAGATTTAGCTTTGACTGCTGTTCTATAATCTCTGTGTTACCATGGACCCCAGACCCCAATCCCCGAGACCTTCTATTCTCACTCTGATCACATTCTGCTGCTCGATTGCTGTGTTTATATAATCTGCTGAGAAGTTCAACTCCAGTCAGTCGTGTCGGTACAAGAGCCGCAGAGGACCACATAAAATAAATTGCCACGTTATTTGTTTTCAATTTTGGATTTAAATGAAAGTTTCGCACATGTCCCACCAGGGAATTGAGAAGACGTGTTAATCAGATGTAATATATTATAAAAACAATGATTTCTGATAGAGAAAGAATGGATAATTGTTCTGTATTTAACATTGATAGAATGTAAAATCAAGCCAACAGCCCAAGATCCGTATTCAATGCGAATTCCACAAATGATATAAACTATTTCAATATTCGCTTCATATGATAGCAATGAAACATTGTTCTATTTGTCATAAAGCATGCCTGCTTTTTAAAAATCATTCGGAGCAACTAGCTATTGAAAAAAAGGATACAGGGAGTCATGTGCACTTCATTTTTTATCTTTTCAATGGCTTGAATAATTTAAAAAGAAATAATCCACAAAACAGGATTTTACTCTCCAATCTCTTCACGGAAATATAATTCGCTAAATACATAAAGTATCGGATAACACTGGGACTAAGTTCTCCTGACAGTCAACCAATAAAGTTTCAATAGACAGAGATTAATGAATGTAAAGAAACACACACGGTAAATAGTGAGAAACAGAATTGAATCATCAATGGAATAAAACAACACATATGCAACATGCATGAGCCGTTGGAACAATAATAAAGAACATTATCACGAACTCATTACACACTACATGACACTGTGTAAAAATATGTGATTGGGAAAACTGAACTATCTTTCGGTACTGTACATACAAATGGAGGATATAGAATAATGAATTTAATATAAAATATACTAATTTTGAAGATCATCACTAACTGATCAATAATGCAGAGCAAATTCCCCAACGATTCAGGAACTTGTCAGTAACACAATTTTTTGCAGAGTGCACTTGATAATTATACTAACAATGAAAGCAAATTGACAAATTTTCGTTCCATCTACATTTGAGAGGAATTATAGATTGAATATTACACTTCAAAACTGAACAAACTATTTTAAAATATTTAGTCTCATGAACTGTATCACTAGAAGAGCAGACAACATTTGTATTGAACAATATCTGTGACAGAAATGTCTGTGGCGGTTCATGTCAGCTGCAGATGCAGTTTTGACTGGTGTTCGACACTCAGTGAGATAACTTACACCCAGACACAGATACAGTCTATTCAAACAAAGACGGCGCTCTACTTCTAACAGTCTCGCATTAAATAATCAGATGAGAATTTCAATTCCAGCTGGCTGTGTCAGTGTAAAAAGCTCAGGGCGGGACGGCAGGGGGAGTGGGGGGTGGTGGGGGGGGGGGTGGTGGGTAATAAAACAAAATGCCTTGGTCTTTGTGCCCGACACAAATTCAACTGGGAATTTAAAATACCCGTTAATTAGATGTAGAATATTCCAAACTCGTTTACTGTCACCAATACAATATTACTGTCAGCAATAACTCAATTGTTAGCACTCTCGCCTCAGAGTCAGGAGATGGTGGGTGCAAGCCTAATTCCAGGGACTTGAGCACAAAATGTGGGCTGCCACTCCAGTGCAGTACTGAGGGCATGCTGCACTGTCCAAGATGCTTTCCATCGGAGGAGAAGTTAAACTGAGGCCCCGTCGGCTCTTTCAGGTGCAGTATTTGGAGAAAGGGCAGGGGAATTATCCCCAGTGCTCTGAGGAATGTTGATCCCTCAATCAACATCACACACACACAAAAGGTATTCTGGCCATTATCACATTGATGTTTGTCGGAGCTTGCTCTGTGCAACGTGCCTGCCACGTTTCCTACATTACAGTATGGACAACACTACAAAACAGTACTTAATTGACAGTAAAGCTCTTTGGGACGTCCTGACGTCGTGAAATGCGCTACATAAACGCAAGTCATTTTTATATATATGGAGGTTTATTCCTATTTGTTGTTGATAGAACTTAAAATGGAAACAATCAATCCCAAATGTGTGTCAAATGAAACTTCTACAAATTGTATAAACCTTTCAGTATCCATTTCATACCATCCCAATGAATGACAACTGTAAATAAAATAGATGCGTTTTCTGTAAACTGATCCCAGATACTGACAGATTCCATTCTAACAGCGAAGTGGCTCTTTTTATAACAGACCCTGCTGAAATAGAACCATTAGATTTTCAACTCCAGTCTGCTCTGTCTGTACGAGCGGCAGGTTGAAGGCCATAAACAAGTTCCGATATTTCATTGCACTCCACACAAGAATATAAAAATGGATAAAGCATTATTTACTTTCTACATCTCCTGAATGGGTTCTGTATTAAATATGATAATTAGATTAATAATAAATATCTTGTAATAATAATCAGTGTATCACTAAATAACATAATGCATTCAATAATCCGTAACTCACAGTTCAAAAGCTGCAGAAGAGACAGGGTGAGGAAGGACAGCAGCATCGTTCTGGTGCCGGGTACAGCGATGTGAACAGAACATTAACCGAACGCTATTCTCAAAGACTAAGAGCTCCTTCCAGCAACTTCTGAAACTCTGACTGTTGTGGAAATTAATTCTTTGACAGAAGTTTCTACAGAAACCAATGTTTCCTTCCAAATACCCAATAGATTTTGACTTGTGTGAACAGTGAATTACAGTCTGGTAAAATACACCAATGAGATGAAATGTGACCATTAATAGATAAAATGAACCCAAGTTCCTACTACCAGCCTATCCTGCGAGGACAATGACATGTGACAGTGTGAAAAGTAAATGAATCACTGATCTGGCGCCCAGATCATCGAATCAAAGATGCACAGGAAAGGCCATTCGGCTACTTTAGTCAGAGTCGTTTTTAAAGAGCTGTCTAATTTATTGTCACATCTGTAGCATTTTCTTGTAACCCTGCAAATTATTCCATTGGAAGCACTTGTTTAATTGTCTTTATAAATTCCTCTGGAATCTGATTTCATCACTCTTTCAGGTCGTGCTTTCCAGATCTTAACAAGCCTCTGTTTAAAATACGGTCTCTTCATTCCCCCTCAAGTTATTATGCCGGTTCTATAGAAGGCCTCGGCCCACAGGCGCAGCGCTGGAAGCCCAGAGAAGAGGTAGGTGAGGCGGGGTCACCAGTTACAGTCCGTAAGGCCCCGGTGAGAGATTAAGGCGGTGTTCTGGTGGTGCAGGAGGAGGGAGGTCCCGGGGAATGATCTGGTTCCTGGTGGAGGTGCTCTGTGGGCCACAAAATACCCACGAATGAGGCAGCGCCCCACCCCACCCGCAAGGCCACAGGGTGAGTGCTTCGTTTTACAAGGTGTCCTCTCCATGTGGTGGAGGACCTCGCTGCTGGTAAGATCCCAGCGGCGGTGGAATGATCCCATAATTATCCCATAATAGGCCACTTAAGATCCTCAATGTGCCACTGGGCGAGAAGGCTGTTGTCGGTCTATCCTGCCCCCAGGATCACTGGACGAGGGGGATGCGTTGGGATCTCCATCCTGCCATATCCCCTGCCAGCCGCCGCTTTTCTCCTTGTCCCCTCCCCACCCCTCCTGGCTTCCAATCATGCCTCTGGGGGCCAGTAAAATCCTGGCCATGATCTCTGATGACAAACGTATTCATGAGAGGAAATAATTTCCACATGCTTACTCCATCATAACTCCTCATTATTTTGAGTTCTGTTAGATCTGGAATGGCGGGATTGACGTATGAGGAGAGATTGAGTCGGTTAGGGCTATATTTTCTGGAGTTCGGAAGAGTGAGGCGGGGGGAGGCGGGGGGCGTTCTCATAGAAGTCTACTAAATTCAAACAGGACTTGACAGGGTAGATGCAGGAAGGATGTTCCCGATGGTGGGTGAGTCCAGAACCAGGGGTCATTGTCTAAGGATACTGGATAAACCTTTCTGGACCGAGATAGGGAGAAATATCTTCACCCAGAGAGTGGTGAGCCTGTGGAATTCGCTACCACAGAAAGCAGTTGAGGCCAAAACATTGTATGTTTTCAAGGAGTTAGATACAGCTCTTGCGTCCAAAGGGATCAAAGGGTATGGGGTGAAAGCGACAACAGGTTACTGAGTTGAATGATCAGCCATGATCAGAATGAATGGCACAGCAGGTTCGAAGGGCCGAATGGCCGACTCCTGCTTATCTTTGATATGTTTCTATCCCACTGAACTTTCTCTGCGCCAATAAGAAAAATCCAGACTCCTGCATTCTATCCATGTAAATGAATTCTCTCACCAGTGGTGACTTCTTGCTAATCCTCCTCTGTACCCTTTCCAGGGCCCTGAAATTCTTCCAAGGTATTCGTGCCCGGAATTGCACACAAGACGTCAGCTGAGTCATAACAATTGATTTGTAAAAGATTAGTTTGATGCCCTTTATGTTTGAATTCAATTACCCCATTTTCAAATCAAGTATCCCATACACTTTCTCAATCAGCTTCTCCACTTGCCCTGCAATCCTCAAAGATGTATGGACTTGCATTTCCCGGGTCCCTCTGTTCTTGCATCCCCTGAAAATGGTACCATTTATACTATACTGACATGATGTTTTCCCAATGAACTTCACTTCTGACTTGACTACAATAAGTTGCAGCTACCGTTGATTTTCCCATTTCAGCAGACTGTCTACCCTGAAGTCTGCTATTATAATATTCACGATTTACTGCAGAGACATGTTTTTCACCATCCACAAATGTTAAAATTATACATTCTAAACCCAAGTCTATGTAATTTGCATGTGGAAAGAAAAAACAGTAGTCTAAAAACCAGCCCCCGGGCAACCGCCACCCTCGCCTGTCAGAAGAGCATCCATTCACCACTATTCTCTGCCTCCTATCACTGAGCCAATCGACTGCTCGAGCTGACATCGTTCCTTTAATAATATGCATTCCTATTGTCTGAATAAGTCTGTTATGAGGTACTTCGTCAACATTGGATGCCCACATACACAAAGCCCACTTCAGTCTCTTATTTGATAAAACAGCTCAATCAGGTTAGTTACACGCATTTGGCCTTCAACAAATCCGAGATGGTTTTCTCATCTTACCCCATGCTTCTGCAACTGAGAATTAATTTTGTCCTTGATGAAGGCCTCTAGTAGATCTCTCAACCTTCACTCTTGTTAGATAGATTAGCTTGTAGTCACAAGGTTTACCCTCTCTTCTCGTTTTGAAAAGGAGTCGAGCATTTACCAAATTCAAGTCCTCTGGCCCGAGTGCAATAAACAAGGAGGATTGAAACATTGTGCTCAGAGCTGATCTTATCTCCAACCCAGCTTACTTTATCCACCTAGGATGCTTCCCATATGGAACAGGGGTGCTGTCGACATTTAGTGATAAACTGTTTAGCAACGCCTTCCCATCTATTTTATCCAATGCAAGATCTCTGCTTCCCTCTACTCGATTGCGACATTAATTTCAGCCTCTTCTTTTGTGGAGGTAGTTGCAAATTACTCATTCAGTACCTCAGTCATGCCCTCTGCCTCGACAGGGATATTTACCTGTTTCTCCATAATCGGATCCACCGTTCCTTTAGCTATCCCTTTTACTTTTATATGTTTTACAAGATTTGTAGCTGCTAATCTTTTCTATGCTTTCCCTTTGTCTATGCTTTCCCTTTGTCCTTCTTGTATTCTTTTTCTATTTCTCCCTGTACACGATGCTATCTATCTGGTTTTAGATTATATTCTTGAATTGGAATTTGTAATGAATTTCTTCTTTCTCTTTTCCCTTAACTGACAATTCATTTTTCATCCAGAGAGTGCAGCATTTAATTCCCCACCTTCACCTCTAGACTTGACTATTCCAATACACGTCCTGGCCAGCCTCCCTCTTTGCATCCTCAGTTAACCTGAGGACATCCAGACCTCTGCAGCCAACGTACAACTCACTCCAGGTCCCGTTCACCCATCACCGCTGCACTCCCATTAGCTTCTGGTTATTCACCTAAACAAACTTGAAATTCTCACGCTTATTTTCTAATCTCGCCATTACCTCTTCCCTCCCTATCTCTGTAATCTCTTTCAGCCCTATGAGATATTTGTGCTCCTTCAATTCCGGAATCTTTAGCATTCCCAAATTTAAATGCTCCAACGCTGGTGCTCTTGTTTTCATCTACCAAGATCCTAAAATCTGGACTTTCCTCCATAAACCTCTGCCTCACTATTTGTTTTTCCTCCTTTAAGATGCTGCTTAAAACTTACCACCTTGACCAGGCATTTGGTCATCCGCCATCATATCTGTCAATGCTTCTCGCTATCAAATTGTGTTTGATAATATGACTTGGATATTTTAACTATGTAAGGACACCTCATAAATAAGAAATTGCAGATCTTGTTTTCCACCTTCTCCATTACTATGGTCTGTCCCAGACTATATTAGTGTAATTGAAGGTTAAACCATTTTTATGTTTTTATGAACTTCCCTGACAGAATAACTCCATAATCTAGTGCTCACTTTTGGGGGGTGTATAATAAACACTAAACGATTTAACACCTCACTTTCTGAATGGATTAATGAATAGATTCACTTGTCGAACCTCCCAGTATATTGTTTTTCTGTTGTAAACATACCCACTTCTGACCTTATGGAGGAAATGCCATTGATGAAACAGCTGAAGATGGTTGGGCCTACGACACTACCCTGAGGAGCCCCTGCACAGATGCCATGAGACTGAGATGATTGACCTACAACACCCACAACCCTCTTCCTTTGTGCGAGGTATGATTCCCACAAGTGGAGATTTTTCCCTCTGACTCCCATTGCGGGCAGTTAATCCCAGTTAACGCCTTTCCCAATAATGGTTCATCGTGGAGCGACGCTTACATTTTAAATGCACTTTTCCGAGGCAGGAAGGCGAATGTGAGATCCATAAACACTCCAGTCGATTCCTGATGCGAGTCCGTCACCATCCCCCTAGTGATCTATTCCAGTTACACCTCAGCTGGATGGACAATTACAATTGGATAGATCTGGAGTGGCAACATGTCAGTTCACACATTACAACAGCAGTTTATTTGAAATATAAACTATCGTGGTAACTATGTGTAACAATGAAAGAGTCCTTCATTCCTCATAAATACTGGGATTGATATTCAATGGGCAGAATTCTATCTGTTTCTGGTGCGACTGAAAGGTGCAGCTTGATATTAGTGAGAGGATCGACATCGGTGCAGTCACCGCATGTTTTCCATGGAACTGCAACGAATTGTTATAAATAGTTGAAGCTGCACTCTGCAGGCAAGTGGGAAGTATTGTACCAGCTACTGACTTGTGCTTTGTAGATGGTGAAATGTCTTTGTGGAGCCAGTAGATGAGTTGTTGTTTTTGTTTTAGTTTTAGAGATACAGCACTGAAACAGGCCCTTCGGCCCACCGCGTCTGTGCCGACCATCAACCACCCATTTATACTCATCCTCCACTAATCCCATATTTCTACCACATCCCCACCTGTCCCGATATATAATTCCCTACCACCTACCTATACTAGGGACAATTTATAATGGCCAATTTACCTACCAAACCTGCAAGTCTTTTTTGGCTTGTGGGAGGAAACCGGAGCACCTGGGGAAAACCCACGCAGACACAGGGAGAACTTGCAAACTCCACACAGGCAGCACCCAGAATTGAACCCGGGTCGCTGGAGCTGTGAGGCTGCGGTGCTAACCACTGTCCCAGTGTACCGAGCATTTGACCTACTCCTGTAGCCAAAGTATTTAAATGCCTGGTCTTGTAAAGTGTCTGGTCAATGGTAAATCCCAGGATGATCATGTTGTGGTATTCGGCGATGGTAACGTCGTTTTATTTCGAGAAGAGGTGCTTGGCCTCTGTCCTGTTGGACAAGGTAATTGACTGGCATGTGTGTGGTGCGAATGTTACTGACCACGTATGAGCCCAGGCCTGTATCAGAAGGACATCTTACTTGAAATGTAACGGGCATTATCAAGCAAACAGAATTATTCTTCTCCAGTTAGAAGTGTGTTTTAGCTCTTTGCCACCATGGCTGAAAGGGCCTTTGAACCTTTCCATTCCAGTTCCACTATCATTCCTTCCATCCTTCCTTAACCACAATGAAGTTGCCTTCCCCTCAACTTTCACTCCACCAGCCTCTACTTTCAATGAACTATCCTCCATCACTTCTGCCAACTTCACCACAATGCTACCACCAGACATCCTCCTCTCCATTTTCAGCATTCTGAAGGTACAGCTTGACCCACTCTTCCATCACTCGAAACACCCACTACTCTTCCAATGTCACCATCCCATGCAAGTGTTTTTCAACCGTCAGGCCCACAAACAGTGATTTACTTGTACTTTACTTTATTTTATCAATAGTGTTCATTCTTAACAATTGTCCTCGACACCGTGGAGATGAAGCATACATTCTGCAATGGGATTGCTGAGCAGTTATTAAGTCCCTTAGCTTCCGTTCACTTGCCATTGTAATTCCCTGTCCCACTTCCAGCTGACCCCTCTGTACTCAACCTCCTACACTGTTTCAATTTTCCTGATCAGCATCAACTTCAAAAATAAAAACACATAGGAACTAGTGTCCCCATTTGTTTTTGACAGCAGGTTCTGGTAATAATTCCTCTCTTCATTTATTCACTCTTCCCTTCAACCACATCACAGTTTCTCTCTTTATCTCCTTCCTCCGTTCCCCATTCCCAGCCTCAGTGCTTACTGAAACACTGTTACAGCACAACATTTTCCAGTTCTGAAGAACATTCTCCAGCGGGGAAGGTTACGTCTCGTTCCCTTTCTCAAAATGCTGCCCCACCGAATAAGTATTTCCAACATCTTTTGTTCATATTTTAGATTTTCAGCATCCGCCGTATTTTGACTTTTTAAGGAAGATGCTACCATGGGGAAATGGGGTGAGGTTGCAATTGAATGTAAAGACATACACACAATAGATCAATAACTTTGGAGATGCTGAGAAAAGAGAATAAGATGGGATCAGGAAAGTAATCTCCTTAGGCACATTCTTGGTCCAATATTGCCTTGATACCGAGGGCAGCCACTTCGATTACCATTGTCACCATTACCAGCAATACAGCAATCACTATTTTTCTGCTCAGCTTTGCGGTATTTGCCCACTGCAGAACAGCAGAGTGTATCTGAGCCATTCCTCTCAAAACTGCTGCACTCCATATAAGGACTGAACAGCTTCATCGGGAAACCTGCCAAATATTTGAGGAAATGTGTTCACTCATTGAGACTGTGAGACACGCAGATCACACAGAGACACTGACTGGTCATCATAAGTAGTGAATTTTCACCATCGTTGAACTATACAGGGAGGGATGTGATGTGTTCCCTTAAAAAATGAGTCTGTTTTCTGGAAGGTGATCACTTGGAGTCAAGAAAGGCTTTCCAATACCGAAATATGTGAAAAGCAGCTCACAGTCTGCAGAGCCTCAGGATAATCACTGTGTGTTTCTCTGTTGAACTGAGAGGAAGCACCTGGCGTTGTGGTGATTTCAGTGCTTCTGTTTTTCTTGCCTGCTGCTTTGTAATATCAAGATACAGCAGCAGGATGTTTCAGCTCGGAATTTGAACTTACGTTGTTTAAAATCCAGATGGACAATGTATCGGGGGAAGCATGTATGGGCAATATCATTAATTCACTGGAAATATTTGACAGCTTAGTGTCTGCAAATAAACGTATATCTTATCACAAAGAGTGAATCACAGTACATAATTACTGTAATCTGTGTACAATTTCCAAATGTAAACACACAATATCAACAGGTCACGATAAATCACTCTGAGTCCAATTCAATCAGCAAAGTCAGAGACACCAAAGCATTAATTCTCACTGTGGTTTTAACTTAAAATAGAAGATGCCATGAGATGTTGAGGCTGTTTCCTGTATAGGTGAATGAAGCAGGAATACTGTTAAGAATCAAATGCAATCAGGAGGATTGAGCCTGTGTTAATGTAAAGTGTTAACTCACTGTGATCCGATCACTGGAAATGCAGCCTGTGTCAATGTCAGTAGTTAACTTGCTGTGATTCAATTCAAAGAGGGGATCTGAAGATTGACAGTTGCTTCAAAATAAACTGTCCACTGTGCCCCAATAAATAAAATTAAATGTCAGCCTGATTTCTCTGGGAGTGAAAGTAGATCTGGGTAATGAAAAGAGTCTGAAGAACTAAAACAGATCAATAAATGAACACAGCTGAGCTGCCACTGTAAAGTTATCCCAGGTGGAAAACCTTCAAATGATTAATTCCCCGGATCGCACATAGAATGAAACAAAAACTCTCCCGAAATGGACATTGAATAAAAGAATTCCACAAACTGTCTTATCAATCTGGACAGAAATGATTTGAAACAAGTTACTGCGCCCCATAACACTGCCACACACTCTTTGGTTTCTGCAGCTGTATCCAGTCTTTTCCAATCTGATAGACTTGTCCCCCTGAAGTGTGTTTTGCAGAGATCACAGACTGAAAATTTCAGAATGAGACATGGATGTTGACAGCAACCGGCTGACAGAGAAACCTGAAGCACACGCACAGAATGGTGGAGATTGAAGATATTTGGGTCAGTCTCTTGTATCTGTGAGGAGCTGATCAATCCTTTAAACAGTGGCACTTACACATAAACATACTGAAAATGGTCACACTCACCAAGGAAATTGCAGTAAGCACTGATACTCAGCAAAGAACCTATATAAATTATGTTACACATACAAGATCTCCTCAGAATTTCTCAAATACTTAAGAGAATGCAGTATGAAAGCAGAAATGTGAGGATCTCTGTGCCAACACTGTCATTTTCTGGGATCCCTGTTAATAATGTAACACTCAGGCAGCCCAATAAACACTGACCTTAAATCAGAAAGTGCTGGAAATGCTCAGCAGATCTGACAGCATCTGTGGAGACAGAGTTAGCATTTCCGGTCTGTGACCTTTTGTTAGAAGTGGAAAAGGTTAGAAATGTAATCGTTTTTTTTTAAAGTGGAAAGAAGGCGGCAAGAAGAAATAAAATTAATATGTGTGATCGAACAGAGGGCAGGAGAGATTTTTTTATTATTATTCATTTATGTGGAGTGGGCGTCCCTGGTTAGACCAGCATTTATTGACCATCCTTGATTGTATTTGAGATGGTGTGAGCTACCTTCTTTAACTGCTGCAGGCCATGGGGTGTAGGTGCACCCACAGTGCTGTAAGGATTTGTGTGCCAGAATTTCAATCCAGCGACAATGAAGGAACGACGGTATTGTTCTTAGTCAGGATGCTGAGTTGCTTGGAGGGGAATTTTAAGGTGCTGGTGTTCATCTGCATCTGCTGCCCTCGTTCTTCTAGGTAGTAGGGGTAGCGGCCTTGGTATGTGCTTGGTGTGTTGCCGCAGTGTACCTTGTTCTTGATACACGCTGCTTCCACAGTGTGTCGGTGGTGGAGGGAGTGAATGTTGAAGGTTATGAATGGGGTGCCAATCAAACGGGCTGCTTTCCTGGATGGTGTCGAGCTTCTTGTGTGTTCTTGGAACAGCACCCATCCAGGTAAGTGTAGAGTATTCCATCATACTCCTGACATGTGCCTTGTAGATGGTGGACAGGCACTGGGGAGACAGGGTATGTGTTACTCGAGGCAGAATTCCTAACATCTGACCTGCGCCTGCAGCCAGTGTTTACCTGGCTGGTCCAGTTTAGTTTCTGGTCAACGGTCACCCACTAGATATTGATAGTGGGGGATTCAACAATTCTAATACCAGTGAACATCAAGGGGAGATGGTTAGATTACCTCTTGTTTGAGCTGGCCTCTGACTAGCACTTATCTGGTGCGAATGTTACTTGCAACTTATTAGCACAAGGCTTGATGTTCTCCATGTCTTGCTGCATATGAACACGGGCTGCTTCAGTATATTCTGATTCACAAATGGTGTTGAACATTGTGCAATCAGCAGCACGCATCCCACTTCCGACCCTATAATGGAGGGAAGGTTATTGATGAAGCAGCTGAATATGGTTGTGCCGAGCACACTGCCCTGATGTCCTATGGCTGAGATAATTGACCTCCAACAACCACAACCAACTTCCTTTGTGCTAGGTACTACTCTAACAAGTGGAGAGCTTTCCCTCTGATGCCCTTTGATTCCAGTTTTTCTCGGGCCTCTTAATGCCATGCTCAGTCAAATATTGCCATGATGTCAAGAGCAGTCACGCTCCCCTCACATCTCGAGTTGTGCTCTTTAGCCCATGTTTGGACCAAGGCTGTAATGAGGTCAAGAGCTGAATGCCAGTGAGCAGGTTATTGCCGAACAAGAGCGGCTTCAAAGCACGGTTGATCACCCCTCCCATTACGTTGCTGAATATCGAGAGTTGACTGATAAGGCAGTAATTGACCAGGTTAGATTTGTCCTGTTTTTTGTGGACAGGCCATACCTGTGCAATTTCCCACATTTCCAGGTCGATGCCAGCGTTGTAGCCGTACTGGAGCAGCCTGGCTCAGCGTATGGTTAGCTCTGGAACACAAGTTATCAGTACTATTGCCGGAATACTGTCAGGGCCCAGAGCATTTGCAGTATCTGGTGCCTTCACTATTTCTTGATATTTCGTAGCGATGAATGAGATTGGCTGAAGACTGACATCTGTGATGCTGGGGACCTCAGCGGTAGGCCGAGATCTATCATCCACTCTGCACTTCTGGCTGAAGATGGATGTAAATATTGCAGCCTTGTCTTTTGCACTGATATGCTGGGCTCCACTATTAGTCAGGATGTGGATCTTTGTGGAACTTCTTCCTCCTGTTGGTTGATCAGTCGTCCACCACCATTCGTGACTTGATGCGGCAGGCTGCAGATCTGTTTCTGTGTTCTTGGACCTGCACTCATCCAGGCAAGTGAGTGGGGACAGTATAAAGAAAGATTTTTCAACTGTGAGCTTCTGAGTTTTAGAGAGTACACAAAGCGTGTGGGACGGGAGAGGAGGAGTATTATATGAACTGTGGGAAAATGGAGTTCATCGACCAAAAGACTTACTTGTTTTCTCTACAAGTTATTTTATCTGGTGTGTCATGTGGCTGGAAGCCTTGCCTGATTCAACAGGCTGAATTTTTCAAGCCTTTTGGAGATGGTCTGGGAGTCAGGACGGCAGGCAATCCTGGTGGGGAAGACATCGGGTTGGGAGCTGATCTGTGTGTTGTGGAATTGTTTAACTCAGTCCATCACATGTTGCTTCCACTGTTGGGTATGCAAGTAGTCCTGTGTTGCAACTTCACCAGGCTGACACCTCATTTTTAGGTATGTTTGGTGCTGCTCCTGAGAAGCCTTCCTACATTCTCATTGAACCAGGGTTGATCCCACGGCTTGATGGTAATGGTAGAGGGGGGATATGCCGTGCCATGAAGTTTCACATTGTGGCTGAATATAATTCTGCTGTTGCGTCTGTTGCCTATGGCACAAAGCGTCTCACGAATACCCAGTTTTGAGTTGCTGGATCCGTTTGCAATCTATGCCATTTAGCATGGTGGCAGTGCCACACACTACAATGGTGAGTCTCCCTCAATGTAAAGGCAGGACCTTGGCTCCAGAGGGACTGTGCGGTGGTCAATCAGAGAGCCATAGAGTAATGCAGCACAGAAACAGGCCCTTTGGCCCAACGTGTCTGTGCTGACCATCAAGCAGCTAACTATTCTAATTCCATTTTCCAGTACTTGGCCCGGACCATTGTATGCTATGGCGTTTCAAATGCTCATCTACATAATTCTTAAATGTTATGAGGGTTCCTGCCTCTACACAACTTCAGGCAGAGCGTTCCAAACTCCAACGACCCTCTGGGTTCAAATTCTTTTCCTCAAATCCCCTCTAAACTCCCTGCCCCTTACTTTAAATCTATGCCCCCTGGTTATTGATCCCTCAGCTGACGGAATAAGTTTCTTCCTATCTAACCTATAAATGCCCAGAATATTGTATACATCAATCAAATCCCCCCTCAGCCTTCTCTGCTCAATGGAAAACAACCCGAGCCTTTTCAGTCTCTCTTCATATCTGAAATACTCCAGCTCAGGCAACATCCTGGTGAATCCCCTCTGCAACGTCTCCAGTACTATCACATCCTTCAAATAAGGTGGACACTAGAACTGTACACAGCACTCTAACTGTGGCCCAACTTACATTTTATACAGCTCCATCAAAACCTCCCTGCTCTTATATTCTATGCTTCGGCTAAAAAATGCAAGTATCCCATGTGCCTTCCAAACCACCTTTGCTGCTGCCTCAATGATCCATGGACAAGTACACCAAGGTCCCTCTGACCCTCTATTTCCTCGGGTCCTACCATCCATTTTATATTTCCTTGCCTTGTTAGCCCTCCTATGCATCACCTTTTCAGGATTAAACTCCATTTGCCACTGCTCCGCCCATCTCACCAGAACATCTATATCGTCCTGTAATCTAAGGCTTTCCTCCTTCACTATTTCCAATATCATCAATTTTTGTGCCATTTGCAAGCTTACTAATCATACTTCCTATATTCACGTCTGAATCATTAATGTACACTACAAGCAACAAGGGGCCCAGCACCGATACCTGTGGTACAACACTAGTCACACGTCTGCACTCCCAAAAACAACCCTCGGCCATCAGCCTCTACCTCCTGCCACTAAGCCAAATTTGGATCCAATTTGCCAAATTACCCTGGATCCCATGGGCTCCTTCTTAACCAATCTCCCATGCGGGGCCTTCGCAAAAGCCTTACTGAAGTTCATGTAGACTACATAATCCAAATTACCCTCATCTACACATCAAGTCACCTCCTCGAAAATTTTCAATCAAGTTTGTTGGACAGGATCTTCCCCTGACAAAGCCATGCCGATTATTGTTGATTAATCACGGCCTCTCGAAGTGAAGATTAATCCTGTCCCTCAGAATTTTTTCCCAATAGTTTCCATACAACTGATATAATTATCTGTTCGATCCCTGCTCCCCTTCTTGAATAATGGTACCCACATTCAGTAGCCTCCAGTCCTCTAGTAACTCTCCTGTTTCCATATTGGATTTTCAAATTTGTGTCAGGGCCCCGGCTTTCTCCTCCCTTGCCTTATATTACAGCCTGGGATGCATCTCATCTGTGCCTGGGGATTTATCCACGTTTCATCCCACTAAAACAGCTAATACTTCCTCCATTTCAATGTTAATTTGTACAAGTATATCACAATCCACCTCCCTGATCTCGATGCCTACATCCTCCTTTTCAATCGTCAAAGCAGATGAAATGTAATCATTTAAAACCATACCTTTGTCCTCCGGCTCGACACACAGGTTGACACTATGGTCCCTAATGGGCCCTACTCTTTCCCTAGTTATCCTCTCGCCCTTAATATACTTATAAAACGCCTTGGGACTTTCCTTTATCTTGCCCACCAGTGTTTTTTATGTCCCATCTTCGCTCTCTTAATTACATGTTTTCAGTACCCACCCCTCCCCATTCTACAGGCTCGAGGGGTAGAATAGCCTACTCCTGCTCCTATTTTCTATGTTTCTATTCTCCTCTATGGACTCCACTGTTTTCAGCGCTCGAAATATGCCACAAGCCCCCTTTCTTCCTGATCCGATCCTCGAGATCCTTTGACATCCAGAGTTCCCTGGGCTTGTTAGACCTACCCGTCACCTTTACGGGTACATGCTGGCTCTGAACTCTCACTATTTCCTCCTTGAATGACTCCCAATGGCCTTATGTAGACTTTCCTTCAAGTAGGTGCTCCCAGTCCACTTTTGCCAGATCCTGTTTTACATATTGATATTGGCCTTCCCCCAGCTCGGTACTTTTATTTCCGGTCCCTCATGGTCCTTTACCATAGCTACCTTAAATCTTACAGAGTTATGACCACTAAGCCCGAAATGCTCCCCCACTGATACTTCTATTACTTGTCCAGCTTCATTCCCCAGGATTAGGTCCAGAACTGCCCTTTGTCTTGTTTTGTCAAAAGTTCTACCTACTGGCTCAAAAAACTCTCCTGTATGCATTTTAAGAATTCCGCCCCCATTAAGCCTTTTGCACAAAGAATATCCCAGTTAATTCTGGGGGAACATGAACTCCCCTACTATAGCCCTATCAGTGCCTCACATTTGCCTACGTATCTGCTCCTCTATCTCTCCCTGACTGTTTGGAGGCCTGTCGTACACTGCCAGCCAAGTGATTGCCCCTTTTTTCGTTTTGAAGTTCTACCCATATGCCCTCATTTGAGGATCCCTCTAAGATATCATCCCTCCTTACTGCAGTAATTGACTCCTTGATCAACATTGCAATGCCACCTCCTCTTTTACCCCCTCGTCTGTCTCGTCTGAAGATTCTATAACCTTGAATACTGAGCTGCCAGTCCTGCCCTTCCCACAAATATGTTGCTGTGATAGCATTAATATCATAATCTCATGTGCTAATTAATGCCCTCAAATCATTTGCCTTGTTTGTAAGACTCCTTGCATTAATAAAATAGATGCAATCCATCCTTGCATTATTCGCTGGGGCTTTAACAGGTCTGTATTTGCTCTGGCTTCCAAACTGACTGAGAGTTTCTTCTTTATTTGACTTTGCATCACACTTTCTGTACCTCCAGTCTTATACCATTGTGCTGCCAATTTAGTTTAACCCCCAACAGACCCCCTCCCACCCCAACAGCACTCGCAAATCTACCAACAAGGATGTTGATAAAACACACACAGGCACACACACACCGATCAGACCCCAGGCACTGAGCGAGACAGATATACAACCACAGACACAGACAGACAAAGAGAATCACACACACATACATCTATCAAACCCCAGGTTCTGAGCCACACAGATATACAAACACACACACACAAACACACACGCAAACGCACACACACACACACACGGTGAGATGGGAACCTTTGCAAAGTGTCAGAGGAGGCATGATCAAAGACAAGGACAAAAGGCAGGAAGGGGGATAGGAAAAGTGAAAGGCACAGAAAACAAGGGACAGAATCAAACAAGGCCGCAGTGAAAACTAGTGGGAAGGGACAAAATAATGTTAAAAAGGCAAGCCGTAAGGCTGTGAGCCTTAACGCGTGCAGCACTCACAATAAAGTGGATGAATTAATCGCGCAAATCGATATAAACGAGTATGATACAGTCGGGATTACGGAGACATGGCTGCAAGGTGACCAGGAATGGGAAATGAACATCCAGGGGTATTCAGTATTTTGGAAGGACAGACAAAAAGCAAAAGGTTGTGGAGTTGCATTGCTGGTTAAATAGGTTTTTAATGCAATAATGAGGAAGGATGTTAGCTCTGACGATGTGGGATATGTATGGGTAGAGCTGAGAAACACTAAGGGGCAGAAAAGGTTAGTGGGGGTGTGTATAGACCCCCCCAAACTGTATTGGTGATGCTCGGAATGGCATTAAACAGGAAATTATAGACGCATGCAATGCAGGGACATTTGTATTTTCGGGTGTCTTTAATCAGCCAAGAGATTGGACAAATCAAATTAGTCACAATACCGTAGAGGAGGAATTCATGGAGTATATACGGGATGGTTTTCTGGAACAGTACGCTGAGGAACCAACTGGAGAAGAGACCGTCCTAGACTGGGTATTGTGTAATGACAGAGGAATAATTGAAAATCTGGTTGTGCGAGACCCCATGGGGAAGAACGACCATAATTTGATAGAATTCTTCATCAAGATGGAGAGTGACATAGTTGATTCTGAGACTGGGGCCCTGAATCTTAATAAAGGAAACTATGAAGGTATGAGGCGCGAATTGTCTATGATGGACTGGGAAACGTTACTTGAAGGGATGACGGTGAAAAAGCAATGGCAAACATTCAAAGTGTGCAAGGATGGACTGAAACAATTGTTTATTTCTGCCTGGCGCAAAGGTAAAACGGGATAGGTAGCCAATCCATGACTTACAAGGGAAATTAGAGAAAGGATTAGATCCAAGGAAGATGCATATAAATTCGCTAGAAAAAAAAAAACAACATCCCTTAGGATTGGGAGCAGTTTAGAATTCAGCAATGGGGGACCAAGCGATTGATTAAAAAGGAGAACATAGAGTATGAGAGCAAGCTTGTGGGGAACATAAAAACTGACTGTGTAGGTTTATATGGATATGTGAAGATAAAAAGATTAGTGAAGACAAATGTAGGTCCCTTATAGTCAGAAACAGGGAATCTATTATGGGGAACAAAGAGATGGCTGATCAACTAATTGTATACTTTGGTTCTGTCTTGACAAAGGAGGACACAAATATCATACCAGAAATGTTGCGGAACACAGGGCTTAGTGAGAGATGAGAACTGAAGGAAATCAGTATTAGTAGAGAAATGGTGTTGGAAAATTGGTGGGATTGAAGTCTGATAAATTCCTACGGCCTGATGGTCTGAATCCCAGAGTACTTAAGGAAGTGCCCGAGAAATGGTGGATGCATTGGTTTAGTTTGGAGATACAGCCCTGAAGCAGGCCCTTCGGCCCACCGAGTCTGTACCGACCATCAACCACCCATTTATACTAATCCTACACTAATCCCATATTCCTACCACATCCCCACCTGTCCCTATATTTCCCTACCACCTACCTATACTAGGGGCAATTTATAATGGCCAATTAACCTATCAACCTGCAAGTCTTTGGCATGTGGGAGGAAACCGGAGCACCCGGAGGAAACCCACGCAGACACAGGGAGAACTTGCAAACTCCACACAGGCAGCACCCAGAATTGAACCCGGGTCGCTGGAGCTGTGAGGCTGCGGTGCTAACCACTGCATCATCTTCCAAGATTATATCGACTCTGGAACAGTTCCTACAGATTGGAGGGTAGCTAATGTAGCCCCACTATTTAAAAAGGGAGGTAGAGAGAAAGACCAGTCAGCCTGACGTCGGTAGTGGGGAAAATGCTAGAATCCATTATCAAAGATTTTATAGCAGAGCACTTGGAGAACAGTGGTAGAATCGGACAGAATCAGCATGGATTTACAAAAGGGATATCATGCTTGGCAAATCAACTGGAATCCTTCGAGGATGTAACTAGGAGAGATGATGAGGGGGAGCCAGTGGATGTGGTTTATCTGGACTTTCAGAAGGCATTTGAAATAGTCCCAGAGAAGAGATTAACATGTAAAATTAAAACGCATGGGACTGGGGGTACTGCATTGCGATGGATCGAAAATTGATTGGCAGACAGGAAAAAAGGAGTAGGGATAAATGGGTCTTTTTCCGAATGGCAGGCAGTGACTAGTGGGGTACCACAGGGATCGGTGCTTGGACCCCAGCTATTCACCATATATATTTATGATTTAGATGAGGGAACTAAATGTAAAATCTCCAAATTTGCAGATGACGCAAAACTGGGTGAGCGGATGAGTTGTGAGGAGGATGCAGAGAGGCTTCAGGGTTATTTGGAGAATTTGTGTGAGTGGGCAAATGTATGGCGGATGCAGTATAATGTGGATAAATGTGAGGTTATCCAGTTTGGCAGCAAACACACGAAGGCAGATTATTATCAGAACGACTCTAAACTGAGAGAGGGAAATATTAAATGAATCCTGTGTATTCTCATACATCAGTCGCTGAAGGTCCAACAGGTGGTAAAAACAGCAAATGGTGTGTTGGCCTTCATAGCGAGAGGCTTCGAGTACAGAAGCAGGGATGTCTTGCTGCAATTATACAGGGCCTTGGTGAGGCCACACCTGGAATATTGTGTGCAGCTTTGGTATCTGAGGAAGAATGCTCTTGCTATCGAGGGAGTGCAGCGAAGGTTGACCAGATTGATTCCTGGGATGGCGGGACTGACGTATGAGGAGATATCTAGTGGGTTCAAATTATATTCTGTGGAGTTCAGAAGAGTGAGGGTGGATCTTATAGAAAACTATAAAATTCTAACAGGGCATGACAGGGGAGATGAAGGAATGATGTTAACGATGGTGGGGGAGTCCAGAACCAGGGGTCATAGTCTAAGGATATCGGGTTAACCTTTCAGGACTGAGATGAGGACAAATTTCTTCACCCAGAGAGTTCAGAGTTTGTGGCTTTCGCTGCCACAGAAAGCAGCTCAGGCCAAAACATTGTATGTTTTCAAGAAGGAGTTAGATATCGCTCTTGGGTTTAAGGGGATCAAAGGATATGGGGCGAAAGCGGGAACAGGTTACTGCTATCGGTGATCAGCCATGATCATAATGAATGACGGAGCAGGGCCGAATGGCCGACTCCTGCTCCTACAGACATACACACACCGATCAGAACCCAGGCACCGAGCCAGGCAGATATACAAACAAACCCGCACACACACACAAACATACACCAACTCACACAGGCCAGCTTTGATTAAAGCCCAACCTGCTGCTGTTGGGGCACTGGTTTCCACAATCCCTTCCAGCCTCGAAATGCAGAGAGGCAGCATTGACAGATTTAGTGGTTCGAATGGAGAGGAGCTTTGGTCGGATCATTGATGTCCTTTAGTTTTCTCTCATGCAGATCAGAGTTATAATGTACAGCCACATGGGAGGAGACTGGTGCTATGGGAGCTGCAGGCGGTGTCCTCTTTCAAGAGGGAAGTGCATCTGCGCCCTTGACAGACCCTCGTTCGATGCCCATGCAGCCATCACCAAGTGAGTCGAGATGCTCCAACCAGACGTCAGTCCCACTGTCGGTCGCACTGCCGAAAATTCCGGTTGTAAATATCTGCAGTGCCATTTTTATTACTGCAGCAAGCGTCCACCACACTGAGGTCAAAGGGACAGATCTAGAATTCGGAAACACACAGCCTTCAAGGAAACACTATTGGGTGGCACATGAATGAATATTAATTTGAGTGCAATTTATGAACTTAATATTAGTTAAACGTTTATCCGTGTCAATTTGTGCAGATTGTTTTGCTAATAACTTTAGTTCCTTCACAGTATGTGGGCATGTGAATGCCTCATGGAGGGATTTTCTCTGTCCAGGTGCAGTGGAGATCTGAGCTAAATGTAAGAGAAGAATGATGTTCGTGGATCTCTGGGTGCAGGGGTGGGAGGAAGGGGTGTCGGCAGCATTTCAATGCATCCGATGTTTAATCACTTGTTCTCAGACTTCTCATGTTACTCGCTGCATCACCGTGCCATGCCAGGCACCACATGGTCAGCTTTCGGTTTGGTCTCCAATTCTGCCTGAACGATGACAGTGCAGTGACTGGCACAACAGTCATCTCTCAGTGTGGGCTCCAGGTCTGGCTGCTGATACAGCGCAGTGGGAGGGAAATATAAAATATTTATCAAAGAGGAGAATTGCTTTTGTCATCACACAATGTGATGTACCTGTCTCACTGCAGTTACTATCCCCCTCTCACCATCTCCATCTGCTGGTGTCCCTGTCTCACTGCGGTTACTGTCCCCTCTCATCATCCCCATCAAGACTCTGTCACACTCTCCTTGGTTTCTGCAGGTGTATCCGGTCCTTTCTCAATCTGATAGACTCCTCCCCCTGAGGTGTGTTTTGCAGATATCACAGACTGACAATTTCATGATGAGACATGAGTGATGACAGTAACCGGTTGTCAGAGAAACTTGAAGCACACGCACAGAATGGTGCAGGTTTAAGATACTTGGGTCAATTCCTTGTGTCTGCGAGGAACTGATCAATCCTGTAAACAGTGGCACTTACACATGAACATACTGAAAATTGTAATACTAATCAAGGAACTTGCAGCAAGCACTGATACTCAGCAAATAACTTATATAAATTATGTTACACATGCAAGATCTCCTCAGAATTTCGCTTCAGGGGATGTCGTATGAAAATAGCGATCTGAGGATCTGTCTGCCAACACTGTCATTTTCTGGAATCCCTATTAATAATCTGACACTCGGGCAAACCAATAAACACTGACCTTGAATCAGAAAGTGTGGGAACTGGTCAACAGATCTAACAACATCTGAGGAGACAAATTAGCAATTCAGGTCTGTGAACTTACAGCAGAACAGGGAAAGATGAGAAATGTCATCGTTTATTTTTTGAAAGTGAAAAAAGGGGTCAAGAAGAAATAAAGTTAAGATGTGCGATAGGACGTAGGGCAGGAGAGATTATTTCTTTATTATTATTCATTTATGGGGAGTGGGCGCCCCTGACGAGACCCGCATTAATTGACCATCCTTGATTGCTTTTGAGATGGTGTGAGTTGCCTTCTTGAACTGCTGCAGTCCTGGGAGTGTAGGTAAACCCATAGTGCTGTAAGGAAGGGAGTGCTAGAATTTTAACCCAGCGACAGTGAAGGAACGATGGGACAGTTCCAAGTCAGGATGGCGTGTTGCTTGGAGGGGATTGTTTCAGGTGGTGGTGTTCATATGTATCTGCTGCCCTTGTTCTTCTAGGTAGTAGTGATAGCGGCTTTGGTTGGTGCTATTCGAAGGAGACTTGGTGTGTTGCCACAGTGTACCTTGCTATTGATACACACTGCTTGCACTGTGCGTCGGTGCTGGAGGGAATGAATGCAGAAGGTGGTGGCTGGGGTGCCAATCAAGCGGGCTGCTTTGTCCTGGATGGTTTCGAGATTCCTGTGTGTTGTTGGAGCTGCACCCATTCAGGCAAGTGAAGAGTATTCCATCATACTCCTGACATATGCCTTGTAGATGTTGAACATGCATTTGGGAGACGGGATATGAGGTACTAGCGGCAGAATTCCTAACCTCTGACTTGCGCCTGTAGCCATAGTGTCTACCTATTTGGTCCAGTTCACTTTCTGGTTAATGGTTACCCACTGGATATTGAAAGTGGGGGTTTCAACAATTCTAATTCCATTGAACATCAAGGGGAGATGGTTAAATTATCTCATGTCTGAGATGGTCACTGACTGGCACTTGTGTGGTGCAAATAGTACATGCCACTTATTAACACAAGACTTGATGTTGTCAGGTCTTGCTGCATATGGACACAGGCTGCTTCAGTATTTTATGAGTCACAAATCTTGTTGAACATCAGCGAATATACCCACTTCTGACCTTATAATGGATGGAAGTTCATTGATGAAGCAGCTGAAGATGGTTGAGCTGAGCACACTGCCCTAAGGAACTCCTCATCGTGGGGCTGAGATGACCTCCAACAACCACAACCAACTTTCTTTGTGCTCAGTAATACTCCAAACAGTGGAGATCTTTCCCTCTGATGCCCTTGGATTATAGTTTTTCTCGGGCTTCTTAATGTCATGCTTAGTCAAATGCTGATGCGATGTCAAAAGCTGTCACGCTCCCCTCACATCAGAACTTCAACTCTTTTGCCCATGTTTGGACCAAGGCTGCGATCAGGTCAGGAGCTGAGTGGCCCTGGTGGGAACCAAATTGAGCGTCAGTGAACAGGTTGTTGCTGAACAAGTGTCGCTTTAGAACACTGACTCCCCCTACCCACCCCACATCACTTTGCTGACTATCGAGAGTAGACTGATAAGGCGATAAGTGGCCAGGTTTGATTTGTCCTTTTTTTTTGTGGACAGGAAATACCTGGGCAATTTTCCACATTGCATGGTGAATGCCACTGTTGTTGGCGTACTGGAACAACTTAGTTCGGCGTATGGCTAGCTCTGGAAAATAAGATATCACTAATATTGCCGGAATATTGTCAGGGCCCATAGCATTTGCAGTATTCGGTGCCTTCAGCTATTTCATGATCCGTGGAGTGAATAAGATTGGCTGAAAACTGACATCTGTGATGTTGGCGGCCTCAGGAGGAGGCCGAGATGAAACATTCACCCTGCACTTCTGGCTGAAGATAGATGTAAATATTGCAGCCTTGTCTTTTGCAGTAATGTACTGGGCTCCCCTATTCGTGAGGATGTGGATCTTTGTGGGACCTCTTCCTCCGATTACTTGTTCATTTGTCCACCACCATTCGCGGCTGAATGCGACAGGACTACAGATCTGTTTGTGTTATTGGACCTGCACTCATCCAGGCAAGTGAGAGGGGACAGTATGAAGAATGATTTTTCTTTTAACTGTCAGCTTATAGGTGTAAGAGAGTAAGAAAAGTTTGTGGGAGGGGGGAGGAGGCGTTTTATATGAACTGTGAGAAAAATGGAGTTCATCGACCAAAGGGCTTACCTGTTTTCTCGACAAGTCTCTTGTGTGTCATGTGGCTGGAACCCTTTCCTGATTCAATAGGCTGACTATTTAAAGCCTTTTGGAGATGGCCTGTGAGTCAGGAGGGCTGGCAATACGGGTGGGGAAGGCATCGTGTGAGGAGCTGATCTGTTCGTTGTGGAATTTCTTAGTTCTGTCTGTCGCCCGCTGCTTCCACTGCTGGGCATGCGAGCAGTCCTGTGTTGTAGTTTCACCAGGCGGACACCTCATGTTTAGGTATGTTTGGTGCTGCTCCTGGGAAACCCTCCTGCACTCTCATTGAACCAGGGTTGATCCCACGGCTTGATGGTAATGGTAGAGTGAGAGATATGCCGTGCCATGAAGTTACACATTGTGGTCGAATATAATTCTGCTGTTACTGATGGCCCAAAGCGCCTCATGGATACCCAGTTTGGAATTGCGAGATCTGTTTTGCAATCCTTTTAGCATGGTGGCAGTGCCACACAGCACAATGGTGAGTCTACCTCAATGTAAAGACAGGACTTCGTCTCCACGATGACTGTGTAGTGGTCACTCCTACCAATACTGCTATTGACAGATTCATCTGCATCAGGTAGATTGGTAAAGACTAGGTCAAGTAGGTTTTTCCCTCTTGTTGGTCCCCTCAGTAGCTTCCACAGACGCAGTCCCGATGTTGTGCCCTTCAGGACTCAGCCAGCTTGGTCAGCAGTGGTACTACCTCGCCACTCTTGTTGATGGGCATTGACGTCTCCCACCCAGAATACATATTATGCCCTTGTTGCGCTAAGCGTTTTTTCCAATTGGTATTCAATATCGATAAGCACTGATTCTTCAGCCAATGCGTGGGGGAGGGGTCATGCAGGCGAGGTGGCAATCAGCGTGAGGTTTCCTTGTCCATGTTTGATCTGATTTAATGAGACTTCTTGGGGTCCAGAGTCAATGTTGAGGGCTTCCAAGGCAACTTCATCCTGACTGTATACCGCTACGCCACCAGAGTCGGTGGACATGTCCCTACAGTGTGACAGGACATATCTGGGGATGATGATGGTGTTGTCTGCGACATTGTCCGTTATGTATGATTCCATAAGTATGACCAAGTCAGGCTGTTGCTTGCATAGCCTGTGGGACATCCCTTCCAATTTTGGCACATGCCCCCAGATGATACGAAGGAGGATGTTGCAGAGTCAACAGGGCTGTGTTTCCAGAGCCTAGGTCAATGTTGGATGGTTCTTCTGGATTAATTCCATTCCTTAGGCTTGTTAGTGGTTTGATACAACTGAGTGGCTTGCTAGAATAGCTCAGAGGACATTTTATGAGTCAACCACATTGCTGTGGGTCTGGATTCTACTGTAGGCCAGACCGGGTAAGGACAGCAGATTTCCTTTCGTAACGGATTTGAGTGAACCAGATGGATTTTTTTCAACAATCGACAATCAGTTCACGGTCACCATTACACGAACTTTTAACTCCAGATGTGTGAAATAACAGAGATAACACGGAATAAAAGGAAAAGGGTGTGCTAAAAGTTGGAGTAGAAAGACATAGTATCACTCCAGAGAGGGTATTAATTGCAGTGCAATGATAAGCTCTGTCCAAAAGCAAAAGCACGCCAAACTGACACATGGTTAAAAATAAAATGAAATCAAATAAATTTTTAAAAAACTAAATGCAGTCATGAACTGAGATCGTTGAACTCGATGTTGAGTCCAGAAGGCTGTAGAGTGTCGAATCAGAAGACGAGGTGCTTTCTTCGAGCTTGTGTTGAGCGTCACTGGAACACTGCAGGAGGCCAAGGACAGACATGTGGGTGTGAGAGAAGGGTGGTGAATTAAAATGGCAAGTGATAGGAAGCTCGTAGTCAAGCAGCAAATACAATAATGTCACAAGACCATTAATTTTTTTGTATTGAACGCTAAGAATTCTGTGTGATGTTAAATGTTTGAGCAAAAGGATTTTCTGTGAACATTGGATGCTGCAACTTGGTATTGGAACTGAGTTCAGATTTCTGGTACCTATTGCCAAGCAGCTCAACAGGCAAATTACAGGAATATTTATGAATGTCACATGACTTATTGTTCGGGTTTTAGTTTCACTTTGCACTGTGAGAGATCAGTAAACTGAGCAGCATTGCAGCGAACTGGCTGGGACCTATGTTTGCAGACAAGGAAAATAGCTACTATCTGAAAAAGTAAGATTTTCCTGTCTTGGAAAAAAAGCCTTCATTTGCGCTGTGGTTGTGGTCTGCTTGGACAGGGGAAAAGAGCCCTGGAGAGAGAAAAGACCTAGGAAAAGAGAAGTTGCTACATTCTGTGGTGGAAAACTACTTTGCAGAAAGGAAGCCCTGCATTGTTAAAGGAACAGAATCATATTGCCTCCAGTCTCTGAAAAATCTCTGCCGCAAGACTGATTCCTGTTGCCTGCCATATTTTAGAAAACCCAGATAGCTCAAGAAAGCTTATATTGTTAGACAGCTGCTTCAACATCCAAGTAGGCCTGTTGCTACATCCTTTGCTGAAAGATCTGTGTGACGCCTGCTGCAGACGAATTGCCTTGAACTCCAAACCATCACAAACTGTTCATTGAACCCGCCTGTAGAGATTTCAAGTGGCATCCGACTATTGGACTCTGGGACACCTCACCGACCCGGGAATATCTGAGCAGAATATTATGACCAAGCTATTTTATTATTCTCAGGAAACAGTTGGAAAGAGAAAAGCCTTTTCCCCCGGTTAACCGGTGTTTGCATGTATCTGTGTGTGCGCATAAGAGATAGGAAGAATAAGAGGCTATAAAATCTTTTCAGATATAGATTTGTTTCATTATTGTTTAAGATTTAGTTTCTGAAAATTGTTAATTTTGTTGTTGTTTAAAGAAATCTTTCTTGGTATGCTTTATTCTGCGGTGGGGGTGGGGGACGGGGGTACAAATAAAGTGTTTAAAGTGGGTATTTTTCTGGTAGCTGGAAAACTTTAAGAATAAGTTGTGACCTGTGGAGTAGTGAGACTGGATCAACTCTTGTCGTATCTGTATTCTAAATTGAAAGAAGTACAAGTAAATCGTTTCTTCACCTGGAAAGATTGCTTGTAACCTTGCATGATGAGGAGAGAGGAGGTCAAAGGTATTACACGTCCTGCAATTGCATGGGACGGTGCCATGCAAAGGGAACACCTTGGTGGGAGATGGAGGAGTGGACCATCGTGTCGCAGAGGGAATGGTCCGTTCAGAACGCTGACATGAAGCGGAGGGGATGATGTATTTGGTTGGTCGCATCACGCTGGATGTGGCGGAAATGGGAGAAGATGAAATCTTGGATGTGGAAGCTGCTGGGGTGGAAAGTGAGGGCAAGGAGATCCCTGAAACTGTTCTGGAAGGCAGGGGTAGGAGTGAGGGCGGAAGTGTGGGAATGGGTTCGACAAATGCAGACAGATGCCTGATCTGTAAATTAATTGGCATTCACACTGACAACCCAGAGTTACAAGCTAGCCAGGAAGGATCTGAAGGGAGAGCAAAGAAGAACGAGGAGACGACACGAGAAGTCATTGGCGGATAGGATCAGGGAAAACCCGAAGGCTTTCTACAGATATATCAGGAATAAAAGAGTGTCCAGAGACAGCTAAGGGCCAATCAAGGATAGTAGTGGGAAGTTGTGTGTGGAATCAAAGGAGATAGGGGAAGCGGTAAATTAATATTTTTCGTCAGTATTTCCAGTAGAGAAAGAAAATGTTGCCGAGGAGAATACTGAGATTCAGGCTACAAGGCTAGATGGGATTGAGGTTCACAAGGAGGAGGTGTTAGCAATTTTGGAAAGTGTGAAAATAGATAGGTCCCCTGGGCCAGAAGGGATTTATACAAGGATTCTCTGGGAAGCTAGGGAGGAGATTGCAGAGCCATGGTCCTTGATCTTTATGTCGTCATTGTCGACAGGAATAGTGCCGGAAGACAGGAGGATAGCAAATGTTGTCCCCTTGTTCAAGAAGGGGTGTAGAGACAGCCCTTGAAATTATATACCTGTGAGCCTTACTTCGGTTGCTGGTAAAATGTTGGAAAAGGTTATCAGAGACAGGATTTATAATCATCTTGAAAAGAATAAGTTAATTAGCAACAGTCAGCACGGTTTTGTGAAGGGTAGGTCGTGCCTCACAAACCTTATTGAGTTTTTCGAGAAGGTGACCAAACAGGTGGATGAGGGTAAAGCAGTGGATGTGGTGTATATGGATTTCAGTAAGGCATTTGATAAGGTTCCCCACGGTAGGCTATTGCAGAAAATACGGAAGTATGGGGTTGAAGGTGATTTAGAGCTTTAGATCAGAAATTGGCTAGCTGAAAGAAGACAGAGGGTGGTGGTTGATGGCAAATGTTCATCCTGGAGTTTAGTTACTAGTGGTGTACCGCAAGGATCTGTTTTGGGGCCACTGCTGTTTGTCATTTTTATAAATGACCTGGAAGAGGGTGTGGAAGGGTGGGTTAGTAAATCTGCGGATGACACTAAGGTCGGTGGAGTTGTGGATAGTGCCGAAGGATGTTGTAGGGTACAGAGGGACATAGATAGTCTGCAGAGCTGGGCTGAGATATGGCAAATGGAGTTTAATGCGGAAAAGTGTGAGGTGATTCACTTTGGAAGGAGTAACAGGAATGCAGAGTACTGGGCTAATGGGAAGATTCTTGGTAGTGTAGATGAACAGAGAGATCTTGGTGTCCAGGTACATAAATCCCTGAAAGTAGCGACCCAGGTTAATAGGGCTGTTAAGAAGTCATATGGTGTGTTAGCTTTTATTAGTAGGGGGATCGAGTTTCGGAGCCACGAGGTCATGCTGCAGCTGTACAAAACTCTGGTGAGACCGCACCTGGAGTATTGCGTGCAGTTCTGGTCACCGCATTATAGGAAGGATGTGGAAGCTTTGGAAAGGGTGCAGAGGGGTTTTACTAGGATGTTGCCTGGTATTGAGGGAAGGTCTTCGGAGGAAAGGCTGAGGGACTTGAGGTTGTTTTCGTTGGAGAGAAGGAGGAGGAGAGGTGACTTAATCGAGACATATAAGATAATCAGAGGGTTAGATAGGGTGGATAGTGAAAGTCTTTTTCCTCGGATGGTGATGGCAAACACGAGGGGACACAGCTTTCAGTTGAGGGGTGATAGATATAGGACAGATGTCAGAGGTAGTTTCTTTACTCAGAGAGTAGTCGGGGCTTGGAACGCCCTGCCTGCAACAGTAGTAGACGCGCCAACTTTCAGGGCATTTAAGTGGTCATTGGATAGGCATATGGATGAAAATGGAATAGTGTAGGTCAGATGGTTTCACAGGTCGGCGCAACATCGAGGGCCGAAGGGCCTGCACTGCGCTGTTCCATTCTAATTCTAATTCTAAAAAGAAAAGATACAAGCAGACTCCCAGAGATCCTGTTCAATTACTGTCAATTCCATGGAATACCCGGAAATATCGATACACAATCCCAGAACCGTCTATATTTCTAAGAATATCTGGAGACATCAATATTTGGACATTGAGTCTCACCAGGAACACCAGCATCAGCGAGTCGGTTACAGCACACCCAAAACTGCAAGATATATCCTAATTTCAAAAGACAGTACATGGTCGTTTGACTATACACATTGAAGCTCGTAGATCATACTCTTTCAAACTAATCTTCCCACACGTTGATCCATTCTCTCCCTCCCGATAAAGCGGCTGATACACGGCTGTCCCTGAATTGCTACTCTCTTGGACGTTTTGCGAGAATAAGATTGCAATGAAAGTCTGATTCATAGCAAAGAAATTTAATTGGGCCTTATGAAAAATGACATTCATTACAGCCACGAAACAAACATGTTCAGCGAAAGACTTTCATCTGAACAACATATTTATATATATATATATATATATAGACCACAGAACACAAAAGTCCGAGTGTATCAAACCTGTGTCCTCAGTAATAAAAGCAAAATACTGCGGATGCTGGAAATCTGAAACAAAAACAAGAAATGCTGGATTCACTCAGCAGGTCTGGCAGCATCTGTGGAAAGAGAAGCAGAGTTAACGTTTCGGGTCAGTGACCCTTCTTCTGTGTCCTCAGTACCTTGCTCTACGGCAGCGAGGCCTGGACAACGTATGTCAGCCAAGAGCGATGTTTCAATTCAGTCCATCTTCGCTGCCTCCAGAGAATCCTTGGCATCAGGTGGCAGGACCGTATCTCCAACACAGAAGTCCTCGAGGTGGCCAACATCCCCACCAACTAATGGTGCAAGGACCACAGGACACAGAGTGAAGGCTTTGGGCAAGAGATACAGGTGAAATATTATTCGGAAAATTTTTATGCAGTGGGTGGTAATGATCTGGATTCTGCTGCCCACAAGGGTGGTGAAAGCAGAGACAACCAATGATTTCAAATTGAAATTGTACAGTAACGTGACGGAAATAAACTTGCAGGGCTATGGGGATTGAGTGGGGGAGTGGGAATGACTGTGTAGCTCCGTGAAGAAACAGCATGGATACGATGAGCCGATATACCATCTTTAAACTGCTTCACTCTCTATCCTACTTTTAATACAATCCTTAAAACGTTCCTCTTTGATCAAGTTTTTGGTCATTTGTTCTGATCTCTCCTTTGGACATTTGATCAAAATATCCCCTGTCTTAGTGCCATCTTTTCTTTGATAATGCTCTTGTGAAGTGCCTTGGGACAATTTGCTACCTTAAAGCAACTGTATAAATACAAGCTGGTGTGCTGTGCAATGGCTGCTCCGAACTTGTCTTCTGTTGAAGCCTGTAATTCCACTGAATTCCAATTTTGCATGTGTTAGTCGTTCCCCGCTACCCTGCCCAAGTATCTGTTCTTCATATGTGAGTCTTCGAACTGAGTGGTTGTCGGCTATTCAACTATGTAGGCATTAACTGCCAATTGTGCATCTGAAGCCCACGCATGCCCTCTTATTGTGTTGCAAGGCTTGTATCGCATGGTGTGTTTCCTCAGTGTCGAAGGTTGTGGGGTCAATATGAGGGTATCTCATTTGGGTTAGTGTCTACACCATTACAGCCACATCACCAGTACCCAGCTACCCCACGTCTGCCAGCCATTTCTCCTCTTAGAACACTGTACTTATACTGGGGGTATAGAGACGTTCGGGGTGTGGTTCGTTTAGTAGTGGTGGTTGGATGCTGGATGCTAATGCAACTTACTTTGTTCTTAAAAGTCATCAACATGCTTCTTTGGGAGGTAACTGGCACCCACCCGAAGGCCTGGACAGCTCACTTTTCACAGTGCTGTGGTCTTCTGCACTAACCTTCTGAGCTAGCGAAACAGCAGCACAGGGAGTCCACACCAGGAGTTCTGGCCCTCTTGACATCATATGCCTTGAAAAGTGCAGAAAGTGGTTGAAATCCACTGTGAGCAAACGGTTCACTTCCAGAGTTGGTGTAACTGGAACGCTCCAGCAAGTTCACCAGAATTAGAGCCCAACTCTTGGCGATCATATTTACCAGAGGGAATGGGAAGAGCACTGTGCAGGTACACCCCTGGTTGCGTTTTTAATCTCATCACGATTCACTGTGCGGCTTATCCCCGGGCCCTGACTTTAATCTTGCGACTATTCACTGTGTGGCTTTCCCCCGGTCCTGTGTTTAAACTTGCCACGAATCTCTGTGCAGGAACCCCCGGGCCTCGTGTTTAAACTTGTGACTATTCACTGTGCAGGATTCCCCCGGGCCCTGTGTTTAAACATGACACGAATCACTGTGCAGAATCCCCCGGGCCCCGTGTTTAAGCTTGACAAGAATCACTGTACTGGATCCCCCGGGCGCTGTGTTGAAACGTGATACGAATCACTGTGCAGTTTCCGCCGGGCCCTATGTTTAAACATGTGACTATTCACTGTGCTGGATCCCCCGGGCCCTGTGTTTAAACTCATAACTCTTCACTGTGCTGGATCCCCCGGGCCCTAAATTTAAACATATGACTACTAACATTGCAGGTTGCCCAGGGCCCTTTGTTTCAACTGTGGCTATTCACTGTGCAGACTCCCCGTCTCTGTGTTTTAACTTGACATAAATCACTGTGCAGGATCCCCTGGGCCCTGTGCTTAAATTTGACACGAATCACTGTGCATGTTCCCCGCCGGGCCCTGTGTTAAAACTTGACAAGAATCACTGCGCAGGATCCCTCCCCCGGGGCCCTGTGTTTAAACTTGACATGAATCACTGTGCAGGATCCTCCCGGGCACTGTGTTTAAACCTGACAGGAATCACTCTGCAGGATCCCCCGGGCCAGGTGTTTAAACTCTTGACTATTCACTGTGCAGGATTCCCCCGGGCCTTGTGTTCAAACATGACAGGAATCACTGTGCAGAAATCCCCTGGCCCCGTGTTTAAACTTGATACGAATCACTGTGCAGGATCCGCCGGGCGCTATGTTTAAACATGTGACTATTCACTGTGCTGGATCCCCCGGGCCCTTTGTTTAAACTCGTAACTCTTCACTGTGCAGGATTCCCCGGGCCCTAAATTTAAACATATGACGACTAACTTTGCAGGTTGCCCAGGGCCCTTTGTTTAAACTGTGACTATTCACTGTGCAGGCTTCCCGTCTGTGTGTTTTAACTTGACATGAATCACTGCGCAGCATCCCCTGGGCCCTGTGTTTAAAGTTGACACGAATAACTGTGAATGCTCACCCCGACCACCGCCGCCCCCCCCCCCCCCCCGCCCACCCCCGGGCCCTGTGTTTAAACTTGACAAGAATCACTGTTCAGGATCCCTCCCCCGGGACCCTGTGTTTAAACTTGACATGAATCACTGTGCAGGATCCCCCGGGCCCTGTGTTTAAACTCGTGACTCTTCACTGTGCAGGATCCCCCCCCGGGCCCTGTGTTTAAACTTGACAGGAATCACATGTGCAGGATTCCCCGGGCCCTGTGTTTAAACATATGACTGCTAACTTTGCAGGTTCCCCAGGGCCCTGTGTTTAAACGGCGACTATTCACTGTGCAGCCTCCCCGGGCTCTGTGTTTAAACTTGACATGAATCACTATGCAGGATCCCCCGGGCCCTCTGTTGAAATATGTGACTATTCACTGTGAAGGATCGTCCCGGGCCCTGTATTTCGAATTGTGACTATTCACCGTGCAGGTTCCCCCTGGGCCCTCTGTTGAAATTTGACACGAATCAGTGTGCAGGATCCCCCCGGGCCATGTGCTCAATATTGTGAATATTCTCTGTTCAGATTCCCCTTGGCCCTGTTTTTAAACTTGTGACTATTCATTGTGTATGTTCCCCTGGGCCCTGTGTCTAAATTTGGGACTATACACCGTGCAGGTTCCCCCTGGGCCCTGTGTTTAAAAATGTGACTATTCGCTGTGCACGTTCCTCCCGAAATCTCAGTTTAAACTTGTGACTATTCACTGTTCAGGTTCACTTCGGCCTTGTTTTTTACACTTGTGGGTTTTTATTGTGCAGGTTTCCTCATCACGCACAGTGATTAAACTTGTGACAATTCACTCTGACGGATCCCCCGAGCCCTTTGTTTAAACTTGCGACTATTTACAGTGTAGAATCCTGACAGGCCCTGTATTTAATATTGCGATCGTTCACTGTGCATGACCACCCTGGGCCATGTGTTTTGATAGTGTAAATATTCACAGTGCAGGTTTCCCTGGGCACCGTGTTTCAACTTCTGACAATTCACTCTGTCTGTTCCCCTGGGCCCTGAGTTTAAACTTTTGATTATTCACATTGCAGGTTCCCTCGGGCCCTGTGTTTAATCTTCTGACTATTCACTGCGCTGGTTCCACCCGGGCCCTCTGTTTAATCTGAAGTAGTGAGTCGAGATAAACGGGGCATTTTCAGATTGGCAGGCTGTAACTAGTGGAGTGTCGCAATGATCATTGCTGCTGCTCCAGCTATTTACCATCTATATTCGGGACTTAGACAAAGAAAGTGAGTGCAATATTTCTAGATTTGCTGATGAAACAAAGCTAGGTACAAATGCATACTGTGAGGCTGAGACAAAAAAGATGTAGGCAGTTTAAGTGAATGGGTAACAAGGTGGAAGCTGAAAAATAATGGGGATCTGTGAGGTTATTCACCTCGTTCGCAAAATAGTAAAGCACTTTTTCAAGGGTGTGTTCTGACGGCGCTTCTACATTTTTGTTAAAATGTTTTGGGGACTCGTGTATTTTGCAATTGAAGCATTGTATTATTTGTGGAAATTGAAAATGATTCTATGGATTTACTTTTCATTTTCCTATCTGAAAACAACCTTTACTGGAAGCCACCTGTCTTCAGATAAATACCCAGCAGAGGCTTTGTGACTTGGGGGAGATTTTGTCCAGAGAACTGACATGTCAGGATTTCTGCGGATCTGGAGCAAGACCATTGAGATATTGCTTTTGGTTTCGCTTTAGACGGTGTTTTAGAGATGTTACGTGTTTTGAAGGCAGCTGGAGAAAACCAGCCAAGCAAGCAGTCACAATAAGCACCCTGTTCCATGTCTTTGAGATGTACTTTGAAGCATTGTAAGAGATCCATAAATTGACGTTGCATTCCGACTGAAAGGCCTGCCAGAAACCCCTGCTGTCATATTTCTCTTGGAAAGCCTATCAGACTGATCTTCAACGTCGCCTGGAAAGAAACCTTCTAGAAATGTCCTACAGACGGTGAGGGAGGGCAAGAGACGGGTAAGGAGGAAAGAGAGAATGGCTGAGGGACCGAGAGACACACACAGTAAGGGAGAGGGTGAAGAATAAAATGTCTCAAAGAGAAAGGATGGGCTCGAGGGACCGTGCAGCCTCTTCCTCTCTTCCTAAGGGCTTTTTAATATTACATCCTGAACTAAACAAGGTTATGATGATAATGTTTAGCAAATGAAATGGAATTAATTAACAATAGCTTCTCCTTTAAAATGATCATTATTAATTCACAATTTTACTTGTGTGAATTTGGGCTTGACAGATATTTGGTGTTTATTAACATCGCTGAATAAATAAATATTGGAAGATTCAATTTCACTGTTCCCATCCTTGTTCAAACACCTCCTGACTCACTCGAAGGTTTAAACCTAAGGATCAGTTCTGGTGGTGCAGGGTCCCTTTAAGAGGTTGGGACTGACCCTCTCCATGTTGCCCTCTCCCCCCACCCCACTCGGTGTCACAGCGCTGGGTCACGGGTTACAGACTGTCAGTCTCTATGACTGACCCATGATTCCCTTACCCCAAAGACAAGAAAAGGAAAGCAAAAATTATCTTGCTCCCTGTGAAATCAAATTGACAATAAATTGAAACCCCAAGCGTGAAATATAAAAGGCGAAAAGAGAGATTTCGATGTTTGTAAAAACATTTTTTACACAGAGGGAGGTGTTTGTGTTTATCTGTCCAAGTTGGTCAATGTGAATATATGTGTCTCTGTGTGGGTTCGTTCTCTCTCTCTCTCTCTCTCTCTCTCTCTTGGTCAGTGGGAATGGCTGTGTCTGGCTGTGGATTTCTATGTGTGTGTGTGTTTATCTGGACATGTCAATCTGCCTGTGTGTATTTGACTGTCTTTCTGTCTGTATGTGGGTTTGTCTGTGTGTGGGATAGGAAACCGAAGGAGACTCTTTCATCCAATGGTGACTTTATGGGTGGAACTGAGGAACAGAAAACGATCTAAACCTGGAAGAGGTTTTGTGTATAGACCCCCTTGTCGCAGTTCTGAGGTGTCAGATTGTATAAATGCACAAATTAGGCAAGTGTGTAACAAAGGCAAAGTCGTATTAATGTGGGATTTTAACTTACACAAAGATTGGGAGAGGCAGACTAGCATCTGTCAGAAAGGTAGTGAATTTTGGGAATGTGTCTGGGATAGTTTCCGACAGCCATGTGTCCTAGATGTAACAAGGGGAGAGGCAATATTAGATTTAGTTATGAGTAAGGAGCCAAATTTAATTAGCAGCCTAACAGGTGTGAATATTTATCAATTAGTGGTCACAACATGATTGAAATCAAGGTATCGTTTGAAAGTGAAATGCACGAATCAGCTGCTAGAATTTTAGACTTGGGTAAGGCTGACTTTCCCAGGATTAGACAGAGACTTTCCACAGTTAACTGGGAAGATCTCTTCATGGGTCAAACAACTGAATAACAGTGGAGAATATTGAAAGAAACATTTCCCGCAATACAGAAGCGAGTATATACCCCTGAGAGGAAAAAGCTCCACTTCACATAAAAAACAGCCATGAACAACCAAAGAGATTAGGGACAGTACAAACGTAAAAGCAGGGGCTTACAAAAATGCAAAACACAACACAGATCCGGCCGAACTGGATAGATACAAAGATCAGCAAAGGGTCACAAAGCAGCTTAAAGGAGTTACTGAAAGAGAGTACGAAATGAAGCTTGCAAGGGACATCAAAATCAATAAGAAGAAATTTTATAGTTACATAAAGGGAAAGCAGGTGGTCAAGATCAATGTCGGCCCACTAAAAGCTGAAAATGGAGATATTGTCATTAATAATGGAGAAATGGCAGACATGTTGAACAATTACTTTGCCTCAGTATTTACAGTTGAAAAGGAGGATAACTTACCGGCCATCCGGAAAAATTAATAGCCGATAGGTGCCAGGGATTTAATACAATTAACGTTCAGTAAAACATCAGTAACAAAGAAATTAATGCAAATAAACAGTGAGAAATCTCCAGATACTGATGGTTTCCATGCAATGGTGTTAAAAGAAGTAGGTGAGCACATTGTAGATACCCTAACTATAGTCTTTCAGAGTTCCCCAGATTCAGGAGTGGTCCCTCTGGGCTGGAAAGTTGGACATATCACTCCATTTTTGAAGAAGAGTGAAAGGGGAAACCAAGGAAATTACAGAAGAGTTAGCCTGACATCTGTGGTGGGCAAGTTGCTGGAGTACATAATCAAGGATACCGTGACTGGACGCCGAGAAAAACTTCAGTTAATCAGGGACAGCCAACGTGGATTCATGACGGGAGGTCATGCCTGAGAAATCTCATTGATTCTTTTTTTAAAAGAGGTGACTAAGGTACTGGACAGGTGAATGTCGATGGATGTTATTTATATGGACTTTCCAGAAGGCATTTGATAAAGTCCCACATAAGAGACTGTTAATTAAGGTAGACACCCAGGGAGTTGAGGGCAAATTATTGACATGGTTAGGAAGTTGGTTGAGTGGTCGGTGACAGAGAGTGGGGATAATGGGTAAGTATTCCCATTGGCAGGATGTAACTAGTGGTGTCCAACAGCGATCTGTGTTGGGGCTTCAATTATTCACATTTTTCATTAACGACTTGGATGATGGCATCGTAAGTCATATATCCAAATTTGCTGATGATGCGAAGTTAGGCGGCATTGTAGAAAGTCTAGATGATAGCATAAAGTTACAAGGAGATATAGACAGACTAGGTGAATGGAAAAAAAACTGTGGCGGATGGATTTCAATGTGGGCAAGTGTGAGGTTATCCATTTTGGACCAAAAAAGTATCGAGCAGGGTACTTCTAAATGGAAAGAGGGTAAGTACAGTGGATGACCAAAGAGACTTGGGGGTTCAGGTGCATAGATGTTGAAAATGCCGCAAGCAAGTGCAGAAATTATTCAAAAAGGCTAATGGAATGCCAGCCTTTATATCTAGAAGACTGGAGAATAAAGACACAGAAGTTATGCTGCAGCTGTACAAAACCCTGGTTAGACCCCACTTGTAATACTGTGAACAGTTCTGGGCACCACACCTGAGGAAGGATATATTGGCCTTAGAGGGAGTGAAATGTAGTTTCACTACAATGAGACCTGGACTACAGGGGTTAAGTTACGAGGGGAGATTACACAAATTAGGCCTTTTCTCGCTCGAATTTAGAAGGTTGAGGGGTAATCTGATCGAAGTCTTCAAGATATTCACAGGAAAAGACAGGCTAGATAAAGATAAACTAATTCCACTGTTCGAAGATTCTAAAACGAGGGGACATAGTCTAAAAAGTAGGGCCAGTCCATTCAGGGGAGATGTTAGGAAGCCCTTCTTCACGCAAAGGGTGGTAGTGGTTTGGAACTCTCTCCCACAAACAGCGGTTGAATCCAGAACAGTTGTTGGCTTTAAATTTGAGATGCATTTTTGTTAAACAAATATATTAAGGGATATGGGCCTAAGGCACGTATGTGGAGTTAGGCTGCGGATCAGCCATGATCTCATTGAATGGTGAGACAGGCTAGAGGGGCTGAATGGCCTAATCCTGTTCCTACCTTCCTATGTTCCAATAATCCGTTAATAAAGAGCTTTCATCTTAACAACTCCGATGAATATACCGAAATTTCCTGCACAAAATATCAACCAGTTGTATCATTATATTTGTCAGAACAAACGTGCCTCTCTCATGCTGCCGATGTTGGGTTTATGTGGGCTGATGATGCAAAGGGTGGTGGGATAGTAAGCTGTGACGAGGGCACGAAGAGACTGCAAAGGAAGATTGAAAGGTGAAGTGAGTGGGCAAGATATTGGAAGCTGGAATATCATGTGGAGAAATGTGAGGTTCTTCACTTCGGCAGGAAGAATAGAAACACAGAATATTTTTCTAATGGTGAGAAACTGTTAAATGTTGGTGTTCAGGAAGGATATACTTGCCTTCGAGGCGAGGAGAGAGAGAGAGAGCGAGACATAGAGATGGGGTGAGGGAGAAGGCCAGTATTAAATGTCCCAAAGATACTATGCAGGGTGCATTATAAAACAAAATCTGACACCAAACACACAAAAGGAGAGATTAAGGCTGATGACCAAACGCTTGGTCAAAAAGGTTAGTTTTAAGGAATGTCTTTAAGCAGGAATGAGAGGTGGAGAGGCAGAGAGGTTGTGAAAAGTAATTCCCGAGTGTTAACAGGCAGTGGCATTAATTCCTGATTATTGGTAAAGATTTGTTAGGAAAGGGTATTAATATTTACGGAGCCGAGAGAGCTTGATGTGGACAAGAAGCAAATCAGCCATGACCTGATTGAATGGGTGGGACATGTTCCAGGGGCCGAATGGCCTCCTTCTGTCTTCCTAAGGGTTTTATTAATATCACTGCCAATGCAATGTTGGTTTTCTGTTTGCAAAGTGCTGACAAGGTCGGGGTTCTCTCTGGTCTCCCCTAAACCCTCCCGCCAGCCTTGGAATGACTCATTGATTCATGTCGAAGGGAACCAGTCAAGGGTCCTGGTCTATATTTGCTGAGCCTTCCAGTCTCACTTAGTTTCTCGTCTATATCTGACTGCACGTCACCCCTACTGTAACTCCACTCTATATCCCATCCACCTGCCAAATTAGTTTAACCGCTCCCACGCCCGAACGGCACTAGCAAAACTCCCAGCAAGGATGTTGGTCCCATTGCAGTTCAGGTGCAACCCATCGAACTTGTACAGGTCCCACCATTGCCAGAAACAGACCCAGTGGTCCAGGAAACTAACGCCCTTCCTGCTGCCATGCATTCATATGCTCTATCCTCTTATTCCTATACACACTAGCACGTGGCACTGGGAGTAATCCAGAGATTAGAACGTTCGCGGTCCTGCTTATCAATTTGCTACTTAGCACCCTAAATACTTGCTGCATCACCTCATCCCTCTTTCTACTTATGTCGCTGGTAGCAATGAGTACCACAACCTCTGACTGTTCACCCTCCCCCTTCAGAATGTCTTGCAACCGTTCCGTGAGATCCTTGGCCCGAGCGCCAGGCAAGCAACATACCATCCTGGCGTCACTTATGCGGACACATAAACGCGTGTCTGTACCCCTTACGATAGAATCCCCCATCACAATAATTCCCCCACACGTTTTCCTACCCTGCTGTGCAGCTGAGCTACCGGTGGTGCCACGGACCTGGCTTTTGCCGCGTTTCTCTGAGAAGCTATCTCCTACAACAGTATCCAAAGTGGAACATCTGTTAGAATTGGAAATGGACCAAACGGACACCTGCACTATCTGCCTAGTTCTTCTACTCTGCATGTGGGGGTCACCCAACTCCCTTTCTACATGAGCAGTCTTAACCTGCAGTGTGACCACCTCCCTGTACGTGCTATCCAGGATGATATCAACCTCGCAGATGCTCCACAGTGTCCGCAACTGCCGCTCAATATCCGAAACGCGGATTTCGAGTAGCTGCAGCTGGAGACACCTCCTGCACACGTCTTCAGGCTGGACACTGGAAGTGTCCCTGACTTCCCATATCGCTCAAGAGGAGCACTCCAGGTTGCCGAGCTGCCCTGCCATAAGTTACCCTTAATTTATACCCTTAAATTACCCAACAATTAGATTATTTACACAAAGGACCTTGGGTCACTAAAAGAAACGACCTACTATATTAAAAAAAAACTTTAGAACTTTCCCTTTACCTTTACTTTCCAAACCAGATACTTAGATTTATTCTCTAACAACTGTTTTGCACCCACTGTTGAGCATTGAAGAAACTTTGTTATCCAATACAATATTTAAAATGCTTATTTTTTCTTTCAAGAATCGACATTCCATTTTATTCCAGGCTTTGCCATGTATTGTTTGTCTGTTCATTTGATTCCTCCAATAATCATTCCTTTGTCTTTGTCTCAGCTGTTGTTGCACTTCTAAATCCCAGTGGTCATACTCAAATATTTTATCTCTTATTTACATGATGTAAGTTAGGTTAAAACAGAAATTGGATTATCTTATAACTCAATTGACTTACTGCAAGTTGCAACAAAATAGTTGCCTATTTCAAGATAAACGCAGCTCAACTGATTTTACCCCACCTTAACACATTTATATTGTAGATGGATGTTTAAATGTGAATCCAAGGAAAAGTTCCAAACTAATCATGTTATCATTGACAAAGTATGAAATTGACTAATTTCTTTCTTAATGAGTCCACTGATTAATTATTCTGAGGATTAAGTAACGTTAGTCATTTTAAAACACCATTCCAAGAACCTCCAATTCCGCACTGGACAAAATCTGCCTCCTCCTTAATCTGATTATTGTTGTTGACCACTCTTTCTATTCTCTAGCTCATGAGTGCTGTGATCTGCACAAATTTTGCATGTTCTTACCTTCTAAAATATCATAACCCGAAGTGACTACTCACGATGAAGAATGTTATTATCTGTTAAAACTTCATTGACACCCCTCAGATTGAAGACAGTCACCCCACCTGCTGATCACATCACTCGATGATAGTCATTATTCTTTCACAGGTGTGCTGTTAATTCCTAAACTATTATCATGTAAGTACATATAATTAAAACAATAGATTATGCACGCTGGCTTATTATTTACCTCAGATACCCCTTTACAGTTGATAGGAAATGTACCGAATCATACTGATTATTTTTTCAACTAAGTTTCCCAAATTCAAATAATGCTGTCATCAGTTGATAATATCTTTCATTTAATTATCTTAAAAGGAGGTTTTCCTTAATATTCAGCAACAACCTAGACAGTATTCCCACTAACTTTTTTGAAAATTACGTATGTTTATATCCATTTAAACTCAGGGAGATTTCCTTTAGAGTGCTTGGAATAGCAACTCATGTTAATTTATTTATTATTGATTTAAATGTCATAAACAATCCTTTCCATGTTTCGTTGTTTCAGATGAATTTATCAGAGACACTACTGTCCACAGTTGATATGCGAGCGATCTGCAAATAATTACAAAGACTTTCTCCAGAAAGACAACAAATGGAAACAAATGTATGAATGAATTAATGGCAATTCCTGACTTTTAAAAAAAATAAGGCCAAACCTTCAGATCAAAATATTACCATGCTGTCATAAATGTTGCAGAAGTCTTAAGCTGCTGGAGTTGATTGATCTTTGTGACCATATGGCCCACTTATTTAGAGAAACAAAGAACACAAGGTCCATTTGGCTTGGAGCCAGATAAGTTCCTTCTGTCCAGATACACGTGGTAATTCAGGAATAGTAATTATCATCAAATCCGAGGTGGATTCAAAATTGGCTTTGTGGCAGGAAACAAAGGGTAATTGTTGATTTGTGTCTTAATGACAGGAGGACTATTTCCAGTGGTATTCCGGGGAGCTCAATACTGGTCCACTTCTTTTTGTGGTATATCTTAACGATTTGGATGTAAATGTAGACCTCAGGATCAAGAAGTTTGCAGACCAGATGAAGATTGGCCGTTTTGTGGATAGCAAGGAGGATAGTTGTAGACTGCAGGAAGATATTGATGGTCTGGTCAGATGGGCACAAAAGTTACAAATGGAATTCCAGCCGGAGAAAAACGAGGTGATGCATTTTAGGAGGTCAAACAAGACAAAGGAGTACACTTTAAATGATAAATCACTGAGAAGTGTAGAGGGAGTGAGGGGCCTTGGCGTCAATGTCCACAGATCCCTGAAAGTAGCAGGACAGGTCGATAAGGTGGTTCAGAAGGCATATGGAATCTTTTCCTTTATTCGCTGTGGTATAGAATATAAGAGCAGGGAGGTTATGCTGGAACTGTATAACTCATTGGTTAGTCCACAACTTGAGTACTGTGTGCAGTTCTGGTCACCTCATTACAGAAAGGATGTAATTGCACTCGAGAGGGTACAGAAGAGATTTACGAGGATGTTGCCAGGACTGGAAAAATGCAAGTAGGAGGAAATATTGGATAGGCTGGGGTTATTCTCCTTTGAACAGAGAAGGGTGAGGGGAGATCTGATTGAAATGTGCAACATCTTGAGAAGCCTGGATCGAGTGGAGGTGAAGAATCTATTCGCCATATCAGAGAGCTCAGTGACGAGGGGGCACAGTTTCAAACTGATTGCTGGAAAAATAGAGGGTAGATGACGAAAAACGTTTTTCACCCAGAGGGTGGTAGTGATCTGGACCTCTTTGCCTGAAAGAGTAGTTGAGGCAGAGACTCTCGACTCATTGAAAAGGAGTCTTGATATGCACCTCAGATGCCATAATCTGCAGGGCTAAGAACTAAATGTTGGAAGGTGGGATTGGAATAGGTGGATCCTTTTTTCGGCTGGCACACAAACGATGGGTCAAAGTGGCCTCTTTCTGTGCCTTAAACATTTTATTTTTCTATGATTCCATGGTTCTTGGAAGGTTAAAATACTAAGTTATTCATCTTTTCTACTGATATTCGTTCCATGTTTTTTGCCAGTCTTTTACCTCGTAATTCATCTTATTCTCCGGTCTTGCGGATCTATCTCTGGTTGTTCCCCTTCTGGATTCCCTTCCTTGAATGAAAAAAGTTGGTCAGACTAATCAGAGCAAGATTCCACTCAACTTCACAGCCAATCATTTCGGTTTCGCCTTTTTCAACGTCTGGCCCCAAGTTACACCATTGTATGTTTTGGGGTTTTGAGGCTTAAACACTTTTATTTAAAAATTCTCGGTTCTGAATTTTCAATTTATTACAATGGTGTCCTCAGTTGTGCCTGACCTAACAAGTTACAAATAACGGCTACTTATGAATCCAGTATAATTTATTAAGCAAGATGTTATAAATACTTTACAAAAAAGCACTGAAAACAACATGCAAGTTTCTTATCCTTCAAGGCCAGGATTCATTGAATATTTCCAGCACAGGCGATCCCTTTGTTCTCCAGTCTCTGAATTGACATTACGTGGAACTGTGTTTCAGAATAATTAAACTGTAAACTGTACCAGCAAAGACTCCGAGTTTCCATCTTTTGGGCTTCCGATTCATCATTTTGATATCCTTTGAATTAACGCTTCCATTAGTTTAACATGAGGTTCATCTGCTGACACCGCACCTCTGTAATTAGACTGAAGATGCTAAATGCATGTCCATCTCTTATTTCCTCGGCTCCAAGAGTTAACATTTCATTGTTTGAACAAACAACACATCCTTGTAGATACAAAGCAATTGTACATCAATCTTTCCTCTTCTTATCAACAATGCCAACTGCCGTAAACAATTTACCTCAACCTTCCCAGGGTGCCAGCGTTGTGGCTAATGCAATATCAGGAAAAAACAACGTTGTTTTGAATTATAAATGTTTTCTACTGCAGATATATTTAATTGATCAAGTCAGTTAGCAATCTTATTAAACTGCATGGTTCTTGTTCAATGATCGGTGTCATATCCAGTTTAAGCTTCTTTCACATCAGTTCCTTAATGGATTGCAATCACTCTCCTCCTGACCCCTTTACGAAGGTCATCTCTTTCCCTTTGCTCTATGCTCCTTATCTTTTTTTGACTTCTGCTAATTTACGACCGATCCTCTTGCTCTGGACCCCCTCTTCCCGCCACTAACAGCTCTAGTTTTTGTCTTTACTCCTGCAGGCCATGTTCTTCTTGATCTCCAGCGGTCACCTCCTGTCCATTGACCACTTGATCTTTAAGCTGGTCTCAGTTGCTTTGTTTATGAATTAATTTAATAATTGATGTAACTGCATATTTCACCGCGCTCTTTAACTGCTCTCTGAACTCGGACTGAGTGGCCACATATATAAATGTGTTTGTACAGCAACTTAAATTCCGCAGCATATGTGCGACATCTTCAAAGGTATATTAAGAATCATCATCTAAGAAATAACCAGCATCAAATATATATAAAATATACACCAGCCACAGAAATATGAAACTGCCAGATATGGTGAAGAGTAAAATCATAGACTTCCTCCTTCTCTCCATTTCAGAGTCACTGTGATTATCTTTCTTGCTCTGACGTCTCAGTCTCTGACGAACACGATTGGTCACTAAAATGTGTCTGAACGTCAGAGTGTTCAGCAACAGAATTAAAATGAATGGCAATAATGGTGTTAAAACTTTTTCAAACATTGCAAATCCAATCCATAGAGGGTCAGTAAAATAGCTTGGCTTGTTAGAGCAGCCCCATTGTACATCGTCGATGACCCCTCTAGGTTTAAACCTAAAGTAGATGGGAATATTGTTTAGACAGAGGAGAATGCCGGTAGTTGTTAGAACCACAGTTGCAGTTTTCCTGGCACAATATTTTGATTTCAGCTTCTGGCAACAAATGGCGACAAATCGATCAAATGTGAAAGTGATGGTGAACCAGACGGAACAGTCGATGACTGCACGGATCAGGACAGAGAGAGGGCAACACACAGAGGTGAGGTCCAAGAAATTTAATGGGAAATAAAGGTTATTGATTCTCCGGAGTATGATCTCAGTGATAATGACCAGTCGATCCGCCGTTGACATGGCCACCAGGTAGCGAGTGGTGCAGGTGGAGAGTCCACAATTTCCCTTGGACAGGATTACAATTGACACTAAATTAACTGTAATGGAGAGAAAGGAGAAGTTGTTGCGAATTAATGAAAAAACTAAAAAACATTCCCCACTTCTCAACCCAAGCAGGAAGGATTTTAGCACAAAAAACCGTGTGGGTTGGGATCAGGTCAGATCGGGTCCATGACACCAACCTGCCTCCAACACCAGCACTTCCAGATTTAACAAATCCAGGAAGGGACGAACAACTGCTCACCGGATGCTGGTCATCCAGTTCATTATAGTGACGAGGAGCCAAAAACGGGTAGATTGGTGAACGTTACCCAGTCTTCAACCACTCCCACTGTCGGAACCCATCCCGGGCTCGAATCACTCCCTGGCATTGAAGTAATTTCAGCCTGATTCGAATCAGTCCTTCGGATAGCAGGCACTCATACGTCTTTGGCCATTCCTTCTGATGTATAAATGATTGAAATTGAACAGGGATTTGCATGAGACAGTGCAAATATGATCAACGCACAGGCTTTCGTTTCATTAACATATTAGAAAGGCGGTGATTGAACACATCAATAATAATGTACACTTCTGGGCTACACATGATAAAAGTATCCAGGGTAACCAACAGGTGCACACATTCTTTACGAAAAATACAATAACTGAAAGATTATAATTATCGGGATATGTTGTGGCTCGATTCTTTTGATAAGAGAAGTATGTGTGTCCAACTAGTAGAGGCCTTTCAAATTATATAGGGATTAGAGAAGGAAAACGTGGACCTGATATTTCCACCTTTGCTGGTGACCAGTTCAGTATTTCCTCAAAATAAGATGATCATCAATAAATGCACGAAGGAATTCAAGAGAGACCTATTTACTTGGAGTTCTGAGAATGTGGAAGTTGCAATGGAAAAAAAATAAGAAGAAGCGAGGTGAGAAAATGAGGGAGACAGGATTGGAAGGATATACAGATGGAATTAGATAAGCGGGAATGAAGAGAGCATCGTGCAGAGAGGGAAGACAGTCGTGATCTAGTTGTGCCAAATGTCCTGTTTCTTTGCTGTAAAAGCGGTAGCTTGTCTATTAACAAGTCATAGTCATCAGTATTATTCATAATATTGAAGAGGATTATTTATTATTGCAGTGCACTCATGACCAAACGATTCTCAGGACCGTGCTCGGGAAGGAAATTAATCAGCATCTTATAGTGCTGTCAACAACTCTACTTCGAGTAAGAGTAAGATGGGGACCAGCATTGACTACAATGGCAGATACTCCAGGTAATACATGGTACCTAGTGTTACTTTGTCCACACCAGTTAGTCAGCCACAAGCAGTATAATTCTCGAGTGACAGAGACTCCCAGTTAGACATGATCACTGAGGTCAGGGGCTCCACACCAGTTAGTGCACACACACTGTATGTTTCTACATTAACAGATAATTGCAGTAATCCTTCCCCTCTGATATTCTCCTGCTTTGAGCTGTGATTCTACAGAACACAACATTCCACATAATTCAATAACTTTACAATGCAGTATGCCTTGAGCTCGGAACAGTTGAGACAACAGATTCAAACTGCACAGATAATTCAGGAAATTAATGCAATTATATTATTGAATATGTGTCTGTCTAACTGTAACCATTCGATCTCATGTAGTATTATCATTCCCATGGTAATGGAAGAAACCAGCTCATACACAGATTTGCAAAACTTCATTGGTTAGAGATACTTACCAGGAACGCCAATGATAGCAAGGATCAGACAGAATATTTTCCCCACCCATTGAATTGGTCGGTGCATTTTCTGCTAGGATTGATCGGTCTGTTCGTGCTGCAGGTTATATCTCTGAAATACGTTCTGAGGTGACACATTCCCAGTGCATTAACTTTATACCCTCCAAGATCTCCATGGGGATACTGAGGTTGCAAAATTGTTCAAACAGTTTTTCTTAATCTTTGAAGAAACAGATTAGGACAGTTGTGTTAATTCCCTGTTGATGGAATATATTTTTCACTGAAATTGAATTGGACCCATCGCCATCCCCATTCCCACCCCCCAAGACTGGGCAAATCTGATCACAACAAGCAACTAATCATAAGTGGAAGCTGTGTTAAAGAGAAATCAAGGAAGTCCTCGAAAAATCATGAGTCCCATCTGTAGATTTCATGTTGTTTCAGTGAAGACCTTCACTCTGCATGACTATTCAGAAATTAATTTCCTAACGTCAGAGGAGCCCCTCAGGGATGTTCGTCTACACTTTGGGTGCCCTCATTAGCTGTACAATTCTGTTCAACAATTCATAAATTCAAAGAAAAAAGGAACATAGAATGGTTGCAACACTGCATTTGGCCATTTGGTCTGTCTTCTCCATGTCTGTTCTCTGCACGGGCACCTCAGCTAATCTGACTTCCACATCTCCTCCTCACTGGCATGCATTGCTTTTCTCTTAAGTTGATTATTCAGTTCGCTTCTGATTCAATCGGTATTCACCACACTCTTAGGCAGTTCATTTCATATCCTCAACATGTGCTGTGGAAACATACGTTTTCCCTTATGTCGCCATTGATTCTATGTATGTGTCCTTTGGTTTTCACTACGTCTGCCAATGAGAGCAGTTTCTCTGTGCCCATTCTGGTTAAACCGTCCGTGGTTTTTAACTACTCTATCAACCTTTCTCTCAATTTGATTCTCTAATCTGTCGGCATAAAACAACTGTCACACTTGGAAATTTTCTCTTGATCATTTTCTACACCCACTCTAAAGCCGACACATTGTTCCGCAAGTTCGGTGTTTAAAACTGGACACAATGTCAGGATTTTCAATATTGTTCCATCCCTCACACGCTCTTAGCTAGTGTGGTTCCCTTTTCCACCTCTTTATCCGATACATTGGTGATTGGATTTGTGTCAAAACTTTCTTTCACATTGAGCTCGAAAATTTAATCACAATTGCATTGAAATATCTGTCTCTCCCTCGCCTGAAAACGGTCCATCTGTGACCCTTCACTTCTCTTTCACGAATTCCCTCTCCATTTAAATGGACAGGCTCTGCATCAGCATTTACTGTGATCCACCAACTCCCACAGATATATCCTCCAACTCTGCTTTGTGTAAATAATAACTTCCATTCTTTCAGTATCCTCTTCGCCTTCTGTTTGTCCCAACGCTGCCATCTTCCATACCAGAGCTTTTGCAGTCTCTTCATTTCACGTTAACCGTGCATTCCTCACATGAGTTTTGCAGAGTTTTGCATCACCCGAGTGACTGTCCTCACCTCCTTCCCTACCTTCCAGAACCAGGCTATCAATTCACTTATTCTCAATTTCCAGTCCAATGCCTCCACCTTCAATACATCATCCTCCTCCATTTCCACCATGTCCAACTAAAATCGCGCACAAATTATCTTTGTTCATTCTTCCATCACACCCAAGATCTCGTCTCCTTGCCTGCGGCTTCTTTCTATTCAAGTGCAAGAGATGCATCTATGATGATAAGGTCTTTAGAAATAAAAAGGGGAGTAGGCCATTCAGCCCATAGATCATGTTCTGCCATTCAATACCATAATGGCTGATCTGAACATGGCTGAAATTTCAATTTCCTGCCAGACAACAATAAGTCTTCACTCCCTCGCAAATGAAAAGTTAGTCTCAACCAACCTTGAATATATTCAATGACGCAGACTCCACTGCCTTCTGGGTAAGAGAATTCTAAATGTGATGGAACTTTCAAGAGAAGAAATTCCTCCTCATTACCATTTTAATTGGGAGATCACTTATTCATAAACGGTGGAGAATGTGCACAGAGATCTATGGCTGTGGTTGATCACTGAGCTGGCCGGGATGGGGACCACGAAATTAATGTTAGGAATTGACAAAGTTCTTCAAATTGATTCACTGGAACCACTGCAAAAATGTGGAATTTGGCAAGAAGGCAGAGTTCAAGGGTATGCGTCCTTGACCAGATTAGGATCTGGGCTGTGGCATTCGGTATGCCTGCAGGTTGCGGTGGAGGGAAATGGGTTAATTGGTAAGGAGAGCAGTATGGAGATTGAGAGTCGAGGTGAGGAAGGCTGGATTATGGTTGTGGAAGCAAAGTGCGAGAGCAGCCAATATTTCAGAGGTGATTAACAGCAGGTTTCTGATGGCTTGGATACAAGGGGAGGATGATGATTTCCGGGCTGGCTGGGGCACCAATGAGGGCTTAGCCTGAGGTCGCAAGTTGAAGGCTCTTCCTTCTTGTAACTTGGACGAGGGCATTTCTGGCGAGGCTGGGATTTGTGATCCATCTTTTGTTTGCCTTGAGAACGTGATGGAGAGGCACCTTCTTGAAACCCGAGGCTCCATCTGCTTTTGGCACACCGGCAGTGCAATTAGAAAGAAAGTTCTCGTATTTTTTCCCAGCAATAATGAAGAAATGGTGACGTCGTTCCAACTCAGGATGTGTATGGCTTGAGGGAACTTGCAGGTGTCCATGTTTCCATGCGTCCGCCCCCCTTATCCTTTAAGGTGTGAGAGGTTGCGTGCTAGAAAGGAGCTGCCGAAGTAAATTTAGTCCCTTCCTGGCGTTGTGAAATTGTGTTTGGTGCACACCCACACTTTTTGGGATTTTCTTCTCCCTGCTGCTTTCACATGCGTTCAAGTCCTCTGAAGAAGGAATTCTCCTCCACACAAGATCACGGGGCAGGTGGTTCCACGTTGCCCGTCTCAGGGCGAAGTCCAAAGTATGCAAAGTCCTCATCAGGGAACTCCTGTTTGCTGCTGATGCTGCTTTAACATCACACACTGAAGAGTGCCTGCAGAGTCTCATCGACAGGTTTGCGGCTGCCTGCAACGAATCTGCCCTAACCATCAGCCTCAAGAAAACGAACATCATGGGGCAGGACGTCAGAAATGCTCCATCCATCAATATTGGCGACCACGCTCTGTAAGTGGTTCAAGAGTTCACCTACCGAGGCTCAACTATCACCAGTAACCTGTCTCGAGATGCAGAAATCAACAAGTGCATGGGAAAGGCTTCCACTGCTATGTCTAGACTGGCCAAGAGAGTGTGGGAAAATGGCGCACTGACACGGAACACAAAAGTCCCAGTGTATCAGGCCTGTGTCCTCAATACCTTGCTCTATGGCAGCGAGGCCTGGACAACGTATGTCAGCCAAAAGCGACGTCTCAATTCATTCCATCTTCGCTGCCTCTGGAGAATACTTGGCATCAGGTGGCAGGACCGTATCTCCAACACAAAAGTCCTCGAGGTGGCCAACATCCCCAGCTTATACACACTACAGAGTCAGCGGCGCTTGAGATGGCTTGGCCATGTGAGCCGCATGGAAGATGGCAGGATCCCCAAAGACACATTGTACAGCGAGCTCGCCACTGGTAACAGACCCACCGGCCGTCCATGTCTCCACTTTAAATACATCTGCAAACGCGACATGAAATCCTGTGACATTGATCACAAGTCGTCAGAGTCAGTTGCCAGCGATCGCCAGAGCTGGCAGGCAGCCATAAAGGCGGGGCTAGAGTGTGGCGAGTCGAAGAGACTTAGTAGTTGGCAGGAAAAACGACAGAGGCGCAAGGGGAGAGCCAACATTGTAACAGCCGCGCCAAACAAATTTTTCTGCAACACCTGTGCAATTGCATGTCACTCTAGAATTGGCCTTTATAGCCACTCCAGGCGCTGCTCCATGCACCACTGACCACGTTCAGGCGCTTACACATTGACTCTCGAGATAAAGAGGCCAAAGATAACACACAGCAGCCACTGTGTGCAGTGGTGACAGGAGTTCAGTGCTAACGTGGTGCATCAGGTGCACATCAAGTGCGTTCACTTACCTGGATCTTACTGAGGCGCTTGAGTTTTGTTGGAGGCGGCACAGATCCAGCAAAATGGAGAGCATTCCATTATTTCTGACTTATGCCTTTGTAGATTGCGAACGTAAGAGGCAGTGGATGAGTTATTTGTTGCATAAATTCCAGTGTCTGATCTTTTCTTGGAGCAACAATATTTATCTGGCTGGCCCAGTTAAATTTCTGATCAAAGGGAATGCCCAGGATGTTGATAATGTGATAACTGGAAAGTGACCACGATGATGAATATCAAGGGGAGGTCGTTAGTTTCTCACTTGCTGCACTAGGCAATTTCCTGGCAAATGTGTGATGTGATTTTCAATGTCCTTTTATGAGCACCAGCCTGATGCAAACAATGCAAAAACTATGGTGTGTTTAGCTGGCAGTGAACGAAGACAGGTTCAGCTTGTTTGTCATTCATCCAAATTTCGTCAATCCTGGCTTCAATGTTCGACCGAATAATTGAAAGTGGAAAATTACAGGGTAGATGAAGGAACTATAAACTGTCGTTGATCTATTTGTTGAAACAAGCTACGAGCTTCATGGTTGGCTGTGATAATTTCGAAAAGATACATTGTAATGAACAGGAAAACAAGGACAATACGCAGGGTTGTATCATATATGGATGGACAAGAGGAGGGGTCATTGGATCTGATGCAGGTACCTTTATTCCCCGTCAATACTTAGTTACATGTTGTAAAAGGGAGGACACAATAGGGAGAGTTCTGCTGCTGTCCGTCGAACCATGGGGCTTGGAAACCTTGCTCTGGGGAATTAGATGAACCATCTCTACCCACTATTTGGCAGTACGTCATAGTATCGGGGGAATTGCGGTGGAGCATGTCGGGGCAATGGGAGGGCTATCATTACCTTCTTCTTGATGGATCTGTCGTTTGAGGGTCCAGTTGGTAGGTGATTGAGAAAGCTGTTCACAGCTCAGCTCTGGCACAGAGTTCTGGAAGTGACTGACAACAGATTGAAGGAGTTCCACGGAAAGTAAGTAATACAATTCCCGCCCCAGTAATTCATTGCATTTTCTGGGTTACTTAAAAACAGTAACAAGAAACCTCGAACCCCGACTCTGCCAGTTGGCTGTCAAGGCAAAGCGACCACAGATTTCACATTCATGACAAACAGAAATCAAACACTCGGACTCTCTGGTGAATCAGATTCAACACTTTGTAAATACAAACATTTTTCTGTTTCAATAATTTCGTTACCATTCTCGGGAAGATCAATTTCTCCCCAACATCCGAATTTTACATTTTGTTCCGAAATAGTTATGTGATTTTATGTTTGATTTCGCACAATATCAGGATGGATCAATTCTACACTTACAAACTTGACATTCAACAAACCCCCAAAAAGACTTCAAGGCAAATCTGTCGGCAAAAACATGTCTACTTCCTTCTGCCTCTCCCTCACATGAGTTGCAGTTATTGCAGATGTTTCACTTTGCGGTGAGTAGGTTCCTCATTGGATTGAATTACCCTGAGAGAAGGACTCATAGCCTCATAGAATATTTCGTTCACCTGCCCTGCACGGCCTGAAGTCAGGCAAATCCTTCGCCCTGACAGAGATCAACAAAGGAGCATGAAACATCCCAATTACACGATCTGATCCTGGGAAGGCGCAAAATGTAGGTCCATTATTTACCAAATTTGGTAAACATGCATCTGTCAAAGGACAAAACAGGAACCAGTCTTACTTCCACATAGGTTTATTCACAATACTCCATACACCATAAGTGTAGACTACATTTCCCTTCTCCGGACCAGTTCCCCCGTACCCCTCCCCAGATGGAAACTGGTTATTCCATATGTCCCCAGATCTTTCCACAATTAGTATCAGCTGCTCTTAATCACAATTAGAGCATGCAGCTATACATACTCAATTGACAAATCATTTGCAACATTGGCTCATTCGCAGCATTTTATTATCAGTCCATCTATGTGTTCATTGTACTTTATTATTTTTCTTGTGTTGATCTTCTTCGAATATACAAGCTACATGTGAGCATTTTAGCTCCACTTTGAAGACCAGAACTGCTCTGCAAATGTTCGGCATTGCAGGAATGCACACCTCTGGACTGTTCATTCAACACTCACCACGAAATCTAACACTATGCCACTCAATCACACAGCGACATACACAAACACACGTAAGCAAAGTACAGTTGAAAAGAATAGTGCTCTTTTAAAGTTTATGAACAAAATAATAGTTCATAATTCACATGGCTCGTTTTCGAAAAGACACAATGCAGACCTTTTGAAAAAGACGGCTTCACTCCTGAAGTGTCGTTAAACAGCCGGAGTCGCGTGCTGAAGTGGCTTTCATGATTCTCTTGAAGGGATAGAATTTCTGCAGGCCACAAACTTGGTTGCTTGTAGTCTCGTTCCCACGAGGTCACTTTGCAGTATTGGTGGGTTCGAAATGGAACAGGCTTGGAGTCATCACCATGTTACCGTCTCCAATTATTAAGGGAATAGATTTTGCTGCACTTCCTGCTGCTGCTGTTACATCTTTCTTCAGACAGCACTTAAATAATAAAAATAAACCAACATGGCTACGGTACCATGTGAATTATCACATTACCCTTTCCCAAATATGGTGTTGGAAATAGGGTGATTATTAATCAACTGACTTATTACTTGATTACGGTCTTTGTTTCAGTGAGCCCCATTCAGTTCAGGATTGCCTCTTGGATTGTCTCAGGATACGTGAAGTTGCCACTTCTTAGTCTGGCATGTATCATTTTATCCTTGTGAGACAGTATGGCTGTATGGAAATTAACTGATCATGTCAGATGACCTTTGGTGGCCATCATTTGAGGCTTATATGATCCGTTTTAAAAGAAAGGTCAGTTACAAAATGCTGCACACTCAGTGAAGTTCTATGTTAAAATATATGAATTTGACATGGCTCTACTGGGCATGGCAATAATTGCGGCAGATGATATTAGTGCTAAAATATATTGAAAAAAATATAAGACACAAATCGCATTGCATAGGTTCTCCAATCTAAGCAGGCTCCAGCAGTTATAGGACAGTTGACCAGTATCACTCGACTTGTTCCGAAGAAGGGTCACTGAAATGAAACGTTAACTCTGCTTCTCTTTCCACAGATGCTGCCAGACCTGCTGAGTGGTTCCAGCATGTCTTGTTTTTATTATCACTCGACTTGTCATGGTTCCTCTCCTTCTTTGCGTATGCACTTTGCTAACATGCATTCCACAGCAATGAGGAAAGAAGTGGGTGAACCCAGACCGTAGCGGGTGGGGTGGCAAGAAACCGGTGACCTGCAGTGAAATGGACGCCGACCACAAGCATGACAACTTACAATAACAAAGCGCGACACACATCCAAAGAGACATCTCAGAAGACATAATAGAGCAGGTTAAAACAGAGTGACATCAAGAGCGAGTGGAAAAGTATAGATAGTGCGAGATTGATGAGCACGTAGTGAGAGATATCGACTTCCAGTCGTGTTTTGAAGACAAGACGAGAGTTGAAATGATGTAGTGCAGGAATTTCCGATGCCCTGGGTACCGTTTATTGGGAAACACCTGCTGACGGTGCAGAAGAAGCAGTGGTGCATAACAAATACTGTTCGACAACAGATGACAAGGGAGGAGTGGAGTAAGTTCACAGCGATTTATAGCTTGGCATGTTATTGTGATTGACAGGGTGTCATCTGCAACAGGATTGATATGGTCGTCCAAGTTTCTTCAAATTATTTCAGTGGAACAATGAGGACAAGGGGAATTTGGTGGAACGGTAGTGGACAGGGATTGGAGTATTATTCTGGTCAGGACTTGAGTTGTGGCACTCGGGATACCTGCCGTTTAGGCTGTGCTCCTGATTTGGTCGTGGGTGGACACAAACTGGAGTCGAAGACAGGGCTAATAGAACTGACCAGGAGCAGAGGCTAGTCATGTGACCCTGTATTCCTTGGAAGTTGGGGTAACTTGAGATGACTGCAGTTTGATTGAATCCTGGATTTGTGATCATATTTCCTCCCTGGTTACCATTCATGAGCTTCAGTGAACATGGGTAGCAGCTGGTTCTGACAGCGGACACAGTGAGTATGATTCCTCCAAATAAATAGAAGAAAAAATATGAGTATAGAATGTGGGAGGTCGGCCAGGAGTGTGTTGGAACATTCAAAACAGGAACTGATAAATACACGGATGAATTTTCAGCAGCATTTGAGGTGAAACGGGGGAAGAGGAATGGGTCATTGTGATGGCGCAGGCTTATAGTTGTAAGCTCATCTCGAGGTTATTGTATGACCAAGGTTGCGAAAAATAGGGTTAAGTCATCGATAGTTTCCAGGAAAAGGATTTCTGGCTGGAGCGTAAAGTTTGTAACAAGGAACAAAGTAATTGGCTTCAGCCTTTCCAATATTTAATTGAAGGACATTGATGTTCATCCAGAACCAGATTTCTGACAAGCCGTGTGACAATCCAGAGACAACTGAGGAATGAGAGATATGATGGTGAGGAAGAGTTTGGTGTCTTCAGCACCAATAGTGAAAGTGACATTCTTTCTGGATGATGTCACTGGCAGACAGAATGTAAGTGAGAAATAGAACTTTCGAGATAAACAGAGACACTGCCGCAGAAAATGGAATAGAATCTACTGATGTTGATATTCTGGCGATGATTATAAAAATAACGGGGGCGATGGTGGAGAGATTTGGAGGATTGACTGATCAACTCAGTCAATTTCTGCAGACAGGTCGAGAATACGAGGAGGAAAAGTTAATGTTTATTTCAGTCACACAGGATGCCATTTGTGATTTTGATAAGAGCTGATATGGTACTGTGGCAGTAACGGATGTCTGATTGGAGGACTTCAATTATGGAATTCTGGAAAAGATAGGCACAAGTTAAGGAGGCAACATGAAACGGCAAGAGCTTGGGATGGAAACTGAGTTTGGAAATCGACGAAAGAAAGGGTTATAAAATAAAAACTAAAAGTGGTGGAAATGCCCAGCAGGTCTGGCTGCTTTTGAGGAGAGAGCAACAGAGTTAACGTTTCAGGTCAGTGAGCTTTGATCAGAAATGGCAAAGGTTAGAAATGTGATTGGTTTTAAGCAAATAAAGCGGCGGTGGGGCAAAAGAGAACAAAATGGAAGGTGTTGATAGGTTAAAGGGTCACAGAGAATAACTGACAAGGAGGTCATCGGGGAAAGGCAAAGAGAGTGTGTTAATGGCGTGAAGAAAGACAACACATCAGTGCAGAGAGGAGGTTAAATGACTAAATAATAAAAGCCAAAAGCACAAACAGGAATAAACACAGTGGGCAGGAATATGGTGAAAAAATTGAATGATGAAACAAAGTAAAACAATAAAAGTAAACATGAAAGATGACGTTAAAAATTTTTTAAAATGGGGGCCACTCATGCTCTGAAATTATTGAACTCAATGTTCAGCTCGCAAGGCTGTAGAGTGCCGAACCTGTGCATGGGGTGCTGTTCCTCGATCTTGCGTTGATGTTCACTGGAACACTGCAGCAATCCGAGGACAGAGTTGTGGGCATGACAGCAGGGGCGTGTGTTGAAATGGCAAGTGACAGATAGATCAGGATCATGTTTTCAGACTGAGCGGAGGTGTTCAGAAAAGCGCTTACCAAATCTGCGTTTGGTCTCCCCAATGTAGTGGAGACCACAATGTGACCAGCGAATACTGTATACTAAATTGAAAGAAGTACAAGTAAATTGCTGCTTCATCTGAAATGGGTGTTTCGGGCCTTGGATAGTGAAGAGAGAGCAGATAAAAAGGGAGGTATTACACATCCTTCGATTGCATGGGAAGGTGCCGTGGGAAGGGGACGACGTGGCGGGGGTAATGGAAGAGTGGACCAGGGTGTTGCAGATGGAACGATTAGCTCGAAAGGCTGACAGGGAGAGGAAGGTGTATTTGGTGGTGGTATCACGCTGGACGTGGCGGAAATGGCGCAGGATAATCATATGCATGTGCAGGCTGGCGAGTGGCAAATGTGGTCAAGAGGATCCCTGTCGCGGTTCTGGGAGGGAGAGGAAGGGCTGAGGGCGCAGGTGCAGGTAATTGGCTGCACACGGTTGAGGGCTCTGTCACCCACAGTGGGGAGGAATCCTTGGTTGTGGAAAAAAGAAACCATATTAGAGGCGCTGTCGTGCACAGTGAATCGTCACAAGTTTGAACACAGCTTCCAGGGAATTCTGGTCAGTGAATAGTCACAAGTTTAAACACATTTCTTGGGCGGAAGATGCACAGTCAATTATCACAACATTAAACACAGGTACCAGGGGCTCCTGCGCAGTGATTGGACACAAGTTTAAGCATCGGGCCCGGGGGGAACCTTCACAGTGAATAGTCACAAGTTTAAACACAGGGCCCGGGGGATCCTGCACAGTGAATGGTCACAAGTTTAAGCACAGGGTTGGGGTGGGGACCTGCACAGTCAATAGTCACCAGATTAATCACATGGCCTGAAGGGTACTTGCATAGTCAATAGTTCACAAGATTAAACACTGGGCCCGGGCGATCCTGCACATTGAATTGGCACAAGTTTAAACACAGGGCAAGGGGGAAACTTGCACAGTGAATAGTCGCAAGATTAAATACACGGCCCGGGGGATCATGCACAGTGATTCATGTCAAGTTTAAACACAATGGTCGGGTGTATCGTGCACAGTTGTTTGTGTCAAGCTTAAACACTGGGCCCGGGGGGATCCTGCACAGTGATTCATAACAAATTTAAACACAGAGCCCGGGGGGAAGCCGCAAGGCGAAAAGTCACAAGATTAAACACAGGGCCCGGGGGCAAGCCGCACTGTGAATAGTCACAAGATTAAACACAGGGCCTGGGGGGAAGCCGCACTATGAATAGTTACAAGATTATACACAGGGCCCGGGTGAAGCCACACGGTGAATCGTCACCAGATTAAACACAGGGCCCTTGGGGAAGCCACAAGGAGAAGAGTCGCAAGATTAAACAAAGGGCCCGGGGTGTACCGGCACAATACTCTTCCATTCCCTCTCGCAAATATAATGGCCACGATTTGGACTCTAAGCCTGGTGGGAACTGCAGGAGCGTTCCAGTTATACCAACTCTGGAAGTGAACAGTTTGCTCACACAGTGGATGTAAATCTCCTTCTATACTTGTCATGGCATATGATGCCAAGAAGACCAAAACCACTGGAGTGCACTGCCGGTGTTTCTTCCCTAGTTCAGAAGGCCAGTACAGAACGCCCCAGCACTGAGGGCGGTGAGCTGTCCATGACTCCGGGTGGGTGCCAGTTACCTCCAAAAGAAGCAGGTTCCTGACATTCAAGAGCAAAGCAAGTTGTGTCAGCATTGATCACCCAACCACTGCGAACACACCGAACGTCTCTCTACCCCCAGCACAAGTACAGTGATCTCGGAGGAGAAGTGTATGGCAGACTTGGGGTAGCTGGGTACTGGTGGTATGTCTGTAATGTTGTAGAAATGAACACAAATGAGATACCCTCATATTGATCCCACAGCCTTCAGCTTGCAGATTACTCATCTTCTACACATGGTAAACACACCATGTGATTCAAACCTCGCAGCACAGGAAGTAGTCATGTATGGGCTTTAGATGTGAAATTAGCTGTCAATACCCACAGAGATGAATAGGCTGCAACAACTCAGTTCGAAGGCTGACATATGAAGAACAGATACTTGGGGAAGTGGTGGGGAACTACTAACACCTGTCAAATTGGAATTCAGTGGAATTACAGGCTTGAAAAGAAGATCAGTTCGGAGCAGCCATTGCACAGTGCACCAGCTTGTATTTATACAGAAGCTTCAAGGTAGCAAAATGTCCCAAGGCACTTCACAGGAGCATTACCAAAGGAAAATTGGCACCAAGACAGGGGATATTTAGATCAAATGACCAAAGGAGTTATTAGAGCAAATGACCAAAAGCTTGATCAAAGAGGGATGTTCTAAGAAGTGTATGAAAGGTAGGACAGAGAGTGAAGCAGTTTAAAGATGGTGTATCGGTTCATTGCGTCTATGCCGTTTCTTCACGGAGCTATCCAGTCATTCCCACTCCCCCCACTCAATCCCCATAGCCCTGCAAGTTTATTTCCTTCACTTTGCCGTACAATTTCAATTTTAAGTCATTGTTTGCCTCTGCTTTCACCACCCTTGTGGACAGCAGGATTCAGATCATTCGTACCCGCTGTGTAAAAAAGTTCCCAATCATATTTAGCCTTTATCTCTTGCTCAAAGCCTTCAAGCTGTGTCCTCTCGTCCTTGTGCCACGAGTTGCTGGGAAACGTTATTCGTTCTCTAACTTATCTAAGCCTGTCAAAACCGTGTACAATTCCATTAAATTTCCCCTCAACTTCCTTTGTTCGAAGGAGAGCAGCCAGCTTTTCCAACCTAACCTTATAACTAAAATCCTCCATCCTCTGGAAAATCTCCTCTGCATCACCTCAAAAACCGTCACATTCTTCCTAAAGTGTAGTGATGATAATTGGACACAATATTCCAGTTGGAGCCTACAAAAAGAGCTTTACACATGTTCAGCATGACTTCCTTTTGTGTTCAGGAAGCCCAACATCCAATATGATTTAATAATCGCTCTCTCAATATGTTCTGCCACCTTCAAAGATCGATGCACATGATCCTGCAGGTCACTCATTCCTCCCACACTCTTTAGAACCTTGTCATTAGGTAGATATTTCCTCTCGCTATCCCATCTGCCAAAATACATCAACTAACACTTGTCAGTATTGTTTTCCATCTGTCACCTATCTTCCCATTCTGCTAGCCTATCTTTGTCCTGTTGTAGGCGGTTCATATCATACTCACTGTTTGCCACCTCTCCAAGTTTGGTGGCATCTGGAGATTTTGAGATTCTACTCTGTATTCGAAGATCCAAATAATTTATACAGATCAAAACAGGAAAACATTGAACCCCACTGACTCTTGTGGAACACCACTGTCAACCATCCTCCAGTCTGAAAAACAATAATTTAATATGATTCGATGTTTTCTGTCCTGAAGCCAATTTTTGATCCAATTGAACACTGACCCTCCTATTCCGTGAACCTCAATTTTGTTCACCAACCTTTATGTGTTGCCTTATGAATCATTTTCTTCAAAACCACTCAAAACAACATGCACCACATTCCCTTCATCAACCTTCTCTGTTATTTAATCTAAAAGGTAATTAGGTTAGTCAAGTAAAATCTGCATGTTACGGATTTGTTTCGGCTATCCTTTGTAATTAGAACCTCTCCAAGTGTGCGCAGATTTTTCCCTCATTATTGTTTCTAAAGCCTTACCCATCACCGATGCTAAACTAACTGGCCTGTAGTTGCGAGGACTGTCTTAACACACTGTCTTGAAAGCATTTGCCACTTTTCAATCCTCTGGCACCCACCCCCACCGCGCCACCCCCCCCCCCCCGCCCCACCCCCCGCCACTCGTTATGCAGGGAAGGATTGAAGATTATAGTAAGCCCTTCCATTACCGCCATCCACACTTCCAATAGCAGCCTGGGAATCTATTCATCTAGATCAGGTGTCTTATCGACCCTAAGCTTAGCCCCCCTTTTAGTATCTCTCCTTCTCAATGTTTATCCTATCCATTGCTTCCACTCTCCCTGCTTCTGCAGACATTTTGTCAGTTTCCACTTCCTGAGTGAAGACTGATATTAAGTCTTGATTAGGTATACTAAGTATATATTAAGTATATATTAAGTATATGTATGCTTCATAGTAGACCACTGAAAACTTAATTCTTGCACTATAAATACACATATGACTGCCTTCATAATCTGAGCAAAGAATCAGAGCTCCTTGGCTGGTGATACATGCATCCGTGATCTACTGGTATAACTACAATATCCTTCTGTTAAAGATGGGTTCATGAACTGTTTATCCCAGCTTCTTCAGTAGTGCCTGCGTCCATGCTTACCTTCCAGTCACATCAGTCCTCTGTTGCACCTTCCACCGCTGTCGGTCCTGTGCAACTGTGATGTGAACTTTACCTTGAATGGACTCCTCTGACTCACTATCATTCCCACGCGGGATGATAATCCCTGAGTTGGTGCGTGTTGAAGACTGAGGGGGTGACGGTACATATAGGGGTTGCTGGTCGGGCTCGCCATCTTCTGAAGGGCCTAACCAGTGAAAACAGAAAAAAAGGATGAACGAATGGAAAACATTGGGCAGGTTATACAGCTTGCTCGATCTGGGAGTGGTGAGGCATCCAAAACTTGGGAAGCTTCCTGAAAGAGATTCGCTGGTGGAATAAATAGAAGAGAAGAGAGCCAATCGCAATTCAGATCAGTTTGGATGGTCATGTACTTCATTGCCGATGTGTTATCTTTGGAGAAGTGTTCAGTTGATTAGTCACGGGTCATCTAATGTGTAAATTCGAGTTATGGCTTTGGTCCGTTTGTTTAAAAATAATTGTGTTTGTATGCAAAGAGGTCAATTTATGAAAACTATAAGTTTATGTTTTGAACAAAGAACAGTACAGTACAGGACAGGTCATTCGGCCCTCCAAGCCTGCGCCAATCTTGATGCCTGCCTAAACTAAAACCTTCTGCACTTCTGGGGTCCGTTTCCCTCTATTCCCTTCTTATTCATGTATTTGTCAAGATGCCTCTTAAACATCTCGATGGTATCTGCTTCCACCACCTCCCCCTGCAACAAGTTCCAGGCACTCACCACCCACTGTGTAAAGAACGTGCCTCGCACATCCCCCCTAAACTTTGCCCCTCTCACCTTAAACCTATGTCTCCTAGTAACTGTCTCTTCCACCCTGGGAAAAAGCTTCTGACTATCCACTCTGTCCATGCCACTTATAACTTTGCAAACCTCTATCATGTCGCCCCTCAACCTCCGTCGTTATAGTGAAAACAATCCGAGTTTATCCAACCTCTCCTCATAGCTAATGCTCTCCAGACCAGGCAACAACCTGGTAAACCTCATCTGTACCACTAGTTGGTTCATGCTTCATTCTCTGGCTGTTGTTTGCATTTCTTGTCTTGATCTTGAAGAAATGCAGAAATACTGGATGGGTGTACGGTTCCACGTTGAGAAAGCAAATATTGCATCAGTTGGAGTCATTGGCACAGTTTATGCAGTAGGATCTGCAAGTGCATGTACGCATTATGGTGTAAGTATAACCACTTCAAAGGAGTATGAGAATATCACGGTGTTAATGTAGCCATGCACCGTGCAGAATTCCACAACAAATGTAAAAACCAGGACTTATCAATGGAGGCAGATATTAATGTATCAAATTACGTCCTTCAGTCTTCAGCATTCATCATTTCTATAACTGTAAATATTGAATTGTTTATGCACAACTAGAGGGACATATTACTGCTTTCATGCAGCCGAAGAACAGTGCAATATTGAGAAGCAGAGGGAGGCATTATTATAATCATGGTTCAGTACAGAATCCGCAAGCAGATGTGGACATTATTGAATCAATGTAATCATTGCGCTGTGCAGTTTTCACCAGTGTGACAGTTAGTCAACTTATGTCTGGGAAGTTAGAATTTCAGTCTGCATTTTATCTAGTTAAGTTTATTTTCATATATATATGTATATATATATATATGAAAGATGAAAATCATTCGCTGAACTAGTTTATTTAGTGACTGTAATGAATGTCAATTTTCATTGGGCCCAATTGAATTTCTTTGCTTTGATTCAGAGTTTCATTGTTATGTTATTCTTCCCAAAAGTTAGTCTGATGGTGACCGTGAACCGATTGTCGATTGTTGAAAAAACCCCTCTGGTTCACTCAAGTCCTTCAGGAAAGGAAATCTGCTGTCCTTACCGGCCTGTCCTACAGGAGACGCCAGACCCACAGCAATGTGGCTGACTCATAAAATGTCCTCTGGAATGGTCTAGCAAGACATTCAGTTGTATCAAACCACTAACAAGTCTAAGGAATGGAATGAATCCAGAAGAACCATCCAACGTTGACTCAGGCTCCGGAAACACAGCAATGTCGACTTTGTAAAGTCCTCCTGACTAACATCTGGGGGCATGCGCCAAAACTCGAAGAGATGTCCCACAGGCTTTACAAGCAACAGCCTGATATATTCATACTTATGGAATCATACATAACGGACAATGTCTCAGGCACCACCATTATCATCCCAGATATGTCTTGTCCCACTGAAAGGACATACCCACCGAAGCTGGTGGCATAGCGGTATACAGTCAGGATGAAGTTGCCTTAGAAGCTCTCAACAATGACTCTGGACCCCATGAAGTCTCATGGCATCAGATCAAACATGAACGAGGAAACCTCCTGCTGATTGCCACCTACACCTGCTCGGCCCCTCCCCCACGCCTTGGGTGAAGAATCAGTACTTATCCATATTGAACACCAATTGGAAGAAGTACTTAACGCAGCAAGGGCACAAGATGTACTCTGGGTGGGAGACTTCAATGCCCATCACCAAGAGTGGCTGGGTAGTACCACTGCTGACCAAGCAGCTTGTGTCCTGAAGGGCACAACTGCGAGACTACGTCTGTGGCAGCTGCTGAGGGGACCAACAAGAGGGAAAAACCTACTTGACCTCGTCTTCACCAATCTCCCTGATGCAGATGCATCTGTCAATAGCAGTATTGGGAGGAGTGAACATCGCACAGTCATTGTGGAGATGAAGTCCTGTCTTTACATTGAAGTATACTCACCATTGTGCTGTGTGGCACTGCCACCATGCTAAAATGATTGCAAAACAGATCTCGCAACTCAAAACTGGGTACCCAAGAGGCGCTTTGGGCCATCAGAGACAGCAGAATTATATTCGACCACAATGTGTAACTTCATGGCACAGCATATTACTCACTCTACCATTATCATCAAGCTGTGTGATCTAACGTGGTTCAATGAGAGTGCAGGAGGGCTTCCCAAGAGCAGCACCAAATATACCTAAAAATTAGATGTCCGCCTGATGAAGCTACAAAGCAGGACTACTTGCATGCCCAGCAGTACTGCCTGTGTGGAGTTTGCAAGTTCTCCCCGTGTCTGCGTGGGTTTTCTCCGGGTGCTCCGGTTTCCTCCCACAAGCCAAACGACTTGCAGGTTGGTAGGTAAATTGGCCATTATAAATTGCCCCTAGTATAGGTAGGTGGTAGGGAAATATATAGACAGGTGGGGATGTGGTAGGGAACATGGGATTAGTGTAGGATTAGTATAAATGGGTGGTTGATGGTCGGCACAGACTTCATGGGCCGAAGGGCCTGTTTCAGTGCTGTATCTCTAAACTAAACGATACTAAACAGTGGAAGCAGCAAGTGATAGACAGAGCTAAACAATTCCACAACCAACAGATCAGCTCTTCACCCAAGCCTTCTCCACCCATATAGCCAGCTCTCCTGACTCCCATGCCATCTCCAAAAGGCTTTAGAAATTCAGCCTATTGAAGCATGAACGGGTTCCAGCCACATGACGCACCAGATATAATAACTTGTAGAGGAAACAGGAAAGTCCTTTGGTCGATGAACTCCATTTTTTCCCACTGTTCATATAAAACTCCTCCTCCCCCTCCCACAAGCTTTTCATACTCTCTTACACCTGCAAGCTAACAGTTAAAAAATCATTCTTCATACTGTCCCCACTCACTTACCTGGATGAGTGCAGGTCCAATAACACACACAGCTCAGCAGTCCTGTCGCATTCAGTCACGAACGGTGGTGGTCAAGTGAATAAGTAACAGAAGGAAGAGGTTACAGTGGCGCAGTGGTTAGCACCGCAGCCTCACAGCTCCAGCGACCCGGGTTCAATTCTGAGTACTGCCTGTGTGGAGTTTGCAAGTTCTCCCTGTGTCTGCGTGGGTTTCCTCCGGGTGCTCCAGTTTCCTCCCACATGCCAAAGACTTGCAGGTTGATAGGTTAATTGGCCATTATAAATTACCCCTCGAATAGGTAGGTGGTAGGGAAATATAGGGACAGGTGGGGATGTGGTAGGAATATGGGATTAGTGCAGGATTAGTATAAAGGGGTGGCCGATGGTCGGCACAGGTGGGCCGAAGGGCCTGTTTCAGTGCTGTATCTCTAAAAATAAAACTAAAAAAAAAATATCCACATCCTCACTCCTCGGGGAGCCCAGCAGATCAGTGCAAAAGACAAGGCTGCAATATTGACATCCATCTTCAGCCAGAAGTGCAGAGTGGACGATTCATCTCAGCCTCCTCCTCAGGCCGCCAGCATCACAGATGTCAGTCTTCAGCCAATCTTATTCACGTCACGTGATATCATGAACTAGCTGAAGGCATCGGATATTGCAAATGCTCTGGGCCCTGACAATATTCAAGCAATAGTATTGCTTATGTTCCAGAGCTAGCCATGCGCCGAACCAAGCTGTTCCAGTACGGCTACAACAATGACTTCCACCTTGCACTGTGGAAAATTGCCCAGGTATGTCCTGTCCACAAAAAACAGGACAAATCAAACCTGGCCAATTATCGCCTGATCAGACTACTCTCGATCATCTGCAAAGTGATGGGGGTGGTGGGAGGGGTGTTCAGTGTTCTCAAGCGACACTTGCTCAGCAATAACCTGCTCAATATGGCTTCCACCAGGGCCACTCAGCTCCTGACCTCATCACAGGCATGGTCCAAACATGGGCAAAATAGTTGAAGTTCAGACGTGAGGGGAGCGTGACAGCTTTTGACATCATGTCAGTATTTAATGGAGCATGGCATTGAGAAGCCATATTAAAAACTGGAATCAAAGGGCATCAGAGGGAAAGATCCCCACTGTTTCGAGCAATACCTAGGAGAAAGAAAGTTGGTTGTGGTTGTTGGAGGTCAATTATCTCAACCCCAGGATATCACTGCAGGAGTTCCTCAGGGCAGCGTGCTCAGCTCAGCCATCTTCAGCTGCTTCATCAATGACCTTCCATCCATTATAAGGTCAGAAGTTGGGATATTCGCTGATGATTGCACAATATTCAGCAATATTTGAGACTCATAATGTACTGAAGCAGCCTGTATCCATATGCAGCAAGATCTGGACAACATCAAGACATGTGTTAAGAAGTGGCAAGCAACATTTGCACAACACAAGTGCCAGTCAGTGACCATCTCAAACATGAGATAATCTTACCATCTCCCATTGATGTTCAATCACATCAGAATTGCTGAATCCCCCACTTTCAATATCCAGTGGGTAACCATTGACCAGAAATTGAACTGGACCAACCAGGTAAACACAATGGCTACAGGCGCAGGTCAGAGGTTAGGAATTCTGCCGCTAGTACCTCATATCCTGTCTCCCAAATGCATGTTCACCATCTATAAGGCACATGTCAGGAGTATGATGGAATACTCTTCACGTGCTTGAATAGGTCCAGCTCCAGCAACACACAAGAAGCTCGACACTATCCGGGACAAAGCAGCCTGCTCGACTGGCACCCCATCCTCAACCTTCAACATTCACTCCCTCCACCACCGACGCACTGTGGAAGCAGTGTGTATCAAGAACAAGGTACACTGTGGCAATACACCAAGTCTCCTTCGAACAGCACCTACCAAAGCCGCTACCACTACTACCTAGAAGACCAAGAGCAACAGATGCATACGAACACCAACACCTAAAGGTTCCCCTGCAAGCCACACATCATTCGGACTTGGAACTATATTGCCGTTCCTTCACTGTCGCTGGGTTAAAATTTTAGCACACCCTTCCTGACAGCACTGTTGGTGTACCTACACCCCCAGGACTGCAGCAGTTAAAGAAGGCAACTCACACCATCTCAAAGGCAATCAAGGATGGTCAATACATGCTGGTCTTGCCAGGGACGCCCACGTCCCATGAATGAATAATAAAAGAAATAGCGTTCCTGCCCTCCACCTGATCACACATCTTAACATTATTTCTTCATGACCCTTCTTTTCACTTTCTAAAAATAAACTATTACGTTTCTAATATTTTCCAGTTCTGATGTAAGGTTACAGACCTGAAATGCTAACTCTGTCTCCATAGATGCTGTCAGATTTGCTCAGTATTTCCAGCACTTTCTAATTTAAGGTCAGGGTTTATTGGGTTGCCTGAGTGTCACATTATTAACAGGGATCCCAGAAAATGATAGTGTTGGCAGAGAGATCCTCAGATCTCTACTTTCACACTGCATTCTCTTAAGTATTTGAGAAATTCTGAGGAGATCTTGCATGTGTATTTATATAGGTTCTTTGCTGAACATCAGTGATTGCTGCAAGTGTTTGATGACATTTGTGGATGGTTAAAAAAAACATGGCTCTTAGTAAACTGTGAATATTATAATAGCAGACTTCAGAAGGACATACACAATCTGCTGAAATTGGCAGATCCATGGTAGATGCAATTTATTGCGGTCAACTCAGAAGTGATGCTGGGAAAATATCAAGCTGGTATAATATAAATGGCACCATTTTCAGGGAATGCAAGTACGGAGGGATCCGGGGAATGCACGTCCATAAATCTTTGAGGATTGCAAGACAAGTAGCGAAGCTGATTGAGAAAGTGTATGGGATACTTGTTTTGAAAATAGAGATTTTGAATGTAAATATAAAGTAAATCAAGCTAAGCCATAACAAATCAATTGTTATGACACAGCTGGAGTCTTGTGTGCAATTCGGGGAAGAATACCTCAGAAGAATGTCAAGGCCCTGGAGAGGGTTCAGAGGAGGATTGTCAAGAAGACACCATGGGTGAGGGAATTCATTTACGTGGAGAGAATGGAGGAGCCTGGATTTTTCTCATTACAGCAGAGCATGTTCAGGGGGATCGACCAGAGTTCAAAATGATGAAGGATTATGATAGAGTAAGCATGGTCAGCAGCGATCATTGCAAGGATTTTACTGGCCTCAAGCAGAACGGAAGCCAGGAAGGAAGTGGGGAGGGGGATCATGGAGAAAAGTGGCGGGTGGCAGTTGATGTAGCAGAATTGAGATCCCATCGCCTCTCATCGTGCAGTGATCCCGGGGAAGGGATAGGCCGAAAACTGCCTTCACGCCCGGACGCAGTTTGAGGATGTTAATTGGCCTATTAAGGGCCAATTATGGGATCATTCCATCGCCGCTGGGATCTTACTAGTGACAGATTCTTCCGTCACGTGGAGAGGACACCTTGTAAAAAGAAGCATTCTCCCTGCGGCCTTGTGGATGCAGTGGGCGGCTGCCTCCTTCCGGGCCAGTTTCTGGCCCACAGGGCACCCCCACGAGGAACCAATGCATTTCCTGGGACCTCCCTCCTCCTGGTGCACAGGAACACCGCCCCGACCCTCTCACTGGGGCCTTATCGGATTTCTCCGGTGACCACGCCTCACCTACCTCTTTTCCGGGTTTCCAGCTCTGGGCCAGGGTCCGAGGCCCTCTGCAGAAGTAGCAGAATAACTAGAGGGGGAATGAAGAGACATTTCTTCACACAGAGGCTTGTTAAGATCTGGAAAGCACGACCTGAAAGAGCGATGAAATCAGCTGCCAGAGGAACTTTTGAAAGGCAATTGAATAAGTCCTTGAAGTGGACGAATTTGCACGGTTATGAGAAAAAGCTACGTTTCTGTCAATAAATTAGATAGCTCTTTCAAAGGGACGACTCTGACTATAGTAACCGAATAGCCTTTCCTGTGCATCGATGATTCTGTGATCTGGACGCCAGATCAGTGACTCATTTACCTTTCACGCTGTCACACGTCATTGTCCTCGCAGGATCGGCTGGTAGTTGGAACCCGGGTTCATTGTATCCATGAATGGTCACATTTCGTATTATTGGTGCATTTTACCAGACCGTAATTCACGGTTCACACAAGTCAAAATCTATTGGTTATTTGGAAGAAAACATTAGTTTCTGTAGAAACTGCTGTGAAAGAATTAACTTCCACAACAGCCGGACATTCAGATGGTGCTGGAAAACGTTCAGTTAATGTTCTGATCTCATCCTGTACCGGACTCCAGAACCATGCTGCAGTCCTTCCTGACCCTGTTTCTATTGCAGCTTTTGAACTGTGAGTTACGGATTATTGAATCCATTATGTTATTTATTGATACACTGATTATTATTGCAAGATGTGCATCATTAATCGAATTGTCACCTTTACGACAGAACACATTCAGATGATGTAGAAAGTAAATAATGCTTCATACATTTTAATTTTCTTGTGTGGAGGTTAATGAAATATTGGAACTTGTTTATTGCCTTCTGCCTGCCGCTCGGACAAACAGAGCAGACTGATGTTGAAAATGTAATGGGACTATTTAAGCTGAGTCTGTCAGAAAAAGAGCCACTTCGCTGTTAGAATAGAATCTGTCAATGTCTGGGATCAATTTACAGAAAACGGATCTATTTTATTTACAGTTATCATTCATTGAGATGGTATGAAATGGATACTGAAATTTTTTATATAATTTGTAGAAGTTTCATTTGATACATATTTTGGATTGTTTATCTCCATTCTAAGTTCTATCAAGTACAAATAGGAACAAACCTCCATTTATAAAAGAAATTCTTGCGTTAATGTAAAGCATTTTCCGACATCAGGGCGTCCCAAAGAGCTTCACTGTCAATTAAGTATTGATTTGTCATGTTGCCCATACTGTAATGATGGCAACACGGGAGACAATTTTCATACAGCAAATTTCGACAAGCAGCACTGTGATAATGACCAAAATAACATGTACTTGTGTGTGTGATGTTGGTTGACGGATCAACATCGGCCAGAATACAAGGGCTAAGTCTTCCATCCTTCTTTCAAGTAGTGCACCTGAGAGGGCAGAGGGAGCCTCGGATTATTTTTTCTTCCGAGTGGCAGCCCAGATTTTGTGCTTAAGTCTCAGGAATTTGACTTGAACCCATCGTCTGCTGACTAGGAGGTGAGAGTGCTACCAACTGAGCTGCTGTTGACAGCATTACTGTTTCAGTGATATGAAAGGAGATGGACTATTTTACATCCAATTAACCGGTCTTTTAAATTCCCAGTTGAGATTTGTGTCCAACACAAAGACCACGATAGTTTGCTTTATTTTTCGCCCTGCGTTTCTTATGCTGAAAGAGCCAGCTGGAATTGAAATTCTAATCTGATTATTTAAAGCGAGTCTGATAGAAGTAGAGTGCAGTCTTTGTTTGAATTGAGTGTACCAGAGTCTGGGTGTAAGTTATCTCACTGAGTGTAGAACACCAGTCAAAACTACATCTACTGTCGATTTCTCAACACAAGCGTTGTCTGCTCGCCTCGTGGTACAGTTCACGAAAATAAATATTTCAAAATAGTTTCTTCTATATTAAAGTGTTATGTTAAATCTATAATAACCTCCAAGCTGGAGCTCGGACCAAAATTTTCTTAATTCGGTTTAATTATCAGGATAATTATCAAATGCACTCTGCAAAAAATGATGTTACTGAAAGTACCTAAATCGTTGGAAACTTGCTCTGTATTATTGATCAGTTAGTGATGATCTTCAAAATTAGTATCTTTTATTTTAATTCATTATTCTATTTCCTCCATTTATATGTGCAGTGCCTAAATATAATTAAGTTTTCCCAATCATATATGTTTACATAGTGTCATGTGGTGTGTAATGAGTTAGCGATATTGTTCTTTCGTACATTTGCAACAGCTCGATGTTTGCTGTTTTATTCCATCGATGATTCCATTCTGTTTCTCACTACTTCCCGTGTGTGATTGGTTACATTTATTAATCTCTGTCTATAAAGAAAACGTTATTGGTTTGCTAACAGGGAAACTTAGTCCCAGTGGTATCAGATACTTTACATATTTAACTAATTATATTAACGTGAATATTGCCTAATTGGAGACTAAAGTCATATTTTGTGGATTATTTAAAGAACGTTTGATTCAAGGCACAGACAGGGGAAAAATTATTTGCACATGACTCCCTGTATCCTTTTCTCCAATCGCTAGTTATTCAGAACCATTTTTAAAAAGCAGGCATGCTTAATGAAAACACATTTTTTACATTGCTTTTGTATGAAGCGAATATTGAAATAGTTTATCTCATTTGCAGAATTCACATTGAATACGGAGCTTGGGCTGTTGGTTTAATTTTACATTCTATCAATATTAAATAGGGAACCATTATCAATTCTTTCGCCATCAGAAAATATTGTTTTTATATTATATTGCATCTCATTAACACATCTTCGCAATTCCCAGGTGGGACATGTGCGAAACTTTGATTTAAATCCAAAATTGAAAATAAATATTGTGGCAATTTGATTTTTTTCGTCCTCTGCGGCTCTTGTACCGACGCAACTGACTGGAGTTGAAATTCTAAGCAGACTATTCAAACACAAAATCCAGAATTAGAGCGTGATCACAGGAAGCAAAGAAGGTCTCGGGGTTTGGGGTCTATTGTAACACAAGAATTTTAGAACAGCAGTCAAAGCTAAGCCAACGGCCGACTGAACCCACACGAGCATTTCTGTTCCAGGTATTTCACAGTAGAAGTGCTGTCTGAACCTGTGTGGTATGCTGAATGGAACTGAAATAATTTAAATAGCTTGTGCCACGTTCGAGTGTTGCACATGGTCTATAAACATTGTAGAATATATTAACTAGAGTCAGAACCAATCGTATTTCAATTAGAATTAATTATTACAGAAATTGTGAAGTGCTTCTCCAAAAGATTATGTTATTGATTATTCCAAAAACTCCGGAGGATTTTCCATTTATTAGGGCTTACTTACTGATGACCTTGCAAATTTAGATATTTGTATTAAAGAATAAAGAACAAAGAAAATCACAGCACAGGAGCAGGCCCTTCGGCCCTCCAAGCCTGTCGCCGATCCAGATCCTCTATCAAAACCTGTTGCCTATTTTCTAAGGTTCTGTATCTCTTTGCTTCCTGCCCATTCATGTATCTGTCTAATACATCTCAAAAGACGCTATCGTGCCCGCATCTACCACCTCTGCTGGCAACGCGTCCCAGGCACCAACCACCCTCTGCGTAAAGAACTTTCCACGCATATCACCCCTAAACATTTCACCTCGCACTTTGAACTCATGACCCCTAGTAATTGAATCCCCCACTCTGGGAAAAAGCTTCTTGCTATCCACCCTGTCTATACCTCTCATGATTTTGTATACCTCAATCAGGTCCCCCCTCAACCTGCGTCTTTCCAATGAAAATAATCCTAATCTACTCAACCTCTCTTCCAGCAAGCGCCCTCCATACCAGGCAACATCCTGGTGAACCTCCTCTGCACCCTCTCCAAAGCATCTACATCCTTTTGGTAATGTGGCGACCAGAACTGCACGCAGTATTCCAAATGTGGCCGAACCAAAGTCTTATCCAACTGTAACATGTCCTGCCAACTCCTTGTACTCAATACCCCGTCCGATGACGGAAAGCATGCTGTATGCCTTCTTGACCACTCTATTGACCTGCGTTGCCACCTTCAGGGAACAATGGACCTGAACGCCCAAATCTCTCTGTACATCAATTTTCCCCAGCACTTTTCCATTTACTGTATAGTTCACACTTGAATTGGATCTTCCAAAATGAATCACCTCGCATTTGCCTGGATTGAACTCCATCGGCCATTTCTCTGCCCAACTCTCCAATCTATCTATATTCTGCTATTTTCTCTGACAGTCCCCTTCACTATCTGCTACTCCACCAATCTTAGTGTCGTCTGCAAACTTGTTAATAATAAATTCTCAACTCATTTCACATATTCATATGTACAATGTCAAGTAATGATTAATGTGACAAAGTCTCCTTCCACATGCTACTTTTATGTAAAACATCGTGAAGTGTTTAATGAGATATCATGAATCGTCTCCTTCCACCTTCTCCATATTTTTGCGGAGTTTTTCGGTGGATGATTCGATGCTGTTTCTCACTGTTTCTAGTGCGGGTTTGGTTACATTTGTTAATGTCTATCGACAACAAATGCTGGTTCACGACAGGGAAATGTTCCCTCAATGTTATTGCAGACTTCCATGTTGAATTTTCTTTTGTTTTTGTCAAAGGGATTGTATTCTAAAATCCTGATTTTGAAGGTAATTTAAGAATAATTTCTGCAAGCCACAGAACGGAGAGATAGTATGGAAAAAAACTAAAGCAAAATACTGTGGATGCTGAAAATCTGAAATAAAAACAAGAAATGCTGGAACCACTCAGCAACTCTGGCAGCATCTGTGAAAAGAGAAGCAGAGTCAACGTTTCGGGTCAGTGACCCTTCTTCGGAGAAAGTACTGAATGTCGCTGACTCCCTGAATCTTTTTTCTTAGCAATCGGCCCAGATCAAAATCAATTTACAGGAAATGTGCATATTTATTTAAATTTGTCATTTATTGAGATTATATAAAGTGAGTATTGAAACAGCTTCCTTAATTTGTAAATTTATCACTTAATACATTTTTACATTTTGTCCTGTTTGATTTTAAGTTCATCAAAATCAAATAGGAAACTGTTATCAATTGTTGTCGCTGACAGCAAAAACGGATCTAATATTTGTCATCTGATTAACATTTAATTGCATTAACAGAAATATTTGAGTTAAACCTAGTTTTGTTTTAAACATTGAGCATAAATACCACAAGAGTTGGTTTTATATTGTTTCCAGTGGCTCTCGGACAGACGCAGTCGAGTGGAGTTAAAATTCTAATCACGCATTTAAAATGGAGACTACTGTAAATAGAAAGTGCTCTGTGTTGCAAGCGAGTGTATGGGAGTCAGAACTGCAGAATACCGGGATCTGCATCCATCCAACTCATCCACATTGAGATTTCTGCCCTCAGAATTTCTCAGTGAAGTGCCTTGTGATTCAGAGAATTAAATTAAATAGCTTGTACAGCATTTGGAAACTTCGGAAATGACTATAAATATTGTGTAATATGTTACCTGGAGGTGGAACCAATATTGATTAATTTGCATTAATTATTAATAGAGTTATCAATTACACTCTCCAAAAATTCTGCTACTGATCTTAGGGGAATTCGCTGTATGAGCTGTTTTATTTAGTCAGTGACAATCTTCAAAACTCACCATTTTTACAATATATCATGCTTTCTAATTCATACATTTATATGCACGGTGTCGTGTAATGATTAGTGTTTCTCAGTCTCTTTCTGCATGATTCATACATTCCGTGGAGTATTTAATATCCAGACGTGTTTCTGAATCTCTTTCCACAAGTCCCATACTTTTTATATCGTGGGATGCAGTGTTTAATGAAAGATGCGGAGTTCTTTCCCAATCCCTGGGGAAAGGCCAAGAAAGTGGTTTGGGGGTAGTAGGTCTGCCATGATTTTATTGAACAGTGAAATATGGGTAAGCAGTATGGCCTAATCCAACTCCTATTAAATTATTTAATGTCCTTCCACATGTTTCATACTCTGGTCACCTTGCGAGACAAATCCTGAATTCGTTTGCATATTTAAATTCAACAGACAGTGCCCAGAACAATTTGTTTCGGTACTGTAAATGTTCGATGCGTGTTTGGTTATTTCTCACCATGGTAACGTTTCTTTAGGCACTCGCCCATGAGTTGTAGAGATGGATTGTTAAAAGTTACTGATAATGCTGTTGACGCACAGAATCCAGATTTTTTTTTGATGTGAGGTCCTTTTGCCCAGTGCTATGCTTATGTTTTAAGCCTAAATAACTGAATATTATCAATGAAATTATTTCTGACATCTGCAAGAGCTCACTTAATTGCGAAAGTTGTTCAAATTGGACCTAAAATAATTTGATACAATTTAACTATTTAGATTCTTAACCCACCTAATAAACTGCCGTGAGAAGCATGTACTTATAAACTCTCTGTATTGACTGCATTTTGTAATCCCTAAACCACCCCTGTACCTGGTTTTGCAACTCATTCAAGAGTTTAAATTCTGAGCTTTGAATATCCCACGTTTGTCCCGTTTCACTTCACCTTCCTTTGAATTTATTTTTATTTGTAATTAATATTTCTGTATTACTGATTTGCAGCAAAATTAAAAGACATTGAAATTTACCTCAGGATCGGAAAATATTTATTTTCTGTTACCGTCCCTTCAAAAACTTGGGATTGGAATGCTGAATTCAATGCGAGTACCATCACCAGCGGGTTTCCAAGCTGGTCTATCAGCACCCTCTTCTCAGGGCACCTAAACACGGTCATCAAAGGTGAGAGCACCATCAACACAAATTTACAGGGCGATGGGGAAAGGGAGTGGGAATAATGAGACACATCTTACAACGAGGTAGCATGGGCACCATGGGCTGAATGGCGTCCCTCTGTGCTGTTTCATTGTAAGATTCTTTGAGGGAGACAACCATCACCAACGCCTTCTCGGAGCACCGTCATATTGGTAATACATGGAGCCCACCCACCGTCACCACAAGGAGAGAGTGTATCCGGGTCTCAGTGTGTGTATATGTGAAAACAATTCTGGATACATTTTGGCCCATTACCAAAATTAATTTGTTACAGAAATTGTATTTTCAATTTAAGGAATGAAGCTCAGATGAGATCACAGATCCCAATATAATTTCTTCTGCAACGTGACGGGAATAATGACCCTGAAGTTAGTTGTATTTGTGTCTTTTCTTTCTGACAGTTTCATTCATTTCTTGCCCCAGTGAACTGTAATTGTCAACTTCTCATTTCAGGCAGGCCTGGGAACAGTCAGGCTGACCTGTCAGGTAATCGCCCTTGATTTTCACACTATCTGCTGTCTCTCTGCTCTAATCCATCCCATTAAATATTAAGCTTGGGCGACAATCTCAGTACCTTTTTGATCACGGATTAACCTACTGCCATGTTGCTAGTCAGAAAGGGAATGTGCCCCTCACAGTGTTACTAAAGATCTTTAATTCTGGCTGAGAGATGGCTGTTGGCTTTATGTGGAGGGACATTAACTGAGGGTCTCTGAAAGCAGAGTGTGAAGCATCAGCTCCAATAACACTGCTCCCAAAGGTGATTTTACACCTCCCCAATCAGCGCTGAGATCGAGATCACGTGACCACCCAGCCCTGACTTTATTGGCTATGGTGGGTGAGGGTGCAATTTCTTCTGCTCTTTCCTGCTGCTTGGATCTGACTGTGTTCGTCCAATCAGTACTGAGCATGTAAATATGTAATCATTACAGCCATGCCCATCTCCCTATTTTTGCAGGTTAAGTCTGTTCTGAGCCGACATCGCCACCCGGATTCCATTGGAGCTGCTTTGTTGGTGGTAATTTCTGGTTGTCCATTGGTTCCATGCTGGATTGCACCGTTTATGAGCTTTTCCCTCTGCTTTTTGCCATGTTTGTTATTTACTCTAGGTTTTATTCGGGTTCTGGACATAGTCTGACACTAATTCCCCTCTTGCCTGGTGAAGGGGCGTACCACGCGCTGGAAGCCTGTGGGTTTATTTGACTGTAATCGCTTGATGACACTTCAAATATTTTACAGAGACGGTGAAGCTGAGACTGGTGAATGGCGGCTGTCGGTGAGTGGGAGAGTGGAGATTCACTACAGGGGTAGTGGGGGACAGTGGACGACCCTTACTGGGACCTGCAGGACGCCACTGTTGTGTGTCCAGAGCTAGGCTGTGGGACCGTGGTCTCTGCACTGGGACAGGCTCACTTTGGGGAAGGCTTCGGACCCATTGTGATGGAAGCTGTAAAGTGCGGCGGGACCGAGGCCGCTTTGAGGGAATGTAAGTCACATGAATGGGATTACTATTCCTGGCCACACTCCAGTGATGGCGGCGTCATTTGCTCAGGTAAAAATCTTTCTCAGTCTCTCATCTCCCGCTGCGTCAGATAGAATCCGGAGGAAAAAGTGGAAGTAAAATAATCTGTGATGATCCATACCTGGACCGGGAGATAATCCTTATAGTATTCTCTGGTTAGTAATAATGTTATATAACTATTAGAATCACAGTTTGTTAAAATTATATCACTCGTATTATATTTAATAAACATTCTCCACCGGGAGTAATAAATACCTGATACTGAGTACATTTCTAACACAGACAGAGAAGTTTCCATTGAGATTTGCCCTGAAGCCACAGTGAATGATCTGAACTGCTGTAAATGGCACAATCTCAATCTATCTCTCCATTCATCAACCCAGAAGCCGCTACCGGGGATGTTCTGTCAGCCCGATTGTGCGCCTCTGCTGATCGCTGGCCTCAGATCTGGTATATTGTACATGTTGTGAAGCTGAAACTGGGGAATAGCGGAGGGAGGTTTCTCAGCCTCGGGGATCTGGAGAAATGGATTAATGTGGGTATCACAAGAGGAAACTGCGCTTCAGATCCCATCGCTGCCTGTGCATTCCCATTTAACTTTGGGAAATATTATGAAAGTGAAATGCACAGAACATTAAACAACAGAGCGACCATAGTGCAGAAAGCAATTGCAACGATTAAACTCAACACCGCTGAACTATTGGAAGAAACGCGGCGAGTTTTCCTGAAATCCTGGCCAGTTACTCGAAGAAAGATAGTGATAGACCTCAAGAGGACAATGAGAGGCTGGTGAAATGGGTGGACACGTGGCAGATGAAATTTAATGCAGAGAAGTATCAACTAACGCATTCTGTTTGGAACAAGGAGGAGAGGAAATATCACAGCATCGCAGAACTGTTACAGCGCACAAGTGGCTATTCAGCCCATCGTGTCACACTGGCTCTCTGAGAGAGCAATTCACTCAATTCCATTCCACTGCCTTCTCTCCATAGCCCTGCACATTCTTCGTTTTCAATTAATTGCCCAATTCCCTTTTGAATGCTTCAATTGAACCTGCCTCCACCAAATTCTCAGGCTACGCATTCGGGAACTTAACCACTCACTGCATGAAAACGTTTCTCGTCAAGTAATGTTTGTTTCTTTTACCCGTTACTTTAAATCGGTACCCTCTCCTTCCCGATCCTTTCACAAGTGGGGACAATTTGTCTCTATCTACCCTGTCCAGACACCTCATGCTTTCGAACACCTCCATCAAATCACCTTCAGCCTTCTCTTCTCCAGGGAAAACAGTCCTAACTTCTGCAATCTATCTTCATAGCTGAAATTCCTCATCCCTGGAACCATTCTCCTGAATCTTTTCTGTACGCTTTCAAATGCCCTGACATCTATCCTCAAGTGCGGCACACAGAATTGGACGCAATACTCCAGCTGAGTCCGAACTCGTGTCTTATACAAATTCAACATAACTTCCTTGCTCTTTTTCCCTATTAATAAAGCCCAGGACACAGCTCTCTCAACCTGTCCTGCCATCTTCAATGGCTTATGCACATATATACCCAGGCACCTCTTCTCTTGCGCCCCCTTTAGAATTGAGCCCTTTATTTTATATTTTGTCTCAATGTTCTACCTACCAAAATGAATCACTTCACATTTCTCTGCATTGAACTTCATCTGTCACCTGTTTGCCTATTGTACCAAATTGTCTATGTCCTTTTGAAGTTCTGCACTGTACTCCTCACCGTTCACAATGCTTCCAAGTTTTATATCATCTGCAAACTTTGAAATTATGTCCTGTACAACAAGGCCTAGGTCATTAATATATATCAGGGAAAGCAAGTGTCCCAAGACTGACCCCTGTGGAACTCGACTACAAACCTTCATCCAGCCTGAAAAATATCCATAACCACTACTCTTCGTTTCCTCTCACAACGCCAATTCTTTATTCTCCAAAGTGCCTGATGCAACAAATCCAATCACCTTTATCCAAACCAGTTTAAATATTGATTTTCCACTGAACCAGGAGCTCTGCAAATTTTGAGTTCAATTGCCATAGACACATCCTGATCATGCCCAAAATTTCGCAGAGAGATCTTGTTTTCTGCCCTCTTTGGTCCAGTCCAACAGTCATATATTGATATAATTAGCAGTTTAGTTCATTGATCCTTTACAGACAATAAAAATTGCTAATGTGCCTCACACATTCCGTTTACTCATTTAACATAAGCTCTTCCCTAATGGCATTGGCTTGTCTGGAAAGAGAGGTCTGCACATTGTCTGTTCAGACATGCTGTTTTCGTTTCTAAAATTACTCGAATATCTTCATTGTCAAAGACAGAGTCCCATCCTTACAAAAGTAAGCGATTCTGTTATGTAATTAACATTAAATTGATTTATGATAATGTTATAAGCACCACAACCCGAGAACATAGTTGAATACAAAGATGCAGCATATTGGACTGCTGATATTCAAGGGTAGTACTTGTGGACGTTACATTCTCCGGTGTGAAGCGGAAGTGATGAATAGGGTGGTTGAAACTTTAAACCAAATAGGCAAAGCGACATCTGGTGAACTATCTGGTAATATAAACCTGAATGGATGAATCACAGAAAGCATCATCGGGTCCTACTCTTCTTTGAAAAAAAAAATGCTCATTAGTCAAAGATCATCCACGAAGGGAAGGAACACGCACAGCATATATTCTCCATCACAAATCTTCCTCCTAAACCACTCCCCTGCCTCATCCACCCTCAACTCCAAAGATAACTGAGAGGAGCTCGTGAACGTTTAGTTACAAAGTTCAAAAACATCCATTCAGTCGCCTAAACTGCTTCCCTTTCTTCCTCAACCCACCAGGCCTAACTTCCTATAAGTGAGCCCGCATCCCATCATCCAGAATTCGCATTGCTTGTGTCTCTCCTGGAGGCCTTCACGCTCTCTTTGAACTGATGCTGTCGATGAAATCTGCATCTTGCTGTCTGCACCCTATTTCTACCAAACTACTGAACACACACGTTCCCTTCTGTTGGAGAATTTTTCTGAGCTTTGCTAATTATAACATAACTTTGTAGAAGCAGAAAAGCAGGACACAGCTTGTAGCTAATCTAACCACAACCAACGGTCATAAATTGTAGACAGAGCAGCTAACCACAATCAACAGCTATAAGGTGGCGACAAAGGTCATGGAGAATGTGGGGAAGTGGGCAAAGAATATTCTGCTGAACCTTCTGCCTTGCAAATTGCTTGTGCAACCCAGACAGACATTAGCACGGGCGGATGTTGAACCTGGAGTGTGCATTGACTTGCAGCCTTATGCGAAGCTGACCTTGGGCTGTGCATGGTGTATAGTCACGTTGGCAGTCCTGTGGTTATCTTGTGGTTTCATGTCTGATTGAGAAACTGTCTGCTCTGCCTCTGTTATACTATTTAAGTCCACGGCGATCTGTAGCTCTTTGGGAGTAGCGCTGGACCGCATTTGGTTAAGGTGTACCAACCATGATAACATGCAATAAAGTGTTTGTTCTCAACGTCTGAGTCCGGAGAATTTGTTCAGCAATTGGGCACAATCTGGATTTTCTCCAACACCTTCCTTGTCCCCATGTTAGCTGACAATATGAACGATTCTCTCCCTCGCTTCATGTTCTGACTCTTCTCCTTCAAATCGGTGGGAATCGCACCTCCCCTTAAAGAAACCATTGACCACCTGTCCTTGCAAATTACTGCTGCAGCTCCAACTGTTATTACCTCACCAAAGTCCTTGAATGTGTTGTCACCTCTAAACTCCATGCTCATCTTTTATGGAGCTGCATGTTTCAATTCCTCAAATCACGTTTCTAGTAAAACCACAGTACTAAAGTAAGTTTAAAGGGTGGCATAGTGGCGCAGTGGTTAGCACCGCAACCACACAGTTTCAAAGGCCCGAGTTCGATTCTGGATGCTGCCTGTGTGGAGTCTGCAAGCTTGCCCTGTGACTGCGTGGGTTTTCCTCACACAGCCAAAGCCGTGCAGGTTGATAGATAAATTGGCTGTAGAAAATTGTTCCTGCTGCAGGTAGGGTATGTGGGAGTTTTGCAGATTCGGTGTGCCGAAGGGCCTGTTTCAGTGCTGTATCGCTAAATATAAAATAAAATATGTATGTATAAAAAAGAACAAATCTTATCAAAGTCATAAAGGGCATCCTAAGTAATTGTGACAAATGTAAACGATTCCTCTTTCTTGACTTGTCTTCAGCTTTTGATATGATTGATCATGGAATTCTGCTCCAACTCATCTCCATTCACACACGGCTGGGTGGAACTGCATGTAGCTGGGGGTTCCAGTCTTATCTATTCAGTCATAGTCAGAAAGTTATCTGCAATGGCTTCTCTTCCCGCTCCTGTAAAGTCACCAAAGACTGAAGACTAAAGTCCTTCGACTTCTCATTTACATGCTGCCTCTCAGTGATATCCACAAAGACAACCTTAGTTTTCACAGGTATCTCACGGTACCCAACTATACGTCAAATCCAACATTCTTGATCCCACCACTGCTTGGGAACTGCCAGAATTCCAGTCTGACATTCAGTACTGCGTTTGCAAAAAATTCCCACATTTCAGTATTGAAAGGATAGAAGTCATTGCCTTCAGTCCCCATCGCATCTGCTCCCTTGCCACAAACTCTATTTCTCCCCATGCCAACCGTCGGTGACTGAGCTTGACTGCTTGTAACCTTGGTGTTATATTTAACTCCTCGCACACATCCATACCATCATGACCACTGTCTATTTTCTACCTCCATAATATCACCTGACTTTGCCCATATCTAGTCTTACCCATTGCTTTGTTCCCTCTAAACCTGATGATTCTAATGCATTCCTGGTTGTCTTCCCTGGTTACAACCTCTGCAAACTCTGCTGCCTTGACCAAGTGTCACTCAGCCATCTGCCCTGTGCTCACTGACATACATTGCCCAGCAATGCGTGATTTTAAAATTCTCATCCTTGTTTTCAAATCCCTTCCTGGCCTCACAGCTCCTGTCTTTGCAATCGGCTCCAGGCTGACAGCTCCCAGTTCTGGCTTCTTGAGCATTCCTGATTTTAATTGCACACCATTGGCGGCCGTGCCTTTAGCTGTGAAGGACACACGTGCTAGAGTTACTTCCTTAAATCTCTCTACCTATCAATCTCTTTCCTGCTTTACGACACTCCATAAAACCTAAATCTTTTACTTAGCTTCTGGTCATCTGACCAGAATATTCTTAGGCACTCCGTGTCTAACTTTCTTTGATATGACTCCTGGATAGCACCTTGGGATGGTTTATTACGCTAATGGCGCCAGATAAATGCAAGTCACTTGCTATTCAAGATAAAGGAAATAGGAGATGGCAGTAAATGTCGGGCCAAGATAATAGATAAGGGTAACATACGTGGACAAGCAACAGATATAGTTATATAACATGAGTATAAAATGATGGTTAATCACGTGAGTGATTGCCTTTACAACAATGTATATAGCGTTTGAAACATAAAAGGGGGACTGGAGGCCAGAACTTGTCAGCGCCAGATGTTGTAGGATATCTGAAACATTTCTGCGCATTTCATTACATGTAATATGTAACTGCAGACATATTTTCTGCTATAAATATTGTATAGTATGCATTTAGAATGTTTATTTCTAGTGAGTGATGGTACAATGAGTTGGATTGAGTGATGAGGTGAATGCCTAATGTAAATCTAATCCTCCTATATTGTTGTCCAACAGACCATTTGCAGTTAAGGTTGTCCGATGGTGGGAGCCCATGTGCTGGCCGAGTGGAGATGTATTACAACGAGACATGGGGCTCAGTTTGTGATGACTCCTGGGATCTGGTGGAAGTCAACTTGGTTTGCAAACAGCTGGGTTGTGGAAAAGCATTAGACATGATACTTCCTGCTTCTTGTGAACCAGGCTCAGGGTCAGCTTGGTTGAATGAACTGAACTGTTTTGGTAACGAATAATTTCACTGGGAATTTCCCTCAGAATCGTGGGGTAACCACGACTGTTCTCATAAAGAAGATGTGCGGATCATGTGTTCAGGTAAGACTGCTATGAATGTACTCATTTTATGTAGTGGTGTAAACGAGGGTTCACACAGAAATTATGATATAGAATTGCATGGAATGTGTCATGGACTTGTCTCGTTTTTTCGCCTACGATTAAAAACAATGTGCAACTTTAAGACTCTGTTAAAAATAGAGCACCTTTAAGGGAGAGAACGTTCTGGAATTTCTAAGGCACAGTGTGCCAGATGCTGCATTTTGTTACCAAGGCGGCAGCGGGAGAGAGAGGTCACATGGTGTAATGTTACTACTTAACTGTGTGTAAAACTGAAAACAAAGCGGCTGAACGCAGACTCACCAGCAAAACGAACTGAAGAGAAAACAGCTGTTTATTCTCTCTCAGCAAAAATTCTCTTGAGAGCTACAGGCCGAATTAATTGCCTAAAGAAGAAATTCATTTTTTTTTCAAGAAACCGTTTGTATTGCTGAAGGAACTGCTGTTGCCTCCTGCAGCTCAACAGTTAAACGCCTGTTAAGAACAGACCAGTGCATCCAATCCTCATGAAGACTTCGAGTGGCCTTTGACTATTTCCACATTAGAATGCCTCATCCACCAGGAAAGTAATCCACAGGCTTACTTATTTTATTCGTTCTTGAGAAGCAGCTAAATTTCAAAAACACTAATTTTAAAACGAGTTAACTACTGTTGGTTTTGAATGCATGTGTGCGAATGTGGGGAGTTCGTTTAAAATCATCAGGTCATTTAGTCATAGGTTTATCGTAATAGTACTTAAGACTTTTGTTTCAATAAATAGTTAATTTGTTGGTGTCTGAAGATACTTGGTTTGTTCCCTTTTATTCTGGGGTTACCAGAGTGTTTATTTTGGCAGTTTTCCAATTGGGTGTGAAAGCTTAATAATATGCTGCGACCTGTGGAGTGACGGGACTGAATTGACAGTGTATTGCTCCCACCGTGGTTGTAATATATTAATTGGGTGGCTCGTCTGAGATCAGAATCAGATGAATTGAGGGTCTCATGTTTGGAATCATATAAATTGCTTGTCTCTTGGACAGCATAAAATTTTGGATCTTGTGTCTGGCAGCATATTAATTGCTGTCGGCTTTGGGATCATATTAATTGGAAACTTGGTTGTCAGGATCCAAATCTAACACCAATTATGAAAAAAATGGAACGAATTTTCTTGTATAATAAGGTAGAGTCTATAACATCAGAATGGCTCAGCAGTTGCAGCAGAGTTCTCAGGAAAGGAAAATGTTTCCCTCAGTGGCTCGATACCTTTAACTCAGAATAAATGAAAAGAATTGGCAGCAAAATAGTGGTAGGAATTGAAATTCCTTTTTCAGGAATTGAAAGTCAACAATGCAGCGATAATTGACCTAATAGTCAATAATTCTAATAATTAGAAGGAAAATAAGAGGAACAAGAACGTACTAAGTCAGAGATTGATGCAGCAGAATTGGCAAACATTCAGTTGCAGTTAAGTCAACTGGAGCTTCAACAGGAAACAGAAAAATAAATAACAATAAGAAAACTTGAGGCTGGAAAAGAATTAAGAAAACTTGCACTTGAAAAAGAGGAAAGGGAGAAAGAGAGGGAATTTAGCCGAAAAGAGATGGAACTAAGACAAAGGAATAGTCTTGAATCCAGGGAAATGTCGGGTCATGAGGAATCTGAATTCAGCCCAGGACCCAGCAAAAAGCTGTTTAATTTATAAAAGCTGTTCCTACGTTGGGAGAAAGGGACGTAGTGGCACTTTTTTCCTATCTTTTGAAAAAAATAGTCAAACAGATGAAATGGCCGAAGGAAAGCTGGACACTGATTTTGCAAAGCCGGTTTGTCGGCAGAGCTCATGAAGTTTATGTGCTGCTTCCTGAAGAGGCTTCTGCAGAGTGTGAGATGGCAAAAATCCTATTCTCCTCGCGTATGAGTTAGGCCCTGAAGCTTATGGTCAGAAGTTTAAGGACTGACAGAGATTGGCTGGGCAGACAAATGTAGAATTTGAGAGGGTGAAACAATTTAATTTTGACCGTTAGATACGGGCAGTAAAGATGAACACCACATATGAGAACCTTCGAGAGTTAATTCACTTGGAGGAATTTAAAAATTGCATTCCTTCAGTAGTGTGAACTCATGTAGATAACCTGAAACTTTTGAAGGCTTGGCAGGCAGCGGAAGTTGTGGATGATTTTGACCTTGTGGATAAGCAAAACCTTTTGTCTGTCACCCCCATAAACCCGAGAATGATAGAAAGTGGGTGAGTGACAGGAAGGCAAGTATCCAGGGACAAGAATGAATAGTTGTAAATGCCCTAGTAGCACGTCCTGAACTCAGACAGGAAAGTGCTGAGGATAGAAGTGAGGTTCGCAAGCCAACGTGTTATCATTGACACAAAACGGGACATCTTCGTTCAGAATGCTGGAAATCGCAAGGTAACCCCAGAGGACTCAGGGTACACAAAGTTAGCGCAGAGGAAAAGACTCTGCCGAAGAGGATAGCATACCAGGCTATAGCTTTAAACAGAAGCTTTAAAACCAGATACATAAAGGAAAATGAGGAGAGACGGAAAGAAAACGATGCCCGAACGTTATGATTCTCTTTTTCAAAGGAAAAATGAACTGCGCATCCTGTATGTGAGGTAGGAAGTCATATCATTATACTCAGGGATACAGGAGCAACCCAAACTTACTGCGGAAAGGTATAACGTTTCTACCAGAGAGCGCCTAGAATACTGAAGTTTTACTTAATGGAGTTGGCAGGGAGTGTTTACCCGCATCTTTATATGAAGTATGCCTGGAGAGTGACTTAATACCTGGTATGGTAACTGTACAAGTTAGAACATAGAAAAATGCAGAATTGAAGGAGGCCATTCAGTTCATTATGTCTGCACGGGCCGAATAAGCCATCCACCCAAACTAAACCCAACTTCTAGCACCTGGCCCACAGTCCCACAGGTGACAACACGTTGGGTGCATGTCCAGGTGCCTTTTAAAACAATTGAGGATCTCTGCCTCCACCACTGATCCTGACAGTGAATTATAGAGATCCACCACCCTCTGGGTGAAAAAAGATTTTCCTCCTGTCCCCTTTAATCCTTCTACCAAACACCTTAAGTCTGTGTCCACAGTTTGACAATCAAGGGAATTGATCGACTCCTAGGAAATGATTTGGCGAGATCAAAAGAATTAGTTTTGCCTACAATTACAGAGGAACCAAGTGAATTATGGAAACAGAGCGATTACATGAACAAGTTCCAGGAATACTTCCTGTGTGTGTAGTCACCCGAGCAATAAATAAACAGGATCCATTGTCTGAGGTATACGTGGCTGCACAAACAGTTATCCAAGTGTCTGAAACCTTATTTGGGGATTTATCATTACATTACAGCAAGCTGGTCAAGATATATACTGAACATCACAAACGCTCTGACAGAAGCTGAGGCAAAAGGCGTTCCAGAAGGCTATTATATGATTGTGAGGAGGGAATAGAGGCTGTCTCATGGACCTGCGGATGAAGACTAGACAGTTGTTGAACAGATAGTGGTACCACCTAAATATCACTCGAGATTATTACGGTTAGCACATGACATTCCTTTTGCACAGCTCAGACGATTTCAGAAGACCAAATCACATATAAATGAACCTTATTGCTGGCCCGTTCTTCCAAAGGATGTGAGACAATTTTGTAGGACATGCCATACCTGTCAAATGGTAGGAAAACCGCAACGTCCCACAAAACCGGCACCAATAGTTCCCATACCAGTGATTGAGGAACCATTAGGCAGGGTAATGGTAGATTGTGTAGAATCCTGGCCAAAATCAAAATCTGGACCTCAATACATATTTACCATCATGGATATGGCTACTCAATTTCCACAGGCCATTCCTGTGAGGACAATTAATGCTAGAATAATAGTAGCAACGTTAGCACAATTCTTTATGAGATATGGGTTATCACTTTCTGTTCAATCGTTCAAGGTTCTAATATCTTGTCTCAGGTATTTCAAGAAGTATGAGCAATTAGGGGATTAGGCAGTTAGAATCTTCTGCATCAAACCAACAGTCACGGGGTGCTTTAGAGAGATACCACCAAACATTCAAAACAATTATTGGAACAGACTGCCACGAATATCCACATGACTGGGATAAAAGGCAAAACTTTCTTTAATTTGCCACCAGAGGCTTTACTGAATGAGTCCTGAATGAGTAAGTTAGGCTTCATTCATTTCAAATTGGTTAACAACTGTGAAGTAAGAAGTCTTGTACAACTCATAAAAGACAGAATATTCGAACAAAATGCTGAATCTTCGAAGTTAGACTATATATCTGTGTTCTGGGAAAGGGTCAGGAGAACTTGTGGTGCGGCTCAGAAACACATTAAATCATCACAAACCAGCATGAATAAATGGGCAGACAAGAATGCAAAACCCCGCGATTTTTAACCAGGGAATGAAAGATTAGTGTTATTACAGTTACAGGGACAACCATTATAAACACGGTTCAGTTGCCCATATCGAGTTGGAAAAGAGTTGGTAACGTAGATTACTTGATTGATACCCCTGATTGCCGAAGGAAGAATGGTTGTGTCACATTAATATGTTCAAGCAATATTATCTCCGTGAGGAGGATAAGCCAGTACAGATATGTCAGATAATCGGTACTCTTGAGAAGGGAAAAGAAAGTGAGGATGAGGCAGAAGGAGGCATGGGAAATTCTCAGATTGAACATCCAACACTCAGATTAGAGAGTACAGAACGGCGAGGAAAATTGGATAACATGCTTTTGCACTTAGAGGTAAAACAACGTAAAGAGCTAACCAGGCTTTCAACAACAGTTAATGGAGTTTGTAGGGATACACTGGGATGTACAACCTTAGTCACACATGATGTAGATAAAGGGGGAATCGTTCCTTCAAAACAACATGCTTACCGCTTATCTCTGGTCAAACAGGCCCAAAGAAAAGCTAAGATCCAGTACATGCTGGAAAACAATTTGATCGAGCCTCGTCAAAGGAGCTGGAAGTCACCAATAGTGCTAGTATCAGTTCTGATGAAGGGTCACTGACCTGAAACGTTTACTCTGTTTCTCTCTCTACAGAAGCTGCCAGACCTGGTTAGTATTTCCAGTACTTCTTGTTTTTATTTCAGATTACCAGCATTTTGCGTTTATAATGGGCTGGTATCTATACCTGAAAGGGTGAACCCAATTTTGTATGGACTACAGAAAAGTCAATGAGGTAATAAAGGCTGACTCCTACCCAATTCCGCGTTTAGAAGACTGTATTGACAGAGTGGGCAGTACTGGATTTACTGCCAAGATCGACATGTTAAAGGGATACTAGCACGTTCCTTAGTCTTGTCGAGGCAGATATATCAGCTTGTCTAACATCTGACGGTCTTTATCAGACCACTTGATGCCATTCAGGCATAAATGAAAAGTCCCAAGCCACTTATCATTGATGAATGATTCAGTTTTTCCCGACTGTGTAGTGTATCTCAATGATGTACTAATATACAGTAACGCTTCGCAAGAACACTTAAACCACCCAGAAATTATGTTTAAAAAGTTACAAGCCATGGACTTAGTGATAAATCTGGCAAAAAGCGAATAGGGAAAAGCAAGAGTAACATAGCTCGGACACATAGCGGGGCAAGGACAGTTACTACCAAAAACGGCAAAGCTACAAGTCTTAGTAGAGTTCCCTATCCCTGAACCTGAGTGGAAAATAATGAGATTTTTAGGGATGTGCGGTTTTTACAGGAAATATGTACGGAACTTTTGTACTGTGGCTGCTCCATTAACCAATTTACAGCAAAAAAGAACAACAATGTAGTCTGCTCAGATGATTGCCAGACAGCTTTTTAAAAGATGAAAGCAATCTTAACTAATGAGCCAGTGGGGGCTGCTCCAAATTCTGCTAAACCATTTAAAATAGCAATTGATGCTGGCGACCTGGGGGCTGCTGCAGTACTATTGCAGGATGACGAATCAGGCATAGAGAAGCCAGAAGGGTACTTTTCAAGAAAACTAAGTTGTCATCAAAGAATGTATTCCACTGTGGAAGAAGAAATATTAGGACTTTTGATGGCTCTCAAACATTTTGAAATATATGTCTGCTAAGAAGATAAATAAATACTAATATACACTGACCATAACACATTAACGTTCGTGTAAAAAAATAAAACCGAAATGTTAGAATATTTAGATGGAGTCTGTTATGACAGCCAAATCATCCAAACATTTTACATATATCAGGGAAAAATAATGCTATTGTTGACACTTTGTCCCGAATTTGACCTTATTAAATTGTATGGATTGCGATGGCATAAAGATAATGCTGTAAACTATCAGTAGAATTAATTGCGTTTGAATGTGGAAGAAAATGTTATTTTTCTCCCAGTTCCTAATATTTTTTAGTTTTTGCAACGTAATGAAAGGCATTGCAGGAATGGCGTTTAATTTTGCCATATGCGAGGGTGTTGTTTTCACCTTCGATTAAGAACAGTGTGTGCCTTCATGATTCTGTTAAAAATAATGCTGTAGGGATAGAAATAGGGATAGAAAGTTTTGGAATTTCAAAGGCATTGTGTGCCAGAAAAAGCATTTTTGTTACTTTGGCAACAGCAGGAGAGAAATGTCACATGTTATGATGTTTCTATTTAATTGTGTTCCTTTTCTTCTTTCTTTTTCCTTTTTCTTTTGTGTAAATTTGGCAAATCTGGCTTGAAACCAGACTGGCTAGAGAAGCACACTGAAGAGAAATTAGCTGTTTATTGTCTCTCAGCAAAGATTCGACAGGGAACTACGGGCCTAAAGAAGAAAAGCCGCCTTTTTTTCCAATAAACCATTTGCATGGCTGAAGGAACTGTTGGTGCCTATTAAGAATAGATTACTGCATCAAACCCTCGTGAAGACTAGCAGCGGTCTTTGACTAATTCCCCGTTAGAATACCTCATCCATCAGGAAGGTAATCCAAAAGACTTGCTTATTTCATTTAATCTTAAAAAGCAACTAATTTTTGACAGCATGTCTATTAAAACCAATTAGCTACAGTTATTTTTTAATGTATGTGTGTACATGGGGGAGTTAGAATGAAATAAGAAGTCATACTGTCTTTAGACCTAGGTTTGTCTTCATAGCGTTTAAGATTTATTTCTTCATAAATAGTTAATTTGCTGTTGGCTAAAGATACCTGGTTTGGCCTGTTGTATTCCGGGGGTTTATAGAATGGTTATTTTCGCTGTTTTCCAATTGGATGTGAAAGCATTATAATATGTTGCAACCTGTGGAGTGAGGGGACTGAATTGAAGTGCGTTGTTCAGGTCGTGGCCATAATAAATGTACAGCACAGAATCGGGCCTTTCGGCCCAACTAGTCTATGTGGTATTTATGCTGTACCTGTGCATCACCCCAAATTACTGCATGCAACCCTCTCTGCATGTCCTCCAATTTCTTTGTCCCTCATGTCCTTATCGAGCTTCACTTAAAATACATCTATGATGTTCGCCTCAACTATTGCATGCGGTCCAAGTTCCACATTCGATTCACACCCTCTATAGAAAACGATTCTGCAAGATTTCATATTTAGTATTTTGATGACTCTCTCATAGTTATGATCTCTAGCTGTGGTCTCTGACACGTTATAAGCAATTAGTTTACCCGTATCCCTAGATTTATTTGCTCCGATACATAATTCTCACTCGTATTTTCCAAGAAGTACGTGGCCTCTTTATTTTTACTACCAAAATTCACCACATTAGACTTTAGTTGTATTAAAATTAATTTGCCAATTGCATGACCATTTGGTCCATTTATTAATGTCTTCACGTATTTTGTCGCTCTCTTCCTTGATATTAATTATATCCCCAATGTTCTGTCACCTTAAATTTTGAAATTGTGTATCCCACTTCGAGGTACAAATCCTGTGTGTAAATATTGAGCAGCAGTGACCCCAGCACCAATCCCTGTGGAACACCACTTCCCACCTTCCGCCATTCTGGGCAATCACCTTTAACCCTGACATTCTATTTTGTCGCTGGTTTGCTGCCATTGTTTCACTGATCCCTTGACTCCAAATGCGCGACCTCAGTCAGGATCCTACTATATGGTTCCTAGTCTGAGGCCTTTGTTAAAAAAACATGCATATTTCATCGACTGCATTATCCCTGTCATCTCTCAATACCTTCGTCAAAGAATTCAATGACGTTGCATGTCCTTCTGTAGTGAAATCCGTGTGATTATTCGTTCTGACATCACGGGCTGACGGTGTTTTTTCTCTTGCCTTTCTTAAATAATTCCCGGGAACCAGCATGTGTTGATCTGTGCAATATAGACACACGAGTTATGCATCTAACCATCTGGAAATCTCTTCCTTCATTGACAGAGCACAAAGAGCTGCGGCTGGTGAATGGGAAGCATCGCTGTGAGGGGAGAGGGGGAGTGTTCTACAATGGCACCTGGGGAACAGTGTGCTCAGATACACTTGATGGACCTGATGCAGAAGTGATCTGTAAACAGTTAGAGTGTGGTCCCCTCAGTTCTATCGATTGTTATGCTCAGTCATTTGGAGAAGGATCTGGACCCATTTGGCTCAATAAGATTGAGTGGACTTCACACGAATCGTTCCTTTGTCAGTGTCAATCTGACCCGTGGGATAAAAAACAAATGTGCAAACAAACTAGTGTTGTTTGTGCAGGTCACACATCAAATCTCTCAATGTGCGAGTGTCATTTCAGAAGTTGATGCAGTCAGCATGTTTCTGTTCTCAACAGAAGCAAAAGTAACTATGGAGCAGACCCACAGATCAAAGGATCACATTCGAGAATATGTTTGTAACCGTGCCCTTTCACCAGGTAAAACCTCCTCGTTATTGTATCAACAATTTTTTTTTATTCATTCATGGCATGTGGACGTTGCTGGCTAGGCCAGCATTTATTTCCCATCCCTAATTGCGCTTGCGAAGGTGATGGTGAGCTGCCTTCTTGAACGGCTGCAGTTCAGATGGGGTAGGTACACCCACAGTGCTGTCAGGAACTATCTGACATCTACTCCTGTCTTGTACTACATCAACAATAATCATGGATTCTCTTTGACAGATCCCGAACAATGGTTGCGCCTGTTTGGAGGTAACAACAACTGCACTGGGAGAGTGGAGATATTGTGCAATAACAGCGGGGGCACGGTGTGTGATGACTCCTGGGATATGGACGATGCCAATGTTGTCTGCAGACAGCTGGGTTGTGGCCACGCTCTACTCGCCCCAGGAGGAGTTACTTTTTCCCAGGATGGCGGTGTTATCCGTCTGGATGAGGTGAAGTGCACCGGAAGTGAATCTTCTATGGGTGACTGTCCTTCCTCATCGCCGAATCAATCCGACTGTGATCACAAGGAAGATGCCAGTGTGATTTGTTCCGATGAGGGTGTCAGGGTTTGGAGAGTGGGTTATGGTTATTTGTTTTGTTAAATGGACTCGTTCGGGAAGTTAAGAACAGTATTTATCGTTTTAATGTAAAGTGCTGACATTTCATCTTCCTGAATTTTTTGTACAATATATTCCACAGGGTTCGATGTGCCTCCAATTGCTTCCCCGTCCTCATCTACAGGTACTGACCATAATGAGTATTCCAGCTAGCGTTAAGGTTTGTATTAGATTATTTAGTATCGTTGCCATTTTCTGAAGATAATATGAGCACGTTCTCACTGACTGACTGGAACATTTTTTCCTCACCGCATATTTCCAAGCGTCTGGTTGGAGTTCCATTAACCCCAGTTTCTGGCTGTACCTGAGCTGTCCTGTACTCAACAGAAACATGGGGCCACTATCTCTGTAATTTAGACTGGGTCACACGTTCCTCTGTTGCAATGCACACCACGCATACTGGGGAATGTTCAGCTTGACTCATTGCTCTGAAGCAGTGTATATAATTGTTAAATACTTATTGCAAATATTTCATCATGCAAGGCGGACTGTGTCTGTGATAAACCTTTCTGTATTGTTTTCATTAAGAACAGGGATATAAAACTACTTACATCCGAGTTGCGGTCTGCTTCGGAGTCCTGTTAATCTGTGAGTTGAACTCACCGATGGAGGTTATACAGGAAAAGCCAATCAGAAGAGGTGAGCTTCATACCTTACCGCAGAACGAACACAAGATCCCAGATATTGTGCCATATCCTTGCAAGACTCTAGTTAACTGCAGCTTTCCAAGGAATGTCAAGCGGCCTTATTAGAAATAAATTGTAATCGTTTTTGCTGATTTGCTCTATTCAATGTGCTTCGGAATTAGTAAAATCCGACATTTAAAATGTTATCGTACTTCATCCATTGGTTATAATTCCAGCTATTCAGATTATAGGTATAGCCATTCATTCTCGAGCTGTCCAACCTGTTTCTCTATTCCAAAATAAAGCTTCCGCTCGAATTTCACCCATCCAACTCACTGCTGAATTACAAGGGTTCGAATAAATGATTGACATAGGTAAACTACCAGCTCCCCAAAATAAGGGGCATCCATGGATTGTCGGAGGAGCAGAGACAGCATGCCCCATCGGGTGCAAGATCGAGAGCTTCGTGGCATCTCGGCTAACTGGAAGAGGTGAAAACACAGAGAGAGAGAGAGGGAGGAAGAAGCCTGCTCTTCCAGCTTCAGAGAGTGACAGTAAAATTATCTGCCATCGGTCGTATACTTCTTGTGTCAATTTAGCTTATGCATCGAGTCTAAAATGTTGATTCCTTATAAGCGTAATATTTTAAAATTAATTATGAGTTCTCGACCACCTATTTTGGGTAAACATGTGACTCCTGAACCTACATCTTACACTATGTACACGAATCCTTTCTCACAGTGAGGGAACAAAGCAAAGAACAATAAGCTCCTCGCTCATATTTCCAACTGATGCTGTCACAGAATCAGTCAACTTCATCCAGCGTCTCTTCAGCTGAATTACACTTGTGGGCCCAGAATCCAGTAATCAGTTGGAATTTGTTTCTCCTGATACCCGCTCATTTCTTCTTGCCCCCAGACTGCTGCAGATGAACATATCAGTATGCAGAACAAAATATACACATAGACATATACAAAAGTGTACACAAAAAAACTACTCTGCATTCACAATACCTGTCTTTGTCTCTTTGCTGTCACCATCATTGTGATTTGATTGTGTTTGCAGATAATTTACTGTTGAACGCTCGTGGGTCGGAACAAAACGTTAATCTCTCCATCCTCCATCCGACAGGTTCTGTCACTCACGGCAAGGGTTCACCAGCTGGGTTATACCAAGCAGTTTATGCAGAGATTGGGAATATTCCTCTCAGATCCGGCGTTCAGGTCTGTGTTTTATATTTCGTACCGAATTTTCACGGGACAAATGTCACTTCCACTTAATTGCCCCATTTTAATGGTCTATTTACTGACTGAAATATGTCAGAAATCCGCTCACTATCCCGATGTGAAGGGGTCCTATCACAGTGCGGGTGTGTCTAAATCTGTGTATATAGGAAGGCGAGCAATGGGTTTGGGAAGATTTCCACCGGACGCTACTGCTTAAAGAACGTGCTTTCTGTTTTTTTGTAAATAGTAATCAAAGTCATTGTTTCATTTTTCCTTCCGTCTACACACTGACTGCCAGATATCAGAACTCCCGAATAATAAACACATCGGCTGTTCGTGTTATTTGTTAATTTTATATTCTCTCAAACAGCAACTGAATGTCATAAATCAACTGAAAGTATCTTCAATTTTTCATTTATCGTCACATCCTTTTTAGCATATTCTATATCTGCTGACTTTACAGTCTGAGTCACTACCATTTCATTTTATTCCCTTTAAGCTCGATCATAAACAGTCACTGCTCTCAGTGGAGACAGTCACCATGATTCACATTTTATTTCTCGAGGTGACTGGATTTCTGGATCAGAAACATGTTTCCATCAGGGCCTGCTTATCTGAAATCGGTGGTTTCTACCAAAAAACTTATTCTAACACTTTGTATGCTGAATTTTAACATTAACCTACAAATTCTACTTCACGATACTAGGGCAGCAACACTACCGAATCGATAACATTGTCTCTTGCGCTATATTTGGGGAGCAATTTAACCATTGAGATATATTTCTTAGTTTAAAACAAAAACACACCCTGAAGAAAAACAATCTGAAATTAGCCTCCTTGCACTCGTTTCTGCCCCATTATTCGGGGTGGGGTAAAGTTTTGGAGTCAACGCCGGCCGTTTGAGACTCTAAAAGGAAAGGAGATGGGACAGGGTGGGCGGATTCAGTATTACGAAGCTGTGCTAACCGACTAGGTTTTAAACTATGGTCTCTGCTCTGATGCCTGAAATCTAAATCACCACCTGTACTGTGTATTGTTTTGACAGCTCTCTGGATGATCCAACATTTATGGTCCATGATAAATTTCTCTTGAACCACTGCAGTCCCTGAGATGGTTAATGCTCCACAATCGGGTCATATAAAAAGTTCCTGGACATTGTTACCAGATGAACACCAAAACCTGCTGATTCCTGTCTGGTGCAAAAGTAAGCTGGGAAAGGTAGCCAAACCTTGGCTTTCAAGGAAAATTGGAGATAACATTAGATCCAAGGAAGAGGCATACAAATATGCCAGTAAATAAAAGTACAGACCTGAGGATTGGGAACTGTTTAGAATTCAATAAAGAAGGACCAAGGGATTGATTAAGAAGAGGAAAATGCAGTACGAGAGTAAGCTTGTGAGGATCATAAGAACTGACTGCAATAGCTTCTATAGATATGTGAAGAGAAAAAAGATTGGTGAAAACAAATGTAGGCCCCTTACAGTCAGAAACAGGGGAATTTATTATGGGGAATAAAGAAAGTGCTGACCAACTAAATGGATACTTCACTTCTGTCTTCACAAAGGAGGACACAAACATCACACCGGAAATATTGGGGAACACAGGGTTTAGTGAGAGGGAGGAACTGAATGAAATCAGTATTAGTAGAGAAATGGTGTTGGGGAAACTGACGGGAGTGAAGGCCGATAAATCCACAGGGCCTGATAATCTACATCACAGAGTACTTAAGGAAGTGGCCCTCGAAATCATGGATGCATTGGTGCTCATCTTCCAAGATGTAAAATCATGCAACAGTAGTAGACTCGCCAACTTTAAGGGCATTTAAGTGGTCATTGGATAGACATATGGATGAAAATGGAATAGTTTAGGTCAGATGGTTTCACAGGTCGTCACAACATCGAGGGCCGAAGGGCCTGTACTGCGCTGTAATGTTCTATGTTCTATGATCTAGACTCTGGAACAGTTCTTACAGATTGAAGTGTAGCTAATGTAACCCCACTATTTTAAAAGAGAGTTAGAGAGAAAAGGGGGAATTATAGACCAGTCAGCCTAAGGTCGTTAATGGGGAAAATTCTAGAGTCTATTATCAAAGATTTTATAGCAGAGCACTTGGAGAACAGTGGTGGAATCGGACAGAGTCAGCACGGATTTACGAAAGGGAAATCATACTTGACAAATCTCCTAGAATTCTTCGAGGATGTAATTAGTAGGGTTGATGAGGGAGAGCCACTGGATGTGATTTATTTGGACTTTCAGAAGGCTTTTGTCTAAAAATACGGGGTAAACTTTTCAGGACTGAGATGAGGAGAAATTTCTTCACCCTGAGAGTGATGAGCCTATAGAATTCGCTACCACAGAAAACAGTTGAGGCCAAAGCATTGTATGTTTTCAAGAAGGAGTTGGATTTCACGAAAGGGTTAAAAGGATATGGGGCAAAAGTGGGAACAGGCTACTGAGTTGGATGATCAGCCATGATCATAATGAATGGCGGAGCAGGGCCAAATGAACTACTTCTGCTCCTATTTTCTATGCGTCTATGTTTCTATGATGAAGGTATTATGTTATTTGTTCGAACGTCCCTATCAATGTCACCAATAACTATCCATGTTTGTGTTTAACAGTTGCTGATTCCATTGAGTCCCTCAATCAGATTGAATATTACACCAGTCCCAGTTTGGGTGACACGGATCCTGGATCAGAAACTCCTGAAGGGAACTCCTCCAGGAATCAGGGTGGATACATTTCTACTCGCTACCATCACTTTTTAAAAAAAATCAGCACGTTATCTAAAATCAGCAACTAAATATATCAGAACTTAGTCGCTGTAAAATGATGCTGCTGAAGACATGGAGATTTTCTGAGTGATTTTAGTTTTAGAAAATGGAGAAATAGTTTGGATTCCTACAAAATCATCCCGATTGCACCCAGTACTTTAATAGAATGAAACATTCAATATTATGTTTTCTGACACTGTTTTCTGGGCGGTGAAATGTGAAATTTGTGTGCATATTGGATGGGTGATTCAAGGGATACATGTGACTTTAGAACGGAGGGCAACATGCTGGTGGATAGCGGTGTGAAGGATTCCCAACGTTTTTTGCTGCTGGGTGATATTCCCAGAGTCGCCCTAGCTGGTGGGTCGAGGCCTCACTTTAAGACGACGCGCTAGTAACTGAGCCTATTGAACAGGAAATGCAAGCGATTTTCCAAGCTTTTCACAATTTAGTGAAAGTCGCGCGAGGACAACAGAGTTTCAGAGTCTGGTCATCTACAAGGAGGAGGAAGGTCAGTGGAAGGTCAGTTTTGCATACATGAAGCATCATGGCAGTGTAGGGAGGGTGAGAGATACTGAATTGCGGTATGGACTATCTGAAGGCTGACCAATCTTGGCGAGTACATCGGAAGTATTCAGGTTGAGCATCCACTCCGACTTGCAACCTATGTATACAGAGTAAAAAGAATGGTGGACTTGAGAAATGAGTTAAGCAATAGGTCTCATCCACTCCGGTTTTGAGGCCTCCCATTGTGGAGGAAGATCAGAGATGGAGAGAGCTGCAGTCACCGGGAATTCGGCTGCAGCACCCAGAGACGGAAAAGGATCATGAGGCTGGAAGAGAGTGTGGATGAGCAGGGAGCACAGTAGCAGCCACAGAGGGACAATGATCATGAGGCTCGAAGAGAGTGTGTATGAAAAAGGCGCATGTAGCACGCAACCAATGTCTTGAATAATGGAAATGCTACCCGTCAGACAGGGTTTACCATTAGAGGTTCTGCTTCCTGCAAATGTCGGAGTAGCAGTGTCAGTGAAGGTTCTGTCTCTCCAGGAAGGCGGCCACTGAGCTTCGTCCTATGTAGGAGGAGGATCTGAACCCAATGGGAATTGGTATGCTCCCATTTCCTGCGACACTGAAACTCACAGTGGCACTGAACTATTACACCTCAGGATCATTTCAGAGATCCTCTGGAGACATCTGTGGGATATCCCAGTCTGTGGCACATCACTGCATCAAGAAGGCCGTAAATGCCATGTTCAAGAAGGCGAGCCAATACATGCACTTTCACACCAATCTGGACAGCCAGACTGAGATTGTTGTAGTATTTGGGGAAATCGCGAGATGCAGGGTGTCATCGACAGCATGCATGTCGCCATTAAGACTTCCACAGTTCAGGCAGCAATGGGAACTGCGTCTACTCTCTGTGCAAATGGTTTGGGAACATTGCAAATTCTTCTTATGTATCTGTGCAAGGTTCCTGGGAGGCTGTCACGATGCCTTCATTCCACAGCGGTCTGAGGTGCACGAGTTTTTCAGCGCCCCCCCCCCAATGAGACTTCAAGGATGGATAATAGGTGTCAAGGGCGACCACTGAAGGCATGCCTCATATGCCCGTGCAAAACCCAGCACAGATGCAAAGGAGAGCTGCAACAGTTGTCATTCAACAATTCCAACGACCACTGAGTAGGCGATAAAGCTTCTAGAAATGCAGTTCAGATGCTTTGATAGATCTGTTGGAGCCATTCAATATGCCCCATCATGATTCTTGCATATCGTGGTGCTCTGTTGTGCTCTGCTCGTGGAGATAAATGACGTGACGCTACATCCTCAGAGGTCTCCTGCGGCACAAGGTTGCAAAACGCATATAAACCTATACAAAACTAATATAAAGTAACCTTTTTGTTTTGGCAGTTTCTTTTTGCAGAGGCGACAGGGAGAGCGAGGTGGCAGCTATGTAAGTGAGTTTACAACTTATATAAACTTACCTTTTTGTTTCGGCAGTTTCTTTTTGCAGAGGCGACAGGGAGAGCGAGGTGGCAGCTGGGTAAGTGAGTTTACAACTTATATAAACTTACCTTTTTGTTTCGACAGTTTGTTTTTGCAGCGGCGACAGGGAGAGCGAGGTGGCAGCTGTGTAAGTGAGTTTACAACTTATATAAACTTACCTTTTTGTTTCGGCAGTTTCTTTTTGCAGCGGCGACAGGGAGTCCGAGGTGGCAGCTGGGTAAGTAAGTCCTATATATTTGAGCAGCGGCTGAACCCGAGAGACTACACCTGTAGTGTCTCCCACCCGCCCTCCTCCTCGAACCAAAAAAAAGGACTCGGTGGTTTGCAGAAGGCTTTTTCTATTTTTTTTTCGTGTGATTGGTAAAAACATTTCATTCCTTTTTCATTTATCTAAGTTAAGACTAAGTTAAGCTTAAGATTAAAATTGGAAGGATATCTCAGACCCGTGTTATGCTCCTCTTGCTCAATGTGGGAGCTCAGGGACACGGCTGATGTCCCTGACTCCTTCACGTGCTGCAAGTGTGTCCAGCTGCAGCTCTTGTTAGACCGCATGACGGCTCTGGAGCTGCGGATGGACTCACTTTGGAGCATCCGCGATGCTGAGGAGGTCGTGGATAGCACGTTTAGCGAATTGGTCACAACGCAGATTAGGATTGCTGAGGGAGAAAGAGAATGGGTGACCAAAAGGCAGAGAAAGAGCAGGAAGGCAGCGCAGGTGTCCCCTGCGGTCATCTCCCTCCAAAACAGGTCTACCGTTTTGGATATTGTTGAGGCAGATGGCTCACCAGGAGAAGGCAGCAGTAGCCAGGTTCATGGCACGGTGGCTGGCTCTGCTGTTCGGAAGGGCGGGAAAAAGAGTGGAAGGGCTATAGTCATCGCGGATTCGATTGTAAAGGGAGTAGATAGGTGGTTCTGTGGTCGAAAACGAGACTCCCGAATGCTATGTTGCCTCCCAGGTGCACGGGTCAGGGATGTCTCAGATCGGATGCAGAACATTCTGAAAGGGGAGGGTGAACAGCCAGTTGTCGTTGTGCACATAGGCACCAATGATATCGGTAAAAATCGGGATGAGATCCTCCAAGCAGAATTTAGGGAGTTAGGAGCCAAGTTAAAAAGTAGGACATCAGAGGTAGTAATCTCAGGATTGCTACCAGTGCCACGTGATAGTCAGAGTAGAAATAAAAGAATAGTCAGGATGAATGCGTGGCTTGTGAGATGGTGCAGGAGGGAGGTGTTCAGATTTTTGGGACATTGGGACCGGTTCTGGGGGAGGTGGGACTATTACAAATTGGATGTTCTACACCTGGGCCGGACTGGAACCAATGTCCTAGGGGCGGCTTTTGCTAATGCTGTTGGGGAGGGTTTAAAATAATGTGGCAGAGGGATGGGAACCAAATGGAGTGGTTAGTGGACAGTAAGGAGGTAGTAACTAAAGCCTGTAAGGAACTAGATAATGAAGTCAGTGTGGCTAAGGGAAAGAGTAGGCAGGAAGCAGATGATGAACGCAAAGGGACTGGTGGTCTGAGGTGCATTAGTTTTAATGCAGGAAGTGTAGTAGGTAAGGCAGATGAACTTAGGGCTTCGATTAGTACCTGGGAGTATGATGTCATTGCTATTACTGAGACCTGGTTGAGGGAAGGGCATGATTGGGAACGAAATATCCCAGGATATCGATGCTTCAGGCGGGATAGAGAGGGAGGTAAAAGGGGTGGAAGAGTTGCATTACTAATCAAAGAGGATATCACAGCTGTGCTGAAGGAGGGCACTATGGAGGACTCGAGCAGTGAGGCAATATGGGCAGAACTCAGAAATAGAAAGCGTGCGGTAACAATGTTGGGGCTGTACTACAGGCCTCTCAACAGCGAGCGTGAGATAGAGGTACAAATATGTAAACAGATTATGGAAAGATGTAGGAGCAACAGGGTGGTGGTGATAGGAGATTTTAATTTTCCCAACTTTGACTGGGATTGACTTAGTGTTGGAGGTCTCGATGGAGCAGAATTTGTAAGGAACATCCAGGAGGGTTTTCTAGAGCAGTACATAAATATTCCAACTCGGGAAGGGGCCATACTGGACCTGTTGTTGGGGAATGAGCCCGGCCAGGTGGTTAAAGTTTCAGTAGGGGACTACTTTGGGAATAGTGATCACAATTCCGTAACTTTTAGAATACTCATGGACAAAGACAAGTGTGGTCCCAAAGGAAGAGTGCTAAATTGGGGGAAGGCCAACTATACCAAAATTCGGCAGGAGCTCTTTGAAGGAAAATCCACATTTGATATGTGGGAGGCTTTTAAAGAGAGGTTGATTAGCGTGCAGGAGAGATATGTTCCTGTGAAAATCAGGGATAGAAATGGCAAGATTAGGGAACTATGGATGACAGGTGAATTTGTGAAACTAGCTAAGAGGAAAAAGGAAGCATACATAAGGTCTAGGAGGCTGAAGAAAGACGAAGCTTTGAAAGAATATCGGGAATGTAGGATCAATCTGAAACGAGGAAATAAGAGGGCTAAAAGGGGTCATGAAATATCTTTAGCAAACAGGGTTAAGGAAAATCCCAAAGCCTTTTATTCATATTTAAGGAGCAAGAGGGTAACTAGAGCATGGATTGGCCCACTCAAGGACAAAGGAGGAAATTTATGCGTGGAGTCAGAGAAAATGGGTGAGATTCTAAAGGAGTACTTTGCATCGGTATTCACCGAGGAGAGGGACATGACGGATGTTGAGGTTAGGGACAGCTGTTTGATTACTCTAGGTCAAGTCGGCATCAGGAGGGAGGAAGTGTTGGGTATTCTAAAAGGCATTAAGGTGGACAAGTCCCCAGGTCCGGATGGGATCTATCCCAGGTTACTGAGGGAAGCGAGAGAGGAAATAGCTGGGGCCTTAACAGATATCTTTGCAGCATCCTTAAACACGGGTGAGGTCCCGGAGGACTGGAGAATTGCTAATGTTGTCCCCTTGTTTAAGAAGGGTAGCAGGGATAATCCAGGTAATTATGGACCGGTGAGCCTGACGTCAGTGGTAGGGAAGCTGATGGATAAGATACTGAGGGATCGTATCTATTCCCATTTGGAAGAAAATGGGCTTATCAGTAATAGGCAACATGGTTTTGTGCACGGACGGTCATGTCTTACCAACTTAATAGAATTCTTTGAGGAAGTGACAAAGTTGATTGATGAGGGAAGGGCTGCAGATGTCATATACATGGACTTCAGTAAGGCGTTTGATAAGGTTCCCCATGGTAGGCTGATGGAAAAGGTGAAGTCGCATGGGGTCCAGGGTGTACTAGCTAGATGGATAAAGAACTGGCTGGGCAACAGGAGACAGAGAGTAGCAGTGGAAGGGAGTTTCTCAAAATGGAAACGTGTGACCAGTGGTGTTCCACAGGGATCCGTGCTGGGACCACTGTTGTTTGTGATATACATAAATGATTTGGAGGAAAGTATAGGTGGTCTGCTTAGCAAGTTTGCAGACGACACTAAGATTGGTGGAGTAGCGCATAGTGAAGGGGACATTTTTTTAGAGATACAGCACTGAAACAGGCCCTTCGGCCCACCGAGTCTGTGCCGACCATCAACCACCCATTTATACTAATCCTACACGAATCCCATATTCCTATCACATCCCCAACTGTCCCTATATATTTCCCTACCACCTACCTGTACCAGGGGCAATTTATAATGGCCGATTAACATATCAACCTGCAAGTCTTCGGCATGTGGGAGGAAACTGGAGCACCCGGAGGAACCCCACACAGACACAGGGAGAACTTGCAAACTCCGCACAGATGTACATTGATGTCCAGAGTGATTTGGGTGTTCAGGTTCATTGTTCCCTGAAGGTGGCAACGCAGGTCAATAGAGTGGTCAAGAAGGCATATGGCATGCTTTCCTTCATCGGACAGGGTATTGAGTACAAGAGTTGGCAGGTCCTGTTACAGTTGTATAAGACTTTGGTAAGGCCACATTTGGAATACTGCGTGCAGTTCTGGTCGCCACATTACCAAAAGGATGTAGATGCTTTGGAGAGGGTGCAGAGGAGGTTCACCAGGATGTTGCCTGGTATGGAGGGCGATAGCTATGAAGAGAGGTTGAGTAGATTAGGATTATTTTCATTAGAAAGACGGAGGGTGAGGGGGGACCTGATTGAGGTGTACAAAATCATGAGAGGTATAGACAGGGTGGATAGCAAGGAGCTTTTTCCCAGAGTGGGGGTTTCAATAACTCGGGGTCACGAGTTCAAAGTGAGAGGGGAAAAGTTTAGGGGGGATATGCGTGGAAAGTTCTTTAAGCAGAGGGTGGTTGGTGCCTGGAATGCTTTGTCAGTGGAGGTGGTAGATGCAGGCATGATAGGTACATTTAAGATGTATCCAGACAGATACATGAATGGGCAGGAAGTAAAGAGATACAGGCCCTGAGAAAATAGGCGACAGGTTTAGATAGAGGATCTGGATCGGCGTAGGCTTGGAGGGCCGAAGGGCCTATTCTTGCGCTGCAATTTTCTTTGTACTTTGTTCTTTTGTTCTGCAGTGTCCTCGGCTGCGTCTGTTTCTACTTGATCTGAGAGAGAGAGAGAGTAATTGTGAGAGTGTGCTCCATACATTATTTGACTATTCATTTTCTGGAGCTGCAGGAGGCCAATGATACCACATCAACGCTATGCTTATTGCTCAGCAGCATTTGTTTATTTTCCCTCATCCATTGGGGCACACACTATCTGGTGCTTCCGTACACATCTCACCATCTGTGCCATAGGCTGCTCTGCCTCCAGGCCTCCTAGCTCCACAGCCTCTTCCTCCATTGGCATCAGGACTATGAGAAAAGGGACGCCACCTCCAGTCCTTCTTCTCTCATGCGCATTGTGAATTCATTTCCCCTGCAAGCACACAGATTAACATTGGCATTTACCCGTCATAGTCAGACACCATAGCTTGGTTGGCAGCAGCCTCACTGATCACCATGGCACCACAAGGATGCCTTCTGCATGCAGCCATTCAGTGCTGGAAGTGCAGGGATCAGCTGTGACTGACCAGTGTCCTGCACAGAGGGGTTAATATACCTCTGGCAGCCATTGTTGCTACCTGGGCATTGTTGCAGACTCAGTGGGGACACCCCCTATCCAATTTCAGTTTCATTTTTGCTTACATTTAAGGCTGCCAGCGAATGTTCAACACTTAACTCACCTTGCCTAAGCACATCATAGCATTGATCCAGTTCTTGCACTGCAGCCTCTTATGTGGGACCACCTCATGGCTGCTCACCTCCTCCTCAATCTCCTGCCATGCTCTCCCTGTCTGCCTAGCTGGTATCCTCCACCTGTCCCAAGCGAAACGCGCTTCCCTCCTTACTTTTGCTGCCGGGATGAGCACTTTCAGCGTGGCAGGAGAACACCTGGGCGTCACCTTTGCTCTGGCCACTGCCATCTGCCAAATACACCAGTTGCCAGTCCTCCCACCCAATGTCCTTCAGAGCTCCTGCCTTTCAATCGATTGCTGGCTGTCTTTTAAATATGACACTGACCTAGGAAGACTCAATTGCCGCCACAGGACATGGTCCTACCATTCACCATCCTCTAATCTCACTACAGCCGGCCGGCCCGGGTAGATTGACATTTCATAACATAATTCGAAATATTCGGTATTACCATTTGATTTCAGTGAAAATCATTATTTCCTCTCAGGTCTGGTTCCGGGTGATTATGATGATATTGAGACTGGAGCCATTGACACTCAGGATGGTCACTTGTTTCTGGACAGTGGTCCTGATGATCTCTTCACACTGACAAGTGCCGGCGGTGATCTCTCCACTCTCGGTAAGTTAAACTCCCACAGTCACCAGCTCTCTGTCACTACTTTTAATTTCATTCCTATCGGTGTTGCCACAGGCCACTGGTTGATTTAAATTCATGTTGTGGTTAAAGGAAATTAGATTAAACAAAGCTTGATTTATTTTAGAAAAGACATCCTGATGGTATTTGGTGTATGATATCTCTCTTATTAACACTCCCACTGGAAATCCTTCATGTGCTCAATCTGAACACGCTGATTCAAGCTCAGCATATCCACTTCATCTGCTGTCATCCAGCGGTAAAAAAAACAACTCGGTGAATGGAGCTGGATAACATTCAGAGGCCAGCAAATTCCAGTCCCCTTTACGTTATTGACACATATATATATGACCCGCACTGAACCCGCTTTCAGTCCAATCATTAATCCATAATCTTTCTCTCACAGTATACAGCTCTCGGACCCACACTGAACCCACTTTCAGTCTATTCATTAATCCATAATCTTTCTCTCCACAGTATACAGCTCTCAGACCCGCACTGAACCCGCTTTCAGTCCAATCATTAATCCATCATCTTTCTCTCCACAGTATACAGCACTCAGACCCGTGATCCCGCTTTCAATCCAATCATTAAGGCATAATCTTTCTCTCTACAGTATACAGCTCTCAGACACGCACTGATCCCACTTTCAGTCCAATCATTAATCCATAATTTTCCCCTCCACAGTATACAGCTCTCAGACTCGCATTGATCCCGCTTTGCTGATTCCCTCCATTCCTGAAAAAAATGAGGATGTTCACTGTGACACGTTCACAATAGCAGACATTCCACTAACGATGGACAACGACTCATAGTTCAACATCTTACATCTCCATCACCCCGGTAAGACCAATGCTTTATTATTTGTTCCAAGTATTTGCGCTGACAGTGTGCAGTCCCGGCTGTTTCCGATATGAATATGATAATTACTGGTGTTTTCAACGGTCAGTGATTCCAAAGTATCAGAGAGACGATTTTCTGTACTTACTAAAGAAATAGGAAGCTTATTGTAGCAGAAATATTCTGAGGAGATCATATACTGCATTTGATGTGATTATTTGATGGATAGCATTGCTGTAAAACTCTCAAGTCATTTTTGTTGTCGTTTCAGGTAAACGCCAGCCTGAAATCCTGCATGTGTCGTCTGGAGGTGGATCACAGACTGGTGGAAAATATTCTGTGTTCAATCTGAGAGAATGGCATGAACTTTCCCAACAGTGTGAACATGCTGAATGTGCTTTGCTTTACTATATAAACATCACTTTATATTAATCAACCATCATTTTACTTTGTATTGAAATAAGTAGATTTTGCTTTTATCAATATTTTGCCTGAAAGTGTGTGTGTTCTGTTCAATTAAAATACCAAACAGAATTGATTTCGGATCATTTCTCTGTCTATACAAATACTGAGATAGATTACTCTGCATGTAATTACCAACAATATGACAGAGATTACAATCATTGCTTATCAATAACAGTTTATACAAAGTTCGTTTTGTAACTGCCTCACATTTTCATATGCTATTAAAGAAGGTTTAGAATACATCAGACGACCAATGAATGGTCTGTCTCTTTGCTCTGCATTTATTTTAACTGCTTCCTCCACCGCCATATACTCAATGTGGACAAATTACTGCAGTTTATAATGTAAATGTTGATGTACAATGGAAATAGCCTTAAATAATAATAAAATATTTATTAAATGTTTTAGTTGGAATTTGTGCCTTTGTCAATATTAATGCTTGTATTATGTTTCAAGTGCTAAATATACACTAATTCCTGAATACAATATATTGTCCCGAAGAAGGGTCACTGACCCGAAACGTTAACTCTGCTTCTCTTTCTACAGATGCTGCCAGACCTGCTGAGTGAATCCAGCATTTTTTGTTTTTGTTTCAGATTTCCAGCATCCGCAGTATTTTGCTTTTATTATATTGTTGTTTCACTTCGCTACACTATCCCTGAGGATTCTGGAGTATTTCGGGATAGCAGGAGAATCTGATCAGAAATTAATGTGTTTTTGCACTTGAATTCTAAATATTTCAGCAGAACGCAATTGTTGCTCAGTCGGGAGAACGACAACACCGTGCATTATCCTCCAACAGATTGTGATTTTCATGCCATTCCTTCACCTACTGAAACACCAGTATCCACCAGCAGAAGGCGGACCTGCGTGAGAAGGGCAGCGGCGGCGGGAGATAAAACGCGGCGGCAGAGTGCCCTTTCTCCCTCTCCCCACATGTCAGAGCCGAAGTGTGACATCTCAGGGGAAGAGGGTAGTGATTGCTGGGTAGCTCGTCCGTGACTCTTTTGATTAGCCAAGTGGTTTAAATCAATGACGTTATTACAGCTGAATACTGCAGTTAAGAAATTCACTTTTGAAATATTTAACATCGAAATTAATTAAGTAAGTAGGATAGGGAATGGCTGGGCAGTCGATGTGTTGCAGCTGTAGTATGTGGGAGCCGATGGACGCCGGTGCGATCCATGGAAATCACATCTGCAGCAAGTGTTGGCTGCTCGAGGTACTTTCGGCTCAGAGTTGATGAGTTGGAGTCCGAGCTGCGGGCAGTGCGACACATCAGGAAGGGGGAGAGTTACCTGGACACTGGATTTCGGGAGAAAGTCACAGCCTTAGATTAATTACATCTCATTTGGACCGTGATCAGGGACAGGGGGTATGCATGCGAGTGAGGAAGGTATGGTGATCTCGTGCTTAGCTTTGGAGGAGACTCAGCCAGTGCCCTTAGTCAATAGGTATGAGATTCTTGCTCCCGGTGTGGACGAGGGCACAGACTGCAGGGAGGATGAGCGAACTGACCACAGCAAGGTGGTTGAAAGCGCCAATCAAATTAGAGGATACAAGAGAAATATAATAGTCATAGGGGTTGGCATATTTAGGGGATTAGCAGCAAAGGCAGGGAGTCCCAAAGGCTGTGTTTCCTACGTGGTGCCAATGTTAAGGACATCTGTTCTGGGCTAGAGAGGAACTTGGAGTGGGAGGGGGAGGATACAGTTGTTGTGGTCCACGCAGGTACCAACGACATAGGTTGGAATAGGAAAGAGGGACTATGAGCAGCTCGGGTCTAAATTACAAAGCAGATACACAAAGGTAATCATCTCTGGATTACTACCTGAAGCACGTGCACATTGGCGTAGAATAAATAAGATTAGAGAGGTAAACACGTAGCTCAAAGATTGGTGTGGGAGAAATGTGTTTTGATTCATGAGGCACTGGCACCAGTACTGGGGAAGGACAGAGATAAAAACAAGAAATGCTGGAACCACTCAGCAGGTCTGGCAGCATCTGTGAAAAGAGAAGCAGAGTTAACGTTTCGGGTCAGTGACCCTTCTTCGGAACTGACAAATATTAGAAAAGGCACAGGTTACAAGCAAGTGAGCTGGAGGTGGGAAAAGAGATAACAAAGGAGAAGGTGTGGATTGGACTAGGCCACATAGCTGACCAAAAGGTCAAGGAGCAAAGGCAAGCAATATGTTAATGGTGTGTTGAAAGACAAAGCATTAGTACAGATTAGGTGTCAATGCACTGAATATTGAACAGCAGTAAGTACAAACCTGAAAAAAGCAGTAGGTGAGCAAACTGAACAAACTAAGATGCAATGAAATAAATGCTAAAAAAAGGACAGAGATGTTCTGTTGGGACGGGCTTCATTTGAACCAAGCCTGGACCAGTGTCCTGGTGAATCGTTTAACTATGATTGTAGATCGGGCTTTAAACTAATTAGTGGTTGGTGGGATGCGGGGTAGGCGGGGTGGAGGGTTCAATGGAAGGGAAGCTTGAAAAAATCAAATAAGGGACGAGAGAGCAGAGGTGCAGTGTCATGAGGAAGCGAACGGTAACCCAAGTGTGACAGGAAGGGGCAGAAAATATAAACAGAACAGTGCAGCAGTACTTAGAACCAGAATGAGTATTAATGGTAAAAAAGTCAAAGTGTAAGGCTCTTTATCTGAATGCACACAGCATTTATAGCAAGATAGATGATTGATGGCACAAATGGAAATAAATGAATATGACTTGATAGCTAATATACAGACGTGCTTGCAGGCTGACCAAGACTGGGAACTCAATATTCACGGGTATTTGGCATTCTGGAAAAATAGGCAAAAAGCAAAAGGAGGTGGGATAGCTTTGTTAATAAAGGAAGGTATCAGTGCGGTGGTGAGTAGTGATATAGGTGCAGTACATCGTGATGTGGAATCAGTTCGGCTGGAAATAAGGAATAGCAAGTAGAGGAAGTCACGGGTGGGAATCGTCTATAGGCCCCTGAAGAGTTGCCTCACTGCAGGACAAATTATAAATAGGGAAGTAATGGAGGCGTGTAAGAATGCAATCCTGTTTTTTTTATTCACTCTTTCCCGATTGTGTGAGTTGGGCTCAGTACCAATCCAACTGTGATTAACAAATGGTTGGATTCATTTGGCCATTTCCTGGTGTGTTAGTGGGACTCAGAACCATTCCAGCTGGGATTAACCCAGGCTTAGTTTGAATTGGCCATTTCCTGTTTCGTGAGTGGGACTCAGTACCATTCCAGATGGGATTAAAACAGGGCTCGTTTGAATTGGCTGTTTCCTAGTGTGTGATTCGGAGTCTCAACCACTACAGCTGGAAGAAACGCAGGGCTGGTTTCAATTCGCTCTTTCATTGTGTGTCGGTGGGACTCTGTACCATTCGAGCTGGGATTAACACATATCTGGTAGAATTTGCTCTATCCTGGGTGTGAGTGGGAGTTTGTTCCACACCAGCTGGGATTAACACAATCCTGATTTGTTTTCGCCATTTCCAGCTGTGTGTCTTGTTCTCACTACCACTCCAGCAGGGATTAACACAGGCCTGGTTGCACTTTGTCAATCCGATTGCGTATTTGGGTCTCAGTTCCGCTCCAACTGGGATTAGCCGAGGCGGTGTTTGAATGGGTCATTTCGTGGTGTGTGAGTGGGACTCAATACCAGTCCAGCTGGGAATAACGCAGCCATGGTATGAATTAGCCCTTCCTTGTGTTTGAATGTGACGCAGTGCACTTTAGCAGGGATTTACAGTTGTCAGGTTTGAAGTGGTCCTTTCCTGGCGTGTGAGTGGGACTCAGAACCATTCCAGCTGGGATTAACCCAGGCCTGGCAGAATTTCCTCTGTCCTGGTGTCTGATTTGGACACAGTACCACTCCAGCTGTGAATAACTCTGGCCTAGTTTGAATTGGCCATTTCCTGTTGAGTGAGTGAGACTCAGTGCCATTCTAACTGGGATTAACACAGGCCTGTTTTGAATTCGCCCTTTCCTGGTGTATGAGTTGGACTCAATTCCACTCTGCAAGGATTAACACAGGGCTCGTATGAATTGGCTCTTTTCTAGTGTGTGAGTCGGACTCTCTGCAACTCTCACTGGAATAAACGCGAGGCTGGTTTCAATTCGTTCTTTTCTTGTGTGTTGGTGGGACTCAGTACCATTCGAGCTGGGATTAACACAGGTCTGGTAGAATTTGCTCTATCCTGTGTATGAGTGGGAGCTGGTTCCACACCAGCTGGGATTAACGCAATCTGATTTGTATTCACCATTGCCAGCTGTGTGCGTCGGTCTCAATGCCACACCAACAGGGTTTAACACTGGCCTCGTTGTATTTGCTCTATCCCATTGTGTATTTGGGATTCATTTCCACTCCAACTGGGATTAATGGAGGCTGTGTTTGAATGGGTCATTTCCTGGTGTTTGAGTGGGACTCAATACCAGTCCAGCTGGGAATAACGCAGCCATGATATGAGTTAGCCCTTTCCTTGTGTGTGAGTGAGTCTCAATACACTCCATTAAGGATTTACAGATGCTTGGTTTGAAGTGGCCCTTTCCTGGTGAGTGAGTGGGACTCAGTACCACTCCAGCTGTGATTTGCAGAGGCATGATAAGAGTTGGCCCCTTTCTGGTGTCTGGGTTGGATTCAGTACAGGTCCAACTGAGATTAACGGAGGCCCCTTTTCAATTGGCAATTTCCTGGTGGGTGAGTGGGACGCAGTACACTCCAGCTGCGATCAACACAGGCCTGCTTTCAATTGGCCATTCCCTGGTCTGTGAGTGGGACTCAATACCACTCCATGTGGGATTAACACTGGCCTCGCTTGAATCGACACTTTCCTGTTGTGTGAGTGAAACTCAGTTCCGCTCCAACTGGGATTAACAGAATCTTGCTTTGTATTCGCCCTTTCCAGGTGTGTGAGTGGGCCTCGGTACCACTCCAACTGGGATGGCCGCAGGCCACGTTTGAACTCCCCCTTTCCAGTTGTGAGGGTGGGACTCAGTACCACTCCAGCAGGGATTGACAGAGGCCTGTTTAGAATTGCTCCTACCTGGCATGTGTGTTGGTATCAGTACTACTGCAGCTGGGATTAACAGAGGCGGGGACTGGATTGGCCATTTCCTGGTGTGAGAGTGGTACTCAGTAGCGTTCCAGCTGCGATTGTCTCAAGCCTAGTTTGCATTGGCCATTTCCTGTTGCGTGAGTGGGACTCTGTACCACTCCAGCTGGGGTTACAAAAGCCCAGTTTCAATTGGTCCGTTGCTGGGACTGAGTACCACTCCAAGTGAGATTAACACAGGTCTGCTTTCAATTTTCCCTGCCCTCGTTTGTGAGTGGGACTCAGTACCACTCCAGCTGGTATTAACAAAGGCCTGGTTTGAATTGGCTCTTTCCTACTGTGTGCGTGGGACTCAGTGCCAATGCAGCTAGTATTAACACAGGCCTGGTTTGAACTGGTCCTTTCAAGGTGACTGCGTTGGACTAAGTACCACTCCACATGGGATTAACAAAGACATAATTGGCATGGCCTCTTTCCCGGTGAGTGACTGAGATACAGTACCACTCCTACTGGGATTATCACCGGCCTGGCTTGAATTAGGTCTTTCCTGGTGTGCGAGTTGGACTCAGTACCACTCCACAAGTGATTCGCAGTGGCCTGATTTGAACTGGCCATTTTCTGCTTTGTGAGCGCGGGTCTCTGTGCTACTCCAGAAGGTATTAACAGATGCCTTGGTTGAGTGGGCCCTGTCCTGAAGAGTGAGCGTGACTCTGTATCACTCCAGATGGGATTACGAAAGGCCTGGTTTGAATTGGCCCTTTCATGGTGTGTGAGTGCGACTAAATGCCACTCTAGATGGGATTACCGAATGCCTGGTTTAACGTGGCTCTACCCTGATGTGTGAGTAGGACTCCGTGCCACTACAGATTGGCTTAACATTGGCCTGGTTTGAATTGGCCTTTTCCTGGTGCGTGAGTGACACTCAGTACCACCCCAGATGCGAATAACATAGTCTTGGTTTATGTTTGACGTTTCCCGGTATGTTAATGTGACTCAGTAACACTTCCATTGGGATTATCATTGGCCTGGTGTAAAGTAGCTCTTTCCTGGTGTGTGAGTGGGACTCAGTGCCACTCCAGATTGGCTTAGTATTGGCCTTTCTTCGTGCGAGAGTGTTAATCCCATTCCAGCTGGGATTAACACTGGACTGGTTTGAATTGGCCATTTCCTGGTGCAGCGAGTGGGACTCAGCACCAACCAAACTGGGATAAACTCATGTCTGGTTTGAATTGGCCCTTTCTTTATCTGCGATTGGGCTCAGTACCACTCCAGATGGGATTAACACAGGTTTGTTTTGTATTGGCCATTCCCCGCTGAGTGAGTGGGGCACGGTAGCATTCCAACTGGGATTATAACAGGCCCAAAAAGAACTGTCCCTTTTCTATTGTGTGAGTTGGACTCAGTTGCACTCCAGATGGGATTAACACAGGTCTAGTATAAAATGGCTCTTTCCTGGTGTTTCAGATGGACTCAGTACCACCCCACATGGGATCAACAGTGGCCGAATTTGAACAGACCCTTTCTTGTTGTGGGAGTGTGGTTTAGGACCATTAACACATGTCTGGTTTGAATTGGCCCTTCCTGGTGTGTGATTTGGACTCAGCATGTCTCCAGATTGGATTAACAGAGGCCTGGTATGAATTCGACGTTTCCTGGTGTGTGAGTTGAACTCAGTCCCTGCCAGAACGGATTTACACAGGCCTTGTTTGAATTGGCCCCTTCCTGGTGTGCGAGTGGAACTGCGTACCACTCCAGTTAGAATTAACACAGGGTTGGTACGAATTGACCGTTTTATGGTTGTGAGTTGGACTCAGGAGCACTCCTGCTGGGATTAACGCAGGCCTGGTTTGAAGTGGCTCTTCCATGCTGCGTGAGTGGCTGCAAATTGGCATACCATCGACCTTCTATGCATTTCGTCTTTCCTGGTGCGTGAGTGGCACTCAGTACCACGCAGATCGGATTTGCTCATGCTTGGTTTGAATCGGCCTTTGTCTGCTGTGCGAATGGGACTCACTACAACTCCTGCAGGGATTAACACAGGCTCGGCTTGAATTGGCCCATTCTTCTTCTGTGATTGGGCTCGGTACCAACCCAGCTGGGATTGACAGATGTTTTGCTTGTATTGGCCATTCCATGTTCTATCAATAGCACTCAGCACCACTGTACCTGCGATTAACACAGGCCTGGTTTGAATTGCTCATTTTCTGGTGCTTGAGTGGGACTCAGTAACAATGCTGCAGGGATTAACACTGGCCTGGTTTGATCTGGCCCATTCCTGGTGTGTGAGTGCGACTCAGTACCACTCCAGTGGTATTAACACTGGCATGGTTTGAACTGGTCATTTCCTGCTGTGTGAGTGGTACTCAGTGAGTCTCCAGATGGGATTAACACTGAAATGAAAGCAAAGTACTTCAGATTCTGGAAATCTGAAATAAAAACAAGAAATGCTAGACATACTCAGCAGGTCTGGCATGTTCTGTGGAGAGAGAAGCAGAGTTAACGTTTCAGGTCACTGACTCTTCTTCAGAACACATTGGGATTAACCCTGGACTGGTTTGAATTGGCCCTTCCTGGTGTGTGAGTGAGTTTAAGTACCACTCCAGATGGGATATACATTGGGCTACTTTGAATTGGCCCTTTCACTGGTGTGTGAGTGGGACTCAGTACCACTCCAGATGGGATTAACACATGCCTAGTTTGAATTCGCCTGTTCTGATGGTGAATATATCTCTGTACCATTCCAGCTAGGATTAACACAGGCCTGGGTTGAAGTGGCTAATTCCTGATTTCTGAGTGGTACTCAGTACCACTCTAACTGGGATTACGACAGGCCTGGTTTGCATTTGCATTTTCCTGCTGTGTGAGTTCGACTCAGTTCCATTACAGCTGACCTTAACAGAGGCCTGGTTTGAACTGGCCCTTTCCCGGTGACTGAGTTGGACTCAGTACCACTCCAACTTGTATTATCACTGGACTGTATCGAACTATCCTTTGCCTTCTGTGTGAATTGGACTCAGTTCCATTACTGCTGGGTTTAACACGGGCCTGGTTTGAATTGGCGCTTTCCTGCTGTCTGAGTGGGACTCAATACAACTCCAGCTGGGACTAACACAAGTCTGATTTGTACTGGCCATTTACTGGCGTGAGTCGGATTTATGACCACTCGAGATTGGATTAACACAGGCCTGATTTGAATTGCACCTTTCCCGATTTGATCTGCAGTGCGATCATTTTACTTGATATTTGCATTGTCTTTTAAATGATGTGCAATCCAACCCATTTATATGATATGCATACGACTATTTTAAGTGACATGTACAGCGGGCATTTTAAGTGATATGCACTGTGGCCATTTTTGATGACATACACTGTGGCCATTTAAAGTGACCTGCCATGCCGCCAATTTAAGTGATGTGTGCTGCCGCAATTTTAAGTGATATGCACTAGGCGATTTTAAGTGGCAGGCAGTGAGGCCATTTCAAGCGCCATATGCTGTCACCTTTTTAAATGACATGCACAGACGCCATTTAACAAGATATGCAGTGTGGCCATTTTACATGATATGCAGTGCAGTCATTTTAAATGATATGCACTACGGCCATTTTGATGACATGCTCTGCAGACATTTTAAATGATATCTGCGGTGGCCTGTTTGAAATGAGAGCAGTCCACTGCGATCATTTTCAGTGATTTATGTCCACGGCAGGGAACACATGAGATGTAAGGGGTCGTAAATGCATACAAAGGCTTAAAACGGATAATAAATCATACACAATCATAAAGGATTAGAAAAAAGTATAAAGTACTGTGAAGAATTGTAAACAGTTTATGAAGTGTTGTAAACGTTTGTAAATGATTATAAAAGACACTTTGTAATATAAAGAGATTATAAAGATTATAAATGATTATGAAGAATTCCGGCTGCAGCATTCTATCACCAAGTGAACAGGCCCTGCCACCTCTCTCCGCCATCATGGGAGCAGATCCCTCCAACTCTCCAACACCATAGGAACGGGCACCTTCCCCAGTCCCCGTCATCATGGAAAAATGCTCCACCCCACTCCCCGTCCCCATCGGAAACAGGATCCGCCCCCACATCCCGTCACCATAGAAATCTGGCCCCGATACCACTTCCCGTAACCCTGAGAAACAGGCCCGGTGCAACTCCCTGTCACCTTAGAAAAGGCCCCGCCCCCACTTCCCGCTACCGTGGGAGACAGGCACCGCCCCAACTCCCCGTCACCCATCAACAGGACCCGCCCTCGCTCTGCCTCCATAGTGACATACCCCAACCCCGCTCTGTCAACATAGTGACAAGTCGCGCTCCAGCTCTGTCTGCATAGTGTCATGCTCCGGCCTCGTTCTGTCTTCATAATGACATGCCCCGCACCCACTCTGTCTCAAAAGTTGTAGGCCCCGCCTCCTCTCTGCCAGCATCGAGGTAGGTCCCGCTCCCGCTCTACCACCACACTGACTGGCCCTGCCCCCGCTGTACCTGCATAGTGAAAGGCCACGTTCCTGCTCTGTCTGGATAGTGACAGGCCCCCACCACGCATCTCTCACTCAGGGCCTGGGTTCCGCTGTGCAGTGTATTTGTGCTTCAAGACCCCGGTTATGTCTCCATGGTGACAGGCGGCGCACCCATTCTTTCTCAATAGTGTCAAGACCCGACCCAGCTCTGCCCCCATAGTGACATACCACGCTCCCGCTCTGTCTCCATAGTGACAGGCCCTGCACCCGCTCTGTCTCCATGGTAACATGCAGCGCCCCCGCTCCCAATACTTCTGCATAGTGACAGGTCCCACCCCCAGCTCTGTCTTTGTAGCGACAGGCCCAAGCACCGGCTGAAGGAAATAGTCAGTGATTCAGTTCCTCTCATCATTGAATGAATTTAATAATTTGAGTAAATGGATATTTCAGCACATTCCAGAACTGCCCCCTGAACTGAATCTGGGTCACGGCATAAATCGCAGTATTTGTGCAGCAACTCAAGAGCTGCAACATCAAGCCCAATTCCTGCAGGAAATCAGGTAGAAATAATGAAACAGGGCGCAATGTCCGCATCCGGTTCCATATTGAATAGACCATGAAAATTGCCCATAACAGAATGAAATTCCCCGAAATAACTAACAGCAAAATGATGGATTTCCTTCGACTCTCCATCTCTGGGTCTCTGCGACTCACCCCACTGCTGTGAGACCGGAGTTTTCCTGCGACCTCTGCTGCTCACTAAAATATGTCTGACGGTGAGAGCGTTGAGCAGCAGAATCATCACAAATGGGAGCCCTGGGGTTAGAATGTTGTGGAGGAACTCGATTGTTCCCCAGACCCGAGAGTAATAAACGTCCCCTGTTACAAAACAAAACCAGGGTCTGTTTATCAGCCAATAACGACCTGTGAACATAAAATACCAGAATATGTTCTTTAAACAGCTCAGCACAGTCAATGTTCCCAGAACCACAACCGCCATTTTCTCACTGCAATATTTGCTTTTTAGCTTCTGGCAACAAATGGCCACAAATCGATCAAAGGTGAAAGTGACGGTGAACCAGACAGAACAGTCTGTGGCTGCGTAAAGCAGAACGGCATGGATATTACACATGGGGATGGAATGCCGCAGAAAGTGAAACTGTTCCCGATAAACAATGGGAATATGCCTCAATATCAGGTCGAGGATAATGACCAGTAGATCCGCCGCTGCCATGGCCACCAGGTAGCGAGTGACACATTTGGAGAGACCACACTTTCTCAGAGATAGGATTCCAATCGTCAGGAAGTTAACTGTGAGGAAGGGAAATAAACAAGGAAATTACACATCAGGCTGGGATCAGTTTGATTGAGGACTTATTGGGATTTAGAAATGTGTTCCTGTATCCAGTGATGTATTGAAATGAGTGGACCTGAAAGAAAAATGGGAAGGTCTGTGATACAGTCGAAGGCATGAGAAAGCATGATAGTGAAATGGTTAATCTCAATGTTGATCATCATCCCGCTCCTCCCTCCTTTCCCTGTCAGTTTTAAAAATTGTTCCACCTCTAATTTCTTTCAGTTCTGATAAAGGGTCACTGCCCTGAAACATTAACTCTGTTTTTCTCTCCACACATGCCACCAGACCTGCTGAATATTTCCAGCATTTTCTGTGCGCTTTTTCATAATTTCAGCATCAGCAGCACTTTGCTCTTGTATAGAAAGTTAAATGTTGGACTGATTGAGAGATTCTGTCTCGATGCCTATGGTGTGATCAGCGTGTGTGCATGAGTGTGTATGTGTCTTCCGGTGCCTGTAGTGTGGTTGCGTGTGCCTATCTGTTTGTGTGTGTGTACATGTCTGTCTGTGTGACTCTGTGTGTGTCTGTTTGTATGTGGCGCAGTACTTGGTGTATAAAGAGTGTGTGTGTGTCTGCATTTGTATGTCTGACTCCGTGCCTGGGCTGTGATGTTTGTGTGTGCGAGTGCGTATGTGTGTGTTCATCATATGTGCGTGTCAGAGAGTGTGCGTGTGTGTGAGAGCATGCGTGTGCGTGTCTGGCTCAATGTCTGGGTTGTGACGTGAGTGTGTGTGTGTGTGTGCGTTCCAGTGCCTGTGGTATGGTTGCGTGTGTCAATCTGTGTGTGTGTGTACGTGCTTGTGTGTGTGTGTGTATTTGTGTCATTGCCTGGCTTGTGCTATGTTTTTACATGTGTCTCTGTGCCTGTGTGTGTGTGTGTGTGTGTGTGTGTGTGAGGTTGTGCTTGAGTGTGTTTGCTTCCATGTGGGTGGGTGTGGCTGTGTGTTTAGTGTGTATGTGTGTGCCTGTATGTGTGAATGTGTGTGTGACTGTGAGGTTGTGCTTGTGTGTGTTTGTTTCTATATGGGTGGGTGTGGCTGCGTGTGTTTGTGTGTTGTGTTTCTCAGGGCCTCGTCTGTGCTGTGTGTATGTGTGTGTGTGTGTATTTCTGTGTATCTGTATTTGTGTGTGTGTCCTGGGCTGGCTTTTGCTCTTTGTCTATTTGTGTCCCTGTGCCTGTGTAAATCTGGGTCTCAAGGCCTTTGTTTCTCTGTGTGTGTGTGCATGTGTGTGTTTGTGTGTGTGTGTGTTTGTTTGTCTGTGTGTGTCAGGGCCCGGGTTTTGCTTTGAGTATTCGTGTATGCATGCTTGACTCAGTGCCTGGGTTGTGAAGTTTGTGTGTGTGCCCCAGTGCTTGTGTTGTGCTGTGTGTGTGTATCTCCAGGACTGGGCTATGCTGTGTGATTGTGTGTGCGTGTGTGTGTGTGTGTATCTTTCTGATGCATCTGGCATAGTGCCTGGCGTGTAAAGAGTGTTTATGTGTGTGTGTGTATGTGTGTGTGTGTGTGTCTGTGTGTCTGTGTATGTGTGTCAGTGTGGATCTGTTTGTATCTGACTTAGTAACTGGCGTGTAAAGAGTGTATTTATGTGTGTACGTTTGTGTGTGTGTGTGTGTGTGTGTGTGTGTGTGTCAGGGCTTGGGTTGCACTTTGTATCTTCATGTATGTGTGCTTGTGTCTGTGAACGCACACATTTGTGTGTCATTGTGTGGGATTGTCTCAGGGCCTGTGTTGTGATGTTTGACTATGTGGCTGTGCGTCCGCCTCAGTAATTGTGTTGTGCACGTGTGCGTGTGTGTCTCAGGGCCTGAGTTGTGCAGTGTGTCTTCTTCTGTCTGTGTGTGTGTTTGTTTCTATGTGGGTGGGCGTGACTGTGTGTGTGCATGTGTGTGTGTGCCTGTGCGTGTGTGTATGTGTGTAGGTGTTGTGTTTCCAAGGGTCTGGTCTGTGCTGTGCCTTTGCGTGCGTGTGTTTGTGTTTGTGTGTACTGAAAGGTGTGAGGTGATACACTTTGGAAGGAGTAATGTGACACGGAAGTATTCAATGAATGGCCTAACACTGGGAAGTTCTGAGGAACAAAGGGACCTTGGAGTGTTCGTCAATAGAGTTATGAAGGCAGAAGGGCAGGTTAATAGGGTGGTGAACAAGGCATATGGGACACTTGCCTTTATCAATCGAGACATAGATTACAAAAGCAGGGAGGTCATGTTGGAGTTTTACAGAACATTTTTAAGGCCACAGCTGGAGTACTGTATGCAACTTTGGTCGCCACATTACAGGAAGGACGTGATTGCATTGGAGGGGGTGCAGAGGCGATTCACCAGGAGGTAGCCTGGGATGGAACATTTAATCTATGAAGTGAGGTTGGATAGGCTTGGGTTGTTTTCGCTGGAGCAGAGAAGTCTGAGGGGTGACCTGATCGATGTGTACAAGATTATGAGGGGCATTGACAGGGTGGACGGGGAGCAGCGGTTCCCCTTAGTTGAAGGGTCAGTTATGACGGGTCACAAGTTTAAGGTGAGGGGTGGGAGGTTTATGGGGGATTTGAGGAAGAACCCTTTCACCCAGAGGGTGGTGACGGACTGGAATGCCCTGCCTGGGAGAGTGGTAGATGCAGGTTGCCTCATATCCTCTAAAAAGTACCTGGATGAGTATTTGGCACGTCATAACATTCAAGGCTATGGGCCAAGTGCTGGCAAATGGGATTAGGTAGACAGGTCTGTTGTTCTAATGCATCGGTGCAGTCACGATGGGCCGAAGGACCTCTTCTGCACTGTATTATTCTGTGATTCTGTACTTCTGTGTGTGTGTGTGTGTGTTTCAGTGTATCCCTCCTTTGTGTGTGTTCCAAAATGTCATTGGCTGGCTTTTGTGTCGCTGTGCCTTTGTGTGTGTGTTTGCATGTCATGGGCTGACTTTTGTTCTGTGTCTATTTGTGTCTCTATGCCTGTCTGTGTATGAGTGTCTCAGGGCCTGCGTTTTCCTGTGTGCTCTCGTGTGTGTGTGTGTGTGTGCATGTGTGCATGTGTGTGTGGGTCTATTTGTATCTGGCTCAGTAATTGGCGTGTAATTAGTGTGTGTCTGTGTGTGCATTTATGTGTGTATGTGTGTCTTTGTGGATCTGTTTGTATCTGACTCAGTGACTACCGTGTAGAGTGTTTGTGTGTCTGCGTCTCAGAGCATGGTGTGTGTGTGTGCTTGCTTGTGCGTGTGTTTATCTGTGTTTGGGTGTGTGTTTGTATCAGGGCCTGTGTTGTGCTTTGTGTCTTCATGTAAGTGTGTTTGTTTGTGTGTGTGTGTGTATGAGAGGGTGCACGTGTGCGTTTGTATCTGTGCTTGTGTGTACTTGCATGTGTGTATTTGTTTTTGTGTTTGTGGATGGGTGGGTATTGGTGGCTGGATTTGTGTGTGTGTATGTGTGTGTGTTTGCGTGTTTCTGTATCTGTGTTTGTGTGTGCGTGTGTGAGTGCGCACTTTGCTTCATTGCCTGTGGTGGGATGCAGGTCTGCTTGTGTGTGTGTGTTTGTGTGTCATCGCCTGGCTTGTGCTATGTGCCTACTTGTGGCTCTGTGTGTGTATGGGTGTGTGTTTGGGTGTGTATGCGTGCATGTGTGGCTCATTAGTGGCGTTTTAAGAGTGTGTGTGTCTGTGTGTGTTTGTGTGTGTGTGTGTGTTTCTGTGTGTGTGTGTGTGTGTTTCTGTGTGTGTGTTTCTGTGTATCTGCCTTTGTGTGTGTTCCTGTATGTCATTGGGTGGCTTTTGTTCTGTATCTATTTGTATCTCTATGCTTTTCTGTGTATGAGTCGCTCAGGGCCTGCGTTTTTCTGTGTGTTTTCGTGTGTATGTCTGTGTGCGTGTGTGTGTACGCTTGTGTTTGGCCTGTTTTTATGAACCTCAGTGACTGGAGTATAAAGAGTGTGTGTGTGTGTGTGTGTGTGTGCATTTGTGCGTCTATGTGTGTAAAAGTGGATCTGTTTGTATCTGACTCAGTGTGTATGTGTTTATATCAGTGCGTGCATTGAGGTGTGTGTGAGTGCGCGTGCGTGTCTGTGTGGGTCTGTTTGGATCTGGCTCAGTAACTGGCGTGTAAAGAGTGTGTGTATGTATATGCATTTGTGTATGTGTGTTTGTGTGTGTGTGTGTGTGTATGTGAGTGTCTGTGTGTGCGTCTCAGGGCATGGGGTGTGCTTGTGTGCTTGCTTGTGCGTGTGTTTATCTGTGTTTGGGTGTGTTTGTGTGAGTGCTTGTATCAGGGCCTGTGTTGTGCTTTGTGTCTTCATGCATGTTTGTTTATGTGCGTGAGAGATGGTGCACGTATGCGTTTGTATCTGTGTTTATGTGTACTTGCATGTGTATGTTTGTTTTTGTGTTTGTGGTTGGGTGGGTATTGATGGGTGGATGTGTGTGTGTGTGTGTGTGTGTGTGTGTGTGTGTGTGTGTGTGTCCGTCCGCCAGTGTGTGGGTTTGTTTCAGGCCCTGGGTTGTGATGTATGTCTGCGTATCTGTGTGTGCGCCTCAGTGATTGTGTTGTGTCTGTGTATGTGTGTCTCAGGGCCTAGGCTGAGCAGTATGTGTGTGTGTGAGAGAGAGAGAGCTTGTGTGTGTGTGTGTGTGTGTGTGTGTGAGGGTGTGTGTGTGTGTGTGTGTGTGTGTGTGTGTGTGAGTGTGTGTGTGTGTGTGTGAGTGTGTATGTGTGTGTATATATCTGGTTCAGTGACTGGGGAGTAATGCATGTCTGTTCCTGTGTTTGTGCTTATGTGTCATGGCCTGGTTGTGATATGTGTCTCAGTACCTGTGTGTGTGTGCATCTGTCTTTGTGTGTGTGCCTGTATGTCATGGACTGGCTTTATTCTGTGCCCGTTTGTGTCACTATGCCGATGTGTGTATGTGTGTCTCATGCTCTATGCCTTTCTGTGTTTGTGTGTGCATGATTCTGTTTGGCCTGTTTTTATGTGGCTCAGTGACTGGCTTATAAAGAGTGTGTGTATGTGTGTGAGTGTGGATCTGTTTGTATCTGACTCAGTGTGTATGTGTTGATATCAGTGTCACCGTTGATGTGTGTGTGTATGCGCATGCGTGCGTTTGTTTGTATCTGGCTCAGTAACTGGCATGTAGATTGTTTGTGGTATGTGAGCGTGCGTCTCAGGGCATGGGGTGTGTGTGTGCGTGTGCTTGATTGTGCGTGTATTTATCTGTGTTTGGGTGTGATTGCGTGTGTGCTTGTATCAGGGCTTGTGTTGTGCTTTGTGTCTGTGTGTGTGAGTGAGAGGGTGCACTTATGCGTTTGTAAGTGTGTTTGTGTGCACTTGCATGTGTATGTTTGTTTTTGTGTTTGTGGTTGTGTGGTAATTGGTGGGTGGATGTGTGTGTCTCAGGGCATGGGTCTGTGTGTGCTTACTTATGTGTGTGTGTGTCTGTATCAGGGCCTGTATTGTGCTTTGTGTCTTCATGCATGTTTGTTTGTGTGCGTGTGAGATACGGCGTACGTGTGCGTTTGTATCTGTGCTTGTGTGTACTTGCATGTGTGTGTTAGTTGTTGGGTGGGTATTGGTGGGTGGATGTGTGTGCGTGTGCATCCGCCAGTTTGAGGGTTTTTCTCAGGCCCTGGGTTGTGATGTATGTCTGTGTATCTGTGTGTGCGCCGTAGTGATTGTGTTATGTCTGTGTTTGTGTGCCTCAGGGCCTGCGCAGAGCAGTGTGTCTTCGTATGTGTGTGTGTGTATTGGTGTTTGTGTTTGGATGGGTTTGGGTGAATGCGTGTGCATGTCTCAGGACCTGTTAGTGCTTGTGTGTGTTTGTTTCTGCTTGTTTGGTTGAGTGTGGGTTTCTGGATGTGTTTTGTGTCTCAGGGCCGGGGGGGGGTGCTGTGGGTCTGTGTGGGTGTGCTGGCGTGCGTTTGTTTCTGCGCTTGTGTGTGCATGTTTGTGTGTGATGTGTGTGCGCGTGTGCATCTGGTTCAGTGATTGGGGGGTAATGCATGTCTGCGCGTGTGTCTGTGATTTTGTGTCATGGCCTGGCTGTGCTATGTGCCTACTTGTGTCTCTTTACTTCTGTGTGTGTGTGTGTGTGTTTCTGTGTATCTGTGCCTGTATGTCATGGGCTGGCTTTATTCTGTTTCCATTTGTGTCAGTATGCCTGTGTGTGTGTATGTTTATTTATTTATTTAGAGATGCAGCACTGAAACAGGCCCCTTCGGCCCACCGAGTCTGTGCCGAACAACAACCACCCATTTATACTAACCCTGCAACAATCCCATATTCCCTACCACCTACCTACACTAGGTGCAATTTATAATGGCCAATTTACCTATTAACCCGCAAGTCTTTGGCTGTGGGAGGAAACCGGTGCACCCAACGAAACCCCACGCAGACACAGGGAGAACTTGCAAACTCCGCACAGGCAGTAACCAGAATTGAACCGGGATCGCTGGAGCTGTGAGGCTGCAGTGCTAACAAAAGCGCTACTGTGCTGCCCATGTGTTTCATGCCCTGTGTTTTTCTGTGCTTGTGTGTGTGTTTCTGTGTTTCTGTCTTTGTGTGTGTGCCTTTATGTCATGGGCTGGATTTTGCTCTGTGTCTACTTGTGTCACTATGCATGGGTGTGTATGTGTGTCTCAGGGCCTGTGTTTTTCTCTGTGTGTCTGTGTGTATGTTTATGTGCGTGTGTGTGTTTGTATCAGTGCCTGGGTCGATGTGTGTGTGTGTTTGTCTGTGTAGATTTGTGTGTGTGGGTTTGGGTGTGCGTGCGTCTGTGTATTCGTGTGGGTCTGTTTTTATCTGGCTCAGTAACTGGCGTGTTAAGAGTGTGTGTGTGTGCATTGTGTGTGTATGTGTGTCTTTGTGGATCTGTTTTTATCTGACACAGTGACCGCCGTGCAGAGTGCTTGTGCGTGCGTGTGTGTGCGTGTGTGTGCCCGTGTGTGTGTCTGTGTGCATTTCTGTTTATCTGTATTTGTGTGTGTGTGCCTGTATGTCATGGGCTGGCCTTTGCTCTTTGTCTATATGTGTCTCTATGACTGTCTTTGTATGTATGTCTCAACCGCCTGTGTTTAGCTGTGTGTGCTTGTGTGTGCATGTGTGTTCAGGTGCGTGTGTCTGTTTTTGTGTGTTTGTATCAGTGCCTGTGCTGAAATGTATATGTATGTATATATGTGTGCGTGCGCATGTGTATGTGTGTGTGTCTGTGTGTCAGAGTGGATCTGTTTGTATCTGACAAAGTGACTGCCGTGTAGAGTTTATGAATGTGTGCATCACAGGGCCTGGTGTGTGAGTGTGTGTGCGCGTGCGTGATTGTGCTTGTGTTTATCGATGTTTGGGTGTGTCTGTGTGTGTCGGTATCAGGGCCTGCGTTGTACTTTGTGTCTCCATGTATGTGCATGTGTGTGTCTGTGCATGCACACATATGCGTGCATTTATGTTAGTGTGTGGGCTTGTCTCAGGGGCTGGCGTGTGCTGTATGACTGCGTGTCTGTGAGAGTTTCGCAGTGATTGTGTTGTGTGTGGGTGCACGTGTGTCTCAGGGCCTGTGCTGTGTAATGTGTCTTCGTGTGTGTGTGTGTCTGTTTGTATGTATGTTTGTGTGTGTGTGTGTTTGTGTGTTTGTTTGGAGCTGTGTTTGTGTGAGGATGGGTGTGTGTGAGTGTGTGAGTCTCAGGGCCTGGGCTGTGACGTGTGTAATTGTGTGTGAGTGAGTGTTCGTAAATCTGTGTTTGTGTGTGGGTGGGTGTGGGTGCATGTGTTGTGTGTGAGTGTGCACGAGTCCGTTTGTATCTCTATCTGTGTGTGCCTGTGTGTGCTTCTTTGCTTCTGTGTTTGTGTGTGGGTACCTCCAGGCGCGTAACCATTGTCTCTCGAGATAAGGAGGCCCAAAAGAATAAGAAAAAGAAAAGAAGAAAAGGGTATTGGTGGGTGCATGCGTACACATGTGTGTGTGTGTGTGTATGTGTGTTTGCGTGTGTGTGTGTCTGTCTGTTTCTTTGTATCTGTTTTTGTGTGTGTGCCTGTATTCCATGGGCTTTCTTTATTCTGTGTCCATGTGTGTGACTATGCCTGTGTGTCTATGAGTTTCTCAGGCCCTGTGTTTTTCTGTGTGTGTGTGTGTATGTGTGCGTGGAGCTGTATGTGTGTGTGTGGATCTGTGTGTGAGTGTGTGTATGTGTGTGCATTTATCTGTGTATGTGTGTCAGTGTGGATCTGATTGTATCTGACTCAGTCATTGCCATGTAAAGTGGTTGTGTGTGTACCTGCGTCTGCGTGTGCATCTGCCTTTCTGTGTGTGTCTGTATTTAATTGGTTGGCTTTTGTTCTGTGTCTATTTGTATCTCTATGCCTGTCTGTGTATGTGTGTTTCAGGTCCTGCGTTTTTCTGTGTGTGTGTTTGTGTGCGAGTGTATGTGTTGATATCAGTGCCTGCGTTGATGTGTGTGTGTGTGTGTGTGTGTGTGTGTGTCTATTTGTGTTTCTCTGTATCTGTCTTTGTGTGTGTGGCTGTATGCCATGGGCTAGCCTTTGCTCTGTGTCTATATGTGTCTCTATGCCTTTCTGTGCATGTGTGTCTGAGGGCCTGTGTTTATCTGTGTGTGTTTGTGTGTGAAGGTGCATTCGAGTGCGCGTGTGTGCGTCTCTCAGATGCTGGGTTGTGCTGTGCGAGTGGGTGTCTGCGTTTGTCTGTGTGATTGTGTGCATTGGTGTGTGTGTCATGGCCTGGTTTGTGCTGTTTGTCAATTCGTGCCTCAGTGCTTCTGTTGTTCTTTACGTGGGTGTGTGTTTGTCTGTGTTTGTGGATGCGTGAATTTGCATGTGGGTTTGACTCGGTGCTAGATTGTGTTTTGTGTTTGTCTGTGTTTCGGTGCTTCTGTTACGTTCTGTGTGTGTATCTCAGGGACTGGGCCATGCTGTCTGTGCGTGCATGTGTGTGCGTGTATGTGTGCGTGGAGCTGTATGTGTGTGTGTGGATCTGTGTGTGAGTGTGTGTGTGTGTGTATGTATTTGTGTGTGGATGTGTGTATGCGTGCCTCTGTGCTTCTGTGCGGGTATTTGCGTGTTGCTGTTTATGGGTGTATGTGTATGTTTGTGGATGTGTGTGTTTATATGTGTGTATGCGTATATGTTTGTATCAGTGCCCGTGTTAATCTGTGTGTGAGGGTGTGATAGTGTGTGTCTCAGGGCCTCCATTGTTTTCTGTATCTGTGTGTCGTGTGTCTGAGTGCACGCATCTCTCACTCAGGGCCTGGGTTCCGCTGTGCAGTGTATCTGTGCTTCAAGACCTCGAATGTGATGCGTGTCTATGTGTGTCTTTGTGTGAGTGTGTGTGTCTGACATGCCTGTCTTGTGCTCCGTGTCTATTCGTGTCTCTGTGCCTATGTGTGCATATGTGTGTGTGTGTGTCAGAGCTTGTGTTTTGCTATGTGTGTTTGTGTGTGTGTGTATATTTGTGCATGTGTGCTTGTGTCGGCTTGAGTGCATGTGTTGATATTTGTTTGTGTCTGTGTGTGTGCGTTTGTTTGCGTGTGTGTGTATCTGTGTTTGCGTGTGGTTAGATGTGTCTTACTGCGTGTGCATATGTGTGTGTTTGCATATTTGTTTGCCTCAGGGCCAGGGTTGTGCTCTGTGTTGGTGTATGTCTGTGTGAGTGCATCTCTCACTCAGGGCTTGGGTTCTGCTGTGCAGTGTGCTTGTGGCTCATGACCTCGAATATGTTGTGTCTCTGTGTGCGTGTTTGTGTGTGTGTTTGTGCGTGTGTTTGTGTGTATGCCATGTCTGTCTTGTGTTCTGTGTCTATTTGTGTCTCTGTGCCTGTGTTTATATGTATCTGTGTGTGTGTGTCAGGGCCCGTGTTTTGCTGTGTGTGTTTCTGTGTGTGTGTTTCTGTGTGCATGTGTGTGTGTTTTTGTGTCTGTATCAGCATCTACACCCGACTGTGCCAGCGGTGCTTGTGATAGCTTGGCCATGTGAGACGCATGGAAGATGGCAGGATTCCTAAGGATGCATTGTACAGCGAGCTCGACACTGACATCAGACCCACCTGTCCATGTCTCCACTTTAAATACGTCTGCAAATGCGATAATGTCCTGTGACATTGACCACAAATCGTTGGAGTCAGTTGCCAGTGATCACCAGAGCTGGCAGACAGCCAAAAAGACGGAGCTAAAGAATGGCGAGTCGAAGAGAGTTAGCAGTTGGCAGGAAAAAAAGTGAGAATTTCAAGGAGAGAGCCAACCGTGTAGCACCCCCGACAACCAATTTTACCTGCAGCGCCTTTGGAAGAACCTGTCACTCTAGAATTGGCCTTTATAGCCACTCCAGGCGCTGCTCCACAAACCACTAGGTGCTTATCCATTGACTCCCGAGACAAGGAGGTCAAAGAAGAAGATAAAGGACAGTGTGTGTCTCAGGGCCTGTGTTTTGCTGTGTGTGTGTCTGTGCGTGTATGTTTGTGTGCATGTGTGTGTGCCTTTTGTGTTTGTGTCAGTGTCTGTGTTGATTTACCTGGCAGTGGAGCAGCGGCTGATGGACCAGCGGGGGAACCTGATCCGGAGCGGCGGCAGATTCCTCTGTGTCTCTGAGCACACACTGAGACTCAAAAAATAGGGGGAAAAACTTAGTGAAATCGCGGGAATTTTGGGTACGTTACAGCTGTTAGTGCATTTAAATTGCTTAAAAAATGGGCATTGAATTCTTCAAAAAAAATCTCAAGTGATAAGGTGAGTAGTACCAATTAAATTAGTGTAATTTATTAAGGAATGGGTAGAGTTTGGAATAGAACAAGGCCCCTAATGTAATTAGTATTTTTTAAAGGGTGTAACTAAATTAATTTAAAGGCAAGTGATGGTTGGAGAGCTCGCACCCATAATATGCTCCTCCTATGCTATGTGGAAAATCAGGGATGCTTTCAGTATCCCTAACAACCATGAGTGCAGGAAGTGTATCCATCTGCAGCTACTGACTCAGCGCATTATGGAGCTAGACCTGCAGGTGGATTCACTGTGGAGCATCCGCGATGCTGATGACGTCGTGGATAGCACGTTCAGAGAAGTGGTCACAATGCAGGTAATGGCAGCACAGGCAGAAAAGGGATGGGTGACAATCAGGCGGAGCAGTAAGCACAGCAGGTAGTATAGAAGTCCCCTGTGGCCCTCCCCCACTCAAACATATATACCGCTTTGGATACTGTTGGAGAGGGGGGGGGGTGGGTGAGATGACCACCTAGGACAAATCAGCACCAGTCAAGTTTGTGGCACCACGGAGGGCTCTGTTGCTCAGCAATGGAGGAAAATCGGTGGAAAAGCCATAGTGATAGGGGATTCTATTCTAAGGGATGCAGCTAGGCGTTTCTATGGCCACAAACGAGACTCCAGGATGGTATGCTGCCTCCCTGGTGCAAGGGTCAAGGATGACTCAGAGCAGATGCAGGACATTTTGAAAGCGGAGGGTGAGCAGCCAGAGCTCGTGGTTCACATTGGTACTCAAAACATAGACAGATGAGGTCCTGCAAAGTGAACAAAGGGAGTTAGGCAGAAGGGTAAAAAGCAGGACCTCTCGGGTTGTAATCTTAGGATTACTCCCTGTGCCACGTGCTAGTGAGGGTAGGAATAGGAGAATAAGGTAAAGTAATGCGTGTCTGAGGAGCTGGTGTAGGCGGGAGGGTTTCAGCTACTTAGATCATTGGGATCTCTTCTTGTGCAGAGGTGACCTGTACAAGAGGGACGGGCTGCATCTGAACTGGAAGGGGGCCAATATCCTTGCGGGGAGGTTTGCTAGTACCACTCGGGAAGGTTTAAAATAGTCTTGCAGGGGGTGTGGGTCCCAAAGTAGTAGTCTCTCCGATGAGATAGTTGAGGCAAATGTCGAGGTTAAAGCAAGCAACTCCAGTAGGTAGGCAGGGCAGGGGCAGGACAGGGAACATGGAAGGTCTGGTAGGCGAAACTGCATTTAATTTAATGCAAAAAGCCTTACAGGTAAGGCAGATGAATTCAGAGCATGGATCAGTACATGGGATTGTGATATTATAGCTATTACGAAAACGTGGTTGACGGAAGGGCAGAACTGGCAGCTGAACGTTCTGAGGTACCGATGCTTCCAGCGTGACAGAGGAGGTGGTAAGAGAGGAGAGGTAGTTGCACAATTTATTAGGGAGGACATCACAGCAGTACTTAGAGAGGATATCCCGAGGGAACATCCAGCGAGGCCGTATGGGTAGAACTTAGAAATTAGAAAGGGTTGATCACTTTGATGGGATGACACTATATGCCCCCCAGTAGTCAGAGGGAATTGGAGGAGCATACATGTAGGGACATCACAGATAGGTGTAGGAATTATAGGGCTGTAATAGAAGGTGATTTAACTTCCCTAATATTGACTAGGACTGCCTTAGTGCTAAGGGATCAGATGGGGAAGAATTTGTTAAGTGAATCCAGGATTGATTTCTGAAGCAGTATGTGGATGGCCCTACTAGAGAAGGGGCTACACTTGACCTCCCCTTAGGAAATAAGGATGGGCATGTGGTTGATGTGTCAGTGGAGGGAGCACTTTGGGACAGGTGACCATAACTCTATTAGCTAAAAGATAGCTATGGAAAAGGATAGAACTGGTCCTCAGGTTGAAGTCCTAAATTGGGGGAAGGCTAATTTCGATGGCATCAGACAGGAAATCGTAAAAGTTGAATGGGAGAGGCTGTTTGCAGGTAAAGGGACGGCTGGCAAGTGGGAGGCTTTTAAAAGTGAGATAGGAAAAGTTCAAGGCCGGCATGTTACTGTCAGATGGAAGAGCAAGGCTGATACATTTAGGGAAACTTGGTTGACGAGGGATATTGAGGGTCTGATCAGGACAAAAATGGAGGCATATTTCAGGTTATAGGCAGCTGGGATCGGGAAAGTCCCTCAAGGAGCAGAGGGAATGCAGGAACACACTTAAGGAGGAAATTAGGAGGGCAAAAAGGGGCCATGAGATTTTCCTGGCAGATAAGGTAAAGGAAAATTTTAAAAGGTTCCATAAGTATCTTAAGAGTAAAAGGGTAGCTAAGGAGAGAGTAGATCCCTTTAAGGAGCAGTGTGGTAATCTATGCGTGGAGCCACGGGAAATGGGCGAGGACTTTAATGAATACTTCTGGTCTGTATTTACCGTGGAGAAGGTCATGGAAGTTAGTTAGTTCAAGGGGAAACACCGATAGCATGAAGCATATCAGCATGACAAAGGAGGAGGTGTTGGAAGTTTCGAAGCGCATTAAGGTGCATAAATCTCCAGGGCCTGAACAGGTGAATCCTCGGATGCTGTGGGAAGCAAGAGAGGAGATTGCTGGGGCCCTGGCAGAGATTTTTGTAGCATCGTTAGCCACGGGAGAGGTACCAGAAGACTGGAGGATAGCAAATTTTGTGCCTTTATTTAAAAAGGGCGGCAAGGATAAGCAAGGGAACTACAGGCTGGTGAGCCTTTCATCTGTGGTGGGAAAGTTATTGGAAGGGATTCTGCGAGACAGGATTTATATGCATTTGGAAAGGCAAGGTCTGATTACAGATAGTCAGCATGGCTTTGTGCATGGAAAATCTTGTCTTAGGAATCTGATTGAGTTTTTTGAGAAGGTGACCAAGAGGATTGACGATGGCAGGGCGATAAACGTTATCTACATGTACTTTAGCAAGGCCTTTGACAAGGTACAGCATGGGATGCTGGTCCAGAAGTTTCGAACACATGGGATCCAGGGTGAGCTCGCCGATTGGATATAAAATTGGCTTGAAAATAGGATGTAACTGGTGTTAGTGGAGGGTTATTTCTTCAGAATGGAGGCCGGTGACCAGTGGTGTGCCGCAGTGATCGGTGCTGGCCTCTCTGCTGCTTGTCATGTATATTAATGACTTGGAGTGAATGTTAGGGACGTGATTAGTAAGTTTGCAGATGACACCAAAATTGGTGGTATAGTGGACAGTGAAGAAGGTTGTCTACAACAGGATATAGATAAACTAGCAAAGAGGGCAAGGGTTTGGCAAATGGATTTGAACACAGACAAGTGCGAAGTGATGCATTTTGGGAAAATAAACCAGGGCAGGACATATACACTGAATGACAGGGCCCTGGGAGTGTGGCTGAGCAGAGAGACCTTGGTGAGCAGGTACATAGTTCCCTGAAAGTTGCAACACAGGTAGGTAGGGTGGTGAAGAAGGCGTCTGGCATGCTTACCTTCATCGGCCGAGGCACTGAGTACAAGAGTTGAGACATCATGTTTCAGTTGTACATAACGTTGGTTAGGCCGCATTGGGAGCACTGTGTGCAGTTCTGGTCGCCACACTACAGGAAAGATGTGATTAATCTAGAGAGGGTGCAGAAAAGATTCACAAGTATGTTGCCTGGTTTGAAGGGCTTAAGTTATAAAGAGGGATTGGATAGGCTGGGTATGTTTTCCCTCAAGCAAAGGAGGCTCAGAAGGGGCATGATGGAGGTATATAAGATTCTGAGAGGCATAGATAGGGTAGATATTCAGAATTTGTTTCCCATGGTACGGGTGGCTAAAACTAGAGGGCACAGATTTAAGGTGAGAGGGAGGAGGTTTAAAGGGGATCAAAGGGGTATATTTCTCACACAAAGAATAGTGGGTATCTGGAATGAGTTGCCTGAGGAGGTGGTGGAGGCAGGAACTGTAGCAACATTTAAGAGGCATCTGGACATGTACTTGAATGAGTAAGGCATAGAGGGGTATGGAATTAATGCAGGCTATTGGGATTATTATAGGTCGGCGTTATGGTCGAAATAGACGCGGTGGCCCAAAGGGCATGTTTCTATGCTGTACGACTCTATGACTCTATGAATCAGTGAGCAATTCCTTTATCTCGCCAAGCACTGCCTCTTAGTATGCAAATGTTCTTCCAGCCACTGCTGGTCTCTTCAAACAAGTTATCTTTTCACTCCAGCAACAGTTTAAAATTGTTATTCATACGACAAAAAAAATATGCCTCTTTGTTGCCAGGTGGGGTCCCCAGGCCCCATCGTTGATTAACAATGCTACCCCTCCACCTTTCCCTAGCTTCCTATTCTTCTGGAATGTCTATATTCAGGACCAGGATGCCTGGTCCTTTTAAATTACATTAAAGGGGGAGCCTCGTGCTGCTGAATGTATGTTTAGCTGATAGTGACTAACACAGGTGGTCCGTGGACATGCACAGACCAAGTTTCAAAGATGTGCATCCCAGCTTTCAGACGTCACTTAAATCCCCGCCTCACACTAGCAGCGCACACATGGTGCAACTGGGCTTGAGAACTACCCAGCATGGTGCACTGTACTGGCACATTAGAAGTGGCCAGCTGTGCATTTCTCATCATTTTACAGATCCAGGTTTTTGTAATATTGGCAGCAGTGGCACCATAGAGTAAGAGTGACACCACAGGGATAGAAACTCACTTTAAAAACTGAATTGGAAAAATACTCAAAACCATAGGATTTGCAAGAATATGGGAATTGACAGGGGAATAGGGCTAATTGGAGGAGTTGCGGCCATGGACCATGGAGCGATTCAAGCAAAGAATGCGAATATTAAAACTGAGGTACTGCAGACCGGGAGTCAATAGATCAGTGAGCACAGGGCTGATGGGTGATCAGGATCTGGTGTGAGATAGAATACAGGCAGCAGAGTTCTTTATGGGCTGTGGTTTATGGAGGTTTATATTGGCAGGGTGTCCAGGATAGAAGTGTAACAGTCAGGTGTGGATTTAACAAAGGCACTGATTAGAGTAAATGCAGCAGATGAGCTGATTCAGAGGTGGAGGCGGGTGATATTACAGAGCTGGTTGTAGGCAGGGTTGGTAATGGAGAGAATATGTCGATAAACCCAAGTCAGTGTCAACTGGATGCCAGATGTTGTGAACCGTCTGGTTCAGCCTTAGACATTGACCAGCGAGGGGTAGCAGATAATGGATAGGGAATGGAGTTTGTTACAGAGACTGAAGACACCGGCTTTGCTCTTCCAAAAAATGAAATGCCAAGAACATTAAATCATTGAAATATGGTTTATAGATCAAACAGTTGGATACAGCGACTTACCAGGAACACCAACAATAGCGAGAATTGGAAAATAAATAGTTTGAATTATCTTCAGTGCATAATAGATCCGAAAATCTAATGGTAGCCATAAGGAATCTGCAGTGACGAGGGCAACCAAAAGGAAAATCTCCTGCTGCCGATTTTGGCAACATTCCAATCTATTGATCTCAGATTCTGACCCATTGTTGTAACGTTCCAATCTATTGATCTCAGATTCTGATCGATCCGCTCCCTCTCTCTAAAGCCACTGATCCCTGCTAGTGTCGGGGTTGATGCTCCCACTGACAATATGGGATAACATATTGAAGGGAGTCCCTGTATTAATAGAAGAGGGAAAACCTCCAGTGATACAATTAGGGACCATGGAGACTGGCATTAATTACAGTCACTGAACAAACATGTTCAGTACACCCCTTTCAATCCAGCACTTTTTGTACTGCAATAAAGTAGACCATTTACCCAGTCTGGATGGGATGTATGAGGGTTGCTGAAGGAAGAAATGGTAGAAATAGCAGAGGCACTGTGCAGAATTAAAAAATCCTCCTTGGATATGGAAGTGATGACAGAGGACTAGAGGGTTGTAAAACACCCTGTTTACAAAAGGAGAGATGGAGTAACTCTGCAACTACTGACCAGTCAGTTTAACATCGGTCGTTTGAAATTTCCAGAAGCCATAACCCTCCACAATATATATCTTTCTTGTAAAAACATGGGATAATCAATGACAAGCAGCACGGATAGGTTAATGGAAAATCATATCTGATAATTCTGATCACGTTTGTTGATTACAGAGCTGTGAGTGGTGTTGAGGATAGCATGTTCCACGTTGTGTAAATGGACTTTCATAAGGCCTGTGATCAAATGATATTTCATAGACTTGTTATGAAAAATGGAACAAATGTATTAATGCTGCAGTGATAGGATGGATATCACACTGACTCAGGGGCATAAAACGGAGAGAAGTGGTGAACAGACATTGTTCAGACTCGGGGAGGGGGAGTATACAGTGCTGTCTGTCAGGAGTAGTACTGAAACCAATACAGTCCCTGACATATATACAGATATATATATATATATATATATATATATATACAGATATAGATATATAAATTACATAGACGTATCTGTCAAAAAAACATAATTTCAACTCTTACTGATGACATCAAACTCATAAATGTAGTAACCAGTGTGAGAGATAGCAGTTGGCTTCAGGGGGACGTAGAAAGTCTGATAGTGAAATAAAAATATGCGTGGAGCATGGAATTTCACACATCGATTTGGGGAAGTGATTATTTCGGGACAGATAATAAGAGGCGTGAACAGAAACTGAATTGAACAATTTAACAGATGGTACAGGAGCGCAGAGACATAGAACATAGAACATAGAACATACAGCACAGAACAGGCCCTTCGGCCCACAATGTTGTGCCGATCCTTTGTCCTCTGTCAAGGACAATTTAATCTATACCCCATCATTCTCCTTTATCCATATACCTATCCAAAAGCCTTTTGAAAGTCCCTAAAGTTTCTGACTCAACAACTTCCCCGGGCAAGGCATTCCATGCCTCGACCACTCTCTGGGTAAAGAACCTTCCCCTGACATCCCCCTTATATCTCCCACCCTTCACCTTAAATTTATGACCCCTTGTAACGCTTTGCTCCACCCGGGGAAAAAGTTTCTGACTGTCTACCCTATCTATTCCCCTGATCATCTTATAAACCTCTATCATGTCACCCCTCATCCTTCTCCTTTCTAATGAGAAGAGGCCTAGAATGTTCAGCCTTTCCTCGTAAGACTTATTCTCCATTCCAGGCAACATCCTGGTAAATCTCCTCTGCACCCTCTCCAAGGCTTCCACATCCTTCCTAAAATGAGGCGACCAGAACTGCACACAGTACTCCAAATGAGGCCTTACCAAGGTCCTGTACAGCTGCATCATCACCTCACGGCTCTTAAATTCAATCCCTCTGCTAATGAACGCTAACACCCCATATGCCTTCTTCACAGCCCTATCCACTTGAGTTGCAACTTTCAATGATCTATGCACATAGACCCCAAGGTCTCTCTGCTCCTCCACATGCCCAAGAACCCTACCGTTAACCCAGTATTTTGCATTCATGTTTGTCCTTCCAAAATGGACGACCTCACACTTTTCAGGGTTAAACTCCATCTGCCACTTTTCAGCCCAGCACTGCAACCTATCCAAGTCCCTTTGCAGACGACAATAGCCCTCCTCGGTATCCACAACTCCACCAACCTTTGTATCATCTGCAAATTTACTGACCCACCCTTCGACTTCCTCATCCAAGTCGTTAATAAAAATCACAAACAGGAGAGGACCCAGAACTGATCCCTGCGGCACGCCACTGGTAACTGGGCTCCAGGCTGAGTATTTACCATCTAAGACCACTCTCTGCCTTCTATCAGTTAGCCAATTCTTAATCCAACTGGCCACATTCCCCACTATCCCATGCCTCCTGACTTTCTCCATAAGTCTACCATGGGGGACCTTATCAAATGCCTTACTAAAATCCATGTACACCACATCCACTGGTTTCCCCTCATCCACTTGCTTGGTCACCTGCTCAAAGAATTCAATCAGGCTTGTGAGGCAAGACCTACCCCTCACAAAACCGTGCTGACTGTCCCGAATCAAGCAGTGTCTTTCCAGATGCTCAGAAATCCTATCCCTCAGCACCTTTTCCATCAACTTGCCTACCACCGAAGTAAGACTAACTGGCCTGTAATTCCCAGGGTTGTTCCTATTCCCTTTCTTGAACAGGGGCACAACATTTGCCACCCTCCAATCACCTGGTACCACCCCCGTCAGCAGAGAAGATGAAAAGATCATTGCCAGCGGCTCTGCAATTTCATCCCTTGCTTCCCATAACATCCTTGGATATACCCCGTCAGGCCCGGGAGACTTGTCTATCTTCAAGTTATTCAAAAACCCCAACACATCTTCCCTCCTAACGAGCACTTCCTCGAGCTTACCAGTCTGCTTCCCACCGTCCTCTTCAGTAATACACCCCTTCTCATTCGTAAATACCGAAGAGAAGTACTCATTCAAAACCTCACTTATCTCTTCCGGCTCAACACACAGTCTCCCGCTATTGTCCTTGACCGGACCTATGGTCCCCCTAGTCATCCTCATATTTCTGACATACGCGTAAAAGGCCTTGGGGTTTTCTTTTATCCTACCCGCCAAGCATTTTTCATGCCCTCTCTTAGCTCTCCTAATCCCTTTCTTCAGATCCTTCCTGGCCAACTTGTATCCCTCCAGAGCTATGCCTGTGCCCTTTTTCCTCAACTTTATATACGCATCCTTCTTCTTCCTAACAAGACTCTCAACCTCTCTTGTCAACCACGGTTCCCTCACATGACCATCCCTTCCCTGTCTGACAGGGACATGCTTATCAATGGCCCCTACTATCTGCTCCTTGAAAAAGTTCCACATTTCGACCGTGCCCTTCCCTGCCAGCATATGCTCCCAACTTATGCTCCTCAGTTCCTGCCTGACAGCATCATATCTACCCTTCCCCCAATTGTAAACCTTGCCCTGTTGCACATACCTATCCCTCTCCATTACCACAGTGAATGCTACAGACCTGGGTGTGTATGTGCACAAGTCTCCAATTGTGGCAGCAAAGTTGTGAAAGTTTTAAAAAGGCATACGGGATCCTTCGCTTTATACTTGGAAGCAAAGAATAAAAAATACACACACAGGTACATTCTGCTAAGACTAGATAAATCATTGGTTAAGCCTCAGCTGGAATGCTGGAATATTGTGTCCCATTCTGGATACCACACTTTTTTAAGGATTTCAAGGCCTTGGAGATGGTGCCTGGGTGATAGATTCGAATGGTAACGGGGTGAGGGATTTCAGTTATGTGGAGAGAAGCGAGGATTGTTCTCTTTAGAGCAGATAAGGTAACGGGAGATTAAATAGAGGAGCTGAAAATCATGATGTGTCTTGATAGAATATAAAAGGAGAAGCTGGTTTCACTGGATGAAGGGTCAGTTACCAGAGGACACATTTTAATGTTGATTGACAAACAATCACAGGAGAGATGAGGAGATTTTCTTTTCTTTACACAACGAGTGTTTATGATTTGGAATTCACTTCTTGAAAGGGTTGTGGAAGCAGATTTAACGGAAACTTTTAAAAGGGAATTTGATCAATACTAGCTTTGTAATTTTCAGGACTGGGAGAAAAGAACAGGGGGGAAGAATAAATGGAAATCCCCGTCAAAGAGCTGGAACTGGTACGATTTGTTAAATAGTATCCTCCTGTGCTGTATTGTTCTCTGTCTGTGTGATAACAGAAACCATTGAGTACGTATCTCATGTGTACAATTGACATTTAGCTGTTTTTAAGCCAGCGATTAATCGTTGCTTGTTTTCTGATGAAGACTGCAGAAGAAAGGCAAATATAAGGAGCTAGTGAGGTAAATTGTGCTGACAATTTTTTTATCCGTTTATGACGTCCCACTCAGATCAAAGGCCTTGTCTGGTTTCAATCATTCAAACTCATTGATTTTATTCCTATATTATTTCATGTTCATTTGTTCTCACGATATGGGTGACACTGGAAAGGCCAGAATTACTTTACTATCCCTGGTTACGATGAAAAAAGGTGGGCATTCATCTTGATCCATAGAAACACGGAAACATAGAAAATCGGAGCAGGAGTAGGCCATTCGGCGATTTGGGCCTGCTCCGCCATTCAGAAATGATCATGAGTGATCGTCTAATTCAGTACCTTGTTCCCGATTTCTCTCCATATCCCATGATCCCGTTGGCATTAAAAATATATCTATCTCCTTCTTGAATATATTTACAATATTAACTTGACGTCCACTGCCTTCTGCGTCGAGAATTCCACAGTTTCACCGCCCTCCGAGTGAAGAAAGTACTCCTAATTTCGGTTCTAAATGGCATACGCCGTACCCTTAGACTTTGACCCGAAATTCTGGACTCCCCAGATATCGGGACATCCTCCCTGCAACTGGCCTGTCTAGTTCTGTTAGAATTTTACAGGTTTCTATGAGATTCCCTCTCGTTCTTCTAAACTCTTGTGAATATAGACTTGTCGATCAAATCTCTCTTCTTAAGTTGATCCTGCCATTCCAGGAATCAGCCTAGTAAATCTTACTTTCACTCCCTCCATGGCAAAAACATCCTTCCTCAGATAAGGAGAGCAGAACTGCACGCAATACTCCAGATGTGGTCTCACCAAGGGCTTGTATAACTGTGGTAAGACATCCTTGCTCCTGTACTCAAATACTCTTCCAATGAAGACCATTATACCATTCAGCTTCCTAATTGCTTGCTGTACCTGAATACTTGCTTTCCGCGACTGGTGTACAAGGAAACGAGGTCTCGTTGCACCTCCAGCTGTCCCAATCTATCACCTTTCAGATAATAACCTGCCTTTCAGTTTTTACAACCAAAGTTGGTAACCTTACATTTATCCATGTTAAACGGCAACTGCCATACATTTTCCCACTCACCCAACTTGTCCAAGTCATATTGGAGCCTCCTTGCATCCTCCTCACAGCTCAGATCCCCTCCCCCCACCCCCACCCCCAGCTTTATGTCATCTGAAAACTTGGAAATGTTACATTTAGTTCCCTCACCCAGTCTTTAATATATATTGTGAATGGCTGGGGCCCAAGCTCTGATCCCTGCGGTACCTCATTGGTCACTGCCTGACACTGAAAAAAAAGCGTTTATTCCTACTCTCTGTTTCTTGTCTGTAAACCAACTCACCATCCATGCCAATATATTACCCCAATCCCATGTGTTTAATTTTTGCCGACTAATCTCTTTTGTCGGGCCTTATCAAAAGCCTTCTGAAAATCCAAATATATCACATCCACTGGTTCCCCCCTTATCTATTCTACTGTTACATCCTCATAAAACTCCAGTGGATTTGTTAAGCATGATTTCCATTTCGTAAACCCGTGCTGATATTGTCCAATCCCGTTTAAGCGTTCCAGGTGTTCCGCGATCACATGCTTTATAATAGACTCCAGCTTTTCATCTACTATTGATGTAAAGCTAACTGGTCTGTAATTCCCTATATTTTATTTCCCTCCTTTTTTAAAGAGTGTGGTTATGTTTTTCACCGTCCAATCTGCAGGAATTGCTCCAGCGTCGATAGAATTTTGGAAGATGACCACCAATGCATCCATTATTTCCAAGGCCACTTATTTTAGTACTCTGGGATGTGGATTGTCAGGCCCTGGGGATTTTTCAGCTTTTAAACCCATCAATGTCCTGGACTCGATTATCTTTTTCTTAATGCTGATTTCCTTCAGTTCCTCCCTCTCATTAGACCCTTGCTTTCCTAACATTTCCGGGAGATTTTGTGTGTCCGCCCTTGTGAAGACCAAATTAAAGTATGTGTTCAATTGTTCTGCCACTGCTTTGTTCCCCAATATAATTTCCCCCATTTCTGACGGGAGGTGAATTGCATTTGCCTTCACTAATCTTTTTCACTTCACATATTTATAGAAGCTTCTACAATCAGTTTTTTTCTGGTTCCCGCAAGTCTACTCTCATACTCTATTTTCCACGCTTCATCAGCCGCTTGCACTCCTTTGCTGAATTCTAAACTGCTCCCAATCCTCAGACATGCTGCTTTTTCTGGCAGTTTTATATGCCTCCTCTTTGGGTCTAATGCTATCCCTAATTTATTTTTTAAGCCACGGTTGAAAACCATTCTGGTTTTATTTTTGCGCCAGACATGTTTGAATAGTTGTTGTAATTAATGCTCACGTTCCTTAAATATTATCCATTGCCTATCCACCGACAACCCTTTTAGAAAGTTTCCCAATGTACCATGGTCAACTGTGCCTCATACCTTCGTAGTAACCTTCATTTGGATTCAGAATCCCAGTTTCGTATTCAACTATTTCACTCTCCATCTTAATGAAGAATTTTGTCATGTTATGATCGCTCCTCCCCAAGGGACCCAGCAGAACAGTATTGTTAATTAATCCTTTCTCACTTAACAATACCCATTCTGCGATAACCTGTTCTCTCGTTCGTTCCTCAACGTATTGGCGTAAAAAACCGTCATGTATACACTCCAGGAAATCCTCCTGCACAGTATTATTGCTAATTTAATTTGATAAATTTATATGCAGATTAAATGTACCCATGATTACACTTGCACCCTTATTCAATGCTGAAGGGGAGAACAAGACAAGGACAATGAACAAAGGAGAAGGTCTGATGAACCACAAGTTGTCATGAGTGACAAAAACCAGGCAAGGGTCAAAGTTTCACATCTATGTGCCTTGCTAATGATTGGATAGTATAATGTATACCTGCTTAGAATGTAATAATGTAACCCAGCTATATACAAGTAGACACAATTGGATAGAGGTAAGAGAATAAGAATGTGTAATAGAAAGATTGGTAAATGGAAAGGAACAGTTATCTGTAAAATGGTATAAGACTGATGTTTTGAAACTCTTCAGGGAATTTTTACGCCATCTTGTATGGGTGTCGTCTCCCCTGTATCTTCTTTGGCCTCCTTATCTCGAGAGAAATGGGTAAACGCCTGGAGGTGGTCAGTGGTGTGTGGAGCAGCGCCTGGAGTGCCTATAAAGGCCAATTCTAGAGTGACAGGCTCTTCCACAGGTGCTGCAGAAAAAAATGTTTGTCGGGGCTGTTACACAGTTGGCTCTCCCCTTGTGCCTCTGTCTTTTTTCCTGCCATCTGCTAAGTCCCTTCGAATGGCCACACTTTAGCCCCGCCTTTATGGCTTCCTGCCAGCTCTGGCGAACGCTGGCAACTGGCTCCCACGACTTGTGATCAATGTCACAGGATTTCATGCCGCGTTTGCAGACGTCTTTAAAGCGGAGACATGGAAGGCCGGTGGGTCAGATACCAGTGGCGAGCTCGCTGTACAATGTGTCTTTGGGGATACTGCCATCTTCCATGCGGCTCACATGGCCAAGACATCTCAAGTGCTGCTGACTCAGTAGTGTGTACAAGATAGGGATGTTGGCCGCCTCGAGGATTTCTGTGTTGCAGATACGGTCCTGCCACCTTATGCCAAGTATTCTCCGGAGGCAGCGAAGATGGAATGAATTGAGACGTCGCTCTTGGCTGACATACGTTGTCCAGGCCTCGCTACCATAGAGCAAGGTACCGAGGACACAGGCTTGATCCACTCGGACTTTTGTATTCCCTGCATATGCTTGCAATAAGTGAGTGAACAAAGGAGCTTGAGTCTCTTCTGGCCTACCATGGAATAAGAGGTTGACTGAACTCACTTTCCATGGCGTCGTCGGCAGGATACAACCGGTCTTCTGTGAAGGCGAAAGCAATTGTGAGAATTATTTCATTTGAAAGAATACTCTCCTGTTGTATGAGTCAGACGAGAACGGAGGTCCACAGGGTGTGTCTGAAATTTAGACCTGATATTCCCTACCCCATCCCCACCATTCTCCTACCACCTACGTACACTAGGGGCACTTTACAATGGCCAATTTACCTATCAACCTGCAATTCTTTGGATGTGGGATGAAACCGGAGCACCCTGCAGAAACCCACGCGGTCACAGGGAGAACTTACAAACTCCACAGAGGGAATACCCAGAACCGAACCTGGGTTGCTGGAGTTGTGAGTCTGCAGTGCTAATTACTGCACCACTGTGCCACCCATTCTGCATTGTACCCATTGTTCCATTTTTACAACGTATAGTTTATGAGAACCTTGAGTCACATTTTGGCTGTGAAATACTTCAATCTGTATGTATTCCTTGGCATCAGAACAGGGAGTTTGACACAGATTTTGGTACATTTAATTTTTAACCCATTACAGGAATCAATTTTCTAAGTTGTTTGGAATTGAATGTGTGTGAAAATTATTGTTGCAAATGTTCATTTCAATTTAAGATTGTGCTCCCAGGAATGCAATATAAAATAGATTTGTTTAAAGTTTTAAACTTTTGTTTTTATTTTAAAAGTTGGTTTGGAAACTGTAAAACAGCAATGAACAATTTTCTATGAGATAAGCTTCAGCCTTGAACGTCTGAAGATGTCTGGCAGAAATCCAATTTGAAGTTTAAAACACTGCTTTAGTTGGACCAACGTTTAAAATCTGCTATTGCTTTATTTTGCCGTTTAAATTTGAAGACATGTTTTACTGACCGTTTTAAAGTAGTCAATGTCAGAAATTAAATATTGTTTTTTTGGAGAGAAGGATAAGAAAAGGAGATATGGGAAAGATTAAAATTGTGTCAGAAGGTGGTGTTAAATCTTTTGTTGTAAGAATGTTAAATAACTTTTTTTTACTTTTTGGTTTTATTACTGTCATTTGAAAAGGCGTCTGAAGAAAGAACAGGAAAAATAAGGTCTACCTATCTTTAAAAAAAGAGCACATGTTATTCTGTTGTGTGTGTAGTTACTAAGTATTATAAGTTAATAATCTCAACAAAGTTCATACTATTAAGGTTAATTAACCTGTTAAGTTGAGAAACAAACCTTTTAAGTATTTATAGCTGTGAATTAGAATTTGGAATCATTTTGGTTGTATAAAAATGTATAAAAAACAACGTTTATTTGGAGAGATATGAAATGGAACATTGATAAAAATCTGTCGCTTCAGCAACAATCTGAGATGTCGAAATCCAGTGTAATTTAGCAAGTTACTTTGAAGAAATAAGAATGTCATCTAGGATAGAGGGGAATAATATGGCAATGCCTGGAATCAAATGGGAATGTTTGATTTCTATTTTGAAGTATTATGACTGTGCAGTTTATCTAGGGCTCATGAATGAAATAGGATTATAATAAATGGGAATTGTCATTTATATCGGGCTGATGCAAGAGTTAATACAGGAATTCTGGGGATGAAATAAAAGTTACACATCCCGTATCATCCTCAAAGCTATGGTAGAAAGAATGAAGATGACTTTTAAAACCTCTATAGCTAATGCAATACCAGAAACAGGGAACAGCTGGACAACAGTTTTACCCAGCATTCTGATGTGCCTGCGGGCCACCCGAAATAAGAAGACAGGATTTACTCAATTTGGGCTGATGACAGGACGGGAAACACAGTTACCAGAAGGAATAATGGTCGGATGGACACAGGCCTGCTTAAAGGCAGAATCTGAGAGTAGGTCAGAGAAATAAGTAAATAGCTGCACAAGCTCTGACAAGAGGTTTCGGAACGATAGGCAGCTAAGGACATAGAATTGCATCAGCAGCTGGAAAAAAACAGAAGGTTCCACAGGTAGTGATAAGGTAATGGTCAGATTGAGGCCAGAACGTGGCGGACTTCAACCCCAATGGCATGGACCATATGAGGTCATTATGACAGGTGATGTGTGTGTACTCATAGAATTGAAAACGGGAAGTAAATGGAAACATTATGTACGGTTGAAACTGTATATAGAAACCGAGAAATCTGATGGCGACCCGGGCGATGGGAGCTGATGTTAATATCGTTGCAGGTATCTCCTTATCCTGAGCGGATCGGTAGTGACGTGGGAGGCATCGACTGTACATGTGCACAGCAACACCTGCCTGCACCCAAGACAATACGCTCCACTCCCCGGAGGAGGTAATGGGTAAAGCAGCGGAATACCTGGATTACAGATGAAGTCACCACCCAGACACACGAGAGAAGAGTCTGGGAACCAAACCGTAAATGTTTCCAAAATAATGTGATGGGGTTGGGTAAATGGTATTATGGGTGTCGAACAAATAACGCAGACAGCACCATCGTTCATGAAGTAAACATCACAGCCGGACGGAATGATCTGCCCCCCTTCGTTTGGGAACTGGATCTTGATGGCCAGTATTGTCAGGAAGTGTGTAAATATGTGATAAATAGGCATGAATGTTATGTTACACAATATTATAATTTGAGTACTTGTGAGTATCAAAGGCTGACTCGCTGTCCAAGAATGACAACCCTCTCTCCCACCCCCTTCCAGACGGGATAGTTAGGGTAGGGAAGGCTAAACCCCTGTTGCATGACGTTACCATGGCTTCTCTGGAAGTGATTGACAATATCACGAACCTGGTGACTATATCAGAAGGACCGTGTGGGGATCACCAGAGTTCAATCAGATGAGCTAAATACCAATTAGGACAGCTCATTGGGGATTACAAGTCTCGAATTTCCCCAGGAATTAGGAGATGGGAAAAATGGACAAGGACTTTGGTGTCAGACATAGGGGGACTGTTTGGAAGCACATATTCAGTAATAAACTCTGCTCAGATCCATGAAGTAAACAATTATGCATCACGAGTAGCTGCTGACACAGCCAAAATACTGTGGTACAATGCGTCCGGGACAGAATATGCTCTGACTGATACTGGGATACAAGGCAAAAGACTAGTGAGAGCCATAAATATTACCAAGCAAGTGCTAGTAGATACTGTCGACTCACAAAGCAGGGGAAGGGTGCGCGACATGTTAGTTCTGGATTTGATCGAGGGAATAAACTCGGATATAGCAGACATCAGGTTTGGAAACGTCCCCGGACACATGTTTGAATCGATCGATCAACTGAATCTCAGAAACCTACACTCGACCCCAGAGTGGAGGAACGTACGGGGTAATTAAATTCCCAGTGATAATAGCCCAAGTGTATCACACGGGAACCTCCTTTAACATCAGCTATCGCTTTGAGTCATTGAGAGTAGAAAGGGATGGTTCGGTTTAGCGTGCAGGATCCCATGGGTACCTCTCTTATGTTAACTCCACGATTTGGATGAGCACTAAAGATGTACTTGTCGTACCCTAGAGTTCATGACCAATTGCAGCAGAATCACGCTCGACATGCTCCCGATCCATAATGCATTCAACACAGTTCAGATGTAATCAGACAACGGTGTTTTATGACAATCGAGGATAAAATGGTATTGGGAGGATTTAAATTCTTAGCTAACACCAGTTTTTGCATGCAAGTGACGAACTCCCTTATATTTGGGGACTCTCACCTGCCCAGGCAAACAACAGGATATGTATGTAGCCCCTGGTTGGATGTTGCATCATTTACGAATGAAACCCAAGGCAGGGTAGCGCGATTGGCCATGCAGCAGGCCACAAATATAGCACATTAGTATACCCGGGCATTGAGAGAACAAATCATACGGGAGCGCATCCAAGTAGACCTGGCCACTATTGGCTAGGTTGGCCTCAGCCTACTCTACCACAGTGCGATGACAAATTAGTGGGAAATCCGTCACGTGGTAAAGACAATTTTCAGCTTGAGTTTATTGGTATGGACCATTTGTCTTTGCCACTACCAGCGAAAGCCCTAAAAGAATATAAAATGGCATTCCGAGGATATCTTCCGGGACCCACCATGTGCACACAAAGAAGGAATACAGGGATTACAGGAAAGGCTAAACTACACAGTTTAGCGGTTTAGGATTCCTCCAGGAGTCTGGACGACTGGCCATCCGAAGGACAAGCGGATAAATTCACAACGCTGGTGTTTGGCCAAATTGGGCGGAGCCAAGGCCCTTAAAGTGGGAGGAGGGCTAAAGGGGGAGAAAAAGACAAGGACAGCGAACAAAGGAGAAGGCCTGATGGCCCACAAGCTATCATGAGTGACAAAAAACAGTCAAGAGTCAAAGTTTCATGTTTAGGTGCCTTGCTACTGATTGGATAGTATAATGTATACCTGCTTAGAATGTAATATGGTAACCTAGGTATGTATTAATAAACACAATTGGGTAGAGATAAAAGAGTCAGAATGTGTAACCGAATGGTTGGCAAATCCAAATGAACTGTTATCTGTAAAACGGTTTAAGAACGATGTTTCAAAACCACTCGGGAAGTTTGTATGCCATCTTGCATGGATGCGATCTCCCCTGCATATGCTTGCAATAAAACAGTGAACAACGGAACTTGAGTCTCATCTGGTCTATCGCCGAATCGGGGGGTGACTGAATTCCCTTTCAAAGTACCTTCGCATGGTTTCTCACGAATGACTTCAATATCCACTTTGTAAGAATGGATATTCCCTACTCTGCAAAGTGGATTAACATGACTGTGTCACATTGAAAGTCCACGTCTAAAGTAACCAAAGCTTTAAACCACTTTAAAACTCAAGGGCAGAAATCCAACCGAAACACGTGTAACCGAGGCATCGAGCCCCAGTCTCCTTGAGAGAAAATCCACCCCAGTGTTAAAAACAGACAGAAAAGTACAGAGAGCCATTGGATGCTGTTGCAGGGTGCATGCCTCTGTCCAAGTAAGAGGAATAACCTGCCCAATAATATTCCTCATCCGAAAACTCTCTCATGCCCTTTGCATCTTATCATTACAGTTTACAAAGTAAAATAAATGTCCCCATGAGGAGGTGGAAATATACATTGGATAAGATAAAAGCAAGAGATTCATAAGAAAAGGTAAAGCAACATCCCAGAGCTTCCTTTCTTATTTCCACTGACATTTTCCCAGAAACATTCCATTGCAAACAAATCCCGCTGAGAAAGCAAAGGTTTGAACGTGATCAAGATTGAGACATAGAGATATTTAGAGCGCACAACCCACACACACCAGATTGAAAGAGATGTCTATTCCCCTGAAGAGAGGGAGAGAGGGTGGTTTGGGATTGGGACTGAGCCCCTCCTACGCAGAAACACACCAGGTCAGCAGTGTACGTTAGCTACTATGTCTGTAACACGTTGGGATGTCTCTCAAACTGTTCCTTGGCATCCTGCCACTGGCACGTTAATGCAGGAAAATCCAAGATATTTTCCCTTCTTTTCAGGTGTTAAGTAATGCGAGCTCCAGCATTTCATGGGAACCAACGCCCCTCCAAATGTTTCTTCCCCTTCCTTTCCCTCTGCCCCATCTTTTCTTCTAATCTCACCCGTTTCCATGTATTCACTTGACCCTCTGACCTTCGTATCTCCAGCAAGTAACAAACTGTCTTGAACAAAGGACTCAGTTTTATGCCCGAAGGCCCCCACCTGAATGAATTTAACGGTCGGCATGACGTTGAGCTCATCCTTAATTGCCTTCGCCTCTGGGCTCACTTCTTTGCTCAGGAGTCCTCCACCGACCAGCGGGCCCCGTTACCTGCCTACAGTATTCTCCCTCCACCTGAACGCCTCCCTTTGGCTTATTACCCACTCTTGATGTTTTCATTGAGAACTGTCGGCGTGTTATCGGCCATATTAACTTCACCACTACACTCACTCTCTTTAATCCGTCTGCCTCGAAATTTGCTCACTCCGTTCTCTCAGATCTACCCCCGACACTGTGATCAAACCTTCTGCCAAGTGTGGTGCTGTTGTTGTCTGGTGCACCAACCTTGACCTTGCAGAGGCTGAGCATCAACTCTCAGACACTGCTTCCTACCTTCCCCTGGACCATGACCTCACCACCGAAAATTGAGCTGCTGTCCATAGGATTGTGACCCACCTCATGTCCTTTGGAAATCTTCCATCTACCTCTTGCAACCTTATAGTCCCGCCGCCCGAGGCAGCCCACTTTTACCTCCTTCCGAAAATCCACAAACAGGACTGTCCTGGCAGACCCATCGTTTCAGCTTCTTCCTGCCCCACTGAACTATTTTCTTTCTATCTTGACTCTATCTTTTCTCCCCTGGTGCAGTCTCTTCCCACCTACATCCGTGACTCTTCTGACGCCCGATGTCATTTTGACAGTTTCCTGTTTCCTGGCCCTAACCACAACTTCTTCACTATGGACGTCCAATCCCTCTACACATCCATCCCCAACAGAACTGTTTGAGAGCTCTCTGCTTCTTCCTTGAACAGAGACGCAACCAGTCCCCATCTACCTTCACTGCACTCTGCCTGGCTGAACTTGTTCTCACATTGAACAACTTCTTCTTGAAGTCCACTCACTTTCTTCAAGTAAAAGGTGCTGCTGAGGGTACCCGCATGGGTCCTAGTTTTGCCTCTCTATTTGTGGGGTACGTCGAACATTCCTTGTTTCAGTCCTACTCAGGATCCCTCCCTCACATTTTATTTTGCACTGTATTGATGATTGTATCCATTACAATTCCTGTTCTAACACGTACAGGAACATCTCACCAACTTTGCTTTTAATGCCCATCTGTCTCTCACCGTTGACCACGCTTCCTCACACACAACATCCTGTAACGATTCCATTCCATTCTCCCTGTTTCTCCGTCTCTGACACATCTGGTATGATGGTGCAACCTTCCACAACAGCGCTCCTTCCTCTTTCATCAACCGAGGATTCCCCTTCACTGCGGTTGATGATGCCCTCAACAGTGACTGACCTATTTCCCATGTTTCTGCCCTTACCCTTTACCCTCCCTCCCAGAACCAGGACAGGTTTCCCTTTTCCTCACTTTCCAGCCCACCAAGCCCTCGCTTCCAAAGGGTCATCCTCCGCCATTTCTGCCACGTCCACCGTGATGCCAAAACCAAACACATGCTCCCTCCCCTGTCATCATTCCGAAAGGATTGATCCCTCCGTGATCCCATGATCCACTCCTCCATTCCTTCGATACATTGTCCCCTTTCCACGGCACCTTCCCATGCAATTGCAGGAGTTATAATACAAACGACTTTACCTCCTGTCTGTGCACCATCCAAGGCCTCAAATTCCCCCTTCATGTGAAGCAGAGATTTACTTTTGCTTCCTTCAATATAGTGCACTGTGTTCTGTGCTCGTAATGCGGTCTCCTCTACCTTGGGGAGACCAAACGTAGATTGGGTTATGGCTTTGCAGAAAACCTCCACTCATTCCAAAAGTGTGACGCCGAGATTCCAGTTGTTTGCCATATCAACACACCATTATGATCTCCTGCCCATATTTCTGTCCATGGTCTGCTGCAGTATTCCAGCGAACATCAACACAAGCTCGAGGGGCAGCACCTCACTTTTCAATTAGGCACGCTACAGCCTTGCAGACTCAACATTGATTTCAACAATTTCACAGAACAACTGGCTTTTTTTATTTTTATTTAACATTTATGTATTTAAGTTATTTTATTTTATTTTTTAACCATGTGCCCGTTTACCATGCAGTGTTTCTGGACAGAACTGCTCATTTCTCTGGATTAATGCTTTCTCTTTCACCATGGCCTTTGCCCTATGACAGCTTTGTTATTTAATCTCTCCGGCCCTCTACCCTATTGCACATCTTATCTTTGTTTCTCTTGACCAACCACTCCCCCACGCCCCCTACACACTTCACTTGCTGAAAGGCTAATATTTTTCTAACCTTTGACTGTTCTAATGAAAGATCACTTACTTGAAACGTAAACTCTGCTCTCTCTCTACATATGCTGCCCGACCTGATGAATATTTCCAGCACTTTCTGTTTTAAACCCATCCTATACAATCTGTTTACAATGCACTACATCTATGACTAGTCTGCCCCACATACACTAGACCACAGCTAGGAAAGTGTGCAGTTCTGGTCACCACAATACGCTAAGCATGAGATCAAATTAGAGATGGCACAGAGGTGATTTACAGAGGATGTTGCTGGAACTGGAGAATTTCAACGATGATGGAAGATTGGCTAGACTGAGGATGTTGTGTTTTGAATAGAGACGGATGAGGGGGAGATTTTATTAAGGTATGCATAATTATGAAGGCCCTGCATAGAGTGAATAGGAAGGACTTGTTTCCCTCAACAGAGAAGTCAGTAATCAGGGGAGAAAGACTTAAAGTAATTGGTGGAAGGATTGGAGGGAGGTTAAGGAGAAATATTTTCACCCAGAGGTTGATGAGTACCTGGAACTCATTGCCTGAAAGGGTGGTCGAGGCAGAAACCCTCATTCCATTTTAAAAATAAGACACTTGGATATGCACTTAAGGTGACGTAACTTACAGCACTGTGGACCACAAGCTGGAAGGCGGGATTGGTTGAAATAGCCCGCTTGTGGCTGGCACAGACATGATGGGCAGAATGGCCTCCTCCTGTACTGTAAACTTGAATGATCCTATATTTCCATGCTGTATTAGTTTGGTGTGTTGTACTAGTTTGAGGAGCTGTCTTACTTTGAGGTGTTGTGCTAATTTGAGGTAGTTGCTTGAGATACTGTATTAATAGGAAGTACCCCATTCGCTTGAGGGGTTGGATTTGAATGTGAGGGGCCGCATTTGCGTGAAGTGAGGTATTAGGATCAGGACATAATTAGCTTCAGTTGACCTATTATTTGGAGTTGTATTTGTTTGAGATGCCGCTTCAATCGCAGGGGCTGCACGAGTTTGAAAGTTTGTTTTGGTTGAAGGGGCTGCAACAGTTGGACCGGTTGTATCTATTGAATCTTCTGTATTACCTGAGTTGTTCTATTGGTGCAAAACGTTGCATTAGATTGAGGTGCTGTATTAGATTGAGATGTTGTGTCCGTTTGTTGTGTGGATTAGGGTATCATACTATATTAGTTGAATTCTGTAATGCATAGTCATAAATAACCCACTTTAATAATGCAACTGAATGTCCAGAGTTAAACGGAACACCACATCTCAGAGTGCAGTAGAGCAGCCGTAAGAGAGGCATTCTAACTTCTGGAATATAAGTACTCAGTGGTCGCAGTCGAGGGGAGACGGTGGAATAGTGGCAATATCACTGGAATAGTAATCCAGAGCCCATGCTAATGCTCTGGGGACTTTGGGTTCGAATCCCACCATGGCAGATGGTGACATCTGAATTCAATTAATAAATCTGGAATTGAAAGCTATTGTAATGGTGTCCATGGTACCATCGTCTGCTGTCCATTATCGGTTGTTGTAAAAAATATATGGCTCACTGATATCCTGACTTGGTTTGGCCTACATGTGACTCCAGACCCAAAACAATGTGGTTGTCTCTTAAATTGCCTAGCAAACCACTCAGTTCAAGGTAAATTAGGGATGAACAATAAATATTAGCCGAGTCAGTGACGCCTGCATCCCACAAATGAATACAAAAATAAAACATGAGATCAAGTGATGGAATTGATGGTGTTTGAAAGAACAACCTCATTGCTGGGAGAATACGTGTTCAAAATGTTATTAGGTAATTAATGTGACAAGAATTGTCCACTGTTTGCAGCTTTCCCAATCAGATATATATCAATATATCAGATATATATTAGGATTATTTTCATTAGAAAGACGGAGGTTGAGGGGGGACCTGATTGAGGTGTACAAAATCATGAGAGGTATAGACAGGGTGGATAGCAAGAGGCTTTTTCCCAGAGTGGGGGTTTCAATTACTAGAGGACACGAGTTCAAAGTGAAAGGGGAAAAGTTTAGGGGGGATATGCGTGGAAAGTTCTTTACACAGAGGGTGGTGGGCACCTGGAACGCATTGCCAGCGGAGGTGGTAGATGCGGGCACGATGGAGTCTTTTAAGATGTATCTAGACAGATACATGAATGGGCAGGAAGAAAAGAGATACAGAACCTTAGAAAATAGGCGACATGTTTAGAGAGAGGATCTGGATCGGCGCAGGCTTGGAGGGCCGAAGGGCCTGTTCCTGTGCTGTAATTATCTTTGTTCTTTGTTCTTTAAGTGCTCCACTGTGGTTACTGTCCCACACTCAGTCCAACTCTTCAGTGACTGACACTGGGATAAGGTGTTCCACTTCGCTTTGTGAGCCACACACTGTTCACATCTTCATATTTATATTCTATCACAACAGAGACTTTACTCGATTTTGTAATCTGTTAGTTCGATTAAAAAAGAAAGAAAAACAATTTGAACGATGTTGCAACTTCAATTTCCCCAAGGAGATCCCACAGGGTATAAATTGTTGGCTCTGGAAATGTTTAGACTAAGAGTTTAAGACAGAGCGGTTTCCTGCAGCATAAAGGGACACAACATTTCACACAGAAAATGAGAGAAACAGTTTACAGTATCAGGAAATTATATTACCTGATCCTTGCTGGCATTGGTGTTCCAGGTAAGAGACGATCAACATTGAAGTTGTGTAAGTCTGTGTGTGAACTGCTGTCTGGTATTATGGGTTGACTGATAGCGTTACGTGGTGATTTAATAATCGCTGTTATGCAGAAAACCCGATAAGTAACATATGACTTTATTAACTCAAATATCTTGAATTATCTCTGTAGATTTGTTCAAATTCTTGGTAACACACAGGCATTCCAAATTATCAAGCTATTGCCTTCAGGTGAATATCTTGTTCTGTTAAATTAAACAAACGGAAGGCAAATTTCTCAGTCAAGATAGTATTTGCAGTATCAGTCAGTGTAAAATCATAATAAATGTGGGTCACTAAACAATGTGCAGCACCTGACCACAGCGACCATGTATTAATGGGAATATATGTCAATACAGAATTGCAGTGTGTGTGGGTCAGCAACAGGACTGGAATACCTGATCGCAGTGGACATGTGCTTCTGAGAATTTCTCTCACTGTGGCATTGCAAAAAATTTGGCTCACGAACCACATTGGAACACATGACACAACTGGCAATATATTACTGCGAACATCTATTTCTGTAGATTTGTACTTTGTGTGGTCACCAACCGGTGAGAACACAAGATTACAGTGGTCATGCATTATTGGGAGTGTCTGTCACTGTGTACTTGCACTGACTGTGGGTCACTAACCAGAAGGAAACACATGACACTACAGATAATGTATTAGTGGGATCATATGTCAATGCAGATTTGTACCATGTGTGGCTCACAAACCAGAGTGGAACACCTGATCGCAGCGCGCATCTGTCATAAGGAGTATCCGTCACTGTAGAATTGTACTGAGCTTGGGTCACTAGTCAGGGAGGAACACATGATCCCAATGGTTATGTATTCCTGGCAGTATCTTTCACGACAGACTTGCTCTCAGTGTGGGTGTCTCTATCCAGAATGGAAGACCTGACCACAGTGACCAGGTATTACTGGGAGTATCTGTTTGTGCACTGAGTTTGATCTCATCCCAGATTTATACACATGAACCATGGAGTTAAACACCTAAACGAGGGACCATGTATTACCGAGAGTAGCTGCCACAGTAGAATTTTACTCAATGTTCGACACTGACCAATGTGGAACAGCGAATCCCTGTGCGCATTTATTACTGTGGGTATGTTTTACTGAAGAACTGTACTGATTTTTTGTCACTAAACGGAGAAGAACAGCTGATCACATTGACAATATAGAACACAGAACATAGAACAGTAAAGCACAGTACAGGCCCTTCGGCCCACGATGTTGTGCCGACCCTTTAACCTACTCTAAGATCAAACTACCTGCATACCCTTCATTCTACTATCATCCATGTACCTATACAAGAGTCGCTTAAATGTCCCTAATGTATCTGCTTCTACTACCACCGCTGGCAGTGCATTCCACGTACCCAGCACTCTCTGTGCAAATAACCTACCTCTGACATCTCCCCGAAACCTACCTCCAATCACCTTAAAATTATGCCCCCTGGTGATAGCCCTTTCCGTCCTGGGAAAAAGTCTCTGGCTATCCACTCTATCTCTGCCTCTCATCATCTTGTACCCCTCTATCAAGTCACCTCTCATCCTTCTTCGCTCCCATGGGAAAAGCCCTAGCTCCCTCAACCATCCTTCGTATGTCCTCTCGTCCAGGCAGCATACTGGTAAATCTCCTCTGCACCCTTTCTAAAGCTTCCACATCCTTCCTATAATGAAGCGACCAGAACGGAACACAATATTCCAAGTGTGGTCAAACCAGGGCTTTATAGAGCTGCAGCATAACCTCGCGGCTCTTAAACTCAATCCCCCTGTTAATGAAAGCCAACACACCATACGCCTTCTTAACAAACCTATCAACTTGTGTGGAAACTTTGAGCGATCTATGGACCTGGACCCCAAGATCCCTCTGTTCCTCCACACTGCAAAGAATCCTGTCTTTAAGCCTGTATTCTGCATTCAAATTCGACGTTCCAAAATGAATCACTTCACACTTTTCGAGGTTGAACTCCATCTGCCACTTCTCAGCCCAGCTCTGCATCCTGTCAATGTCCCGTTGCAACCTACAACAGCCCTGCCCACTATCCACAATTCCAGCAAACTTTGTGTCATCGGCAAACTTGCTAACCAAGCCTTCCACTTCCTCATCCAAGTCATTTATTAAAATCCCAAAGAGCAGAGGTCCCAGAACAGATCCTTGCCGAACACCACTGGTCACCGAGCTCCAGGCTGAATACTTTCCATCTACAACCACCCTCTGTCTTCTATGGGCCAGCCAATTCTGTATCCAGACAGCCAAATTCCCTGGATCCCATGCCTCCTAACTTTCTGAATGAGCCTACCATGGGGAACCTTATCAAACGCCTTGCTAAAAATCCATATACACCACCTCCACTGCTCTTCCTTCAGCAGTGTGTTTTGTCACATCCTCAACGAATTCAATAAGGCTTGTGAGGCATGACCTGCCCCTCACAAAGCCATTCCTACTTGAGGGGAGTATATATTGCGGGGCGTATCTGACAATGTAGAATTGCACTGTGTGTGGGTCACCAACTAGAGTGAAACGCTTGACACCCGTGATCATGTATCATTGGGAATACCTGTCACTGCAGAATATTTGTGTGTGTGGGTTACCAAACGGGGTTGAACACCTGACCATAGTGACCAGGTATTACCAGAAGTATCAGTTACTATCGAATTGTCCTTAGTTTGCATCACTGACAGGAGTGGATCACCTGAGCCCAGTCATCATGTATCACTGGGGATATCGTTGGTATAGAATTGAACGGAGTTTGAGTCTCTTACAAAAGCTGTACACGTGATCCCAGAGGCTCTGTATATCTGGAAGTATCTTTCACTGCTGAATTCTGCTGAATGGCTGTGTCACGAACTAGGATGGATGACTGACCACAGTGATCAGGTATTAATAGGTGTAGCGGTCACTGTGGAACTGTACTGAGTGTGGCTCACTAACTGGAGTGTAACAGCTGATCACAATGAATTATTTTAATATTTTAATTATTTTATTTTTCACTGCCGGTATGTTCTGTGTGTGCAGCACGAAACGAAGCAGCACAGATAATCACTGGGAGAATCTATGAATGAGGAATTGCCTTGTGTGTGCATCAGAAACCGGTGTGGGACACTTGAACCCAGTGGTCAAGCATTACTCGGAGTATCTGTTACTGTAGAATTGCATTGAGAGTGGGTCACGAACTGCAGAGGAACAACTGATCTCCCTGGCCAAGTACGATTGAAAGTGTTGGTCACTGGATAATGTTATTCTGTGTGAGTCACTAACCAGAGAGCAACACATTATCGCTATGTCCATGTATTATTGAGAGTAACTGTCTCGGTGGAATTGTACTAAGTGTGAGTCATCAACCAGTGAGAAACACCTAATCCCAGTGAACATGTATTACTAGGAGTATTGGTCACTGTAGAACTGTCCTGCGTGTGAGTCAAGAACCAGAGTGAAACACCTTAGCACAGTGGCCAGTACCGCTGGGACCATCCGTCACTGAAGAATTGTAATGAGTGTGGGTTACTCAACGAAGCAGAACATCGATCCCAGTGACCATGCATTGTTGTGAGTATCTTTCACTGTATAATTGCACTGACTGTACGTCACTAACTGAAGTGGAAGACCTGATCCCAGTGGCCATGTATTACTGGAACTATCTGTCACTGCAGAATTGTACTGAGTGTGGGTCACTAACCGGAGTCGAACACCTGGACCCAGTGGCAATGTAATACTAGGTGTACCTGTCAATGTAGAATTTCAGTTAGTGTCTGTAACTGAGCAGACTGAAACACCTGATCCCAGTGACCATGTATTAGTGGAAGTAGCTATTGCTGTGAATTTTACTGCGTGAGGGTCACTAAGTTAAGTAGAATACCTGATCCCATTGACCATGTATTAATGAACATGCCCGCCACTGTAGAATTTTAGTGACTGTTGGTGACTAACCAGAGTGAAACACCTGACTCCAGTGGCCATTTATCTTCGCACCATCTCTCACTGCAGAACTGCTCTGCGTGTGGGTCACTAACCGGAGAGGAACATCTGAACCCAGTGACCATGTATTACTGGGAGTATTTGTCACGGTAAAAAAAAATTATTGAGTGTGTGTCAATTACCATTATTGGTGCTAAAATCCAGACCTTACTGTCTGGATCAGACACAGGGAATGTTTTACCAGTTACTTTACCGTTTTTTTCTTTTTTCTTCTCCTTCATATAGTTAATTTACTGGCGATTGGCTTGCTGTCCCGGGGAAAGTGCGGACTCTCCACCTGCACCACTCGCTACCTGGTGGCCATGGCAATGGCGGATCTGCTGGTCATTATCTCTGAAGTCATCCTGTGGCGGATCAGTTATTATTATTTCCCGGGATCTTTCCTGGACATCACGCCTGTGTGTAGTGTTATTGCTGTCCTAAGTCGTGCATGCACAGACTGCTCTGTCTGGTTCACTGTCACTTTCTCCTTTGATCGATTTGTGGCTATTTGTTGCCAGAAGCTAAAAACAAAATATTGCACCAAGACAACTGCAGCTGTGGTTCTCGCAACAAGCTGCATTGTTCTCTGTTTAAAAAACGTTCCCTTCTACTTTATATTTGAACCGAGAGAGATAATTGACAACGTGCCATGGGACTGTTATCGAAATCCAAGCTATTATACTGCACCCGGATGGGTGGGATTTGACTGGTTTGCTGTGGTTTTAACTCCATTGCTCCCATTCACTTTAGTTTTGTTGCTCAACGCTCTGACAATCAGACACGTTTTAGTGGCCAGTCGAGTCCGGAAGGGACTGAAGTGTCAGAGCAGGGTAGAAAATCACACTGATCCAGAGATGGAGAGCAGAAGGAAGTCTATGATTTTACTCTTCAGCATATCTGGCAGCTTCATACTTCTGTGGTTGGTGTATGTTATGGATTTCTTATATTATAACATTACAGGAACAGATCATAGCGATTACACCGATTCTGAATACATATTTGGAGAATTTGGGTTTATGTTGCGGACTTTAAGTTGCTGCATAAACACGTTTATTTATTTGGCGATTCAGTCGAAATTCAGAGAGCAGGTCAAAAATGCAATGAAATATCCAGTTGCATCAATTATTCAATTAATGAACAAGCAAAACAACTGAGAGCAATCCAGGGGCCGGCCCCAGTGTTTCCATTTACTGAATGTGATATTAATCTCTATACTTCTATCAAATGAATGACATCAGGAGTCACGAAGATCCAGCAGGTAAGGGACATGAGGAGATCACCGGACTAGAAGAAGGAAAAGGCCAGGAGGAGTGAAAAGCACAAAAGAACTGCCAGCGCTGTGCATGTTGGCTGACAGTTGGAGGACTGAATGTACACTGGCAGGAGGAGTCACACACGCCAAGGAGCAGTGGGCCAAAGGGAAGTTTTGAGCTATGGAGGAGCGGACTTAAAGAATGGCGGAGGGAGAAAGGAACCAGGTAGAGATTCAGAGCCCCCCTGCAAAAGCAAAATGCTGCAGATTCTGGAAATCTTCTTGTGAATAGATTGTTTTTTTTTGGAAACACTATATTGTGGCTGTCTCCTTTCATATTGCCTCCCCACCCACATTTCTGATCACTGTCATCTCTCTCTCTCCCTCCACAACTCAAAGGGTGGGACTGATGGGAGTTTCTATTCTGGAAAAAAAGCGCTATTGGGCTCAGTTGGGGAGACGGGGCTGGGGCGCGGGAATTGGTTCGGTCTGGGCACAGGATTCAACATCCCTGACTCCTCAGCTTGGCGTCTGCTTGGATCAATGTAACCAAGACATTTCCTGGTCCGCAGGTTAGCTGATATTGATAACGGTTCTCTCTCCTTAGGTTTTGTCCCTCTCTCCTTCAAATCTGTCATCAGCAGCCTCCCTTCCAGAAAACAACTCATGTCGCCTCTGTCCAAACAAACGACCTCCCTATCTCCAACCTCCCCTTCCTGTTCAAAGTGCTTTAACAAGCTATAGCCTCTCAAATCCGATCCTATTTTCCCTGGAACTGCAAGTTTGAATCCTTCTGGTCATGTGTTCACCCCTTTGACTGGACTGAAACGGCTCACATCAAAGTCACAAATGACATCCCATGTGACACTGAAAAATATAAACCTGCCCCCCCCCCCACACGTCCTTCTCGACCTGGCGGCAGCCACGGTTGACCATACCATCCTCCTCCAACGCCTCTCCACTGCGTCCAGTTGGGTGGGACTGCACTCACCTGGTTCCATTCTTAACTCTCCAGTCGGAGCGAGATAATCACCTTCAAAATCCTCTGTTCCTGTTCCTGCACTTTTACCTCTGTTGTTCCCTGAGGATCGATCCTTGACCCCTCATATTTTTTAAATACATACTGCCCCTCAATGACATCACCCAAGAGCACAGCATGAATTTTCATATGTATACTGACGGCACCCAGCACTACATTGGCAAACCACACTCGACTCCTACACCGTTGCTAAGTTATCCGTCCGATTAAAACAACATCCAGTACTGGATGAGCAAAACAAATCCTCAAAATAAATAATGGAAACACTGTAGACATTGATTTTGTTCCCTGCTTCAAGCCCCTTTCCCTAGACATTGAGCCCATCCTGCTCCATGACAACAGTCTGTTCACAGTCTTGTCGTCACATTTAACCCTGAGGTGAGCTTCTGAGCTCATATTCACTTCAACATTAAGACCACTTAATTACACCTCCATAACATTGCCCGAATTCACCCCGCGCTCTGCTCATCTGCTGCTGAAACTTTCATTCATGCTTTTGCTACATCTATACTTAACTATTCCAACACGCTTCGAGCTGATCTCCCACATGCTACTGTCCAAAAACTTGAGGTCATGCAGAAGTATGCTGCCTGTATCTTTGCTCGCATCAATTCCCTTTCCCTTCTCACCCCTGTGTTCGCTGACCTACATTGACACCCAGTCAAACAAAGTCTTGATGTTAAAATTCTCACCCTTGCTTTCAAATCCGTGCATGGTCTCGCCCTTCCTTATCTCCGAAAACTTCGCCAGCACCACAACCCTGCCATATATCTGCACTTCTCTAATCCTATCCTCTTGAGAAACCCTGATTTTAAACTCCCTGCCATTTGTGGCCACACCTTTAGTTGACCAGGCTTTCGGGTCTGCAATTGTCTCCCTGCACATCTCCGGCTGTCCACGTTTCCATCATTCCTTAAAAACAAACTATTTGATGAAGCTTTTGTTCAGCTAATCTAACATTTCCTTCTGTGTCACCGTGCCACATTTCGTTTGATAATGCTCCTGTGAAGCGCCCTGGAATGTTTTATTATGTTAAACACGCTATGTAAATATAAGATGTGTTACGACTAAGGTGGGAGGACTACACTATTAATTCAGTCTTATTTCTGCACCAGTCACAACATTTTTGGAAAATATTCCCAATTACCGAAATTGTCAATCAAATATACTACTTTCCCATAATGGAACACACTAACCAGGTCTCTTTACTGAACAACAACATTTAAAAACATGTATTATAAAACAAGTCTTAAATAGTAGAGAAGTAAAGCAGTATCACATAGATCAATATTTTAAAAATCCAACATTACATTTTTTAAAAGTCCCCTTTCTACTTTAAGTAAATGTTAAAGTCCCTTTTTAACTTAGTCCCTTCACACTCACACACAACACATAGATTCAATAGATTTAATTCAATTAACCGAAAAGGAAAAATATGAAGGATTTTTGGAACAGAGCACTATTACAGACAAAAACACGTGGGCAGATCACTTGCCCACCAATGAAGGCAAACAGCATATGAGAAATGCTGCATCAATCTGGCACACAGTCCAACCTCCGAGGACATGCAGACAGGTCACGGGAATCGTCCATATCAGTTCTTTTCAGACAACGTTGAGAATTATTTTTAGCAAGTTTTCTCCAAATACAGGAAACATGAGGAATGGACACAATGGATATCACGGGGTGTTTTCTTTGGAGGTTCTGGAAAGTGAGTTGGGTTGTGATCTTCTCTCCTTTTTAAAAACCTCAGCAGCACTTGATATTATCTCCTTCGAGAAGGTAAAACACACAAACACACTGACTGACAACAAAAGATTGTCAGTTATTTTTTCTCTGCCCATCCCACGTGCTCTGCTACTACTGGGTTTGTCCAAGCGAATGAGTGCTTGTCATGTTTCTGCCCGTTTCCAGGGTTTCTGCTGCATTTCCAACCCAGACTATGTGACAACCAGCAACACTGTTGCCAATCCGGATCCCTCAGCGTCCCATTGAAGGCTTCCTTTATAAAAAATGCTTTGACGTTTATTCAGATTAACTATAACTACCTTTAAAATATTTTTAACAAAACAGAATAATTTTCATCACACCTCCATCTTCGGAGGAATGAAACATGATTTTTATTTGCATTTCGGTGCAACGTGTAGGAAAAATAGAAAACACATTTTAAAACCCATACCCATTCAAACGTTTTTTGCAGTCAATAAAATTCTATTCCATACTCTCTTTTCATTCAATTATTTGAACAAAGTTCGATTCTCGATAAAACATCTCCAATAACATTATTTTCACCTGCAATGTTAATAATCCTTAAGTGATAATGTTACAACAGGAAAATCCATTGGAATAACCTGGCATTCTGATATTTGTTTCCACAAAGGTTAGGAGGTTGTGATCAGTATTTATCAATGTCTCTCTGTTGCCGTGGTGGACATTCATTTCAAAATGCTTCAGAGCCAATAATAGAACTAAGGTTCCTATTTCCACTGCAGAATATCGTTTTGATGCGAATTTAGATTTTAGTAAATGTATCCCACTGGCCTTTCTATTCCCATTTTATCATATTGCAACATGACTGCACTGACCGCTAGGTCACTAGCACCAATTACCACCTTGAAGGTCGGAATACAATTCAAAGCAGACAACACGGCTTCAGTAATCAAAATGGCTTTCAGCCTTTCAAAGGATGCTTGGCACTCCCATGATCAAACGACGCTGGCTTTCTTTTTTTTCTGCAGTAAATCTATCAGTGGCACAGTTATGGTACTAAAATTTGGTAAAAGCAACGTTCCGTAGAAACCACAACATCCCCCAAAACATCACGATTTCTCGCTTAGTCTTAGGTGTAGGGAACTCCACCAATACCTGTACTTGTGTGGTTCCTTGGCCTAGTACATGCTCGAGATAGACCAATCTCGCTTTTACGAATTCACTTTTTTGCAATGTTTATTTTTGAACAGAGTTTCTAGTTGCTGCAGGTGGTCCTTCCAAGTGTCATTATAGACCAGCACATCGTCGAGGTAACATACACAGTTAGGGAAACTGGCTACCAGTTGGATCATTCATCTTTGAAATGCTGTAGGGCATTTTTCCAGCCTAAATGGAATCACTTAACATTGGAAAAGACCATCCGGTGTGACAAAAGCCGATATTTCTATAGCTCAGGGTGGCAAAGTAACTTGCCAGTATCCCTTTAACAAATCTGTTTTTGAAAGAAACATGACACTGCCCACTCTGTAAATACAGTCTTCCAAGTTAGGAATTGGGTTGGGGTCTGCCTTTGTTACTGAATTAACTCTTTCTGTAGTCTATGCAAAATCTGGTTGAGCAGTTCTGTTTAGGCTGAGCTTAGACTGGTGAACTCCAGCTGCTGTGACTGAGTTCTATTTCGTGGTTCTCCAGCATGTACTGGATTTCTGCTTTTACCTGGGCCTGTTTCTCTGGAATTAAGTGTTAAGGATGTTGTTTTATAGGAACGGATTCTCCGATATCCACATCATCTGTGGCTATGGTTGTAAATCCTGGCCTATCCGTACAGACTCTTTTAAATGCTGTGACAAGCCTTAGAACATAGAACATAGAACATTACAGCGCAGTACAGGCCCTTCAGCCCTCGATGTTGCGCCGACATGTGAAACCATCTGACCTACACTATTCCATTTTCATCCATATGTCTATCCAATGACCACTTAAATGCCCTTAAGGTTGCCGAGTCTACTACTGTTGCAGGCAGGGCGTTCCACGCCCCTACTACTCTCTGTGTAAAGAAACTATCTCTGACATCTGTCCTACATCTATCACCCCTCAACTTAAAGCTATGTCCCCTAGTGTTTGCCATCACCATCCGAAGAAAAAGGCTCTCACTATCCACCCTGTCCAACCCTCTGATTATCTTATATGTCTCTGTTAAGTCACCTCTTCTCCTCCTTCTCTCTAACGAAAACAACCTCAAGTCCCTCAGGCTTTCCTCGTAATACCTTCCCTTCATACTAGGCAACATCCTAGTAAATTTCCTCTGCACCTTTTCCAAAGCTTCCACATCCTTCCTATAATGCAGTGCCCAGAACTGCACGCAATACTCCAGGTGCGGCCGCACCAGAGTTCTGTACAGCTGCAGCATGACATCGTGGCTCCTAAACTCGATCCCCCTACTAATAAAAGCTAACACACCAAATGCCTTCTTAACAGCTCTATTAACCTGGGTGGCAACTTTCAGGGATTTATGTACCTGGACACCAAGATTTCTCTGTTCATCTACACTACCAAGAATCTTCCCATTAGCCCCGTATTCTGCAATCCTGTTACTCCATCCATTTGAAAATGGAATAGTGCAGGTCAGATGGTTTCACAGGTCCTCGCAACATCGAGGGCCGAAGGGCCTGTACTGCGCTGTAATGTTCTTAAAGTGAATCACCTCACACTTTTCCGCATTAAACTCCATTTGCCATCTCTCAGCCCAGCTCTGCAGCCTATCTATGTCCCTCTGTAACCGACAACATCGTTCGGCACTATCCACAAGTCCACCGACCTTCGTGTCATCCGCAAATTTACTAACCCACCCTTCTACACCCTCATCCAGGTCATTTATAAAAAATGACAAACAGCAGTGGCCCCAAAACAGATCCTTGCGGTACACCACCAGGAACTATACTCCAGGATGAACATTTACCATCAACCACCACCCTCTGTCTTCTTTCAGCTTGCCAATTTCTGATCCAAAGCACTAATTCACCTTCAATCCCATACTTCTGTATTTTCTGCAATAGCCTGCCGTGGGGAACTTTATCAAACGCCTTACTGAAATCCATATAGACCACATCCACGGCTTTACCCTCATCCACCTGTTTGGTCACCTTCTCAAAAAACTCAATAAGGTTTGTGAGGCACGACCTACCCTTCACAAAACCGTGCTGACTATCTCTAATGAACTTATTCTTTTCAAGATGATTATAAATCCTATCTCTTATAACCTTTTCCAACATTTTACCCACAACCGAAGTAAGGCTCACAGGTCTATAATTACCAGGGCTGTCTCTACTCCCCTTCTTGAACAAGGGGACAACATTTACTATCCTCCAGTCTTCCGGCACTATTCCTGTCGACAATGACGACATAAAAATCAAGGACAAAGGCTCTGCAATCTCCTCCCTGGCTTCCCAGAGAATCCTAGGATAAATCCCATCTGGCCCAGGGGACTTATCTATTTTCACACTTTCCAAAATTGCTAACACCTCCTCCTTGTGAACCTCAATCCCATCTAGCCTAGTAACCTGAATCTCAGTATTCTCCTCGACAACATTTTCTTTCTCCACTGTAAATACTGACGAAAAATATTCATTTAACACTTCCCCTATCTCCTCCGATTCCACACACAACTTCCCACTACTATCCTTGATTGGCCCTAACCGATCTGTAGTCATTCTTTTATTCCTGATATACCTATAGAAAGCCTTAGGGTTTTCTTTGATCCTATCCGCCAATGACTTCTCATGTCCTCTCCTTGCTCTTCTTATCTCTCCCTTTAGATCCTTCCTGGCTAGCTTGTAACTCTCAAGCGCCCTAACTGAGCCTTCACGTCTCATCCTAACATAAGCCTTCTTCTTCCTCTTGACAAGCTCTTCAACTTCTTTAGTAAACCACGGATCCCTCGCTCGACAACTTCCTCCCTGCCTGACAGGTACATACTTATCAAGGACACGCAGTAGCTGCTCCTTGAATAAGCTCCACATTTCGATTGTGCCCATCCCCTGCAGTTTCCTTCCCCATCCTACGCATCCTAAATCTTGCCTAATCGCATCATAATTTCCTTTCCCCCAGCTTTAATTCTTGCCCTGCTGTATATGCCTGTCCCTGCCCATCGCTAAGGTAAACCTAACCGAATTGTGATCACTATCACCAAAGTGCTCACCAACTTCTAAATCTAACACCTGGCCGGGTTCATTACCCAGTACCAAATCCAATGTGGCATCGCCCCTGGTTGGCCTGTCTACATACTGTGTCAGAAAACCCTCCTGCACACACTGGACAAAAACAGACCCATCTAAAGTACTCGAACTATAGTATTTCCAGTCAATATTTGGAAAGTTAAAGTCCCCCATAACCACTACCCTGTTACTCTCGCTCCTGTCAAGAATCATCTTTGCTATCCTTTCCTCTACATCTCTGGAACTATTTGGAGGTCGAGAGAAAACTCCCAACAGGGTGACCTCTCCTGTCCTGTTTCTAACCTCGGCCCAGACTACCTCAGTAGACGAGTCCTCAAACGTCCTTTCTGCAGCTGTAATACTTTCCTTGATTAACAATGCCACACCCCACACACCCCCACTTTTACCATCTTCTCTGTTCTTATTGAAACATCTAAATCCCGGAACCCGGAACATCCATTCCTGTCCCTGCTCTATCCATGTCTCTGAAATGGCCACAACATCGAGACCCCAGGTACCAACCCATGCTGCAAGCTCACCCACCTTATTCCGGATGCTCCTGGCGTTGAAGTAGACACATTTTAAACCAAACTCTTGCTTGCAAGTGCCCTCTTGTGTCCTTATAACCTTATCCCTGACCTCACTACTCTCAACATCCTGCACACTGGAACGACAATTTAGGTTCCCATCCCCCTGCTGAATTAGTTTAAACCCCCCCGAAGAGCACTAGCAAATCTCCTCCCCAGGATATTGGTACCCCTCTGGTTCAGGTGAAGACCATCCTGTTTGTAGAGGTCCAACTACCACAGAAAGAGCCCCAATTATCCAGGAAACCGAAATCCTCCCTCCTACACCCTCCCTGCAGCCACGTGTTCAACTCCTCTCTCTCCCGATTCCTGGCTTCGCTGGCATGTGGCACGGGCAACAACCCAGAGATAACAACTCTGTTTGTTCTCGCTCTGAGCTTCCACCCTAGCTCCCTGAATTTCTGCCTTAAATCAACATCTCTCTTCCTACCTATGTCGTTGGTGCCTATGTGTACCACGACTTGGGGCTGCTCACCCTCCGCCTTGAGGTTCCCAAAAACACGATCCGAGACATCACGTACCCTGGCACCGGGGAGGCAACACACCAACCGTGAGTCTCTCTCGTTCCCACAAAACCTCCTATCTGTTCCCCTAACTATGGAGTCCCCAATGACTAATGCTCTGCTCCTCTTACCCCTTCCCTTCAGAGCAACAAGGACAGACTCTGTGCCAGAGACCTGTATCCCATTGCCTACCCCTGGTAAGTCGTCTCCCCCAACAGAATCCAAAACGGTATACCTGTTGTGGAGGGAAACGGCCACAGGGGATCCCTGCACTGCCTGCTGGTTCCCTCTCCTTCCCCTGACGGTAACCCACCTACCTTCTTCTTTTACCTGAGGTGTGACTGCCTCCCGATAACTCCTCTCAATAATCCCCTCCGCCTCCCGAATGAGCCGAAGTTCCTCCAGCTCCAGCTCCAGTTCCCTAACGCGGTCCTCGAGGAGCTGGAGCTGGGTGCACTTCCCGCAGATGCAGTCAGCAGGGACACCCTTGGCGACCCTTACCTCCCACATTCTGCAGGAGGAACATTCAACTGCCTTAACCTCCATTCCCACTATTCTAAATTCCCAAGTTTTTAACCAATCACACGATAAAACAAGAAGAGAAATAGAAAAAGTCTTACCTTACCTACACACAACTGAGTCCTTTCTTTTGGTAAGAGGAGGAGGGCGGGTGGGAGACACTGCAAGAGTAGTGCCTCGGGTTCAGAAACAGCCCAAATATATAGGTTTCTAATTACCCAGCAGTCCCTGCTCCACCGAAACTCCCGATGAAATTGACTTCCCAGCTGTTCACTCCTGGCTTGCAATGCCTGTGCTCCTGGAAAAGCTGCACAACGAAAAGGTAAGAGAATTTACACAGCCCAAATATATAGGTTTCTACTTACCCAGCAGTCCCTGCTCCACCGAAACTCCCGATGAAATTGACTTCCCAGCTGTACACTCCTCGCTCGCAATGCCTGTGCCCCTGGAAAATCTGCACAACGAAAAGGTAAGAGAATTTACACAGCCCAAATATATAGGTTTCTACTTACCCAGCAGTCCCTGCTCCACCGAAACTCCCGATGAAATTGACTTCCCAGCTGTTCACTTCTCGCTCGCAATGCCTGTGCTCCTGGAAAAGCTGCACAACGACCTTGTTGGGTCTTCTTGTTGGTTTTTATCTAAATATGAAAGCCCTTTATCCAATCTTGCCTCGCAATTCAGTATTATTCAACCAAAGAGTAGAAGGTCCAATTAAAGCAATTTTCGGGCCTCCTTCTGCCTCATCTTCATAATCCCTTTCATCCTTCACTATCCCTATTACCGGACATACCTGTACTTGCTTATTCTCCTCCGGGCAATAACAGTGTTTTACCATATTATATGACACAATTAATTCTTTTTCCGGCGGACTGGAGTGCAAATCAAATAGTTTATTTGATCAATTATCTTGACCATTTTATTTAACTCTGCAACAGATTGCCCCACTGTGATCAGAGAAGGCTTATTAACTATTCCTTTTGGTTATCCAAATCCCCAAAGAACGTTTCTGTTATTCGGCTATCTGACAGCGGTACCAATTTTACCTCTGACACTGGAACTTGTTTTGCAATTGCTTGGGTTACTCCACATGAAGGGAACATTCCTGCAAATGTTTCCTCCAACTCTTGTGACTTTTTGACAGCACTTGTTTACTTTTATCCGTGATAACTGGAAAAGCAGTTACTTTTGCTCCTGCCAAATAATTTCCCATGAATAGGCCAACTCTGTTTACTGACAACTATGGACAACTACTGTAGTTACCGTTCCAGACATTAGGACACAATCTAGCTGCTCCCGATACGAAGGTACAGGTATATATTCCCGCCAATACCCTTCACTAAAACTTTAACGTTTAGTGTGCTCTCTGGTGGAAATGTTATGCATTTCCTCAGCAAAATCTTTTGGATAGCTCTTGTATCCCTAAGTATAATTATGAGTTGAAGTTGCTCACTTGCATTTACTTTCGACAAGAATTCCCAATAACTCTCAGGTATCTCATTCACAACCCCTACATTCACAGTGTTTTTTGTACTTGGCCTTACAGCTGCTGTCAGAGCGACAGTCTGATCTGTCATACTCCCAGACAGTGCATCTTTCACTGCATTGAATTGTGCACCCCAATCAGTCCCATGGGTTTTGATGAATCATCCAGCATTCTGCACAAACATGTTCCAACGTGTGATAATGGTAACGTTTAGTCTTGTGGACCTGAATTCCAATGGAGGGAGTGAATTTTTAAATTCCTCCAGGAGAATTCGTTCCCTAAGAGTCTCACATGTGGCTCCATCATTAAGGCCCGAAATCCAACAATCAATATTAATTTGTTTCACACTCTCAAATTCTTTATGAGTCTGCCCAGCAAATCTTTGTAAGTTACAAAACATATGACGGCAATCTTTGGAGACTAACTCACAGGCAGCGAATATAGCCTTTTTTACCATCCCATAATCTGCAGCGCCTCTTCCGAAAGCTTGGCATAATCGTTATTAGATCTGTCCATCAACCTGTTTTGCATAAGCAATGGCCATCTTTCCTTTGGCCGCTTCATCATTTGGCTATCTTTTCAAAAACAATGGCAAATGCTTCTACGTCCATTTCCTCAAATTGTGGGAGGACTTGTACAAATGTAAACAGCTCTCCACTGGGTTCTGAGCTGGAGACAAATCTTTCCCCACCAGAATTTTCACTGAAGTCAAGACCACTACTTTCATTAATTCCAGCTTTATAATCTGGCATTCCCTTTCTCTTTCTCTTTCTCTTTCCTTTACCTGAAGTTCACGTTTTCCATTGTCAATTCTTGTTCACGCTCAAGATTTTTTTCAATTCTTTTTCCTGCTCAATTGTTTTCATTTGTAACTGAACTTGAGCTAACTGAACTGAATTACCCCGGTTTGCTTTGTTCTCCTTTCTCCGATTCAAAATGTCGTGCTATTACTACAATTTCGTCTGTTTCCTTAGCCCCTGGTTGTAACTCTAATGCCAACAGATCAGTCAATTCCTTTCGCTGAATCTTGCAAACGTATCTGCAATCACTGAGGGATAGATTTCCGTCCCCCGAAAAGTCATAGCAACTGTTAAAGACATTCCACAGGTGTAAACTTTACTCTACTGCACAAGAAACCTGGTTCTGTTCTCCCTGTTCCATTTATTGTTACCCCACGTGCAATTGTATGTCATCGGCCATGGGTTTATCCCAGACCAGCCCACAATTAAATATGTTACAAAAACAAGAAATGCTGGATTCACTCAGCATCTGTGGAAAGAGAAGCAGAGTTAACGTTTCGGGTCAGTGACCCTTCTTCGGAACTGGAAATGTGGAACATTAAATATGTTGCGACTGAGGTGGGAGTAGTGCATTGTTATTTCAGTCCCAATTCTCCACAGGACACAGCACACTTTTTAAAGTTTTCCCACTTACTGAAACAGTCAATAAGATAGACTATGTTCCCCAGAATAGAACACACTAACACGATTTCTTCACTGAACAGCGAAATTAGCTGTATTATCAAAAGGTCTGAACTAATAATGAAATAAAGCAATATTAGAAATACATTTTTGAAAAAATCCAACTGAAATATTAAAAGTCCCTTTACTTCCATAACCAATTGTTAAAATCCTTCCTTTTAATCTTATAACCTTCACAATCACAAAGATACACACATGAACACACCGTTTAGCTACAAATAAAATATATATATAAGGGATTTTTGGATCAGAACTCTATTACATACAACAAAACACGGGGGAGATCAGTTGTCCACCGCTGAAGAAAAATAGGTGATGAGACACGCTGCATCAAACTGGTACACAGTCCAACCTCTGAGTACACACTGACAGGTCACTAGAATCTTAAAGAAACACTTCTTTTAAGGGGATGTTGATAATTATTTTAACAGGCTTTCTTCAAATACAGGAAACAAGATGAATAGAGACAGTGGACTTCACAGGGTCTTTTCTTGGGATTTTCCATAAAGCGAGCGGGATTGTGTTCTTCTGTTCTTTTTCTGAAAGTTCACCAGCACGTGACTTTATCTCCTTCGCGAAGGTGAAATATAAACACCCTGAATGACAAGCAAAATGTTTGCCAGTTATTTTCCTCTGTCCATCCCAGGTGCTCTGCTACGACTGGGCTTGTCCAATTAAAACAGCACTTGTCACTTTTCTGCCCTTGTTATCAGGGTTTCCTCTCCATCCCGAACACAAGTCATGCGATAACCAGCAACTCTGCTGCCAATCCGGCTCCCTCAGTGTCCTCCAATGGCTTCTTAAAAAAAGTGCTTGCTCCAACATTGAATCAGTTTAACAATAAATTCCATTGAAAATATACTTCTTTAAAAAGAAAACAGAATCACTTTCATGACAGTTGTTTTGTTGTTTCCTAATGTGATGGTGGGGGCAGGAATTTCATTATCCAGGTTGAAATATCCCTGATGTACTGGAATGCTGGCAAAGAGGCCTGAAGGCAACGCCCAAAGACTTTACCAAGACAGTGAGGAGCAGAAGACATGTCCATTATAGTCAGGTTGCAGCTCATCAAGAGGTAGAAATTGCTTCCTGTGCTTCTCATCAGTTAAAAACTTTTACAAACGTGTCAGAACTTTTGAAGCATTGAAATATTTCTACAACCTTCCGAAGGCAGATAAGAAATAGTCTAAAAACCTTTTTTTAAAAAGCAGCAGTGCATTTTAAAGATGGTGTTCAGATAAACTAAGTGAAATTAGCAGTTAAAAAAAGCAATATAGACGAATGAATTCACTGTCTCGGGAAAAGCACGTATATACTTGCTGCCAAAAAAGGAAAATGGCAGCGCAAAAGGCAGATGGGAGGAAAATGTGTGAAAATGTTACTGATAAAAGTCTAATTACATTTCTCAATGAGGTGGACATGAAGCATCTCTGGCTTTTCGATAGCGATAACTGTAGGGCAGCCAGAAAGTTTAGCATGTTGTCAGCAGGCGGTAGCAGAGGCTGTGACTTTTAACTGCAGTCTTCCACAGACCACAGAGTGATGTCACAAACCAGTGAGGGTTTTGACACAATCTGCCAGACTTTGTACAGTTCTTTGAAAAGTGTCACTTTGAAGATTCTTCACAGGTTACTGAAAAATAAAAAGCTGGTTACGGGTGGGGTGTTCGGGTTCATATTATGTCAAATAGTTATATAATTCAGTTGGCAATGGAGACAGACCACATGAAGTGCTTGTAAAATTATCTGTACCCCACAGTGCTGAATTGTGAAATTGCTTTCAGCGCCTGTCTCATAACTACCTGCTGCTGGGCATGCCTTTGTGTAACATTTGGTTGGGAAGTCACAGATGACCCAAAAACGGGGATTGAAAGCACAGGCGTATTTCTGAAGTTGTTTCTTAAGAGGCAGCAGCTTGAATATGATGATACATAAGCTAAGGACACAGAAAAGACATCCAAACAGAACCGGTTGAACGGTTTACCAATCCCAGTTCATACGATGGGAGAGAACGGTGATGACAGTCTTGCTGACAGATGAGGCAGGCGAGGTGTTAAAGGTCTCTTAGGTCCTCAGTCTTCTTGAGCTGGCCAAACTGTTAGTCTGTAATTGAAAACTCAGCTGAAGTTCAGCTTCGGGAAATTCCCCTTCTGTCCGAAGAAGACTGAACATTTCCCTCCCGACCACTTGTTTATATTCGTCATTTCTCGGGTCTGGTCAGTGTCTCTGGTCAATCATTTTTTAAAATTCCAATTGCCTAACCACCAAGGGATAGGTAACCAAAGTAAGTTCACCTCTGCCCATCACTCCACCGTGAACTCACCTTTCACCTTATCTTGTGCTTGGTACAGAGTGTAAATATCTGCCAGACTTTTGAATAAAGAGAGTTTGAGGCTCCATCTGAACAGCTTTAGTTAATGTCTTGTTCAGATCCTGTGTTGGAATTATGCCCTTGGCAGAGATAACACTCTTACATGGTCCTGTGCCTGTCAGTCCTGCAGACTGCTGCAGAATCTTTCTTCATGAGATAGATAGATAGATAGATAGATAGATAGATAGATAGATAGATAGATAGATAGATAGATAGATGGATGGATAGATAGATAGATAGACAGACAGACAGACAGACAGACAGACAGAAAGACGGACAGAGAGAGGGAGAGCTATTTCTAAAATAAAATTCGTTAATTTTCGTAAGGTTTTGTGGGGTTATTAGACAGCCATTTCTTGCATTTCACACAGGCACAGTCACGGGAACAGGGAAGACGCAGGGAGCAGTCGGGTGCCTTTTCATGCTTCAATTCGTGAGAGTGACGCTCTGGCATGTATGAGTGGGAACCTGATACTGATGTTACGTTGAATTAATGTCTGTGTTGCGTTATGTATTGATAATTTTTATCATTGAATGATTTTTGTGTTTTTTGAGTCTGTTATTGCTGTAGTTCAGCATTAACCTCTTATCATTCTAAACTATTCTAATTAATTTCAATAACATGAACTATGAACTATCTCAATTTTACAACAGTTCACAAAGCAGAAACTAGGTAATTAATACAAATTGTAATAGTCTTGCACTCAGCAGTGCAGGTTTTCAACGTTCAGCAGGTAACTACCTCAAAAGCCATGCAATGAGTATCTGCGACAATAATAAAATGTCGCTTGTTTCCATTTCTATCCGTCCTGTTCTGTTTTATCATTTATTGGAGGTGGGAAAGAGATTTTGCCATAATCAATGACCAAGTGCATCAGCCTCCAGCTGCACTCCATCGACCTTGAACAGTGTTGAAGGAGCTTTAATCTGTATATAACCCCTTTTATTTTAAAAATCTGTATCTAACCCATTGCTGTACCTGCCCTGGGAATTTGATGGGGAGAGTGCAGAGGGAGCATTACTCGATATCTAACCCCTTTTTTAACTTTGTATCGAACCCCGTCTTTTTTTTCTTGTCGAGGGACCCTTTATCTTCCAGGCTCCCTTTCTAGACTTTTTAAAGTAGCTTTTTGAAAGAACAGATAAATAAAACAAAAACTCAAATTAAAAAAAGCCATTCTCAGCCCCTGCGGTGTCTGCCAGTCGTGGAAGGCCTCCAGTGTGCCGGCGGATGCCGCTTACTCCTTCTCCATGGACTCCTGTGCGCGACTGCACCCTCAGAAGAGGGGCAGGCAATCAGGTCGGTCGAACCCCCCCGACGGACCGCAGCCTGGACCTGTGAATTGCCACCTTGGACTGACCCAGGAGCAGACCGACGAGGAGATCCTCCTCCCAGCCCACGCGCCTCCACACCGGGTGCCCAAAGATCAGGAGTGTGGGGCTGAAGTGTAGCCAAAACGTGAGGAGCAGCCTCTTCAAATACTCAAAGAGGGACTGCAACCTCGCACACTCCATATCTACGTGGAACACGGACTCGTCCAGCCTGCAGAAATTGCAAGCAGCCTCGGAGTCCACGAACCTACTTAAAAGTCTAGTGCATAGGACTGCCCTATGCAGCACCCTCCACCGGAGCCATGTCCCTGATGTAAAGTGGGAGGACTCCCACGTAGATAGTCCTCCATCGGGGTTTCTCGCCAGATGGCAACATGGACCACCAGGGCGTGTCCGGCCGGCTGACAAAGGCGAGGACGTGGGGCGTGCACAGGAGCAGCCCGTACAAGAAACCCCTTCGCACTGATTAGGATGGCACCGAGGGCTCGTATTGTGCAGGACCGACTCCCAAGGAGGGTTTCGGGGCCTGGGTCCGATGAACATCTCCAACTGAGCCAGGCTCAGCTCGGCCAGGAGCGCTCTGCATTCCCGAGCCCCCTCACCACCCGCAGTGAGGGGCGTCCCTGGGGCTTCGGCTACTCCTCCACCCGCCGCTCCATCCCCCGAGTTGGCCGCCCGGATAGCCGAGGGACTCTCCTCCGCCAGCAGGGGAGTGCTCTGACTGGAGCCGACCATGTTCCAGACTCGCAATAGATCCCGGTATAAGTCACGCAACTCCCTCAGAGAGGTACGGCTTATAGTCTCCACCGGGAGCTGCTTGTTGTCCTGAAGGCAGGGACACTGGCAGAAAAAATACGTCACCAGCGCACACCATCTGGGAGGACGCTTGATGTACAGGTATCTCTGCATTGTCCGAAGGTAGAGAGTCGCAGCTTGGGTGCGGACGCACACCAGAACCTGGTCGCCCTCCTCAATTGGGAGATTCAGGACCATGGCAGAGCCCCAGCATTTCCCCTTGCCCCAGAAAAATTCGACTGGTTTCTTCTGGATCTTGGTGGCGAATGCAAGGGGCGGGGCCAAATATACCAAACGGTGCCACAGCAGCGAGGCCACCAGTTGGTTTATGACCAGTGCTCGGCCCCTGTCGGAAAGCACTCGGTGCAGTCCTGTCCATTGCCCCAGCTGAGTGGTGACCTTCGCGTCCAGCTCCTGCCAGTTTGCCACACAGGCTTCCTTAGCGGGACTAAGGTGGACTCCCAGACAGAGGACGTGCGTGGTGCTCCACGCAAAAAATGCTAACTCCTCTCTTAGGGAGTCTATATGCCACTGACCCAACAGGAGTCCGGAACATTTCTCCCAAGTGATCCTCGCAGAGGATGCTGTAGAAAAGGTTTGCTGGCGATCGTTTGCAAGTCAACGGGATCTGCGACCGCGAGGAGCACGTCATCAGAGGAAGCTGTGATGAGGATGCTCATGGCCGGCCCGTGCAGAGCCAATCCCGGAAACGTCCTGTGAAGTAGGCACAGAAATGGCTCCAAGCAAATGGTATACAATTGGCTGGAAATTGAGTACCCCTGATGCAATCCTATCCCAAACACAGGGGGCGCTATCGAGGAGCTATTAACTTTCACCAGACACTCTTTGGCGGCGTAAGAAAGTCGGACTGGGCCACAAAATGCAGCCCGAGTCCAAACGCGTGCAGAGTACATTCGTGATCCACCCAGCTGAATAATAGAAGGAGAGAAAGGCGACGGACAGACCAGTCCTCTGCGAAAGATGTATCAGGTTCTGGACCAGGAGGCGCTGTCCTGTATGGACCAGCCTGGGGCTGTGTACAACTGGTCAGGCTGGATCATGTGGGCCAGCACGGAGCCAGGGTAGGTAGACACAGCCCGGGAAATGATGATATAATCTGTGCCGAGGAGGGAGACTGGACGCCAGTTTTTAAGCAGGCGGAGATCACCCCTCTTCGGACGCAGGACGATGACCGCCCAGTGCCACGAGAGGGGCATCTCCCCGGTCACCAGGCTTTTCCCCAGGACACGCGTATAATCATCCCCCAGGACGTCCCAGACCCCCTGAGGAACTCTACGATCAGCCCGCTCAGTCCCGGGAATTTGTTCCTCGACAGCTGGTAGAAGGCACCGGTCAGCTCTGCCAACATGAGCAGAGCCTCCAATCCTTCGATGTCCTCCAGGCTGACCTACGGCAGGTCCTCCCACAAAAGTCTGTGCGCGTCCTCGCTGGACAGATCCGGAGTGGACAATGCACAGTAATAGGTATGGGCTAGGAGGCCCAGTCCCTCCGGATACCTCATGGAAGATCAGTCGCTGGCTAGCAGCTCAAATGAGCTGCTTATGGACCCCACGCCATTTTTCCAGCGAGTAGAAGAAGGGGGAGGCACGTCAAAATCTTCCAGGGACTGGATCAGCGACCTCAAGTAGGCACCTCGGAACCCTATGAGCTGCAGGTCCCTCAGCGCGCCCTCATTCCCTTTGTACGCCTGCCACAGGGCCGGGTCTGCGGCGGCTTGACCGAAGCTGGACTCCCTCTTTAGGTGCCCGATCTCGGCTTCACACCTCTTGGTCCACCCCTTCGCGTACACTTGACAGAAGACACGGATGAGAGTATTGCATACAACCCACCATAGCCTCAAGAAGGGGATGCCCCATTGCTTCCTTCTCCAGTCGGCCCTGAATCGATGGAAGTACTCGCGGAATCGCTCGTACACCAGCAGCCGGCTGTTAAAGTGTCAGCACGTGGACTGCCCGCATGCAGAGTGGAGTGAACTCCGCGCACACCAGGTGTTGGTCCAAGCACGGCACCAGCAGCATGGAGGCCGCCAAGACGCGGGAGACATTTGCCTGTGAAAAGTAGAGGCGGTCGATTCGGTACCTTCCTCTTCCAAACCTCCATGTGAAGGCGCTGAAGTCGGGATGGACGTTCCGCCAGACGTCCACCAAGTTCAAATAACTTCTCACCCGACGCTTGGCCGTGCTGGGGACCGAACCGATACCCCACCTCGAGGATATAGTTAAAATCCCCTCCCAAGGATGATGCACACGCTGCAATCGATGGGGTTCATGAGAGTGGACACTTCTTCAAAGAAGCATGCTTGCAACACGCCGGCCTGGGCGCGTGCACGTTCACAAAGTGGAGTGGAACGCTACCCAGGCGAATGGTGAGGTGAAGCAAGTTGCCCAGCATGAACTCCTTGACCCCAAGATCTCCGGCTGTAAAGTTGGGGCCGACAAGATAGCCATCCCACTGGAAATAGGCGTGAGGTGACTCATGTAGACCCCATCCTTCCTCTCCAGGAGCCAGGTGGTTTTGTCTCCCGGAACAGTGTGGGTTTCCTGCCAAATGTTTACCGCATATCTCCCTACCCCAAGGACTGAGAGATTGTGAAATCTGCAGTTAGACGCCCTACTGCCGTTGATGCTGAGGCTGACTATGGTTATCTTCATGTCAAATGTACTTAAAAACCGTCAGCAACACTTCACTGTGAATAAGGAGTGGAAATACAGCTGGCCTACCACTCCTCCAGCAACCCATTGAAAAGCACATTAAATTGGCGTCTCTCAGCCAGTTTCACGCCCGCATCATTCCCCGCTTTCTTGAGGGTGGCTCGTATGGACCGGATGGTCAGCTCCAGATGCGACGAATGTCTGAGAGCCAGCTGACCTTTATTGCAGCAACCCTTACATGCCGCGAGGAAATCCCAGAGATCTGCCGTGTGGATGAGAGAAGACTCAGTGGGAGGCACGAGGGAGTCCACCACCTCACTGGTGATGAAATCATGATTGTCTTCCGTGCCACACATCGAGTCCCCGTCCTCCTCAAGGTCGTCACCGCCAGCGGCCGACACACCCACCACACACTGTGGGGTTTACATCCCGGCTAGGCCAGCTGGTCCTTCCTCGGTGACGATCCCAACCCCCGGGATCGATGGCGGAGGAGTCCTCTCTGGGTTCTACTGTGACACTGGAGCCTATGGGCGCCAGTGATTGAGGACCCCCCTCCAAATCCGTCCGCAGGCCAAATTGCGGTCCAGGGGGGACGAAGGTTCTCGACTCTTTAAATCCAGCCAGAGCCGAGACCAGAGGTAGAGAGGGGGGGCCATCTCCCACCTCGCATGCGCCCATAGACCCCGCAGATGGACCATCATTTTCAGTTATAACGGGATCGTGTATCTCCTGATCGGGGATGGAATGTAACCGGGAAGGCCGACCCTGTGGGATCTTGCCCACCCCTCCACTGAGTGCACTCCACCGAGTGGCAGAATGGGAGGCTTCTCCAGGAACATCTCCAGGCTCCAGCACCACAGGCAGTGGGCCATTTGTTCCATCAGGAGGGGCTGCATGTTCAGGGGTCTCCCCCTCCCCTCTATCCTGATGGTTATGGAGCTCCTGCCAGGGTTTGCAGCCTTGGTGCTGGTGGTGGCAGGGGGAACCTGGGGACCCTAACCAGGAGCCAGCTCCCCTCCAGCAGATGGTCCCCTGCACCTCAAGGTCCTGAGTTGCCTCTGTAGAGGGGTGCCTTCTCCTCTTTTTCCCACTTGGGCATAGATGTTCAGAGACCTCCATGTCAGCAGAGGCCTAAGCCTCTGCACCCTCCTTTTCCTTGGTCACCCTGTGCCTGAGCCCAGTCCTAGGGCGGGGGATTCCCCGTTAGCGGGCCATCGTGTGAGCTCAGGCTCAGGTTGTGCCATGGTGTCCAGGAGATGCACCTCTTGTTGTTTGATTTTCCTCTGCACCTTCCTTCCGCTCGGACAGACACACCCCTCCCCGACGGAGGCCATGTAAACCATCCCCTCCAGAACCGACTGAATAGTGTCTTTCGGAGGTGTAGGGGGAATGGGAGGAGCTGCAGCAACCCCACCCTGGGCCGCCGAAGTGGAGCTGGCTGCCGGGCTGTTAGGGCAGTTCTTACGAACGTGTCCCAGCCCTTTGCAGATATGACACCGCGCCCGTCCGAGGTCCAGAAGACATGGTAGGCCGTCGCCTGGAACTCCACACTAAAGTGGCCCTCCGAGACCTCCTCCCATGCCAACTGCATGAATAGCTAGCGGCAGAAGGAGTAGACATGTCGGTGGCTGTGCTCCAGAAGACCGAGCAGGACTCGGGTGATCCCGACCTTACCTCCCCGAGATGGTGCAAATGGGGGAGGGGGAGCTCACTGGGAATAAAGGGCGGGGCATTTGATTGCATGATCCGCTGCGCAGTGGTCTCGAGAGGGTCCACTGGCAGTAAGGTGCCCTCCACATTGAGGGTCACCGCCATCTCAGTCTTCAGAAAGAACACAGCCTTACCGTACATCTTTGAGGCTGCAACAATGCCTGAGGTGCCGGCAACCTCTGCCATTGCCTTTACGCAGGCCTCAATGGACATGTTGGGGTGGGGATAGATCTTCACCCCATGGCTGGATGCTATAAAATTAAAGAGTGACGGGGCTGCAGCCACAGAGGCTGCAGCTGCGTAGCTGGAAGAGGGCCCCAGCATCAGTGATGAAGTGCCATGGGTCCAAGAGCTAAATCCACCCCGAATTGTGGGCCTGCAAACAAATAACTTGAAAGATTCACCAGAGATCCTGAATGTATATTAAAATAAAACAGACAAATAACAGTTTAGGGGAGAGGCTGACGGTACAGAGGAGATGGAAAGACAGGCTGTAACGGATGTCTTGCTCTCAGGAGGTGTTGCACACAGCACACTTAAAACAGACTGTGCCAACAATCTTGGCCTTTTGGTCTTCTGGTTGGGGGAGGTGCCTTAAACTGGGTCAGCTGAAGCTGCCCAGGCACTATCTATCTCCTTCCATCTCTTTAGCCGTGCAGCTTCAGCCAACCAAGGCTGGGCAATTGGGTTGGGGAGGGAGCTTCCCTGTGTGTTTTTTGCAGCAGCACAGATTCCTGCTGAGTTGGAATCCCTAGCCCGTGTTGTTCCAGCCACGTGTTTCTCCCCCAACAGACCAAACAAGACCAAACTACTGGTGTTCAGCACCGATCTCCAGAAAAAGCCTTGCGTCCAACAAAATGTCTCTTTCTTCACTGTAATGGTGATTGTATTTGACGCTTTCATTTGCTAAATGTAGCTCCTCTCTCCACCTCAACAACCTTCAACTGCCACCAGCGCTGTTACTGAGGCTTGTTGCTGCAATCAGCAGTCGGCACTACAATTAGGCAGCTGCCAACCCTGTGCTGTACCAGTCCTGGGTGGGTTCGATGGGACAGTGCTGAGGTAGCTTTACTCTGTATCTAACCCCTTTTTTGTAATTTTAATAAAATAAAATAGACAAAACAGACTCAAAGTTATCTGCCATTCTCGACATCGAAAAGGCACTCCAGCCCCTGCGGTGCCTACCAGTCGCGGAAAGCCTCAAATGAACGTGCAGACACTGAATGCTCCTTCTCCAGGGATACCTGGGTGCGAATGTAACCTCAAAAATGGGCAGGCCATCAGGGTGGACCGACCGCCTGATGGCCTGCAGCGTGTTCCTGCGAATGGCCACATTGGCAAGGCCCAGGAGCAGACAGATGAGGATATCCTCCTCCCGGCCTACGCCCCTCTCCATCGTGTGCCCAAAGATCAGGAGCGTGGGGCTCAGGTATAACCAAAATCTGAGGCGCAGCCCCTTTATATACTGAAAGAGGGGCTGCAATCTCGCACATTTCATATTTACATGAAACACGGACTCGTCCAGAAATTGCAGTCTATGTTTTTATTTTTGAGTAAGTTTTTTTTAAATTAGTGAACTGCATTGATTTTTAGCAGGATGTATCAGTAGTGATTCGGTTTATTTAATAATTCTAAGCTGTTGTAGTATTGCTAAGTTTTTCTTTTTAGCAGTAGCAAAGGGACAACTAATAAATAAAGGAATGGCAGGGTAGCTTCAACCTCGAGAGTGCACATATCATGCTATGTGGGAGCTGCAGGATGCTTCCTGTATTTTGGAGACCAATTTGTGCGGAAGTGTTGTCAATTGAAGCTGCTTGAGCTCCGAGTTTTGTAACTTGAGCGGCAGCTGGTGACACTGCGGTGGATCTGTGAGGATGATATCTACGTAGATCGCACGTTTATAGATGTGGTCATCCCATAGTTAAAGAGTCTGCAGGAGGAGAGGGAATGCGTGATCACCAGGCAGTCAATAAGAAACAGGCAGGTTGTACAGGAGACCCCTGAGTGCATCTCAATCTCCAACAGGTATTCAGTTCTGAATACTGAGGAAAATGATGCTTCACCTGGGGAGTGCAGCCAGAGCCAAGTCCATGACACCACGGATAGCTCAACAGCACAAGGAGGCGCAGGAAAGACTGGAAGAGCCATCGTATTCGGGGATTCAATGTCAGGGGAACAGACAGGCGTTTCTGTTGCCGCAGACGTGCATCCAGGGTGGTGCATTGCCTCGCTGATGCTAGGATCAAGAACGTCAGCGAGCGGCTATGGATCATCCTGGAAGGGGAGGGAAAACAGCCACCAGTCGTGGTCCACATCAGAACCAACGACATAGGTAGAAAGACGGATGTGGTCTTGCAGTCATAATTTAGGGAGCTAGGGAAGATTTTGATAAGCAGGACATCAAAAGTCGTCATCTCTGGATTACTCCCAGTGCCTCACGCAAGTGACTATTGAAATAGAAAGATACGATAGAAGAATGCATGGCTGGAAAGATGGTGCAGGAGGGAGGGCTTCAGAGTTTTTGGATTTCGTGACTGGCTGCGGGGGAGATGGGATCTGTACAGGCCGGACGGGTTTCACCTGAACTGAGCCAGGACTGAGTTCCTTGCAGAACGTTTTGCGAGTGCTGTTGGGGAGGGTTTAAACTAGTTTGGCAGGGGGTGGGGACCTTAGGGTGGACTCAGCTGAGACACAATCAGAAATGAAAATGGAAGGTGGAAAATTAATGAATGAGTCCGGAAGACAGAGGAGATGAATAATTGAAAACAAAAGGAGCTTGGCTGTGCTCAAGTGTATCCATTTCAATGTAAGGGTTATAGGGAATAAAGCAGATGAGCTGAGGGCAAAGATACACACGTAGCAATATTATATCATGGCTATGACAGAAACATGGCTTAAGCAGGGACAGGAATGACAGCTCAGCATTCTTGGTTACAGGTTTTTCAGACGCGATAGGGACGAGGTTAAGAAAGAAGGGGGAGTGAAAATTTTGGTCAAGGCATCTATTACAGCTGTGAGGAGGGATGATATGTTGGAAGGTTCATGAAATGAGGCCTTATGGATTGAGCTAAGAAACCAAAAGGGGGCAATCTCACTGCTGGGAATGTTATCTCGACAGCCAAATAGTCAGAGGGAGATAGAAGAGCAGATATGTAGGCAAGTCTCTGAGAATTGCAAGAACATGAGGATAGTAACAGTAGGGTATTTTAATTACCCCAATATTAACTAGGATAGTTTTAGTCTGAAAAGAATTGAGGGAGCAGAATTCATGAGGTGCATTCAGGAGAACGTCTTTGCACAGTATGTGGCACGTGCAACACGAGAGGGTGCAGTTTTGGACTTAGTTTAAGAAAATGAAGATGGGCAGGTGGAAGGAATGGCAGTGGGAGAACATTTTTCTGGTAGTGGTAATAATTCAGTTAGTTTTATCATAATTATGGAAAAGGACGGACATAGAACAAGAGTTAGAGTTCTCAATTGGGGCAAGGCCAATTTTAATAAACTGTGCAGGGAAAATGGACTGGAAACAACTACATGAAGGTCAATCCGTCTCAGAGCTGTGGGAGGCATTCAAAGGAGAGATTCAAGGGGTTCAGGGTAAAGATGTTCCCACAAAAAAAGGGTGAGGCGCCCAAATCTCGACCCCCATGAATATCAGGGAACCGAGTGGGTAAGAAAAGGCAGAAAAGGAAAGTAATGTCCGATACTGAGAACTTAATATTGCAGAAAGCTGGGAGGAGTATAGAAAGTGGAGGGGTGAAATCAAAAAGGAAGTTAGAAAAGCAAAGAGAGAGCATGAAAGAATATTGCAAACAAAATCACGGTGAATCCAAAGATGTTTTCTCAATACATTAAGAGTAAGAGGGTAACGAAGGAGAGAGTTAGGCCCATAAAATACTAAAACGATAACCTATGTGCAGGAGAAGAAAATATTGGTATGGTTTGTATTGAACACTTTGCGTCTGTCTTCACTAAAGAGGGGGGATGGGGACATTGTAGTTCAGGAGGAAGAGTGTAAATTATTAGATATGAATAACAGAGGGAGAGAGGGAGTAGTAATGGGATTAGCATCCTTGAAAGTAGGTAAATCACCAGGCCCGGATGAAATGTACCCCAGGATGTTAAAATAAGCAAGAGCCGAAATAACCGAGGGTCTGACCATCATTTTTCAGTCCTGACTGGATGCAGGTGTCGTGCTGGAGGATTGGAGAATTGCTAACGCTGTATCTCTGTTGAAAAAGGGACTGAAGCATAGCCCTAATAGTTACCGGGCAATCAGTCTAACCTCAGGATTGGGCAGATTATTGGAATCTATTCTGAGAGACTGGATAAACTGTCACTTAGAAGATCTTGTTTCACCAACTTGACCGAACCTTTTGAAGACGTAACAAGGAAGATAGATGAGTGTAGTGCAGTTGATGTGGTCCACACGGATTTTAGCAAGGCTTTTGAAAAGGTCCCACATGACAGACTGGTTCAAACAATGACATCCCATGGGATCCAGCGAAATGCAGCAAGGTGGATACAAAATTGGCTCAGAGGCAGGAAACAAGGGTAGTTGTTGACGGGTGTTGTAGTGACTGAAGGGCTGTTTCCAGTGGCGTTCTGCAGGACTCAGTACTGCTTCCCCTGCCTTTTGTAGTGTATATTAACGATTTGGAAGTAGATGTCGGGGGCATGATCAAGAATTTTGCAGATGACACAAAGATTGGCCGTGTGGTAGACAGCGAGGAGGGTGATTTTAACTTCCCCAATATTGACTGGGACTCACTTAGTGCTGGGTGCTTGGATGAGGCAGAATCTGTGAGGAGCATCCAGGATGGCTTCTTCAAACAGTATGTAGATAGTCCAACTAGTGATGGAGCCATTCTGGATCTGGTATTGGGGAATGAGCCCGGCCAGGTGGTCGAGGTTTCAGTGAGGGAGCATTTCGAGAGCAGTGACCATAATTCCATAAGATTTAAGGTACTTGTGGATAAGGATAAGAGTAGTCATCGGGTGAAGGTGCTAAATTGGGGTAAGGCTATTTATAACACTATTATGCAGGAACTGAAGAATTTAGATTGGGGGCGGCTGTTTGAGGGTAAATCAACATCTGATATGTGGGAGTCTTCAAAGGTCAGCTGATTAGAATCCAGGACCAGCATGTTCCTGTGAGGAAGAAATGCAAGTTTGGCAAGTTAAGGGAAGCTTGGATAACACGGGATATTGTGAGCATAGACAAAAAGAAAAAGGAATCATTTTTAAGGGCTGGAAGGCTAGGAACAGATGAAGCCCTTGAGGAATGTAAAGACAGTGGGAAGGAATTTATGCAAGGAGTTAGGAGGGCTAAAAGGGGTCATGAAAAGTCATTGGCAAACAGGATTAAGGAAAATCCCAAGGCTTTTTATACATATATAAAGAGCAAGAGGGTAACCAGGGAAAGGGTTGGCCCACTCAAGGGAAGAGATGGGAATCTATGTGTGGAGCCAGAGGAAATGGACGAGGTCCTAAATGAGTACTTTGCATCAGTATTCACCAAAGAGAAGGACTTGGTGGATGATGAGCCGAGGGAAGGGAGTGCAGATAGTCTCAGTCATCTCATTATCAAAAAGGAGGACGTGTTGGGTGTCTTGCAAAGCATTAAGGAAGATACGTCCCCAGGGCCTGATGGGATCTACCCTAGAATACTGAGGGAGGCAAGGGAAGAAATTGCTGGGGCCTTGAAAGAAATTTTTGCATCCTCATTGGCTACAGGTGAGGTCCCAGAGTACTGGAGAATAGCCAATGTTGTGCCTTTGTTAAGAAGGGTGGCAAGGATAATCCAGGAAATTATAGGCCGGTGAACCTTACGTCAATGGTAGGGAAACTATCAGAGAGGATTATTGGGGACAGGATTTACTCCCATTTGGAAACAAACAAACTTATTAGCGAGAGACAGCATGGTTTTTTGAAGGGGAGGTCGTGTCTTACTAATTTGATTGAGTCTTTTGAGGAAGTGACGAAGATGATTGATGAAGGAAGGGCAGCGGATGTTATCTATATGGAATTTAGTAAAGCCTTTGACAAGGTCCCTCATGGCAGAATGGTGCAAAAGGTGAAGTCACACGGGATCAGAGGTGAGCTGGCAAGATGGATACAGAACTGGCTCGGTCATAGAAGACAGAGGGTATCAGTGGATGGGTGTTTTTCTGAATGGAGGGATGTGACTAATGGTGTTCCGCAGGGATCAGTGATGGGACCTTTGCTGTTTGCAGTATATATAAATGATTTGGAGGAAAATGTAGCTGGTCTGATTAGTAGGTTTGCGGACAACGCAAAGGTTGGAGTTGCGGATAATGATGAGGATTGTCAGAGGATACAGCAGGATAGAGATCGGTTGGAGACTTGGGGGGAGAAATGGCAGATGGAGTTTAATCCGGAAAAATGTGAAGTAATGCATTTTGGAATGTCTAATGCAGGTGGGAGGTATACAGTAAATGGCAGTACGCTTAGGGGTATTGACAGACAGAGAGATCTGGGCGTACAGGTCCACAGGTCACTGAAAGTGGCAGCGCAGGTGGATAAAGTAGTCAAGAAGGCATACGGCATGCTTGCCTTCATCGGTCGGGGCATAGAGTATAAAAATTGGCAAGTCATGTTGCAGCTGTACAGAATCTTAGTTAGGCCACACTAAGAATATTGCGTGCAATTCTGTTCGCCACACTACCAGAAGCATGTGGAGGCTTTGGAGAGGGTAGAGAGGAGGTTTACCAGGATGCTGCCTAGTCTGGAGGGCATTATCTAGGAGGAGAGGTTGGAAAATTCGGATTGTTTTCACTGGAACGACGGAGGTGGAGGGACGACATGATAGAGGTTTACAATTTAGTGAGCGGTGTGGACAGAGTGGATATTCAGAAGCTTTTTCCCAGGGTGGAAGAGTCAGTTACTAGGGGACATAGGTTTAAGGTGCGAGGGGCAAAGTTTAGAGGGGATGTGCGAGGCAAGTTCTTTACACAGAGGGTGGTGAGTGCCTGGAACTTGCTGCCAGGGGAGGTGGTGGAAGCAGATACGATAGCGACGTTTAAAAGACATCTTGACAAATATATGAATCGGAAGGGAATAGAGCGACATGGGCCCCGGAAATGCAGAAGGTGTTAGTATAGGCAGGCATCAAGAACTGCGCAGGCTTGGAGGGCCGAATGACCTGTTCCTGTGCTGTACTGTTCTTTGTTCTTTGTTCTTTATTTGACAGCTGTTGGCTGCAGGAAGACGTTAACAGTCTGGTCAGATGGGCAGAAAAGTGGCAAATGGCATTCAACTTGGAAAAGTGTGAGTTGAAGCAATTGGGGAGGTCAAACAAGACACAAGAATACACGATTACTGGAAAAATGCTGAAAATTGTCGAGGAAGTAAGGGACCTTGGAGTGAATATCCACAGATCCCTGAAGGTTGCAGGACAGGCCGACAATGTGGTTAAGAAGGCATATAGAGTCCTTTCCCATACCAGCCGAGTCATAGAACATAAGAGCAGGGAGGTTACGCTGGAATTGTATAAATCATTGGTTAGGCCACAACTTGAGTACTGTGTGCAGTTCTGGTCACCTTATTTCAGAAAGGACATGATTTCACTAGAGAGGTTGCAGAGGAGAATTACGTGGATGTTGCCAGGACTGAAAAAAATGCAGCTATGAGGATGGATTGGATAGGCTGAGGTTGTTCTCCTTGGAGCAGATAAGGCTGAGGGGAGATCTGATTGAAATCTATAAAATCTTGAGGGGCTTAGATGGAGTGGAGATGAAGAGTCTATTCACCTTAGCAGAGGGTTCAGTGACCAGGGGGGATAAATTTAAAGTGATTGGTTGAGGAAACAATTGTGCACCCAGAAATACAAAACTGGCTCAGGGGCAGGAACAAAGTGCAATTGTTGACGAGTATTTTAGCGACTGGAGGACTGCTTCCCGTGGCGTTCTGCAGGGCTCAGTTCTGCGTCCCCTGGAATTTGTGGGGGTCTGGAACTTGCTGCCCGAAAGTATGGTTGATGCAGAAACCCTCTACTCATTCAAAAGAAGTCTGGATGTACACCTCAATTGCGGTAATCTGCAGGACTTCCAAATGCTGGAAGATGGGATGAGAAAAGGTGTATCGTTTTCCGGCTGGCACAGACACAATGGGCCAAGTGAGCTCTTTCAGTGCCTTAAACGTTCTATGATTTTATGATTCAGGAACACGAAAAAGGCTATCCTCATTAACACTCACAGTTACATCCACAATGAATTCTATCATGATTATCAGATATGATTTTCCATTGAACTATCCGTGCTGCTTTTCATTTATTCACTCATGTTTTTACAAGAAGAAATATTTTTATGCTGCGTTATGGCCTCTGGAGGCTTCCAACCACCATCATTAGACAGATAGTTACAGCGTTTATCCAACCTCTTCTTTTTTAAGCAGGGTGTAGCATTTACAGCGCTCCAGTCCTCTGGCATCATTATTGTTATATTCATTCATGGGATGTGGGTATCGCTGGCTAGGATAGCATTTGTTGACTATCCCTAATTGTCCTTGAGAAGGTGGTGGTGAGCTGCTTTCTCGAACTGCTGCAGTCTATGTGGGGTAAGGACAACCACATTGCTATTAAGAATAGAGTTCCATTAGTTTGACCCAGCGACAGTGACGGAAAGATGATATAGTTCCAGGTCAGGGTGGTTTGTGCCTTGGAGGGCAACTTGCAGCTGGTGATTTTCCCATGCATCTGCTGCCCTTGTGATTTTAGATGGTAGAGTTGGCGGCTTTGGAAGGAGATGTGTATGGGGCCTTGGTGCGTTGCTGCAGTGCATCTTGTAGATGGTACACACTGCTGCCACTGTGCGTCGGTGGTGGAGGGAGTGAATGTTTGTCGATGGATGCCAATCAAGCGGGCTTCTTTGTCCTGGATGGTGTCGAGCTTCTTGAGTGTTGTTGGAGCTGCAGCCATCCAGGTAAGTGGAGAGAATTCCTCATACTCCTGACTTGTGTCTTGCCGATGGTGGAAAGGCTGTGGGGAGTCAGGAGGTGAGTTATTCACCGTAGGATTCCTAGCTACTGACCTGCTCTTTCTGCCACGGTATCTATATTCCTACTCTCGTTCACTTTCTGGTCATTAGTAACCCCCAGGATGTTGAAAGGGCGGAATTCAGCTATGATAATGACATTGAAGGTCAAGGGGAGATGGTTAGATTCTCTTGTGTTGGAGATAGTCATTCCTGGCACTTATATGGCACGTACATTACTTGCCACTTATCAGCCCAAACCTGGATGTTATCCAGATCTTGCCGCATTTCTACATGGTCTGCTTCAGTATCTGAGAAGTCACAAATGGTGCTGAACATGGGGAAATCATCAGTGACCAACCCCAATTCGGACCTATTGGATGATGGTCATTGATGAAGCAGCTGAAGATGGTTGGGCCTCGGACACTAGCCGGATGAACTCCTGCAGAAATGACCTGGAGCTGAGGTGATTGACCTCCAGGAACCACAATCATATTCCTTTGGGCTAGGTATGACTCCAACCCGCGGAGCATTTTCCCCCCTGATTCCCATTGACTTGAGTTTTGCTCGGGCTCCTTGATGCTGTACTCAGTCAAATGCTGTCTTGATGTCAAGGGCAGTCACTCTCACCTCATCTCTTGAGTCCAGCACTTTAGACCATGTTTGCACCAAAGTTGTAATGAGGGCAGGAGCTGAGTGGCCCTGGCGGAACCCAAACAGAGCGTCATTGAGCAGCTTACTGCTCAGCAAGTGCCGCTTGACAGCACTGTCAACGACACCTTTCATCACTTTACTGATGATTGAGAGTAGACCGATTGGGCGGTAACTGGCTGGGTCCTGCTTTTTGTGCACAGGGCATACCTGGGCAATTTTCCTCATTGTCGGGTAGATACCGGTGTTGTAGCAGTACTGCAACAGCTTGGATAGGGGCGCAGAACGTTCTGGAGCACAGGCCTTCAGTACTATTGCGAGAATATTGTCACGGCCCATAGCCTTTACAATATCCAGTGCCCTCAGTCATTTGTCGATATCACGAATAGTGAATCAAATTTGCTGTAGACTGGCATCTGAGATGCCGGGGACTTCAGGTGGAGGCCCAGATGGTTCATCAACTCGACACTTCTGGCTGAATATTGTTGCAAATGCTTCCGTCTTATCGTCTGCACTGTTGTACTGGGCTCCCCCGTCATTGAGCATGGGATGTGAAGCCAAATGTGAAGCCAAATCCTCCATTTAGTTATTTAACTGTCCACCACCATTCACGGCTGGATGTGACAGGACTACAGAGCTTAGATCTGATCCGTTCGTTATGGGATCACTTGCCTTTATCTGTCGCATGTTGCTTGCACAGTTTGGCACACAAGTATTCTTGGCTTGTCGCTTCACCAGGTTGACACCTCATTTTGAGGTATGCCTGGTGCTGCTCCTGGCATGCCCTCCTGCGCTCTTCATTGGACCAGGGTTGGTTTTCTGCTAGATGGTAATATTAGACTTAGGGATATGCCGGCCCATGAGGTTATAGATTGTGGTTGAGTACAATTCTGTTGCTGCTGATGGCCCACAGCGCTCCATGGATGCTCACATATTCATTGCTAGATCTGTTCGAAATCTATCCCATTTAGCACGGTGATAGTGCCACACAACACGATGGATGGTATCCTCAATGTAGAGGCTCCACAAGGACTGTGCGGTGGTCACTGCTAATAATACTGTCAGGGACAGATGCATCTGCAGCAGGTAGATTGGTGAGGATGAGTTCAAGTATGTTTTGCCCTCTTCGTTGTTCCCTCACCAGCTGCCACAGACCCAGTCTAGCAGCTATTCCTTTAGTAATAAGTAGTGCTGCTACCGAGCCACTCTTGGTGGTGGACATTGAAGTCCCCCACCCACAGTACATTCTGCACACTTGCCACCTCAGTGCTTCCTCCAAGTGGTGTTCAACATGGAGGAGTACTGATTCTTCAGCTGAGGGAGAGTGGCAGCTGGTAATTAGCAGGAGTTTATCTTGCATATGTTTGACCTGATGCCATGAGACTTAATGGGGTCCGGAGTCGATGTCGAGGACTCCCAGGCCAACTCCCTCGCGACTGTAGAGCACTGTGCCGCTATCTCTGCTGGGTCTGTCCTGCCGGTCGGTCAGGACATTCCCGGGGATAGTGATGGCAGTTTCAGGGACATTTTGCCCTTATTAGGCTGTTGCTTGACCAGTCTGTTGGACAGCTCTCCCAACGTTGGCACAAGCCCTCTTATGTTAGGAAGGAAGACTTTGCAGGGTCAATAGGGCTGGGTTTGCGTTGTGGTTTCTGGTGCCGAGGCCGGGTGATCCCTCTGGTTTCTATTGCATTTTGTTGACTTTGTAGCAGTTAGCTACAACTGAGTGGCTTTCTAGGCCATTTCAAAGGGCATGTGCACGTCAAACACATTGTTGCATGTCTGGAGTCACATGTAGGCCAGCCCAGGTTAGCACAGCAGTTTTCCTTTCGTTAAAAAAATAGTGAACATTTTGTGTCACTTCAGGGTTTCCATCTTCTGTCACTCTCATATCCAAGGATGACTGAAAGATTCTGCTATTTCTACTATACTATCCCTCAACCGCCCTCATCCATTCCATCCAGACCAGGTAAATGTTCAACTTTGTGGCAGTGCAGAAGTTTTAGTTTGAAAGATGTTAACTGAACCTGTTTGGACAGTGACTGTACTGAATGTCAGTCTCCATGGACCCTAATTGTGTCACTGGAGGGTTTTCATCTTTTATTTATAAGGGTCTCCTTTCGATGTGCTATTCCATGGTATCAACGGGAGCATCACCTCCGGAACTAACAGGGATCAGCGGCTCCAGAGAGAGGGAGAGCAAAGATCAGAATCGGAGAACAATGGATTGGAATGTTACACTAATGGGTCAGAATCTGAGAACAATAGATTGGAATGTTACACCAATGGGTCAGAATCTGAGAACAATAGATTGGAATGTTACACCAATGGGTCAGAATCTGAGAACAATAGATTGGAATGTCACAACAATGGACAGCAGGGGTTTCTCCACTTTGTTTGGCCTGATTACGGCAGATTATTTTTGGATAACATTAGAGCGGCGGATCTATTATGCTCTGAGAATGACTCAATTTATTTACTGTCCCATCCTTGCTATCAGTGGTGTTCCTGGTAAGTCTCGGTATCCAACTATTAGATTCATAAGCCATATTTCACTGATTTTTTGTTCTTGTTAATTAAATCATGAGATGACTGAAGCCATTGTCTTCCGTTTCCTGCACAAACTCTATTCTATTTCCACGATCTGCATCCCCCTCACTGGGCATTGACTGAGGCTGAAACAGGAAATTTACAACCTCTGGTATCAATGCAATGCTGAGCTAAGTTCATTCCCATAGTATCTCCATCCCAACCATGCCTATTGTTATGGCCAGGTGAGGAGGAGTCACAGCCGTTCTTCTTCTCCTTCCTGTTGTTTGACTGCAACAGTGTTTTTCCTTTTTAAAGAGTGGATGTGCTTACCGACACATTGAGTATTTTACCTTTTGTGTGATGGTGAAGGAACTAATCGGACAGGTTCTCTTGAGTTTAAACACGAAAGATGTGTGTTTATTGCACGTAACAATCTAAACCCGATCTAAATAAAATAATAGAAAAAATACACCGCGCATTTACACACACACTCACACGAGAATCACACAAAAATAGATTATAGAGTGAGAAGTTAATGTGTGTTTGGATTGGAGTCCAGAATAAATAAGAAAAAATACTCATTCGGTGAGGTTGGATGCTGTGAGGTCTCCCAGCTGAAGTTGAATGCTTGAAGTCTTTGGTTGTTCGAAGTGCCCCTTGTGCCTGGCCCGCTCAGGGTTTTCTTGGAGGAAGACTTGTCGGTGATGTTGTTCCCCTAGGGTCTCTGTCTGGAGCAATCTGTATTCTTGGAGGGCCCACAGTCGCAAGTGGTTTTCAAACTTGTGATATTATCTGGAGAGAGAGAGAGGCAGGGTGAAGGGGAACCCTTCTACTTCTGCACAGTTTGAGTCAGTGGCTTGCCTGTCGTTGTCCAGGGAAACTCCCAGCTTTCACAGAGATGGAGAGAAGGTTTCATGATTGCCTCAGTGGTCCCTTATAGTGAGATTCAATGTCAGAAACTTTTGTCTCCCCAGGCCTCAGGATACCAGTATTTACAGTTGTAGGAGTTTGCTCTTTCAAAATCATGTGCCAGGATGGTCTTTTATGCCGTGTCAATAAATCTAATTTTAGGTAATTCAGCTACTTGAGCAAGTCAATGATTTGTGTCCAGGATCATCAAACATGTGTCTCCTGTTGGAGGCCTTGGAACGTGAAAAGGTTTTTCAAATGCCAATTGCGGTGGCCATCTTGGCTGCGAATTTTTCAAGGTTAACTGCGGGATTTTTTTCCATCAAAAGTTTACTGTAAGTTTCCAATTGACTAATTTAAGTTCTTCATTTGGCACATCGTGTTATCTTGACACCGTCGCAGCACATGGAAATAAATGTGTTAAGAAGAACAATTTATTGCAGTATTGTGGAAAGAAATAGAAGGAAACACACATTCATTCTCAATAATCCCTTCTCAAATTCACACATTCAACTTAGAATTAAGTTTAATTAAGCTGGCATTGTCTGTAACAATTGTGTTAATTTTTTTGGAGTTTTGTCTGGGATGGGTATGTTTCGGGTATGACCCTGGACAATGCATCAGCAATTAAATTGTTTTATTTTTTTTTTCTGTTCTGCAATGCTACTTTAACTAGGTTCCTGTTCCTTGTATAAATTTAGCCCTTGTGAGGTGTCTGAGATTTCCTCTGGGCATTTGTTCTTGCTGAGTTCTGCTTTGAAATTGCTGGGTTTGATGAGCTTTGGGAACTGATCATTGCGTTCTTCAGTGGGCACATCCACACTGACCTTACTTTTAGCTTTCTGCTGAGGTACAGAAGTGCTGTCGACCTAAGGGCATTTTCCCTTCACGTTTCCCTTTACTGTAGGCAGGATCTTTGTTTCTAATCTTTTCTGTGCCCTATGGGTCATTAGTGTGTGCAACTGTCTGTCCATGTGTCACTGCAATCCCCTGTGACACTTCGACTATGGGAGGCATCTCCCTCACCATGGATTGCCTTTTTGGGAAATGTCCTTGTCCTTGCAGCTTTCTGTCAAGGCTGCGAGCAGCCTTTGTAGGGTGCCTCTTTGGCCTGCATTTAAGACGGAGAGGGTGGCGTCTAATGTTTCTAACATTTTAGGGTTGGATAAGCGGAGAAGATGGGGCTGCAGTTGAGAAACCTCCTCGCCCTCCTCTAACCTGTCCTCACTGTCCTTTTCAATCCTTCCCTCCTGACTGTCTGTCAGACCTGTGTTTGCATATCCCCTCCACTGCCTTCACTTATTTCCTTTGGTCTGGGATATCAATTAAATAATTGACCTGGCTGTTTATTTTGCCACTCAATATGGACCACTGAATCGGGCTTTCAGGAGTTCACCATGCATTGCGACTTGTAACAATACATGGTCTCTGGGCTGAAATGTTCTGGCTTTGGCATTTTTCTGTGCTTACCTTTTCATAGCTGCCTGGGAGGTCTTCAGGTGTTTCTGAGCCATTGCACAGGCTCTCGTGAGCCGCTCCCTGAGTATGGAAATGTAGTCTAACATGGAACACTCATCGCTGTGTCCCCCCAAAAAAACTTATCCTTTATTAGTTTAAGAGGACCTTTCACCTCGTGTTCGTAAACTAATTCAACGGGACTAAAGCCAGTGTATTCATTGGATAAGTCCCTGGTAGTCAGCAGGAGAAATTCCAGCCCTTTGTCCCCGTCATGGGGTTACTCATCACATAGTCCCATGTGACGCTGTATGGGTGGCTGAGGACTTCAGCTGGGTTTTGCCCAGAATATCCATGAACCTTTGATAAGTACTGGGCATAAAATGTGTGCCCTGATTCATCTGAATCTCGGCAGGCAGCCCATATCGGGTAATGAATTGGCTTAGGCCCTCCACCGCTACCTTGGCAGACATAGTCCTTTGGGGAAATTGCCTGTGGGAATCAGGTCACGACATCCATAATGGTGAGAAGATACTGCTCGTCCCCTTTTGCTTGTGCCAGGGGTCCCACACAATCCACCAGCTCTCTGCTGAAGGGTTCCCCAAAAGCTTATACGGGAATATTGGGTGCAGGTTTTATTGCAGATTGGGGCTTCCCCACAACCAGACACATGTGACCTGTTTTACAGAACTCCAACACATCTTTCTGGAGTTTTGGCCAGTCAAAATGCTGTCTTATGTGGGCTTGGGTTTTTCGTACACTGACATGTACAGCCATTAGAAGTTTATGGGCCATTCCTAATATTTCTTTACGGTAGCTCAACACCACCACTATCTGGCGAACCACTGTCCACTCTTCATCCGCAGGTCTGTGAAAAGGTTACCACTTCCTCATCAGCACCTCATTTTTTAAATACTAACACTCTGGAACTCCTTCTGCTTCAGTTTTGGTTTGGATGGTCTGTGATATTTTCTTTTAACACTGGGTCGTCTTTTTGTGCATCAGCTAAGGAAGATCTTTTTAAGCCATCCTTTGGATAATCGACCTTCCCAAAGAAGGTTTCAGACAGCGAGACAGTAGGGTCATCCATCTGCAATATCAGTTCAGGGGATTGTTTGGTCATGGTCCGAGTCACCATACAATCAGAGAGAATGCCAGGGAACTTCTCCAGTCACTGCATTGTCTCCCTGACCTCTTTTGGATTCTATAGAACTACTGGGGAAGCTGACATCTTTTCTCCGACAAGAATATTACCCAGGAGCAGGTCGACCCATCCACTTGTAAGCTAGGGACAATCCCCATGGTTACCAGTCCTGAAAATAGGTCGCACTCATACACCTGATATAAAGGTGTGGGAATGCATCATCTTCCAATACTATTCACTAAAACTCTAGCATTCATTGAACTCCCTGGGAGAAAGGTCGTGCCTTTTTCCAGCAGAAGAGATTGGGTGACCCCTGTATCCTTAACTATGGCTATGGGCTTGCTAGCCTCAGTCGAGGGGTATGGCGTCACATTTATTAGGGATACAAAGTCCTGGTAACTCTCAAGGATTTTGTTAAGATTTCCCGTATGCTCATCAGGCTTACTGTGCCTGACTGCCGCAGTTAAAGCCACAGCCTGATCTGTGGTGCTTTCCATCAGGGCCTATTATCCAGAACTGGTCTGGTGGACCTTGATTATTCCCTGTAAATTCCAGCAGTCAGCTCGACAGTGATCTGCCTTTTTAAAGTGGAAGCACACAGGTCTTTGGCCACTACTCCTGCTCTCAGTACCGTCCTATTTACCCTGATGATGGGCCCTTCTGTGTCTCGATTTTCCTTCTTGCCCATGTCTGTTCATGCTCCTATCACATTCCCACCTTCTATGCTTGGGTGTTTGGGGGTCATCAGGGAAGGTTTCCCCTTTGGGGTTAAGGCCTTGTGCACAAGGGAAAATTCATCAGCCAGAATTATAACCAGCCTGGCTCTTTGAAACTTTTGTTCCTTTATGTGGGTTTTAGTGGGAGGGGGAGGATGTTTTTGAACTCCGCGAGAAGGATCAACTCTTTGAGGTTTGCATATGTGGGCTGTATCTTCAGTGTCCGTATCCACTGGTCAAAAGCAAGCATAGAAATGGACTGTAAAAGCTTCTATCGGTATGTAAACAGGAAACATTTGGCTAAGGCAAATGTGGGTCCATTACAGGCAGAGTCAGGAGAATTTATAATGGGGAATAGAGCAATGACAGAGAAGCTAAATGTTTATTTTATGTCTGTCTTCTCACAGGAAGAAACAAAAAATCTCCAAGAATTAGAGATCAAAGGGGCTAGGGAGAATGAAGAAATTAAGGATTTTAGTATTGGAAGAATGTTGTATTGGAGAAATTAATGGGGTTAAAGGTTGATAGGTCCCCAGGAGGTGATATTCTATATCTCAGAATGTTTAAAGAGGTAGTTATGGAGATAGTAGAAGCATTGGTGATCATCTTCCAAAAGTCTACAGACTCTTCAGGGGTTCCTGCAGATTGGAATGTCGCAAATATCACCCCACTCTTTATGAATGGAGGGGGGGGAGAAAAGCGAGACCTAAAGCCCTGGTGGAATTGCACTAGTAGTAGTGAAATTGATAGAATAATTTCTGAAGGATGTGATAAACAGGCAAGTTGATAATAATGACCCAATTGGGTATAGTCAACATGGATTTATGAATGGGAAATCATGTTTGACAAATCTGTTGGAGTTTTTTGAAGATGTCTCTAACATAATTGATAAAGGGGAGTTGGTGGATGCACTATACTTGGGTTTTCAGAAGACTTTTGATAAAGTCCCTCACAGTAACTTCGTTAGCAAAACTAAAGCACATGGGATTGGATGTAATATCCTGACATGTATTCAGCATTGATTAACGGGCAGAAAGCAGAGAGTAGGAATAAACGTGTCATTCCCATTGGCAGGCTGAGACGAGTGAGGTACCGCAGGGATCAGTGCTTGGGCATCAGCTGTTCACAATATATATCAATGATTTGAATGTGGGCACCAATGTAATATTTCCAAGTTCGCGGATAACTCAAAACTAGGTAGGAATCTGTGCTGTGAGGAAAATGCAAAGTGGCTTCAAGGGGAGTTAGACGGACATAATGGGCTGAATTTTATGCTGTCCCAGCAAGTCGCATGGTGAAATGGATGTGGCATAAAATTGAGCGGGAGCGTCCAGGAGGCCTAACTGCCCTGCTCTCGCCTCCGGTCAACTTTACGGCGGTCGGGCGGTTGGGGGTGTGGGGGGGTGAGAAACGTCTCAACCGCCCGAGACCAATGAAGGCCGTTAAGTGGCCACTTAAAGGCCTTTTAAGAGCTCTCACCCGCATAGTTGGGTATTTAACCCCTGGCAAGCGGCGATAGCCGGCTTTTCCGCGAGCCGCAGTGTAGATGGGGCGGGGGTAGCCACGGAAGTCAGGCACAAGGTTCCCGATTAAGGGCCGCCCCCGACTCCCAACCCATCCCGGGACCCAAGGCGGCCCCGAACGACAACTCCAGCCTCACTAGGGAAGGACCGATCTCCCTGGTGAGTCAAGTCCAATTTATTTTGATGCATGGCTCCATATGGTCGGCTGACTGCAGTCTCAGCAGTGGCCACCACGCCTGCTGATCGACTGGCAGCTCAATGAGGCGTGAGTTCCTCGCTCAAGCAGCTGGAAGTCCTGCTTCGGGACACTTAAAGACAGAGGAGCCGTAAAATACAGGACGCATCCCTGGGTTAGGTAGAAGTGGGTTCGCCACCGATCTTTATGTTGGTGGCGAATTCCCGTCCGCCGACTCTAAATTATAGCCCAATGAGTGAGCAAGAACATGACAGATGGAATATAGTCCGGAAAAATATGTGGTTATCCACTTTGCTAGGTGTGCAGAGCATTTCTTAAATTGTGAGAGATTAGAAAGTGTAGATGTACAAAGGCACCTGGGTGTCCTCCTCAATAAGTCGCTAAAAGCGAACATGCAGGTGCAGCAAGCATTTAGGAAGGCGAATGGTATGTTGGCATTCGCCACAGAGGATTTGAGTACAGGAGTAGCCAAGTACTGCGTTAATTATATAGAAAAATGGTTAGACCACTCCTGCAATGTTATGTGCAGATTTGGTCCTCTTATCTTAAGAAGGATATCATTGCCATTGAGGGACTGTGAAGAAAGTTCACTTGTACCCAGGATAAGAGAACAGTCCTGTGAAGAGAGATTTGGTAAACTGGGCCTGTATTCTCGAGAGTTTCGAAGAATCAGAGGTGCTCTCATTGGAAACCTAAGCAATACTTAAAGGGATAGACAGGGTAGATGCAAGTAAGCTGTTCATATTTTTTCCACATTGGGGAGTATGGAAAGAGGAGACACGTTTTCAAAATAAGAGAGAAGACATTTAGGAAAGATATGAAGAGAAATTTCTTTACTCAGAGGGTTGTAAATCTTTTGAAACTGTCTATCCCACAGGGCTGTGGAAGCTCGGCCATTGAGAATGTTTGTAGCATTGGTTGCCATATTTCTAAATACCAGTGACATAAAGGGAGATGGGGATAATGTGGGCAAAAAAAGCATAGAAGTGGATGATCAGCCATGATAATATTGAATGGTGGAGCAGGTTCGATGGGCTGAATGGCCTGATCCTCCTCTGATGTTCCTAACCTGCTTAACTCTTTCAAATTCAAGGTACGTTTGGCCAGGCCGCTTTCGGAGGGTTCGGAAATTTTGGCAATATGCCTCCAGTACGATCTCATATGGGCCCAGAATAGAATTTTAAGTCATCTCATAATCTGATGAACTTTCATTTGGAAACAGTGAATAAATCTTATGGGCTTTCCCTGTTACTTTGCTTTGCCAAAACAGAATCCAGCTCTCTGCCAGCTATTTCAGCTACATTGCAAGCTTTTCAAAAGTGACATAAAATTCTGCCACATCCTCCTCAGTGAGCTTTGGAATGAACTGGGAGAACTTTAACATCTCAGCACACGATCCTGAGCTAGGAGTAACTGACTCACTAGCTGCGCCTTTACTGGATGTATTGGGTTTTCCTCTAGTTGTTTGAGCTACCTTCACTCCCTTTCCTGCTTCTCCTTCCGGAACACCCTTTCTTTTTCCCTTTCTTGACACTCACTCTGCCCTTTCTCGACCCCTCTGGAATTCTAATTCTGCTCTCTTCTGTTCTAGTTTACCTTATCTAACATTACTCTATCTGTTTCCCTGTTTGGGTCTTCAGCTTCAAGTGAAAAATGGCTGGCCGCAAGTCTTAGGATTTCGAGTTTCCTAATGTTTACATGGAGAGTAATGCCTAACTGTCCAGCTACATTACACAACTTTTCAACAGATCGGGCTTTTAACCAGTCAGAAGTGACATCACTCTATAGGTAACTCCTTTATTGCCGATGCAATTCATTTACTCAAAAAGGGAGAGGGACAGAAAGCAGGAAACTACAGGCCAGTTAACTTCATATTTGTCTTGAGGAAAATGTCAGAAGTATTATTAAAGACGTTATAGCAAGCACTTAGAAAAATTCAAGATAATCAGGCAGAGTCAACATGGTTGTATGAAAGGTAAATAATGCTTAACAATTTATTGGAGGCCTTTCAAGAAGTAACATGTGTTGTGGATAGAGTGGAATCGGTGGAGATACTGTACTTAGAGTTCCAGCATGCATTTGATAAGGTCATAGAGTCACAGAGTCATAGAGATATACAGCACAGAAACAGACCCTTCGGCCCCTCGTGCCTGTGCCGGCCATCAAGCACCTAACTATTCTAATCCCATTTTCCAGCACATGGCCCGTAGCCTTAAATGCTATGACGTTTCAAGTGCTCATCCAAATACCTCTTAAATGATGTGAAGATTCCTGCCTCTACCACCTCTTAAGGCAGTGCGTTCCAGATTCCAACCACCCACTGGGTGAAGAGTTTTTCATCAAATCCCCTCTCAACCTCCTGCCCCTTACCTAAAATCAATGTCTCCTGGTTACTGATCCCTCCAATAAGGGAAAAAAAGGCTCTTCCCATCTAATCTATCAATGCCCCTCATAATTTTGTATACCTCAATCGTGTTCCACCTCAGTCTTCTCTGCTCTAAGCAAAAAAGGATTGATCCCTCCGTGATCCCCTGATCCACTCCTCCATTCCTTCGATTCATTGTCCCCTTTCCACGGCACCTTCCCATGCAATTGCAGAAGTTATAATACAAACGACTTTACCTCATGTCTGTGCACCATCCAAGGCCTCAAATTCTCCTTTCAGGTGAAGCAGCGATTTACTTTTGCTTCCTTCAATATAGTGCACTGTGTTCTGTGCTCGTAATACGGTCTCCTCTACATTGGGGAGACCAAACGTAGATTGGGTTATGGCTTTGTAGAAAACCTCCACTCATTCCAAAAGTGTGACGCCGAGATTCCAGTTGTTTGCCATATCAACACACCATTATGATCTCCTGCCCATATTTCTGTCCATGGTCTGCTGCAGTATTCCAGCGAACATCAACACAAGCTCGAGAGGCAGCACCTCAATTTTCAATTAGGCACGCAACAGCCTTGCAGACTCAACATTGATTTCAACAATTTCACAGAACAACTGGCCTTTTTTAATTTTTGTTTAACATTTATTTATTTAAGTTATTTTATTTTATTTTTTAACCATGTGCCCGTTTACCATGCAGTGTTTCTGGACAGAACTGCTCATTTCTCTGGGTTAATGCTTTCTCTTTCACCATGGCCTTTGCCCTATGACAGCTTTGTTATTTAATCTCTCCGGCCCTCTACCCTATTACACATCTTATCTTTTGTTCTCTTGACCAACCACTCCCCCACGCCCCCTACACACTTCACTTGCTGAAAGGCTAATATTTTTCTAACCTTTGCCTCTTCTGATGAAAGATCACTTACTTGAAACGTAAATTCTGCTCTCTCTCTACATATGCCACCCGACCTGATGAATATTTCCAGCACTTTCTGTTTTAATCCCATCCTATACAATCTGTTTACAATGCACTACATCTATGACTACTCTGTGCCACATACTCTAGACCACAGCTAGGAAAATGTACAGTACTGGTCACCACAATACACTAAGCATGAGATCAAATTAGAGATGGCACAGAGGTGATTTACAGAGGATGTTGCTGTAACTGGAGAATTTCAACGATTTTGGAAGATTGGCTAGACTGAGGATGTTGTGTTTTGAATAGAGACGATGAGGGGGAGATTTAATTAAGGCGTGCATAATTATGAAGGCCCAACACAGAGTGAATAGGAAGGACATGTTTCCCTCAACAGATAAATCAGTAATCAGGGGAGATAGACTTAAAGCAATTGGTGGAAGGATTGGAGGGAGGTTAAGGAGAAATATTTTCACCCAGAGGTTGATGAGTACCTGGAACTCATTGCCTGAAAGGGTGGTCGAGGCAGAAGCCCTCATTCCATTTTAAAAATAAGACACTTGGATATGCACTTAAGGTGACGTAACTTACAGGACTATGGACCACGAGCTGGAAGGTGGGATTAGATGAAATAGCCCGCTTGTGGCTGGCACAGACATGATGGGCAGAATGGCCTCCTCCTGTACTGTAAACTTGAATGATCCTATATTTCCATGCTGTATTAATTTGGTGTGTTGTACCAGTTTGAGGAGCTGTCTTACTTTGAGGTGTTGTGCTAATTTGAGGTAGTTGCTTGAGATACTGTATTAATAGGAAGTGCCCCATTCGCTTGAGGGGTTGGATTTGAATGTGAGGGGCCGCATTTGCGTGAAGTGAGGTATTAGGATCAGGACATAATTAGCTTCAGTTGACCTATTATTCGGAGTTGTATTTGTTTGAGATGCCGCTTCAATCGCAGGGGCTGCACGAGTTTGCATGTTTGTTTTGGTTGAAGTGGCTGTAACAGCCCTGTAACAGGTTGTATCTATTGAATCTTCTGTATTACCTGAGTTGTTCCATTGGTGCAAAACGTTGCATTAGATTGAGGTGCTGTATTAGATTGAGATGTGTCCGTTTGTTGTGTGGATTAGGGTATCATACTATATTCGTTGAATTCCGTAATGCATGGTCATAAATAACCCACTTTAATAATGCAACTGAATGTCCAGAGTTAAACGGAACACCACATCTCAGAGTGCAGTGGAGCAGCCGTAAGAGAGGCATTCTAACTTCTGGAATACAAGTACTCAGTGGTCGCAGCCGAGGGGAGACGGTGGAATAGTGGCAATATCACTGGAATAGTAATCCAGAGCCCACGCTAATGCTCTGGGGACCTTGGGTTCGAATCCCACCACGGCAGATGGTGACATTTGAATTAAATTAATAAATCTGGAATTCAAAGCTTTTGTAATGGTGTCCATGGTACCATCGTCTGCTGTCCATTGTCGGTTGTTGTAAAAAATATATGGCTCACTGATATCCTGACCTGGTCTGGCCGATATGTGACTCCAGACCCAAAACAATGTGGTTGTCTCTTAAATTGCCTAGCAAGCCACTCAGTTCAAGGTAAATTAGGGATGAACAATACATATTAGCCGAGTCAGTGACGCCTGCATCCCACAAATGAATACAAAAATAAAACATGAGATCTAGTGATGGAATTGATGGTGTTTGAAAGAACAACCTCATTGCTGGGAGAATACGTGTTCAAAATGTTATTAGATAATTAATGTGACAAGAATTGTCCACTCTTTACAGCTTTCCCAATCAGATATATATCAAGTGCTCCACTATGGTTACTGTCCCACACTCATTCCAACTCTTCAGTGACTGACACTGGGATAAGATGTTCCACTTCGCTTTGTGAGCCACACACTGTTCACTTCTTCATAATTATATTCTATCACAACAGAGACTTTACTCGATTTTGTAATCTGTTGGTTCGATTAAAAAAGAAAAAAAAACAATTTGAACGATGTTGCAACTTCAATATCCCCAAGGAGATCCCACAGGGTATAAATTGTAGGCTCTGGGAATGTTTAGACTAAGAGTTTAAGACAGAGCGGTTTCCTGCAGCATAAAGGGACACAACATTTCACACAGAAAATGAGAGAAACATTTTACAGTATCAGGAAATTATATTACCTGATCCTTGCTGGCATTGGTGTTCCAGGTTAGAGACGATCAACACTGAAGTTGTGTAAGTCTGTGTGTGAACTGCTGTCTGGTATTATGGGTTGACTGATAGCGTTACGTGGTGATTTAATAATCGCTGTTATGCAGAAAACCCGATAAGTAACATATGACTTTATTAACTCAAATATCTTGAATTATCTCTGTAGATTTGTTCAAAATCTTGGTAACGCACAGGCATTCCAAATTATCAAGCTATTGCCTTTAGGTGAATATCTTGTTCTGTTAAATTAAACAAACGGAAGGCAAATTTCTCAGTAAAGATAGTATTTGCAGTATCAGTCAGTGTAAAATCATAATAAATGTGGGTCACTAAACAATGTGCAGCACCTGACCACAGCGACCATGTATTAATGGGAATATATGTCAATACAGAATTGCAGTGTGTGTGGGTCAGCAACAGGACTGGAATACCTGATCGCAGTGGACATGTGCTTCTGAGAATTTCTCTCACTGTGGCATTGCACTGAATTTGGCTCACTAACCAGATTGGAACACATGACACAACTGGCAATATATTACTGCGAACATCTATTCATGTAGATTTGTACTTTGTGTGGTCACCAACCGGTGAGAACACAAGATTACAGTGGTCATGAATTATTGGGAGTGTCTGTCACTGTATACTTGCACTGACTGTGGATCACTAACCAGAAGGAAACACCTGACACTGCAGATAATGTATTAGTGGGATCATATGTCAATGCAGATTTGTACCATGTGTGGCTCACAAACCAGAGTGGAACACCTAATCCCAACGAGCATCTGTCATAAGGAGTATCCGTCACTGTAGAATTGTACTGAGCTTGGGTCACTAGTCAGGGAGGAACACATGATCCCAATGGTTATATTTTCCTGGCAGTATCTTTCACGACAGACTTGCTCTCAGTGTGGGTGTCTCTATCCAGAATGGAAGACCTTACCACAGTGACCAGGTATTACTGGGAGTATCTGTCTGTGCACTGAGTTTGATCTCATCCCAGATTTATACACATGAACCATGGAGTTAAGCACCTAAACGAGGGACCATGTATTACTGAGAGTAGCTGCCACAGTAGAATTTTACTCAATGTTAGACACTGACCAATGTGGAACAGCGAATCCCTGTGCGCATTTATTACTGTGGGTATGTTTTACTGAAGAACTGTACTGAGTTTTTGTCACTAAACGGAGAAGAACAGCTGATCACATTGACAATATAGAACACAGAACAGCGAACAGTAAAGCACAGTACAGGCATTCGGCCCACGATGTTGTGCCGACCCTTTAACCTACTCTAAGATCAAACTACCTGCATACCCTTCATTCTACTATCATCCATGTACCTATCCAAGAGTCGCTTAAATGTCCCGAATGTATCTACTTCTACTACCACCGCTGGCAGTGCATTCCACGCACCCACCACTCTCTGTGTAAAGAACCTACCTCTGACTTCTCCCCGAAACCTACCTCCAATCACCTTAAAATTATGCCCCCTGGTGATAGTCCTTTCCGCCCTGGGAAAAAGTCTCTGGCTATCCACTCTATCTATGCCTCTCATCATCTTGTACCCCTCTGTCAAGTCACCTCTCATCCTTCTTCGCTCCAATGAGAAAAGCCTAGCTCCCTCAACCATCCTTCGTATGTCCTCCAGTCCAGGCAGCATACTGGTAAATCTCCTCTGCACCCTTTCTAAAGCTTCCACATCCTTCCTATAATGAGGCAACCAGAACGGAACACAATATTCCAAGTGTGGTCAAACCAGGGCTTTATAGAGCTGCAGCATAACCTCGCGGCTCTTAAACTCAATCCCCCTGTTTATTGAAAGCCAACACACCATACGCCTTCTTAACAAACCTATCAACTTGGGTGGCAACTTTGAGCGATCTATGGACGTGGACCCCAAGATCCATCTGTTCCTCCACACTGCCAAGAATCCTGTCTTTAAGCCTGTATTCTGCATTCAAATTCGACGTTCCAAAATGAATCACTTCACACTTTTCCAGGTTGAACTCCATCTTCCACTTCTCAGCCCAGCTCTGCATCCTGTCAATGTCCCGTTGCAACCTACAACAGCCCTGCCCACTATCCACAATTCCAGCAACCTTTGTGTCATCAGCAAACGTGCTAACCCAGCCTTCCTTTTCCTCATCCAAGTCATTTATTGAAATCACAAAGAGCAGAGGTCCCAGAACAGATACTTGCCAAACACCACTGGTCACCGAGCTCCAGGCTGAATACTTTCCATCGACAACCACCCTCTGTCTTCTATGGGCCAGCCAATTCTGTATCCAGACAGCAAAATTTCCCTGTATCCCAGGCCTCCTAACTTTCTGAATGAGCCTACCATGGGGAACCTTATCAAACGCCTTGCTAAAAATCCATATACACCACCTCCACTGCTCTTCCTTCAGCAGCGTGTTTTGTCACATCCTCAACGAATTCAATAAGGCTTGTGAGGCATGACCTGCTCCTCACAAAGCCATTCCTACTTGAGGGGAGTATATATTGCGGGGCGTATCTGACAATGTAGAATTTCACTGTGTGTGGGTCACCAACTGGAGTGAAACGCTTGACACCCGTGATCATGTATCATTGGGAATACCTGTCACTGCAGAATATTTGTGTGTGTGGGTTACCAAACGGGGTTGAACACCTGACCATAGTGACCAGGTATTACCAGAAGTATCAGTTACTATCGAATTGTCCTTAGTTTGCATCACTGACAGGAGTGGATCACCTGATCCCAGTCATCGTGTATCACTGGGGATATCGTTAGTATAGAATTGAACGGAGTTTGAGTCTCTTACAAAAGCTGTACACGTGATCCCAGAGGCTCTGTATATCTGGAAGTATCTTTCACTGCAGAATTCTGCTGAATGGCTGTGTCATGAACTAGGATGGATGACTGACCACTGTGATCAGGTATTAATAGGTGTCGCTGTCACTGTGGAACTGTACTGAGTGTGGATCACTAACTGGAGTGTAACAGCTGATCACATTGAATTATTTTAATATTTTAATTATTTTATTTTTCACTGCCGGTATGTTCTGTGTGTGCAGCACGAAACGAAGCAGCACAGATAATCACTGGGAGAATCTCTGAATGAGGAATTGCCTTGTGTGTGCATCAGAAACCGGTGTGGGACACTTGAACCCAGTGGTCAAGCATTACTCGGAGTATCTGTTACTGTAGAATTGCACTGAGAGTGGGTCACGAACTGCAGAGGAACAACTGATCTCCCTGGCCAAGTACGATTGAAAGTGTTGGTCACTGGATAATGTTATTCTGTGTGAGTCACTAATCAGAGAGCAACACATTATCGCAATGTCCATGTATTATTGAGAGTAGCTGTCTCGGTGGGATTGTACTAAGTGTGGGTCACTAACCAGTGAGAAACACCTAATCCCAGTGAACATGTATTACTGGGAGTATTGGTCAGTGTATAATTGTACTGAGTGTAAGTTACCAACCAGTGAGAAACACCTAATCCCAGTGAACATGTATTACTAGGAGTATTGGTCACTGTAGAACTGTACTGCGTGTGAGTCAAGAACCAGAGTGAAACACCTTAGCACAGTGGCCTGTACTGCTGGGACCATCTGTCACTGAAGAATTGTAATGAGTGTGGTTTACTAAACGAAGCAGAACATCGATCCCAGTGACCATGCATTGTTGTGAGTATCTGTCACTGTATAATTGCACTGACTGTACGTCACTAACTGAAGTGGAACACCTGATCCCAGTGGCAATGTATTACTGGAACTATCTGTCACTGTAGAATTGTACTGAGTGTGGGTCACTAACCGGAGTTGAACACCTGGACCCAGTGGCATTGTAATACTAGGTGATTCTGTCAATGTAGAATTTCAGTTAGTGTCTGTAACTAAGCAGAGTGAAACGCCTGATCCCAGTGACCATGTATTACTGGAAGTAGCTATTGCTGTGAATTTTACTGCGATGAGGGTCACTAAGTTCAGTAGAATACCTGATCCCATTGACCATGTATTAATGAACATGCCCGCCACTGTAGAATTTTAGTGACTGTTGGTGACTAACCAGAGTGAAACACCTGACTCCAGTGGCCATTTATCTTCGCACCATCTCTCACTACAGAACTGCACTGCGTGTGGGTCACTAACCGGAGAGGAACATCTGATCCCAGTGTCCATGTATTACTGGGAGTATTTGTCACGGTAAAAAAAAAATTGAGTGTGTGTCAATTACCATTATTGGTGCTAAAATCCTGACCTTACTGTCTGGATCAGACACAGAGAATGTTTTACCAGTTACTTTACCGTTTTTTTCTTTTTTCTTCTCCTTCATATAGTTAATTTACTGGAGATTGGCTTGCTGTCCCGGGGAAAGTGCGGACTCTCCACCTGCACCACTCGCTACCTGGTGGCCATGGCAATGGCGGATCTACTGGTCATTATCTCTGAAGTCATCCTGTGGCGGATCGGTTATTATTATTTCCCGGGATCTTTCCTGGACATCACGCCTGTGTGTAGTGTTATTGCTGTCCTAAGTCGTGCAGCCACAGACTGCTCTGTCTGGTTCACTGTCACTTTCTCCTTTGATCGATTTGTGGCTATTTGTTGCCAGAAGGTAAAAACAAAATATTGCACCAAGACAACTGCAGCTGTGGTTCTCGCGACAAGCTGCATTGTTCTCTGCTTAAAAAACGTTCCCTTCTACTTTATATTTGAACCGAGAGAGATAATTGACAACGTGCCGTGGGACTGTTATCGAAATCCAAGCTATTATACTGCACCCGGATGGGTGGGATTTGACTGGTTTGCTGTGGTTTTAACTCCATTGCTCCCATTCACTTTAGTCTTGTTGCTCAACGCTCTGACAATCAGACACGTTTTAGTGGCCAGTCGAGTCCAGAAGGGACTGAAGTGTCAGAGCAGGGTAGAAAATCACACTGATCCAGAGATGGAGAGCAGAAGGAAGTCTATAATTTTACTCTTCAGCATATCTGGCAGCTTCATACTTCTGTAGTTGGTGTATGTTATGGATTTCTTATATTATAACATTACAGGAACAGATCATAGCGATTACACCGATTCTGAATACATATTTGGAGAATTTGGGTTTATATTGCGGACTTTAAGTTGCTGCATAAACACGTTTATTTGTATGGCGATTCAGTCGAAATTCAGAGAGCAGGTCAAAAATGCAATGACATATCCAGTTGCATCAATTATTCAATTAATGAACAAGCAAAACAACTGAGAGCAATCCAGGGGCCGGCCCCAGTGTTTCCATTTACTGAATGTGATATTAATCTCTATACTTCTATCAAATGAATGACATCAGGAGTCACGAAGATCCAGAAGGTAAGGGACATGAGGAGATCACCGGACTAGAAGAAGGAAAAGGCCAGGAGGAGTGAAAAGCACAAAAGAACTGGCAGCGCTGTGCATGTTGGCTGACAGTTGGAGGACTGAATGTACACTGGCAGGAGGAGTCACACACGCCAAGGAGCAGTGGGCCAAAGGGAAGTTTTGAGCTATGGAGGAGCGGACTTAAAGAATGGCAGAGGGAGAAAGGAACCAGGTAGAGATTCAGAGCCCCCCTGCAAAAGCAAAATGCTGCAGATTCTGGAAATCTTCTTGTGAATAGATTGTTTTTTTTTGGAAACACTATATTGTGGCTGTCTCCTTTCATATTGCCTCCCCACCCACATTTCTGATCACTATCATCTCTCTCTCTCCCTCCACAACTCAAAGGGTGGGGCTGATGGAGGTTTCCATTCTGGAACAAAAACACTATTGGGCTCAGTTGGGGAGACAGGGCTGGGGCGCGGGAATTGGTTCGGTCTGGGCACAGGATTCAACATCCCTGACTCCTCAGCTTGGCGTCTGCTTGGATCAATGTAACCAATACATTTCCTGGTCCGCAGGTTAGCTGATATTGATAACGGTTCTCTCTCCTTAGGTTCTGTCCCTCTCTCCTTCAAATCTGTCATCAACAGCCTCCCTTCCAGAAAACAACTCATGTCGCCTCTGTCCATACAAACGACCTCCCTATCTCCAACCTCCCCTTCCTGTTCAAAGTGCTTTAACAAGCTATAGCCTCTCAAATCCGCTCCTATTTTTCATGGAACTGCAAGTTTGAATTCTTCTGGTCATGTGTTCACCCCTTTGACTGTACTGAAACGGCTCACAGCAAAGTCACAAATGACATCCCATGTGACACTGAAAAATGTAATCCTCCCCCCACACCCCGCCACGTCCTTCTCGACCTGGCGGCAGCCATGGTTGACCACACCATCCTCCTCCAACGCCTCTCCACTGCGTCCAGTTGGGTGGGACTGCACTCACCTGGTTCCATTCTTAACTCTCCAGTCGGAGCTAGATAATCACCTTCAAAATCCTCTGTTCCTGCTCATGCACTTTTACCTCTGTTGTTCCCCGAGGATCGATCCTTAACCCCTCCTATTTTTTAAATACATACTGCCCCTCAATGACATCATCCAAGAGCACAGCATGAATTTTCATATGTATACTGACGGCACCCAGCACTACATTGGCAAACTACACTCGACTCCTACACTGTTGCTAAGTTATTGTTTGATTAAAACAACATCCAGTACTGGATGAGCAAAACAAATCCTCAAAATAAATAATGGAAACACTGTAGACATTGATTTTGTTCCCTGCTTCAAGCCCCTTTCCCTAGACATCGAGCCCATCCTTCTCCAGGACAACAGTCTGTTCACAGTCTTGGCATCACATTTAACCCTGAGGTGAGCTTCTGAGCTCATATTCACTTCAACATTAAGACCACCTCCATAACATTGCCCGAATTCACCCCACGCTCTGCTCATCTGCTGCTGAAACTTTCATTCATGCTTTTGCTACATCTATACTTAACTATTCCAACACGCTGCTAGCTGATCTCCCACGTGCTACTGTCCAAAAACTTGAGGTCATGCAGAAGTATGCTGCCTGTATCTTTGCTCGCATCAATTCCCTTTCCCTTATCACCCCTGTGTTCGCTGACCTACATTGACACCCAGTCAAACAAAGTCTTGATGTTAAAATTCTCACCCTTGCTTTCAAATCCGTGCATGGTCTCGCCCTTCCTTATCTCCGAAAACTTCTCCAGAACCACAACCCTGCCATATATCTGCACTTCTCTAATCCTATCCTCTTGAGAAACCCTGATTTTAAACTCCCTGCCATTTCTGGCCACACCTTTAGTTGACCAGGCTTTCGGGTCTGCAATTGTCTCCCTGCACATCTCCGGCTGTCCACTTTTCCATCATTCCTTAAAAACAAACTATTTGATGAAGCTTTTGTTCAGCTAATCTAATATTTCCTTCTGTGTCGCCGTGCCACATTTCGTTTGATAATGCTCCTGTGAAGCGCCCTGGACTGTTTTATTATGTTAAACGCGCTATGTAAATATAAGATGTGTTACGACTAAGGTGGGAGGACTACACTATTAATTCAGTCTTCTTTCTACACCAGTCACAACATTTTTGAAAAATATTCCCAATTACCGAAATTGTCAATCAAATATACTACTTTCCCATAATGGAACACACTAACCAGGTCTCTTTACTGAACAACAACATTTAAAAACATGTATTATAAAACAAGTCTTAAATAGTATAGAAGTAAAGCAGTATCACATAGATCAATATTTTAAAAATCCAACATTACATTTTTTAAAAGTCCCCTTTCTACTTTAAGTAAATGTTAAAGTCCCTTTTTAACTTAGTCCCTTCACACTCACACACAACACATAGATTCAATAGATTTAATTCAATTAACCGAAAAGGAAAACTATGAAGGATTTTTGGATCAGAGCACTATTACAGACAAAAACACGTGGGCAGATCACTTGCCCACCACTGAAGGCAAACAGCATATGAGAAATGCTGCATCAATCTGGCACACAGTCCAACCTCCGAGGACATGCAGACAGGTCACGAGAATCGTCCATATCAGTTCTTTTCAGACAACGTTGAGAATTATTTTTAGCAAGTTTTCTCCAAATACAGGAAACATGATGAATGGACACAATGGATATCACAGTGTGTTTTCTTTGGACGTTCTGGAAAGTGAGTTGGGTTGTGATCTTCTCTCCTTTTTAAAAACCTCAGCAGCACTTGATATTATCTCCTTCGAGAAGGTAAAACAAACAAACACACTGACTGACAACAAAAGATTGTCAGTTATTTTTCTCTGTCCATCCCACGTGCTCTGCTACTACTGGGTTTGTCCAAGCGAATGAGTGCTTGTCACGTTTCTGCCCGTATCCAGGGTTTCTGCTGCATTTCCAACCCCGACTATGTGACAACCAGCAACACTGTTGCCAATCCGGATCCCTCAGCGTCACATTGAAGGCTTCCTATAAAAAAATGCTTTGACGTTTATTCAGATTAACTATAACTACCTTGAAAATATTTTTAACAAAACAGAATAATTTTCATCACACCTCCATCTTCGGAGGAATGAAACATTATTTTTATTTGCATTTCGGTGCAACGTGTAGGAAAAATAGAAAACACATTTTAAAACCCATACCCATTCAAACTTTTTTTGCAGTCAATAAAATTCTATTCCATACTCTCTTTTCATTCAATTATTTGAACAAAGTTCGATTCTCGGTAAAACATCTCCAATAACATTATTTTCACCTGCAATGTTAATAATCCTTAAGTGATAATGTTACAACAGTAAAATCCATTGGAATAACCTGGCATTATGATATTTGTTTCCACAAAGGTTAGGAGGTTGTGATCAGTATATACCAATGTTTCTCTGTTGCTGTGGCGGACATTGATTTCAAAATGATTCAGAGCCAATAATAGAACTAAGGTTCCTTTTTCCACTGCAGAATATCGTTTTGATGCGAATTTAGATTTTAGTAAATGTATCCCACTGGCCTTTCTATTCCCATTTTATCATATTGCAACATGACTGCACTGACCCCTAGGTCACTAGCACCAATTACTGCCTTGAAGGTCGGAATACAATTCAAAGCAGACAACACGGCTTCAGTAATCAAAATGGCTTTCAGCCTTTCAAAGGATGCTTGGCACTCCCCTGACCAAACTACGCTGGCTTTCTTTTTTTTCTGCAGTAAATCTATCAGTGGCACAGTTATGGTACTAAAATTTGGTCAAAGCAACGTTCGGTAGAAACCACAACATCCCCCAAAACATCACGATTTCTCGCTTAGTCTTAGGTGTAGGGAACTCCACCAATACCTGTACTTGTGTGGTTCCTTGACCTATTACATGCTCGAGGTAGACCAATCTCGCTTTTACGAATTCACTTTTTTGCAATGTTTATTTTTGAACAGAGTTTCTAGTTGCTGCAGGTGGTCCTTCCAAGTGTCATTATAGACCAGCACATCGTCGAGGAAACATACACAGTTAGGGAAACTGGCTACCAGTTGGATCATTCATCTTTGAAATGCTGTAGGGCATTTTTCCAGCCTAAATGGAATCACTTAACATTGGAAAATACCATCCGGTGTGACAAAAGCTGATATTTCTATAGCTCAGGGTGGCAAAGTAACTTGCCAGTATCCCTTTAACAAATCTGTTTTTGTAAGAAACATGACACTGCCCACTCTGTAAATACGGTCTTCCAAGTCAGGAATTGGGTTGGGGTCTGCCTTTGTTACTGTTCCACCGAAACTCCCGATGAAATTGACTTCCCAGCTGTTCACTTCTCGCTCGCAATGCCTGTGCTCCTGGAAAAGCTGCACAACGACCTTGTTGGGTCTTCTTGTTGGTTTTTATCTAAATATGAAAGCCCTTTATCCAATCTTGCCTCGCAATTCAGTATTATTCAACCGAAGAGTAGAAGGTCCAATTAAAGCAATTTTCGGGCCTCCTTCTGCCTCATCTTCATAATCCCTTTCATCCTTCACTATCCCTATTACCAGACATACCTGTACTTGCTTATTCTCCTCCGGGCAATAACAGTGTTTTACCATATTATATGACACAATTAATTCTTTTTCCGGCGGACTGGAGTGCAAATAAAATAGTTTATTTGATCAATTATCTTGACCATTTTATTTAACTCTACAAAAGATTGCCCCACTGTGATCAGAGAAGGCTAATTAACTGTTCCCTTTGGTTATCCAAATCCCCAAAGAACGTTTCTGTTATTCGGCTATCTGACAGCGGTACCAATTTTACCTCTGACACTGGAACTTGTTTTGCAATTGCTTGGGTTACTCCACATGAAGGGAACATTCCTGCAAATGTTTCCTCCAACTCTTGTGACTTTTTGACAGCAATTGTTTACTTTTATCCGTGATAACTGGAAAAGCAGTTACTTTTGCTCCTGCCAAATAATTTCCAGGAATAGGCCAACTCTGTTTACTAACAACTATGGACAACTACTGTAGTTACCGTTCCAGACATTAGGACACAATCTAGCTGCTCCCGATACAAAGGTACAGGTATATATTCCCGCCAATACCCTTCACTAAAACTTTAACGTTTAGTGTGCTCTCTGGTGGAAATGTTATGCATTTCCTCAGCAAAATCTTTTGGATAGCTCCTGTATCCCTAAGTATAATTATGGGTTGAAGTTCCTCACTTGCATTTACTTTCTACAAGAATTCCCAATAACTCACAGGTATCTCATTCACAACCCCGACATTCACAGTGTTTTATGTACTTGGCCTTACAGCTGCTGTCAGAGCGACAGTCTGATCTGTCATACTCCCAGACAGTGCATCTTTCACTGCATTGAATTGTGCACCCCAATAAGTCCCATGGGTTTTGATGAATCATCCAGCATTCTGCACAAACATGTTCCAACGTGTAATAATGGTAACGTTTAGTCTTGTGGACCTGAATTCCAATGGAGGGAGGGAATTTTTAAATTCCTCCAGGAGAATTCGTTCCCTAAGAGTCTCACATGTGGCTCCATCATTAAGGCCCGTAATCCAACAATCAATATTAATTTGTTTCACACTCTCAAATTCTTTATGAGTCTGCCCAGCAAATCTCTGTAAGTTACAAAACTTATGACGGCAATCTTTAGAGACTAACTCACAGGCAGCGAATATAGCCTTTTTTACCATCCCATAATCTGCATAGCCTCTTCCGAAAGCTTGGCATAATCGTTATTAGATCTGTCCATCAACCTGTTTTGCATAAGCAATGGCCATCTTTCCTTTGGCCGCTTCATCATTTGGCTATCTTTTCAAAAACAGTGGCAAATGCCTCTACGTCCATTTCCTCAAATTGTGGGAGGACTTGTACAAATGTAAACAGCTCTCCACTGGGTTCTGAGCTGGAGACAAATCTTTCCCCACCAGAATTTTCACTGAAGTCAAGACTTTCATTAATTCCAGCTTTATAATCTGGCATTCCCTTTCTCTTTCTCTTTCTCTTTATTTTTACCTGAAGTTCACGTTTTCCATTGTCAATTCTTTTTCACGCAAAAGATTTTTTTTCAATTCTTTTTCCTGCTCAATTGTTTTCATTTATAACTGAACTTGAGCTAATTGAACTGCATTACCCCGGTTTGCATTGTTCTCCTTTCTCCGATTCAAAATGTCGTGCGATTACTACAATTTCGTCTGTTTCCTTAGCCCCTGGTTGTAACTCTAATGCCAACAGGTCAGTCAAATCCTTTCGCTGAATCTTGCAAACGTATCTGCAATCACTGAGGGATAGATTTCCGTCCCCAGAAAAGTCATAACAACTGTTAAAGACTTTCCCCAGGTGTAAACTTTAATCAAGAAACCTGGTTCTGTTCTCCCTGTTCCATTTATTGTTACCAGACGTACAATTGTATGTCATCGGCCATGGGTTTATCCCAGACCAGCCCACAATTAAATATGTTATCCCGAGGTGGGAGTAGTGCATTGTTATTTCAGTCCTACTTCTCCACAGGACACAACACACTTTTTAAAGTTTTCCCACTTACTGAAACAGTCAAGAAGATAGACTATGTTCCACAGAATAGAACACACTAACACGATTTCTTCACTGAACAGCGAAATTAGCTATATGATCAAAAGGTCTGAACTAATAATGAAATAAAGCAACATTAGAAATAAATTTTTGAAAAAATCCAACTTAAATATTAAAAGTCCCTATTCTTCCATAACCAATTTTTAAAGTCCTTCCTTTTTATCTTATAACCTTCACAATCACAAAGATACACACATGCACACACCGTTTAGCTGCAAATAAAATATATATATAAGGGATTTTTGGATCAGAACGCTATTACATACAACAAAACACCGGGGAGATCAGTTGTCCACCGCTGAAGAAAAATAGGTGATGAGACACGCTGCATCAAACTGGTACACAGTCCAACCTCTGAGTACACACTGACAGGTCACTAGAATCTTAAAGGAACACTTCTTTTAAGGGGATGTTGACAATTATTTTAACAGGCTTTCTTCAAATACAGGAAACAAGATGAATCGAGACAGTGGACTTCACAGGGTCTTTTCTTGGGATTTTCCATAAAGTGAGCGGGATTGTGTTCTTCTGTTCTTTTTCTGAAAGTTCACCAGCACGTGACTTTATCTCCTTCGTGAAGGTGAATTATAAACAACCTGAATGACAAGCAAAATGTTTGCCAGTTCTTTTCCTCTGTCCATCCCAGGTGCTCTGCTACGACTGGGCTTGTCCAATTAAAACAGCACTTGTCAATTTTCTGCCCTTGTTGTCAGGGTTTCCTCTCCATCCCGAACACAAGTCATGCGATAACCAGCAACTCTGCTGCCAATCCGGCTCCCTCAGTGTCCTCCAATGGCTTCTTAAAAAAAGTGCGCGCTCCAATATTGAATCAGTTTAACAATAAATTCCATTGAAAATATGCTTCTTTAAAAAGAAAACAGAATCACTTTCATGACAGTTGTTTTGTTGTTTCCTAATGTGATGGTGGGGGCAGGAATTGCATTTTCCAGGTTGAAGTTTCCCTGATGTACTGGAATTCTGGCAAAGAGGGCTGAAGGCAACGCCCAAAGACAGTGAGGAGCAGAAGACATGTCCATTATGGTCAGGTTGCAGCTCATCAAGAGGTAGGAATTGCTTCCTGTGCTTCTCATCAGTTAAAAACATTTACAAACGTGTCAGAACTTTTGAAGCGTTGAAATATTTCTACAACCTTCCGAAGGCAGATAAAAAATAGTCTACAAACCCTTTTTAAAAAAGCAGCAGTGCATTTTAAAGATTGTGTTCAGATAAACTAAGTGAGATTAGCAGTTAAAAAAAAACAATACAGACGATGAATTCACTGTCTCGGGAAAAGCACGTATATACTTGCTGCCAAAAAAGGAAAGTGGCAGCGCAAAAGGCAGATGGGAGGAAAATGTGTGAAAATGTTACTGATAAAAGTCTAATTACATTTCTCAATGAGGTGGACATGAAGCATCTCTGGCTTTTCGATAGCGATAACTGTAGGGCAGCCAGAAAGTTTAGCATGTTGTCAGCAGGCGGTAGCAGAGGCTGTGACTTTTAACTGCAGTCTTCCACAGACCACAGAGTGATGTCACAAACCAGTGAGGGTTTTGACACAATCTGCCAGACTTTGTAGAGTTCTTTGAAAAGTGTCACTTTAAAGATTCTTCACTGGTTACTGAAAAATAAAAAGCTGGTTACGGGTGGGGTGTTCGGGGTCATATTATGTCTAATAGTTATATAATTCAGTTGGCAATGGAGACAGACGACACGAAGTGCTTGTAAAATTATCTGTACCCCACAGTGCTGAATTGTGAAATTGCTTTCAGTACCTGTCTCATAATTACCTGCTGCTGGGCATGCCTTTGTGTAAAATTTGGTTTGGAAGTCACAGATGACCCAAAAACGGGGATTGAAAGCACAGGCGTATTTCTGAAGTAGTTTCTTACGAGGCAGCAGTTTGAATATGATGATACATAAGCTAAGTACACAGAAATGACATACAAACAGAACAGGTTGAACGGTTTACCAATCCCAGATCATACGATGGGAGAGAACGGTGATGACAGTCTTGCTGACAGATGAGGCAGGCGAGGTGTTAAAGGTCTCTTAGGTCCTCAGTCTTCTTGAGCTGGCCAAACTGTTAGGCTGTAACTGAAAACTCAGGTGAAGTTCAGCTTCGGGAAATTCCCCTTCTGTCCGAAGAAGACTGAACATTTCCCTCCCGACCACTTGTTTATATTCGTCATTTCTCGGGTCTGGTCAGTGTCTCTGGTCAATCATTTTTTAAAATTCCAATTGCCTATTCACCAAGGGATAGGTAACCAAAGTAAGTTCACCTCTGCCCATCACTCCACCGTGAACTCACCTTTCACCTTATCTTGTGCTTGGTACAGAGTGTAAATATCTGCCAGACATTTGAATAAAGAGAGTTTGAGACTCCATCTGAACAGCTTTAGTTAATGTCTTGTTCAGATCCGGTGTTGGAATTATGCCCTTGGCAGAGATAACACTCTTACATGGTCCTGTGCCTGTCAGTCCTGCAGACTGCTGTAGAATCTTTCTTCATGAGATAGATAGATGGATAGATAGATAGATAGATAGATAGATAGATAGATAGATAGATAGATAGATAGATAGATAGATAGATAGATAGATAGAGAGAGAGAGAGAGAGAGAGAGAGATAGATAGATAGATAGATAGATAGATAGATAGATAGATAGATAGATAGATAGATAGATGGACAGACAGACAGAAAGAAAGATAGACAGAGAGAGGGAGAGCTATTTCTAAAATAAAATCAGTAAATTTTCATAAGGTTTTGTGGGGTTATTAGACAGCCATTTCTTGCATTTCACACAGGCACAGTCACGGGAACAGGGAAGACGCAGGGAGCAGTCGGGTGCCTTTTCATGCTTCAATTCGTGAGAGTGACGCTCTGGCATGTATGAGGGGGAACGTGATACTGATGTTACGTTGAATTAATGTCTGTGTTGCGTTATGTATTGATAATTTTTATCATTGAATGATTTTTGTGCTTTTTGAGTCTGTTATTGCTGTAGTTCAGCATTAACCTTTTGTCATTCTAAACTATGCTAATTAATTTCAATAACACGAACTATGAACTATCTCAATTTTACAACAGTTCACAAAGCAGAAACTAGGTAATTAATACAAATTTTAGTAGTCTTGCACTCAGCAGTGCAGGTTTTCAACGTTCAAAAGGTAACGACCTCAAAAGCCATGAAATGAGTATCTGCTACAGTAATAAAATGTCGCTTGTTTCAATTTCTATCCGTCCTGTTCTGTTTTATGATTTATTGGAGGAGGGAAAGAGATTTTGCCATAATCAATGACCAAGTGCATCAGCCTCCAGCTCTACGTGGAACACGGACTCGTCCAGCCTGCAGAAATTGCATCTACCTTGAACAGTGTTGAAGGAGCTTTAATCTGTATATAACCCCTTTTATTTTTTAAATCTGTATCTAACCCATTGCTGTACCTGCCCTGGGAGTGTTTGATGGGGAGATGGTAGAGGGAGATTTACTCAATATCTAACACTTTTTTTAACTTTGTATCGTACCCCGTCTTTTTTTTTTCTTGTCGAGGGACCCTTTATCTTCCAGGCTCCCTTTCTAGACTTTTTAAAGTATCTTTATGAAAGAACAGATAAGTAAACAAAAACTCAAATTAAGAATGCCATTCTCAGCCCCTGCAGTGTCCATCAGTCGTGGAAGGCCTCCAGTGTGCCGGCGGATGCCGCATACTCCTTCTCCATGGACTCCTGGGCGCGACTGCACCCTCAGAAGAGGGGCAGGCAATCAGGTCGGTACAACCCCCCCGATGGACCGCAGCCTGGACCTGTGAATTGCCACCTTGGACAGACCCGGGAGCAGACAGACGAGGAGATCCTCCACCCGGCCCACGCCCCTCCAACCCGTGTGCCCAAAGATCAGGAATGTGGGGCTGAAGTGTAGCCAAAACGTGAGGAGCAGCCTCTTCAAATACTGAAAGAGGGACTGCAACCTTGCACACTCCATATCTACGTGGAACACGGACTCGTCCAGCCTGCAGAAATTGCAAGCAGCCTCGGAGTCCACGAACCTACTTAAAAGTCTAGTGCACAGGACTGCCCTATGCAGCACCCCCCACCGGAGCCATTTCCCTGATGGAAAGTGGGTGGACTCCCACTTAGATAGTCCTCCATCGGGGTTTCTCGCCAGATGGCAACATGGACCACCAGGGCGTGTCCGGCCGGCTGACAAAGGCGAGGATGTGCAGCGTACACAGGAGCAGCCCGTACAGGAAACCCCTTCGCACTCATTGGGATGGCACCGAGGGCTCGTGTTGTGCAGGACCGACTCCCAAGGAAGGTTTCGGGGCCTGGGTCCGATGAGCATCTCCGACTGAGCCGGGCTCAGCTCGGCCAGTAGCGCTCTGCATTCCCGAGCCCCCTCACCACCCGCAGTGAGGGGCGTCCCAGGGGCTTCGGCTACTCCTCCGCCCGCCGCTCCGTCCCCGGAGTTGGCCGCCCGGATAGCCGAGGGACTCTCCTCCGCCAGCAGGGGAGTGCTCAGACTGGAGCCGACCATGTTCCAGACTCGGAATAGATCCCGGTAAAAGTCACACAACTCCCTCAGAGAGGTAAGGTATTATAGTCTCCACCGAGAGCTGCTTGTTGTCTTGAAGGCAGTGACACTGGCAGAAAAAATACGTCACCAGCGCACACCATCTGGGAGGACGCTTGATGTACAGGTATCTCTGCAGGGTCCGAAGGTAGAGGGTCGCAGCTTGGGTGCGGACGCACACCAGAAACTGGCCGCCCTCCTCAATTGGGAGATTCAGGACCATGGCAGAAACCCAGCATTTTCCCCTTGCCCCAGAAAAATCGACGGGTTTCTTCTGGATCTTGGTGGCGAATGCAAGGGGCAGGGCCAAATAGACCAAACGTTGCCACAGCATCGAGGCCACCAGTTGCTTTATGACCAGTGCTCGGCCCCTGTCAGAAAGCACTCGGTGCAGTCCTGTCCACTGCCCCAGCTGAGTGGTGACCTTCGCCTCCAGCTCCTGCCAGTTTGCCACACAGGCTTCCTCAGCGGGACTAAGGTGGGCTCCCAGATAGAGGAGGTGCGTGGTGCTCCACGCAAAAAGTGCAAACTCCTCTGGTAGGGAGTCTATATGCCACTGACCCAACAGGAGTCCGGAACATTTCTCCCAAGTCATCCTCGCAGAGGACGCGGTAGAAAAGGTTTGCTGGTGATCCTCTGCAAGTCAACGGGATCTGCGACCGCGAGGAGCACGTCATCAGTGGAAGCTGAGATGAGGATGCTCATGGCCGGTGCATGCAGAGCCAATCCCGGAAACGTCCTGTGAAGTAGGCACAGAAATGGCTCCAAGCAAATGGTATGCCATTGGCTGGAAATTGAGTATCCCTGATGCACTCCTATCCCAAACCGTGGGGGCGCTGTCAAGGGCCTATTAACTTTCACCAGACACTCTGTGGTGGCGTATGAAAGTCGGACTGGGCCACAAAATGCAGCCCGAGTCCAAAAGCGTGCAGAGTACATTCGTGATCCACCCAGCTGAATAATAGAAGGAGAGAAAGGCGACCGTGAGACCAGTCCTCCGCGAAAGATGGATCAGGTTCCGGACCAGGAGGCGTTGTCTTGGATGGACCAGCCTGGGGCCGTGTACAACTGGTCAGGCTGGATCATGTGGGCCAGCACGGAGCCAGGGCAGGTAGACACAGCCCGGGAAAAGATCTTATAATCTGTGCCGAGGAGGGAGACTGGACGGAAGTTTTTAAGCAGGTGGAGATCACCCCTCTTCGGAGGTAGGACGATGACCACCCAGTGCCACGAGAGCGGCATCTCCCCGGTCACCAGGCTTTTCCCTGGGACCCACGTATAATCATCCCCCAGGACGTCCCAGACCCCCTGAGGAACTCTACGATCAGCCCGCCCAGTCCCGGGAATTTATTCCTCGACAGCTGGTAGAAGGCACCGGTCAGTGCTGCCAACATGAGCAGAGCCTCCAATCCTTCGATGTCCTCCAGGCTGACCTATGGCAGGTCCTCCCACAAAACTCTGTGCGCGTCCTCGCTGGAGAGATCCAGAGTGGACAATGCACAGTAATAGGTCTGGGCTAGGAAGCCCTTTCCCTCCGGATACCTCATGCAAGTCTGTCACTTGCCAGCAGCTCAACGAGCTGCTTATGGACCCCACGCCATTTTTCCAGCGAGTAGAAGAAGGGGGAGGCACGTCCAAATCTTCCAGGGACTGGATCAGCGACCTCACGTAGGCACTTCGGAACCCTATGAGCTGCAGGTCCCTCAGCGCGCCCTCATTCCCTTTGTATGCCTGCCACAGAGCCTGGTCTGCGGCGGCATGACTGAGGCTGGACTCCCTCTTTAGGTGCCCGATCTCGGCTTCACACCTCTTGGTAGACCCCTTCGCGTACACTTGACAGAAGACACGGATGAGAGTATTGCATACATCACACCATAGCCTCAAGGAGGGGATGCCCCATTTCTTCCTTTTCCAGTCGGCCCTGAATCGATGGAAGTACTCGCGGAATCGCTCGTCCACCAGCAGCCGGCTGTTAAAGTGTCAGCACGTGGACGCTGCCCGCATGCAGAGTGGAGTGAACTCCGCGCACACCAGGTGTTGGTCCGAGCACGGCACCAGCAGCATGGAGGCCGCCAAGACGCGGGAGACATTTGCCTGTTAAAAGTAGAGGCGGTCGATTCGGTACCTTCCTCTTCCAAACCTCCATGTGAAGGCGCTGAAGTCGGGCTGGACGTTCCGCCAGACGTCCACCAAGTTCACATAACTTCTCACCCGACGCTTGGCCGTGCTGGGGACCGAACCGAGACCCCACCTCGAGGATATAGTTAAAATCCCCTCCAAAGGATGATGCACACGCTGCAATCGATGGAGTTCAAGAGAGCGGACACTTCTTCAAAGAAGCATGCTTGCAACACGCCGGCCTGGGCGCGTGCACGTTCACAAAGTAGAGTGGCACGCTACCCAGGCGAATGGTGAGGTGAAGCAAGTTGCCCAGCATGAACTCCTCGACCCCCAAGATCTCCGGCTGAAATGTTGGGGCTGACAAGATAGCCATCCCACTGGAAATAGGCGTGAGGTGACTCATGTAGACCCCATCCTGCCTCTCCAGGAGCCAGGTGGTTTTATCTCCCGGAACAGTGTGGGTTTCCTGCCAAATGTTTACCGCATATCTCCCTACCCCAAGGACTGAGAGATTGTGAAATCTGCAGTTAGACCCCCTACTGCCGTTGATGCTGAGGCTGACTATGGTTATCTTCATGTCAAATGTACTTAAAAACCGTCAGCAACACTTCACTGTGAATAAGGAGTGGAAATACAGCTGGCCTACCACTCCTCCAGCAACCCATTGAAAAGCACATGAAATTGGCGCCTCTCAACCAGTTTCACGCCCGCATCATTCCCCGCTTTCTTGAGGGTGGCTCGTATGGACCGGATGGTCAGCTCCAGATTCGACTAATGGCTGAGAGCCAGCTGAACTTTATTGCAGCAACCCTTACATGCCGCGAGGAAATCCCAGAGATCTGCCGTGTGGATGAGAGAAGACTCGGTGGGAGGCACGAGGGAGTCCACCACCTCACTGGTGATGGAATCATGATTGTCTTCCGTGCCACACATCGAGTCCCCGTCCTCCTCAAGGTCGTCACCGCCAGCGGCCGACACACCCACCACATACTGTGGGGTTGACATCCCGGCTAGGTCAGCTGGTCCTTCCTCGGTGACGATCCCAACCCCCGGGATCGATGGCGGAGGAGTCCTCTCTGGGTTCTACTGTGAAACTGGAGCCTATGGGCGCCAGCGGTTGAGGACCCCCCTCCAAATCCGTCCGCAGGCCAAATTGCGGTCCAGGGGGCACGAAGGTACCCGACTCTGGAAATCCAGCCAGACCCGAGACCAGAGGTAGAGAGGGGGGGCCATCTCCAACCTCGCAAGCGCCCATAGACCCAGCAGATTGACCATCATTTTCAGTTACAACGGGATCGTGTATCTCCTGATCGGGGATGGAATATAACCGGGAAGGCCGACCCTTTGGGACCTTGCCCACCCCTCCACTGAGTATACTCCACCGAGTGGCAGAATGGAAGGCTTCTCCAGGAACATCTCCAGGCTCCACCACCACAGGCAGTGGGCCATTTGTTCCATCAGAAGGGGCTGCATGTTCAGGGGTCTCCCCCTCCCCTCCATCCTGATGGTTATGGAGCTCCTGCCAGGGTTTGCAGCCTTGGTGCTGGTGGTGGCAGGGGGAACCTGGGGACCCTAACCAGGAGCCAGCTCCCCTCCAGCAGATGGTCCCCTGCACCTCAACGTCCTGAGTTGCCTCTGTAGAGGGGTGCCTTCTCCTCTTTTTCCCACTTGGGCATAGATGTTCAGAGACCTCCATGTCAGCAGAGGCCTAAGCCTCTGCACTCTCCTTTTGCTTGGTCACCCTGTGCCTGAGCCCAGTCCTAGGGCAGGGGGATTCCCCGTTAGCGGGCCATCGTGTGAGCTCAGGCTCAGGTTGTGCCATGGCGTCCAGGAGATGCACCTCTTGTTTAATTTTCCTCTGCACCTTCCTTCCGCTCGGACAGACACACCCCTCTCCGACGGAGGCCATGTAAACCATCCCCTGCGGAACCGACTGAGCAGTGTCTTTCGGAGGTGTAGGGGGAATGGGAGGAGCTGCAGCAACCCCACCCTGGGCCGCCGAAGTGGAGCTGGCTGCCGGGCTGTTAGGGCAGTTCTTACGAACGTGTCCCAGCCCCTTGCAGATATGACACCACGCCCGTTCGAGGTCCAGAAGACGCGGTAGGCCGTCCCCTGGAACTCCACACTAAAGTGGCCCTCCGAGACCTCCTCCCATGCCAACTGCATGAATAGCTAGCGGCAGAAGGAGGAGACATGTCAGAGGCTGTGCTCCAGAAGACCGAGCAGGACTCGGGTGATCCCCGACCTTACCTCCACGAGATGGTGCAAATGGGGGAGGAGGAGCTCACTGGGAATAAGGGGGGGGGGGGCATTTGATAGCATGATCCGCTGCGCAGTGGTCTCGAGAGGGTCCACTGGCAGTAAGGTGCCCTCCACATTGAGGGTCACGCCATCTCAGTCTTCAGAAAGAACACAGCCTTACCGTACATCTTTGAGGCTGCAACAATGCCTGAGGTGCCGGCAACCTCTGCCATTGCCTTTACGTAGGCCTCAATGGACATGTTGGGGTGGGGATAGATCTTCACCCCATGGCTGGATGCTATAAAATTAAAGAGTGACCGGGCTGCAGCCACAGAGGCTGCAGCTGCGGAGCCAGAAGAGGGCCCCAGCACCAGTAATGAAGTGCCATGGGTCTAAGAGCTAAAACCACCCCGAATTGTGTGCCTGCAAATAAATAACTTGAAAGATTCACCAGAGATCTGAATGTATATTAAAATAAACAGACAAATAACAGTTTAGGGGAGAGGCTGACGGTACAGAGGAGACGGAAAGACAGGCTGTAATGGATGTCTTGCTCTCAGGAGGTGTTGCACGCAGCACACTTAAAACAGACTTTTCCAACAATCTTGGTCTTTTGGTCTTCTGGTTGGGGGAGGTGGCTTAAGCTGGGTCAGCTGAAGCTGCCCAGGCACTATCTATCTCCTTCCATCTCTTTAGCCGTGCAGATTCAGCCAACCCAGGCTGGGCAATTGTGTTGGGGAGGGAGCTTCCCTGTGTGCTTTTTGCAGCAGCACAGATTCCTGCTGAGTTGGAAGCCCTACCCCTTGTTGTTCCAGCCACGTGTTTCTCCCCCCACAGACCGAACAAGACCAAACTACTGGTGTTCAGCACCGATCTCCAGAAAAAGCCTTGTGTCCAACAAAATGTCTCTTTCTTCACTGTAATGGTGATTGTATTTGACGCTTTCATTTGCCAAATGTAGCTCCTCTCTCCACCTCAACAACCTTCAACTGCCACCAGCGCTGTTACTGAGGCTTGTTTCTGCAATCAGCAGTCGGCACTACAATTAGGCAGCTGCCAACCCTGTGCTGTACCAGTCCTGGGTGGGTTTGATGGGACAGTGCTGAGGTAGCTTTACTCTGAATCTAACCCCTTTTTTGTAATTTTAATAAAATCAAATATACAAAACAGACTCAAAGTTATCTGCCATTCTCGACATCGAAAAGGCACTCCAGCTCTTGCGGTGCCGACCAGTCACGGAAAGCCTCAAATGAACGTGCGGACACTGAATGCTCCTTCTCCAGGGAAACCTGGATGCGAATGCAACCTCAAAAAGGGGCAGGCAATCAGGGTGGACCGACCGCCTGATGGCCTGCAGCCTGTTCCTGTGAATAGCCACATTGGCAAGGCCCAGGAGCAGACAGATGAGGATATCCTCCTCCCGGCCTACGCCCCTCTCCATCGTGTGCCCAAAGATCAGGAGCGTGGGGCTCAGGTATAACCAAAATCTGAGGCGCAGCCCCTTTATATACTGAAAGAGGGGCTGCAATCTCGCACATTTCATATTTACATGAAACACGGACTCGTCCAGAAATTGCAGTCTATGTTTTTATTTTTGAGTAAGTTTTTTTTAAATTAGTGAACTGCATTGATTTTTAGCAGGATGTATCACTACTGGTTCCGCTTATTTAATAATTCTAAGCTGTTGTAGTATTGCTAAGTTTTTCTTTTTAGCAGTAGCAAAGGGACAACTAATAAATAAAGGAATGGCAGGGTAGCTTCAACCTCGAGAGTGCACATATCGTGCTATGTGGGAGCTGCAGGATGCTTCCTGTATTTTGGAGACCAATTTGTGTGGAAGTGTTGTCAATTGAAGCTGCTTGAGCTCCGAGTTTTGGAACTTGAACGGCAGCTGGTGATACTGCGGTGGATCTGTGAGGATGATATCTACGTGGATCGCACGTTTATAGATGTGGTCATCCCACAGTTAAAGAGTCAGCAGGAGGAGAGGGAATGCGTGATCACCAGGCAGTCAATAAGAAACAGGCAGGTTGTACAGGAGACCCCTGAGTGCATCTCAATCTCCAACAGTTATTCAGTTCTGAATACTGAGGAAAATGATGCTTCACCTGGGGAGTGCAGCCAGAGCGAGGTCCATGGCACCACGGATAGCTCAACAGCACAAGGAGGCGCAGGAAAGACTGGAAGAGCCATCGTATTCGGGGATTCAATGTCAGGGGAACAGACAGGCGTTTCTGTTGCCGCAGACGTGCATCCAGGGTGGTGCATTGCCTCGCTGATGCTAGGATCAAGAACGTCAGCGAGCGGCTATGGATCATCCTGGAAGGGGAGGGAAAACAGCCACCAGTCGTGGTCCACATCAGAACCAACGACATAGGTAGAAAGAGGGATGTGGTCTTGCAGTCATAATTTAGGGAGCTAGGGAAGATATTGATAAGCAGGAAATCAAAAGTCGTCATCTCTGGATTACTCCCAGTGCCACACGCAAGTGACTATTGAAATAGAAAGATACGATAGATGAATGCATGGCTGGAAAGATGGTGCAGGAGGGAGGGCTTCAGAGTGTTGGGATTTCGGGACTGGCTGTGGGGGAGATGGGATCTGTACAGGCCGGACGGGTTTCACCTGAACTGAGCCAGGACTGAGTTCCTTGCAGAACGTTTTGCGAGTGCTGTTGGGGAGGGTTTAAACTAGTTAGGCAGGGGGTGGGGACCTTACGGTGGACTCAGCTGAGACACAATCAGCAATGAAAATGGAAGGTGGAAAAATAATGAATGAGTCCGGAAGACAGAGGAGACGAATATTTGAAAACAAAAGGAGCTTGGCTGTGCTCAAGTGTATCCATTTCAATGCAAGGGTTATAGGGAATAAAGCAGATGAGCTGAGGGTAAAGATACACACGTAGCAATATTATATCATAGCTATGACAGAAACATGGCTTAAGCAGGGACAGGAATGACAGCTCAGCATTCTTGGTTACAGGTTTTTCAGACGCGATAGGGACGAGGTTAAGAAAGAAGGGCGAGTGAAAATTTTGGTCAAGGTATCTATTACAGCTGTGCGGAGGGATGATATGTTGGAAGGTTCATGAAATGAGGCCTTATCCGTCTCAGAGCTGTGGGAGGCATTCAAAGGAGAGATTCAAGGGGTTCAGGGTAAAGATGTTCCCACAAAAAAAGGGTGAGGCGCCCAAATCTCGACCCCCATGAATGTCAGGGAACCGAGAGGGTAAGAAAAGGCAGAAAAGGAAAGTAATGTCCGATACTGAGAACTCAATATTGCAGAAAGCTGGGAGGAGTATAGAAAGTGGAGGGGTGAAATCAAAAAGGAAGTTAGAAAAGCAAAGGGAGAGCATGAAAGAATATTGCAAACAAAATCACGGTGAATCCAAAGATGTTTTCTCAATACATTAAGAGTAAGAGGGTAACTTAGGAGAGAGTGGAGCCCATAAAATACTAAAAAGACAACCTATGTGCAGGAGAAGAAAATATTAGTATGGTTCGTATTGAACACTTTGCGTCTGTCTTCACCATAGAGGGGGGATGGGGACATTGTAGTTCAGGAGGAAGAGTGTAAATTATTCGATATGAATAACAGAGGGAGAGAGGAAGTAGTAATGGGATTCGCATCCTTGAAAGTAGATAAATCATCAGGCCCGGATGAAATGTACCCTAGGATGTTAAAATAAGCAAGAGCCGAAAGAACCGAGGGTCTGACCATCATTTTTCAGTCCTTACTGGATGCAGGTGTCGTGCTGGAGGATTGGAGAATTGCTAACGCTGTATCTCTGTTGAAAAAGGGACTGAAGGATAGTCCTAATAGTTACCGGGCAGTCAGTCTAACCTCAGTATTGGGCAGATTATTGGAATCTATTCTGAGAGACTGGATAAACTGTCACTTAGAAGATATTGTTTCACCAACTTGACCGAACCTTTTGAAGACGTAACAAGGAAGATAGATGAGTGTAGTGCAGTTGATGTGGTCCACACGGATTTTAGCAAGGCTTTTGAAAAGGTCCCACATGAGAGACTGGTTCAAACAATGACATCCCATGGGATCCAGCGAAATGCAGCAAGGTGGATACAAAATTGGCTCAGAGGCAGGAAACAAGGGTAGTTGTTGACGGGTGTTGTAGTGATTGAAGGGCTGTTTCCAGTGGCGTTCTGCAGGACTCAGTACTGCTTCCCCTGCCTTTTGTAATGTATATTAACGATTTGGAAGTAGATGTCGGGGGCATGATCAAGAATTTTGCAGATGACACAAAGATTGGCCGTGTGGTAGACAGCGAGGAGGGTGATTTTAACTTCCCCAATATTGACTGGGACTCACTTAGTGCTGGGTGCTTGGATGGGGCAGAATCTGTGAGGAGCATCCAGGATGGCTTCTTCAAACAGTATGTAGATAGTCCAACTAGGGATGGAGCCATTCTGGATCTGGTATTGGGGAATGAGCCCGGCCAGATGGTCGAGGTTTCAGTGGGGGAGCATTTCGAGAGCAGTGACCATAATTCCATAAGTTTTAAGGTACTTGTGGATAAGGATAAGAGTAGTCATCGGGTGAAGGTGCTAAATTGGGGGAAGGCTATTTATAACACTATTATGCAGGAACTGAAGAATTTAGATTGGGGGCGGCTGTTTGAGGGTAAATCAACATCTGATATGTGGGAGTCTTCAAAGGTCAGCTGATTAGAATCCAGGACCAGCATGTTCCTGTGAGGAAGAAATACAAGTTTGGCAAGTTAAGGGAAGCTTGGATAACACGGGATATTGTGAGCATAGACTAAAAGAAAAAGGAATCATTTTTAAGGGCTGGAAGGCTAGGAACAGATGAAGCCCTTGAGGAATGTAAAGACAGTGGGAAGGAATTTATGCAAGGAGTTAGGAGGGCTAAAAGGGGTCATGAAAAGTCATTGGCAAACAGGATTAAGGAAAATCCCAAGGCTTTTTATACATATATAAAGAGCAAGAGGGTAACCAGGGAAAGGGTTGGCCCACTCAAGGGCAGAGATGGGAATCTATGTGTGGAGCCAGAGGAAATGGACGAGGTCCTAAATGAGTACTTTGCATCAGTATTCACCAAAGAGAAGGACTTGGTGGATGATGAGCCGAGGGAAGGGAGTGCAGATAGTCTCAGTCATCTCATTATCAAAAAGGAGGACGTGTTGGGTGTCTTGCAAAGCATTAAGGTAGATACGTCCCCAGGGCCTGATGGGATCTACCCTAGAATACTGAGGGAGGCAAGGGAAGAAATTGCTGGGGCCTTGACAGAAATGTTTGCATCCTCATTGGCTACAGGTGAGGTCCCAGAGGACTGGAGAATAGCCAATGTTGTGCCTTTGTTAAGAAGGGTGGCAAGGATAATCCAGGAAATTATAGGCCGGTGAACCTTACGTCAATGGTAGGGAAACTATCAGAGAGGATTATTGGGGACAGGATTTACTCCCATTTGGAAACAAACAAACCTATTAGCGAGAGACAGCATGGTTTTGTGAAGGGGAGGTCGTGTCTTACGAATTTGATTGAGTCTTTTGAGGAAGTGACGAAGATGATTGATGAAGGAAGGGCAGTGGATGTTATCTATATGGAATTTAGTAAAGCCTTTGACAAGGTCCCTCATGGCAGAATGGTGCAAAGGGTGAAGTCACACGGGATCAGAGGTGAGCTGGCAAGATGGATACAGAACTGGCTCGGTCATAGAAGACAGAGGGTATCAGTGGATGGGTGTTTTTCTGAATGGAGGGATGTGACTAATGGTGTTCCGCAGGGATCAGTGACGGGACCTTTGCTGTTTGCAGTATATATAAATGATTTGGAGGAAAATGTAGCTGGTATGATTAGTAGGTTTGTGGACAACGCAAAGGTTGGAGTTGCGGATAATGATGAGGATTGTCAGAGGATACAGCAGGATAGAGATCGGTTGGAGACTTGGGGGGAGAAATGGCAGATGGAGTTTAATCCGGAAAAATGTGAAGTAATGCATTTTGGAAGGTCTAATGCAGGTGGGAGGTATACAGTAAATGGCAGTACGCTTAGGGGTATTGACAGGCAGAGAGATCTGGGCGTACAGGTCCACAGGTCACTGAAAGTGGCAGCGCAGGTGGATAAAGTACTCAAGAAGGCATACGGCATGCTTGCCTTCATCGGTCGGGGCATAGAGTAGAAAAATTGGCAAGTCATGTTGCAGCTGTACAGAATCTTAGTTAGGCCACACTTAGAATATTGCGTGCAATTCTGGTCACCACACTACCAGAAGCATGTGGAGGCTTTGGAGAGGGTAGAGAGGAGGTTTACCAGGATGCTGCCTAGTCTGGAGGGCATTATCTAGGAGGAGAGGTTGGAAAATTCGGATTGTTTTCACTGGAACGACGGAGGTGGAGGGACGACATGATAGAGGTTTACAATTTCGTGAGCGGTGTGGACAGAGTGGATATGCTGAAGCTTTTTCCCAGGGTGGAAGAGTCAGTTACTAGGGGACATAGGTTTAAGGTGCGAGGGGCAAAGTTTAGAGGGGATGTGCGAGGCAAGTTCTTTACACAGAGGGTGGTGAGTGCCTGGAACCTGCTGCCAGGGGAGGTGGTGGAAGCAGATACGATAGCGACGTTTAAAAGACATCTTGACAAATATATGAATCGGAAGGGAATAGAGGGACATGGGCCCCAGAAGTGCAGAAGGTGTTAGTTTAGGCAGGCATCAAGATCTGCGCAGGCTTGGAGGGCCGAATGACCTGTTCCTGTGCTGTACTGTTCTTCGTTCTTTGTTCTTTGTTTGACAGCTGTTGGCTGCAGGAAGAAGTTAACGGTCTGGTCAGATGGGCAGAAAAGTGGCAAATGGCATTCAACATGGCAAAGTGTGAGTTGAAGCAATTGGGGAGGTCAAACAAGACACAAGAATACACGATTACTGGAAAAATGCTGAAAATTGTCGAGGACGTAAGGGACCTTGGAGTGAATATCCACAGATCCCTGATGGTTGCAGGACAGGCCGACAAGGTGGTTAAGAAGGCATATAGAGTCCTTTCCCATACCAGCCGAGGCATAGAATATAAGAGCAGGGAGGTTACGCTGGAATTGTATAAATCGTTGGTTAGGCCACAACTTGAGTACTGTGTGCAGTTCTGGTCACCTTATTTCAGAAAGGACATGATTTCACTAGAGAGGTTACAGAGGAGAATTACGTGGATGTTGCCAGGACTGAAAAAAATGCAGCTATGAGGGTGGATTGGATAGGCTGAGGTTGTTCTCCTTGGAGCAGATAAGGCTGAGGGGAGATCTGATTGAAATCTATAAAATCTTGAGGGGCTTAGATGGAGTGGAGATGAAGAGTCTATTCACCTTAGCAGACGGTTCAGTGACCGGGGGGATAAATTTAAAGTGATTGGTTGAGGAAACAATTGTGCACCCAGAAATACAAAACTGGCTCAGGGGCAGGAACAAAGTGCAATTGTTGACGAGCATTTTAGCGACTGGAGGACTGCTTCCCGTGGCGTTCTGCAGGGCTCAGTTCTGCGTCCCCTGGAATTTGTGGGGGTCTGGAACTTGCTGCCCGAAAGTATGGTTGATGCAGAAACCCTCTACTCATTCAAAAGAAGTCTGGATGTGCACCTCAATTGCGGTAATCTGCAGGGCTTCCAAATGCTGGAAGATGGGATGAGAAAAGGTGTATCGTTTTCCGGCTGGCACAGACACAATGGGCCAAGTGAGCTCTTTCAGTGCCTTAAACGTTCTATGATTTTATGATTCAGGAACACGAAAAAGGCTATCCTCATTAACACTCACAGTTACATCCACAATGAATTCTATCATGATTATCAGATATGATTTTCCATTGAACTATCCGTGCTGCTTTTCATTTATTCACTCATGTTTTTACAAGAAGAAATATTTTTATGCTGCGTTATGGCCTCTGGAGGCTTCCAACCACCATCATTAGACTTTTAGTTACAGGGTTTATCCAACCTCTTCTTTTTTAAGCAGGGTGTAGCATTTACAGCGCTCCAGTCCTCTGGCATCATTATTGTTATATTCATTCATGGGATGTGGGTATCGCTGGCTAGGATAGCATTTGTTGACTATCCCTAATTGTCCTTGAGAAGGTGGTGGTGAGCTGCTTTCTCGAACTGCTGCAGTCTATGTGGTGTAAGGACAACCACATTGCTATTAAGAATAGAGTTCCATTAGTTTGACCCAGCGACAGTGAAGGAAAGATGATATAGTTCCAGGTCAGGGTGGTTTGTGCCTTGGAGGGCAACTTGCAGCTGGTGATTTTCCCATGCATCTGCTGCCCTTGTGATTTTAGGTGGTAGAGTTGGCGGCTTTGGAAGGAGATGTGTATGGGGCCTTGGTGCGTTGCTGCAGTGCATCTTGTAGATGGTACACACTGCTGCCACTGTGCGTCGGTGGTGGAGGGAGTGAATGTTTGTCGATGGATGCCAATCAAGCGGGCTTCTTTGTCCCGGATGGTGTCGAGCTTCTTGAGTGTTGTTGGAGCTGCAGCCATCCAGGTAAGTGGATGAGAATTCCTCATACTCCTGACTTGTGTCTTGCCGATGGTGGAAAGGCTGTGGGGAGTCAGGAGGTGAGTTATTCACCGTAGGATTCCTAGCTACTGACCTGCTCTTTCTGCCACGGTATCTATATTCCTACTCTCGTTCACTTTCTGGTCATTAGTAACAACCAGGATGTTGAAAGGGCGGAATTCAGCTATGATAATGACATTGAAGGTCAAGGGGAGATGGTTAGATTCTCTTGTGTTGGAGATAGTCATTCCTGGCACTTATATGGCACGCACATTACTTACCACTTATCAGCCCAAACCTGGATGTTATCCAGATCTTGCCGCATTTCTACATGGTCTGCTTCAGTATCTGAGAAGTCACAAATGGTGCTGAACATGGGGCAATCATCAGTGACCAACCCCAATTCGGACCTATTGGATGATGGTCATTGATGAAGCAGCTGAAGATGGTTGGGCCTCGGACACTAGCCGGATGAACTCCTGCAGAAATGACCTGGAGCTGAGGTGATTGACCTCCAGGAACCACAATCATATTCCTTTGTGCAAGGTATGACTCCAACCCACGGAGAATTTCCCCCCTGATTCCCATTGACTTGAGTTTTGCTCGGGCTCCTTGATGCTGTACTCAGTCAAATGCTGTCTTGATGTCAAGGGCAGTCACTCTCACCTCATCTCTTTAGTCCAGCACTTTAGACCATGTTTGCACCAAAGTTGTAATGAGGGCAGGAGCTGAGTGGCCCTGGCGGAACCCAAACAGAGCGCCATTGAGCAGCTTACTGCTCAGCAAGTGCCGCTTGACAGCACTGTCAACGACACCTTTCATCACTTTACTGATGATTGAGAGTCGACCGATTGGGCGGTAATTGGCTGGGTCCTGCTTTTTGTGCACAGGGCATACCTGGGCAATTTTCCTCATTGTCGGGTAGATACCGGTGTTGTAGCAGTACTGCAACAGATTGGATAGGGGCGCAGAAAGTTCTGGAGCACAGGCCTTCAGTACTATTGCGAGAATATTGTCACTGCCCATAGCCTTTACAATATCCAGTGCCCTCAGTCATTTGTCGATATCACGAATAGTGAATCAAATTTGCTGAAGACTGGCATCTGAGATGCCGGGGACTTCAGGTGGAGGCCCAGATGGTTCATCAACTCGACACTTCTGGCTGAATATTGTTGCAAATGCTTCCGTCTTATCGTCTGCACTGTTGTACTGGGCTCCCCCGTCATTGAGCATGGGATGTGAAGCCAAATGTGAAGCCAAATCCTCCATTTAGTTATTTAACTGTCCACCACCATTCACGGCTGGATGTGATAGGACTGCAGAGCTTAGATCTGATCCGTTCGTTATGGGATCACTTGCCTTTATCTGTCGCATGTTGCTTGCACAGTTTGGCACACAAGTATTCTTGGCTTGTCGCTTCACCAGATTGACACCTCGTTTTGAGGTATGCCTGGTGCTGCTTCTGGCATGCCCTCCTGCACTCTTCATTGGACCAGGGTTGGTTTTCTGCTTGGTGGTAATAGTAGACTTAGGGATATGCCGGGCCATGAGGTTATAGATTGTGGTTGAGTACAATTCTTTTGCTGCTGATGGCCCACAGCGCCCCATGGATGCTCACATATTCATTGCTAGATCTGTTCGAAATCTATCCCATTTAGCACGGTGATAGTGCCACACAACACGATGGATGGTATCCTCAATGTAGAGGCTCCACAAGGACTGTGCGGTGGTCACTGCTAATAATACTGTCAGGGACAGATGCATCTGCAGCAGGTCGATTGGTGAGGACGAGTTCAAGTACGTTTTGCCCTCTTCGTTGTTCCCTCACCAGCTGCCACAGACCCAGTCTAGCAGCTATTCCTTTAGAAATCAGTAGTGCTGCTACCGAGCCACTCTTGGTGGTGGACATTGAAGTCCCCCACCCACAGTACATTCTGCACACTTGCCACCTCAGTGCTTCCTCCAAGTGGTGTTCAACATGGAGGAGTACTGATTCTTCAGCTGAGGGAGAGTGGCAGCTGGTAATTAGCAGGAGTTTATCTTGCATATGTTTGACCTGATGCCATGAGACTTAATGGGGTCCGGAGTCGATGTCGAGGACTCCCAGGCCAACTCCCTCGCGACTGTAGAGCACTGTGCCGCTATCTCTGCTGGGTCTGTCCTGCCGGTCGGTCAGGACATACCCGGGGATAGTGATGGCAGTTTCAGGGACATTTTGCCCTTATTAGGCTGTTGCTTGACCAGTCTGTGGGACAGCTCTCCCAACGTTGGCACAAGCCCTCTTATGTTAGGAAGGAAGACTTTGCAGGGTCACTAGGGCTGGGTTTGCGTTGTGGTTTCTGGTGCCGAGGCCGGGTGATCCCTCTGGTTTCTATTGCATTTTGTTGACTTTGTAGCGGTTAGCTACAACTGAGTGGCTTTCTCGGCCATTTCAAAGGGCATGTACACGTCAAACACATTGTTGCATGTCTGGAGTCACATGTAGGCCAGCCCAGGTTAGCACAGCAGTTTTCCTTTCGTTAAAAAAATAGTGAACCTTTTGTGTCACTGGAGGGTTTCCATCTTCTGTCACTCTCATATCCAAGGATGACTGAAAGATTCTGCTATTTCTACTATACTATCCCTCAACCGCCCTCATCCATTCCATCCAGACCAGGTAAATGTTCAACTTTGTGGCAGTGCAGAAGTTTTAGTTTGAAAGATGTTAACTGAACCTGTTTGTTCAGTGACTGTACTGAATGTCAGTCTCCATGGACCCTAATTGTGTCACTGGAGGGTTTTCATCTTCTATTTATAAGGGGCTCCTTTCGATGTGCTCTTCCATGGTATCAACGGGAGCATCACCTCCAGAACTAACAGAGATCCGCGGCTCCAGAGAGAGTGAGAGCATAGATCAGAATCGGAGAACAATGGATTGGAATGTTACACCAATGGGTCAGAATCTGAGAACAATAGATTGGAATGTTACACCAATGGGTCAGAATCTGAGAACAATAGATTGGAATGTCACAACAATGGACAGCAGGGGTTTCTCCACTTTGTTTGGCCTGATTACGGCAGATTATTTTTGGATAACATTAGAGCGGCGGATCTATTATGCTCTGAGAATGACTCAATTTATTTACTATCCCATCCTTGCTATCATTGGTGTTCCTGGTAAGTCTCTGTATCCAACTATTAGATTCATAAGCCATATTTCACTGATTTTTTGTTCTTGTTAATTAAATCATGAGATGACTGAAGCCATTGTCTTCCGTTTCCTGCACAAACTCTATGCTATATCCATGATCTGTATCCCCCTCACTGGGCATTGACTGAGGCTGAACCAGGAAATTTACAACCTCTGGTATCTATGCAATGCTGAGCGAAGTTCATTCCCATAGTATCTCCATCCCAACCATGCCTATTGTTATGGCCATGTGAGGAGGAGTCACAGCCGTTCTTCTTCTCCTTCCTGTTGTTTGACTGCAACAGTGTTTTTCCTTTTTAAAGAGTGGATGTGCTTACCGACACATTGAGTATTTTACCTTTTGTGTGATGACGAAGGAACTAATCGGACAGGTTCTCTTGAGTTTAAACACGAAAGATGTGTGTTTATTGCACGTAACAATCTAAACCCGATCTAAATAAAATAATAGAAAAAATACCCCGCGCATTTACACACACACTCACACGAGAATCACACAAAAATAGATTATAGAGTGAGAAGTAAATGTGTGTTTGGATTGGAGTCCAGAATAAATAAGAAAAAATACTCATTCGGTGAGGTTGGACGCTGTGAGGTCTCCCAGCTGAAGTTGAATGCTTGAAGTCTTTGGTTGTTCGAAGTGCCCCTTGTGCCTGGCCCGCTCAGGGTTTTCTTGGAGGAAGACTTGTCGGTGATGCTGTTCCCCTGGTGTCTCTGTCTGGAGCAATCTGTATTCTTAGAGGGCCCACAGTCGCAAGTGGTTTTCAAACTTGTGATATTATCTGGAGAGAGAGAGAGGCAGGGTGAAGGGGAACCCTTCTAGTTCTGCACAGTTTGAGTCAGTGGCTTGCCTGTCATTGTCCAGGGAAACTCCCAGCTTTCACAGAGATGGAGAGAAGGTCTCATGATTGCCTCAGTGGTCCCTTATAGTGAGATTCAATGTCAGAAACGTTTGTCTCCCCAGGCCTCAGGATACCAGTATTTACAGTTGTAGGAGTTTGCTCTTTCAAAATCATGTGCCAGGAGGGTCTTTTATGCCGTATCAATAAATCTAATTTTAGGTAATTCAGCTACTTGAGCAAGTCATTGATTTGTGTCCAGGATCATCAAACATGTGTCTCCTGTTGGAGGCCTTGGAACGTGAAAAGGTTTTTCAAATGCCAATTGCGGTGGCCATCTTGGCTGCGAGTTTTTCAAGGTTAACTGAGGGATTTTTTTCCATCAAAAGTTTACTGTAAGTTTCCAATTGACTAATTTAAGTTCTTCATTTGGCACATCGTGTTATCTTGATACCGTCGCAGCACATGGAAATAAATGTGTTAAGAAGAACAATTTATTGCAGTATTGTGGAAAGAAATAGAAGGAAACACACATTCATTCTCAATAATCCCTTCTCAAATTCACACATTAAACTTAGAATTAAGTTTAATTAAGCTGGCATTGTCTGTAACAGTTGTGTTAATTTTTTTGGGAGTTTTGTCTGGGATGGTTATGTTTCGGGTATGACCCTGGACAATGCATCAGCAATTAAATTGTTTTTTTTTCCTGTTCTGCAATGCTACTTCAACTAGGTTCCTGTTCCTTGTATAAATTTAGCCCTTGTGAGGTGTCTGAGATTTCCTCTGGGCATTTGTTCTTGCTGAGTTCTGCTTTGAAATTGCTGGGTTTGATGAGCTTTGGGAACTGATCATTGCGTTCTTCAGTGGGCACATCCACACTGACCTTACTTTTAGCTTTCTGCTGAGGTACAGAAGTGCTGTCTACCTAAGGGCATTTTCCCTTCACGTTTCCCTTCACTGTAGGCAGGATCTTTTTTTCTAATCTTTCCTATGCCCAATGGGTCATTAGTGTGCGCAACTGTCTGTCCATGTGTCACTGCACTCCCCTGTGACACTTCGACTATGGGAGGCATCTCCCTCACCATGGATTGCCTTTTTGGGAAATGTCCTTGTCCTTGCAGCTTTCTGTCAAGGCTGCTAGCAGCCTTTGTAGGGTGCCTCTTTGGCCTGCATTTAAGGAGGAGAGGGTGGCGTCTAATGTTTCTAACATTTTAGGGTTGGATAAGCGGAGAAGATGGGGCTGCAGTTGAGAAACCTCCTCGCCCTCCTCTAACCTGTCCTCACTGTCCTTTTCAATCCTTCCCTCCTGACTGTCTGTCAGACCTGTGTTTGCATATCCCCTCCACTGCCTTCACTTATTTCCTTTGGTCTGGGATATCAATTAAATAATTGACCTGGCTGTTTATTTTGCCACTCAATATGGACCACTGAATCGGGCTTTCAGGTGTTCACCATGCATTGCGACTTGTAACAATACATGGTCTCTGGGCTGAAATGTTCTGGCTTTGGCATTTTTCTGTGCTTACCTTTTCATAGCTGCCTGGGAGGTCTTCAGGTGTTTCTGAGCCATTGCACAGGCTCTCGTGAGCCGCTCCCAGAGTATGGAAATGTAGTCTAACATGGAACACTCATCGCTGTGTCCCCCCAAAAAAACTTATCCTTTGTTAGTTTAAGAGGACCTTTCACCTCGTGTTCGTAAACTAATTCAACGGGACTAAAGCCAGTGTATTCATTGGATAAGTCCCTGGTCTTCAGCAGGAGAAATTCCAGCCCTTTGTCCCCGTCATGGGGTTACTCATCACATAGTCCCATGTGACGCTGGATGGGTGGCTGAGGACTTCAGCTGGGTTTTGCCCAGAATATCCATGAACCTTTGAAAAGTACTGGGCATAAAATGTGTGCCCTGATTCATCTAAATCTCGGCAGGCAGCCCATATCGGGTAATGAATTGGGTTAGGCCCTCCACCGCTACCTTGGCAGACATAGTCCTTTGGGGAAATTGCCTGTGGAAATCGGGTCACGACATCCATAATGGTGAGAAGATACTGCTCGTCCCCTTTTGCTTGTGCCAGGGGTCCCACACAATCCACCAGCTCTCTGCTGAAGGGTTCCCCAAAAGCTTATACGGGAATTATGGGTGCAGGTTTTATTGCAGGTTGGGACTTCTCCACAACCAGACACATGTGACCTGTTTTACAGAACTCCACCACATCTTTCTGGAGTTTTGGCCAGTCAAAATGCTGTCTTATGTGGGCTTGGGTTTTTCGTACACTGACATGTACAGCCATTGGAAGTTTATGGGCCATTCCTAATATTTCTTTACGGTATCTCAGCACCATCACTATCTGGCGAACCACTGTCCACTCTTCATCCGCAGGTCTGTGAAAAGGTTACCACTTCCTCATCAGCACCTCATTTTTTAAATACTAACACTCTGGAACTCCTTCTGCTTCAGTTTTGGTTTGGACGGTCTGTGATATTTTCTTTTAACACTGGGTCGACTTTTTGTGCATCAGCTAAGGAAGATCTTTTTAACCCATCCTTTGGATCCTCGACCTTCCCAAAGAAGGTTTCAGACAGCGAGACAGTAGGGTCATCCATCTGCAATATCAGTTCAGGGGATTGTTTGGTCATGGTCCGAGTCACCATACAATCAGAGAGAATGCCAGGGAACTTCTCCAGTAACTGCATTGTCTCCCTGACCTCTTTTGGATTCTATAGAACTACTGGGGAAGCTGACATCTTTTCTCTGACAAGAATATTACCCAGGAGCAGGTCGACCCATCCACATGTAAGCTAGGGACAATCCCCATGGTTACCAGTCCTGAAAATAGGTCGCACTCAAACACCTGATATAAAGGTGTGGGAATGCATCATCTTCCAATACTATTCACTAACACTCTAGCATTCATTGAACTCCCTGGGAGAAAGGTCGTGCCTTTTTCCAGCAGAAGAGATTGGGTGACCCCTGTATCCTTAACTATGGCTATGGGCTTGCTAGCCTCAGTCGAGGGGTATGGCGTCACATTTATTAGGGATACAAAGTCCTGGTAACTCTCAAGGATTTTGTTAAGATTTCCCGTATGCTCATCAGGTTTATTGTGCCTGACTGCCGCAGTTAAAGCCACAGCCTGATCTGTGGTGCTTTCCATCAGGGCCTATGATCCAGAACTGATCTGGTGGACCTTGATTATTCCCTGTAAGTTCCAACAGTCAGCTCGACAGTGATCTACCTTTTAAAGTGGAAGCACACAGGTCTTCGGCCACTACTCCTGCTCTCAGTACCGTCCTATTGACCCTGATGATGGGCCCTTCTGTGTCCCGATTTTCCTTCTTGCCCATGTCTGTTCATGCTCCTATCACATTCCCACCTTCTAAGCTTGGGTGTTTGGGGGTCATCAGGGAAGGTTTCCCCTTTGGGGTTAAGGCCTTGTGCACAAGGGAAAATTCATCAGCCAGAATTATAACCAGCCTGGCTCTTTGAAACTTTTGTTCCTTTATGTGGGTTTTAGTGGGAGGGGGAGGGAGTTTTTGAACTCCACGAGAAGGATCAACTCTTTGAGGTTTGCATATGTGGGCTGTATCTTCAGTGTTCGTATCCACTGGTCAAAAGCAAGCATAGAAATGGACTGTAAATGCTTCTATAGGTATGTAAACAGGAAACATTTGGCTAAGGCAAATGTGGGTCCATTACAGGCAGAGTCAGGAGAATTTATAATGGGGAATAGAGCAATGACAGAGAAGCTAAATGTTTATTTTATGTCTGTCTTCTCACAGGAAGAAACAAAAAATCTCCAAGAATTAGAGATCAAAGCGGCGAGGGAGAATGAAGAAATTAAGGATATTAGTATTGGAAGAATGTTGTATTGGAGAAATTAATGGGGTTAAAGGTTGATAAGTCCCCAGGAGGTGATATTCTATAGCACAGAGTGTTTAAAGAGGTAGTTATGCAGATAGTAGAAGCATTGGTGATCATCTTCCAAAAGTCTACAGACTCTTCAGCGGTTCCTGCAGATTGGAATGTCGCAAATATCACCCCACTATTTAAGAATGGAGGGGGAGAGAAAAGCGGGACCGAAAGCCCTGGTGGAATTGCACTAGTAGTAGTGAAATTGATAGAATAATTTCTGAAGGATGTGATAAACAGACACGTTGATAATAATGACCTAATTGGGTACAGTCAACATGGATTTATGAATGGGAAATCATGTTTGACAAATCTGTTGGAGTTTTTTGAAGATGTCTCTCACATAATTGATAAAGGGGAGTTGGTGGATGCACTATACTTGCGTTTTCAGAAGACTTTTGATAAAGTCCCTCACAGTAACTTGGTTAGCAAAACTGAAGCACATGGGATTGGAGGTAATATCCTGACATGTATTAAGCATTGGTTAACGGGCAGAAAGCAGGGAGTAGGAATAAACGTGTCATTCTCATTGGCAGGCTGAGACGAGTGAGGTACCGCATGGATCAGTGCTTGGGCATCAGCTGTTCACAATATATATCAATGATTTGAATGTGGGCACCAATGTAATATTTCCAAGTTTGCGGATAACTCAAAACTAGGTAGGAATCTGTGCTGTGAGGAAGATGCAAAGTGGCTTCAAGGGGAGTTAGACGGACATAATGGGCTGAATTTTATGCTGTCCCAGCAAGTCGCATGGTGAAATGTGTGTGGCATAAAATTGAGCGGGAGCGTCCAGGAGGCCTAACTGCCCTGCTCTCGCCTCCGGTCAACTTTACGGCGGTCGGGCGGTTGGGAGTGTGGGGGGGTGAGAAACGTCTCAACCGCCCGAGACCAATGAAGGCCGTTAAGTGGCCACTTAAAGGCCTTTTAAGAGCTCTCGCCCGCATCCTTGGATATTTAACCCGTGTCAAGCGGCGATAGCCGGCTTTTCCGCGAGCCGCAGTGTAGATGGGGCGGGGGTAGCCATGGAAGTCAGGCACAAGGTTCCCGGTTAAGGGCCGCCCCCGACTCCCAACCCATCCCGGGACCCAAGGCGGCCCCGAACGACAACTCCAGCCTCACTAGGGAAGGACCAATCTCCCTGGTGAGTCAAGTCCAACTTATTTTGATGCATGGCTACATATGGTCGGCTGACTGCAGTCTCAGCAGTGGCCACCACGCCTGCTGATCGACTGGCAGCTCAATGAGGCGGGAGTTCCTCGCTCAAGCAGCTGGATGTCCTGCTTCGGGACACTTAAAGACAGAGGAGCCGTAAAATACAGGACGGATCCCTGGTTTAGGTAGAAGTGGGTTCGCCACCGATCTTTATGTTGGTGGCGAATTCCCGTCCGCCGACTCTAAATTATAGCCCAATGAGTGGACAAGAACATGACAGATGGAATATAGTCCGGAAAAAAATGCGGTTATCCACTTTGGTAGGTGTCCAGAGCATTTCTTAAATTGTGAGAGATTAGAAAGTGTAGATGTACAAAGGTACCTGTGTGTCCTCCTCAATAAGTCGCTAAAAGCGAACATGCAGGTGCAGCAAGCATTTAGGAAGGCTAATGGTATGTTGGCATTCGCCACAGAGGATTTGAGTGCAGGAGTAGCCAAGTACTGCGTTAGTTATATAGAATCTTGGTTAGTCCACTCCTGCAATGTTATGTGCAGATTTGGTCCTCTTATCTTAGGAAGGATATCATTGCCATTGAGGGACTGTGAAGAAAGTTCACTTGTACCCAGGATAAGAGAACAGTCCTGTGAAGAGAGATTTGGTAAACTGGGCCTGTATTCTCGAGAGTTTCGAAGAATCAGAGGTGCTCTCATTGGAAACCTACGCATACTTAAAGGGATAGACAGGGTAGTAGCAAGTAAGCTGTTCATATTTTTTCCACATTGGGGAGTATGGAAAGAGGAGACACGTTTTCAAAATAAGAGAGAAGACATTTAGGAAAGAGATGAAGAGAAATTTCTTTACTCAGAGGTTTGTAAATCTTTTGAAACTGTCTAGCCCACAGGGCTGTGGAAGCTCGGCCATTGAGAATGTTTGTAGCATTGGTTGCCATATTTCTAAATACCAGTGACATAAAGGGAGATGGGGATAATGTGGGCAAAAAAAGCATTGAAGTGGATGATCAGCCATGATAATATTGAATGGTGGAGCAGGTTCGATGGGCTGAATGGCCTGATCCTCCTCTGATGTTCCTAACCTGCTTAACTCTTTCAAATTCAAGGTAAGTTTGGCCAGGCCGCTTTCGGAGGGTTCGGAAATTTTGGCAATATGCCTCCAGTACGATCTCATATGGGCCCAGAATAGAATTTTAAGTCATCTCATAATCTGATGAACTTTCATTTGGAAACAGTGAATAAATCTCATGGGCTTTCCCTGTTACTTTGCTTTACCAAAACAGAATCCAGCTCTCTGCCAGCTATTTCAGCTACATTGCAAGCTTTTCAAAAGTGACATAAAATTCTGCCACATCCTCCTCATTGAGCATTGGAATGAACTGGGAGAAGTTTAACATCTCAGCACACGATCCTGAGCTAGGGGTAACTGACTCACTAGCTGCGCCTTTACTGGATGTATTGGGTTTTCCTCTAGTTGTTTGAGCTACCTTAACTCCCTTTCCTGCTTCTCCTTCCGGAACACCCTTTCTTTTTCCCTTTCTTGACACTCACTCTGCCCTTTCTCGCTCCCTCTGGAATTCTAATTCTGCTCTCTTCTGTTCTAGTTTACCTTATCTAACATTACTCTATCTGTTACCCTGTTTGGGTCTTCAGCTTCAAGTGAAAAACGGCTGGCTGCAAGTCTTAGGATTTCGAGTTTCCTAGTGTTTACATGGAGAGTAATCCCTAACTGTCCAGCTACATTACACAACTTTTCAACAGATCGGGCTTTTAACCAGTCAGAAGTGACATCACTCGAAAGGTAACTCCTTTATTGCTGATGCAATTCATTTACTCAAAAAGGGAGAGGGACAGAAAGCAGGAAATTACAGGCCAGTTAACTTCATATTTGTCTTGAGGAAAATGTCAGAAGTATTATTAAAGACGTGAGAGCAAGCACTTTGAAAAATTCAAGATAATCAGGCAGAGTCAACATGGTTGTATGAAAGGTGAATAATGCTTAACAATTTATTGGAGGCCTTGCAAGAAGTAACATGTGTTGTGGATAGAGGGGAATCGGTGGAGATACTGTACTTAGAGTTCCAGCATGCATTTGATAAGGTCATAGAGTCACAGAGTCATAGAGTTATACAGCACAGAAACAGACCCTTCGGCCCCTCGTGCCTGTGCCGGCCATCAAGCACCTAACTATTCTAATCCCATTTTCCAGCACATGGCCCGTAGCCTTATATGCTATGACGTTTCAAGTGCTCATCCAAATACCTCTTAAATGATGTGAAGATTCCTGCCTCTACCACCTTTTAAGGCAGTGCGTTCCAGATTCCAACCTCCCACTGGGTGAAGAGTTTTTCATCAAATCCCCTCTCAACCTCCTGCCCCTTACCTAAAATCAATGTCTCCTGGTTACTGATCCCTCCAATAAGGGAAAAAAAGGCTCTTCCCATCTAATCTATCAATGCCCCTCATAATTTTGTATACCTCAATCGTGTTCCACCTCAGTCTTCTCTGCTCTAAGCAAAACAACCCTTGCTTTTTCAGTCTCTCTTCATAGCTGAATGCTCTAGCCCTGACAACATTCTGGTGAATCTCCTCTGCACCCTCTCCAGTGCAATCATTTCCTTCCAATAGTGTGGTACCCAGAACTGAACACAGTACTCCAGTTTTGGCCTAACTAGCGTTTTATACAGCTCCATCATAACCTCCCTGCTGTTATATTCTATGCCTTGGCTAATAAAGGCAAGTATCCCACATGCCTTCTGAAGCACCTGATCTACCTGTGCTGCTGCCTTCAGTGATTTATGGACAAGTACACCAAAGTTGCTCTGACCTTCTGTATTTCCTATGGTCCTACCACCTATGGTATATTTCTATGCCTTGTCCTTTCTCATAGAATGCACCACCTCACATTTCCCAGGATTAAATTTTATTTGACACTGCTCTGCCCATCTTAACAGCCCATCTATATCGTCCTATAATCTAAGGCGTTCCTCTTCAGTATTTACACCACCATCAATTTTCATGTCATCCGCATGCTTACTTAACATACCTCCTATCTTCACATCGAAATTATTAATGTACACTCCAAACAGCAAGCGTCCCAGTACTGATGCCTGTGGTCCATCATTAGTTACAGGCTTCCACTTGCAAAAACAACCCTCGACCATTAACCTCTATCTCCTGCCACTAAGCTAATTTTGAATCCAATTTGCCAAATTGCCCTGGATCCCATGGGCTCTTACATTCTTAGGAGGCCCCATGCGGGACCTTATCAAAAACCTTACTGAAGTCCATTAATACCACATCAACTGCTTTACCCTCATCTACACATCTAATCACTGCCTCCAAAAATCAATCAAGTTAGTTTAACATGATCTCCCCCTGGCAAAGCAGTGATGACTATCCCTGATTAATCCCTGCATTTGTAAGAGCTGGAAGGCTAGGAACAGATGAAGCACTTGAGGAATATAAAGACAGTAGGTAGGAACTTTAGCAAGGAGTTAGGAGGGCTAAAAGGGGTCATGAAAAGTCATTGGCAAACAGGATTAAGGAAAATCCCAAGGCTTTTTATACACATATAAAGAGCAAGAGGGTAACCAGGGAAAGGGTTGGCCCACTCAATGACAGAGATGAGAATCTATTTGTGGAGCCAGAGGAAATGGGCGAGCTGCAAAATGTGTACTTTGCATCAGTATTCACCAAAGAGAAGGATTTGGTGGATGATGAGCCTCGGGAAGGGAGTGCAGATAGTCTCAGGCATCCCATTATCAAAAAGGAGGAGATGTTGGGTGTCTTGCAAAGCATTAAGGTAGATACGTCCCCAGGGCCTGATGGGATATATCCCAGAATACTGAGGGAGGCAGGGGAAGAAATTGCTGGGGCCTTGAAAGAAATCTTTGCATCCCCATTGGCTGCAGGTGAGGTCCCAGAGGACTGGAGACTAGCCAATGCTGTGCCTTTGTTTAAAAAGGGTGGTAAGGATAATCCAGGAAAATATAGGCCGGTGAGCCTTACGTCAGTGGTAGGGAAACTATTAGAGAGGATTCTTCGGGACAGCATTTACTCCCATTTGGAAACAAACGAAGTTCTTAGCGAGAGACAGCATGGTTTTGTGAAGGGGAGGTCGTGTCTTACTAACTTGATTGAGTTTTTTGAGGAAGTGACGAAGATGATTGATGAAGGAAGGGCAGTGGATGTTATCTATATGGACTTTAGTAAAGCCTTTGACAAGGTCCCGCATGGCAGACTGGTACAAAAGGTGAAGTCACACGGGATCAGAGGTGAGCTAGCAAGAGGGATACAGAACTGGCTCGGTCATAGAAGACAGAGGGTATCAGTGGATGGGTGTTGTTCTGAATGGAGGGATGTGACTAGTGGTGTTCCGCAGGGATCAGTGCTGGGGCCTTTGCTGTTTGCAGTCTATATAAATGATTTGGAGGAAAATGCAGCCGGTCTGATTAGTAAGTTTGCGGAAGACACAAAGGTTGGTGGAGTTTTGGATAATGATGAGGATTGTCAGAGGATACAACAGGATATAGATCGGTTAGAGACTTGGGCGGAGAAATGGCAGATGGAGTTTAATCTGGACAAAAGTGAGGTAATGCATTTTGGGAGGTCTGATGCAGGTGGGAGGTATACAGTAAATGGCAGAACCCTCAGGAGTATTGACAGGCTGAGAGATCTGGGCGTACTAGTCCACAGGTCACTGCAACTGGCAACGCAGGTGGATAAGGTAGTCTAGAAGGCATACGGCATGCTTGCCTTCATCGGTTGGGGCATAGAGTATAAAAAATGGCAAGTTGCAGCTGTACAGAACCTTAGTTAGGCCACACTTAGAATATTGCGTGCAGTTCTGGTCGCCACACTACCAGAAGGACGTGGAGGCTTTGGAGAGGGTACAGAGGAGGTTTACCAAGATGTTGCCTGGTTTGGAGGGCATTAGCTATGAGCAGAGGTAGGATAAACTCGGATTGTTTTCACTGGAACGACGGAGGAGGAGGGGCGACATGATAGATGTTTGCAAAGTTATGAGCGGCATGGACAGAGTGGATAGTCAGAAGCTTTATCCCAGGGTGGAAGAGTCAGTTACGAGGTGACATTCATTTAAGGTGCGAGGGGCAAAGTTTAGAGGGGATGTGCGAGGCACGTTTTTTACACAGAGGGTGGTGAATGCCTGGAACTTGCTGCCAGGGTAGGTGGTGGAAGCAGATAAGATAGCGACGTTTAAGAGACATCTTGACAAATATATGAATCGGAAGGGAATAGAGGGATATGGGCCCCGGAAATGCAGAAGGTGTTAGTTTAGGCTGGCATCAAGATCGGCGCAGGCTTGGAGGACCGAATGGCCTGTTCCTGTGCGTTACTGTTCTTAGTTCTTTGTTCTCTCCAAGTGGAGATTAATCCTGTCGTTCAGATGTTTTTGCTGATAGTTTCCCAACCACTGATAGTAGACTCAAAGGCTTGTAATTACCTGGTCTCGCCTGTCCTTCTTGAACAATGGTCCTACATCCGGTGTCCTCCAGTCCTCCGGCACCTCTCCCGTGGCCAGAGAGGATATGAAAATTTGTGTCAGAGCCCCTGCTATCTCCTCTCCTGCCTGGCATAACAGCCTGGGATACATCTCATCTGGGTCTGGGGATGTATCCACTTTTATCTCGCTAAAACAGCTAATACCTCCTCCCTTTTAATGCAAATATGTTCAGGTATATTGCAATCCCCCTCCCTGATCTCTACACGTGCATCGGCCATCTCCATGGTTAACACAGATGGAAATCAATCATTTAAAACCTCACATTTGTCCTCCGGCTCCACACACAGATTGCATCTTTGGTCCGTAATGGGCCCTATTCTGCCCCTGGTTTTCCTGTTGCCATTAATATACTTTCAAATGCCTTCGGATTTTCCTTTACCTTGTGGGCGGCACAGTGGCGCAGTGGTTAGCACTGCAGCCTCACAGCTCCAGGTTCAATTCTGGGTACTGCCTGTGCTGAGTTTGCAAGTTCTCCCTGTGTCTGCGTCGGTTTTCGCTGGGTGCTCCGGTTTCCTCCCACAGCCAAAGACTTGCAGGTTGATAGGTAATTTGGCCATTATAAATTGCCCCTAGTATAGGTAGGTGATAGGGAAATATAGGGACAGGAGGGGATGTGGTAGGAATATGGGATTAGTGTAGGATTAGTAGAAATGGGTGGTTGATGGTCGGCACAGACTCGGTGGGCCGAAGGGCCTGTTTCAGTGCTGTATCTATAAATATAAAAAATAAATAAATACTGCACACCAATGCCTTTTCATGTCCCCTCTTCGCTCTCCAAATTACTTTTTTAAGTACCCCCCCCCCCCGACACTTTCTATACTCCTCTCGTGCCTCTGCTCTTTTAAGCACTCCGAAACTGCCATAAGCCTCCTTTTTACTGATCCAATACTCTATATCCTGTGCCATCCAGGCTTATCTGGACTTGTTGGTCCTACCCTTCACCTTAACGGGAATTTCCTGCAGCCGCTGCGAGACATCCTTGACTCTAACACCAGGGAGGCAATGTACCATCCTGAAGTCACGTTTACGGCCACAGTAGCGCCTATCTGTACCCCTTAAGATAGAATCCCGTATCACTGTAGCTCTTCCACTTCTTTTACTGCCCTGCTGTGCAGCAGAGCCATCTGTGGGTGCCACAAACCAGGCTGTAGCTGATTTCCCCTTGGAGGCCATTCCCCGCAACAGTATCCAAAGTGGTATACCTGTTTGAGAGGGGGATGGCCACAAGGGACTCCTGCATTACCTGATTTGCGCCTACTACTCCGACTGGTGGTCACCCATCTCTTTTCTGCCTGTGCAGCCATTACCTGCGGTGTGACCACCTCTTTCATTGTGCAATCCATGACGTCTGCAGCATCACGGATCCTCCACAGTGAATCCACCCGCAGCTCCATTTTCGTAATACGAGTAGCCTGCAGCTGCAGATGGATACACGTCCTGTACACATGGTCGGCTAGGACACTGGAAGCGTCCCTAATTTCACTCATAGCACAGGAAGAGCAGATCTCCGGTGCCAGCTCCCCTGCCATGACTTACCCTTAGATTACTTAGTTACTCCCTCCATTAAAAAATACTAATTGCACTAGGGGCCTGGTTCTACTCCAAACACTAACTACTGCAATCTCAGTCTTTCATAAATTACACTAAATAAAAAGCAACACTTCAATAGGACTCACCTTATCACTTTCCACTTGTTTCAGCTATTTCAATACACTAGCAGCAGTTACGTACCCAACCAATCACCTTACAGATTCCCCTTGGTGTCACTTTAAGTATTGTTTTAGTCTTTCGAGTTTCAACGCATGCCAGCACAGAGAGCTAGAGAGAGCCTAACAGCCGCCGGCCCTGTCTTCAGGTATTTGAGGGCTTCGAGCCCCGTGCTCTCTATTTCAGGGCCCGCTCTGGATCTGCTTCCATCCAGGTCCCCTTGCTGCCACTCCTGTCTCCAGGTAACTGAGGGTCTTCAGCCCCATGCTCACTTTTTCAGGCCGTTCTCTGGATCATCTTCCACCTAGGTCAGCCAGCTGCTGCTCCTGTCTGAAGGTATGTGAGTGCCTCAAGTCCTGCCTCTCTTTTTCCAGTCCCACTCTGGATCAGCTTCCATCAATGTCCGTCAGCCTCTGATCCTGTCTGAAGGTAGTTTCTCCTGGTTTTCTCGACATAGGCCAGCATACCGGCTTTTCTCTGTGTCCCCACGTCCATGTGGAAAGTCTTTTCAGGGTTAGTTGAGATAATACACGTGGCCTGGGTGACAGATTTCTTCAATTGTATTACTGCTTCTGTGCGATCTTCAGTCCAACCGGGTTAAAACTGGTCAGCATCACCATTAGGTAGTTCATAAAGAGGAGCAACAGTCACTGCAAATCAAGGGATGAGGGTCCACTGATTGGCTCGCTGACAGGGAACCGAGCGCGCAGGTGTTTTGGAAAAAACAAGAAGAAAATAAACAGTGACGTCATAGGAAAGCTGAGAGGTAATCGGTTGGGTGGATTCACTGCTGTCAGTATATTTAAATATCTTTTAAAAAAGGGGAAAGCATTTTTTTTGAAAGAAAGCCTCTGGTGATAAGGTGAGTGCGACTAAAGTGTATTATTTTAAATCAGTCTAGATTATTAAGGACTTTAGATTGGAATGGGTAGAACAAGGCCCCAAGTGTAATTAATATATACTTTTTAATTTAAGGGAGCAACTAATTAATCTGAGGGTAAGCCATGGCAGTAGAGCTCAGCCCCGTGATCTGCTCCTCTTGCGCTATGTGGGAAATCAGGGACGCTTCCAGTCTCCCTGACGACCATATGTGCAGGAAGTGCATCCATCTGCAGCTACTGACTACCCGCATTACCGAGCTGGAGCTACGGGTGGGATCACTGCAGAACATGCGCGATTCTGAGGACCTCAGAGATAGCCCTTTTATGAGGCGGTCACACTGTAGGTCATGGCTGCACAGGCAGAAAAGGAAAGGGTGACCACCAGACGGAGTAGTAGGCGCAGGCAGGTAGTGCAGGTGTCCCCTGTGGTCATCCTCCTCTCAAACAGATATACGGCTTTGGATACTGCTGGGGGAGTTGACCTCCTAGGGGACGGCAGCAACAGCCAAGTTTGTGCCAACACAGATGGCTCAGTTGCACAGCAGGGCAGGAATCGGGTGAAAGAGCTATAGTGATGGGGGTTTCTATCGTAAGGGATTCAGATAGGCGTTTCTGTGGCAGCAAACGAGGCTTCAGGATGGTATGTTGCCTCCCTAGTGCGAGGGTCAAGAATGTCACACTGAGTGTCTGCAGGATATTCTGAAAGGGCAGGGTGAGCAGCCAGAGGTCGTGTTTCATATTGGTACTACCGACATAAGTAGGAAGAGGGAGGTGGTCCTGCAAAGTGAATATAGGGTGTTATGCAGAAGGTTAAAAAAAGGACCTCCAGGGTTGTAATCTCAGGATTACTCCCTGTGCCACATGATGATGAAGGCAGGAATAGGAGGATAAGGCAAATGAATGAGTGGCAGAAGAGCTGGTGTAGGCGGGAGGGCTTCAGCTGCTTGGATCATTGGGATCTCTTCTGGCGCAGAGGTAACCTGCACAAGAAGGACGGGTTGCATCTAAACTGGAAGGGGACAAATATCCTTGTGGGGAGGTTTGCTAATACTACTCGGGAGGGGTTAAACTAGTCTTGCAGGACGCAAAGTAGTAGTCTCCCCGATGAGATAGTTGAGGCAAATGTAGAGGTTAAAGCAAGCAAGTCCAGGAGGCAGGCCGGGCAAGGGCAGGACAGGGAGAGTGTAAGGTCTGGTAGGCTAAACCACATTAACTTTAATTCAGGAAGCCTTACAGGTAAGGCAGATAAACTCAGAGCATGGATCGGTTCATGGGATTGTGATATTATAGCTATTACGGAAACGTGGTTGAGGGATGGGCTGGACCGGCAGCTCAATGTTCAGGGTACCGATGCTTCCAGCGTGACAGAGGTGGAGGTAAGAGAGCAGGGGGAGTTGCACTATTGATTAGGGAGGACATGACGGCAGTCCTTAGGGAGGATATCCTGGGGGGAAATTCCAATGAGGTCAATGGGTAGAACTTAGAAATAAGAAAGGGGTGATCACTTTGATGGGATTATACTATAGGCCCCCCAATAGTCAGAGGTAATTGGAGGAACATATATTTTGGTAAATCACAGATAGGTGGAGGAATTATAAGGTTGTAATAGTAGGTGATGTATTCTTCCCTAATATTTACTGGGACTGCCTTAGTGCTAAGCGATCAGATGGGGAAGAATTTGTTATATGTCCAGGGTAGTTTTCTGAAGCAGTATGTAGATGTCCCTATTAGCGAAGGTACTGCACTCGACCTCCTCTTTGGAAATGAGGCTAGGCACGTGGTTGATGTGTCAGTGCGGGAGCACTTTGGGACCAGTGACCATAACTCTAATAGCTTCAAGATAGGAATGGAAAAGTGTAGGACTGCTCCTCAAGTTGAAGTCCTTAATTGGGGGAAGGGTAATTTCGATGGCATCAGACAGGAACCCTCAAAAGTTCAATAGGAGAGGCTGTTTACAGGTAAAGGGACGTCTGGCAAGTGGGAGGCTTTTAAAAGTGAGATTGGAAGTGTTCATTGCCGGCATGTTCCTGTTAGTTTGAAGAACAAGGCTGGCAAGTTTAGGGAACCATGGTTCACGAGGGATATTGAGGTCTCCTCAGGACAAAGAAGGAGGCATGTATCAGGTTAGGAGGGTGGAAAGGGGCCATGAGATTTCCTTGGCGTATAAGGTAAGGGAGAATCCTAAAAGATTCTACATGTATGTAAAGAGTAAAAGGGTAGCTCGGGAGAGAGTAGGTCCCCTTAAGGATCATTGTGGTAATCTATGTGTGGAGCCACGGGAAATGGGCGAGGTCTTAAAGGAATTCTTATCGTCTGTATTTACCGTGGAGAAGGTCATGGAAGCTAGTGAGTTCAAGGGAGGGAACAGCGACATCCTGGAGCATATCAACATTACAAAGGAGGAGATGTTGGAGGTTTTGAAGCGCGTTAAGGTGGATAAACCCCAGGGCCTAACTAGGTGTATCCTAGGATGCTATGGGAAGCAAAGGAAGAGATTGCTGGGACCCTGGCACAGATTATTGTATCTTTGTTAGCCACGGATGAGGTACCGGAAGACTGGAGGATCGCTAATGTTATGCCTTTATTTAAGAAGGGCAGCAGGAATAAGCCCGAAGCTACAGGCCAGTGAGCCTTACATCAGTGGTGAGAAAGGTATTGCACGGGATTCTGAGAGACAGGATTTATATGCATTTGGATAGACAAGTTCTGATTAGGGAAAGTCAGCTTGGCTTTGTGAGTGGGAAATCATGTCTCACGAATTTGATTGAGTTTTTTCAGGAGGTAACCAAGAGGATGTACGAAAGCAGGGCGATGGACGTTGTCTACATGGACTTTAGCATGGCCTTTGACAAGGTCCTGCATGGTACGTTGGCCCAGAAGGTTCGAAGATACATGGGATCAAGGGTGAGCTAGCAAATTGGATACAAAATTGGCTTGGTGACTGGAGGCAGAGAGTAGTAGTGGAGGGTTGTATTTCAGATTGGAGGCCGGTGACCAGTGTTGTGCCGCAGGGATCGGTGCTGGGCCCTCTGTTGTTTGTCATATATATTAATGACTTGGATGTGAATGTAAGGGGCATGATTAGTGCGTTGCAGATGACATCAAAATTGGTGGTATAGTGGAGAGTGAAGAAGGTTGTCTAAGGTTACAACAGGATATAGATCAACTGGGAAATGGGCAAAGGTTTAGCAAATGTAATTTAAGTGTGAAGTGTGAAGTGATGCATTTTGGGAAGTTAAAGCAGAGCAGGAAATGTAAAGTGAATGGCAGGGCCCTGGGGAGTGTTCTTGAGCAGGGAGACCTTGGGGTGCAAGTGCATAGTTCCCTGAAAGTGGCAACACGGGTAGACAGGGTGGTGAAGAAGGCGTATGGCATGCTTGCATTCATCGGCCGTGGCATTGAGTGCAAGAGTTGGGACGTCATGTTACAATTGTACATAACGTTGGTTAGGCCGCATTTGGAGTACTGTGTGCAGATCTGGTCGCCGCACTACTGCAAAGATGTGATTAAGCTCGAGAGGGTGCAGAAAAGATTCACAAGGATTTTGCCTTGTTTGGAGGGCTTGAGTTATAAAGAGAGATTGCATAGGCTGGGTGCGTTTTCCCTGGAACGAAAGAGGCTGAGAGGGGACATGATAGAGTATATAAAATTATGAGAGGCATGGATAGGGTAGATAGACAGAATCTGTTTCCCATGGTAGGGGTGACTAAAAATAGAGGGCATAGATTTAAACGTGAGAGGGAGGAGGTTTAAAGGGGATCAAAGGGGTAATTTTTCACACAAAGACGAGTGGGTATCTGGAATGAGCTGCCTGAGGAGGTGGTGGAGGCAGTAGGAGTAGCAACATTTAAGAGGCATCTGGACAGGTACTTCAATGAGCAAGGCATAGAGGGATATTGAATTAATGCAGGCAGGTGGGATTAGTATAGATAGGCATTCTGGTCAGCATAGATGCGGTGGGCCGAAGGGCCTGTTTTTATGCTGCACGACTCCATGACTTTATGACTCTATAAATGAGTCATTTTCTGGTTTTAATCAGTGGTGTGTCACCGGGATCAGTGCTGTGGCCTCAACTTCTAACAGTTTATATAAATGACGAGGATGAAGGGACCGAAGGTATGTTTGCTGAATATGATGATGACACAAAAAGTGGTCGGAAAGTATGTAGTGACGAGGACATAAGCAGGATACACAGGGATATGGATAGGATAAGTGATTGAGCAAAGATCTGACAAATGGAGTATAATATGGGAAAATGTGAAATTTTCCATTTCGGCAGGACATATAAAATAACAGCGCGAGCAAAGACAGTCTCTGAGGTGGACTGGATGAGGGTCCGCTGATACCCCACAATCTTGAGGATAGGACATAGGACAGTCTTGGAGGTGGACAGGGGTACATACTGATTGAGGGTCCGCTGATACCCCACAAGCCTGTGGGTTATACATAGGACAGTCTTGGAGGTGGACAGGGGTAGACACCTGAAGATAGTCTGGGCTGATGTTGGATGATCCAATCTGGAGACCTAGAAAGGAGGCGCGATCTTGCACCAGCTGGACCTTACGTGGATGGCATTTTAGTCCAACTCCGAAAGTAACTGCAGTAGTTCCTGAAAAAGGGTTAAATGCGTGGACACGGTCTGTGGTGATGAGGAGGCGATCCTCGACATATTGCAGCAAGCAGGAGGCTGTGAAAAGCTCAAAAGTGCCCCGGCCAGACGATTGTGGAAAAATGTGGTGTTATTGTGGAATCCTTTGTCCAGACATGTCCAGAGGTCTCTCTGGTCCTCAGAAGAGAATGTAAATTTGAATTGTTTCTCTACCTTTACTGGGATGCTCCATTAACCTTTCGAGGTATCCAGCGTGGAGAAAACAGCCCTGCCGCTAGGAATGCGGGAGAGTAAGGCGGGTATCACTCAGACAACCGGGTTCACACTGGGGTGACTGAGTTCAGTTTGTGATGGTCAATAGCTAGTCACCAGCTATCATCCGGTTTTCGAACCGGCCAAATCGGGGAGTTAGTAGTGAAAGTGTCTTTGTGAACTACACCCTGGTATAACAATGACCTGATGATGTCTCGAATTTATGACATAATCTCAGCTCGGTAAGAATACTGCTTCATGGAGCATGCAACGTTCAGTTAATTTCTTCGGGTCGGTTCGTATTTCCACAGTCATCTTTATGTGAAAACCTTCAGCACCGACTTGAGAACGCCTGTAACTCAAGGTCATCAGAGGTGTCTGGTTCACACTCCTCTGACATTGTAATCATGATGATTGAGGGTGCACTGGACACCAGAGTAAGGGCATGTTTTCAGATGTTCAATCTGCATATATAAGGATAATCAATTACTTCTGATAACCTATGAGTACATTACTGCCCAGTAGTCCCTGTTCATTCCGCAGGATCATAGAAAAGGGAGGCAGGACTTTGACATGAACTCTGTTCCATCTCCTACACTGTTGTAAGATCTGATGTAGGGTCACAGATTAACCAAAAGGAGGTCGAAGGGTCAGAAGAAGTTTATTGAGGAGTGATAGTTCAAATACAGCACCAGATCAGAATAGACATAATAGACAGACGATCTGTTACAGCTGAGAAATGCTTTCTGGCTACGGATCAGATGTTGGAAGCTTTTATTAAAGATTTTATTGCAGGGCACGTCAAAATATTCAAGGTGATAAAGCAGTGTCAACATGGTTTTGTGAAAGGGAAATCATGTTTAACTAATTTATTGGAATTCTTTGAAGTAGTAACATTTGCTGTGGATAAAGGGGAACCGGTGGACCTAATGTGCTTAGATTTCCACAAATCATTTGATAAGGTGCCACATCAAAGGTTATTGTGGATAATAAAAGCTCATGGTGTAGCGGATAACATATTGGCATGGAGAGAAGATTGACGAGCCAACAGGAAACAGAAAGTTGGCAATTAATGGGTCATTTTCTGGTTGGCAAGATGTAACGAGTGGTGTACCACATGGGATCTGTGCTGGGGCATCAATTTTGTACGATTTATGGAAATGAATTAGATGAAAGGACCGAAGGTTTCGTTGCTAAATTTGCTGATGACACAAAGATATGTAGGAAAGTAACTTGTGAAGAGCACATAAGGAGGCTACAATAGGTTCAAAGATCTGACAAATGGGATATAATGTGGGAAAATGTGAAATTGGCCATTTTGGCAGGAAACATAAAAAAAAGCATGTTATCTGAATAGTGAGAGATAGCAGAGCTCTGAGATGCAGAGGGATCTGGGTGTCGTAGTGTATGAACTGCATAAGGTTAGTATGCTGGTTCAGCAAGTAATTAGCAAAGCTAATAGAATGTTATTGTTTATTGCGAGCAGAATTGAATCCAACAGTAGAGAGGTTACGTTTCAGTTCTGCAGGGCATTGGTGAAGCCACATCTGGAGTATAGTGTACAGTATTGGCCTCCTGCCTGAAGGAAGGACTTAAATGCGTTGGAAACAGTTGAGAGAAGGTTTACTAGGCTACACCTAGAATGAGGAAAGGTTGGACAGGCTAGGCTTGTATCAACTGGAGCTCAGAAGAGTAAAAGGCGACTTGTTTGAAACAAATAACATTCTGAGTGTGGAACAGAACAAGTGAGGGCGACAGAGAGAGAACCAGAGAGATACGGAGAGAGAGAGAGAGAGAGAGAGAGAGACAGCTCAGCGCATCTTCTGCTGAAACTCTCATCCATGCCTTTGTTAACTCGAGACTTGACTATTCTAACACTCTCCTGGCTGGTCTCCCACAGTCTACTCTCTGTATCCTTGTGGTCATCCAAATCTCTGCTGCCATCTTCTAAATCACACCCAATTCTGTTTACCCAACATCCATGTTTTCAATGACCAGCATTGGCTCTTGGTCCAGTAACACCTCAATTTTAATATTCTCACTCACGTTATCAAATCATTGCAGGGCCTCAACCCTCTGATTATCCCAATCCCCGTCCATTTCCAATATTCCAGCAACTTGTTCCTCTTAAAGTGCTTTTCTAATTCCCTTGTGAATGAGAATTTCTTTCCCTCTGTCTCTCTCCCTGACCACACACTTCATCTCGCCAGCTCCACTGGTGCCTAGAAGTTTGGATTCATAAAATGGTGTGAGCTGCATTGCTGATCACATCCAGCACATTGTGCAGGACACCCCGTCTGGCCGGGGAGCTAGTGTGGGTGTAACGTGTGTGTGTCTGCAGCGTGAGGAGGGATCGTAATATGGAGTCAAGCAGCCATTCTGGCAGCTTTGATGTACGTCTTTGAAATTTGGTCTGTGCATGACCATTGACCACCTGTGCTGGTCACTCTCAGCTCAGCGTACATTCAGCAGCACGACGAACCCCGTTTAGGTTTATTAAAAAAAACGCATCCAACTTACAGGTGAGGGGCTTTTGACTTACTTCTGCTATTGTAAAATTAGTGAACGTTCTGTGGATGTTTTCTGGAGGTTGTATTGTGAGCTGCTGCAGACATTCAGGGAAGACAGAGGATTTTTCGACCCAACTCTGGACGAGATATGGGGACTGTAGTTACAGTGTCTCTGGGTCTGTAAAATGACCAACAAATGGATCAGAGGCTGCAGAGAGGGGAAGCTTTGTAAAGAGGGAAGGAGGGGGCTTTGCCCTTCCCACCCCGGGTTTTCAAGAGCACTTTTCCTGCCGACACCTAACCCAGGAGCAGTGTGTGCGTTTACTCTGATTCAATAAAGAGGTGGTCACAGAGCTGTGTCACCTCCTGTGACATGAGCTGAAAACTCACACCAGGGTGAGGACAGAGCTGTCAGTGGCCGTTAACGTCACAGTTTCACTGAACTTCTATGTAGCTGGATCTTACCTGGCAGGAGCGGATGACGTATTCATTATCTCTCTCTGTGCAGTCCATTGATGTATCGATTGGTTACCGTAGTCCATCTATGTCAAGTGAGGTGAATACATCATTATCTCCCTCGGCAGGGAGAAGCGGGATGATTGGTCCCGTGGCTTTGTCAGGATAGCGGGATTCCTGATGGTGTAGATGGCTGTTCGGGACCCCGATGTCAACGGGAAGAGGTACGGGAAATGAAGGAACTCTCACTCCAATAATGTACAGTTGGTGTGTGGCCATGCCCAGTGCATCATGTTGGTGAATGTCCACTATCCTGGCAGCAGCCACGATACATTTATTCTGAGGCAGTCGGCAGTACTCACTGCCTTAGGTCCTTCATGGAGGTTCAGAATGTGGCTCCTCAAAGACAAAGGCTGCACCATCTTTACATGGCTGTTAACCCCAATCCCTTCCCACCTCTCCCTCCCACTGCCAACCAATCAGATAGAAATAACCCGTTTTTAACGAGATCAATGTACCCACCAAGAACATCGTAGAAGAGACCATCGGTGTGATGAAGCAATGCTTCCGATGCCTGAACCGCTTAGGCAGAGCCCTCCAGTGCACACTGGAGCAGTTGTTCAAGTTCATGGTGTTCTGCTGCATCCTTCATATCATCCACATCATGAGGACACAGGCATTGACACCAGGAATCCGGAGGACACCACAGGAGGAGGAACGTGAGGCAAGAAGTATATTCTCGGGCACCTTTCAGCCGCATTTGCCTAGAGCCCCTATACAGTGCTACACCAATGGCTGTAGAATTGTTTTTATTAATTCATGGGGTGTGGGCATCGCTGCCTAGGCCAACATTTACTGTCCATCCTTAATTACCCTTGAAATGGTGGTGGTGATCTGTTTTCTTGAATCGTTGCAGTCTATCTGCTGTAGCTATATCCACAGTGTGGTTTGGAAGTGAGTTCCATGATTTTTTCCCAACCATAGTGATAGGAAGCCAATCTAGGTCCAAGTCAGGTCAGCGTGTTACTTGGAGGAGAACTTGCAGGTGGTGGTGTTCCCATGTATCCGCTACCCTTGTCCTTCTAGCTGATAGAGGTTGTGGGTTCCGAAGGTGCTGTTGAAGGAGGCTTGGTGAGTTGCTACAATACGTTTTGTATTTTGTACACACTGCTATCACTTTGCACCGATGTTGGAGACATAGTGTTCTGACATAGAATGAGGACATTAGTCATGCTGGCTCTCTGTAGAGCAATCCAGTCCGTCCCATACCCTGTGCAATCCTCATAGCCCTCGAGGTACACTTCATTCAAGTGTCCATCAAGTTTCCTTTTGAATACATTGATTTGTCTCCACTTCTACCACCCCGGTGGGCAGTGAGTTCTGGGTCATTAACATCTACTGCATAAAATAACGTTCTTTTTCACATTCTCTCTGCATCTCTCACCCAAAGCCTTCAATCTGTATCCCCTGGCCCTTGTACCAATCGTTAATGGGAACTAATTCTCCTTGTCTGCTTTATCTAAGCCGTCATAATCTTGTACATTTCCATCAAATTTCCCCTCAATCTCCTTTGTACTAGTGAGAAGCTCACCAGATTTTGAAACCTAACCAATTTCATCAACAACCATTTACCATGACACGCTGTTTACTGTAATTGAGCCATTTTTTAAAAATACTATTGGACACTGAATCTCCTATTACATGTGCCTCAATTTTTTTTTTAACCAGCCATTTATCTGGTCCTTTATGAAACACTTTCTTAAAATCCAAATGGACAACATCCACCACATTACCAGCATTAAATATCTCTGCTTCTCCATCAAAAAAATCAATTCGATAAGTGAAGCCATGAGCTGTCATTTACAATTCCGTATTGTAATTCCGTATTAACATATTGTTTGCCTTTGCTCCATGACCTTTTGGTCAGCTATGTGGCCTTATCCAATCTGCACCTTCTCCTTTGTTATCTCTTGTCCCACTCCCGCCTCACTTGCTTATAACCTGTGACATTTCTAATATTTGTTAGTTCCGAAGAAGTGTCACTGACCCGAAACGTTAACTCTGCTTCTTTCCACAGATGCAGCCAGACCTGCTGAGTGGTTCCAGCATTTCTTGTTTTTATTTCGGATTTCCAGCATCTGCAGTATTTTGCTTTTATTTACAATTCCGTGCTGGCTATCCTTAACTAACTCAAACCTCTGATAATTGTTTTTAAACCCTTCCCGCTGATGCTGAATGCACTTGCCTGCAGTTGCTCGGAAGGTAATTACACTCTTCTAGTATAAGGTTGTCACATTTTAATCCTATCCAATGGTACCAATCCTATGCCACCTCCCCCATCTATGGAAAATTGGAAGATTATGGCAAACTCTACTGTTATCTCCATCCTCACTTCCTTTCGCAACGTTGGATGCAAGCCGTCTGGGCCAGGTAACTTATCTACCCTAAGCATAGCCAGGCTTTCCACTACCTCCCGCTTCTCAATTTTTACTCTGTCCATTGCCACTCGTCTCTGTGCTTCCAGATATTTCATCAGAATCATTAATAAAAAGCGACACGAAAAATTCATTAAGTACATCAGCCTTGCCCTGTGCCTCGAAGCAAATATTGCACCCTTTGGCCCTATCCCACCTCGTACTACCTGACTAATATCTACATGTTTGTAGAAAATATTTGTATTCCCTTTTAGAGATGTTTTTGTTTCACTTTTATGTTGAATAGGAGTGAATGTTTAAGGAGGTGAGTGAGGTGCGATCAATCGAGCTGCTTTCTCCTGGATGGTGCAAAACTTCCTGAGTGTTGTTGGAGCTGCACCCATCCAGGCAAGAGGAGGTTATTTCATTACACTCTTGACTTTTGTGGTGTGAATATTACTTGCCAATTGTCAGCCCAGAGCTGGATATTGTCCAGGTCTTGCTGCATGTTGGCACGGACTGCTTCAGTATCTGAGCAGTCGCAAACGGTATTCAACACTCTGCAATCATTAACATATTCCTACTTCGGACCTTATAATAGAAGGAAGGTCATTAATGAAGAAGCTGAAGGTGGTTGGATCCAGGGCACTACCCTGAGGAACTCCTGCAATGATATCCTAAAGCTGAGTTCGGTGATCTGCAACAACAGTGGTGCAGTGGTTAGCATCGCAGCTTCACAACTCCAGTACCCTGAGTTCGAATCTGAGTACTACCTGCGTGGAGTTTGCAAGTGCTGTCTGTGACCGCGTGGGATTTTGCCAGGTGCTCTGGTTTCCTCCCACAGCCAAAGACTTGCAGGTTGATAGGTAAATTGGCCATTTTCAATTGTGCATCGTATCGCTATGTGGTAGGGGAATTGAGGGAAGGTGGGGATGTGAGATGGTAATGGGATTAATGTCGGATTAGTACAAATGGTTGGTTGATGGTCGGCACAGACTCAGTGGGCCAAAGGGCCTGTTTCAGTGCTGTATCTCTAAACATTTTTTTTTTAAAGTAAAAAACGTTTGGAGTTGTCCAGTCCTCTGGCACCACACCCGAGTCTAAGGAAGACTGGGAAATTATGGCCAGTGCCTCTGAGATTTCCGCTCTCACTTCCCTCAGTATCCATGGATGCATCTCATCTGGACCTGGTGCTTTTTCAACTTTAAGGACAAAGAGATTATCTAATGCATCCTCTTTTTCAATGTTTAATCTCTCTAGTGTACTAATTACCTCCTCTTTCACTATAGCTTGGGTAGCATCATCTTCCTTGGTGAAGACAGATATATTCATTTAATACAAGAAATTCTGGAAATACTCAGCAGGTCTGGCAGCATCTGTGGAGAGAAAAATAGAGTTAACGGTTCAGATCAGTGACCCTTCATCGGAACTGCATTTCTGATGGAGGGTCACTGACCTGAAACATTAACTCTGTTTCTATGACTATGTCAGCATTTATTGCGCATCCCTAAATGCCCTTGAACTGAATGGCTCCCTGGACTATTTCGGAGGGTATTTAAGATTCTAACTCCATTGAATTTGGCCTTCCCCCAGTTAATTATTCTTACTCTCGCTTGTTCTTTGTCCTCTGCCATAGCCAAAATAAACCTTATGATACAATGATCACTGTCGCATAAATGTTCCCCTCCTGACACTTGATTCACTTGGCCCACCTCATTCTCGAGAACCAGATCCAGCAGTGTCTCCTTTCTCATTGGCCTGGAAACATATTGCTATATAAAATTTTCCTAAACACACTTTAGGAACTCTGCACTTTGCACTCCTCATATCCAAGTACATATTTGGATAATGAATTTCAGCCATTATAACTGCAATATAATTCTTGAATGTTTCTGTAATTTCCTCCCAAATTTTTTGCCCCATGTCCTTCTGATAAGCTGGTGACCTATAAATAACGCCGAGCAATGTAACTGCATTTCGCTTTGCTCCTTAGATCGAGTGAAATTGATTCTGTCCTCTGGGACATCCATTCTCTCCAGCACTGCAATGCTCTCCTTAATCAATATCACCACCCCTCCCCTACTTTTCCATTTCCTATCTTTCCTGAGCACCTTTTATCCTGGAATATTTAACACCCAGTTCTGCCCTTCTTTGAGCCAGGTCTCAGCATCATATTTCCAGATGCCAATCTGCAACTCTAACTCACCAGTCTTATTAAGCACACTCCATGCATTCTCATATATGCTCGGTAACCCTAAATTAGAACTTATTTTCTCCATTACTCTGACCTCACCCAATAACTTATTATTCTCCACTCTAGTGCTATCTCCCCCAGTATTCTGTGCATCTTGGTATTCCTCTCTGATATTTCCTCCTAGTTCCTTCACCCCTACCAGGTTAGTTTAAACCCTCCCCAATAGCATTAGTTAATCACCCGCAAGAAAATTTGACTCAACCCTATTTAGGTGCAACTGTCCGATCAGTACAGATGCCAGATTCTCCAGAAATGGTCCCAATGTTCCAGAAATGTAAAGCCCTCCCTCTTGTATGACCTTTCCATCCATGCATTCCTATTTATTTATTTATCTCGGCAAGGTACTGATGGCGGGAGAGTCCAGAACCATGGGTCATAGTCTAGTGACAAGGGGTAAACCTTTCAGGACTGAGATGAGGAGGATTTTCTTCTTCTAGAGAGACCTGAGCCTGTAGAATTTGTAACCACAGAAAGCAGTTGAGGCCAAAACATTAAATGTTTTCAAGAAGGAATTAGATATAGCTCTTAGGTCTAAAGGGGTCAAAGGGTATAGGGCGAAAGCAGGAACAGGTTACTGAGTTGGATGATCAGCTATGATCATAATCAATGGCGGAGCAGGGCAGAATGGCCTACTCCTCTCCTAATTTCTATGTTTCTGAAATATTGGGGAAGCTGGAATCCCCTACTATTATTACCCTGTTATTTTTACACCTGCCTGATATTTGCCTACATATCTACTGTTCTATCTCGTCCTGACTGTTTAGAGGCCGGAAGTACACTCCAAGCCAAGTGATTGCCCCCTTTTGGTTTTGGAGTTCTGCAAATATGGCCTCATTTCAGGAACCTTCTAAGATATCATCCCTCCTTACTGCAGTAATTGAATCGTTGATCAACAGTGCAATGCCACCTCATCATTTGTCCCCTCCCCTGTCACGCTTGAAGATTTTATATCCCGAAATATTGAGCTGCCAGTCCTGTCCCTCCCTCAACCATGTCTCTATGATAGTAATGATATCATAATCCCATGTGATAATCAATGCCCTCAGTTCAGGTGCCTTATAAGTAAGACGACTTGCATTGAAATAATTGCAATCAAGCCTTGGATTTTTCACTTGTGCCTGAACTGGTTTATGTTTGCTCTGCCTTCCAGACTGAGTCATTTTCGCTTCTATATTTGACTGTGCATTATGCCCTACTGCACCTCCACTCTGTATCCCATCCTACTGCCAAATTAATTTAACCACCCCTCCCCCCCACCCCCCGCCAACTGCACTAGCAAACCTCCCAGAAAGGATGTTGGTGCCATTCCAGTTCAGGTGCAACCCGTCCAACTTGTACAGGTCCCACCTTTGCCAGCAGCAGACCCGGTGATCCCAGAAACAAAAACCTTCCCGCCTGCACCATCTCTTCAACCCGCAGTCATCTGCTCGATCCTCCTATTCCTATAATCACTAGAACGTGGCACTGGGAGTAATATAGAGATTACAACCTTTGAGGTCCTGTTTTTTAATCTGCTACTTAGTTCCCTAAATTCCTGTTGCAGGACCTCATCTCTCTTTCTACCTGTGTCGTTGGTACCAGTGTGTAGCACGACCTCTGACTGTTCACCATGCCCCTTCAGAATGTCCTGTAGGCGCTCTGTTACATCCTTGACTCTAACACCAGGGCGGGAACACACCATCCAGGAGACTCATTTGCGGCTGCAGAAACGCCTCTCTGTTTCCTGTACAACGGAATTCCCTATCAAGCTCTTCCACTCATTTTCATCCCCTCCTGTGAAGCTGAGCCACCCGTAGTGCCGCCGATTTGGTGATTGCTGCATTCCTTGAGAAGATATCTCCCCCCAACAGTAACACACATACACACAGACGGGCCTATAATTATTTGGCCTCTCTTTTGCACCCTTTTTAAAGAATGGCATAACGTTCACAGACCTCCAATACTCTGGCACTTTACCCGTATCCAGTGAGGATTTGAAGATGTTTGCAACGAAACCGTTATTTCATCCCAGGCTTCATTAACATCCTGGGATACAATCCATCCACTTTCAAGGATATCAGACCCTCTGGTACATCCACTCTCATTATGTTCATCATATCTAATATTTCACATTTCTCCTCAGTAATTCCAATGTCTGCATTAACCTTCACGTTTGTGAAAACAGAGACATAGGTTCCCTTGCACATCTCTGATAGGCCCTAACCTTTCCTTATTTATCCTCATCTTAATGTACTAATATTTGGGTTAGCTTGATTTTATCTGCCAATAATTTTTCATGTCATCTCTTTATTTTCTAATTTATTTTTTCCCGACACCCTTGCACTTTATATACTCTAGGCTTTCTAAAGTATTAAGAGTACACACACACACACACACACACACACACACACACACACACACACACACACACACACACACACACACACACACACACACACACACACACACACACACACACACACACACACACGACCCAAAAACAAATACAGATGCAAACACACACAAGCACACCCAAAGAGATACATACACACATAGAGCACAGCACAGACCCTGAGACAAATACACAGACAGACACACACAAACTCACAGACACACTCGAAGACTCAAATCACAATACAGACCTTGACACACACATACACACAAGCACACGTAAACACACAACAACACAAGCACTGAGGCACCCACACAACACACCCACATTTACAAGCAGCCAATGGTGTAGTGGTACTGTCCCGGACTAAAATCCTAGGGAAATGTTTTGGGGACATGGGTTCGAATCCTACTGCAGCAGAAGGTGGAACTTGCATTCAATTAAAAGCCAGTCCAATGATGACCATGAAACCACTGTCGATTGTTGCTTAAACCCCTCTGCTTCACTGATTCTATTTGGGAAGGAGTTCTGCGCTCCTCACCTGCTCTGACCAACATGTGACTCCAAACCCACAGCAATGTGATTGACCCTTCAATCCCCTCTGAAATGGCCAAGCAAGCCGGTCAGTTGTATCTAACCGCTACAAAGTCAATAAACCAGCATGAAACCGGACGAATCACCTGCCATCGACCTAGGCACTGGAAATGACAACGGCAAACCCAGTCCTATCGACCCTGTAAAATCCTCCTCCCGAACATCTGGGGGCTTGTGCCAACGTTGGGAGACCTGCCCCACAGACTAGTCAAAAAACAGCCTGACACAGTCATACTCATGGAATCTTACCTTACAATGTCCCAGATACTGCCAACAACATTCCCAGGTATGTCCTATCCCACTGGCAGGACAGACCCAGAAGAGACGGCGGCACAGTGGTTTCTGGGCGGGAGGAAGTTGCCCTTTAACTCCAGACACCAAAAAGCCTCGTGCCATCAGGTCAAGCACGGGCAAGGAAACCTCCTGCTGATTAGCACCGACATCTCTCTCTCTTCTGATGAGTCAGTACTCCTCCATGTTGAATACCACCTGGAGGAAGCACTGAATTTGGCAAAGGCGCAGAATGTACTGTCGGCGGTGATTTCAGTGTCCATTATCAGGAGTGGCTCGGTAGCACCACTACTGACTGAGCTGGCCGGCTACTAAAGGAAATAGCTGCGAGACTCGGTCTGCAGCAGGTGGTGATGGAAACAACAAGAGAGACAAACATACTTGACCTCGTCTGCACCAATCTGCCAGCCGAAGATGCACCTGCCCAAGACTGTATTTGTAGGAGTGACCACCACATAGTCTTTGAGGAGACGATGACCCGCCTTCACATTCAGGATACCTTCCATCCTGTTTATTTATTTAGAGTTACAGGACTGAAACAGGCCCTTCGGCCCACCGAGCCTGTGCAGACCAACAACCACCCATTTATACTAATCCTACATTAATCCCATATTCCCTACCACATCCCCACCATTATCCTACCATCTACCTACACTGGGGGCAATTTACAATGGCCAATTTACCGATCAACCTGCAAGTCTTTGGCTGTGGGATGAAACCAGAGCACCCGGCAGAAACCCACACGGTCACATGGATAACATGCAAACTGCACAGGCAGTACCTCGAACTAAACCAGGGTCGCTGGAGCTGTGAGGCTGCTGTGCGAACCACTGCACCACTGTGCGAACCATAGAGCAAGAACTAGGGGTGGCACTACCACTGTGATAAATGGGATAGATTTCGAACGGATCTAGCAATCAAAACTGGGCGCTGTGGGCCGATCAGCAGGAGCAGAACTGTGCTCAACCACAATCTATAACCTCATGGCCCGGCATATCCCCCACTCTACCATTACCACCAATACAGGAGGCCAACCCTGGTTCAATGAACAGTGCAGGAGGGCATGCCAAGAGCAGCTCCAGGCATACTTCAAAATGAGGTGTCAGCCTGTTGAAGCTACAACAAACGACTACTTGCATGCCAAACTCCATAAGCAGCATGCGATAGATAGAGCTAAGTGATTCCATAGCCAACATATCAGATCTAAGCTCTGCCATCCTGCCACATCGAGCTGTGAATGGTGGTGGACAATTCAGCAACTAATCGGAGGAGGTGGCTTCACAATTATGCCCATTCTCAGTGATGGGGGATCCCAGCACATCAGTGCTAATGATAAGTCTGAACCATTTGCAACAATCTTCAGCTAGAAGTGCCGAGTTGACGATCCATCTCGGCCTCCTCCTGAGGTCCCCAGCATCGCGGGTCCCAGACCTCAAGCCAATTCGATTCACTCTGCGTGATATCAAGAAACAACCGAAGGCACTGGATACCGCAAAGGTTATGGGCCTGACCATATTCTCGCAGTAGTACTGAGGACCTGTTCTCCAGAACTGCTGCACGCCGAGCCAAGCTGTTCCAGTACAGCTACAACACTAACACCTACCCAGCAATGTGGAAAATTGCCCAGGTATGTTCTGTACACAAAAAGCAGGGCAAGTCCAACCCCACCAATTACCGCCCCATCAGCCTACTCTCACCATCAGTGAAGTGATGGGAGGTGTCATTGACTGTGCCATCAAGCAGTACTTGCTTCGCAATAACCTTCTTAGTGACGCTCAGTTTGGATTCCGCCAGGGCCACTCAGCTCCTTACCTCAATACAGCCTTGGTGCAAAAATGGACAAAAGAGCTGAACTCAAGAGGTGAGGTGAGAGCGACTGCCCTTGACATTTTGGCAGCATTTGACCGAGTATGGCTTCAAGGAGTCCTAGCAAAACTGAAGTCAATGGGAATCAGGGGAAAAACTCTCTGCTTGTTGGAGTTATACCTAGCGCAAAGGAAGATGGTTGTGGTTGTTGGAGGTCAGTCATCTGATCTCCAAGACATCACTGCAGGAGTTCCTCACGGTAGTGTCCTAGATCCAACCATCTTCAGCTGCTTCATCAATGACCTTCCTTCAATCAAAAGGTTAGAAGTGGGGATGTTCGCTGATGATTGCACAATGTTCAAAACCATTCACGACTCCTCAGATACTGAAGCAGTCCGTGTCCAAATGCAGCAAACCTGGACAATATCCAGGCTTGGGATGAAAAGTGGCAAGTAGCATTCATGCCACAGAAGTGCCAAGCAATGATCATCTCCACCAAGAGAGAATTTAACCATCTCCCCTTGACATTCAATGCCATTACGATCACTGATTCACTGATTTCCAGCCCCCGCCCCCACCGCCACCCCCCACCACCCTCCACTACCAACATCCAAGGGATTATGAATGACGAGAAACTGAACTGGAGTAGCCACAAAAATAGCATGGCTACAACAGCAGGTCAGAATCCTGCAGTAACTACCTCCTGACTCCCCAAAGCCTGTCCATCATCTACAAGGCATAAGTCAGGAGTGTGATGGTATATTCTCCAATTACCTGGATGGGTGCAGCTCCAAGAAAACTCAAGAAACTCGACATCATCCAGGAAAAAGCAGCCACTTGATTGGCACCCCATCTACAACCATTCACTCCCTCCACCACCGGCGCACAGTAGAAACACTGTCTACCATCAACAAGATGCACTGCAACAACGCACCGAGGCTCCATAGACAGCACCTTCCAAACCCGCGACCTCTACCAACTAGAAGGACAAATGCAGCAAATGCATGGTAACATCACCACCAACAAGTTCCGCTTCAAGTCACACACCATCCTGACTTGGAACTATTTCGCTGCTCCTTCACTGTCGCTGGGTCAAAATCCTGGAACTCCCTTCCTTACAACTCTGTGGGTGCACCTACCACACATGGACTGCAGCGGGTCAAGAAGGCAACTCAACACCACCACGGAGCCAGATACACACACACACACGCACAGCCACACACACAGAGTTCAGACCCCATTTACTGAGCCAGACACACAGATTACAAAGCAGGCATGGAGGACGCAGACACACTCATCCACACACTCACCCACACACAGACGGGTCTCACCCCAGGCACCGAACCAGACACACAGACAAACACACATACATGCAAACGCACATAGACACACAGATATAACACCCCAGCAGTGAGCCAGACACACACACACATACACAACGATACATTACACTATAGGCAATGCTCCGGATACAGACACACACACACACACACACGCACACACACACACAGACACACACACACACACACGTCACACCACAGACATTGAGACAGACACACCAGCACAAACACACACACACAAACTCTTTACACTCCAGGCACATGGCAAGTTAGAAACAAACACACACCCATAGGCAAACGCAGGTCATACCCCAGACACTGAGCGAGACATACACACAAACAGAAAGAAAGATCACACCCAGGGACTGAGCCAGAGATACACATACACACGCGCACACACACACAGATCACACCCCGACACTGACTCAGACATCCACACAGATCACACCTCAGGTACTGAGCCAGAGTTATAAACACACATGCACACACATCACACCACAGGCGCTGAGTCCAACACACACACATACATACATTCAGAACACACCACAGGTATTGAAACAGACAGACAGATACAGACAGACATGCTCGCACACACAAACACACAAACAAACACACACAGAGGTCACACCCCAGTCACTGAACCCGACAGACACACAGACACACACACTCAAACACGCACACACTCACACATCACACCGCAGACACTGAGCCAAACACACACACACACACATGCACACACACACAGACACACCACAGCTCAGATCCTGAGACACAGACAGAAGGCACATAGAAAGACACTCATACACTAACCCACACTCAGCCAACCCAGGCCCTGAGACAAAAACACACACAGACACACACAAACGCACATGCACACGCATACCCACCCTCATGCAAACACGAATGAGCACATGGAAAAACAGACACTCACACAGACACACACACCACATGCCAATCCATGATATAGAGACACACACACAAAGACAGACACACATATACACACATACACGCACACACGCACCACAATCCAGGCACTGAACCAGATTCGCACACACGTGACACACACATGCACACAGATGCACACTCATTCACACACATCACAGCCCAGGCACTGAGCCCGGCACACACACACGCACATGTTCTCACTCATACACACACAAGCACTCACACAGTAAACACACACACACACACACACACACACACTACACCACAAGCATTGAGACAGAATCTCTCAGTCAGTCGAACATTTAACTTTCTCTGCAAGTGCAACGTGCTGCAAATGTTGCAAATCTGAAATCAAAGCAGAAAATGCTGGAAATATTCAGCAGATCTGGCAGCATGTGTGGAGATTGAAACAGAGTCAATATTTCAGGTCGTGACTTCATCAAAACTGGGAGAGATCAGAGGTGGAACAGTTTTTAAAGCAGATGGGAAAAGGAGTGAAGGGGAGGGTTGTGATTAACATTGAGTTTTACAATTTCAATAAAATTATTTTGTCATTGAATCTCTCCTGCCTTCCACCGCATCACAGACCAATTCATTTCAAGAAATCACTGGACAGAGGAACACATTTGTAAATCTCAGTAAGTCCTCCATCAAACTGGTAACTTTGCTCCAGCCTGATGTATAATTTCTTTGTTCATTTCCCTTCCTCACAGTTAACTTGCTGACGATTAGGATCCTGTCTCGGGGGAAATGTGGTCTCTCCAAGTGTGTCACTCGCTATCTGGTGGCCATGTCAGCGGCGGATCTACTGGTCATTATCCTCGACCTAATATTGAGGCACATTCCTATTGTTTATTGGGAACAGTTTCAGTTCCTGCAATCCATCTCCGTGTGTAATATCCACGCCATCCTGCTTTACGCAGCCACAGACTGTTCTGTCTGGTTCACCGTCACTTTCACCTTTGATCGATTTGTGGCCATTTGTTGCCAGAAGCTGAAAAGTAAATATTGCAGGGAGAGAACGTCGGCTGTGGTTCTGGGAACAGTGACTGTGCTGAGCTGTTTGAAGAACATCATCTGGTATTTTACATTTACAGGTCGGTATTTGCTGCTGAACGTCCCGTGGTTTTGTTATGTAACAATGGATGGTTATGTCATTTATGTCTCAGGAACAATTGAGCTCCTCCATAACATTCTAACACCATGTGTTCCATTTGTGGTGATTCTGCTGCTCAACGCTCTCACCATCAGACACATTATAGTGAGCAGCAGAGGACGCAGGAGACTCAGAGCTCACAGCAGTGGGGAGAGTCGCAGAGACACAGAGATGGAGAGTCGAAGGAAATCCATTATGTTGCTGTTAGTTATATCGGGGAATTTCATTCTATTGTGGGCAGTGTTTATGGTGTATTCGATATGGTGGCGGATGAGGTATTTGGGCTCTGTGTTTGTTTTTCTGCCTGAGTTTCTGCGAGAATTGGGCTTCATGCTGCAGATCCTGAGTTGCTGCACAAACACTACTATTTATGCCGTGACTCAGACACAGTTCAGAGCGCAGTTGAAGAATATGCTGAAATCTCCCTTCACTACATTTGTTAAATTCATTCAATAATGAGAGAAACTGAATCACTATTTCCAGCAGTCACTTTGGCGACAGAGCGGAGGCGGGGCATGTAACTATGGAGACATGGCGGGGCGGCGCCCGCTGCTTTGGAGACAGCGCGGGGGCGGGGGTTGTCGCTATAGTGACAGAGCGGCGTGGTGTCTGTACCCATAGTGATGGGCCTTTGGGTCACAGGCCTGTTCGCATGGTGATTGGGAGTGGGGGTGGGGTCTGTTTCCCAGGGTGATGGGAGTGGAGGAGGAGCCTGCATCCAGGGTGACGGGGAGTGGGGGAGGGACCTGTTTCCAGGATATGGGGGCGGGGACTGTTTCCCATAGTGACGAGGAGTGGTGGTCGGACCTATTTCCCATAGTGACAGATGGTTGGGAGGGTTGGAGTGAGGGGAGGGGCGGAGGGAGTGTAGGAGTGAGGGGAATGGGGGGTAGCCATCGCTGGATGATGGGAGGGATGGCAGGGAGGGTTGGAGTGAGGGGCAGTAGGGAGGGTGGGCAGGAGTGTAGGGGCAGTGGGGAGAGTTGGAGTGAGGGTGTGGTGAGATGGGTTGGATTGAAGGGAGGGGTGGGGCGGTGACTTGGAGTCAGGGGGTGTCGCTGGGGAGGATTGGAGTGAGGGGAGAGGTGGTCGGAAGTGTTGGTGTGAGGGAAAGGGCAGTAGGGAGAGTTGGAGTGACGGCAGAAGCGGTGGGAATTTTTGGATTGAGGGAAGGGGCAGTTGGGAGGGTTGTAATGAGGGTACCGTCAGTGGCAAAGTTTGGAGTGAGGGTCGACGGTTAGGATGGGATGGAATGAGGGGAGCGGTGTACGGAGAGTTGCAGTAAGGGGAGGGTCGGTGGGGAGGGTGGTGTTGAGTGGATGGCCTGTGGGAAGGTTTGGAGTGATGATAGGGGCGTTGTGGAGTATTCGAATGAGTGGAGGGGTGGAGGGGGTTGAAGTGAGGGGAGGGACATTGGGGAGTGTTGGACTGAGAGGAAGGGCGTTGGGGCGGGTTGGAGTGAGCGGTGCGGTGGTGGAGAATTTTGAATGAGCTGACTGGTGGTGAGGAGTGTTGGCGCGAGGAGAGGAGCGGTTGGGAGTGAAGGGGTGAGTGGAGTCATGGTCAGGAGGTATGGAGTGAGATTGGGGGCGTTGGGGAGGGTTGGAATGAGGGGACGGGTGGTGGGTTGTTTGGAGTGAGGGTAGAGTTAGAGAGGGGGAGGGGCAGTGGGCAGGGTTGAAGTAAGGGGAGGGACGGTGGGGACGGTAGTCATTAAAGGAGGGGTAGTGTGCCGGATTGGTGTGAGGTGATGTGCTTTAGGGAGGGAAGGAGTTAGGGGTGGGGCAGTAGTGAGGTGGGACTGTGAGGGGCGTTGGAGTGTGGGGAGGGGTAGTGGGCAGAGTTGTTGAGAGGGGAGTGGTCGTAGGGACGGTTGGAGTGCTTGGAGGAGCAGTAGGGAGGGGTGGAGTGAGGGGAGGGGCGTTGTGGTGGATTGGAGACAGGGAAGGGCTTGACACGAGGGTTGAATTATGGGGAAGGGTGGTAGGGGGAGTTGGGATGAGCGGAGGCTTGGAAAGGAGGGTGGGAGTGTGGGGAGGGGTGATGGAGAATGTTGGAGTGAGGAGAGGGGATTGGAGGGGCTGGAGTGAGGGGGCGGTGGGGCAGGTTGGAGTATTGGGATGGGCTGTAGGGAGTGTTGGAGTGAGGGGATGGTCAGTAGGGAGGTTCAGATTGAGGGGGGGAGCGGTGGGGAGTGTTTGAGACTGTGGAGGTATGGCGGGGTAGGTTAGATTGAAGGGAGTGACAGTGGGGAGGGTTGGAGTGAGAGGAGGGGCAATGGGAAGGGTTGGAGTGAAGGGAGGTACAGTGGAGAGGGTTCAGTGAGGGAAGGGGCAGTGGGGAGGATTGGAGTAAGGTGAAGGCTGGTCGGGATGGGTGGAAATGAGAGGAGGTGCGATGGGGAGGGCTGGAAAGAGGGAAGTTGCAGTGGGGAGTGTAGGAGTGAGAGGAGGGGCCGTGGAGAGAGTTGGATTGAGGGGACGGGTGATCTGGAGAGTTTGAATGAGGAGAGGTGGGGTGGTGAGAGTTGGAGTGAGTGAAGAGGCTGTGGGGAGTGTAGGAGTGAGGGGTGCAGCAGTGGGGAGCTTTGGAATGAGGGGAGAGGAGGTGGGGAACGTTGGACTGAGTGGTGAACTGAAGTGAGGGGAGGGGTAGTGGGGAGCTATCGAGTGAGTGGAGGGACAGTGGGGACAGTTGGAGGACGAGAGGTGTGGGGGGTTAGTGTTAGAGTGAGGGGGGTTTGGGAAGGTTGGAGTGATGGGAGGGACGGTGAGGGGTCTTGGAATGAGTGGAGGACCGGTGGCGAGAGTTGGAGTGAGGGGTTGGGTGGTGGGGATGGTTTGAGTGAGGAGAGGGATAATAGGGAGGGTTGGAGTGAAGGGAGTTGCGGTGGGAGGGTTGGAGTGATGGGAGGGGTGCTTGGGATGGTTAGAGTGAGGGGAGGGACATTGAGGAGGGATGGATGGAGTGGAAGTGCGATGGGGAGTTTTGGAGAGAGCAGAGGGGCGGCAGGGTGGGTTGCGTGAGGGTAGGAGTGGTTGGGAATATAGGTGTGAAGGGAGCGACGCTGAGCTGTGTTGGACTGAGGAGAGGGGCGGTCGCGAGTGTTGGAGTGAGTGGAGGGTCGGTGGGGAGGGTTGGAGTGAGGTGAGAGGCGGTGGGGATTGTTGGAGTGAGGGAAGGTGTAGTGGCTGGAGTTGGAGTGAAGGGGAGGGACGGTAACGATGGTTGGAGTGAGGGTAGTGTTGGTCGGGAAGGTTGGAGTGAATGGACGGGCGGCGGGGTGGGTTGGAGCTGTGGAGAGACGGTGGGAGAGTTAGAGTGAGGGGCAGGGTGAAAGGGAGGACTGGAATGAGGAGTGCTGATGAAGCATGAGATGGTTCACAGTGTTCCTCAGTGCATTAAAGTGAAGTGTTTATAAACACCGAGAACTGATACACCATGAGAGGCTTCATGGTGTTCCACAGTGCACTGTACAGAATGGCTAATAAAGACAGAGAGCTGATACACCATGGAAGGCTTCACGGTGTTCCACAGTGCATTTTACAGAATGATTTATAAAGGCAGAGAGCTGATACACCATGGAAGGCTTCACGGTGTTCCACAGTGCATTATACAGAATGATTTATAAAGGCAGAGAGCTGATACACCATGGAAGGCTTCACGGTGTTCCACAGTGCATTTTACAGAATGATTTATAAAGGCAGAGAGCTGATACACCATGGAAGGCTTCACGGTGTTCCACAGTGCATTATACAGAATGATTTATAAAGGCAGAGAGCTGATACACCATGGAAGGCTTCACGGTGTTCCACAGTGCATTATACAGAATGATTTATAAAGGCAGAGAGCTGATACACCATGGAAGGCTTCACGGCGTTCCACAGTGCATTTTACAGAATGATTTATAAAGGCAGAGAGCTGATACACCATGGGAGGCTTCACGGTGTTCCACCGTGCATTATACAGAATGGCTTGTAAAGACAGAGAGCTGATACACCATGGGAGGCTTCACGGTGTTCCACCGTGCATTATACAGAATGGCTTGTAAAGACAGAGAGCTGATACACCATGGGAGGCTTCACGGTGTTCCACCGTGCATTATACAGAATGGCTTGTAAAGACAGAGAGCTGATACACCATGGGAGGCTTCACGGTGTTCCACCGTGCATTATACAGAATGGCTTGTAAAGACAGAGAGCTGATACACCATGGGAGGCTTCACGGTGTTCCACCGTGCATTATACAGAATGGCTTGTAAAGACAGAGAGCTGATACACCATGGGAGGCTTCACGGTGTTCCACCGTGCATTATACAGAATGGCTTGTAAAGACAGAGAGCTGATACACCATGGGAGGCTTCACGGTGTTCCACCGTGCATTATACAGAATGGCTTGTAAAGACAGAGAGCTGATACACCATGGGAGGCTTCACGGTGTTCCACCGTGCATTATACAGAATGGCTTGTAAAGACAGAGAGCTGATACACCATGGGAGGCTTCACGGTGTTCCACCGTGCATTATACAGAATGGTTCATAAAGATAGAGAGCTGATACACCATGTGAGCCATTACAGTCTTCCACAGTGCATTACATTATTTGTTCATAAACACAGAGAGCTGATACACCATGGGAGGCTTCACAGTGTTCCACCGTGCATTATACAGAATGCTTTATAAAGACAGAGAGCTGATACACCATGGGAGGCTTCACGGTGTTCCACAGTGCATTATACAGAATGGTTCATCAAGACAGAGAGCTGATACACCATGTGAGCCATTACAGTCTTCCACAGTGCATTACATTATTTGTTCATAAACACAGAGAGCTGATAGACCATGAGGGGCTTCACCATCTTCCACAGTGCATTACACTGAATTAGCAGCTGGCTGAGCAGGGAGGAAACTGATCTGGAGCGGGACCTGAAAAAGAGAGCACGGGTCTCGAGGCCCTCATTTACCTGGAGACAGGAGCGGCAGCTGGAAGACCTGGGTGGGAGCTGATCCGGAGCGAGACCGGAAAAAGAGAACGTGGGGCTCGAGGCCCTCACATACCTGGTGAGCGGAGCAGCGGCTGTCAGGCTTTCTCTCACTCTCTCTGTGCCAGGGCACACTGAATCTCGAAAGAGGAAAATAAAGACTTAAAGTGACATCACGCGATATCTGTACAGTGATTCGTTGGGTACGTAACAGATGTTAGTGCATTTAATTAGCTTAAAAAAATTAAGGGGAAAGTTTATTTTGGAAAAAATGTCCACAAGTGATAAGGTGAGCACTACTAAAGTGTTTTTTCTTTCATTGGTGCAATTTATTAAGGGCTCTAAATAGCAGTGGGTAGTGTTTGGAGTAGAACAAGGCCCCTAGCATAATTAGTGTTTCAATTAAAGGAAGTAACTAAGTAATTTGAAGGTAAGTCATGGCAGGTGAGCTCACACCGGTGATTTGCTCCTGCTATGCGATGTGGAAAATCATTGTCGCTTCCAGTGTCGCTGTGTGCAGGAAGTGTATCCAACTGCAGCGACTGGCTCCCCACATTATGGAGTTGGAGCTGCGGGTAGATTCACTGTTGAGCATCCGCGGTGATGAGGACGTCATGGATAGCACATTTAGTGAGGTGGTCACACCGCAGGTAACGGCTGCACAGGTAGTACAGGGATGGGTGACTGCCAGGCAGTACATTAGTTACAGACAGGTATTGCAGAGCACCCTGTGGCCATCCCCCTCTCAAACAGATGTACAGCTTCGGATACTGTTGTAGCGGGGGTTGGACTTCGAGGGGAAAGGAGCAACAGCCAGTTCGTGACACCACGGATGGCGCTGCTGCACAGCAAGGGAGGAAAAGAAGGTGGAACAGCTATCGTGATAGGGGATTCTATCGTAAGGAGTACAGATAGGCGTTTCTGTGGCCGCAAACATGACTCCGGGATGGCATGCTGCCTTAGTGATGCTCGGGTAAAAAATGTAACGGAACATCTGCAGGGCATTGTGAAGGGGAAGGTGAGAGGTCGTGGTAAACATTGTTACCAACGACCTAGGTAGAAATAGGGATGAGGTCCTGCAACAAGTATTTGGGGAGCTAGGTAATAGATTAAAAAGCAGAACCTCAAAGGCTGCTATCTCTGGATTGCTCCCGGTGCCACGTGCTAGTGAATATAGGAATAGGAGGATAGAGCAGATGAATGCGTGGCTGAAGAGACGGTGCAAGAGGGAGGTCTTTAGCTTCTTGGATCACTGGCTCTGTTTCTGGGAAAGGTGGGGACCTACACAAGTTGGACGGGTTGCACCCAAACCGGAACGGGACCAGCATCCTGGCTGGGAGGTTTGCTAGTGCTGTTAGCGGGGGTGGGGGTTGGGGGTGGGGGAGAGGTGGGTTAAACTAATCTGGCAGGTGGATGGGATACAGAATTGAAGCACAGTAGGGGATGATGCACAGTCAAATATAGAAGAGAAACTGAGTCAGTCTGGAAGGCAGAGCAAATATAGACCTGTTAATGCAGCAGTGAAAAAGGCAAGGCTGGATTATATCTATTTTAATTCAAGGAGTCTTTCTACTAGGCAGATGAAATGAGGCTGTTGATACGCACATGGCATTATGACATAATTGCATTCACCGAGACATGGTTGAGGGAGGGCCAGGATTGGCAGATCAATATTCCAGGGTATAGAATCTTCAGGCGGGAGAGGGGAGGGGGTAAAAGAGGAGGTGGCATTACACTGTTGATCAACTAGTCAATTACTGGAGGAAGGAGCGACTTTATCTTAGAAGATTCCTCAAATGAGGCCATATATGTTGAACGTAAAAACAAAAAGGGGCAATCATTTGGCTGGGCATTTGCTACAGGCCTCCAAACAGTCAGGGATAGATAGAGGAGCAGATATGCAGGCAAATCTCAGAGAGGTGTAAAAATAATAGGGTAATAGTTGTAGGGAATTTCAGCTCACCTAATATCAATTAGAATAGTCTTAGTGCGAAAGGTTTAAAGGGGTGGAATTCTTAAAATGCATACGGGAGAGCTTGTTGAGCCAGTACATAGAATGTTCTGCAAGAGAAGGGGCAGTATTGGACCTAATCCTCGGGAATTAAGATGCACAAATTGTAGAAGTGTCAGTGGGGAGCAGTTCGGGGATAGTGACCATAACACTGTAAGGTTTAAGGTAGTTATGGAAAAGGACAAATATGGACCGGATATAAAGGTACTATATTGGAGGAAGGCCCAGTTGAATATGATAAACCAGGATCTGGCCAAAGTGGACTGGGAGCAGCTGCTTGTGGGAAAGTCTACATCAGACCAATGGGACTCATTCAAAGAGAAAATAGTCAGGGTTCAGAGCCAACATGCATCCGTTAACGTGAAGGATAGGACCAGCAAGTCTAGGGAGCCCTGAATGTCACGGGATATAGAGTGTTGGATCAGGACAAAAAGAGGCTTATGGCAGATTTAGAGCGCGGAAAACAGCGGAGGCACGAGAAGAGTATAGAAAGTGTAGGGGGCACTTTAAAAAGTAATTAGGAGAGAGAAGAGGGGCATGAAAAAAAAACATTGGCGTGCGAGGTAAAGGAAAATCCTAATGAGTTTTATAGCTATATTAAGGGCGTGAGGGTAAACATGTAAAGAATAGGGCCCATTCGGGACAAAGTGGCAATCTGTGTGTGGAGCCGGAGGACATAGGTAAGGTTTTAACAGATCACTTTTCATCTGTGTTCAGTATGGAGAAGGACAATGTAGGTGTAAAGATCAGGTTGGAGGATAGCGATATACTTGAACATATTAGCATTGAAATGGAGGAGTAACTAAATGTTTTAGCGGGCTTAAAAGTGGATAAATCCCCAGGCCTAGATGAGATGTATCCCAGGCTGTTACGTGAGGCAAGGGAGGAGATAGCCGGGGCTCTGATACAAATTTTCAAATCCTCTCTGGCCACCGGAGAGGTGCCAGAGGACTGCAGGACAGCGAATGTGGTACCATTATTCAAGAAGGGTAGCAGGAATAAACCAGGTTATTACAGGCCGGTGAGTCGAACGTCAGTGGTTCGGAATCTATTGGAAAATATTTTGAGGGACAGGGTTAATCTCCACTTGGAGAGGCATGGATTAATCAGGCTTTGTCAGGGGGAGATCGAGTCAAACTAACTTGATTGAAATTTCGAGGCGGTGACTAGATGTGTAGATGAGGGTAAAACAGTTGATGTAATCAACATGGATTTCAGTAAGGCTTTTGATAAGATTAAGCAGGTAAGAGCCCATGGGATACAGGACAATTTGGCAGATTGGATCCAAAATTGGCTTAGTGGCAGGAGACAGAGTGTAATGGTTGAGGGTTTCTTTTGCGAGTGGAAGCTTGTGACCAGTGGTGTGCCAGAATGTTCGGTATTCGCACCTTTTCTGTTTATTGTGCAATTAATGATTTAGACGTGAATATAGGAGGCATGAAAGTAAGTTCGCAGATGAGACGAAAATTGGTGGTGTCGTAAATCGTGAGGAGGAAAGCCTTAGATTACAGGGTGATATAGATGGGCTGGTAAGATGGACGGAGCAGTGGCAAATGGAATTTAATACTTAGAAGTGTGAGGTCATGCATTTTGGGTGGGCTAACAAGGCAAGAGAATATACAATGGAAGGTAGGAGCATAGGAAGTACAGAAGGTCAGAGGGTCTTTGGTGTACTTGTCAATAGATCACTTAAATCAGCAGCACAGGTAGATAAGTTGGTTAGGAAGGCATAAGGGATACTGGCCTTTATTAGCTGAGACATAGAATATAAGAGCAGGGAGGTTATGATGGAGCTGTATAAAATGCTAGTTAGACCACAGCTGCAGTACCTTGTACAGTTCTGGATACCAAACTATAGGAATGATATGATTGCACTGGAGAGGGTACAGAGGAGATTCACCAGGATGTTGCCTGGGCAGGAGAATTTCAGCTATGAAGAGAGACTGAAAAGGCAAGGCTTGTTTTCCTTCGATCAGAGAAGGCTGCGGGGGTGGGGGCGGGGGGACATGATTGAGGGATACAAAATTTTGAGGGGCATTGATAGGTGAGATAGGAAGGGAATTTTTTCCATAGGTTGATATTTAAATAACCAGGGGGCATAGATTTAAGGGAAAGCACACGAGGCTTATAGGGGATTTGAGGAAAGAAATTCTCCCGGAGTGTGGTTGGAATCTGGAACGCACTGCCTGAAGAGGTGGTAGAAGCAGGAACCCTCACAACATTTAAGCGGGAATTTGATGAGTGCCGTAAACGTCATAGAATACAAGGCTACGGGCCAAGTGCCAGAAAATGGATTTATCATAGTTAGGTGCTCAATGTTTGGCACAGAGATGATATACAGAAGGGCCTGTTTCTGTGCTGTGTAACTCTATGATTCAATGTCTCTAAGCTGAATTGTCGACAAACGCAGAGATCTGATGCACCATGGGAGGCTTCACAGTGGTCCACAGTGCATTACACTGAACTGTCTATAAATGCAGAGAGCTGATACACCATGAGAGCATTTTCAGTCTTCCACATGTCACTGAAGTGGTTACAAACACAGAGATGCTACACCATGAGAGACTTCACAGTGTTTCACAGTGCATTATACTGAAGTATTTGCTAACACCGTGAGCTGATACACCATGAGAGGCTATATTGTCGACAGTGCAATGCACTGACGTGTACATAAACACAGAGAGCTGATAGACCATGAGAGGCTTCACAGTCTTCCACAGTGCATTACACTGAAGTGTTTACTAACACCGTGAGCTGACACACCATGAGAGGCTGCAGTGTTCCACGGTGCATTGCACTGAAATGTTTAAGAACACAGAGAACTGATACACCTGGAGAGTCTTCACAGTATTCAACAGTGCATTACACTGAAAAAATTATAAACGCAGAGTTCTGAGACACATGAGACGTTTCACAGTATTGCGCAGAGTATTACACTCAATTGTTTATGAAGACAGAGAGCTGATACACCATCAGAGGCTCCAAAGTGCATTACACTGAAGTGTTCACTAACACAGAGAGCTGATACTGCATGAGAGCCTTTGCAGCATTCCACAGTGCATTAAACTAAAATGTTAATAAACGTAGAGAGCAGAGACACCGTGAGAGGTTTCAAAGTATTCTGCAGTGCACTACACTGAAGTGTTCATAAACACAGAGAGCTGATACATCATCAGAGGATTCAGTGTTCCTCAGTGAACTGAACTGAAGTGTTTATAAACACAGACAGCGACTACACCATGAGGGGCGACACAGTGTTCCACCTGCATTACACTGATGTTTTTTTTTCAATCACAGAGAGCTGATCAACATGAGAGGCTTCACAGTGTTCCACAGTGAATTACACGGAAGAACAGAGAACAAAGAACAGCACAGGAACAGGCCATTCGGCCCTCCAAGCCTGCGCCGATCTTGATGCCTGCCTAACCTAACACCTTCTGCACTTCCGGGGCCCATATCCCTCTATTCCCTTCCTATTCATGTATTTGTCAAGATGTCTCTTAAACGTCGCTATCGTATCTGCTTCCACCACCTCCCCTGGCAGCAAGTTCCAGGCACTCACCACCCTCTGTTTAAAAAACGTGCCTCGCACATCCCCTCTCAGCTTTTCTCCTCGCACCTTAAACCTATGTCCCCTAGTAACTGACCCTTCTACCCTGGGAAAAAGCTTCTGACTATCCACACTGTCCATGCCGCTCAAACCTTTGTAAACCTCCATCATGTCGCCCCTCCACAAATGTCGTTCCAGTGAAAACAATCCGAGTTTTTCCAACCTCTCCTCATAGCTAATGCCCTCCAGACCAGGCAACATCATGGTAAACCTCTTCTGTACCCTCTCCAAAGCCTCCACGTCCTTCTGGTAGTGTTGTGACCAGAATTGCACGCAATATTCTAAGTGTGGCCTAACTAAGGTTCTGTACAGCTGCAACATGACTTGCCAATTTTTATACTCTATGCCCCGACTGATGATGGCAAGCATGCTGTATGCCTTCTTGACTACCTTATCCACCTGCGTTGACACTTTCAGTGACCTGTAGACCTGTACGCCCAGATCTCTCTGTCTGTCAATACTCCTAAGGGTTCTGCCATTTACTGTATACCTCCCAACTGCATTAGACCTTCCAAAATGCATTACCTCACATTTGTCCGGATTAAACTCCATCTACCATTTCTCTGCCCAAGTCTCCAACCGATCTATATCCTGCTGTATCCTTTGGCAATCCTCATCACTGTCCGCAACTCCACCAACCTTTGTATCGTCCGCAAACTTACTAATCAGACCAGCTACATCTTCCTCCAAATCATTTATATATACTACAAACAGCAAAGTTCCCAGCACTGATCCCTGCGGAACACCACTAGTCACAGACCTCCATTCAGAAAACCACCCATCCACTGATACCCTCTGTCTTCTATGACCGGGCCAGTTCTGTATCCATCATGCCAGCGCACCACTTCACCTTTTGTACCAGTCTGCCATGAGGGACCTTGTCAAAGGCTTTACTAAAGTCCATATAGAAAACATCCACTGCCCTTCCTTCAGCAATCATCTTTGTCACTTCCGCAAAAAACTCAATCAAATTAGTAAGGCACGACCTCCCCTTCACAAAACCATGCTGTCTCTCGCTAATAAGTTCATTTGTTTCCAAATGGGAGTAAATCCTGTCCCGAATATTCCTCTCTGATAGTTTCCCTGCCACTGACGTAAGGCTCACCGGCCTATAATTTCCTGGATTATCCTCGCCACCCTTCTTAAACAAAGGAGCACATTGGCTATTCGCCAGTCCTCTGGGACCTCACATAGAAAGCTGATAGGCCATGAGAGGATGCAGAGTGCTCCACAGTGCATCACAAAAAGTGTTTATAAACACAGAGAGCTGATACACCTTCAGAGGCTTCACTGTGTTCCACGGTGGATTGCACTGAAGTGTTTAGAAACACCAAAAGCTGATAGACCATGGGAGGATTCATGCTGTTTCACAGTGCATTACATTGATGTGTTTATAAACACAGAGCAGGTACACCATGAATGCTGATAGAACATGGGCGGATTCATACTGTTCCACACTGCATTACACAGAAGTGGTTTCTAACAAGAGAGCTGATGCACCATGAGAGGCTTCACAGTGTTCCATAGAGCATTGCACTGAATTGTTTATAAATACCGAAAGGTGATACACCGAGGGAGGATTCACATTGTTCCATAGGCCCAGGCATATTCTATCCACAGAAAACAGTGTAAATCCAGTCTGACCAATTACCATCCCACTGCAATCATCATTACAGTTTTGGAATGCGTCATAGATAATGCTATGAATCGGCACTTCGTCTGAAATAACCTGCTTACCGATGATTACTTGGGTTTCTGCCAGGGCCACTAGGCTTCAGACTTCCTTACAGTCTTGGTTGAAACATAACAAAAGGAGCTGAATTCCTCATGTGAGGTGAGAGAGACTGTCCTTGGTATCAACACAGAATTGAACGAGTGTGGTATGAAGAAGCTTTAGTAAAACTGATGTTAATGGAAATCCTGGCAAAATACTCCAAGGGCTGGAGTCATATCTAGCACAAAGGACGATGCTTGTGGCTGTTGGAGGCCTATCATCTCAGTCCCAGGACATTCCTGCAGGAGTTCTTCAGGGTAGTGCCCTAGGCTCAACCATCGTCAGCTGCTTCATCAATGACCTTCGCTCCAACATAAGATCAGAGGTGTTGATGAACACTGTTGATCACGCAATGGTCAGTCCCATTGGTAACTCCTCAGATTGAGAAGCATCCGTGCCCACATGAATCAAGACTTGGAAAAAGATTCTAACTTGTAATTAGCAGTCTGGCCACACAAATGTCAGGCAATGACCATCGCCAACAAGAGAGAATCTAACCATCTCCCCTTGTCTTAAATGGCATCATCATCACTGACTAGCCCACTGTAAACTTTCTGGGAGTTACCATTGACCAGAAATATAATTGTACCAGCCATATAAAATTGTGTCTGTAAGTGATATTCGGTGGCTGGGCATTCGGTGGCGAGTAATTCATCTAATAATTCCTCAAATCCTGTTCACCATCTACAAGGCAGGATGATTGCATTTCTAACACTACTCAAGAAGCTTCACACCTCCTTGGTCAAAGCTCCCTGATTGATCAGCACTGTATTTAACACCATAATCATTCATTATTTTTATAACAGGTGCACAGTGGCAAGAAACACTGCACTCATACGCATGCTCCATCTACAGCAGTAACCAAACCAGAGACCTCTACAACCTGGAAGAACAAAGAAAGTAGACGTGTAGAAACACTACCACCTGCACGATCCAGTCCAAGCCACACACCATCCTGACTTGGAGCTATACTGCCGTACTTCCACTGTTGCTGGGACAAAAGCATGACACTCCCTTCCAAACAACAGTGTGGGTGAACCTACACCACATAGATTGCAGTGGTTCAAGAGGGCGGCTCCGCAGCACCTTCTCTTTTAGGGACGGACAATAAATGCTGGCCTTAACAACAGAACCCATATGCCATGAACAAATGGGAAATAAATAAAATGACAATTTATACCAAGACAGCAGGCTTGAGCGTCCATAAAAACCCACCCGAAAGGCATCAATAGGTTCACCTGGCAGTTCTGCTGTTCTATCACAATGCGAAGATCAGTAGTCTCGTTGGAATACTCAATTGTCTTTTGATATGGAAGAATGTTTAAAGCCTAAGAGCTGAGAATTATTTATTCACACTCTATATGCAGAGAAATAGAAACAGAGGACGTTGAGTGTAGAGTAGCGTCGTAGCATACTGTTAATAGCTGAGAGGCGTGCAAATGTCTGCTACAAGTGTCAGGGGTTAAACTGATGAATAAACTTCAATGTAACAAGACTCAAAAGTCATAAAACGTAGGGTCTCTGAAGACAACCATTGGTTGGTCACTTTTTTGAAATGATCTGAGAATAAGAAACAGATGATAGAACTACAGAATGCTGACAGCATGAAAGGAGTCCATTAGGCCCTTCGCTTCCATTCCAGCTGCCTGCAAGAACAGCACACCTCTTGCCTTTTCCCCACAGCACTGCAATTTTTTTTCTCTTCAGCTAATTATCCAATTCACTTTTGAACTCCATGACAGAATCTGCCTCCACCGCACTCTTATGCAGTACATTCAAAATCCTAACCACTCACTGTGTACAAAGAAGTGTTTTTACCTCATGTCACTGTTGTTTCTTTTGCTAATAGTTGTACTATGGTTTTTGATCTTTCTGCCAACTGGAATAGTTTCACCCTAACTAGTCTGTTCAGACCCTCACGATATTGAACACCCCAATCATATCCCATCTTAATGTTCTCTCCTCTGAGAACAGATCTACACTTCTCCAATCTATCCACATATTTGAAGCCCTGGAGTTATTGATGTCAATCTTTTCTGCAGCCCCTGTAGTGCCTTCTCATCATTCATAAAGTTGGTGCGCAGCACTGAGTGAAATTTACCACTGTGAGCGGGGCCAACAGGCACTTAAAAAGAGCAGAGGCAGAGAGAGAGAGAGAGAGATACAGAGAAATGGAGAGAGACAGAGAGAGAGAGAGATACAGAGACAGAGAGAGAGAGAGACAGAGAGAGAAAGAGAGAGGCAGAGAGAGAGACAGAGAGAGAGAGATACCAGCGAGCAGTTTAAACGAGCTCTCTAGGACAGTCCAGGGCAGCAGAGTGCACAGACCTCGGTCTGACGAGAGAAATAAAATAAAAAAAGAAAGTGTGACCTGACAGGAAAACAGGTAGTTGATTGGTTGGTGAGTATTTTCTATCATTTATCTTTCAAAATTTGCTTAACTTTGCTAACTGTAAGATTTTATTGATTTTGAGATACAACACTGAAACAAGCCCTTCGGCCAACGAGTCTGTGCCGACCAAGAACCACCTATTTAAACTAACCCTATAGTAGTCCCATATTCCCTACCTACACTAGGAGCAATTTACAATGGCCAATTTACTTGTCACCTGCAAGTCTTTGGCAGTGGGAGGAAACCAGAGCACCCGACGAAAACCCACGCGGTTACAGGAAGAACTTGCAAACTCCGCACATACAGTACCCAGAATTGAACCCGGGTCGCTCGAGTTGTGAGGCTGCAGTGCTAACCACTGCACCACTGTGCCGCCCCAAGTGATCCTAGTTAACCTTAATAAATTGGCTGATGAACATTTCAGATTACTCAATTTATTAAATAATTAATTAATTATTTTAAACACAATCAGGCAGCCAGGGCAGGAGATGTGAAGCAGCAGAGTGTGGCTGGGAAAAATCGACAACTTGATTTTGCGCTTAGAGAAAAAGCAAGTTGAAGATCTTGCTCTGGCTGCTGCCATCTGCCAAATATACCAGTTGTTAGTCCTCCCACCCAATGTCCTTCAGTGCTCGTGCCTTTCAGTCGATGGCGTGAGGGGGACAGTAACTGCAATGAGAGAGGGGCACCAGCAGATGGAGATGGTGAGAGGCGGCAGTGACTGCAGTGAGACAGGAACACCAGCAGATGGCGATGGTGAGAAGGGGGACACTAACTGCAGTGAGACAGGGACACCAGGAGATGGAGATGCTGAGCCATTGCTGATGGGGGTTTCAGTTTTCCTGAGAGTTTTAAAGTTTCAAAATGTTTGAAGAGTTTACTTCCTGTAAACTTGAGATGCTGAATAAAATAATTTCTATACAATTGTTGTTAAATGAATATTTTCCTACTTTGTAAACACTTGTAACATTAAACTGTTCCCTGTTTGGAAAATTATTTTGAGTGATTAAAGATAATGCATAAATAAAACAATAGCATCAAATAAAACTTAACAATCATTTCCAAATAAAAACTCTCAATAAGTTGTGTTGAATTCTTCATCACTAATGTCTCTCTTTCTCTCACTTCTCTCTCTATGCTGGTATCTTCTGTGCTATAATTGAAGTTTTCATCCGATCATCTATTGAAAGTTAATATTAAATCTGCTTCGAGAAACCTGTCAGAGAGTGAATTCCAGACCAGAAAAACTCCCGGCCTATTTGTTTCTCCCCTCTGCCAGTGTAAACAGTCTCTCCTTATGTCTCCAAACTGAGGGAAAGATTTTGAATACAATTAATTTCTCCTGGACAGCAGCTGCCGAGGATCTAGAACCCCCTGAATGTGGACAAACAATGAACAAAAATCCCTCTGAATCCTCCAGGAGAGCAGAGGAAGAAAACAGTCAGGAAACAAATGGAAACAAGTGACACTTCATTACAGCAGCAAAAAGTCTTTGTCAGAATGTGGAGGTCGTTTCGCTGAACTTGATATAAACTGGAGGTGAAAAGTGGAAGATCTTTAATACAATTTGTGATAAATGTCAGTTTCCCAGCTTTGTAAACCCTTGTAACATTAAAGTGGTAAATGTTAAGAAGGTTTCTTCGATTGATTGCTGGCTGATGCATAAATACAGCAGCAGCAAATAAAGTACAAAGAATCTTTGACAAATATAACTGTAAATATGAGTCAGAACTGTTGTGTGAAATGTCACAAGATGTAAAAGTTCTCTTGGCTGCATCATTAACCTGACTCGAGTTTCAGTCTTTATCACACAGTGGCTCATTAGTTAAGATTGCCTTCAGTTTTTCAAAAGCAGTCTGGCATTCATCTGGGCATACTACATTGTTGTTCTTTTTTTGCAGTAAATTGGTTAATGGGGCAGCCACAGTACTAAGAGTCTGGACATATTTCCTGTCAAAACCACACATCACTAAAAACTTCATTATTTAACGCTTCGATTTAGGGATAGGGAACTCGACGCAGGCTTGTACCTTTGCCATTTTTAGCAATAACTGTCCTTGCCCCGCTATGTGTCCGAACTAAGTTACTCTTAAATTTTCCCAGTTCGCTTTTTGCCAGATTTATCACTATGCCCATGCCTTGTAACTTTTTAAACATAATTTCTGGATGGTTTAAATGTTCTTGCTAAGTGTTGCTGTATATTAGTACATCACCGAAATACACTACACAGTCGGGAACACCTGAATCATTAATCATAGAAAAGAGGCTGGGATTTTTTTGTTTTTAGCCTGAATGACATCACGTGGCCTGATAAAGACCGTCAGGTGTTAGAAAAGCTGATATCCCTGTCTCGAGGAGTCAAAGAAACTTGCTAGCATTCCTTTAACATGTCTATCTTGGGAGTAAATCAAGTACTGCCCACTCTGTCAATACAGTCTTCTAAATGAGGAATTGTGTAGGAGTTTCTGCAGTCCATAGAAAATTTGGTTCACCCATCAGGTATGGATACTAGCCCAAAACAAAAGCAAAACACTGCAAAATGCTGGAAATCTGAAATAAAAACAAGAAGTGCTGCAAATACTCAGCAGGTCTGGCAGCAAGTGTGGATAGAGAAGCAGAGTTAACGTATCAGGTCAGTAACCCTTCATCAGAACTGATACTAGCACTATTGCTGAACTCCAGCTGCTTTGACTAGGCTTGATCAAATTGTTTTCCAACATGCACTGGATCTCTGATTTTATTTGGACCTGTTTGTCCAGTCTTAAGCGGTAAGAATGTAGTTTTGAAGGAACGATTCCCCCTTCAGCTACATCACGTATGATTAAGGTTGTACATCCCAGCATATCCCGACAAACTCTTTTAACTGCTGTGGAAAGCCTGGTTAGCTCTTTCCGTTGTTTTTCCTCGAAGTGCAAAAGCATTTTATCCAATTTTCCTAGTCGTTGTGTACTCACTAATCTGAGTGTTGGATGTTCAATCTGAGAATTTTCCATGCCACCTTCTGCCTCATCCTCACTATACTGTCCCTTCTCAACAGTATCGATTACCTAACATATCTGTACTGGCTTATCCTCCTCACTGAGATAATATTAATTTAACATATTAATGTGACACAACCATTTGTCCTTCGACAATCAGGGGTAGGAATCAAGTAACCTACCTTACCCACTCTTTTGACCACTCGATTTGGGCAATGGAACCGTGTTTTTAATGGTTGCCCCTGTAACTGTAACAGCCCTAATATTTCATCCCCTGGTTGAAAATCGCAGGGAGTTGCATTCTTGTCTGCCCATTTTTTCATATTGGCTTGGGATGATTTAATGTGTTCCTGAGCCGCAACACAAGCTTTCCTGAGCCTTTCCCAGAGCACAGATGTATAGTCCAACATTGAAGATTCGGTATTTTGTTTGAATAATCTGTCTTTTATGATTTTAGAGGACTTCTTACTTCATAGCTGTAAACCAATTTGAAATGACTGAAACCTAATTCACTGATTCAGGATTCATTCACTAAAGTCTCTGGTGGCAAATTAAAGAACCTTTACTCCTTTATCCCAGTCATGTGGATATTCGTGACAGTATGTTCTAATCATTGTTTTGAGTGTTTGTTGATATCTCTCTAAAGCACCATGTGAAATGGTTTTCTGCTGAAGATTCCAACTGCCCTGCCTAATACCCCAATTGCCCATACGGCTTGAAATACCTTAGACATGAAATTAGAACCTTGATCCGATTGAACATAAAGTGATAACCCATATCACGTAAAGCATCGTGTTAACTTTTCTCCTACTATTCGAGCATTAATTGTCCTCACAGGAATGGCCTCTGGAAATCGAGTAGCCATATCCATGATAGTAAGTATGTATTGATATCCCGTTTTTGTTTTTGGCAAGGGTCCTACACAATCTACCATTACCCTACTAAATGGTTTCGCAATCACTGGTATGGGAACTATTGTGCCAGTTTTATGGTAGGTTACGGTTTTCCCACCATTTGACATGTATGGCATGTCCTACAAAATTGTCTCACATCCTTTGTGAGACCTGGCCAGTAGTAATTTTGACTTATACGTGATTTGGTCTTCTGAACTCCTCTATGCCCTGCGAAATGAATGGCATGTGCTAACCTTAATAATCCCGAGTGATATTTAAGTGGTACCACTTTCTGTTCAACAACTGCCTAGTCTGAATCCACAGGTCTATGAGGCAGTCTCCATTCCCTCCACACAATCATACTTGCCTTCTAAAACGCCTTTTGCCTCATTTTCCGTCAGAGCCTTTGTGCTATTCGGTATATCTCTGGACCAGCATTTCGTGCTGCAAAGATAGAAGGTCGGCAAAACATCTCATTTGGATCATCTAAATCCACAAAAAAATTTTCAGATACTTGGCTATCTGTTTGTGCTGCCACTATACCTCCGACAATGGATCCTGTTTAGCCATTGCTCGGGTGACTACACATGCAGGAAACATTCCTGGAACGTGTTCCTGTAATTGCTCTGGTTCCATAATTCACTTGGTTCCTCTGAAATTATAAGAAAAACTGATCCTTTTTAGTTTCCAAATTTTTCCTAGGAGTCGATCAATCCCCTTTACTGTCAAACTGTGGACACGGATTTAAGGTGATTGGTAGAAGGATTAGAGGGTATATGAGAAAACTATTTGTCAACCAGAGTGTGATGCGAATTTAGAATTCACTGCCAGGATCAGTGGTGGAGACAAAGACCCTCAATTCTTTTCAAAGCACCTGGACATGCAGCCAAGGTGCTGTAACCTGTGGGGCGATGGACCAGGTGCTGCAAAGTGGGATTATGTTGGGCGGATAGCTCATTCGGCCAGTGCAGACATGATGGACTGAATAGCATCCTTCCTTCCGTTCAGTATTTTTTTCTATGTTCTAACGGCTGCAGTTACCATACCAGATATTAAGTCACTGTCCAGGCGTGCTTTATATCAAGATGCGGGTATAGACTCCCGTCCAACTCCGTTAAGTAAAACTTTAGCATTCTAGGCGTTTTTCGGTGCAAACGTTCCCCAGTAAGAGGTTTAGGTTGCAGTGTCCAACTTTACCTTGGCCATTTCATCTGTTTGACTATTTTTTCAAATGCTGTGAAAAAAGTGCCTCGACGTCCCTTTCCCCCAACTTAGTAATAGTTTTTATAAATTTAGCAGCTGTTTGCTGGGGCCCGGGCTGAATTCAGCTTCTTCTTGACCCGACATTTCCCTGGATTCAAGACTATCCCTTTGTCTTCGTTCCATCTCTTTTGGGCTAAGTTCTGTCTCCTTCTCCTAGTCCTCTTTTTCAAGTTCAAGTTTATTTAAGTCTTTCCCAGCCTCAAGTTTTCTTACGATTATTTATTTTTCTGTTACGTTTTGAAGCTCCAGTTGACTCAACTGTGACTGAATTTTTGCCAATTCTACTGCATCAACTCACTACTTTCTTGTTCCTCGTCTGCTTCTTCTAATTTAAAATGTTGGACTATTAGGTCAGTTATCGCTGCATTTTGACACCTTTTTTTCAATTCCAACCACAACTTTGCCACCAATGTTTCTCATTTATTCTGAATTAAAGGTATCAAGCCCGGGAAACATTTTCCTTTCCCGAGAACTCTGCTGCAACTGCTGAGCCATTCTGATATTATAGACTCTACCTTATTATACAAGAAAATTGGTTCCATTTTTCATAATTGCTGTTAGATTTGAATCCCGACAACAGAGTTTGCAAATAAGATGATTCCAAACCCGACAGCAATTAATATGCTGCCAGACACAAGATCCAAAATGTTATGCTATCGCAGAGACAAGTAATTAATATGATTCCAAGCACGAGACCCTCAAATTCATCTGATTCTAATCTCAGACGAGCCACCCAATTAATATATTACAACCGTGGTGGGAGCAATGCACTGTCAATTCAGTCTCGTCACTCCACAGATCGCAGCATATTATTAAGTTTTCACACCCAATTGGAAAACAGCCAAAATAAACAATCTGGTAACAACAGAATAATAGAGACCAAACCAAGTATCTTCAGACATCAACAAATTAACTGTTTTTTGAAACAAAAATCTTAAACACTATTAAGATAAACCTATGACTAAAGACCTGATGATTTTAAAATAACTCCCCACATTCACACACATGCATTCAAAACCAACAGTAGCGAACTAGTTTTTAAATTAGTGTTTTTGAAATTCAGCTGCTTCTCAAGAACGAATAAAATAAGTAAGCCTTTGAATTACATTCCTGGTGGATGAGGCATTCTCATGTGGAAATAATCAAAGGCCACTGGATCCACTGGTCTGTTCTTAACAGGCGTTTAACTTTTCGGCTGCAGTAGGCAACAACAGTTCATTCAGCAATACAAACAGTTTCTTCAAAAAAGAAGGAATTTCTTCTTTAGACAATTAATTCGGCCTGTAGTTCTCTGCAGAATTTTTGCTGAAAGACAATAAACAGCTCGTTTCTCTTCAGTACGTTTCGCTGGTGAGTCTGGTTTCAGCAGTTTTTTTTTCAGTTTTACACACAGTTAAGGTGTAACATTACATCATGTGACCTCTCTCTCCTGCTGCACCCGAGGTAACAAAAATGCAGCTTCTGGCACACTGTGCCTTAGAAATCATCTCCCTTAAAGGTGCTATATTTTAACAGTGTCTTAGAGGTGCACATTGTTTTTAATCGGAGGAGAAAAAAGATGCAAGTCCATGACATAGTCTATGCAATTCTATATCATAACTTCTGTGTGAAACCTCCTTTACTCCACTACAGAAAATGAGTACATTCTTAGCACCCTTACCTGAACACATGATGCTCACATATTCGTTATGAGAACAGTCGTGGTTATCTCATGATGCTGAGGCACATTCCCAGAGAAATGCTTCGCTACCAAAACAGTTAATTTCAACCAACCAAACTGGCCCTGAGCCTGGTTCACAAGAAGCAGGAAGTGCCATGTCGAATGCTTTTCCACAACCCAGCTGCTTGCAAACCAAGTTAGCTTCCAGCAGATCCCAGGAATCATCACAAACTGAGCCCCATGTCTCACTGCAGTAAATCTCCTCTCGGCCAGTACATGGGCTCCCACCGTCACACAACCTTAACTGCAAATGGACTGTTGGACAATGTAGGAGGATTCTACTTACAATACACATTCACCTCATCACTCAATCCAACTCATTGCTCTGTCACCAGCTTAAAAAAAGCATTTTAAATGCATGAGACAGATAAATGAAACAAGACAACAGAATATCTGTCTACACTTACCTATTACATATCTTGTCAAGTACAGAAATGTTTCAGATGTCCTACTACATCTGGCTCTGACAAGTTCTGCCCAGCAGTCCCCCTTTTATGTTTCAAACGCTGTGTACGTTGTTGTAAAGGGAATCATTCACACGATTACCAGTTAATTTATACTCATGTTATATAACTGTATATGTTCCTTATCCATGTTTGTTACCCTTATTTATTATCTTGGTCCGACATTTACTGCCATATCCTATTTTCTTTATCTTGAACAACAAGTGACTTGCATTTATCCAGCGCCATTACCGTAATAAAGCATCCCAAGGCGCTATGCAGGAGTGATATCAAATACAGTTTGACAAAGAGTACCTAAGAATATACTAAGTCAGATAACCAGAAGCTAAATCGAAGATTTAGGTTTTATGGAGCGTCTGAAAGCAGGAACGAGAGTTTGAGAGTTATAGAGAATTAAATAACTCTAGAGTATGTTGCCTCCGCAGCTAAAGGCATCGCCACCAATGGTGCACAATTAAAATCAGGAATGCTCAAGAACCCAGAGGTGGGAGTTATCAGATTGGAACCGATTGCAAATACAGGAACTGTGAGGCCATGCAGGGATTGGAAAACAAGAATGAACATTTTAAAATCGCACATTGCTGGGCAATGTAGGTCAGTGAGCACAGGGCAGATGGCTGAGTGGCACTTGGTCACGGCAGCAGAGTTGGCAGAGGTTGTAACTAGGGAAGCCAGCCAGGAATGCATTAGAGTCATCGAGCTTAGAGGGGACAAAGCAATGGGTAAGACTAGATAAGGGCAAAATCGCTTGATATTAGGGAGATAGAAATCGACAGTGTTAGTGATGGTATGGATATGTGCGAGGAGTTAAAAGAATACCAAGGTTACAAGCAGTCTAGCTCAGTCACAGACAGTTGGCACGGGAAGAAATAGAGTTGGTGGCCAGGGAACAGATGTGATGGGGACTGAAGACAATGACTTGTATCTTTTCAATACTGAAGTGCAGGAATTTTCTGGAAATGCAGTACTGAATGTCAGACTGGAATTCTGACAGGTTCCAAGCAGTGGTGGAAGCAAGAGTGTTGGACTTGAGGTCTAGTTGGGTACCATGAGATACATGTGGAAACTAAGGCTGTCTTTGTGGATATCACTGAAAGGCAGCATGTAAATGAGAATTGAGGTGTCGAAGGATAGATTATTTGGTGACTTTAAGGGAGCGGGAAGAGAAACCATTGCAGGTCACTTTCTGACTCCTGTCCAATAAGACGAGAACCAGCTGAGTGCAGTCCCCCCTCCCCCACCCCTCACCCCAGCCGGGTGTGAATGGAGAACAGTTGGAGCAGAATTTCATGATCAACCATATCAAAGGCTATGGACAAGTCAAGAAGGGGAAGAGGAATCGTTTGCATTTTTCACAATCATTTAGGATGTCATTTGTGACTTTGATAAGCCATTGTTTCGGTAATGTGGTGTGGCTAGAAATCTGATTTGAGGGATTGAAACATGCAGCTCCATAAAATATGAGCATGGATTTGGAGGGGACAACACATTCAAGGACTTTGGTGAGGTTAGAACAGTTGGAGCTGGGGCAGTAATTTGCAAGGGGAGGTGTGATTGTAGCTGATTTGAAGGAGAGGGGGTAGAACATGAAGCGAGGGAGAGAATCGTTAATATTGTCAGCGAACATGGGGACCAGGAAGGGAGATGTGTGTGATCAGTAGTTTCGTAGAAATAGGGTGTAGACATCAAGATGTGAATTTCATTGACAACATAATTGCAGAGAGTGTGAAGGACTCTCGGAGAGACCCAAGCAATGCGAATTCAGGGTGATGTCATGGGAGGACACTTATTGGAAGATAGGACTGGTGGGTTGGGGATCAAAGGGAAATGGCGGAGGCGACTGACGGATGTTTTTAAACGTTGTACCAAAAAATTCCATGAGTTACTTTCACGTATTTTTCGAGTTGAGGGTGGACGAGACACTGGAGTCTTTCAGGAGGAAGATTTGTGATGGAGAAGATATGCTTTGCGTGTTCTTTTCCTTCGTGCATGATCTTTGATTTATGAGCAATTTTTGCAAGAAAGACAGGACCCGATGATGCTTTATGTGATTCATCCATTCAGGTTTATATTACCACGTAGTTCGCCAGATGTCGCTGTGCTTTCTGGTTTAAAGTTTCAACCACTTTTTGTATTACTTCCGCTTCACGCCGGAGAATGTAACACCCACCAGTACTACACTTAAACATCAGCCTTCCAATAGGCAGTATATTCATGCAGAACTAAGTTATAGGGTTGTGTTGATTCTACAATTATCATAAATCAAGGTAATATTAATTGTATAACAGAATCACATACATTTGTAAGGATGGGACTCTGTCTTATACAATGAAGATATTTGAGTAATTTTAGAAACGTAAACTACATGTCTGAACAGAGAATATGCAGACCTTCTGTCCAGATAGCCTGGTGCTATTCGGGAAGTACTTATGTTCAATCAGTAAACGAAACTTGTGAGGCACATTAGCAATTGCTATTGTCTGTAAAAGTTCAATGAACTAAATTACAAATTATATCACTATATGACTGTTGGACGAGACCAAAGAGGGCAGAAAACAGGATCTCTCTGCAAAATGTTGGATAGGAACAGGATGTGTCTCTGGCAATTGAACTCAAGATGTGCAGACTTCCTGGTAAGCGGGAAACCAGTATTTAAACGGGCATGGACAAAAATGATTGGATTTGTTGCATCAGGCACTTTGGAGAATAAAGAATTGGCGTTGTGATAGGAAACAAAGTGTAGTGGTCAATGGATGTTTTTAAGGTTGGATGAAGGTTTGTAGTAGAGTTCCCCAGGCGTTAGTCTTCGGACACTTGTTTCCCTGATATATATTAATGACTTAGACCTTGGTGTACAGGACATAATTTCAAATTTTGCAGATTATATCAAACTTGGAAGCATTGTGAGCTGTGAGGAGGATAGTGTAGAACTTCAAAAGGACATGCACAATTTGATGGAATGGGGAAGCAGGTGACAGGTGAAGTTCAAGCAGAGAAATGTGAAGTGATTCATTTTGGTAGGAAGAACATGGAGATAAAATATAAAATAAAGGGCTCAATTCTGAAGGGGATACATGAGAAGAGGTGCCTGGGTATACATGCGCATAAGTCATTGAGGGTGGCAGGACAGGTTGAGAGAGCTGTGTCCTGGGCTTTCTTAATAGGGGGAAACAGCAAGGAAGTTATGTTGAACTTGTATAAGACACGAGTTCGGCCTCCGCTGGAATTTTGCGTCCAGATCTGTGTGCTGCACTTGAGGAAAGACAGGGGGGCATTGGAGAGAGTACAGGAAAGACTCAGGAGAATGGTTCTAGGGATGAGGAATTCCAGTTATGAAGATCGATTGGAGAAGTTAGGGCTATTTTCCTTGGAGAAGAGGAGGTTGTGAGGTGATTTGATTCAGGTGTTCAAAATCATGAGGGGCCTGGACAGAGTAGATAGAGAGACACTGCCCCCGCCACCCCCGCCCCCCCCCCCCACCTTGTGAAAGGATCGAGAACAAGAGAGCGCAGATGGATTGAGGATAAACTTTTTCACGCAGCGAGTGATCAAAATCCAGAATGCATTGCCTGATAATTCAGTGGAGGCAGGTTCAATTGAAGCATTCCAAAGGGAATTGGACAGTTATATGAAAAGGAAGAATGTGCAGGATTACGGGATGGAACTGAATGAAATGCTCTCTCAGACAGCCAGTGCGACACGATGGGCTGAATGGCCTCCTTCTGCACGGTAACAGTTCTGCGATTCTGTGATATTGCCTCTCCTCGTTGTTCAAAACAGAAGGCATCAGTTCACACTTCTCTGCATTAAATTTCATCTGCCGTGTGTCCGACCATTTCAACAGCCTTTCTTTGTCCTCTTGAAATCTATCACTATCTTCTTTACAGTAACTGGACAGTATTTCAGAAAAACTCTCCCGTTTTCTTCCAATGGTTCAACGGTGTTGAGTTTAATCGTGGCAAGTGCTTCCTGCACTATGTTAGCTCTTTTGTTTAATGTTCTGTGAATTTCACTTTCTCAATATTTACCAAAATGTAAATGGGAATGCACAGGCAGCATGGGATCGTACAGCGCAGTTTCTGCTTGTGATACCCACATTAACAATTGTTCCGGCTCCCCGAGGCTGAGAAACCTCCCTCCCTCCCCTGCTCCCCAGTCTCAGCTTCACAACATGTGTCGCATATCAGATCTGAGGCCAAGCGATCAGTGCAGGCGCACAGCTGGGCTAACAGTGCAAACCTGGTAGCGTCTGTTCGGTTGATAAATGGAGAGTTGGATTGAGATTGTGCCATTTGCAGTGGTTCAGCTCATTCACTGCGGCTTTGGGGAAATCTCAATGGAAAGTACTGTCTGCATTGTAAATGTGCTCAGTATCAGGTATTTATTGCTCCTGATGAAGAATATTTATTAAATATAATACGAGTGATATATATTTTAACAAACAGTGATTCTAATAGTCATATAACATTATTACTATCCGGAGAATACTGGAATCATCTGACTTTCCAGGTATGGATCACCCCGGAAACAACCTTGAAACAAACTAAAACCAACTCTTGCGGTATTTATGTTCAATTCTGGTAATAAAACAAAATGTAACTGAAATCTCCTCTGGAAATGCAATTAATTGTTAATCTGATGACAAATATTAGATCCGTGTTTGCTTTCAGCAACAACAATGGATAAAAGTTCACTATTTGAATTTGATGAACTGAACATCACACAGGACAAACTGTATTAAATAATAAATTTATAAATTAAGGAAACTGTTTCAATATTCACTTTATACAATCTCAATAAACGACAAATTAAAATAAAAATGTACGTTTCCTATAAATCGATTTTGATCCGCGGCCGATTGCTAAAAAAAAGATACATGGAGGAAATACATTTCATACTTTCTCAACGTTCGATGGCTTGCAGAAAATATTCTTAAATTACCTTCAAAATCACGATTTTTAGAATACAATCCCTTTTACAAAAGCAAAAGAAAATTCATCATGGAAATATGTAATAACATTGAGGGAGCGTTTCCCTGTCGGGAACCAGCATTTGCTGTCGATAGACATTAACAAATGTAACCAAACCCGCACTGGAAACAGTGAGAAACAGAATCGAATCATCGACAGAAAAGCTCTGCAAAAATATTGAGTAGGTGGAAAAAGACTATTCATGATATCTTATTTAACACTTCACAATGCTTTACATAAAAGGAGCATGTGGAAGGAGACTTTGTCACATTAATTATTACTTGACATTATACATATGAATATGTGAAATAAGTTGAGAATTAACAATACAAATTTCTAAATTTTCAAGATCATCATTAAGTAAACAATAATAAATGGAAAATCATTCGGAGACTTTGGATTAATCAGTAACATTATCTTTTGGAGAGGCACCTCACAATTACTCTAATAATTAATGCTAATTGAAATACTATTGATTCTGCCTCCAGTTAATATATTCTACAATGTTTATAGATCATGTGCAACACTCTACAATGGAACAAACTATATAAATTATTTCGGATCCATTCAGCATAGCACGCAGGATCAGACAGCAATTCTACTGTGAAATACCTGGTACACAAATGTCCGTGTGGATTCAGTCAGCAGTCGATTTTGCTTTGACTGCTGTTCTAAAAACCTTATGTTACCTTCGAGTCCAGACCCCGAGAGCATCGATTCTCACTGCGATCACGCTCTAATTCCAGATTGCTGTGTGTAAATAATCTGCTTAGAATTTCAATTCCAGTCAGCTGTGTCGGCACAAGAGCCACAGACGACCAAATAAAACAAATTGCCTCGGCATTTGTTTTAAATGTTGGATTTGAATCAACGTTGCGCACATGCCCCACATGGGAATTTAGAGGACGTGTTAATCAGATGGAAGATATTATAAATACAATAATGGATAATTGTACCCTATTTTATATTGATGGAATGTAAAATCAAACCAACAGCCCAAGCTCGGTATTCAATGTGAATTCTACAAATGAGATAAACTATTTCAATATTCGCTTCATATGATAGCAATGAATAACATTGCTTTTTGTCATAAAGCATGCCTTCTCTATACAAATTATTCTGAGCAACTAGCGATTGGAGAAAAGGATGCATGGAGTCATGTTCATTTGCTTCTGTTTTTCCTTTTGGCTTGCATAAAAGGTTCTGTAAATACTACACAAAACATGATTTTAGTATACAATTATGTAATATTCATGGAAATATAATTTGTCAAATATATAAAGTATCTGATAACACTGGGACTAAGTTGCCCTGTCAGTTAACCAATAAAGGTTTTTGTATATAGACAGAGATTAATAAATGTAACCAAACACACACTGAAAATAGTGAGAAACAGAATGGAATAAAAAACAAACATCAAGCCGTTGGAAGAATACTAAAGAACAATATCACTAAGCCATTACGCACTACATGACACTGTGTAAAAATATGTGATTGGGAAAACTTAACTATCTTTAGGCACTGTACATGTAAATGGCGGAAATAGAATAATGAATGTAATAGAAAAGATACTAATTCTGAAGATCGTCACTAATTGATCAATAATACAGAGCAAATTCACCAACGATTTAGGAACTTTGAGTAACATAATATTTTGCAGAGTGCACTTGATAATTATACTAATAATTAAAACGCATTGAGAAAGTATTGGTTCCAGCTCCAGTTGAGAGGTTATTATAGATTTAATATTACACTTCAATACTGAACAAACTATTTTAAAATATTTAGTTTCGAGAACTGTATCACTAGGCGAGCAGAAAACATTTGTATTGAGAAATATTTATGACAGCAATGTGTGTGGAGGGTCAGTCGGCAGTAGATGCGGTTTTGACTGGTGTTCTACACTCAGTGAGGTAACTTACACCCAGACTCTGATGCACTCTATTCAACGAGGGCACTCTACTTCGATCAGACTCGCTTCAAATAATCAGATTAGAATTCTAACTGGCTGTGTCAGTAAAAGAAACGCAGGGGGAAAATAAAACAAACTTTTGCTGTCTTTGTGTTCGACACAAATTCAACTGGGAATTTAAAATACCCGTTAATTAGATGTAAAATATTCCATCTCCTTTAATGTCACCAAAATAGTATTGCTGTCAGTAGTTGCTTAGTTGGTAGCAGTCTCACCTCTGAATCAGAAGATGTTGGTTCAAGTCTAATCCCAGAGACTTGAGCACAAAATATAGGCTGCCACTCAGAAGAAAAATTGAACCGAGTCTCCCTCTGCCCTCTGAGGTGCACTACTTGAAAGAAGGGCAGGAGGCTTATCCCTAGTGTTCTGTCCGATGTTAATCCCTCAACCAACATCGCACACAAATATATGTTATTCTGGTCATTATCGCTTTGCTGTTTGTCGAAGTTTGCTGTGTTCAAAATGGCTCCCGTTTTTCCTACATTACAGTATGGACAACACTACAAAGCAGCACTGAATTGATGGTAAAGCTCTTTGGGACGCCCTGACGTCGAGAAGTGCGCAACATAAACGCAAGGCTTTTTTATATAATTGGAGGTTTATTCCTATTTGTACTTGATTAATTGTAAAATGGAGACAAACAATCCGAAACATGCATCAAATGAAAATTCGACAAATTATATAAACCGTTTCAGTATCCATTTCATAGCATCTCAATGAATGACAACTGCAAATAAAACAGATCCATTTTTTGTAAATTGATCCCAGACATTGACAGATTCTATTCTAACAGCGAAGTGACTCTTTTTCTAACAGACTCAGCTTAAATAGTTGCATTACATTTTCAATTCCAGTCTGCTCTGCCTGTACGAGCGGCAGGTAGAAGGCAATAAACAAGTTCCGATATTTCATTAAACTCTACACAAGAAAATTAAAATGTACAAAGCATTATTTACTTTCCACATCATCTGAATGTGTTCTGTAGTAAAGATGATAATCAGATTAATTATGTACATCTTGCACTAATAATCAGTGTATCAATAAATAATGGATTCAATAATCCATAACTCACAGTTCAAAAGCTGCAGTAGAAATAGGATCACAAGGACCGCAGCATGGTTCTGGAGTTGGGTACAGGGATGAGATTAACCGAATGCTCTCCAGCACCTTCTGAATCTCCGGCTGTTGTGGAAGTTAATTCTTTGCAGCAGTTTCCATAGAAACCAATGTTCCCTTCCAAGTAACCAATAGAGTTTGACTTGTTGCACCGTGAATTACAGTCTTGTAAAATGCACCAATGAGAAGAAATGTGACCATTCATCGATATAATGAACCCAGGTTCCAACTACCAGCCTATCCCGTGAGGACAATGCCGTGTGACAGTGTGAAAAGTAAACAAGTCACTGATCTGGCTTCCAGATCATGGAATCATAATTGCACAGGAAAGTCTATTCGGCTACTTTAGTCAGAGTCGTCCCTTTGAAAGAGCTATCTACTTTATTGCCACAAACGTAGCTTTTTCTCAAAATCGTGCAAAATCGTCCACATCAAGTACTTATTCAATTGCCTTTAACAAGTTCCTCTGGAATCTGATTTCATCGCTCTTTCGGGTCGTGTTTTCCATATCTTAACAAGCCTCTGTGTGAAGAAATGTCTCTTCATTACCGCTCTAGTTATTCTGCCGTTTCTAGTAGAACACCTCGGACCCTGACCCAGCTCTGGAAGCCCGGAAAAGTGGTGGTGAGGCGTGGTCAACGGAGAAAGTCCACAAGGCCCCGGTGAGAGGGCTTGGGCGGTGTTCCTGTGCACCAGGAGAAGGGAGGTCCCAGGAAATGTATTGGTTCCTGGTGGGTGCGCCCTGTGGGCCAGAAATTGGCCTGGAAGGAGGCAACTCCCCACCCCATCCACAAGGCCGCAGCGAGAACGCTTCGTTTTACAAGGTGTCCTCTCCACGTGATGGAAGAATCTGTCACTAGTAAGATCCCAGCGGCGATGGAATGATCCCATAATTAGCCATTAATAGCCCACTTAAGATCCTCAGTCTGCCTCCAGGCACGAAGGCTGTTGTCGGCCTATCCCGCCCCCGGGATCATTGCACGCTGGGAGGCGATGGGATCTACATTCTGCCACATCCGCTGCCATGATTCCCCCTCCCCACTTCCTTCCTGGCTTCAGTTCACGCCTCTTGAGGCCAGTAAATTCCCTGCCATGATCTCTGCTGACCATTCCCCATTCTTACTCTGTCATAATTTTCATCATTTTGAACTCTGTTAGATCCCCCTGAACATGCTCTGCTCTAATGAGAAAAATTTAAGCTCCTCATTCTCTCCACATAAATGGATTCCCTCACCTATGGCGTCTTTCTGACAATCCTCCTCTGTACCCTCTGCAGGGCCTTGACATTCTTCCAAGGTATTCTTCCCCGAATTGCACACAAGACGGCAGCTGAGTCATAACAATTGATTTGTAAAGGCTTAGCTTGATTTACTTTATATTTAAAACCTCTATTATCAGAATAAGTATCCCATACACTTTCTCAATCAGCTCCTCTACTTGCCTTGCAATCCTCAAACATTTATTGACATGCATTCCCCGGATCCCTCTGTTGCATTTCTTGAAAATGGTGCCATTTATATTATACCAGCATGATATTTTTCCAGCATCACTTCTGAGTTGACCACAATAAATTGTATCTACCATGGATCTGCCCATTTCAGCAGACTGTGTATGTCCTCCTGAAGTCTGCTATGATAATATTCACAATTTACTACAGAGCCATGTTTTTGTTAACCATCCACAAATGTAATCAGACACTTGCAACAAACACTAATACTCTGCAAAGAACCTATGTAAATTATGTTACACATGCAAGATCTCCTCAGAATTTCTCAAATACTTAAGAGAATGCAGTACGAAAGTAGAGATCTGAGGATGTCTCTGCCAACACTGTCATTTTATGGGATCCCTGTTAATAATGTGACACTCGGGCAACCTAATAAACACTGACCTGAAATCAGAAAGTGCTGGAAATACTCAGCAGATCTGACAGCATCTTTGCAGACAGAGTTAGCATTTCAGGTCTGTGACCTTTCATCAGAACTGGAAAATATTTGAAACGTAATAGTTTATTTTTAGAAAGTGAAAGAAGGGTCAAGAAGAAAGAAAGTTAGGATGTCTGATCAGATGGAGTGCAGGAACGCTATTTTTTTATTATGCATTCAAGGTGAGTGGGCGTCCCAGGCGAGACCAGCATTTATTAACCGTCCTTGATTGCTTTTGACACGGTGTGAGTTGCCTTCTTTAACTGCTGCAGTTCTGGGGGTGTAGGTACACCCACAGTGCTGTAAGGAAAGGAGTGCTAGAATTGTAACCCAGCGACAGTGAAGGAACCGACCTTTGTAAAGGACTTGAGTGAACCAGATGTGTTTTTTTTTCAACAATCGAAAATCGGTTCAAGGTCACCATTACACTCACTTTTAATTCCAGATGTATGAAATAACAGAGATAACATGGAATAAAAGGAAAATGGAGTGACAGGAGTTGTCGGCGAAAGACATAGTATTACTCCAGAGAGGGTGTTAATTGCAGTGTAATGATTAGCTCTGTCCAAAAGCAAAAGCATGCAAAACAGACCTATGGTTAAAAATAAAATGAAATCAAATAAATAAAAAAAAAAACTAATGGCAGTCATGAGCTGAGATTGTTGAACTCGATGTTGAGCCCAGAAGGCCGCAGAGTGCCTAATCAGAAGACGAGGTGCTTTCTTTGAATTTGTGTTGAGCTTCACTGGAACACTGCAGGAGGTCAAGGACAGATATTTGGGCGTGAGAGCAGGGCGGTGAAGTAAAATGGCAAGTAATAGGAAGCTCGTGGTCAAGCAGCAAATATAGTATTGTCACAAGACCTTTATTATTTTGTATTGAAAGCTAACAATTCTGTGTGCTTTTAAATGTTTGAGCAAACGGATTTTCTGTGAACATTGAATGCTGAAACTTGGTGTTGGAACTGAGTTCAGACTGCCGGCACCTGATGCCAAGCATCTCAATAGGGAAATGACAGGAAGATTTATGAACGCCACATTACTTATTGTTTGGGTTTTAGTTTCACTTTGCACGGTGAGAGATCAGTGAGCTGAGCAGTATTGCTGTGAGCTGGCAGGGATCTATGTTTGCAGATGAGGGAACAGAGCTATTATCTGAAAAATGGTATTTGCCTCTCTTGGAAAATAAATCCTACATTTGAGGTGTGGTTGTGGTCTGCTTGGAGAGAGGAAAAGAGCCCTGCAGAGAGAAAAGGCCGAGGAAAAGAGGAGTTGCTACATTCTGTGGTGGAAAACTACTTTGCAGAAAGGAAGCCCTGCATTGTTAAAGGAACAGAATTATATTCCATCCTGTCTCTGAAAAATCTCTGCCTCAAGAGTGATTCCTGTTGCCTCTTATATTTTAGGAAATGCAGAAAGCTCAAGAAAGCTTATATTGCTAGACAGCTACTTCAAACTCCAAGTAGGCCTGTTGCTACACCCTTTGCTGAAAGATCTGTGTGACGCCTGCTGCAGACGAATTGCCTTGAACCCCAAACCATCACAGACTGTCCATTAAACCTGCCTGGAGACATTTCAAGTGGCATCCCACGATTGGACTCTGGAACACCTCACCGACCAGGGAATATCCGACCAGAATTTTATGACCCAGTTATTTTATTATTCTCAAGCAACAGTTGGAAAGAGAAAAGCCTTTTTCCCCGGTTAACTGGTGTTTGAATATATATGTGTGCGTGCATTAGAATTAGGAAGACTAAGAAGTTATAAAATCTTTTCATCTATAGATTTGTTTCATTATTGTTTAAGATTTAGTTTATTAAAATAATTAGTTTTGTTGTTTAAGGCTTGGTATCCTTTATTCTGGGGGTGGTGGGGGGCGGAGGTGGCAAATAAAGTGTTTAATGTGATTACTTTTCTGGTAGCTGGAAAACTAGGGGTGATGGCATAAGTGTGGGAAATGGGTTCGACAGATGCAGTCAGATGCTTGATCTGTAAATTCTTTGATATTCACATTCCCCCCACCCCTCCCTGGAAGATACATCCAGACTCTCAGAGATCCTGATCAAATACTGTCAATTCCATGGAATACCCGGAAATATCGATACACAATCCAGAACCGTCTATATTTCGATGAAGATTTAGAGGCATCAATATTTGTACATCGAAACTCACCAGGAACACCAGCATCAGCGAGTCTGATATAGTACAACCCAGAACTGCAATATATATCCTAATTTCAAAAGATGGTATATGGTCGTTTGACGATACATATTGAAGCTTGCAGATCATACTCTTCCAAACTAATCTTCTCAGACGTTGATCCATTCTTTCCCTCCCAATAGAGCGGCTGATACTTCTCTGTCCCCAAGCTGATGACGTTTGGGGAGAATAACATAACAATGAAACTCTGATTCATCGCAAAGAAATTCGATTGGGCCCCATGAAAATTGACATTCATTACAGTCACTAAATAAACATGTTCAGCGAAAATTTTTCATCTTTCATATATATATAAAGATATACATGAAAATGAAAATAAGCTTAACCAGATGTAATGCAGACAGAAATTCTAACTTTCCCGGATATAAGTTGACTAACTGCCACACTGGTGAAAACTGCACAGCGCAATGTTTACATTGATTCAATAATGTCCACATCTGCTTGCGGATTCTGTACTGAACCATGATTATAATAATGCCTCCCTCTGCTGGTCAATATTGCACAGTTAATCGGCTGCACTAAAGCAGTCATATGTCCCTCGACCTGTGCATAAAAAAATCAATAATTACAGTTATAGAGATGATGAATGCTGAAGACTGAAATACGTGATTTGATACATTAATATCTCCCTCCATTGATAAGTCCTGGTTTTTACCTCTGTTGTGGAATTCTACACGGTGCAGGCAACATTTACACAGTGATATCCTCATTCTCTTTTGAATACTGGGCAGACATTGGTTATACTTACACCATAATGCCGACATGAACTTTCAGATCCTCCTGCATAAACTGTGCCAATGGCTCCAACTGATGCAATATGTGCTTTCTCAACTTGGAACAGTACACCCGTCCAGTATTTCTGCATTTCTTCAAGATCAAGACAAGAAATGCAAACAACAGCCAGAGAATGAAGCATAAACCAACAAGTGGCCCGCTAACCATAAACTTATAGTTTTCATAAATTGACCTCCTTGCGTACAAACTCAATTAGTTCATACAAACTGACCCACGCCACAACTCGAAATTACACATTTAGATGACCTGTGACTCATCAACTGAACACCTCTCCAAAGATAACACATCGACAATGAAGGACATGACCGTCCAAACTCATCTGAATTGTGATTGGCTCTCTTCTCTTCTATTTATTCTGCTAGCGAATCTCTTTCAGGAAGCTACCCGAGTTTTGGATGCCTCACCACTCCCAGAAGGGACAAGCTCTAGAACCGGCCCAATGTTTTCCATTCGTTCATCCTTTTTTCTGATTTCACTGGTTAGGCCCTTCAGAGAATGGCAAGCCCGACCAGCAACAACAATATGTACCGTCTCCCCCTCAGTCATCAGCACGCAGCAACTCAGAGATTATCATCCCGCGTGGGAAGGATAGTGAGTCAGAGGAGTCTGTTCAATGTGAAGTTCACATCACAGCTGCACAGTACCGACAGCAGTGGAAGGTACAACAGAGGACTGATGTGACTGGAAGGTAAGATTGGACCAAAGCATTACTGAAGAAGCCGGGATAAACATTTCATTAAACCAGTCTTTAACAGAAGGATATTGCAGTTACACCAGTCGATTACGGATGCATGAACTAACAGCTCTGATTCTTTGTGAAGATTCTGAAAGCAGTCATATGTGTATTTATAGTGCAAGAACTAAATTTTCTGTGGTCTACTATGAAGCATACACATACATAATATATACTTAGATTTCCTTGTCAATACATAATATCAGTGATCACTCAGGAAGTGGAAACTGGCAAAATGTCTGCAGAAACAGGGAGATTAGAAGCAATGGATAGGATAAACATTGAGAGGGAGAGGTGCCACAAATGTTGGCTAAGCTTAGGGTCGATAAGACACCTGATCTAAATGACTAGATTCCCAGGCTGCCATTGGAAGCGGGCATTGTGGTAATTGAAGGGCTTACTATAATCTTCAATCCTTCCCTGCATCTGGGGTGGGGGGCGGCGGGGAGCGGGTTGCCAGAGGATTGAAAAGTGCCAAATGCTTTCAAGACAGTGTGTAAAGACAGTCCTCGCAACTACAGGCCTGTTAGTGTAACATCAGTGATGGGTAAGGTTTTAGAAACAATAATCAGAGGAAATATCTACACACACTTGGAGTGGTTCGAGGTACTAAGGATAGCCGAAACATATCTGTAAAATGCAGATTTTACTTGACTAAGGTAATTACTTTTTGGATTAAATAACAGAGAAGGTTGATGAAGGGAATGTGTTGGATGTTGTTTTGTTTGGATTTGAAGAAAGCTTTTAATAACGCACCACATAAAGGTTGGTGAACAAAATAGAGGTTCACGGAATAGGAGGGTCAGTGTTCAATTGAATCAAAAATTGGCTTCAGGGCAGTAAACACCGAATCATACTAAATGATTGTTTTTCAGACTGGAGGGGGGTAGGCAGTGGTGTTCCCCAAGGGTCAGAGGGGCAGCAATGCTTTCCTGTTTTGATCTATATAAATTCTTTGGATCTTAGAATACAGAGTAGAATCTCAAAATCTCCAGATGACGCCAAACTTGGAGAGGTCGTAAATAGAGAGGGAAATATGAACCACCTACAGCAGGACATAGATAGGCTAGCAGAATGGGCAGACTGGTGACAGATGGAATACAATACAGACAAGTGTTGGTTGATGCATTTTGGCGGATGGAATAGGAAGAGTCAATATGTACTTAATGACACTGTTCTAATGATTGTGGGGGAAAATAAAGACCTGGGGGTGCATCTGCATCGATCTTTGAAGGTGCAGAACATATTGAGAGAGTGATTAGTAAAGCATATGGGATGCTGGGCTTCATAAACAAAGGCATTGAGTACAAAAGTAGGGATGTTATGCTGAACATGTATAAAGCTCTTTTTTAGGTTCCAACTGAAGTGTTGTGTCCAATTATGATCATTACACTTTAGGAAGAATGTGACGGTTTTTGAGATGATGCAGAGGAGATTTACCAGAGGAGGGAGGATTTTAGTTATAAGGTTAGGTTGGAAAAGCTGGGCTGCTCTCCTTCGAACAAAGGAAGTTGAGGGGACATTTAATGGAAGCGTACACGGTAATGACAGGTTTAGATAAGTTAGAGAACGAAAAACCTTTCCCAGCAACTCGTGGTACAAGGACGAGAGGACACAGATTGAAGGCTTTGAGCAAGAGATACAGGCTAAATATGATAAGGAAGTTTTTTTTACACAGCGGGTGGTAATGATCGGGATCCTGCTGCCCACAAGGGTGATGAAAACAGAGACAATCAATGACTTCAAATTGAAATTTTACGGCAACGTGAAAGAAATAAACTTGCAGGGCTATGGGGATTGAATGGGGGGGAGTGGGAATGACTGGATGAAGAAACAGCATAGATGCGATGAGTCAAGATAACTGTGGAAGTTGTTGGCATTGTAAATAGTGATGCAAAGTCTGTCCACTTATATTGAGGGAGGGAATTCGTAGAGGAGAAGTGAGGAGTCATTTTCAGGCGAGGGAGGCACAGATATTTAAATGCAAATTTGATTACATTTTCGTGCTCGATGTGAACAAGAGTTTGACACAGCCACAATCATCGATGTATCGGATAAAGAAGTTGAAAAGGGAAACGGAGTAGCTCGGATCGTGTGAGGGAGTGAACAATTTTGAACATCCTGCCATTGTGTCGGGTTCGAGGCACCACACTTTGAGGAACAATTTGTAGGCTTTAGAGCGGGTGTAGAAAATGTTCAAAAGAAAATGCCAGGGGTGACAGATGTTTATGCCGACAGATTAAAGAATCGGGGTTGTTCTCCTTAAAGAGGAAATTGAGAGAGAGTTTGATACAGTTGTTCCAAACCATGGTCTGTTTAAACAGAGTAGATAGAGAGAAACTGCTCTCATTGGCAAACCTGGCGAAAACCAAAGGACACAGGTTTACGGGATTGGCAATAGAATCAATGGCGACATGAGGGAAAACGTATGCACGTGTTTAGGATATGAAATGAGCTGCCTGAGAGTGTGGTGAAGACAGATTCCATCAGAAGCGAACTGAATAAACAACTGAAGAGAAAAACAATGCAGGTTAGTGATGAGGAGATGTGGGAATCAGATTTGCTGAGCTGACCGTGCAGAGAGCCGACACAGACAAGACAGACCAAATGGCCAACTGCTGTGTTGCAACCATTCAATACTCCTTTTTGTTTGAATATATGAATTGTTGAACGGAATTGCACAGTTAAAGAGAGCATCCAAATTATACACGAACATCCGTTGGGGGCTTCTCTGACGTTAGGAATTTAATTTCTGAATAATCATGCTGAGTTAAGGCCATCACGAAAACTACTTGAGTTTGAAAGATGGGACTCATGGTTTTTGCAGGACTTCCTTGATTTCTGTTTAACACAGCTTCTAGTTACGATTAGTTGCTTATTGTGATCAGATTTGTCCAGTACGGGTGGGGCTTGGTCCAGGTCAATCTTAGTGCAAAATATATTCCATCAACAGGGAATTAACGCAGCTGTCGTAATCTGTTTGTTCAAAGATTACGAAAAACTATTTGAATAATTTTGCAACCTCAGTATTCCCATGGAGCTCCGGGCGTGTATAAAGTTAATGCACTGGGAATGTGTGACGTCAGAATTCATTTCAGGGATATTACCTGCAGCATGAACAGACTGATCACTCCAAGCAGAAAATGCACCAACCAATTCAATGGGTCAGGAACATATTCTATGTGATCCTTGCTATAATTGGCGTTCCTGGTAAGTTTCTTTAACCAATGAAGTTTTGCAAATCTGTGTATGAACTGGTTTCTTCCATTACCATGGGAATAATCATAGTACATGAGATCGAATGATTACAGTTACACAGACACGCATTCAATAATATAATTGCATTGATTTCCTGAATTACTGGTGCAATTTTAATCTGTTGTCTCAACTGTTTCCAGCTCAAGGCACTCTGCATTGCAAAGTTATTGAATTATGTGGAATGTTGTGTTCTGTAGAATCACAGCTCAAAGCAGGAAAATCTCAGAGGGGAAGGATTACTAGAGTTATCTGCGAATGAAGAATTATACAGTGTGTGCGCACTAACTGGAGTAGAGCACCTGACCTCAGCAATCATGTATACCTGGGAGTCTCTGTCACTCTAGAATTGCCTTTATTGTGTCTGACTAATTGGTGCGGACCACGTAACTCTAGGGAACATGTATTTTCTGGAGTATCTGCAATTGTTGAACGGAATTGCACGGTCAAAGAGAGCATCCAAAGCATAGACGAACATCACTTGGAGGCTTCTCTGACGTTAGGAATCTGCGGGTTGCCATCTTATTCTTACACTAAGTCGAGTTGTTGACAGCACTATTAGGTGCTGATTAATTTTCTTCCAGATCACGGTCCTGAGAAGCGTTTGGTCATAAGTGCACGGCAATAATAAGTAATCCTCTTCAATCTTTCGAAAAAAAAAACACTGATGACGATGACATGTTAATAGACAAGTTGCTGATTTTACAGCACAGAAACTGGGCATTCGGCACAACTACATTAGGACTGTCTTCCTGCTCTGCACGAGCCTCTCTTCATTTCAGCTCATTTATCCTATCAGCATATCCTTTCAATCCAGGCTCCATCATGTACTAACCTCGCTTCTTCTTATTTTTTTTGCCATTGCAACTACTCCAAGAGGTCTCAATTCCACGTTCTCAGCACTCTGAGTAAATAGGTCTCTCTTGAATTCCATCGTGCATTTATTGATGATCGTCCTATTTTCAGGAAATGGAGAACTGGTCACCAGCAAAGGTGGAAATATCAGGTCTGCGTTTTCGCTCTCTAACCCCCAGATAATTTTAAAGTCATCTATTAGTTCAACACACATCCTTCTCTGAACGACAGATGGAGCTACGACATATCCCAGGAACTATAATCTTTCATTTAAGGTATTATTTTTGTGAAGAATATGTGAACCTGCTGGTCTCTCTGTATATTTTTATCATGTGTAGTCCAGAAGAGCACACATTATTTATGTGTTCAATCACCACCTTTATAATAGGTTATTATAACATTTTTGTTTTAATGATATTCCTGTAGAAATGAAAGCCCGTGCTTTCATCACATTTGCATTGACTCATGAAACTCCCTTTTCACTTTAACTCATTTATACATCAGAGAGAGTGGTCCAAGACGTATGGGTGCCTCCGATCCGAGGTACGAGTTCGATTCAGGGAGGAATTTCTCCGACCCCAGGGAGTAATTCGAGTCCGGGATGGGATCCTGCATTGGGAGTGGTTGGAGATTCGGTACAGTTAGAATTAGAATTAGAATTCGAATTTTACAGCGCAGTACAGGCCCTTCGGCCCTCGATGTTGCGCCGATCATCTGACCTACACTATTCCATTTTCATCCATATGTCTATCCAATGACCACTTAAATGCCAGTAAAGTTGGCGAGTCTACTACTATTGCAGGCAGGGCGTTCCACGCCCCTACTACTCTCTGCGTAAAGAAACTACCTCTGACATCTGTGCTATATCTTTCACCCCTCAACTTAAAGCTATGTCCCCTCGTATTTGCCATCATCATCCGAGGAAAAAGACTCTCACTATCCACCCTATCTAACCCTCTGATTATCTTGTATGTCTCTATTAAGTCACCTCTCCTCCTCCTTCTCTCTAACGAAAACAACCTCAAGTCCCTTAGCCATTCCTCGTAAGACCTTCCTTCCATACCAGGCAACATCCTAGTAAATCTCCTCTGCACCCTTTCTAAAGCTTCCACATCCTTCCTATAATGCGGTGACCAGAACTGCACGCAATACTCAAGGTGCGGCCTCACCAGAGTTTTGTACAGCTGCATCATGACCTCGTGGCTCCGAAACTCGATCCCCCTACTAATAAGTTCTCCAGTCTACTCGTTTTTTGGCTCCTCATTGCTACATTTAACTGGTTGATCAGCGTCCGGTGAGCGGGGTGCTGGACCTTTCCATCCAGGGTTTGTTAAATCTGGACGTGCTGGGGTTGGAGGCAGGTTGGGGTCATGGACCCGATCTGACCCGATCCGAACCCAAACGGTTTTGGTGCTAAAATCCTTCCTGCCTGGGTGAGAAACGGAGAATGTTTTTTTCCGTAATTTACAGCCACTTCTCCCTTCTCTCCTTTACAGTTAATTTAGTCTCAATTGTGATCCTGTCCAAGGGAAATTGCGGACTCTCGACCTGCACCACCCACTACCTGGTGGCCATGTCAACGACGGATCTACTGGTCATTATCACTGAGATCATACTCCGGAAAATCAATAACCTTTATTTGCCATTAAATTTCCTGGACCTCACCTCTGTGTGTCGCTCTCGTTATGTCCTGACCCGTGTAGCCATCGACTGTTCCGTCTGGTTCACCATCGCTTTCACATTTGATCGATTTGTCGCCATTTGTTGCCCGAAGCTGAAATCAAAATATAGCACCAGGAAAACTGCGACTGTGGTTCTATCAACAACTGGCATTCTGTTCTGTCTGAAAAATATTCCCACCTACTTTAGATATAAACCTAAATGGGTAGCCGACAATGTAGGATGGTGCTGTTCTAATAAGCCAAGCTATTTTACTGACCCTCGATGGATTGGATTTAGAATGTTTGAAAAAGTTTTAACACCATTATTACCATTCATTTTAATTCTGTTGCTGAACGCTCTGACGTTCAGACACATTTTAGTGACCAATCGAGTTCGTCAGAGACTGAGGAGTCAGAGCAAGAAAGATAATCACAGTGATTCTGAAATGGAGAGAAGAAGGAAGTCTATGATTTTACTCTTCAGCATATCTGGCAGTTTCATATTTCTGTGGCTGATGTATATTTTATATATCTTTGATGCTGGTGATCTCTTAGATGGTGAATCTTTTGATATATTTGAAGATGTCGCATATATGCTGCGGAATTTAAGTTCCTGTACAAACACATTTATTTATGTGGTCACTCAGTCCGAGTTCAGAGAGCAGTTAAAAAATGCAGTGAAATATGTAGTTACATCAGTTATTAAATTAATTAATAAACAGAGCAACTGAGACTAGCTTAAAGACAAATGGTTAATGGACAAGAGGTGACCACTGAAGGTCCAGAAGAAAATGGCCTGCAGGAGTGAATACAAACAGTAGAGCTGAAGACGGCGTCGAGAATAGGAGGAGCGGAAGGAAATTAGCAGCGCCTATCTGATACACCAAAGACCAGTGGATAAAGAACAAGCAGTGATATTCAGAGGACCTGAAGTAAATGAGCAGGAGTAGTCGGTCCTGCCAAGCAGTATTGGGAGAAGCGCAAGAAGTTACTTTCAGAGGACCAATAATAAGTATGCAGCAGGATTCAGACAGAGCGTAGAGCAGCGGGTCGTGGTGGATGGGGGTGGGGGGTAGTTGGGGGGTCAGTGGGGCGTGTAGTGGGCGGCGAAAGAAGAGACTGGGAGGACCGGAGGTACGTTATCAGGAATCAAAAAAGCGGAAGAGCAGTGAGAAAATGGAAAGAGAGGACCTTCGTAAAGGGGTCAGGCGAGAGTGATTACGCTCCCTAAAGGAACTGATGTGAAAGAAGCTTGAACTGGATATGACACCTATCATTAAACAAGAACCGTGCCGTTTAATAAATATGTTAAACTAACTTGATCAATTAACTAAAGCTGTAGAAGCAAACATCTATTTTGAAAAAAATGCATTATCTTCCTGATATTCCACTCGAAACATTTGTTCTTAATTGCTTTGACATCTTGGCAATGTTGAGGTGAATTGTTTACGATCGTTGACATGGTTGATAAGAAGCTGAAACATTGATGTACAACTGCTTTGTATCTACAAGGATGTATTATTTGTTCACACATTGAAATGTTAACTCTGGGAGCAGAGGAAATAAGCGATGGACATGCTATCAGTGTACATCACTGTAATTACAGTGGTGCCGAGACAGCAGATGAACCTTATGTTAATCTCGTGCAAGAGGGAATTCAAAGGTTTTCAGAAGAAGGAATCGGAAGCCCAAAAGATGGAAACCCAAAGTCTTTGCTGGTACAGCGTACAATGGTGTCTGTGGTGTAATTATTTTGAAACACAGTTCAACGTAATGCCCATTCAGAGACAGGAGAACAAAGGGACGGCCTGTGCAGAGAACATTCAAGGAATCCTGGCTTCGAAGGATAAGAAACTTCCACGTTGTCTTCAGAGCTTTTTTGTTAAGTATTTATAGCATCTTGTTCAATGAATTATACTGCATTCATAAGTAACCGTTATTTGTAACTTATTAGATCAGGCACAACTGAGGACCCCATTGTAATAAATTGTAAAATTCAGAACAGAAAATGTTTACATAAACGTTTTCTAAGGCTAACAACCCCAAAATACACAAGGTGCAACTTGTGGCCAGACGTTGAAAAGGGCTAAAACGAAATAACTGGTTGTGAAAACAGGAAATGCTGGAACCACTCAGCAGGTCTGACAGCATCTGTGGAATGAGAAGCAGAGTTAATGTTTCGGGTCAGTGACCCTTCATCGGAAATGATGTCGTTCCAATCCCACCTTCCAACATTTAGCTCTTAGCCGTGCAGATTGTGGTATCTGATGTGCATATCCAGACTCCTTTTCAATGAGTTGAGAGTCTCTGCCTCAACTACCAGTCAGTTCCGATGAAGGGTCACTGACCCGAAACGTTAACTCTGCTTTTCTTTCCACAGATGCTGCCAGACCTGCTGAGAGGTTCCAGCATTTCTTGTTTTTATTTCAGATTTCCAGCATCCGCAGTATTTTGCTTTTATAACTGGTTGTGAAGTTGACTGGAATCTTGCTCTGATTAGGCTGACCAACTTTTTTCATTCAAGAAAGGGAATACATAAGGGGAGCAACCAGACACAGATCCGCAAGACATGTGTATAAGATGTTATTTGAATTACGAGGTGAAAGATTGCTCAGCAACATGGGATGAATATCAGCAGAAAAGAGGAATAATTTAGTATTTTAAGCTTCCAAGAAGCATCGAATCATCGAAACATAAAATGTTTAAGGCACAGTAAGAGGCCACATTGACCCATAGTGTCTGTGCCAGCCAGAAAAGGATCCACCTATTCCAATCCCACCTTCCAACATTTAGTTCTTAGCCCTTCAGATTGTGGTATCTGATGTGCATATCCAGGCTCCTTTTCAATGAGTTGAGAGTCTGCGTCAACTACCGTTTCAGGCAGTGAGGTCCAGATCCCTACCCACCTCTGGATGAAAAAAGATTTTCCTCATCTCCCTTCCATTTTTCTAGCAATAAGTTTAAAGCTATGCCCCCTCGTCACTGACCTCTCTGCTAAGGCAAATACATCCTTCATCTCCACCCGATCCAGGCTCCTCAAGGTTTTGTACATTCCAGTCAGATCTCCACTCAGCCTTCTCTGTTCCAAGGAGAATAACCACAGCATATCCAATCTTTCCTCCTACCTGCATTTTTCCAGTCCTGGCAACATACTCGTAAATCTCCTCTGTACCCTCTCGAGTGCAATTAGATTCTTTCAGTCATGAGGTGACTGGAACTGCACACAGTACTCAAGTTATGGCTTAACCAATGAGTTATACAGTTCCAGCATAACTTCCCTCCTCTTCTATCCTCTTTCATAGCTAATAAAGGAAAGGATTATGTCTGCCTTCTGAACCATCTATCGACCTGCCTGCTACCTTCTGGGATCTGTGGACATTGACTCCAAGATCCCTCACTTCCTGTACACTTCTCAGTATTTTCTCATTTATCATGTACTCCTTTCCCTTGTATGACGTCCCAAAATGCATCACCTCGCACTTCTCTGGCTGGAATTCCATTTGTCCCCCCATCTGACCAGACCATCAGTATCTACCTGCAGCCTCCAGATATGCTCCTTGCTATCTACCAAACAGTCAATCTTCGTCTGCTCTGCAAACTTCTTGATCATGCCCCCTACATTAAGTCCAAATCGTTATTATATACCACAAAAAACAGGGGACCCAGTACTTAGTCCTGTGGAACACCACTGTAAACAGCCTCCATTCATTAAACAACACGTCAGAAATTACCCTTTGTTTCCTGCCACCAAGGCAATTTTGTATCCACCTTGCAGCATTTCCCTGAATCCCATGGGGATATTTTTTTATCCAGTCTGCCATACAAAAAACCTTGCTGAATTCTATGTTGACCACATCAGCTGCGCTGCCCTCATCTATCTTCCTTGTTATTGCTCAAAAAATGTGATCAAGTTGGTCAAGCAAGATCTTCCCTGAACAAATCCATCCTGAATATCCTTGATTAACCTGTGCCTTTCTAACTGACAGTTTATCCTGTCTCTCTGAGTAGATTCCAATAATTTTACCACTGCTGAGTTTCGACTGGATGGCCTGTAATTATTCAGTCTATCCTTCGCTCCCATTTTAATCAGAGGCAGAACGTTAGCAATTCTCCAATCCTCAGGCACCGCACCCCAGTATCCAGTGATGACCACGGTGCTGAGGACACCATGGATAGCATGTTTAGTGAGGTGGTCACGCCGCTGGTAATGGCTCCACGGGCAGAAAAGGGATGGCTGTCCAGCAGTAGTAGTCGGCGCCTGCAGGTAGTGCAGGAGTCTCTTGTGGCCATCCCCCTCCCAAACTGATAAAATACTTTGGATATTGTTGGGGGATGGCCTCTCAGGTGAAAGCAGCAACAGCCAGGTTTGTGGCACAACGGATGGCTCTGCTGTACAGCAGGGCAGGAAAAGACTGGGAGATCCATCGTGATAGGAGATTCAATTGTGAGGCGAGCAAACAGACGTTTCTGTGGCCGCAAACGAGGCTCCAGGATTGCGTGATGCCTCCGTGGTGCTCAGGTCAAGGATGACTCAGAGTGGCTTTTTCAAGGAAAAAGCATGTTGTCCCTTAAGGATTCTTCCTCAGTCAAAAGTAGTTTGAATTAGGTGAATATGTGTTTCCTTGTCCTTTGCTTTTAACAAGAGAGTTGGGATGTCATTACATCCGGAGCACTTTTGCTTCACCACTTTAAAACTGGTAGAGTTAACCCTTTCCGCTCGCATCTTAACAATTTGCTGTATGGTATTTTGTATATATATATAAAATTATACATATAAATATATTGGATTTTGTGATAATTCCTCTTTCTAAATTATCACATATACCCTGGATTGAATGAACTAATTTCGCTCCAAGCGGAATGGACCTTGTGTTCTTTGTTTCTCTAAATAAGTGGACCATATGGTCACAGAGATCAATAAACTCCAGCACTTTAAGACTTTTGCAACATTTATGACAGCATGGTGATATTTTGATCTGAATGTTTGGCCTTCTTTTTTATAAAGTCAGGAATTGGCGTTAATTCCTTCGTATATTTGTTTATATTTATTATCTTTCGAGAGAAAGTCTTTGTAATTATTTGCAGTCAGCTTCTGCAGCAACTTTAGACACAGTGGCGCAGGGTTAACACCGCAGCCTCACAGCTCCAGCGACCCAGCTTCAATTCTGGCTACTGCCTGTGTGGAGTTTGCAAGGTCTGCGTGGGTTTCCTCCGGGTGCTCCGGTTTCCTCCCACAGCCAAAAGACCTGCAGGTTGATAGGTGAATCGGCCATTATAAATTGCCACTAGTGCAGGTAGGTGGTCGGGGAATATAAGGACAGGTGAGGATGTGGTAGGAATATGGGATTACTGTAGAATTAGTAGAAATGGGTGGTTAATGGTCAGCACAGACTTGGTGGGCCGAAGGGCCTGTTTCAGTGCTGTATCTCTAAATCGAAATTACTGTCTCTGATAAATTCATCGGAAACCACGAATCATGGAAATAATTGTTTATGACATTTAAATCAATAATAAATAAATTAATATGAGTTGCTATTCCAAGCACTTTAAAGGAAATTTACATGAGTTTAAAATGATATAAACATACATAATTTTCAAAAACAGTAAATGGAAATACCGTCTAGGTGGTTGCTGGGTATTGAGGAAAAATTTACTTTAAAATAAATAATTGAAAGGAACAGGGGGTATTTAGATAGAAGCCTGTTCCTGGGGGTATTTAGATGGGAGTCTGTTCACAGGAGGGGTGTTCAGAGGGGCGCCTGTTCCTGGGGGTATTTAGATGGAAGCCTGTTCACATCAAGCGTATTGGATGGGGGTCAGTTCACAGGAGGTGTATTTAGATGGCAGCCTGTTCAAAGGAAGGGTATTAGCTGGGGGTCGGTTAACATGGGGATATCAGATAGGGGTCTGTAGACCAGGTGTATTTACATGGTGGGTGGGGGGGGGGTGCTATTCACGGGCATGAATAAATTACAGGGGGATATATACATTGTGGGGAGTATAAATTGCGGGGGGTATAAATTGCGGGGGATATAAACATTGCGGGGATGTAAATTGCGGGGGATATAAAAATTGCGGGGGAGATATAAATTGTCGGGGAGATATAAATTGCGGAGGGTCATATAATTGCGGGGGTGATAAATTGCGGGGAAGGGGGAGCGTTAGGAAAAGAAAGAGAAAATGAAAGTCAGAAATAGAGTTGAAGAAACCGAAAGGACTGAAAGAAACAAAGAAAGAGAAAGAGAGAAAAGACAGAAAGAGACAGAAAAACAGAAAAGAGGGTGTAAGTCAGACAAACAGAGAAAAGATAAAGCCAGAAATAGAGAAAACACAGAAAGTCAGAAATAGACAAAAAACAGAAATGCAGGGGAATAGAGAAAAGACGGAGAGAGAGAGAGAGATAGAGAGAGAGAAAGCGAAAGAGAGAGAGAGAAGCACAGAGAAAACCATTGTGACAGAAAGACGCACTATCACTCTGAGAGAACCACAAAGTGAGGAAGAGGGAGAGAGAAACAGAGGAAGAGAGAGAGAGAAACAGAGATAGAGAGAGAGAGAGAAAATAAGACATTGAGAAAATGAGAGAGAAACGGAGAGAGAGAGAGAGCGAGAGAGAGAGAGAGAGATTGAGGAACAGAGGGAGAGAGAGAAACAGAGAAAATGAAATAGAGAGAGAGAAAATAAACAGGGAGACATTGAAATAGAGAGGGAGAGAAACAGAGAGAGAAACACAAAGTGAGGGAGAGAGAGTTTGAGTAACAGAGAGAGTGAGAGAGAACACGAGAGAGATAACAACAGAGAGAGAGAGAGAGAGAGAGAGAGAGAGGGAAATAGATAGAGAAAGAAAAAACAGAGAGAGAGAGAAATACAGGGAGAGAGAAGCACGGATAGAGAGATAGAGAGAGAGACATTGAGGAAGAGGGAGTGAGAGAAACAGAGACAGAGAGAAAAACAGATAGAGAGAGAGAGAGAGAGGGACATAGAGAGAAACAGAGAGAGAGATAGAGACAATTAGACACACAGAGATAGAGAAAGCTTGAGAGAGAGATTGAGAAAGCGATTGAGGGAGAGAGATTGGGAGAGAGAGACTGTGTGAGAGAGAGAAAGAGATTGAGTGAGAGAGACTGAGTCAGAAGGTGGGAAAAAGGCAGAGAGAGATCATAAAAATGTGATACTTACTATCCCACACGGTCTGCGCTCCATCGTTGGACTCCAGCACTTTCCCTCGAACAGCTCGTCCATGGGGAAAAGATCCTGGAAAGAGGCAATGGGGTGGGAATTGGAGAAAAGGGTCAGGACTGGGACAGAGAAAGCGGGATTCAGACTGGACTCTCTCCCTCTCTCTCTCACGCTCTTTTTCTCTCCATCTCTCTCTCTCTCTCACACACACATACACACACACACACACACACTGTAATTAGCTTGCAATTCACCTGGACACAGAGACTGAGACACAGGAACTCACATTCACAAACCAGCTGCATGGAAAGAAAGAATTGAGGCTGATGAGGTCCTAATATATCCCAGAATCTGTCACTCAAAACAGCCAGTCCATCCAAAATACAGCTCATCCAACCATCGTTCAGCTTTCTCCATCTGTACACTGCCTCCCAGGTATGCGACAGTCCAAGGTGAGTCTCGGTGTAAACAGGAAAATGGGGAGAGAGGGTTATTCCAGCGATATCCCAAATGGACCATTCCAGACAGAAACCTGTCTGTCTGTCTGTCTGTCTCTCTCTCTCCCAAAAACCTCTTCAAAAGAGCAGAAAATCTGCTGTAAATTAAAACCTGAAGGGGCCGGTTTGGATAATGACTATTTAGCAATAATTGCATTAAACGTCTTTCACTATTCACCTCCAGTTAACAGAACGTTCAGAAAATGACTCACTGCAGTTCTCTTGCAATTTTGGCAGTGAGATTTTGTTGGAGAGGCCAGTTTGACTGCAGTATAAACAGGTAGTTTTTATTCGGAATTTCAATTTCACTTTGTTCATCACATGTCCACATTCAGGAGGTTCCTGTCCCTCTGCAGCTGCTGCCCTGGAGAAATTAATTGTATTCAAATTCTTTCCCTCAGTTTGGAGACATGAGGAGAGACTCTTTACACTAGCAGAGGGGAGAAATAAATAGGCAGGGAGTTGCTCTGATCTGGAATTTACATTTTGGCAGGTTTCCGAAAGCAGATTCAATATTAACTTACAGAAGAAAATCGGATCAAAACTTCAATTTCTTTGAGTTATTGTACAGAAAACACCAGCATAAAGAAAGAATTGAGAGTGAGAGAGAGAGATGTCATAATGTTAGTGATGAAGAATCCAACACAACTTATTTAGAGAGTTTTTATTTGTAATGATTGTTGAGTTTTTTTTACGCTGTTGTGTGGTTTATGCATTATCTTTAATCACTCAAAATAATTTTCCAAACAGGCACCAGTTTAATGTTACAAGTGTTTACATAGTAGGAAAATAGCCATTTAACAACAATCGTATTGAAATTATTTTATTCAGCATCTCAAGTTCACAGAAAGTAAATTCCTCAAACATTTTGAAACTTTTAGACTCTCAGGAACACTGAATCTTCCATCAGCAATAGCTCACCATCTCCATCTGTTGCTGTCCCTGTCTCACTGCAGTTACTGGCACCCCCGCTCACCATCTCCATCTACTGGTGTCCCTGTCTCACTGCAGTTACTGTCCCTCTCTCACCATCTCCATCTGCCGCTGTCCCTGTCTCAATGCAGTTACTGTCCCCTCTCACCATCTCCATCTGCTGGTGTCCCTGTCTCGCTGCAGTTACTGTCCTCTCACCGTCTCCATCTGCTGGTGTCCCTGTCTCAATGCAGTTACTGTCCACCTCTCAACATCTCCATCTGCTGGTGTCCCAATCATCAGGATCTGACGGCTCCCACAGTGGAGAAGCATGCTGGATGTTAAAAATGGTGGATATTGTTTCTGAACGCTTCCAGTTGCATAGATGACCACATGTTCATCAAGTGTTACCAGCTACAGAAAGCTGATCTCCTGGGTTTCGAAGTTGTGGGATTGAGGAGTCACTGTGCCACATCCACGAGGCTCAGCACTATGTAGATAGCATGTTAAGAGAAGTGTTCACACTGTATGTGAAGAGAGTGCAGGCAGAGAGGGGATGGGTCACCATCAGAGAGACGAAGAGGACCAGGCAGGTAGCCCAGGTTTTCGCTGAGTCGATCTCGCTCACTAATAGATTTTCCTCTTTGCAAACAAGTGAAGATGATGGTTCCTCACGGTTGTGCAACTACAGCCAAGTCCGTTAAACCACGGACAGCTGAGCTGCACAGGGCAGGAGGAAGAGGAGTGAAAAAGTGAAGGTGGTGGGCCGTTCAATAATTAGGTGAACAGACAGGCATGTCTGCGACCATGGACGTGACTCCAGGACGGTTTGTTGCCTCCCTGGTGAGAGGGTCAAGGATATCACTGTGCAACTGCAGGGTGGGTGAATAGCTAGAGCTCATGGACCACAACTCCACTAAAGACAGGTAGAAAGAGTAATTAAGACCTGGAAACAGATTTTAGAGAGATAGGAAAGAGATTAAAAAGCAAGACTTCAAAAGGAGTAAGTTCATGATTACTCCCGGTGGCACATGCTGGTGAGTACAGAAATAGGAGTGTGGTGCAAATGAAGGCGTGGCTGGAAAGATGGTGCAAGTGGGAGGACTTTAGATTCTTGAGGCATCAGTACTCGTTCTGGGCAGGTGGAAACTCGACAAGCAGGACCGAGACCAATAACCTCGCAGGACGATTTACTAGTGATGCTGGCGAGGTTTGAAACTAGTTTGGCAGAGGATGGGAACCTGAGAGGGATATCAGATAGGAGAAAAACAAAGACTGTAATGGTAGTAACAAAGGAAGTAAACGAAAGTGGAAGACAGCAGAAACAAAGGCCAACATCAAATCGGGTCAAAATACCGGGAAACAAGTTATAAAAGGCCAAATTTAAGGCACTCTATCGACTGCACGTAGCATTCGCATTAAGGTATAACCGATGAATTGATGGAACATTAGTAAACAAGCATTATCTTTAACGGACACGTGGCTGCAGCTGACCAAAACTGGGAACTGAAATTTCAAGGGCATTCACCATTTAGGAAGGATAGGAAAAAGGAAAAGGATGTGGGGTAGTAATGGTAATGAAGGATGAGATGCTGCATTAGTTCAATTCTGCAATGCATAGTCACAAATATCTATTTTAATCACTTAATTGAAAGTTCACAGTTAAAGAAGCAGCCATATCCCACAAAATGAAGAGGAGTAGCCTTGAGAGAGATACTCCACACTTGGGATTTAATTACTGAATTACCAAAGTTAACGGGGACAGCCAGAATCCACAGTGAAGTAGAGCAGCCCTGAAGCAAACATCCACACATTTGGAGTCGAGTGAAGGACAGCATTGAAACAACATGAGACTACAGATAAGATAGATGATGTTTGAAAGAGCAACCTTATTGCTCGGAGAATCAGGCTTTAATTTTCATGAGTTAATTGATGTGATTAGAATAGTTCATTCTGAGCAGTATTCCAGTTCAACTTCAGAAACATATGTATTTTGTTACAATGGGGACTGAACTCGATGTTGTCATCTGTTTGTTCAAATTTTTAAAAAATGCAATTTCAATTTCCCCGTGGAGATCCCACAGGGTATAAATTATAGGCTCTGGGAATGTATCACCTCAGAGTTTAATATAGAGAGATTGCCGACAGTACAAAGGGACAGATCACTTCATACAGAAAATGCTTGAAACACTGATCAGTATCAGGAAAATATATTACCTGATCCTTGCCTTCATTGGTGTTCCTGGTAAGTGATTATAACCATTGAAGTTGTGTAAAACTGTGTGTGAACTGATCTCTATTTCTTCTCTGATAAAGAATGTTACTTGCTGATATAATGGGCAGCGATATACAGACAGCTGATCACTGATAGCATTTTTTTATGTCAAATATCCTGCATTTTCTCTGCGGTTTTATTGTATTCCCTTAACTGATAATAAACCTCTGATTGTAACTAATAGAATCTCTGAATTATCGAGTTATTGCATTTAGTGGAAAATCGTGTAAAGTTAACTTACATATCATTGAAGCCAATCTTTAAAAGAAGGTATTACTGGGACCATCTGTCACTGTAGAATTGTACTGAGTGTGGGTCACTAACTGGAGCGAAGCATCTGACTCCAGTGGTAATGTACGAATGTGGAATTGTGCGGAGTGTTGGTCATGAACTGGAGTGGGACACCTGATCCCAGTGAGCATGTTTTACTGTAATGACTGCAATTGTCCAATCCGATTTCTGTTTTTAAATCTTTGATTCAGATAATAGATTTCTCTATGGAGATGCCTTTGGGTCTTACGAATGGATTGCCAAGCGGAAGATGTTTACTGAGGTTTGCTAATCCATGTATAAATTTAAATGTATTGATATTTCTCTGTTTCCTTTTGAACTGTTCCTACTGAAACAGATGCTAACTATTTACCGACAATTAAACCGCAGGACAGCACTGATACAATATTCTAATACTGTAATAATTACTTATTCTTAAGCTGAGTACAGTTACTATAAACACTATTTATTTTATTGCTGATTAATCCCTTCACCCAACATTGTCCTGCGAAGCTGTGGGTCACGTGTGCTGAAACCAATTACCTATTAATGGCACAGGATAAATATTGGGCTGTGTTTGTTGAATCGTCCACTGCTGTAACAGATTCATCTTTGACGGATGAGTTCATGTCTCAGGTTCTGAATCTCACCAGATGTAACCTGTACCAATCTCTGTCCTTGGCTCAGTGAGCTGTGAGGAGATACCTGCAGCTAATGAACATACATATCCGGTTTTCATAATACAGAGATCAGTGCAAGGGAGGTAAATAATAACTTTGTAAAATATGAATGGTGAAATAAACAGTACACTTCTCTCAGCTCTGGTATCATCTGATTAAAAATAATTGGACCATCTCGAGTGCATCAGTATCCTTTTTGTAACATGGAGACTAGAACAACTCACAGTACGCCAAGTTTTGTAAAACCATGGTTCTATTTTAGTATAAGACCAGCTCTTTGTTTTTGTTTTTCAAATCCAATCCTCTGGAATTGAACTCCTGTGATTGTTTTGTATTTTACGGGCCTGTTAACATGTGTTGCTACTTTAAATGATTTGAGAATCTGTGTCCTGAACCCCTTTTCCCCTTGTCGTCTTCTCTTCAAAGACTCTTGTCATCCAAGCATTATTTGAGATGCTTATTTTTCAGAACAAAATTCAGCTGCTCACACTTAGCACTCCTCAAAATAATTTCGCATTTAAATGCCCTTATCAAGCATTATTAATAACGTTTTCAGATATTTAGTTGTATTCTTACTCGGTATCAACTGTACTCTGAATTTGGACTTGGCTGCAAATTGTGAAATTGTGCTTCTGCTCCCCACATCCATATGGTTTATTTAAGTGGTGAAGGACAATATTCGCAGCGCTGACCTTTGTGGAAAACCACTTCCCAACTTCTGCCAATCTAACAAAATATATTTAACCCTTAGTCCCTGTTTTTCTGTTTCTGTAGTCAGATTGTTGTCCATTCTGCTACTTGTCCCCTAATTTCACTTGCTCTGAGATTAGTCATCAGCCTGATACATGGTCCCTTATTGAAGACCTTTGGAAAATTAATGGCAATTACATCAACTCTATTACATGCATCTAATCTTTCCGACATTATTTAAAAATTCAATATGGTTGGTCAAGTATGACCTTCATTCAGGAATATGTGATGAATATGCTTCATTATATTCTGTGTTTTCATGTATTTATCCGTCACATCTCAGAAAGGGGATTCCAGTAACTCCTTTGCCGCTGACGCTAACTGATATATAGTTATTCGAACATGTCCTGCATTACGTGTAAAATACAACAACCACATTAACTATCCGTCAGCCGTCTGAGACTGTTTCCTTACCTGATGATTATTAATGAACCGATAATAATGCCTCTTGTACTTCTTCCCTATCTGTTTAGTATGTGTGGACACAAGGAATCTGAACCATAGACTTTTCCCACTCTTTGTTACTTTATCAAATATTTCCCACTTTCTGCCTTAAATATTGTGAGATTTATTTTATTGGAATGTATTCACGATTATTGGACAGTCATCGCTTTCCCTCAGAGACCTCTCTTCCCCTTCTTGAGAATCTGAATCATCATTCACTGGCTCATGTTGCCCTGAAAGTCCCAAAACACATGAGACTTCATATCTTCTGAGCTCGCAGATGTGTTCCAGAAATCCATTTACACGATTGTCCTTGTCAGTTTGTCCTGTCTGCTCCAAAGCCCAGTAAATGCGAGCTGTACTTAAACTCAGTAGATGGAATCATTCCTGACAGATGCGATGGGCTGGGTCCTGTGCAGGAGGCAGGATTTCCGGAGTCGGCCTGAAATGTCACCCCTCACCCCACCCCCTCCCCTGCCGCCGCGCCCAGGACCGACCATCCTGTCTTTTCGGGTGAAAGTTTAACGAGACGGGATCCCCATCCCATTAAAGGCTTTATAGGGCCTTGGGTTACACAATCACAGGGCCGGCAGCTCAGCAGTAATGGCAGCACCACCGGGAGCGGTGGCCACTACAGGTACTAGGAACAGAAGAGCAGCAGTAGGCCAGTAAGCCCTTCGAGCCTTCTCCACCCTTCAGTACGATCATTCACTTCAATGCCTTTTCCCCACAATATCCCGATATCTCCTTTTGTCCTTCGTATTTAGAAATCCCACAATCTCTGCTTTAAACCTGCTCAATGACTAAGCTTCCACAGCCCTCTGAGGCAGGGAATGCCAAAGATTCACAACCTTCTGAGTAAAGGAATTTCTCCTCGTCTCTGTCCTAAATGATTTCCTTCTTATTTTGAAATTGTGTCTACTGGTTCTAGCCTCCCCACCCAGGCGAAAAATCTTGCTTGCAACTACCCTGTCTGTCCCTTTATGTATTTTTTAGGTTTGAATGAAATCACCTTTCATTCTTCGAAACTCGAGAGAATAGTCGCCCAGTTTCCGCAATTACTCTTCATAGAACATTCCCGCCATCCTGGGAACAAGTCTCGTGAACCTTCGTTGCACTCCCTCTATGGCAATAAGATCCTTCCCAGGGCAAGGGAACCAAAACTGCACACAATAATCTTGGTGCTGTCTAACCAAGGTTCTATACAATTGAAGCAAGACTTCACTGTTCCTGCACTCAAATCCTCTTGTGATAAAGGCTAACATACCATTAGCCTTCTTAATTGCGTGCTGCACCTGCATGTTAGCTTTCAGTGACTTATTGACAAAGATATGGAGGTCCCTTTGTACGTCTACACTTCCTAATCTCTTGCCATTTAAGATATACTCTGCACATCTGCTGCTCCGGCCACAATGGATAACCTCACAATTTTCCACATTATGTTACATCTGCCATTTTCTTGCCCATTCATTAGGTCTGATCAAATCCCCTTGAAGCCAATTTGCATATTCCTCACAACACACATTCACACCTAGTTTTGTGTATTCCGCCAACTTGAAAATATTACATTTTGGCCCCTACATCCTAATTATTGACATTTATTGTGAACAGCTGGGGCCTGAGTACTGATCCCTGTGGCACCTCACTATTTGCAGCCTGCCAATGGGAGCCTGCCAATGCCAATGACACGTTTGTTCCTATTCTCTGTTTTCAGCCAGCTAAACAATTCTTAATCCATGTCAGTATATTGCCTCCTATCCCACGTGCTTTAATTTTGCTATCAATCTGCTGTGGGTGACGTTTTCAATAGCCTTTGGAAAATCCAAGTATACCAGGTCCACCGACTCCCCTTTCTCAATTTTGCTGGTAAAATGTTCAAAAAGCTCCAACAGGTTCGTCAAACGTGATTTCCCATTCATGAAACCATGTTGACTATGCCCAATCCGATCATTATTATTCAAGTGTCCATTTATCACATCCTGTAGAATAGATTTTTATATTCTCCCTACTACTGATGTAAGGGTAACACGTCTGCCCTTCCTTGTTTTCTCTATCCCTCCCTTCGAAAATAGTGGTGTGCCATTTGCTACCTTCAAATCTGCAGGAACCTTTAGCCCCATTCATTTCTCCAATACAGCCTTCATCCTCACAATAATTTCTGTCATCTCCTCTTTCTCCCGAGTCCCTTGGATCTCTAATTTTGGGAGAGTTCTTGTATCTTCCTCAGTGAAGAAAAGCACAAAGAAATCATCTACCTTCTCTGCAATTTATTTGTTCCAATTATAAATTTTGCTGACACTGCCTGTAATGGATCCACATTTGACTGAGACAAACATTTCCTTTTTGTGGACATATAGAAGCTTTTAAAGTTCGTTATTTTGTTTGTTTTTTGATTATACATTCATATTCTTTTCTGTCTCTCTTTATCTGTTTTTGGTCCTGCTTTTATGTATTCTCAAATAAACCCATTCCACTGGTTTACTACTGTTTCTGGCAACTTTATAGGCATTTTAGTTTAATCTTATACAACCCGTAACTTCCTTTGTTAGCCGCTGTTGACTGCCTTTACTTTTGGGTTTTTTTGTACCTTGAAGGAATGTACAGTTGCTGGAAACAATGAAATATTTATTTGAAGACTATTCGTTGCGTCTGTACTGTCAGACTTTTTAATGTATTTTCCCTATCCACCGCAGCTATTTTGCCCCTCATACCTTCATAATTTCCTTTGTGCAAAATTAACAGGTTGAATTACCTCACTTTCAAACATCACGTAAAATTCTATCATATATGGTCACTCATCCCGAAAGCATCCTTACCAACAAGATTATTAATTAACCCTTTCTCGTTACCTAATGCTAGGTCTAAAATAGCCTGGTCTCTAGTCTGTTCCTCAACATATTGCTCTCGAAAACCATTCCTAAGACTCCAACGACAAGTCCTCCACAGCATTAGTGTTCATTAGATTTACCCTGTCTATCTGGAGATTGAAGTCACCCATAATCGTTGTTTTACCCATGCTACATGTTTCTAATTTCATGATTAATACCATGCCCCACACTGTCACTACTGCTGTTGGCCGAGAAGCAACTGCTACCAATGTTTACTGCCCTTTGCTGTTTCGTAGCTCCACCCAAACACCACATTTTGCTCTTACGATTTGTGACAGTCCCTTACTAATATACTAATCCAATCCCTTATTATCAGCACAAAACCAACTCCTTTTCCTGCTTTCCTTTCCATTCTAATTGTTGAATCTCTTTGAATCTTCAGTTCCCAGTCTTGGGCACCCTATAGCCACGTTTCTGTAATGACAATGAGATCATACCCATTTACCTCTATCTGGGCCTTTAAATAACCTACCTTGTTTCGAATGCTGCGTGCATCCAGGTAGAGTACCCTTAACCTTGTCTTTTTAATATTATTCTGCATTCTAAAGCTTGTTGAGGCTTGCCTTTATTTCGCCTACCTTCTACTGCTGCTGTCTACATTTCTTCCTCCTGTTTTAAGCTCTACATCCTTCCAATTTGAGCTCTGCCTCCGGTTTTCATGCCACTGACAAGATTGTTTATCCACCGCCGCCCCCCCCCCCCCCCCACCACTCCCCAGCAACGCTGTCCAATCTCCCTGTGAGAATATTCGTTCCAGTCCTGTGAAGCTGTTGCCCCGTTAATAGGCCACTCAAGGCCCTCCATTGGCCTCTGGGCGTGAAGACATAATTTGGCCTATCCAGCTCCAAGGTGAACCAGAACCTGCAATCATGGTGTCAGGCTCTGTGGTAAATGATTCTGCGGTGATTCTCCAAGTCCCTACAAGAAAACCCGACTTCGGAAGGAGAACAGGCTCCAGCACAATGAGCCCGATTCCCACCTAGTATCATTCCACAATCTTTTGCTGGTACATTCTGAGGGTCCCATTTGAAATTGATTGGCTTTGTGTCATTCGCTCACCATTTTCACTGGAATTCCATTCGTTGTCAGTGACTCTGCCTGGGAATCAAACCCAACCCCGTTTTGTGATCCTGACCCCTGTGCAGGAACCCTGTTGTAAGTTATAGGTGTATGGATCGCGGGTGTAAACAATGGGATATTACACACTCCAATAATGTCTCTGGAAGACTGTATAGGTTAAGCTGTGATTCATTTGCTTAGAATACGGGGACTATTCTCTGTTGCCTTCCTTCACATCTTTTTCAGATAGTTTGCTGACTGTGCTGGTGCTTTTTACTCCTTTTTCCTTGAACTGGAATATTTCATCAACTTTTTCTCTCAATCCCATCCGTCCCTGGGCTTCTCATGGCCGTCTCTGACACTTCCCTTTCCTTCCTCGACCATACTGCCTCTATTTCATGGATTGGCTATCCACGAATTTCTACTATAATCCCACTAACTCCCACAGTTACCTTGATTACCTTTCCTCCCACCCCACTTCCGAGAAAGGCTCTGTGCCATTCTCCCAGTTTCTCCATCTCTATTCCATCTGTTCCGATGATGCTACCTTTCAAACTAGTGCTTCAGAAATATCGTCATTATTCGTCATCCAAGGATTACCCTCCACTGTGGTTAACAGGATCTTTCATCGTGTCTATCCTATTTTCCGTATAACTGCCTTCACCCATTCCCCTCCCAGCCAAATCTATCATAATGTTCCCCTTGTCCTCACTTTCCACCCCACTCGCCTCCACAATGAACACACCATCCTCCAACATTTCTACCATGTCCGGTTAAGTCCAGCACTAAACATATATTTGGCTCCTCTTCTACCACCCTGTTCCCTGCACTCCTCAATTACCCACAAAATCTAATAATTTTCCCGGTCATATTCCCATGCAAGGGCAGGAGAGGCAACAGCTCCCTTTTCAACTCCTCCCTTCCCTTTATCCAAGGTGCCAAACAATCCTTCCCGGTGAAACAATTTGCTGTACTATTTACCGTTTAGTAATAGTATTCAGTACGCACGGTGACATCTGCTGGATATTGGGACAGGAGCAAATGCAGATTGGGTGATTGCATTGCATGATTCCTCCGTTCAGTCTGCAAGCATAATCCTGACCTTCCAGTCACTTATCACTTTAATTCTACATCCTACTCCACTCTGACCTCTCTACCGCTGACCCCCTATCCTCTTCCATTGCAGATCAATTTCGTATAGGTGTTTTATCGCATCTCAGGTTCAACACGGAGATTAAAATATTCAGATAATAAACATTGCTTCCACTTTCTCGGATACCTGTGCTGTTACTGGGAGATTGTTGCACCAGAGTCAGTCAGAGTGGAGGTGGTGTAGGGATTCTATATTAATACACAGCTGGTGGATTTACCCACCATTCTGTGTCACTTTTCCAGGCTCGTCTTTGCCAGATTGTCCAGGTTCCTCCTTCCTTCTGTAATCTGCTGTAACCATTTAAACCATCCACTTTTTAATCCAATCCCTTTTCTTTGTCCCATTCGCCATAATTTTGTTCGTCTTTGCATCATTCCTGCCCTCTAACTGATCACAGACCTTCCCCTTGTTCTTTCCTCTCCCATACCCGACTTTTCACATTGCTTTAAAACTGTTAATCTCTAATATCGTCCAGTACTGGAGAAAACCTATCAGATTGAATCGTTAACACACTTCCCATATCCACAGATTTTGTCTGCCCTGCTAAGTGTTTTCTTTAATTCTTCCACTGGATGTGTGTGCTGCTGGAAAGGCCAGTATTGGTTGGTCATGCCTTATTTCCCTCGACAACTGAGTAATTTGCCAGACCAGTTCAGAGGGCAGCTAAGAGTCAACCACATTGCGCTTGGACTGGAGTCACATGTAGTCCAGATCAAGTAAGGATGGCAGATTTCCTTCCCTAAAGGACATTAGTGAGGAAGATAATTTTTGACAATAAAAATGCTCGTATCACCATTGCTGAGACTAACTTTGAATTCCTGCTTTTTGTTGATTTGCTGACTTTATGAAATAAATTAAATTTGAATTCCACCAACTCCCATGGTGGGATTTGAATCTGTATCCCCGGGACATTAGTCTGGTCCTCTTGATTACTATCTTAGTAGCAATAGCACTACAACACATTTTCCTCTTCAACATTGTCCTATTTTCAATCAGATTTACAGCAGTGTCAGTATTTTGTTTTTACTTTGGTCTGGGTATTAACGGGTGAGTGATATGTGTTGGGATAGGTTTTCCAGAGTTTTACCTGCATACACTAACGTTTTAATCATTGACAGGTACCCCACCTAGATGTCACACTAACAGGCTTTGTTTACAATTGGGCAGGGAGGAGTGTCGACCAGATCTTAGGACCAAGGCTGTCCAAATACGGACCCCGGGGTATGGGAGGAACTGCCTGACATTGGGGTCTCAGAAGGCTAACTCTAGAGCGGGAGAGAGTCTTGAAATGTCCGATCACTGGGTTGCCAATCCTGAAGGACGGGCGGGTGGTGTGTCAGGGGCTCCTATCCTGAAGTGTGATCACAGGCCAGGGAAGGATGGGTCCTGGAGTGTATGTTATCCAGGAGACAATGTATGGTCTAATCAAGGGAGAGGTGTCCAATCCTGGAGGGAATTCTGATCCCGGAAGGGAGGGTCTAATTCCGGGAGTGGGGTCTAATCTCGCCGTTCGGGGTCCAGTTCGGGTGGGGGATGGTTCGAATGGCCAAATGCGGCTTTCTTTGTACATGGGATGCCACATGCAAATGTTCCCTATGATAACAGGGAAAGCAGGCTGGCCAGAGTTAAACCTGTCAAACACATAAGATCAGAAATTTCCGGCATCAGTAAAATATTCCAATTACCAACGTTCCTCCTTGGAGCGTGGGTCTGCCAATCCCCTGTGAAAGCTCCATTAAAACCAGAAATGGACGGGTCAGAGGTGGGTTGTGATCGGAGTTGAGATTTTTAAAATTTTAACCTCTGACACGCTAGCAACTCAACTATCTGAGGTGATAAAATCCTGCCCTTACTGTCTGTAAAATGTTGATCATTAATTTCAACTCATTATTCCCTTTCCTCTCTTCCAGTTAATTTAGTGGCGATTGTGATCCTGGCTCGGGGAAAATGCGGCCTCTCCACCTGCACCACTCGTTACCTGTTGGCTATGGCAACGACAGATCGACTGGCCATTATCACTAATGTCATACTGTTTTGGATCAGTACTTTTTATTTCCCAATTTCCTTCCTGAAAATCACCCCTGTGTGTAGTGTTAACATTGTCCTGGTCTGTGCAGCCACAGACTGTTCTGTCTGGTTCACCGTCACTTTCACCTTTGATCGATTTGTGGCCATTTGTTGCCAGAAGCTGAAAACAAAATATTACACCAAGAAAACTGCGGCTGTGGTTCTGGCAACAACATGCATTTTGCTCTGTTTAAAAAACATCCCCTACTACTTTATCCTTGAACCTATATGGAGAATGGACAACGTACCGTGTTTTGCGTTATAAAAGCAAGCTATTATACTGATAATGGATGGGTGGGATTTGACTGGTTTAATAAGCTTTTAACCCCATTGCTCCCATTCGCTTTAATTCTGTTGCTCAACGCTCTGGCAGTCAGACAAATTTTAATGGACAGTCGAGTCCATAAGGGACTGAGGGGTCAAAATAAGAAAGAGATTCGCAGTGACCCAGAGATGGAAAGCAGAAGGAAGTCTGTGATTTTACTCTTCACCATATCAGGCAGCTTCATACTTCTATGGTTGGCGCATGTTGTACATTTCTTATATTATAGCATCACAGTATCCGATCCCAGGGATTACAACAGTTCTGAATCTATATTTCAACAAGACGGATGGATGTTGCGGATTTTAAGTTGCTGCACAAACACATTTATTTATGGGGTGACTCAGTCCAATTTCAGAGAGCAGTTCAAGAGCGCGGTGAAATATCCAGTTACATCAATTATTCAACTAACCCAGAGGTGGGTCCGAGTATTTCCAGTGCATGAATGTCATATTTATCCACAATGGGCAAGAGATAACTGACAATGGGTTGACCCACAATACATTGGTGGGTTAGGGTCATGAAGAGACGTAGGCCAAAAAGCAGTGCAGCAGGAGAGAAGAGATGACAGACAGCTCGATGACTGAAAGATCACTGGTGTTGGGGTTGTCACACACACCAAAGGGCAGCTGGGCAGCGTGCCAGAAGTGAACAGTTGGATACCGGAAATACACTGACCGGGTTTGGCAAGGTGGATGGTTGCACATCGCAAAGAACAGTGTGCTGTGGAGTGTTGGAGGATTTGACCGAGGTAAAGGGGGTTGTACTCGCTTGAGGTGGTTGCGGAGATAGGGTGAGTTGCAGGGCTGGAGGGGGATACAGGGAGAGAGCGGGTTGTAGGGCTGAAGTAGGTTTCAACAATAGCGACTGTAATAGGGGTTGCAGGAGGTCATACAGTTGTGGAGTATTGCTGGTGCTCGTGCAGGATACAGACAGAGGGAGGGGTGTAGAGACTGAGGAGTTTACAGAGATGGGGATGATGTCATGGAACAATTTGAACACAAGGATGAGTATTTCTTTTAAAAAAATTCATGTTGGACCAGGGTCGAATGTCGGTCGGCAAACACGAGGGAGGTGGGTGACCGGGAGCTAATCCGAGTTCTGAGATGGTACAGCAGGGAGTTGGATGTACTGAAATGTATGGAGAGTGGAAATAGGGAGTCCAGTATGGAGAGTATTTGATTTATCAAGTTTTGGATATCAAAGGCATGGCTGATGGTTTCCACTGTAGATGAGCTGAGACAATGGAGAATATGGACATTATTCGCCCTCCCGCTCACATTCAGTGGCACTATTAGATTGAGATCGCACATTAACCCATTCATAAACCGCACTTACTTACTCACAGATCATAAGTACAAACTGCAGTGTCATTTGCCACTCTGTGAAATAATAAATTTGTTTCCAAAATATTTTCTGTGTAGATTGATTCACAGCATGTGCTTCCCATTAGCAACACCAGCATTAATTGCCGATCCTTAATTTCCCCTTGAGAAGATGACGCCCAAACTTCTGTCTTGAACTGGCTGCTCTTCCCCCGGCAATGGAGCTCCCACAGTTGCTACTATTGAGTGAGTTCCAGGATCTGGCTCAGTTGTACAGCCTTCCATGGGAGAATAGCCTGCCAACAAACTCTGTCTCTTTTTTCTCAGGTGAAGACTCGGTGACTTGCATAAGGGAATCAAAGGAATTGCCAGAATGAAATGTTACATATTTTCTTTCATAACTATTTTAAGCAAATAAAACAATCTGCTTGCTGCAGCTAGAAAGCCACAAATTCCTCCTGGAGCTGTTGGAGAAGACGGATAATTTTGGCTCATCCCTGTCTCTTCCCGGATTCGCTTTGCCAACAATAACGGCCGTGGCCTGTCTTGTTGTCCGTCAGCGGCCGCCATCTTTGTGAGAGGCAAAGACAAAAGAAAAGCAACAAATGGACTTCAAATGGGCCAGATTAAAATACTGACCATTCCCAATGAATGAAAGAAAACTGAAAGTTTTTAAACTAATAATATTTTTAGGAGCCACATGGGTTAACACATTTACCCCAACCTCGCTCAATGTCACAAACACACAAGTCCAAACGCGCAGTCACATTCATAAAACCATCTCAAACATAAACACACACACACACCCACATCCGAATTAAAACTCACCAAGTCATTCTCACGAGCAATTAGACATGGTCAATAAACTCTGGCCTAACGAGCCACTCCCACAGCCCATTAAAGAACAAAATCAAAGCATGCTCACATTCACACACACAAATACTCACATATACACACACGCACACACACACAAATACACATGCAGGCACACCACCGCCCCCCCCCCACCCCCCCGACCCCTCCCCCCCGCCCCACCCCAGACACACACACACAAACACAATCCAATGAGAGTCTTGTGGCAGTAGGAACTGACTTCTCCTTGAAACAAATGTTTCTGAGAAGAGAATGAGGGGAAATGAGGAGGAGAGGATGTTGGATTTAGTGTTATAATTGTAGGTAGCAGAAAAATCTGCTGTGATGCTGCAAATACATCCAAAGAAATGATTGTTCATCTTTCCTTGCACATAATAATGGGATCTAATCTGCTCAGCTTAGTGTTCTTACTGCTGGTATACATAGAAATAGCTGGAGGCCATTCAACCCTCAAGTTTGAACTGCCATTCAGTGCTGTCATAGCAGATCTGAATCTGAACTCCATAATCCACCTCAGAGTTCATATTCCTCAATCCACTTGGCGACAAAAAAAAATCTATCCACCGCAGGTTTTAAATTATTCATTAAGGTTAAGCATTTCCTGATTTTTTTCATGGGAGAGAGTTCCACACAAGCAATATTCTCAATGCGATGCACTGTTCCCTATCTTCCATCATCAATGGCCTGCTTTAGACTGCAAAGGTCTGCCCTTGAATCTAACACCAGCAGGAAAAGGCTAATGTTCACACAATTCATATTAATTCCTTTCATATCTGAGAAATCTTTAATCAAATCCTACGCTACAACCCTTCCTGTTTCTGTAAACTCCCTCACTCCTATAACCCTCCCTATGTCTGTAATCTCTTCCACTTCCACAGCGCTCCCTATGTCTGTAATCTCCTCCAACCCTGAAACGCTCCCTATAAGTTTCTGAGGCCCTGGGCTCTGGAATTCCGTCCAGATCCTACAACACTCCATATCTCTGAAAACTCCTCCAGCCCCTACACTCTCCATATCTCTGCAACTTCCTGAAGCCGCTACAATCCTACCAATTTCTGTAAGATCCCCCAGCCCCCTAAAGCCCTCCCTATCTCTGTAACCTCCTCCAGACACTACATCCATCTCGATTTCTGTAATCTCATCAGCCCTGAAAAAATATCCTACGTCTGTCATCTGCGCCAGTCTCGACAAGCCTCCCTATCGCTTCAATAACGTCAGAAACAGCTAACCCTACCAATGTCTCTGACCTCCTCCAGTTCCTACAGCTGATCCCTATCTTGGTAACATCCTCTAGTTACTACAACCCTCCTCATTGCTGGAACATCCTCTAATCCCCACAAGACTTCTCCGTCTCTGCAACCTCCTCAAGATTCCACAAACCTTAGTATCCATGTAATCACCAGTAGCCCCGACAACCCTCACTACTTCTGGAAACTCCTCCAGCCTCTACAACCCTCCCTATCTCTGGAGGGTCCACCAGCCCCTAAACCCTCATGAATCTCTACCTACTCCAAGCCCAATAATCATCATAACTCTGTAATTTCCACTAGAACCTGCAGCTCTCTGAATCTCTGTAACCTCTTCCGACACCTTCCCAATTCTGCAAAATCCTCCAGCCCCAGAAAACCCCCCTATCTCTGTAACCTCCTGCAGCTACTCACCCTTCCCTGTCTCTGTAACATGTCCAGCCACTAAAAACTTCCCTATCTCTGCTGCATCCTCCAGCCTTCAAAAGGAGTCAACAGTTTTAATGGCCGCAGCAGGGCAAAACAAATAAATAAATAAATAAATACACGATGCAGACATTTGAAAAGTATTACAGGGTATGTTGGTGGGGTAGCTTAAGAAAGGAATTCCAGAGCTCATGACGTCAGCAACTGAAGATACGGCCGCCAATTGTGGAGCGACGTAAATCAGGGACGAAAATGGTCAGAACTGGATGGTCACAGAGATCTTGAAGGAATTGTAGGGCTGCAGGAAAGTTGACAGAGACAGGGATGGATTGGATTGCAGAGATAGGGTGAGTTTACTTCTGGCCGAGGTTTCAGAGATAGGGTTGCTTGTAGGACTAGGTGAGGTTACAGAGATAAGGATGGCTGTAGATTCTGCAGGAGGTTACAGAGATAGTGAGCAGTGTGGGACTGGAGGCTGTTGCAGAAATAGGGAGGGTCGTAGGTGCTGAAGCAGGTCACAGAGATAAGGAAAGGGGTGAGGGTCAGGGAGGGATTTGAAGAAAGAGGATTTTTTAAATACCAGAGTTGCTGAACTAGCAGCTAATGTAAATCATCAAGCACAAGAAGTGACAGGTGAACAGGACGTGGTGCGAGTTAGGATTCGGGGCAGTTTGAATGTTACATTGTACGTTCGATAACGTTCCTGTCCACAGTACCGGTGAACAGCCGGAATATGTTCATCACAGTAGGCGTAATTGTGTTTTATGTTGTATTAATACATTTCATGTCCAGCCCAATGATAGCATTTATCACATGGTATAGTATTGCATAGGGGAACAATCAGAGAAAAAAAATGAACGCAGAGCTAGCTCGATTGCTGCTCACGCTGACCAACATAAACTCCCACTCATTCCCGTGGTTTAGAGAACTGTCTTCTCTCCGCAATTTTCACAGGGTACTATCCGGCTTCAAGAAAATGGTTTAGAAACAAAGGAAAGTGAAAATATTTACAGAATAGAGGGAGGCCATTCGACTCATCATCCTTGTGCTGGATCTATCCAGTCTCATCCCGCCATTCAGTGTTTGGGCGTTGCTGAGAGAGTCTCTGTGTCACCGAGGGCAATTCATGGGCTCTTGCTGTGCTATGTTGTTTTACGCTGCCTTTTAATCAATTTGTTGTCTGTCCCGCTTGCTTTAAGGAATTTTTTTTCTGAAAATTGCATCGTGAACATGAAAAGAGGGTAAGTTTGGGACCAGAAATCCTTGGACAGGATCTTCCTCGAGAGGGAAGGGACTGAGGCATTGTCCACAGGCTGCACTCAAAGGGTCCATGTGAGTTGTGTCTGTTTATTCGCCGATGTTTAATTTCCTCTCTGGGGCCCTGGGTTAAATACTTGCTGCTGAATTGGGGCCCTGGAGTTGTCGATAGGTTGAAAGCCTGGTGTTGAAGGAGCAGCCCCAGGAGGGAGTCCCATTTGCCACTTGCTCCTTCCGGCCATGTCTGTGAGGTTTGTTGGTGCCCATTTTAATTCATTTTACATTAGTTCTGAGGTTCGCTTTCCCTCCATCTCCACATTAATTCCCTGTGTCTCTATCTTCCCCCATGCTTTCTCTTCTCTGTCTCGGTTTCACACTCCCCTTCTGCATTTAAACCTTTAATAAATTAATTAAAAAAACACACACAGCAATGTCGTTATTTGAAATGGTGAGATAGAATTAGCGGTTTGTTCCCAGTTTAAAGAGGGAGTTTTGCCCTTTATGGGGACTGAAATCTGGCCATTATCACATTACTGCTTGTGGGATCTTGCTGTGCTGCAGGTGGCCTGCAGCATTACATGCATGACATCAAAGAGGACACTTTAAAATTCAGGTTCCTGCAGGCCTGAGTGTGCATTTCTCTGTGTTTTCTCTTCATCTTCCTCTGCTTTTCTCTGCCCGCACTTTCTCTATTTTAACCATTAATCAGTCGGTGCCACAATGTGAGGTGTGGTTAGATTAAACAGCGAAAGAAATACTTCAGAGGACGTTTCAATCCAGATTAAATGCCAGATCGAGCGAAGAAGAAACAGATGTCGATGGAGTGCAGAGGTGGAGGGAGGGGGGGGGTGGTGCAGGAGAAAGACAGGGCGAGGGGCGTTTGAGATTTTCAAACTGCAGGAATGTTCCTCCCTCTGGGATCTATAAATTTACATCACTAAAAACAGATTATCTGCATCTTATCATATTGCTGCCCATGGGATCTTGCTGTGCACAGATTGTCTGCAGGTTTCCTGAATTGCAACAGTGACGGCCACTTTAAAAAATTAATTCATTGAGTGTCAACTGCTCCTGAGGACCAATAATTACAAGATCTGGTTTTGAAGCGTAGAAAGGCTTGTTCTAATTTTTAAGATGGAATTCAGCATTCTCTGAAGACTGTGATGGAATATCTTGCTACAATCACATTGTGGTGTCCTGCTGTGCATACATTCCCTTCATCAATTCCTGCAATACAACAGATGGAGAGAAAAGAGGGCGAGTGAGAAACAGCTATAGGTGACAGGTTAAATGCAGAGAGACAGGGGAAGTGTGACTGAGGGAGGGAAGGCAGAGAAATATGGAGAGACAGAGAGAGAGAGGCATCTGGGGTGTGGGTGAGGGTGGGAAGACAGAGAAAGATGGAGAGAGAGAGAGAGGGAGAGATAAAGGAATCCACTGTCAAGAACTTGCAAAACTGAATACTGCTGCGTCACCATTGCTGGGATCTTGCTGTGCACAGCTTGCCTGCAGAAATCCCTGCATTTTAACAGTGACTGAATTTTAGAAGTAAATTCATTGTGTGTAAAGTTCTCCAGAAGGCCTGGAAGTAAAGTCCTGAGCGTGAAGCCGGTATAATTCCCAAGTAATGCTGGTGCTTTGGGCAGTGTCATGAATTTGAGTGCTCAATGAAATGTGCAGTAGTTATTTGAATTGAGAGTGAGGTTCTGAGAGTGGATTTCTCTGTCTCTTTCTCTGTCTCTCCATCTATCTCTCTGAATAAGAGTAACAAGAGGGAGCGAGATACAGGGGAGTGAGGGAACAATGGAGAAAATCAAAGGGGCAGAGGAGCGGTAGTGGAGAGGCAGAAACAGATTTGGAGAGACATACAGCGAAATAGAGGGAGAGCGAGAGAGCGAGACAACAGGAAATGACAGGGTAAACACATCCACACTTCCCAGTCTCTGGCTCTGTGTCGGGGGATGTGTTTGTAAGATGGCGAGGCACTGAGAGATTGTTTTGTGTTGGTGAGTGAGAGAAAGAGTCCTGTGCTCTTGTTGTGTTTTATTTTTGTTCAAAAATGCTTTGCTTTGTTTGAGTCAATTTTATTTCTCTTATTCCCATGGAGAATCTTTTTGGAAGCTGCAGTTTTGATGAGGCGGAGGGGAAATGTTCTGGCCACGTGGAATCGGCAGACAAGAGCTTTAGCCAGAAATGTAAGTAATAATAAATATATATCTGGCATTGTCAAATCCATTTCTAGATCGCAGTATTTTGATCTTGTGTTTCCGGGGATCTGTGGATTTTTTTACCACAAGGGAGGGGGCGGGAGGGTGCTCCCAAAAGAAATAGTTTGGGAAGTGCTGCTCCAGAACAGTCAATGTAATCCCGTAGATTTCCCTCTCTTCATCTTTGCTGCAACTTGTTCCCAGCACCTTCCTCCTTGTTCCTAGCTCTGTTCCTTCACATCTTTAAATCCCTATCTCTGTATCTCTCAACATCCTTTCTATCTCTGCCCCTCTCTAGAGTCTCTAAGTTTTCATTTTCATTCTCTTTCTGCGACTCCCTGCATCTTTATCTGTCTCTCTCTCAGTCCATTGCTTCACTCAATCACTTCCAAATACCTGAATCTTTCCATCTCTGCTCCTCCTTTCCTGCAAGGTTATCTCTATATTTCCCCCCGCTGCCCCGGGACATGCCTCGCTATTCTGTAAACACATCTTACTTTGTATTTCTGCCCCTCCATCAACTTTCCATCTCTGAGTCGCTCAATATCTACATTGCTGCTGTATTCGCTCTCAACACCTCCAGCTTTCTCTTTGTCTCTCTCTCTCTGTATGTCTCCATTTTTCTCTTTCTCTCTCTCTCCCTCTCTGCCCTTCTCAGTCATTCTGACCCTCTGCTCTCAGTTTCTGTCTCACTGGTTTCTGAATCCCTGCATTTCATTCTCCATCTCCCTTTCCATTTATTTTTCTCTCTCTTTGTTCTGTCCGAACTCTGGATTCTGTTTTCTTTGTCTCCAACTCTCTGTCTGGGGGTGGATTTGAACTCTGTGCCTTGGTGCTGTCCAGGGTGTTTGTGAACAGGGATCCTGCTTTTCCTCTCTCCCCAGTTTTGCTCCCATTGATGTAAAAACAGGGGAGAGATGCTGAACGGGCAGTCGTTTCACAACTACCCTCCTCCCCTCCACCCTGGTTTGCAACATTCTCACCAAGTCCGAGTCCAGCCCAGAATTTCTTTGTCTCTCTGTGTACCTGCTCCCCGACTGTCATTGCCTGTCTTCTTGTGGCTCAATGAAGGAAGGGACAGATCAGGCATGATCTAACATGGGTGGGACAGGCTCAAAGGGCAGAATGGCCTCCTCCTGTCTTTGTGTCAGTCAGTGTGTGTGTCTCTGTGTGTCTTCCCCTGTTTCATCCCTGAAGCTGATGGGGACAACAGGTGAAACGCCTGACTGCAGAGAGGGATGTGTCTGGGCTGGGATCTTCCTGTGCGTTAAACGCTCAGAATTCCGTTAGCCTCTGGGGCGTTGGTCAGTGCTCTGTGCCCTGCCCTGCTGTTGGCCGTACATGAGTTAAAGGTGCCGGGGCTCTTGGAGCCAGTTGATGGAATTCCAGTGGTTAACCAGACGTGGAATTAAAGTGAATTAAAGATTTTCGGGAGACAGAGCCACACCCAGGAAAGTGATGGAGGTTGGAATTTCACGGGGTGGGGGGGGGGGGGGGAGCGGACTGTTGACTGGGATGGAAGTTACACGGGGGGTGGGAGATGGTACAGGATGGGAATTAGTCGAATGTTGTTTTTACAGGACAGGGAGGGTATTTAGAAAGAGGGGGTGTTTACAGTGGGGGCAGAGGGGAGAAATAGAAGGCAATATTCACACAGGGAATTAGTTATGCTTAAAATTGGAGGGCAGGATTTCCCAAGTTTAAAATTCGAGGGTGAGGATTCTTCTGGTTTCAAATGGGAGGGGGAGTGCAGATTCTCCAGTCTGCTTTTGGGGTGTTTAGATGTGGGAATTTGGATGGGGATTTAGATGGGATTAATTACATGGGGGGGGGGAGCTGTTCACAGGAGGGGCATTAGATGGGGGTCTGTTCACAGGGGGTTTTAGTTGGGAGTTTGCTCCTGGGGGTATTTAAATGGGAGACTGTTCCTGGTAGTGTTTAAATGGGAGTCTGTTCACAGGAGGGGTATTTAGATGGGAGTCTGTTAACAGGAGGGGTATTTAGATGTGAGTCTGTTCCTGGGGGTATTTAAATAGAAGTCTGTTCCTGAGGGTACGTAGATGGAGGATCTGTTCACAGGACGGGTATTTAGATGTGAGTCTGTTTCTGGGGGTATTTAGATAGGAGTCTGTTCACAGGAGAGATATCAGATCGGGGTCTGTAGACGAGGGCAACTAGATGGAGGTGTCTATTCACGGGGTGAGGGGGGGGATCTGCAGTGCGGGAATTTTCCAGGGGGGAAATGTTGCCGTGGTTAAACTTTAAGCAGGTCGAGGAGGAAATTTTCGGGGGGAGAAATAATTTGGGGGGGGGGATGGAATAAATTTGCGGTTGGTGGAATAAATTTGCAAGGGGAAAATTGTGACGGGGGAATAATTTGCTGGGCGGAATTGACTCACTCTTCCATCAGTAAAAACACTCACTCCCCTTCTAATGGCACCTTCCCACGCAAATACTGGAGATGCATTACCTGCCCTTTCACGTCCACTCTTTCAACAGTCAGGGGTGCAAGCACTCTTTCCAGCTGAAACACTGATTTACTTGTACTTGTACAGTGGTGCAGTGGTTATCACTGCAGCCTCACAGCTCCAGCGACCGGAGGTTAGTTCTGGGTACTGCCTGTGTGGAGTTTGCAAGTTCTCCCTGTGACCACGTGGGTTTCCTCCGGATGCTCCACTTTCCTCCCACAGCCAAAGACTTGCAGGTTGATAGGTAAATTGGCCATTGTAAATGTCCCCTAGTGCAGGTAGGTGGTAGGAGAATGTTCGGAATATGGGGTTAATGTAGGATTAGTATAAATGTGTGGTTGTTGGTCGGCACAGACTCGGTGAGCCGAAGGGCTTCTTTCAGTGCTGTATCTCTAAATAAATAACAATTGTATGAACAATCATTGTCCTTTGCACTGAGGAAACCAAACACATGTTCTGTTCCTGTTTTGTTGAGCACTTCCAATAAGTCTGCAAACGTGATGCTTAGCTTCCGGTCACTTGCCACTAGAATTCCCTGCCCCATTCCCATGCTGACCTCTCTGTCCACGGCCTGCTACACTGTTTGAATCTTCCGGAATAAGTGTCAACTTCAAAAACGTGATAACTCCTCCTCCATTTGTTTTTGACAGCGGGCGTTGGGAATGATTCTGCTCTCCATTTAATCATTACTGCCTTCCACCCTCTCACAGTTATTCTCTTTAGTTCTTTCATTCCTTTCCTCTGTTCCCCTTTTCCCAGCCTCTGTTCTTACTTAAATAGTGCTGCAACATAACACTTTATAGTACTGAAGAACATTCGCCAGCCGAGACATTTAACGCTGTTCCTCTTTCTAAAAATGCTACCTTCCCTACAAGGTAGTTCCAGCACTTGCTGTTAATTTCTCAGCTTCCCAGCCTCCGCAGGATTTTGCCTTTTTACGGAAGAAAATGTCATGGATAAATGAAGAAGTGAGGTTGCAATTGAATGTAAAGAGAAAGAAATACATGCAATAGAAACATGACTTTGGAGAGGCTGGCAAAAAAGGGGCTATGGGGGATGAGGAAAGTGATCTCTTTAGAAATGCATTTTGTAACTTGCTGCCTTGATGTCGAGGGCAGCCACCTAATTTACCTTTACCGCCATTACCTGCAATCGAGCCATCACTGTTTTTCTTGCCCAATTTTGCTGTATAAGCCCACTGTGGAGCGGCAATGTGTTTCTGAATCGTTCCTCTCAGAAATGCCGCACAATTATACTCCATATAAGGACTGTGTAGCTTTAGAGGGTAACTTGCCAAATCTTTGAGGAAATGGGATCACTCAGTGAGACTGTCTAGAGAATCAGAACACAAAGACACACTGACTGGTGATCAGAAGTTACAAACATTCACCATCGTTGAACTGTGCAGGGAGGGATGTGATGTGTTCCTTGTAAGCGTTACGGAATGTGTTTTATAAAAGGTGATCACTTGGAATCAACAAAGAATTTCCATTACCTAAATATATCAAAAGCAGCTCACAGTCTGCAGGACCTCAGAATAGTCACTGTGTGTTTTGCTGTTCTGTTGAACTGAGAGGAAGCGCCTGACGTTGTGATGATTTCTGTGATATCAACATATTGCTGCAGGACATTTTACCTCGGACTTTGAACTTAGCTGCACAAAGTCCATGAGGACAAAGTATCGGGGGAAGAATGTTTGTGCAATATCATTGATCATTGGAAAAATGTAAGAGCTTAGTTACTGTAAATAAACTGATCCCTTATTACAAAGACTGACTCACCGTACAAAGATACAGCAATCTGTGTACACTTTCCAACATGTAAAACCCAAAATATCAACAGTTCACGATAAATGACTAAGTTCAAATCAATCAGCAAAGTTAGGTACAGCAGGAGCATCAATTCTCCCTGTGGTTTTAAAGTAAAATAGATGAACTTGTGAAATGTTCAGACTGTTTTCTCCACCTGCATATAAGGTTAATGAAACAGTAACACTGTTAATAATCTGGTCAGGCGAGTGAGGCTGTGTTACTGCAAGCTGTTAACTCGTTGTGATCCAATCACCAGGAATGTAGCCTCTAATAATGTCATTTGTTAACTCACTATGATTCAATGCAAAGATGGGAGCTGAAGGTAGATGGTTGTTTCAATAAACTGCCCACTGTAACTCAAGAAATAAAAAAGAATCTCAGCCTGATATATCCGGGAGTGAAAGTAGATCTGGAGAATGAAAATAGCCTGAAGGGCTAATGCTGATGAATGAATTAGCACAGCTGAGGTTTCGCTACAAAGTTACCACAAGTAGAAAACCTTGAACTGAATTCATTCCCCGGATATAAAACAGCAACTCTCCTGAAATGGACATTTAACCAAAGAATTCACAAACTGTATTGGAACCAGGCTAATAACACTGATAAGTTTGCCATCCACTCACTGGTTTCTGCAGGGATATCGGGTGCTGTCATAACCTGATAGGTTTGTCCCCCTGAGTTATGTTTTGCAGGTATCAAACAAACTTAAAATACAGTAAGTATGAGATATGGGTGTTAACAGCAACTGGTTGCCACAGCAACTTGAATTACTCGGACATAATGATTAAGGTTTAAGATGTTTAGTGTGGGTCTCTTGTATCTGTGAGAAGCCGGCCAATCCTGTAAATCATAAATACTGGCACTTTATTCATTTAGAGATACAGCACTGAAACAGGCCCTTCGGCCCACCCACTCTGTGCCGATCAACAACCAACCATTTATGCTAATCCTAAATTAATCCCATATTCCCTACCTCAACTCGGGGCAATTTATAATGGTCAATTTACCTATCAACCTGCAGGTCTTTCGCTGTGGGAGGAAACAGGAACATCCGGCAGAAACCCACACGGTCACAGGGAGAAATTACAAACTCCGCACCGGCAGTACCCAGACCTAAACCCGGGTCACTGGAGCTGTGAGGCTGCGGTGCAAATCACTGCACCACTGTGCCACCCTGATTAGCCATTAACATTCTGAAAATGGTGCAAGTAACGAAGGAACATCCAGTAAGCACTTATATTCGGATTTAATTTATGCCACACATGCAGGATCTTATATAAACTTTGAAATTCGAGGATCTGCTTGTCAACACGGTAATTTAAGAGTATCTCTGTCAATAGATAACATTAACGGGACGCAAGAAATACTGACAGTTGCAAGGTCTCCTGTAACGAAAATCTTATGGCCCCAGAAGATATTACCAAACTCCCAGAGATTCTTTTCAAATGTTGCCACTTCAATGGACAAATTGTATTCATTGATAAGCAATCCCAGAACCGTCTGTCGATGACATAAATCCAGAGGTCCATTTGCAAATGATGAGAATGCCCTACGATTCTGTGAAAACTGGAACATAGTCTCAGTCCCAGTATCCCCTTGCAAATAAAGTCTCGCACCCGAGGGATCCCCTGGACACACAACTCCCAATCCAGGGATGTCATGTAATTGTTCAAATGGCGAGATGCACTTACCGCCAAGAGCCGCGAATATAAGTTATTAAATGATAAAAAAATACAGTAAAGCATGCTTCATACAGTTAGTAACTAGATATCAGAGTGTTTTGACAATTGTATTGTACATATTGTTCATTTGAGGCTACCATGCACACACGAGCCTGAAGATGGCACTGAAAGAGAAAGTGAAAGAAAACAGAGTAAAGAAGAATCCATTATGGTCAAGAGTTTGCTGACTCGATACTCAGCCTTTTCCTCATATGTCTTACTAAACTCTGCTTAACCACAGGCCAGTCCAGAGACCATCAGAGTCATTGATCCTTACAAGGAACAGACAGCAGTAATGAGGTGGTTAATGAAACAAAAAAACAGCAGTTTACTGAATTAATAGTTGGAGATGGAGGCTCACCGGGAACTAACGAGCAGAGATAGCACAACCTGTGGACACTCTGAACTGCCATATGTATCATAGTTTCTATATATACTATATGGCAATTTGAAAATACACTTTGAAACTCCCAGATCATACGCTTCCAGGCTATTGTTCTGAGATGTTGATCCATTGTCTCCCTCTTTGTAAAGCTGCAGGTGCCTGTCAGTCATTGACGCAACAGTAGAGTAACATTGCAAGGAGAATCTTATTGACATCAAAGAGAAACCTCGCAGTGGCACAAATAGGTCCCTTGGAAAGTGCCATGAATCACAGTCACTAAACAAACAAGGCCAGTAACATGCTTTCTTCTGAACACGTTATATGTCAAACAGTGTACTTGCCCAGATATTGCACAGACATGAATTGAAACTTGCCAAAGCCCAGAATATAATTTGATTGACTGTTCCACTGGTGAAAACTGCACAGCGCAATAGTTACATTGGTATAATATTGTCAATATCTGCCTGTGGATTCTGAACGGTGTCATGCTTGCATTTAAACAGTACTGCCTCCCTCTGCTGGTGAATACTGTACAGTACAATTGTTGCATTGATACAGTCATACCTCCATTCTTTTGTCGGTATGACAGTGCAGTACTATATTGATATAGCAATGATGAGTGCAAAGACTAAAATGATATAGTAAAGTCTACCTCATTTGGTGAATACCAGCTTGCACCTCTGGTGGGGAAGACTAAACAGTGCACTGGCTACATTTTCACAGTGATATCCTCGTCTCTTTGGAATACAGAAAAGTGCATTGCTTTTTGTTACGATCAGGTGACGAGGGGTCACACTACACCCCAATTGTCCTTCTTCTCATTTGACCGCAGGAGGGTTTACTCCTTTCTCAACACTGGATGTACTTAACACTCCAGTGAGTGTTTTACCTTTATCCTTTGTTGTGATCGTAAAAGAACCAATTGGACAAGTTTTCTTGAGTTTAAACATGGAAGAGGTGAGTTTATTATACTTAATAATTAAACGTTTAAAGTCGGTTGCCAATCCATGAATTTAAAAAAATCCCCTTTTTATAGCAGGTTTTCTTGACATTATGTTTAATATCATAATGCTTACCGCCACTGGTAGATCCACTTCCATAAAAAGCACCAATGGCTCCAACTGATGCAATATGTGTTTATCCAGCATTTCATAACTGTTTCATGGTCAAGAAAATAAATGTGCACGGCATCTATAGAATGGCACATTGAACATCAACTGGCCACTAACCATAAACGGACAGTATTTTCATAAACTGACCTCCCACGGACAAACTGAACAAGTTCAAATAAACTGACCCCGACCACACATCGAAACTATTAAGAAAATGCTGCGTGACTCACTAACTTAACAGGTCTCGAAAGCGGACACATCGCAGCAAAATACATAACCATCGACATTGATTTGTTTTGCGAAAGGTTTTCTTCTTTTCTTCTTGTCCTAGATGTACATCTCTTTAAGGGAGCTGTGGCAAATTGTAGGAGCCTCTCCACTCTCACAGATATGAGGTTGCTTAGCCTGCCCAGTACTCATATTTCGCTTTTACTGTCTCTGCTGACAGATTCTTCTGCACGACTAGGCCCTTCAGAAGCAGGAGAACCAAGCCAGCAATACCAATCTGAACAGTCACCCCTCTGACTTCAACACGCAGCAGTTCAGCATTTAGCACAATGCATGGGAATGATGGTGAGATAGCACAGTCTGTGCAGGGTGAAGTTAACATTGGAAGTGAGTAGCACAGGTTGTGGTGAAAGGCACAGTAGAGGACAGAGGAGGCAGGCGAGTGCGCCCTGACCCAAACATTGCTGAAGAGTGTGGGGAATACCAATTCAATGCCTGGGTGTTCACGCAAACGAAATTGGAATAGTACCAGCAGAGAACGGTTGCGTGGGTAACCTGTCAGAGACTTTCAACATCATGGATGAGACTATGGAGGAGCCAATAGTCTATGAATTGCACCCGGACGTTCCTGTTCATGGAACGAGTTGCCTGTGTTCTCTTATGAAGAATGTATTGTCCTCTCCGGAAGCTTACTATGCAAGAGCCCTGTTAACCACCAAGGCCAGCTTTGATTGTATCCCAACCTGCTGCTATTGGGGCTTTGGTTTCTACAGTGACTTCCAGCCTCGAAAAGTAGTGAAGCAACGTTGACAGATTTAGTGGTTCGAATGGAGAGGAGCTTTGGTCGGATCAGTGGTGTCCTTTAGTTTTCTCTCATGCAGATCAGTGTGAGATAATGCACAGCGCCATGGGATCAGACTGGCGCTACGGCAGCTGCAGGTAGTGTCCTCTTTCAAGAGGGAAGTACATCTGTGCCCTTGACATACCCTCGTCCCATGTCCATGCAGGCACCAGCAATGTAGTCCAGATGCACCAACCTGAAGCCAGTCCCATTCTCGGTCGCACCGCCGAAAATGCTGGTTGTAAATATCTGCAGTACCATTTTTACGACAGCTGCAAGCGTCCACCACGCTGAATTAAAAGGGGCAGCTCTGTAATTAGAAAATACCAGCCTTCAAGGGAACACTATTAGGTGGCACATGAATGAATATTAATTTGAGTGCAATTTATTAACGTAATATTAGTCAAACATTTATCCATGTCAATTTGTGCAAAATGTTTTAGTAATAACTAAGGGCCCTCACAGTGTGTGGGCGTGGGAATGCCTCATGCAGGGATTTTCTCTGTCCTGGTGCAGTGGAGATTTGACCTAAATGTAGGGGAAGAATCATCTTCGTGGGTCAATTGGTGCAGGGATGGGAGGAAGGGGTTTGAGTAGCATTTCAATGCAACCAATAGTTAATCACTTGTTCTCAGACTTCACATGTTACTCGCTGCTTCACCGTGCAATGCCAGGCACCACGTGGTCAGCTTTCGATGTGGTCTCCAATTCTGCTGCACAATGACAGTGCAGTGACTGGCACGACAGAGCCATCTCTCAGTGTGGGCTCCAGGTCTGGCTGCTGATACATGGCAGTGGGAGGGAAATATGAAATAATTGTCAAAGAGGACCACATATCTGCCAATATGATAGGAAAGAGGAAGGTTGAGTCCAGGGTAACTGCTACTGTCGTGAGTCAATAGGGGATACGGACACCGAGCACGAACCCATACTTGCTCCAATTCAACTTGCTCGTCCATTACAAATACCCGCTATTCAAAAATGCAGGAGCACTTTTAGGGCTGAAAAGTGCTAATATAAAGTTGACGTGTTCATTGAAGCCTCATCGAAACGCCGTTTGTTCTCAACAGAATAGACTACATTGTGAGTAACAAATGCCATGTATTCAGTTCGAAGTAGGTACAATTAGATGCTTGTTTCATCCAGAAAGAATGTTTGGGACCTCTCTGTGAAAAGGGAAGAGGGGAAAGAACAGGTGTTGCATCATTCAACCATTGCATGAGATGTTTTTTGTTGCAAGAGGAGTGATTCTGGGATTGACAGAGGACTAACCAAGAGCTTTACAGAGGGAATAGTGCCTTTGGATTGTTGAATGGGGAAGGGAGGGAATTATGCCTTTAGTCGTCACATGGCGCTGGCGGCTGAAATTGCAGAAAAATGTTGAATATGTAGGTGTTGCTGTGGCAAGTGAGGACAAGGCTAACTGGATCATGGCTCTGGTGGTGACGAGAAGGGATGAGGGCGGAATTGCAGGTTACGTGCCTGAAGAAGGGAACTCTTCAGCCGATCAAAGACAGAAGCCAATTCGGAAATGATGATGTGGAAGGTGGCATCATTGGAACTGCTGTAACAGAGATGTTGATACCTGGAGAAGGCAATGGAGACCTGACACGAAGCAGGATGGGGGAGGTAGGGGTGCATGATCGAGCTAGGTCTCTGGGTTGGTGGCTACAGATAGACATTGTCAGCTACCTGCCGATCCTCAGTTTTAGAAATAGGATTTCGAGGAATCGAATTGGGGATGGGTCGTGTAATGGTAAAGTAGGGCTGGCAGCTAGAAGCAAAGTTAATTCCTTTCAGCTGAGAATGAGCTCAGGAAACTACAATGAAATAGTCATCAATGTTACCAAACAAGATGTCGTGTGCTGGTGGGACGTAAAGGTGTCAAACAACTGGATGGCGAGGCGAGGGATAGCGATGCAGAAAGGCTGCACGTCCTATTCAGAGATACAGGTGTAGGTGGAAGATACATCCTGGTGAAAGATGGACTGTAAAGCGACTGGACATCCCGGTGTGGGATGGAAAAGTACAGACCTGAATATTTTGAATGGGCTAAGTTGCAGATGGTTTGAACATCCTGGTCAGAGATGGAAGTGTTGAGGGTATGGCCGTCCTGATGAGGGATGGACTTGTAGGGATCCGAATGTCCTGAATGGATTGAGCTTCAAAGGGATTGTTCGTCCTGGTGACAGATAGAGTTTTAAGAGAATTACATGCTCTAGAGAGAGAAAGAGAAGTTTAAAGGGAATGAACATCTTGGTGAGAGATGTAAATGTAGAGTGGTTGGACGGCCTGGGGAGGGATGTAGTTGAAGGAATCTACATGTCCTGTTTACAGTGTTGGACTGGATGTCCATGGTGAAAAGGAAACATTTATGGCCAGGAAACCAGAGTAGCTAAAATCGTGGATGGCGACAGAAGAAGGCAAGGGGAGAGAGTGCAATAGAAAGAGTTAAGATCCATCGGAAAGGAACAGACTGAAATGTTGTGTCTAACGATGTAGCCTTGTTTGTGGATGTTTGGAGGATTTAGAAGGGGCTGTGCGCGGTCACAGGCACGGGGTGAAGATCTCAAGAGGAAATGAGTTCAAAGATAATATGGGAAAGGATGACATGATGTTCAGTGATGGACTCATGGTCTGGGGGAAGTGGAACGATATGTCAGAGAGTTCGTGTTTAGGCTCCCCAAGGTAGAGGTCTTTACAACAAACAATAACAGCGATTCCATTGTCAGCAGGTTTAATGACAATGTCAGGGTTGAGAGAATAAAGTGCTGCCCATCACAGGGAGATAGATAAGAGAGAGTAAAGGGGGCGGAATTCATTTCATAACACTTGCCTCCATCTTAACACAAACCTTCACTCTTTTACTCTCTCCAGTCCCCCTTTTTCCCTGGTTCTGTATTTGCTAAAAGTAATTAATCTCGACTAATGTACATTTCTGAAGAAATCGCAATAACGTTCAAAGCCAGTCCTGTGTCTCTCGCCACAGATGATACCTCAGCTGTTAAGTGTTTCCAGCACAATTCGTTTTCAATTCAAATGATGTTCGCCATCTGCTGGTGGATACGGGTATTTCAGTAAGCCGACGAATCACAAAAATCACAATTTTCTGGAGTTTCATGCATGGTGTAGCTGCTCTCCCGACAGAGTAACAATTGCGCTCTGCTAATGACTAACAGAAATGTTTAAAATTGACGGCAAAAACGCATGAATTTCTGACCAGTTTCTCCTGCTCTCCCACCATACTCCGGGATAGTGTAGCGCAGGAAAACATTATATTGTATCTCGAAATTGGTGTATATTTAGTCCTTGAACCACAATACAGTCGTTAATATTGACAAAGGCACGAATTCCAACTGCAACATTGAATAAATCATTTTAATTATATTTGAAGGTTATTCCCATTGTGCATCAACACTTACATTATAAACTGCGGTAATTTGTCCATATCGAGTTTGTGGTGGTGGAGGAAGAAGTTACAATAAATGCAGATTAAAGAGACAGACCATTTATTTGTCACCTGACGTGTTCTAAACCTTTTTTAACAGGATATGGAAAAGTGAATCGGTTACAAAACGAACTTTGCTTAAACTCTTCATTAATAAGCACCGGTTTTAATCTCTGTAACAGTGTTGGTAATTACATGCGGAGTAATATATCTCAGTATTGGTGCAGACAGAGAAATGATCCGAAATCAATTCTGTTTGGTATTTTAATTAAGCAGAAAACACGCACCTTCAGACAAAATGTAGAGAAAAGCCAAATCTAGTTATTTCAAAACAATGTAAAATGATGGTTGATAAAAATAAAGTGATGTTTGTATCGGAAAACAAAGTACAATTATCATGTTCACACTGTTGGGAAAGTTCATGCCGTTCCTTCAGATTTAACACAGAATAACACGTTCAGTCTGTGATACAACTCCAGACATCATACACTGGATTTGAGGCTGACTTTTACCTGAAAGGACAACAAAAACGACTTGAGAGGTTTACAGCAATGTTAACCACCAAACAAATACATCAAATACAGTATATGATCTCCTCAGAATATTTCTGCTTCAATAAGCCTCTTATTTCTTTAGTAAGTACAGAAAATGTTCTCTCTTTTTTAGAGATACAGCACTGAAACAGGCCCTTCTGCCCACCGAGTCTCTGCCAACCATCAACCACCCATTTATACTCGTCCTGCACTAATCCCATATTCGTACAAGATCTCCACCTGTTCCAACATTTTCCTACCACCTACGTCTACTGGGGGCACTTTATAATGACCAATTTACCAATCCACTGCAAATCTTTTGTTGGTGGGAGGAAACCCAGCGAAAACCCAGACACATGGAGAACTTGCAAACTCCACACAGGCAGTACCCAGAATTGAACCCGGATCGCTAGAGCTGTGAGGCTGCGGTGCTCACCACTGTGCCGCCCATCATCTTTCTGATACTTTGGGATCAATATCGATATTCTTAATATCGGAAACAGCTGGGACTGCACACTGTCAGCACAATACACGGAACAAATTATAAAACATTGGTCTTACCAGACTGATGGAGATGTAAGCTGTTGAACCACTCAGTCACTGCCCATCTTTGGTGCAATGTCTGCTATTGTGAACGTGTCACAGTGAACATCCTCATTGTTTTCAGGAATGGAGGGAGGCATCAAAGCGGGATTAGTGCGGGTCTGAGAGCTGTATACTGCGAGGGAAAGATCATGGATGAATGATTGGACTGAAAGCGGGATCAGTGCGTGTCTGAGAGCTGTATACTGTGGAGAGAAAGATTATGGATTAATGATTGGAGTGAAAGCGGGATCAGTGCGGGTCTGAGAGCTGGAAACTGTGGAGAGAAAGATCATGGATTAATGATTGGACTGAAAGTGGGTTCAGTGCGGGTCTGAGAGCTGTATACTGTGGAGAGAAAGATTATGGATTAACGATTGGACTGAAAGCGGGATCAGTGCGGGTCTGAGAGCTGTATACTGCGGAGGGAAAGATCATGGATTAATGATTGGACTGAAAGTGGGTTCAGTGCGGGTCTGAGAGCTGTATACTGTGGAGAGAAAGATTATGGATTAACGATTGGACTGAAAGCGGGATCAGTGCGGGTCTGAGAGCTGTATACTGTGGAGAGAAAGATTATGAATTAATGATTGGACTGAAAGCTGGTCCAATGCGGGTCATCTATATACGTATAACGTAAAGGGGACTGGAATTTGTTGGGCTCGGAATGTTTTCCATCTCCATTCACCGTGTTGTTTTTTTTTACCGCTGGGTGATAGCAGATGAAATGGATTAGCTAAGACTGAATCAGGGTGTTCAGATTGAGCACCTGGAAGATTTCCAGTCAAAGTGTCAGCAAGAGAGATATCACACACCGAATAACATAAGGGTGCCTTTTCTAAAATATTTCAAGCACTGTTTTGTCTAATTTGCTTTAATCACAACATGAATTTAAATCAACCAGCAGTCTGTGACATCGCCGAGTGGAACGAAATTCAAAGTAGTGACAGAGAGCTGGTGACTCTGGGAGTTTAACTCACCGAGAGTGGAGAGATCACCGCCGGCACTTGTGAAGAGATCATCAGGACTCCTGTCCAGCAACAAGTGACCATCCTGAGTGTCAATGGCTCCAGTCTCAACATCATCATAATGACCCAGAACCAGACCTGAGAGGAAATAATGATTTACACTGAAATTAAATGGTATCACTGAATACTTAGAATTATATTATTAGACGTCAGTCGACACGGGCCAGCCAGGGTAAACTGTGATCTTCAGCCGTAGTGAGATTAGAGGCTGGCGAATGATTCGACCGTGTCGTGTCACGATAGGCGAGTCATAGCTCATGCTATGTTTAAAATGCAGCCTGTAATCGATTGAAAGGCAGGGCCAGTTTAGGATATTTGTTGGGAGACTGACAACCTGCATGTTTGGCAGATGGCAGCAGCCAGAGCAAGGTTGGCGCCCAGGGTTTCGCATGCCTCCATGGAAGTGCTCCTCCAGGCAGCAAGGGCAAGGAGGGAAGCGCTTTTCCATCGGGACCGGAGGAGGAGGCCAGCGAGGCAGGTGGGGAGGGCATGGCAGGAGGTTGAGCAGGGAGAGAGCAGCCGTGAGGTAGTCCCATGTAAGAGGTTTCAGTGCAGGAACGGGATCAATGCCCTGATGTAGTATGACAAGGTGAGTGCAGTGCCTAACATTAATTTGACAGCCTTAAATGGCACAAATGATAAAAATTAAATTAGAGAAGGGGTGCCCCACTCATTGGTTCAGATGTTCCTACACCATGGAGCACAGCTCAGTGCCCACCTTCTTGGAGAAGCACAATCTTCAGTGACACTGCTGTTCCGACATTTGCAGGAAGCAGAGCCTCTGATGGTAAGCCCTCTCTGGTGGGTAGCATCTTCTGCACTCAATAAGCTGGTTGCGTGCGACTGTGTGCCCTGCTCATCCACACTCTTTTCCAGCCTCATGATTATTGTCCCTGTCTGGGTGCTGCAGCCCAACTCCTGGGGACTGCAGCTGCTTCCATCTCTCATTCTCCTCCACAATGGGAGGCCTCAAAACCGGAGTGGCTTAGACCTATTGTAAATTGCTGCACTCACTTCTCAAGGTCTCCATTCTTTTTACTTGGTGTAGGTAAGTTTCAAGTCGGAGAGGATGTTCATCCTAAATACCTCTGTTATGATCGCCAAGATTGGTCAGCCTCCAGATTGCCAATACCGCGATGCAGTATCTCTCCCCTCCCTCCAGTGCCACAATGCTTTTCACAGCCAAAACTGACCTTCCTCTGACCTTCCCCCTCCTTATAGATGGCGAGTCTCTGAAAACTGTTGTCACCTTTCATTAAATTGTGAATGGTTTGGAAAATTGCCATGAATTTCCTGTTTATTGACTCAATTGCCTGCCCAGTGCCTTAAAGTGCAGCCTCCACCCACCAGCTCGGCCGATTCCAGGAATAACAATTAACAGAGTAAATACGTCGGGCTTCCTTTGCACTGCTATCCAGCGGCAATTTCCCTCCCAGTCTGTCGCCACTGTGTGACAAAATTCTGCCCTCCGTTTTAAAGTCACATCTGTCCCATTGAATCACCCATTCAACATACACACAAATGTCACATTTCACCGCCCACACAACAGTGTCAGAAATCACAATAATTGAATGTTTCATTCCATTAAAGTATTGGTTGCAATCGGTATTATTTTGCAGACATCCAAATTATTTCTCCATTTTTAAAAACTAAAATCCCTCAGCAAATCCCCATGCATTCAGCAGCATCATTTTACAGCGATTAAGTTCTGATATATTTAGTTGTTGATTTTAGATAACAGACTGCGTGATGGATTAAAAAAACGTGATGGTAACAAATAAAAATGTACCGACCCTGAATACTGGAGGAGTTCCCTTCAGGATTTTCTGATCCAGGATCTGTATCACCCAAACTGTGACTGGTGTAATATTCAATCTGATTGAGGGACTCAATGGAATCAGTAACTGTTAAACACAAACATGGATGGTTATTGGAGAGATCGTTTGGGACGTTCCAGCAAATAACATAATATCGTCATCATCTGGTGACAATGTCCTGGGACTTTGTATCTGACACGGTTGTGAAACATTTATCACAGGGACTGCAGTAGTTCAAGAGCAACTAGGAATGGACCATGAATGTTGGCTCATCCAGCGAGCAGTTAAAACAATACACAGTACAGCTGGTGGGTCAGATTTAAGACATCAGAGCAGAGACAATAGTGCAAAACATAATCAGTTAGCACAGTTTCTTAATCCAGAATCCCTCCATACTGTCCGTGTTTCTTTCCATTTCAGTGTCTCAAACGGATGGTGGTGGCTTTAAAATCGAACCCCACCCCGGATAATGGGGCAGAAAAGTGTAAAGAGTGCAAGGAGACGAATAACGGATTTGTTCTTTATTTTTTTTTTGCAACCTGAGAAATTAATCTCAATGGTTAAATTGCCCTCCAAATATATCGCAAGACAAAACTTTTATCGATTTGCTAGTGTTGTTGACCCAGTATTGTGAAACAGAATTTGTAGATTAATGTTAAAATTCAGAATACAAAGTGTTAGGATATGTTTTTTGTAGAAACCACCGACTTCAGTTGAGGAGTTCCTGATGGAGACGTGTTTCTGATCCAGAAATCCAGTCACTTAGAGAAATAAACTCTGAGTCAATGTGACTGTCTCCTCCTGAGAGCAGTGACTATTTGTGGTCTAGCTTAAATGGAGTAAAATGACATGATAGTTACAAACAAACAGAAATCACGTTCTTTCAGCAGTAGCAACGGGTGGAAATCTTCCCAACCCCATTGCTAATCTTGCTATACGCACAGATATAGAGACACTCGCACTGTGATATGACTCATTCACATGGGGATAGCGAGCGGATTTCTGACAGTGTTCAGTCAGTAAACTGACCATTAACATGGGATAGTTAAGTGGAAGTGACATTTGTCTTGTGAACATTCGGCATGAAATATAAAACACAGACCTGAACGCTGGATCTGATAGGAATCCTTGCCAGGTGGAATATTCTCAATCTCTTCATAAATTGCTTGGTATAAACCAGCCGGTGAACCCTTGCCACTAGTGACAGAACCTGTCAGATGGAGGGTGGGAAGATTAAAGTTTAGTTGCAACCCACGAGCGTTGAACAGTAAATTATCTGCGAACACATCCAAATCACAGAGACGGAGAAAGTAAAGGGACAAAGTCGGGTACAAATGCGGAGTAGTTTTGTTGTGTGTATTTTCGTACATGTCTATGTGTCAATTTTACTGCATATCCATATGTTCACCTGCAGCAGACTGAAGACAAATGTGTTGACTGAGGAAAAAATTCAATCAAGTTTGTTCGAAACGATCTCTCAATAACAAAGCCATGATGACTGTCCCTGATTAATGCCTGCCTCTCTAAGTGGAGATTAATCGTGTTCCTCAAAATTGTTCCAATATTTTCCCTTCCACTGACGTTAGATTCACCTGCCTGTAATTACCTGGTTTACCCCTGCTACCCTTCTTGAATAATGATACCACATTCACTGTCCTTCAATCCTCTGGTACATCTCCTGTGGCCAGCGAGGATTTGAAAATGTGTGTCAAAGCCCCTGCTGAATCTTCCCTTACCTCACTTAACAGCCTAGGTCACATCTCATCTGGGCCTGGGGATTTTTCCATTTTAAGCCCGCTAAAACAACAAACACTTCCTGCCTTTCAATGCTAATTTGTTTAAGTACTTCACAACCCCGCTCTCTGATCTCTGCACCGACATCGTCCGTCTCCATGGTGAACACAGATGAAAAGTAATCCATTAAAGCCGCATTTACGTCCTCTGCCTGCACATTGCAGACGGCCATTTTGATCCCTAATCAGTCCCACTCTTTCCCTGGTTATCCTCTTGCCCTTGATATACTTTTAAAAAATGCATTGGGCGTTCCTCACCAGTGTTATTGCATGCCCCCTCTTCGCTCTCCGAATTCAATTTTTAAGTACCCCCGATACTTTCTGTACTCCTCGCGGGAGTCCGCTGTTTTTCAGCGCTCTGAATCTGCCAGTAGCCTCCTTTTTTCTCCTTATCCAATCCTCCATATCCCTTGACACCCACAATATTCCTGGAATTGTTCGCCCAACCCTTCAACTCTATGGGAACATGTTAGCCCTGAACTCTCAATATTTCCCTTTTGAAGGTAAGAGCCCATGGGATCCAGGGCAATTTGACAAATTGGATCCAAAATTGGCTGAGTGGTAGGAAGCAAAGAGTAATGGTCGAGGGTTGTTTTATTGAGTGCAAGCCTGTTACCAGTGATGTACCACGGGGATCGGTGCTGGGACCCTTGCTGTTTGTAGTGAACATTAATCATCTAAACCTGAATATAGGAGGTATGAGGAGTAAGTTTGCAGATGATGCAAAAACTTGTGGTGTCGTAAATAGTGAGGAAGAATGCCTTAAATTACAGGACGACATAGATGGGCTGGTAAGATGGGCAAGGGAGCAGCAAATTGAATTTAACCCTGTGAAGGGTGAGGTGATGCATTTTAGGTGGAGTAACAAGGCAAGGGAATATACAATGGATGGTAGTACCATAGGAAGTACAGAGAGTCAGAGGGACCTTGGTGTACTTGTTCATAGATCACTGAAGGCAGCAGCATAGAAAGATAAGGTGGTTCGGAAAGAATATGGGATTCTTGCTTTTATTAGCCAAGGCAAATAATTTAAGAGCAGAAAGGTTATGATGGAGCAGCATAAAACGCTAGTTAGGCCACAGCTGGAGTACTGTGCACAGTTCTGGGAACAGCACTGTAGGAAGGATGTGATTGCACTGGAGAGGGTGCAGAGGAGATTCACCAGGATGTTGCCTGGGTAGGAGTATTTCAGTTATGAAGCGAGACTGGAAAGGCTAGGGTTGCTTTCTTTAGAACAGAGAAGGCTGAGGAGGGAATATGATTGAGGTATACAAACTTATGAAGGGTATTGATAGGATAGATAGGAAGAAACCTTTTCCCTTAGTGCAGGGGTCAGCAACCAGGGGGCATCATTTTAAGGTAAGGGGAAGGATATTTCGAGGTGATTTGAGGGGAAAAGTATCACCCAGAGGATGGTTGGAGTCGAGAACACATTGCCTGAAGAGGTGGTAGAGGCAGGAACCCTCACAACATTTCAGAAGTATTTAGATGAACAATTGAAATGGCATCGCATACAACACCATGGGCCAAGTGCTGGAAAATAGGACTAGAATAGATAGGTGCCTGATGGCCGGCAGAGATACACTGAGCCGAAGGGACTGTTTCAGTGCTGAATAACTCTATTAATCTAAGACTCTATGACCTGATCTCCTGCTTGCGATCGTTTGTAAACGACTGCCTGTCCAGTGAGGTTGCAAGGCTCGATCTTATCAGCTTTAGGAATGTCTTGTGACAGAGCCTGTTCTGGTCGGGTCCTTGGCAGTGCTAGGCGCCTATGCTGTCCCAGCTATAGAATCTTTCTTTAGAGAGAGAGGTCTATTTCTATAGGAACTTTATATTATTATGAAAAGCGTCATTTATTAAGCGTCCCATTTCTTATAATAAATCAGGAGTGATTTGGATAGGTGAAATATGAGTGGAAGCGTCGTTTTGGAATGTTGAATCACCCCTGGTGAATACAGAAGGTCCTATGCAAGTATCACCTGTCAAAATAACAGTCGGACACGGTTAGACAGCTCGATATTGGATGCCCAGAGCCGGAATCTGAAAGGCTGGAACTGATAACCAATGGATGAAGGAAGATTAACAGACAAATAAATAGTTGAATGCACATCTTAAAAAGTTGAATTAAACTTCCGGATCCTTTGTTACAATAAGTAAATTCTTCCAGAGTTTGATGTATGATGTGCTGAACTCTCACAGTGTATGTGGACACTTCAAATCACTCTCCATTTTAAGTGTCACATTTTACTAAATCCAGAGCACATTGAATGGAGAAAATCAGCAAAAAAAAAATAATGTGCTTCTAACAAGGCCACTTGACAGTCCATAGAAATCTGCAAGGAACGAGAGTTTTGCATGCATATGACACAATATCTGGGATCTTTCGTTGGATCCACGGTAAGATATGAAACTCACCTCTTCTGATTGACTTTTTCTGTATAACCACCATCAGTGAGATCAACACACAGAATAGCAAGACTCCGAAGCAGACTGCAACTAGGATGGAAGTCGTTTTATATCCCTGTTCTTAATGACAACAATACAGAAAGGTTTAACACATACACAGTCCGTCTTGCACGATAACATACTTACAAAAGGGAGTTAATAATTATATCCACTGCTTCCGGGCAATGAGTCAGGCTGAACATTCCGCAATATGTGTGGTGCACATTGCACCAGAGGGAGGTGTGAACCAGTCTAAATTACAGAGACAGTGCCCCCATGTTTCTGATGAGAACACGACAGTTCAGGTACAGCCAGAATCTGGAATTAGCTGAATTTCAACCAGACCATTTGAAATATGCGGTGAGGAAAAGATATTCCAGTCAGTGGGAAAGTGCTCATAGCATCTTGAGAAAATGACTACAATACCAATTCAACTAATTCAAACCCTAACGCTGGCGAGGATACTAATAATGGTAAGTACCTGCAGATGTGGACGGGACAGCAATTGGAGGCACATCGAGCCCTGTGGAGTATATTGTACAAAAAGATCAGGAGGATGAAATTTCAGCACTTTCCATTTAAACGATAAATACTGTTCTTAATTTCCCGAACTAGTGAGTCAATTTAACAAAACAATGAACCCTAACCCCACTCTCCAAACCCTGTCACCCTCACCGGAACAAATCACACTGGCATCTTCTTTGTGATCACAGTCAGACTGAGCCGGCGATGAAGAAGGACAGTCGGCCAGAGAAGATTCACTTCCAGTGCATTTCACCTCATCCAGCCAGATAACACCGTCACCCTGGGAAAAAGTAGCTCCTCCTGGGGCCAGAAGAGCGTGACCACAATCCAGCTGTCTGCAGACAACATTGGCATCGGCCATATCCCAGGAGTGATCACACACCGTGCCCCAGCTGTTATTGCACAATATCTCAACTCTCCCGGAGCAGTTGGTGTTACCTCCAAACAGGCGCAACCAATGTCCAGAATCTGGCAAAGAGAATCAATGGTTATTATTGATGTAGTATAAGAAAGGAGTACATGTCAGATAGTTGGTATAATAAAGAGGAAGTAGCACCTGGTGAAAGCCCACGTTTACAATCATATTCTCGAATGCAGTCCTTTGATCTGTGGTGCTGCTCCTTAGTTACTTTTACTTCTGTTTCGAAGAGAAACATGCTGACTGTATCAGACACCAATGTTTGAAATGACACTCGCACATTTAGAGGTTTGTTGTGTTACCTGAACAAACAGCACCAGCATCCTCCCTGTGTTCACAGTTGTGTTTACCCCACGGTTCTTTTTGACATTGCCAAATGAACGATTCGTGTGAAATACATTCCATCCCATCAAGCCAAATGGGTCCGGATCCTTCTCCGAATGACTGAGCATAATAATCGATAGAACTGAGGGGACCGCACTGTAACTGTTTGCAGATCACTTCTGCATCAGGTCCATCAAGTGTATCCGAGCACACTGTTCCCCAGGTGCCATTGGAGAACACTTCCACTCTCCCCTCACAGCGATGCTTCCCATTCACCAGCCGCAGCTCTTTGTGCTCTGTCAATGACACAAGAAATATCCAGATAGTTAGATTGATAACTCGTTGTATGTTCATACTGCACAGCTCAACACATGTTGCACCGGTTGTGTTCACTGATTTCCAGTAATTATTTTAGAAAAGCGATAGAAAAACACCGACAGCCCATAATGTAATAAAGAATAATCAACACGGATTTCACAACAGAAAGACAAACAACGTTATTGAATTCTTTGAAGAAGTTACAGAAAGATAACAGGGATAATGCAGTCGATGTAATATGCATGTTTTTTATTCAGAAGGCCTCTGACAAGGATCATGACTGAGGTCAGAGCCTGTGAAGTCAAGAGATCAGTGGAATAATGATAGGAAACCAACTACAAAGCACACCGTCCGGGTACAATGTGGTAACCCAGAATGGTGGAAGTTGGGAAGTGGTGTTCCACAGGACTGGGGTCACTGCTGCTCAACATTTACATGAACGATTTGGATTTAGACAAGAGAGACTTAATTTCAAAATTTAAGATGACGCAATTTGGGGATAGAGTTAACAATAAGAAAGACAGAGACAAAATACGGGAAGACGTCAATAAACGGGCCGAATGGGCATACAATTGCCAAATAAGTGGCATAGAGATAAGTCTAAGGTGCTCAGTGTTGACAGGAAGAATAAAGAGGCCACGAACGTCTTGTAAAATAAGAGTCAAAATGATAAAGATCAGCAAAGAGACCTCGGGATACAGAGGCACTAATCACTTCTGAAGTGACAGAGACCGAAGCTAGTGACCATAAATATAGGATAATCACGAATAAATCGAATAAGAAATTCAGGAGAATTTGTTTGTTTTTTTACCTGGGGAGTGGTTTGAATTTTGAATTCCGAACACATGCAATTGCTGAGGTGATTTGCACTGATGCCTTTAAAGTAAAGCTGTACAGGTACATGAGGCAGAAAGAAGCAGGAGGATATGCAAAGATGGTTAGGTGCAATGATGTGGGGTGATACTCGTGGGCAACGTAAACACCACATTGACCAGTTAGTCCGAATGGCCAGATTCCGTGCTGTCCATTGTATGTAATTCGAAGCCATATCTTCCCTGTGAAACCACGTGCACAACACTACGGAAAATGGGCACATGGAAGCACCTTCACCTGAACACATGATCCTCACATCTTCTTTATGAGAACAGTCGTGGTTACCCCACGATGCTGAGGGACATTCCCAGAGAAATGATTCGTTACCGGAACACGTCAGTTCATCCAACCAAACTGGCCCTGAGCCTGGTCCACAAGATGCAGGAAGTGCCAGGTCCAATGCCTTTCCACAACCCAGCTGTTTGCAAACCACGTCAGCGTCCGCCAGATCCCAGGAATCATCACAAACTGAGCCCCAAGTCCCATTGTAATAAATCTCCACTCGGCCAGTACATGGGCTTCCACCGTCAGACAGCCTTAACTGCACGTGGTCTGTTGGATAACAGTACATGAGGATTATACTTGCAATAGACATTCACATCATCACTCAATACAACTGATTTTACCATCACCAGCTCAAAAAATGAACGTGAAATGCACCTGTGACAGGTAAATAAAACTATACAACAGAATATCTGTTTACACTTACTTCTTACATAGAATGTAAAGAACGGCAATGTTTCAGATATGCTATTACATCTGGCTTTGACAAGTTCTGATCTCCAGTTCCCCTTTTATGTTTTGAACGCTGTGTACGGTGTCAAACAGGCAATCACTCACACGATTAACAGTTAATTTATACTCATGTTATATAACTGTATCTGTTCCTTGTCCATGTATGTTACCCTTATTTGTTATCTTGGTCAGACATTTACTGCCATCTCCTATTTCCCTCATCTTCAATTACAAGTGACTTGCATTTATCTAGCGCCATTAACGTAATGAAACATCCCAAGGCGCGATACAGGAGTGATATCAAATAAATGTTAACACAGAGCACCGAAAAATATATTAGGTCAGATGACCAAAAGCTAAGTCAAAGAGTTAGTTTTTATGGAACGTCTTGAAGCAGGAAAGACTGGTTGACAGGCAGAGATATTTAAGCAAGTAATTCTAGAGCATGTGACCTTCGCAAATAAAGGCACGGCCGCCAATGGTGCACAATTAAAACCAGGAATGCTCAAGAAACCAGAACTGGGAGCTGCCAGTCTGGAGCCGATTGCAAAGACAGGAGCTGTGAGGCCAGGAAGGGATTTGAAAACAAGGATGAGAATTTTAAAACCGCTCATTGCTGGGCAAAGTAGGTCAGTGAGCAGAGGGCAGATGCCTGAGTGGCAAATGGTCGAGACAGCGGAGCTTGCAGAGGTTGTAACGAGTGAAGCCAGCCAGGAGTGCATTAGAATCATCGAGTCTGGAGGGAACAACGCTATCAACAAGACGAGATAAGGGCAAATGCGGGTGATGTCATGGAGGTGAAAATAGACAGTGTTAATGAGGATATGGAGATTTGATAGGAGGATCACACTGGGGTCAAATATGACACCAAGATTACAAGCTGTCTGGCTGAGTGACAGACAGTTGGCATGGCGAGAAATGGAGTTGGAGACAAGGAAACATGCGGTGGGGACTGATGGTTTCTATCTTTTCAATACAGAGTTGGAGGAATTTTCTGCTGATGCAGTACTGAATGTCAGCCTGGAATTCTGACAGTGTACAGACATTGGAGGGCTCAAGAGTGTTGAATGTGAGGTAGAGTTGGATACAGTGAGATACATGTGGAAACTGAGGCTGTGTTTGCGGATATCGCTGAAAGGCAGCATTTAAATGAGTAATGAAGTGTCAAAGGATCGATCCTTTGTTGACACTATAGGTGACTTTGCAGGAGCGGGAATGAAGCCATTGCAGGCCACTTTCTGACCATGATTGCATAGATAATACTAGAACCAGCTGAGTGCAGTCCCACCCAGCCGTGTGTTAATGGGGAGGAATTGGAGAAGTATTTCATGATCAATCATATAAAAATTTGAGACAAGTCAAGAAAGAGGAGGTGGAATCGTTTATGTTTATTACTCCACTTCATATTGGAGAATGTAAGGTCTACAAGTACTACCCTTAAACATCAGCCTTGCAATATGCAGTATCTTCGTGTAGAACTACGTTCTAGGGTTGTGTTGATTATAACATTATTAACATTATCATAAATCAATTTAATATTAATTGCATAAGAGAATCACTTACCTTTGTAAGGATGGGACTCTGTCTTTGACAAGGAATATATTTGAGTAATTTTAGATACATAAACCGCATGTCTGAACAGAGAATATGCAGACCTGTCTGTCCAGACAGACTGCTGCAATTATGTTAAATGAGCAAACGAAACATGTGAGGCACATTAGCAATTGCTATTGTCTGTAAAAAATCAATGAACTAAACGACTAATTCTATTAATATATGACTGTTGGACCGGACCAAAGAGGGCAGAAAACAGGATCTCTCTGCAAAATGTTGGACAGGATCAGGAAGCACCGACGGGCAATTGAACTGTAGATGTGCAGACCTCCCGGCTGAACAGAAACCAGTATTTAATCTGGACTGGACAAAAATGATTGGACTAATTGCGTCAGGCACTTTGGAGATTAAACATCAGCGATGTGACCCATCAGATACAGAAGTAGAAGACAAGGAGAAGACACATGGTTTCTGTAGGTGGGCATAAATGTTGGGTGGAGCTTAACATCTACCTAACTGAAGAACAAGATGACATACTCGACTCTGTCCAGTGACTGAGTGTGTAATCACCATTCAGCAATGTAAACTTCTGACGTGAAACGCTGGAATGTATTGATTTCCGCAGTGTCCGAAGAAAATGCTTACTGTAACCAATCGGTATCAAATCTGAATCATTAACGATCTCATATGTTGTAAGTTCCACATGTCGTATGCAAATAAATGTTCATTGGAACAACCCGAAAACATCTGCCCACACTCAAGCCAAAGGACTTGCAGTTTGGCAGGTAAATTGGCCATTATAAATTGCCCCTAGCGGTGGTAGGGAAATATAGGGACAGATGGGGATGTGGTAGGAATATGGGATTAGTGCAGGATTATTATAAATGGGTGGTTGATGGTCATCACAATCTCGGTGGGCCGAAGGGCCTGTTTCAGTGTTGTATCTCTAAACTAAACAAAACTAAACTACACTCTGCATAATGCAACATCCCCAGAACACATGCCTGCATTAACATGCTACACAATGAAACTTTAAAGTGTCTAGTCCAAAACATCTGTCTACTTTTATACACAACCTAATGAAACTTGCACCAGACCAACTCCCACACAGCTACCTCCACTTATATACTATACAGTAGAACTGATGCAAGCTTGGCGCCGGATTTGATACCACAGCTGAGAATCCAATTCCGTATTCTCTTTATCATAAGGCCGTTATCTTTCACCTCTATCATCATTCACCTCCCTTCCTGCCTCAGCCCATCTGCTGCTGAAATGCTCACCTATGCTTTGTTGCCTGCAGAATCGAATATTTCAATGTTCTCCTGGGCGATCACCCATCTTGCATCCTCCAGAAACATCAGCTCATCCAAAGTTTTGTTGCCTTCCCTACATGAAGCCCCTCTCAGGAACGCCATGGCACTCGACGATCTACTGGTTTCCCTGCGATCAATACCCAGAGTTTCCAAATATGATCTTCATGTTCAGACACCTTCATTCTCTCCCCCTGCATCAGTATAACCATCTCCAGCCTGAATCATTTCAGGAGCTCTGCTTTTTTCTGAATACAGCTTGTTGTACTTCACCCACTTCAATTGCCCACAACTTTCAGTTTTGCCTTTAACCATCTAACCCCCAGATCTGAATTTCCACCAGAAATATTTCCGTGTCTCCGGCTCTTCAAATCCAACCATCTGACTAAGAACAATAACAAGAAATGCTGGAATCACTCAGCAGGTCTGTCGGCATCTGTGGAAAGGAGAAGCAGAGTTAACGTTTCGGGTCACTGACCCGAAACATTAACTGTGCTTCTCTTGCCACAGATGCTGCCAGACCTGCTGAGTGATTCCAGCATTTCTTGTTTTTGTTTCAGAATTCCAGAATCCGCAGTATTTTGCTTTCATCTGACTAAAAATTTCGTCACCCACTCTAACATCTCTTTGTTTGGCTCTGTGTCAGTTTTCTCTCCGTTTACATTCCTGTTAAACCCCTTGTGATGTATGTGTTAATTGAAATTTCTGTAATACAAACGTTCTTGCTGTTTAATTGTGTCCGTGTCCTCTCTCTCTGTACACCACCCCAGCTCCCCGACCGCCCACCATCCTCTCCCACTCTCCTCGAGTGAAATTACTGGTTTGAGAAACCCAGGAACAAGTAACCGATATTATCACTTTTCTCAGCAGATTAGACATTTCACTTTTATGTTTTTGTAAAAGCAGTGAAGAATTTGCTTACCTGAACACAGGACCCCGACATCCATACTGTCAGTGAGAGACGAATTCAATGTGAATAAGATGCAGTTCTGGAGCTGCAATTCGTTTCCTTCACACTGGACATCATTCACCCAGATGGGTCCTTCACTCTCTCCGTCCTTTGAATAGTTATAAGCGGCTGTCGCTTCACCACAACCCAGCTGTGTACAGACTACGTTGGCATCATTCAGGGTCCAGTCTGTATCCTGCAATCTCCCCCAGCTGCCCTTGTCGTAAATCCCCACTCGCCCATCACACCAGCTTCCCCCATTAGTCAGTCTTAGTGACCAATTTTCATCTACAACATGAAATACATTGAGAATGGTGAAACTGAAGCAAAATATCTCAGAATTCACTGCCATTAAAATTAATGGTTACTATTCCTGTCATCATTGTTCAGAAGGCTTGTTGAAAGATTATTTTCACCATTACCTTTTCTCTGTAAATACATTTTAGCGACGTACCGAGTAGCTTACGGTTGCTGAACTGGGGACAGAGGGTAAAATGAACTGTCGGTGATAGCCGAGGGACTGAAGGTCGTCCTCCTGTCCACATGCACTGATATTCCAGCTCTCGCCCTGTACTTGAAAATATCATCAACTTTTCTTCCAATTTATCCTCCTTATATTCACATGGTCCATCTTCAACTCTTCCGTTCTCTTCCTCAACATCTCTGTCTCTGATTCTGGGCATAGGTTATTAACTAATATAAAGAGTAAACCCAGTGACTCTCACAGTTACCTTGTCTATGCTTTCTCACACCCCAATTCTTCGAATGACTCTATCACATTTTTTCACTTGCTCCATCTGCAATGTCTGGTGATGCAAACTTCCATACCAGTGGTTCCAGATATGTATTCCTTTTTCCTCAACCGAGGACTCTCCTCACCTCCTCATCCACCCACCATGGTTGACAGGGCCCTCAAGCACGTCCATTCCATTCCCCATATGTCTGCTTTCACCCTTTCCCCCTCCCAGAACAATGATAGGATTCTGACTCTCCTCATCTTCCACTCCATCAGCTTCCATATTCAACAGATCATCTTCCACCATTTCCACCACCTTTAATGTGGTGCCACTACAAAGCACATCTTCCCCTTCCCTCCACTTTTAACATTCTGAAGGGACCATTCGCTCTGTGGCACCCTGATTCACTTTTCAATCATTCTCAGTACCCCTTCCCCCAGGACCTTCCCATGAATGCGCAGGAGGTGCAACCACTGCCCTGTTACCTCCACCTTTCTCACCATCCAAGCCGCCAAATACTGCTTCCAAGTGAAACAGCGATTTTCTTGTACTGCTTTCTCTTTAGTGTACTGTATTCACTGTATTGACTGATCATGATACCGTCTCCTTTACATTGGGACACCAAACATAATTGAGTGCTTACTTTGCAGAACACCTTTGTTCAGTCTGCAAGCTTTACCTTTAGCTTCCAGTTGCCTGTCCTTTTCATTATTTATTCTGCTCCCACTCTGACATCTCTCTCCTCTTTCTCCGACACAGTTCCAATGAAGATTAACATACGTTTGAGAAACAGCACGTCCTCTTTCCACTAGACTCTTTACAGGCTTTTGGAATGAACACTGAATTCAGCAATTTCAGGAAAGATTCCTTCCACTTTTTTGGACGATGTCTTGCCTTCCAATTTGCAGCTCCTCTCGAAATGTGTTTTTCACTTGGCCCATTCCTATCTCTTTCTGCCTTGCATTGTCCCATTTACCATTTAATTCTTCCTGCCTTCCACCATATCACAGATTGTTCCTTTCGCTCTTTCCTTGCTTTCCCCTTTCTTTAAAAACTGTTAAATCTCTAAGTTATGATGAAAGATCTGCAAACTGCAAGGTTGATTTAGTTTCTTTCACCGTTGATGCTGCCAGAACTTCTGAGTATTTTCAGCACTTACTGTTTTTATTACCTATATTTTAAATTGTGAAACGTGGAAGCAATTTGCGTTGAGCAATGTCCCACGTACAGCGATCAGATAACAGAGCAGATAATCTGTTATAACAGGGCGCGGGTTGAGGGATAAATGGGAGAATTGTAATTTACATCAAGTTTGTGAAATAATCAAAGACATGGCATATTGGTGAAATAACGACTTACTTCACTCATTATCATTTTATTGCCCTTAATGTAATGGAAATTAAAATTTATCTCATGCTATTTAGCTGGAAACAAGTTCACAGTTTTTTCTATTGTACAGCTGATCTTTGCAGATAATTCCATGATAATTCATATTTGAACGGCCAACATTGATAACAGTTTCAATGCTCGAGCAACATTTCCATTCTATGGCAGTGGTCCTGGGAGCAAATTGCTGATTCTATAGCCCTTGAATAATGCCCTAGATTTACCACAAAACAGATATTATATGAGCGATAAGTACTAATCATGAGACATTGTATGTATTCAATGTTTACTGGAGTGAAGCTCTTTGATTCATTTGTAATTTAATTCAGACCAATAAACCGACAAACAAATCTCAGAATCTTAGTGTCGAAGGAAGCATGGGATCAGCAAAACTAGTGAATCAGCGACCTGTGGAAATAGTTAATGATGTTTGACAGCAGAACAGTTGGTGTATTTCAGTTCAATTGACTGAGATGACTCACCCGTACAGATGACACTGGCATGATTTTCATGGGAGCAGCTAAACTGTTCCCAGGATGAAACAGGACAATCCCACAATCGCGTCTCATTCCACCGACACCTGTAACTTTCCTTCCACACTGGACCGGCTCCCTTCCCAAAGTGAGCTCCTCCAGGGATTGAGGTTACTGTCCCACACTGCAAGTGCTCACAGACCACGTTGGCGTCTTCCAGATCAAAGTCCATGTCACACAGCGTCCCCCACTGGTCTCCGTGCAGCACCTCCACCCGGCCAGAGCATCTGTTCGTCCCATCAACCAATCGAGGTCCATGTTTCCCTGTATTGGAAACCAATCCAAATCCAAATAATTTATAAATCATCCTCTGCACAGAAACAGCAAAATAGAAAATGGGTATAAAAGTTGAATCTTATGTACACGATTATCTATCCATACTTTATACAAATTATCTATTAAAAACAATTGGAATTACCACAGCAACACAAAAGCAAAATACTGCAGATGTTGGAAATCTGAAATAAAACAGAAAATGTTGGAAATACTGAGCAGGGCTAGCAGCATCTGTGGAGAGAGCAAGAGAGTTATGGTTCAGGTCTGTGTACTTTCATCACAATAATTGCTACAGGACCTCTTTCAGAAGTTGGCTGAACACTCAAAAATTAACAGCTCTTCTTGCAAACGCTAATCGATTGTTGGTCTTTATCTCTTGGATTTTGGAATGTAAACGATGAAGGATGTGATGTTTCTGTTGTATCTGTTGTCACGTTTGGGCACGGCACTTCACAAAACCATTGGCTTTGGAGGTTGTTCAGGACAGTGTCACCAGAATGGCAACAATGCTTAAAGAGTTACATTATGAAGACAAGTTGCATAAACTTTGTTTGTAGTAGATTTGGTTTAGAAGGATTCCAGCTTATCTAGTTGATGTGTTTAAAATGGTGAAGGCGTTTGATGGATGAGCTATAGAAGATCTGGAGAACAAATACAAAACAAGCCCATTTAGGAGCTGCTTTTCTTTATGCGGATGTGGACATCTCTGGCAGAGGTGGCAGTTATTGCTCAACTCTATTTGCCCTTGAAACCGGTGTCAGGACAGTCCTCTTGAACTGCAATTGCCTGCATGGGGAATGTTCTTCTGCAATGCAGTAAGGTAGAGTTCAGGCAAAGTGTGCAAGCATAGAGTGTACCTTTAACTGCATGCGTTGTAAGCAGAGTGGGAAGTTTGGAATTTGGTAATTAGTGGCTAAGACTGAAATCTAGCCTTAACATTTAGCAATTGGCTTGGAATTAAAAACCAAACTGCAAGGCAGTTCATTGTTCACAGATAACAGGGCAAGTCAGGTTAGCAGTAAGCTGTCAATCAGCTGTGATTGTGTGAACTCGGGTAATTACTGTTAGCTGGAAACTGTCTAAACTGTTGCATCTCGAATGTGCCTCAAAAAGCATGTAATATTGGACGTCATTGCAAGATGATTTGAGTAAAGGAGCAAGATGTTACTGCTCCTATAGAGGGCTTTGGTGAGACCACACCTGGAATATTGTGTGCAGTTTTGGTCTCCTGATCTGAGGAAGGTTGCCCTTGCCAGGAAGTGTGTGCAAAGTTGATTTACAAGGCTAATTCCTGGGATGGCAGGATTCACGTATGAACAGAGATCGGATCGACTGGGACTAGATTCACCAGAGTTTAGAAGAATGAGAGAGGATCTCAGAGAAACCTATAAAACTCGAACAGGACTAGACAGGCTAGATGGAGGGAGGACGTTCCCGATGGCTGGAGAGTCCAAAACCACGGGTCACAGTCTCCGGATATGGAGTATGCTATTTAGAACCGAGATGAGGAGCAATGTCTTCACTCAGAAGGTGGTGAACCTGCAGAATACTCTACGACAGAAGGCAGTGGAGGCCAGATCTCTAAATATATTCAAGAAGGAGATAGATATCTTTCTTAATGCCAAAGGAATCAAGCGATCTGGGGAAAAACGGGAACAGAGTACTGAATTAGATGATAGGCCATGACTTTTTTTGAATGGCGGAGCAGGCTCGAAAGGGCTGTCTGGCCTACGCCTACTCCTATTTTTTATGATTCTATTTTTAGACTTCTAGTAAGGCAGAGTGTAACCACAGATTGCAATGTTAACTGAATACATTATGAACATAGTGGGAAGTTAGAGTTTGCTAAGAGTAAGAATTCGGTGCAGAGGGGGAAAAGGAGGTATTTTTTATTCTTTCACAGTAGGTGGGAATTTCGGGCTAGGACAGCATTTATTACCAATCCCGAACTGCCCTTGCAAAGATGGTGGTGAGCCGCCTTCTTGTACCACTGCAGTGCATGCGCTTTCAGTGCACTCACATTGCTGTGAGGAAGGGAGTTCCAGGATTTGACACAGCGACAGTGGAGGACCAGTTATTTCGTTCCAAATCAGGATGGTGTATGCTTCGGAGGAGAACATGCAGATGGTGTTCCCATGCATCTGCCGTCCTGGTCCTTCTCGGAAGTAGAAGGTGAGCGTTCGGATGGAGGTGTTCTGTTTTGTCTGTTAAACTGGAGTCAGTGACGAGAGCCACCGGTTTAAAAGAGCGTCACAGCCAGCAGCAGCAGAACCCATTGGAAGGGGCTGAGAGGCAGACAGCAGGCAAATAGAGGGAAAAACTCACTCAGTGAAGCAATTGTCAGGTCAGGGTGTGAGAGGGCGTGGGTAAGTTGTAATTAAGTATTAAGTTAATTGATGAGTGTTTAGTGTTTCGGCGTTAGCTAACCAGTGAAATAGCGTTAAAGCTAAAATGCATCTAAAAATAATTTTACCTCAAAAATAAAGACAGACTAAGTTCTGGCAGAGCAGTTTTTTTTCTGGATATTGGAATTTGTAGATAATGGAACTGAACCGAGGGAACTTGTCTGTAGTAGATATCTCAACCTGGAACCTCTCTGGCTCAGGATCAGAGAGCTGTTGTGGGAATTGGAGAAACGCCAACACATATGACAGCAAGAAGAGTATTTGACAGTTTGCTGCAGATTTCAGTCACACCTTGTAGAGAGCTGCAGGATCAGAATGAGGTTGTTGCAGCTTATAGTGCTCAGGAATGGAAATCCAGATGTAATGGAGAACGAGGATATACAGAAGTGAACAGGAACAAAGTACTGTCTATTTGTGAGGATAAGGATGAAGACTGTCAGAAGGACAGCCAGAATGTTGACCGTGATACCTTGGAATAGGAAGCTGTTCAAAAGGAGGAGGAGTGGAGCATAATGTGATACCTTTAAGTGATTCAATAATTAGGGCATTAAGAGTTCCACACAGTATTTTCCCAACTTGTGCGAAGTGAGGGTTATCTCAAATCAGATTGCAAGAATGGAGGGGAAATATCCAGTCGTTGTGGACCATGTAGGGATAAACAACATAGCAAAGAGTAGGCAAGAGGTTCTTTTCAGAGAGTACCAGGAGCTGAAATATAAAATAAGTTCTCAAGGATTATAATCTCTGGATTATTATACAAGCCGCTTGCACTTTGGCATCAGAAAAATAAACGATCAGGGAGATGAACATGTGGTTGAAGGTTATGATGTTGGAAAGAGGTTTTACCTTTCATGGGACCCTGACACCTGTACTGGGATATTAAAGAACTATTCTGTTGGAATGTGCAGCATCTGAATCGGGTTGGGATCAGGGTCCCAGAATAAAGGATGAATAGGGTTGTTACAGGAACCTTAAACTAGTAAATGGGTGAGGGGAGGCTGGTGGGGGGCGGGGTGAGGGGGTAGAGCACAGTTGAAAATGTAGCATATCTAGGTGCTGCAGGGAAATGGAAAACTAAAATATGCAACATTTGAGTCAGACCATTTTACGGTTTTACATCACGTGCCTTTGCGCTGAAAACAGCAGTTGCTTTCTTGAAAAAGCAGTTGTTCGAAATACTGACAGACCGCGACGTTTTGGGCCATGTACTCTGCCCATTGTCTGGAGAAATAATTGTAATTGGTGGAAGCTGTCTGTTTATATGTAGTGCAGAACGGGAATGTGGGCAGGATCTGACTACTGTTAGGTTATTACATGTTCTTGTTCTGGCTGTTATTGGTCAGTTAATTATATTCCATGAGAGGTCAGTAGATGTCATTATTCTTGCTGCTGATTCGTCAGTTATTGTGCATTGTGGCAAGTCAATCCATGCTACTGTTCTGGTCGTGGTATGTTGGCTGCACAACAGGTGCTTGTGCGTTTCTCGAGGAGGGAAACCCTGATATTCACTGAGGAACAGGCCACTTTTAGGGGGAAGGTCTTGTGTTTATCGATCTCCATAGCTTCCCTGACGCAGTGAACGGCACAAGCCTGCCATCAAAGAAGCTCAACTCAATGACCACCGCATTTAATGGTCCAATTCCAAACTCAACCTCATCTATTATGGACTGGCTTGCAAGACACGGTAACATCATAAGTATAAAAGAGACATGCAAAAATGCAAAAAATAATGCACAGATCTTCGTGAATGGCAGAGATACAATGAATAGCAAAGGATGACAAAACAGTTCGCAAGAGCTCCAAAGCTTTTACAATAACTTCAGAAATATATTGTCATTAAAAGCAATGTGGTCTCATTACGATGACAGTTGTGATATTATAAATGAAAATAAGGAAATGGCAGGAATTATGCATAATTACTTTGCATCAGTATTTACATGCACACAACTTTTATTAAGGTTCTTTGTTGCCACAGTCGGCCAAATGCTGCCCTGACATTGAGGGCAGTCACTCTCATCTGGAATACAGCTATATCATACATGTTTGTATAAAGGGTGTGATGAGGTCTGAAGCTGAGTGGTCCGAACAAACCCAAACTGAGCATCACTGAGCAGTTTATTGGTAAGTACTGCTTGATAACGCTGTAAACAACACCTTCCATCCCTTTGTTAATGATAGAGAGCAAACTGCTGGATCAGTAATTAGAAAATTGCAATTGTCACACTGCTATTTAAAGAAGGTTATCGAGTGAACCGAGGGAATTATAGACTGGTTAGCATAACAGCAGTTGTCAGGAAATTACTAGAGTGTACATTTAAAGATGGAGTGTCTGATCACCTTGAAAAGTTACAGCTAATCAGAGAGAGCCAGCGTGGATTTGTAAAAGGTAGATCATGCTTGATGAACCTGATCAAATATTTTGTGGCGGTAACTAAAGTAGAGGACAGGGGAACCTCAATGGATGTTACTCAGATGAACTTCCAGAAAGCACTCAACAAAATCCCTCGTAACTGATTGTTGGCTAAAGTTGAAGCTCATAGAATTTAGGGAAAATTATTGACCTACTTAGGACGTTAGTTTAGTGGCAGGAGATGGACAGCAGGGATAATGGACAGATCATCTAACTGGCAGGATGTGAAGGCGCCGTCCCGCAGGAACCTCAACTATTCACCATATTTATTAATGGTTTAGATGACTGGATAGAAAGCCACATATAATTGACATACTCAATATTGCCATTAAAAGACACCATCAGCCATATTGTAATCATGTATATTTTAAGCATAACTTTACAAAAAAAAAGATTCAGTGACTGTGTAAAACTATTTCAATATTGGTGAGTGTGAGGTGTCCAATTTGGACTTAAAAAGATTACAGTACTTTATAAATGGTGAAAAGCCGGATGCAGCACAGGGAAAAGAGACTTCAGGGTCATGGGCAAGTACAGGAACGAAAAGAAACACAGCCAATGGAATGCTGTGCTTTTTATCTAGTGGAATGGAATACAAGGGGCTAGAAATGATGCTACAGCGAAAAAAAGAAAACAGGCCAGGCACCATCTGGTGTAATGTTCAGCCATGGGCAATATGCGTTGGGAAGGATATGTTGACCAGGGAGACTGTGCAGCATAAGATATGCTGGAATGATTCATCGGCTTCAAATGTTTCTGTTTTTTTATTCATTCATAAGATGTGGGTGTCGCAGGCAAGGTCAGCATTCGTTGTTCATGCCTCGAAACCTTTCACAACTGGGTGACTTGTTAGGCTATGTAAGAGGACAGTTAAGAGTCAACAACATTGCTGTGGGTCTCTTGTCACATGTAGGCCAGACCAGGTAACAATGGCAGATTTCATCCCCTAAGGATATGACGAAACAAGATTTTTTTTAATGACAATCGACAATGGTTTCATGGTCACCATTACTGAGACTAGTTTTCAATTCCAGATTTATTAACTGACTTTAAATTGCACTGACTGCGATGGTGGGAATTGCACCAGCGTCCCCAGAAATAGCCTGGGGCTCTGGATTGCTAGTCCAGTGACATTAACACCACGCCACTGCCTCACCTCACTATGAAGTAGGATTACACAAACTGTGGCTGGGTTCCCTGAAATTTGGAAGAGACTTGTCTTGATGTACAGAGAGATTTGGGTGTTCAGGTCCATTGTTCCCTGAAGGCGGCAACGCAGGTCAATATAGTGGGCAAGAAGGCATACGGCATGCTTTCCTTCATCGGACGGGGTATTGAGTACAAGAGTTAGCAGGTCATGTTACCGTTGTATCGGACTTTGGTTCGGCCACATTTGGAATACTGCGTGCAGTTCTGGTCGCCACATTTCCAAAAGGATGTGGATGCTTTGGAGAGGGTGCAGAGGAGATTCACCAGGATGTTGCCTGGTATGGAGGGCGCCAGCTATGAAGAGAGGTTGAGCAGATTAGGATTATTTTCATTAGAAAGACGGAGGTTGAGGGGGGACCTGATTGAGGTGTACAAAATCATGAGAGGCATAGACAGGTTGGATCCAAGAAGCTTTTTCCCAGAGTGGGGGATTCAATTACAAGGGGTCACGAGTTCAAAGTGAAAGGGGAAAAGTTAAGGGGGGATATGCGTGGAATGTTCTTTACACAGAGGGTGGTGGGTGCCTGGAATGCGTTGCCAGCGGAGGTGGTAGACGCGGCACGATAGCATCTTTTAAGATGTATCTGGACAGATACATGAATGGGCAGGAAGTAAAGAGATACAGAACCTTAGAAAATAGGCGTCATGTTTAGATAGAGGATCTGGATCGGCGCAGGCTTGGAGGGCCGAAGGGCCTGTTCCTGTGCTGTAATTTTCCTTCTTCTTTGTTCTTTGTTTTCACATTCCCAGCCTATCTCTTCTGGCTGCTGAAAAGTCTTTGGGAATTCTGCAGGTGAGCTACTTGCCACAGAATGCCGATCATCTGACCTGCTCCACTCGCCACTACATTATGGTAAATGGTCTGGTTCAGTTTCTTGTCAATGACAACACTCAGGAGGATTTGATGATGGTCGTGAATTCACTGATTATAATAGCTAGGGGAGATGTTATTGTCTCTCTTGTTGGAAATAGTCATTACCTGACATGGAGGTGGTGAGGGTGTTACTTTCTGCCCATCTGCCCAAGACTAAATAATGTCCTGATCTTGATGGAAGTGGGCAGGAACTGTTTCTTAATCCGAGGAATTGTGAATGGAACTAAAGTCCATGCAATTACCAGCTGAAAGCCCAACTTCGGACATTTTGATGGTGGGAAGGTAACTGACCAAGCACCAGAAGTTACTTGGGCCTCAGAGAACAATTAGAAAACACATTTTTCTATAAAAACCGTGGAAATCTGGAACATTCCCGAAAGTAAAGAGCGGTGGATGTTACATTTAATCTAAATTCTCAGGACTAATATTGATAGATTTTTGTTAGCTCGGTGTATCAAAGAATCCGCTTCAAAGCGAGGTAAAGAGACTTGAAGAACATATCATCTATGATATAACTGAATGATCGAACAGGCTAGTGCAACGGAAAGCTGTGTACTGATAATGTGGATATGTGTCCGATCCTGTCATATTTAGCGGGTAAAATGCACACATTCTATAAAATAACTTTGTAATCTTTCACTTCTGGCCTGATTGCACTGAGCAGTGCTAGAGTACAGCCTTTATTTTATACCCTGCCGTTCAGTAAGTGTTAACGTGGGTACTGTGGAACAGTGGTTAGCATCACAGCTCCAGTGACCTGGGTTCAGTTCTGGGTGCTGTCTGTGCAGAGTTTGCACGTTCTCCCTGTGAATGCGTGGGATTCTGCCTCGTGCTCTGGTTTCATCCCACAGTGAAAGACTTGCAGGTCGAAAGTAAGTTGACCATTGTAAATTACCCCTTCTGTGGGTAGGTGCTAGGAGAATGGTAGGTAATGTAGGATTAGTATAAATGGGTGGTTGTTGGTCGGCAGAGACTCGGTGGGCCGAAGGACCTGTTTCAATGTTGTATGATAAGAATAATAACGTGAGCAGGGAGGGTCAGAAGGCTATTGTAATGTCGGATCATTCGTGGTGTTCAAATTAAAGTATCGAAATAGGCCAGTGCATATTCATTTAGTCAACTCCCAACTGTTGCAGCCAATATTCAATTCTAAATATACATTCGGTGCAGTGGTAAACAAACTTGCGAAAATTCTGCTTCTTGCAGAATAAATGTTAAGATTTAGAACCATCTTGTTTACCAGTAATTGTGGGTATTTTACCACGTTACACCAAACCTATAGCAGTGATAGTAAACTATAATGACTAGTTTAGATATGAACCTTACAGACAGAAACATGGGAATGCCACCTTACTCAGTTTTCCAAATATTAATCAGGAAGTTGTCTGTTTTTCAGTAAGTCTGTACTCACCGGAACAGATCACACTGGCATCGTTCCTGTGGCTGCACTCCTGCTGAGTTCCTTGAAAAAGACGGCAGTCCAATAAACTGGACTCGTTTCCAGTGCATTCAAAGACATCAGTCCGTACGAGCCCAGAGCCCTCTCCAAAATGAGCATAACTTGGCACAGACACGGCGACTCCACACTGAAGCTGACTGCAGACCACATTGGCGTCTTTCAAATCCCAGTCAAGGTCACACACTGTTCCCCAGGTTTCACCGTACTGGATCTCCAGTCTGCCTGAGCATGGAGAGTCTCCGGATATTAGTCTAGGATATCTGTGATCTGAACAAGCATATTATATCATAATTAGCATAATAGATTAATAATCACAATAATACAAATATTTATATTTCAATACGCATCTGATTAATCACAGATCTGGCAACATTCGTTCTCAGATTCTGTTCAAAACTGATTACGCTGGATTTCCTGTATCACTACTGCTGAGAATGTGACAGAACTGTCATGTTTAAAATGTTCCTTTATTTATTTATAACTTCCCCAGTCGCCGTCACTGTAACTGAGAAACATGCACTGTATCAGTAGTTAGAACTGGGCAAGAAGTATTGTGTGACAAGAACTGTTGCTAGGAGTACTGTTGTTCATATTTAACATAAATGATTTCGAGTCAGAAAAGGGACGTACAATTGTAATATTCACTAATGACATCTACTTGGAACAATAGTTAATACAAAGGCAGATTGTGAGAAAAAGACTTTACGTTAACGAAATAGGAAATGAATTTTAATGCAGATAAATGTACACTTACACATTTGGTTTGGAAGACTGAGAACCCATATTCCTTGGACAATGATACTGTAAATTGTGTCGAGGAACAATGGGACTCAAGGGTACAGATATAAAAATCAATAAAATAGCAATACAGGTTAACAAAGCTCTCGAAAATACAAACAAAATTGAGGTTTATTTATGAGAGATACGTTGAAAGGAGAGTCACACCCAGCACAAGGAAAGATTTGGTGTTGGTTGGGAGTAGGTTGATTGGGTGCCAACCAGTCAGTGTTTCCCGACTTATCTAGGCAGTGTGCAACTGAGCAACTTTACACCATATCCGTTGAATGCTCGTGCTGTAACTGCTGTAACTGTACTGGATCAGCTTGGCTAGAGTTGTCGCTAGTTTTAGAGCACTGATCTGCACCACTACAGCTGGAGTGTGATCGGGCCCTTAAATTTTGCTTTGTGCTGTGTGCTCAGCCGCTTCTTAATGTTCTGTGCCGTAATCTTCGGAATGGACCAAACAATGGAACGCATTTGCACAGCGCTAACCCATTGACATGAATTGTCACACAATACTTCTCACCTTTTGTGAGTTTGAATAACTACCTTTAACACACTTTGTTGACTGTTTTGTAGCCAGTTTGCTACAGTCTGTCATGATTACCCTTCAAAGCCCTTCGTATGCAATTAATTACCTTGAAACCACATTCACAGTTTTAAGTTTAAAACTGGACAGACAGTTTGACACCAACAAGATGCAGCAGTCAGCATATAATCATAGAATGTTTACAGCACGGAAGGAGGCCATTCAGCCCGTTGTTTCCATGCTAGTTATCTGTAAGAGCACCTCACTAGTCCTGGTGTTTGCAATTTTCTTGAGTTCCCCCTCCCTTCCATTTCCTGACTAACAGCTAAAGCTGAGATGTTAATTTTATCCTCAATAGTGAAGACCGATGCCAAATATCTGCTCAATTAATCTGTCATCTCCTTATTTTTCATTATTAATTCCCCAGATTCACATTTTATAAGTTCAACGCTCACTTTGTTACCTCTTTTCTTTTTTTTTAATGTATATGTATATAAACTCTTACTATCTGTCCTTATATATCTATCTGGCCTTCTCTCGTCCTCTAATGTTACCTGCCTAATCAAGCTTTTAGTCATCACTTGCTTTTTAAAAAATATTTTGTCCAATCTTTTGACCAGCCTTCCATCTTTGCGCAATTATAGGCTGTAAGTTTGATACGACCTTTGGCTGTTTTACTGAACCACGGATAACGGGACCCACTTTTGGAATGTTTCCAACTCGTTGAAATATGTGAAACTGTGTATTCTGAAATATTCCCTTAAATGTCTGCCATTGCATCTCTATGGACCTATCCCTTAACCTGATTTGCCAGATCACTTTAGCTAGCTCTGCATTCATGTCCTCATAATTGCCCTAATTTAAGTTTTAACTATTAGTCTTGGTCCCACTCTTCTCTCCCTCAAACTGAATGTAAAATGCAATCATATCATGATCGCTGCTACCAAGGGGCGCCTTAACTGTGAGGTTATTAATTATTCCTACCTCATTGCACAATACCAGGTCTAGTATAGCCTACTCTCTGGTTGGCTCCACAATGTATTGTTGCAAGAAATTGTCTCCAAAATATTCTATGCCGTCCTCATCTAGGCTACCTCTGCCCGTCTGATTTTTCCAGTCCATATGTAGGTGAAAATACCACCCCCCTCCCCCCAACCATAATTATCACTGCACCTTTCTGAGAAGCTGCCATTATTTATTGCTTTATACCCCGGACCACAGTGTGGTTAATGTTAGGCGGCCTGTGCACCACTTCTTACAAGTGACTTCTTGCCTTTATGATTTTTCATCTCTACCCGAACAGATTCTACATCCTGGTCTCCTGAACTTCAGTCATCCCTCTCTGTTGCGCTAATACCGTCATTGATTAACAGAGCTACCCCTCCACCTATTCCTGGCTTCCTGTCCTTCCTAAATGCCATGTATCCTTCAATATTCAGGTCCCAGTCTATATATATAAAAATGACCCGGACCTTGGTTCACAGGCACAATTTCAAAGTTTGCAGATGATACACAACTTGGAAGCATTGTGAACTGTCTGGAGGATAGTGCAGATCTTCAAAAGGACATTGACAAGTTGGTGGAATTGGCAGGCAGTTGGTGGATGAAGTTCAATGCAGAGAAATGCGAAGTGATTCATTTTAGTCGGAAGAACATGGCGATAAAATATAAAATGAAGGGTTCAATTCTAAAGGGGTTACAGGAGTTTAATAGTGCATACGTCATTGACGGTGGCAGGCCAGGTTGAGATAGCGTTTAATAAAGCATACACTGTCCTGGGCTTTATTAAAAGATGCATAGAATACAAGAGCAAGGAATTAAGTTGAACTTGTATAAGACACTGGTTCGGCATCAGCTGGAGTATTGTGTCCAGTTCTGGGCGCCGCAGTTGATGAAAGATGTGAGGGCATTGGAGAGAGTACAGAGACGTTACATGAGAATGGTTCCAGGGATGAGGAATTTCAGTTATGATGATAGATTGGAAAAGTTAGGACTGTTTTCCTTGGAGAAGAGAAGGCTGAGAGGTGATTTGATAGAGCTATTCAAAATAATGAGGGTCCTGGACAGAGTAGATGGAGAGAAATTGTTTCCACTCGTGAAAGGACCGAAAAGGAGAGGGTACAGATTTAATGCATTTGGTAAAAAAAGCGAAAGTGATATGAGGAGAATCTTTTTTTCATGCAGCGCGTATTTAAGATTGGGAGTGTTTGTCTGAGAACGTGGTGGAGGCTGGTTCAATTGAAGCATTCAAAGGGGCATTAGACAGTTATATAAAAAGGAAGAATGTGCAGAGTTATGGAGAGAAGGCAGGGGAATGGAACTGAGTGAATTTCTCTTTCAGAGAGCCCATGCAGACATGATGGACCGAATAGCCCCCTTCTGTACTGTAACATCTCAGTGATTCTGTGATATTGCCTCTCCTCGTTGTTCCAACCAGAATGTACCAGTTCCCACTTCTCTGAATTAAATTTCATCTGCCAACTGTCCGCCCATTTCACCAGCCTCTCTTTGTCTCCTTGAAGTCTATCACTATCCTCCTGACAGCAACTGATCAGGATTTCAGGAAAACTCGGCGCTTTTCTTCCAATAGTTCAATGGTGTTGAGTTTAATATTTGCAACTGCTTCCTGAACTATGTTAACTCTTTTGTTTAATATTCTGTGCATTTCACTTTCTCAATATTTGCCAAAATGTAAATGGCAATGCGCAAGCAGCTGCAGGATCTTACAGAGCAGTTATCTTTGTGATTCCCACAATAACTGCGGACCCATTACTTCAGCTCCCCGAGGCTGAGGAACCTCCCTCCCTCCCTCCCTTCCCTGCTCCCAAGTCTCAGCATCACAATCTGTGTGATATATCAGATCTGAGGCCAAGCGATCATTGTAGGTGGACAGCCGGGCTGACAGTACATGCCCGGCAGCGGCTGCTGGGTTGATGAATGAGGTTGGATTGAGGTTGTGACATTTCCAGCCGTTCAGATAATTCACTGCGGATCAAGGGAAAATCTCAATGGAAACTGCTCTGTCTGTATTGAAAATGTGCTGAGTATCAGGTATTGGCTGCTCCCGGTGGAGAATGTTTATGAAATATGTTACTAATGATATAATTTTAAACAGTGATCCTAATATTAACAATAATTCTAACCGGAGATTACTGGAATTATTATCATCTGACTTTCCGGGTACGGACCGTCCCGATTTGTTTTACTTTCACTTCTTCACAGAATCTATCAGCCGCGGCGGGAGATGAGAGACAGAGAAAGATTTTTACCTGAGCAGATGACGCCGGCATCAGAGGAGTGTGGGTAGGGATAGTGATCCCATTGCTCTGACTTACAGTCCCGCAGAGCGGCCTCGGTCCCGCTGCACTTTACACGAAGCGTCACAATGGGTCCGGACCCTTCCCCAAAGTGAGCCCGGCGCGGTGCATAGACCGCGGTCCCGCAGCCCAGCACCCGACACACAACAGTGGCGTCCTGCAGGTCCCAGCCATTGTCATACACAGTCCCCCACTGTCCCCTGTAGTGAATCTCAACTCTCCCAGCGCACCGACTGCCTCCATTCACCAGTCTCAGCTTCACCGTCTCTGTAAAATATCAGAAATATCATCAAGCGGTTAGAGTGTGATAAACTCACAGGTTCCCAGCGCCCGGACCCTCACCATTCACCAGGTATGAATTGACAGGAATATCAGTCAACACTCAGAACACTAATAAAAATCGGAGTATATATTACACACGAAAAAAGGAAAGGGAAATACTAATACACGGTGCAAACGAGCAGGGAACCAGGAGACAGCCGGATATTCCCACCAACACAGCGGCTCCAATGAGAACTGGGTGGGGACAGGCTCAAAATAGTTCGAACCTGCAGAAGTGGGGAGATGGGCGTGGCTGTAATGATCACATGTTTACGTCCTCAGAACTCATTGGACGGACACAGTGAGACCCCAGCACCAGGAAAGAGCAGAGGAAATTGCACCCGCACCCAGTACAGCCAATGAAGACAGGGCTGGATGGTGATGTGATCTTGATGTCAGCGCCGATTGGTTAGATGGACCTGTGGACCGTCAGCAGTGTCAGTGGAGCTGATCCTTCACACTCTGCTCTTCAGAGACCCTCAGTTATTGTCCCTCTGCATGAAGGCAGCAGTCATCTCTCAGAAAAAATTAAAGATCTGCAGTCACAGTATGAGGGACACCCTCCCTTTCTGACTCTCAACTGGGCAGCGGGTTAATCCGTGATCAAAGAAAATGCTGAGATTTTCGCCCAAGCTTCATATTTAATGGGATGGATTGCAGCAGAGAGAAAGCAGATAGTGTGAAAATAAAGGGCGATTACCTGACGGGTCAGCCTTACTCTTCCCAGGTCTGCCTGAAATGAGAAGTTAACAATTAGAGTTCACTAGCGCAAGAAATGAATGAAACTGTCAGAAAGAAAAAAACACAAATACAACTAACTGCAGGGTCATTATTCCCGTGCCTTGCAGAAGAAATTATATCGGGATCTGTGATTTCATTCCTTAAAACAGAAAGTACAGTTTCTGCAACACATTAATATTGGTAATGGGATAAAATATATCCAGAATTGTTTTCACATATACACACACTGACACCCGGATACACTCTCTCCTTGTGCTGACGGTGGGTGGGCTGCATGTATTACCAGTCTGAAGGTACTCTGAGAAGGCGATGGTGATGGTCCTCTCCCTTACAGAATCTTACAACTAAACAGCACGGAGGGATGCCATTCGGCCCATGGTGCCGATGCTGTCTCTTCGTAAGATCTGTCTAATTAGTCCCACTCCCATTCCCAATCGCCCTGTAAATTTGTGCTGATGGTGCTCTGATCATTGATGACCCGTATGTAGATACCCTGAGAAGAGGGTAGTGATGGATATCCTTTTAAACCCACACTGATGGCACTGTCAGTGAGTTCAGCTTTCCGATCTAAAGTTCGAGAAGGGATGGCAACACAAATTAAATATTTTCCGATCCTGCAGTAGATTTCAATGCCTTTCAATTTACTGCAAATTCTTCCACCTGCAACTTTCAAAGTTTCTGTAAACGTGTAATTGGGCTATTCTGTCGTTCAATAAATTATGTAGCTTCCTCAAACGAAACAAAACAAATTTAACGGTCTGTCAGCCTCCTTACTCCGTGCTGACTGTTTCTTACTAGGCTCCTGCAGTTCTGATTCTCTTGTAACCTGCCCTCGCCGACGTGCCCTGTTCTTTTACCCATTAATGATGTTCGATCAATGGTCCTCCCGTTTACTGGTTAAGCGTTTCTGTTTTTCAAAAATTCAGTCACTCGGTGGACCTGAACCCAATCCTCAAGATCACAATGTGTCTCACAGATCTCCAGGTGTTTTTCTATTCTCAACATTATATACGACAGACGGTGTGTTGACCTGATCCCAATCCCCCTGATCACAATGAGTCTCACAGATCTCCAGGTGTTTTTCTATTCGCAACATGGGGTGGCACAGTGGTGCAGTGGTTTGCACCGCAGCCTCACAGCTACAGCTACCCGGGTTCAATTCTGGATACTGCCTGTGTGGCGTTTGCAAGTTCTCCCTGTGTCTGTGAGAGTTTTCTCCGGGTGCTCCGGTTTCCTGCCAAAAGACTTGCAGGTTTGTAGGTAAATTGAGCATTATAAATTGCCCCTGGTATAAGTAGGTGGTAGGGGAATGTAGGGATAGGTGAGGATGTGGTAGGAATATGGGATTAGTGTCGGATTAGTATAAATGGGTGGTTGATGGTCGGCACAGACTCGGTGGGCCAAAGGGCCTGTTTCAGTGCTGTATCTCTAAACTAAACTAAAATTATATACTACAGGCGGTGTGTTGACCTGTTCCCCAACTCCCTGGTGAAATTATATCTCCCATGTATTATTGTCTCTTTGTATACTCTGGTGATATATTATAGACAACGGGACACCGATTCCTGTCCTCAGCTGTGCTTCCCGAGTAATTTTGAATGTGTTACTGTTTCCCAACTATATCTCACAGGTCTCTTAATGATCCTAATTCTGGAATGTAAAGAGTGTGTGACTTCCTCCCAGTCCTGGAGCCTTAGCATTCCTACTAACTTTCCCTGATAATAGTCAGTTCTCACAAATTCCCCTTTTCCAGTGACCCAATGACAGACGCGGGGGGGGGGGGGGAGGGGTGGGGGGTGGGTGGAATAATCTTTCAGTATTTACTGAAAAACGGTTCCAGTCTCAGTGTTCCTGTAGAGTCCGTGAATCTTCTTCAATCCACGCAGTCATTTCCCCTACTCTTCATGCATTTATCATTTCAGCCTGTAACCATCCATGTCCCGTGGGATTTATTTCTCCAGATAATCCAGTGGTTCAAGAAGAAAGCCCACGAACACCCTCTTAGATAAACTAGGGATAGACAATACATGGGTGGAGGACAACATCGCCAACATGACGACAGTGGTTCAGGAAAACAACCCGCCATCCTGTCTGGCTAACTAGGGTTATTCAGTAAATACTGCCTGGCCAGCGAGCTCATATCCAGAAAGTGAATCTAAATAATTATAACCGAGATTCCCATACTTGTCTATTCGGCAAGTTTATCTCTTACTGTCTCAGAGAAATGTTCAGTCAATTCCCTTTCTCAATCATTACTATTTTTCCATTTATCTGCACTACTCCTCATTTCTGCTGATTCCTCCATTTTGCTCTCAGATCCCTCCTCGCAGTTTCTAAATGCTCTCATTATTGTTCTTGAAAAAGTTTGAATGCATTTCTGTGTACGTTTTTCAAATCTCCGATATATGCAGGGAAAATACCCACTATTCCAAAACTCTTCAGGTCGGCCTCCGACCCTAGGTAAACTTCAGCTGATCTAAAACTCTGCTGCTGTTATCCTGGTATGGACAGTCCCGCTGTCACTGACTTCTGGATCCCAACGCCTTAGATTTCAGTGTTCGCACCGTTACCTTCCTGATGTTTAGCCTAATGGGTTTGGTGCAAAACTGTTAAGTTATTTTAACATTTTATACATACGTTAACTTACTATTGTACCATATTACTACAAACAGTAATATAGAAATATTAATAATAAATAACAATAAACTCAAAGGAGGTGAACTGAAACGGGACAAACGTGGGATATTCAAAGCCCAGAATTTAAACTCTTGAATGAGTTACAAAACCAGGGACAGCGGTGGTTTAGGGACTACAAAATACAGTCAATGCAGAGAGTTTATGAGTTAATGCTTCGAATGGCACATTATTAGGTGGGTCAAAATTCAAAATAATTATATTATATCAAACTATTTTAGGTGCAATTTGAACTACTTCCACAATTAAATGAGCTCTTGTGGATTTCAGAAGCAAATTAATTGATAGAATTACAGTTATTGTAGATTACACTCACAAGTAAAGCACCGGACAGAAGGAACTCATATCAAACAATCCGGATTCTGTGTGTCAATACCATTATCAGTAACGTTTAGCCATCTATCTCCATAACACATCAACTAGTGTCTGAAGAAACGTTACCACGGTTCGAAATAACCAAAGACGCATCGAACATTTACAGTACCGAGACAAATTGTTCTGGGCACTGTCTATTGAATTGAAATATGCAAACAAATTCAGCGTTTGTTCCACAGGTGACCAGAGTATGGCACATGTAGAAGGACATTAAAGAATTTAATAGGAGTAGGATTAGGCCATACTGCCTACCCAGACTACTCCGCCATTCAATAAGATCATGAATGATCCACTGCCCCAGATCAACTTTCCCACCTTTTCCCAGAGATTGGGAAACAACTCCGGATCTTTCATTAAACACTGCATCGCACCATATACAAAGTATGGGACATGTGGAAAGAGATTCAGAAATATGTCTGGATATTAAATACTACATCAAATGTATGAATCATGGAGAAAGAGACTGAGAAACACTAATTATTACACAACACCGTGCATATAAATGTATGAAATAAAAATCATGATTTAATGTCAAAAGACATTGTTTTGAAGATTGTCGGTGATGAAATAAAATTGTTCATCCGCCAAATCCCCTGAAAACAGTAGCATAATTTTTGGAGGGTGTAATTGATAACTCTATTAATAATCAGTACAAATGAAGCAATATGGATTCCACCTGCAGCTAATATATTATACAATATTTATTGTCCTTTCTGAATATTCCAAATGCTGTACAAACTATTTAATCTAATTCTCTCCAGCACATGGCACTTCACTGAGAAATTCCGGGGACAGAAATCTCAATGTGGGATGAGTCGACTGACTGCAGATCCCGGTATTCTGCAGTTCTGACTCCCATACACTCGATTGTAACACTGACTACTTTCTACTTCCCGAAGTCTCCGTTTTAAACGTCTGATTAGAATTTTAACTCCAGTCTGCTGCGTCCGTACGAGAGCCATAGGAAACAATATAAAACCAACTCTTGCCGAATTTCTGTTTGATTTTGGTAATAAAACTAAATTTAACTCATATTTCCTCTGGAAATGCAATTAAATATTAATCAGATGACAAATATTGGATCCGTTTTTGCTTTTTGTGACAAAAATGGATAACAGTTCCTTATTTGAATTTGATGAACTTAAAATCAAACAGGACAGAATGTATTCAATGACAAACTTATAAATTAAGGAAACTGTTTCAATATTCACTTGTACGATTTCAATAAATGACAAATCAAAATAAATATGCACGTTCCCCAGAAATTGATTTTGATCTGGGGCCAATAGGTAAAAAAAAAGATTCAGGGAGTCAGATAGATTTCATACTTTCTCTCTGTTCTATGGCTTGCAGAAAATATTCTTAAATTACCCTCAGACTCAGAATTTTAGAATACAATTCCTTTTACAAAACCAAAAGAAAATTAATCATGGAAGTCTGAAATAATATTAAGGGAGCGTTTCCCTGTCGTGAATCAGCATTTGCTGTCGATAGACATTAACAAATGTAACCAAACCCGCACTGGAAACAGTGAGAAACTGAATCGAATCATCGACCGAAAAACTGCGCAAAAATATCGAGCTGGTGGAAGGAGACTATTCATGATATCTCATTAAACACTTCACGATGCTTTCCATAAAAGGTGCATGTGGAAAGAGACTTTGTCACATTAATTATTACTTGACGCTGTACATATGAATATGTGAAATAAGTTGAGAATTTATAATACAAAGTTCTAAAGTTCAAGGTCATCATTAAGTAAACAATAACAAATGGAAAATCGTCCGGAGATTTTGGAATATTCATTAACATTATCTTTGGGAACGGCACTTCACAATGCCAGTAATAACTAATGCTAATTGAAATAATAATGGTTCTGCCTACAGTTAATACGTTATACAATATTTATAGATCATGTACAACACTCGAACGTGGAACAAACTATTTAAATCATTTCAGTTCCACTCAGTATATCACACAGGGTCAGACAGCACTTCTACTGTGAAATAACTGGGACAGAAATGCCCGTGTGGCTTCAGTCAGCAGTAGATTTAGCTTTGACTGCTGTTCTATACACCCTGCATTACCATCGAACCCAAACCCCGAGACCTTCTATTCTCACTGTGATCACTTTCTACTGCTGGATTGCTGTGTTTAAATAATCTGCTTAGAATTTCAACTTCAGTCAGTTGTGTTGGTACAAGAGCCGCAGAGGACCAAATAAAACAAATTGCCTCAGGATTTGTTTTCAATTTTGCATTTAAATCAAAGGTTTGCACATATCCCACCTGGCAATTTAGAAGACGTGTTAATCAGATGCAAGATATTATAAAAACAATGTTTTCTGAGGGCGAAAGAATGGATAATTGTTCCCTATTTAATATTGATGGAATGTAAAATCAAACCAACAGCCCAAGATTCGTATTCAACGTGAATTCTACAAATGAGATAAACTATTTCAATATTCGCTTCATATGATAGCAATGAATCACAGTGTTTTTTGTCATAAAGCATGCCTGCTTTTTAAAAATGATTCTGAGCAGCTGGCGATTGGAGAAAAGGATACAGGGAGTCATGTGCAATTCATTGTTTATCTTTTCTGTGGCTTGAATAGACTGTTCTTTAAATAATCCACAAAACAGGCTTTTACGATCCAATTAGTTAATATTCACGGAAATACAATTCGTTATACACATAAAGTATCTGATAACACTGGGACTAAGCTGGCCTGTCAGTAAACCAATAAAGTTTGTAACAGACAGAGATTAATAAATGTAACCAAACACACACGGGAAATAGTGAGAAACAGAATGGAATCATCAATGGAATAAAACAACAAATATCGAGCCGTTGGAACAATCATAAAGAACAATATCTCTAACTCTTTACACACAACATGACACTGTGTGAAAATATGTGATTGGGAAAACTTAACTATCTTCAGGCACTGTACAAAAAATGGAGGCAGTAGAATAATTAATTTAATATAAAAGATACTAATTTTGAAGATCATCACTAACTGATCAATAATACAGAGCAAATTCCCCAACGATTTAGGAACTTTTAGTAACATCATTTTTTGCAGAGTGCTCTTGATAATTATACTAATCATGAAAACGAATTGAAAAATATTGGTTCCATCTCCAGTTGAGTGGTTATTATAGATTGAATATAACACTTCAACATTGAACAAATTACTTTAAAATATTTAGTTTCATGAATTGTATCAGCAGGAGAGCAGACAACACTTGTGTTGAGAAACATCTGTGACAGAAGTGTGTGTGGCGGTTCATGTCGGCGGTCGATGCAGTTTTGACTGGTGATCTCCACTCAGTGAGATAACTTGCACCTGACTCTGATACACTCTATTCAAACAAAGACGGCGCTCTACTTCTATCAGGCTCGCTTGAAATAATCAGATTAGAATTTCAATTCCAGCTGGCTGTGTCAGTATAAGAAACACAGGGGGAAATATAAAACAAACTCCTGCAGTCTTTGTGTTCGATACAAATTCAACTGGGAATTTAAAATACCTGTTAATTAGATGTGGAATATTCCAAACTCGTTTTCTGTAACCAAAACAATATTACTGTCAGCAATAGCGCAATTGCTAGCACTCTCGCCTCTGAGTCAGGAGAGGGTGGGTTCAAGTCTAATTCCAGAGACTTGAGCACAGAATCTAGGCTGCCACTCCGATGCAGTACTGAGGGTGTGCTGCACTGCCCAAATGCTTTCCATCGGAGGAGAAGTGAAAGCGAGGCTCCGTCGGCCCTTTCAGGTACACTATTTGGAGGAATTATCCCCAGTGCTCTGGCGAATGTTGATCCCTCAATCAACATCACGCAGACAAAAAAAGTATTCTGGTCATTATCACATGGCTGTTTGTCGGCGCTTGCTGTGTGTAAATTAGCAAACACATTTTCTATATTACAGTATGGACAACACTACAAAACAATATCGAATTGACAGCAAAGCCCGTTGGGACGTCCTGACGTCGTAAAATGCGCTAAAAAAGCGCAAGGCATTTTTATATAAATGGAGGTTTATTCCTATTTGTTGTTGAAAGAACTTAAAATTGAAACATTCAATCCAAAATGTGTATTACATGAAACTACGACAAATTATATAAAACAGTATCCATTTCATACCATCCCAATGAATGACAATTGTAAATAAAATAGATCCGTTTTCCGTAAATTGATCTCAGACACTGACATATTCTATTCTAACAGCGAAGTGGCTCTTTTTCTAACAGACCCTGCTTAAATCGACCCATGAGATTTTCAACGCCTGTCTGCTCTGTACGAGCGGCTGGTAGAAGGCAATAAACAAGTGCCGATATTTCATTAAACTCTGCACAAGAAAATTAAAATGTATAAAGCATTATTTACTTTCTACATCTCCTGAATTTGTTCTGTATTAAAGATGATAATTAGGTTAATAATATACATCTTGTAATAATAATCAGTGTATCAGTAAATAACATAATGCATTCAATAATCTGTAACTTACAGTTCAAAAGCTGCAGCAGAGACAGGGTCAGGAAGGTTCGCATCATCGTTCTGGCGCTGGGGACAGCGATGAGAACAGAACATTCACCGAACGCTGTTCTCAGACACTAAGAGCTCCTTGCAGCAGCTTCTGAAACTTTGGCCGTTGTGGAAATTAATTCTTTGACAGAATTTTCTACAGAAACCAATGTTTCCTTCCAAATAACCAATAGATTTTGACTTGTGTGAACCGTGAATTACAAGCTGGTAAAATACACCAATGAGACGAAATGTGACCATGAATGGATAAAATGAACCTTGGTTCCAACTACCAGCCTATCCTGCGAGGATAATGACGTGTGACAGTGTGAAAAGTAAATGAATCACTGATCTGGCGTCCAGATCATAGATTAATAGATGCACAGGAAAGGCCATTCGGCTACTTTAGTCAGAGTCGTCCCTTTGAAAGAGCTGTCGAATTTATTGTCACATATGTAGCTTTTTCTCGTAAACCTGCAAATTATTCCATTGCAAGCACTTGTTTCATTGTCTTCATAAATTCCTCTGGAATCTGAATTCATCACTCTTTCGGGTCGTGCTTTCCAGATCTAAACAAGCCTTAGTGTGAAGAAATGTCTCTTCACTACCTTTCCAGTTATTCTGCCGGTTCTACAGAAGGTCTCGGACCCAGGCCCATCTCTGGAACTGCAAAGAAGAGGTAGGTGAGGCAGGGTCACCAGAGCCAGTACGCAAGGCCCCGGTGAGAGGGCCTGAGTGGTTTTCATGTGGTGCAGGAGGAGGGAGGTCCCGGGGAATGAACTGATACCTGGTGGGGGTGCTCTGTGCGTCACAAATTGGCCATGAAGGAGGCAACGCCCCGCCCCACCCACAAGGTCACAGGGAGAATGCTTCGTTTTACAAGGTGTCCTCTCCATATGGTGGAGGACATCGCTGCTGATAAGATCCTATAATTGTCCCTTAATTGGCCACTGAAGATCCTCAATCTGCCACTGGGCGAGAAGGCTAGATGTGGCAGGACAGCAGAGCTTAGACCTGATCCGAAGCACTTGAGGAAGTAGGAAGGAACTTAAGCAAGGAGTTAGGAGGGCCAAAAGGGGTCAAGAAAAGTCATTGGCAAACAGCATTAAGGAAAATCCCAAGGCTTTTTATACGTATATAATGAGCAAGTGGGAAACCTGGGAAAGGGTTGACCCACTCAATGACAAAGATGGGAATCTATGTTGCAGGTCAATAAGGCCGTGGTTCAAACAGCATTAAGGAAAATCCCAAAGCCTTTTATTCATTTTTAAGGAGGAAGAGGGTAACTAGAGAAAGGATTGGCCCACTCAAGGACAAAGGAGGAAAATTACGTGTGGAGTCAGAGAAAATGGGTGAGATTCTAAACGAGTACTTTGCATCGGTATTCACCGAGGAGAGGGACATGACGGATGTTGAGGTTAGGGATAGATGTTGGATTACTCTCTGTCAAGTCGGCATAAGGAGGGAGGAAGTGTTGGGTATTCTAAAAGGCATTAAGGTGGACAAGTCCGCAGGTCCGGATGGGATCTATCCCAGGTTACTGAGGGAAGCGAGAGAGGAAATAGCTGAGGCCTTAACAGATATCTTTGCAGCATCCTTAAACACGGGTGAGGTCCTGGAGGATTGGAGAATTGCTAATGTTGTCCCCTTGTTTAAGAAGGGTAGCAGGGATGATCCAGGTAATTATAGATCGTTAAGCCTGACGTCAGTGGTAGGGAAGCTGCTGGAGACGATACTGAGGGATAGGATCTATTCCCATTTGGATGAAAATGGGCTTATCAGTGATAGGCAACATGGTTTTGTGCAGGGAAGGTCATGTCTTACCAACTTAATAGAAATCTTTGAGGAAGTGACAAAGTTGATTGATGAGGAAAGGGCTGTAGATGTCATATACATGGACTTCAGTAAGGCGTTTGATAAGGTTCCCCATGGCAGGCTGATGGAGAAAGTGAAATCGCATGGGGTCCAGGGTGTACTAGCTGGATGGATAAAGAACTGGCTGGGCAACAGGAGACAGAGAGTAGCAGTGGAAGGGAGTTTCTCAAAATGGAGACGTGTGACCAGTGGTGTTCCACAGGGATCCGTGCTGGGACCACTGTTGTTTGTGGTATACATAAATGATTTGGAGGAAAGTATAGGTGGTCTGATTAGCAAGTTTGCAGACGACACTAAGATTGGTGGAGTAGCAGATAGTGAAGGGGACTGTCAGAGAATACATCAGAATATAGATAGATTGGAGAGTTGGGCAGAGAAATGGCAGATGGAGTTCAATCAGGGCAAATGCGAGGTGATGCATTTTGGAAGATCCAATTCAAGAGTGAACTATACAATAAATGGAAAGTTCCTGGGGAAAATTGATGTCCAGAGAGATTTGGGTGTTCAGGTCCATTGTTCCCTGAAGGTGGCAACGCAGGTCAACAGAGTGGTCAAGAAGGCATACGGCATGCTTTCCTTCATCAGACGGGTTATTGAGTACAAGAGTTGGCAGGTCATGTTACAGTTGTATAGGACTTTGGTTCGGCCACATTTGGAATACTGCGTGCAGTTCTGGTCGCCACATTACCAAAAGGATGTGGATGCTTTGGAGAGGGTGCAGAGGAGGTTCACCAGGATGTTGCCTGGTATGGAGGGCGCTAGCTATGAAGAGAGGTTGAGCAGATTAGGATTATTTTCATTAGAAAGACGGAGGTTGAGGGGGGACCTGATTGAGGTGTAGAAAATCATGAGAGGTATAGACAGGGTGGATAGCAAGAAGCTTTTTCCCAGAGTGGGGGATTCACTTACTAGGGGTTACGAGTTCAAAATGAGAGGGGTAAGGTTTAGGGGGGATATGCATGGAAAGTTCTTTACGCAGACGGTGGTGGAACGCGTTGCCAGCAGAGGTGGTAGACGCGGGCACGATAGCGTCTTTTAAGATGTATCTGGACAGATACATGAAAGGGCAGGAAGCAAACACATGCAGACCCTGAGAAAATAGGCGACAGGTTTAGATAGAGGATCTGGATCGGCGCAAGCTTGGAGGGCCGAAGGGCCTGTTCCTGTGCTGTAATTTTCTTTGTTCTTTGTTCTTTGGAGAGAGAGAGTGAGGGAGTCAGAGAAAGAGAGAGATAGTGTGGAAGAGAGAGACAGACAGACTGAGGGAGAGTTAGGGAGAGAGACAGGGTCACAGAAAGTGAGGAACAGGCAAGGTGAGGGAGAGGCGAAGGGAGAGACGGTGGGGGAGAGAGAGAGAGAGACAGAGTGAGAGAGAGGGAGAGAGAGAAACGGTGAGGGAGAGCGAGAGACTGAGACATGGTGAGTGCGAGGGAGAAAGAGAGACATGGCGAGGGAGAGAGCGGGAGAGAGGGGGTTAGTGAGTGAGAGAGAGCCATGGTGAGGGAGAGAGAGAGAGAGGGGTGAGGGCGAGGGAGAGAGAGAGAGGGAGAGAGTGAGAGAGAGAGAGAGACAGAGAGGGTAAGGGAGGTAGAGAGAGTGACAGAGTGAGAGAGAGGCAGAAAGCGTCAGGGTGTCGGAGAGGAAGGGAGAGACAGGGTAAGGGAGAGACACAAGGTGAGGGAGAGAGAGAGACAGGGTGAGGGGGAGGGAGCCAGACAGAGAGAGGGGGAGAGAGGCAGAGTGAGGGAGAGGGAGAGAGAGTTAGGATGGGGATGGAGAGAGAGACTGTGAGGGGGAGAGAGAGAGGCGGAGGGATTGAGATCGAGAAAGAGGGAGACAGGGTGAGTGATATAGAGAGAGTGAAAGGGGAGGGAGCGAGAGAAATAGAGACTGTGAGGGGGAGAGAGAGGCAGAGGCAGAGAGAGAGAGACAGTGAGGCAGATAAAGACAGGATGAGGGACAGAGAGAGACAGGGTGAGGGAGAGAGAGAGAAATAGAGAGAGAGAGAGAAAGAGTGGGGGGAGAGATGGAGAGAGAGAGGGATAGAGGAAGAGCCAGTGATAGAGGGAGAGGGTGATGGCCAGAGGAAGACAAACAGAGCCATCGTGAGAATTAGAAGGAGAGATGGTGAGGCAGCGGGTGTGAGAGACAGGATGAGGGAGAGTGTCTGGGTGAGAATTAGAAAGAGAGAGAGGGAGGGTGAGGGAGGGTGAGAAAGAGCGAGACAGGATGAAGGGGAGGGAGTGAGAGTCAGGGTGAGGGAGAGAGACAGAGGGAGAGACATACAAAGTGAGGGAAAGGGAGGAAGAGAGAGGGTGAGGGAGAGAGAAAGATAAGGTGAAGGAGAGAAAGAGAGACTCGCGTGGGAGAGAGAAAGAGAGACAGCTTCACTTCCACATATAAAATGGAGGGAGCTCCAACTGTACATATAAAATGGAGGGCATTCCACAGTAACCTCACCCATTTTAAAACACTTTTTAACCATTTTTATATAAGAGACAGGGCCGAATATAATATAAACAGGGGCATGGACAAATACAGACTTAACTAGTGCATGTGAGTGAGGGGGAGAGAGAGAGAGAGATGGAGCGAAGGAGAGCGATACAAAGTTAGGTGCGACAGTAAGCTGCGAGGAGGACACATATTGACTACAAAGGGAAAAGGACAGAAACAGAGAGAGATGGATAGGGACAGACAGCGACAAAGGGAGAGAGAGCGAGATAGATAGAAGGAGAGATAGAGATAGAGGGAGAGAGAGAGATAGAGGTAGAGAAAGATTGAGGGATAGAGAGAGAGAAACAGAGAGAGAGACAGAGAGAGAGGAAGAGATGGTGAGAGAGAGACACACAACCAGTGTCATGGACAGAGGCAAAAAAGGAAAGAGAGAGAATAAGAAAGGGAGAGGCAGAGAGAGAGGCAGTGATGATGAGAGAGACACACAAACATTCATGGACCAGACAGAGAAAGAGAGAGAGACAGATAGAGAGAGGTAGAGGGAGAAATAGGGAAAGTTAGAGAGAGGGAGGGAGAGACAGGGTAAGTTGGAGAAAGAGAGGGAAAGAAAGAGGGAGAGAGAGGGAGAGGCAGTGGCGGAGAGAGGAGAGGCAGAGAGTAAGAGACACAGACAGAGACAGGTGGAGAGACCGAGAGACAGAGACAGTGATAGCGAAAACAATGAACGAGTCAGAGATTGGGTAGAGAGGGAGAGGGAGAGGTAGGGAGGGAGGGGGAGAGAGAGAGACAGGGATAGAGGAAGAGCCAGTGATAGAAGGAGAGACAGAGACAGAGAGAACGGCAGGGACAGAGAGACAGAGTGACAGATAGAAGGTGAGAAAAGGAGGGCCACAGAGAGAGGTAATTCAGATGGACGGACACAGAGCGAGAGAGAGAGAGTGGAAGAGACAGAGATAGAATGAGAGGGAGGGACAGAGGGGGGTGGATAAAGAGAGAGGAAGGGAAAGAGACAGACTGAGGGAGAGACAGAGGGCGAGAAAGATACAGAGGGAGAGGGCCAAACAGAGCGAGAGAGACAGGGATTGGGAGAGACAAGGACAGAGACAGAGAGACTGAGAGAGCGAGAGATAGCAACTGAGAGAGGGAAAACACACTCAGAGAGTTGGGAGACAGAGACAAAGAGGGAGCAACTGAGAGAGAGAGAGAGAGGGGAGAGAGAAAGATTGAGAGAGAGAGAGAGAGACTGAGAGAGGGGAGAGAGGGAGAGATTGAGAGAGGCTGGAGATAGAGACTGAGAGAGAGACAGGAATTGGGAGAGATTGAGACACAGGGAGAGATAGAGAGAGAGGGAGAGACAGAGATAGAAAATGTGTCAGTGATAAAGGGAGAGTCAGTGCGGAGCGAAAGACAGAGAGAGATCATAGAGAGAGGGAAAGGCAGAGTGAGGGAGAGAAAGATAGAAAGGGAGAGGGAGACAGAGAGAGAGACTGGATGAGGGAAAGGGAGAGAGAGACAGTGAGGGAGAGAGATGGAAATAGAGAGACGGGGTGAGGAACAGAGAGAGAGAGACTGGGTGTGAGAGAGAGAGAGGCAGGGTGTGTGAATGTGTGCGTGTGTGTGTGAGAGAGAGAGATAGAGATAGAGGTTGAGGGGAGAGATAGGAAGAGTGGGACAGGGTGACGGAGAGAGGGAGTGAAAGGGGAAGGGAGCGCGGGAAAGAGAGAGAGAGAGAGTGAGGGAGGGCAGAGAGAGAGAGGAACAGTCAGGGAGAGAGGGACAGGGTGATGTAGAGGGAAAGATAGACCGGATGGGGGCGAGGGAGAGAGCGAAAGAGGGAGACAGGGTGAGTGAGAGAGAGAGTGAAAGGGTGTAGGAGAGGGAGTGAGAGACAGGATGAGATGAGAGAGAGAGACAGAGAGAGAGAGAGAGGGTGAGGGAGAGAGGGAGACAAACAGGTTGACAGAGAGAGAGAGACAAATAGAGACAGAGTGAGAATTAGAAAGAGGGAGGGCGAGGGAGAGGGAGTGAAAGACAGGATGAGGGAGTGAGAGAGAGACTGGGTGAGAATTAGAAAGAGAGAGAGAGAAGGGTTAAGGGAGACCGGATGAGGGAGAGACAAAGAGATGCAAAGTGAAGGAAAGGGAGCGAAAGACAATGTGAGGGAGAGAGAGAGTGAAAGGTTGTGGGCGAGGGAGTGAGAGGCAGGATGAGACGAGGGAGAGACAGAGACAGGGTGAGGGAGAGAGGGCGAGGCAGAGGGTCACGGAGAGAGAAAGACAACTAGAGACAGTGTGAGGGAGGTGAGTGAGAGACAGGGTGAGGGAGACAGAAAGATAGAGAGACAGGATGAGGGAGAGAAACAGGCAGAGTGAGAGAGAGGGAGGGAGAGACTGGGTGAGGTTGAAGGAGGGAGAAAGAGAAATACATGGCGGGGAAAAGAGAGATAGATAGAGAGGGAGAGAAGCGGTGAAGGAGAGAGGGAGAGGCAGGGTCAGGGAGAGAGAGACAGCTTGAGGGAGAGAGAGTGAAAGAGAGACAGGTTGAGGGAGAGAGACAGAGACACAGAGTGAGGGAGAGAGACAGAGAGGATGCGTGAGTGAGAGAGGCAAGGTGACAGAGAGAGACTGTGTGTGTGTGTGTGTGTTGTGTGTGTGTGTGTGTGTGTGTGTGTGTGTGTGTGTGTGTGTGTGTGTGTGTGTGTGTGTGTGTGAGAGAGAGAGACAGGGGTGGGAGAAAGAGAGAGACAGCTCCCCCTCTTCATATATAATGGAGGAAGTTCCACCTGTACATATAAAATGGAATGGATCCCACAGACACTTCACCCATTTAAAAACGCTTTTTTAACCATTTTTATTCCAGAGACAGGGCCGAATATGATACAAACAGAGAGAGACAGAGTGACGGAGAGACAGGGAGTGACAGGGTGAGGGAGAGAGGACGAGAGAGATGGTGAGGGAGAGAGTGAGGGACAGAGTGAAGGAAAGAGAGAGAGAGAGAGGGTGATGGCGAGGAAGAGAGTGAAAGAGAGAGACTGAGTGACGGAGAGTTGGAGCAAGTGAGCGACAGATGGAGACAAAGTGAGAGACAGAGAGCAGGACAGGATGAGGGAGAGAGGGACAGGATGAGGGAGAGAGAGAGGGAGAGATAGTAAGGGAGAGAGAGACAGAAAATTGAAGGAGAGAGAGAGCAAGATGGAGAGAGGCAGGGAGAGGGAGAGAGAGAGACAGGATTGGGAGAGAGGACGAGAGAGACGGTGAGGGAGAGAAGGAGAGACAGAGTGAAGGAAAGAGAGAGAGAGGGTGATGGCGAGGGAGAGAGTGAAAGAGAGAGACTGAGTGCGGGAGAGTTTGAGCGAGTGAGTGACAGAAGGAGACAAAGTGAGGGACAGAAATCGGGACAGGATGAGGGAGAGAGGGAGAGAGGGACAGAATGAGGGAGAGAGAAATAGAGACAGGTTGAGTGAGAGAGAGAGACAGGGTGAGGGAGAGAGAGGGAAAGACAGTGAGGGAGAGAGAGACAGAAAAGTGAAGGAGAGAGAGAGCAAGATGGAGAGAAGCAGGGTGAGGGAGAAGGAGAGAGAGAGACAGGATGGGGAGAAAGGCAGAGACAAGGTCAGGGAGGGAGAAAGAGTGACAGTGAAAGACAGAGAGAGAGAGAGAGAGAGAGAGAGAGAGAGAGAGAGAGAGAGAGAGAGAGAGAGAGAGAGAGCGAGACGGGTTGAGGGAGAGAAACACACAGACAGAGTGAGGGAGAGACAGGGTGAGTTAGAGGGAGGGAGAAAGAGAAATACATGGTCAGGGAGGGGGAGAGAGAGAGAGAGAGAGGGTGACGACGAAGGAGAGCGAGAAAGAGAGAGAAAGGGAGAGAGAGATAGAGAGACGGTCAGGGAGAGAGAGACAGACAGAGGGAGCGAGAGACAGTGTGAGGAAGAGAGAGAGAGAGAGGGTGAGAGAGATAGAGAGTCGGTCAGGAGAGAGAGACAGACAGACAGAGTGAGGGAGAGGCAAAGAGAGAAAGAGGGAGAGAGACAGAGACAGTGAGGGAGAGAGAGACCGGGTGAGAGAGAGAGTGAGAAAGAGACAGGGTGAGGGAGAGACAGAAATAGAGAGAGAGTTTAAGAGTGAGAGAGAGAGGCACACAGAGAGACAGAGTGAGAGACAGGGTGAGGGATTGAGAGAGAGAGAGAAAGAAAGAGACTGAGTGACAGGGAGCGGGAGTGACAGGGAGAGGGAGACAGGACGTAGGAGTGAGACAGGAAGACAGCGATAGGGTGACAGAGAGAGAGAGAGAGGGTGAGGCAGGTTGATGGGGAGGGACAGATAGGCAGGGTGAGGGGGAGAGAGAGAGAGACAGAGTGAGTGAGAGGGAGAGAGAGAGAGATAGAGTGAGTGATGGAGAGGGAGATAGAGAATGAATGATTGAGGGAGAGGGAATAAGGGACAAGTTGAGGGAGAGAGAGAGAGAGATACGGGGACGGACAGAGTGAGGCAAACAGAGACAGACTAAGAATTAGAAAGAGAGAGAGAGACTGGGTGAGAATTAAAAAAATAGAGAGAGAGAGGGACGGAGAGAGGGAGAGAGAAAGGGAGAGACAGGATGAGGAAGAGAGAGAGAGACACACACACACACAGAGCGAGGGAGAGAGAGAGAGATACCGTGTGAGGTAGAGAGAGGAGACAGAGAGGATAAGGGAGGGAGAGAGAGAGATCAAGAGATGCAGAGTGAGGGAGACCGTGGGAGAAACAGGGTGAGGGAGAGAAAGAGAGAGAAACAGAGGCAGGGTTAGTGGGGAGAGAGTAAGAGAGAGAGACAGGGTGAGGTAGTGAGAGAGAGAGAGACAGACAGACAGAGGGAGGGAGAGACAGTGTGAGGGAGAGACAGTGTGAGGAAGAGAGAGAGAGACAGAGAGAGAGAGAGAGACTGAGAGAGAGGGATAGACTGAGAGAGGGCATGATTGCGACTGAGAGGGGGGCAACACAGACAGTAAGTGGGGAAACAGAGACAAAGAGGGAGAAACTGAGAGGGAGAGGCAGAGTCCAAGAGAGAGGGAAAGAGAGGGTGACTGAGAGAGAGGGGCCAGGAGAGAGAGACTGAGAGAGGGAGAGATAGAGACTGCGAGAGACAGGAATTCGGAGAGATAGAGGCAAAGGGACCGATAGAGAGACAGAGGGAGGGACAGAGATAGAGAAAGAGCCAGTGATAGATGGAGAGATAGAGGCAGAGTGAACGGCAGAGACAGAGAGAGAGAGAGAGACAGAGAGACAGACAGAGGGAGGGACAAGGAGAGAGGCAGAGACAGAGATGCAAGGAAGGATATGGAGGGACAGAGAAGGAGGGATAAAGTGAGAGTGAGAGAAAGAAACATACAGTGGGAAAGAGACAGAGACGGAGGCAGACAGGGATTGCGAGAGACAGAGACAAAGAGAGAGTCAGAGAGAGGGTCATCACAGACAGAGAAAGGGACGAGAGAGACAGAGGGAGAGAAAGAGAGAGAGGGCGAGCTAGAGAGAGACAGGAAGAGACACAGAGAGGGAGACAGTGAGAGAGAGAGGGAGAGAGAGATAGAGGGAGTGACAGAGAGAGAGTGAGTGGGAGAGGGAGTGGGAGATAAAGGCAGAGAAAACGGCAGAGGGACAGGCAGAGACAGAGAGAGAGGCAGAGAGAGATAGAGATCGAGAGAGAAAGAGACAGAGACAGAAAGAGGGAGAGTGAGTGGGTGAGAGAGTTAGAGGGAGAGACACAGATAAAGAGAGAGGGAAATAGAGACAGAGAGAGAGAGAGAGAGAGAGAGAGAGAGAGAGAGAGAGAGAGAGAGAGAGAGAGAGAGAGAGAGAGAGAGAGAGAGAGAGAGAGAGAGAGAGATAAAGTGAGGGGAGAGAAAGACTGGGTGAGGGAGATAGAGAGAGAGAAGGTGAAGGAGAAAGAGTGACAGGATGAGAGAGACAGACAAACAGAGTCATGGACAGAGGCAAAGAAAGAGAGAGAAAAAGGGAGGGAGAGGGATAGAGGCTGTGATTCTGATTGAGGGACACAAACAGTCATGGACACAGGCTGAGAAAGAGAGAGGGAAGGAAATATATATATATATATAGAGAGAGAGAGAGAGAGAGAGAGAGAGAGAGAGAGAGAGAGAGAGAGAGCGAGAGAGAGAGAGAGAGAGAGAGAGAGAGAGAGAGACAGGGAATGTCAGAGACCGAGGGAACGACAGAGAGTGAGGGAGAAGCAGTGCAGAGAGAGAGAGGGAGTGGTAGGCAGAGACAGACAGAGTGAGGGAAAGACAGAGAAAGTGAGAGAGAAAGACAATGAGAGAGTCAGAGATGGGGTAGAGGCAGAGACAGAGAGAGATAGAGAGAGAGGGGAGCAGGGGGAGAGAGACAGGGATAGAGGATATGCCAGTGATAGAGGGAGAGACATGGACAGTGAAAACGGCAGAAACAGAGAAACAGAGATAGAAGGAGAGAGAGCGAGGGAGAGAGAGAGAGGGAATACAGATGGAGGGACAGAAAGAGAGACTGAGAGAGAGGCAGACATAGAAAGAAGGAGAGAGAGAGGGAAAGAGGGGAGGGATAAAGAGAGAGAGAGGGACAGAGACAACTGAGGGAGAGACAGAGGGCGACAAAGAGGAAGAGGGAGAGGGCAAGGCAGAGAGAGATAGATAGGGATTGGGGAGATGGAGACAGTGAGAGAAAGACTGAGAGAGAGGGATAGAGGGATAGACTGAGAGAGGGAGAGATTTCGACTGAGAGGGGGGCAACACAGACAGTAAGTGGGCAGACAGAGACAAAGAGGGAGAAACTGAGAGAGAGAGGGAGAGTCCAAGAGAGAGGGAGAGAGAGGGTGACTGAGAGAGAGTGGCCAAGAGAGAGAGACTGAGAGAGAGAGAGAGAGAGAGAGAGAGAGACTGAGAGAGACAGGAATTCGGAGAGATAGAGGCAAAGGGACAGATAGAGAGACAGAGGGAGGGACAGAGATAAAGAAAGAGCCAGTGATAGATGGAGAGATAGAGGCAGAGTGAACGGCAGAGACAGAGAGACAGTCAGAGAGCGAGAGAGAGAGAGAGGAACAGACAGACAGACATGAGAGGGAGAGACAGAGGGAGGATGAGGCAAGTTGTAACAATCAGAAACTTTTCCCATTATCTGCCCAGTCCTGCATTGGGCGTTTCGTGTGAGAGTGTTATGGGCCAGTGTTGGATCAGTGTTTGATATTTTCCAACTGCAGTGTCATTGCCAACAAGGGCCAGAGTTAAAGGTTTAAAATTAACCAAGAAATGGCAAAAAAGTATTGCTGTCCTGGGAGAGAGAGAGAGGCAGGGAGAGATGAAAAGAGAGAGAGAGGGAAAGAGAGAGGGAGCGATGGTGTCATGGAGACACAGACAGAGTCATGGACAGAAGCAGAGAAAGAGAGAGGGGTAGAGGAAGAAAGAGAGAGAGACAGAGAGAGGGATTGACAGATACAGTGAGAGGGAGATACAGAATCAGTGTGAGAGGGAGACAAAGGGAGAGGGAGATACAGAGAGAGAGGGAGAGGGAGAGAGAGAGAGCCAAAAATGGAGAGAGGCAGAGAGAGGGAGGGATGGTGATAGAGAGATAGAGTCATGGACAGCGACAGAGAAAAAGTGCTTTGAAAAGACAGAGAGAGAGAGAGTGAGATACAGAGAGGGAGAGGCAGAGAGAGAGAGAGAAAGGCAGAGAGGGATGGCGAGGTAGAAATGATGTGAGAGAGACATAAACAGAGGCATAGACAGAGGCAGAGAAAGAGGGATAGAGAGAGAGAGTGAGTGAGAGAGAGAGAGAGATGGAGAAAGAAAATGAGAGTCAGGGATGGGGAGAGACAGAGATGGGGGAGAGAGAGATGGGAGAAAGAGAGCTGGAGGGGGTAGAGATAGAGGGGAGAGAGATAAAAAGAGGGGGAGGGAGGGAATGGGAGAGACAGAGGGAGAGAGAGACAAGATGAGGGAGAGAGAGACAAGCTGAGAGAGAGAGAGAGAAACAGGGAGAGAGCGAGACAGGGAGAGAGAGAGAGACAGGGAGAGAAGCAGGGAAATAGAGTGAGAGAGATAGAGAGGGAGCAGCAGAGAGATAGGGAGAAGGAGACCGACAGACAGAGGGAGAGACAAAGAGAGTGACAGCGAAAGACAATGAGAGAGTCAGAGATGGGGGAGAGAGAGATGGGGAGCGAGAGAGAGAGATGGGGGAGAGAGAGATAGAAGAGGAGAGCGAGATTGAGCGGAGAGAGATTTAAAGGGGGAGAGATGGGGAATGGGGTGGTGAACCTTTGGCATTCTCTACTGCAGAAGGCAGTGGAGGCCAAGTCATTAAATATATTCAAGAAGGAGAGAGATATATTTCTTAATGTCAAAGGGTTATGGGATGAAAGCGGGAACAGGGTAATGAATTTAATGATCGGCCATGATCTTGTCTGAATGGCGCAGCAGGTCCGAAGAGCCGAATGGCCTACCTCTGCTCCTATTTTCAGTGTTTCTATGAGGGAGGCAGACTGAGAGAGAGGGAGAAACAGAGAAAGAGGTAGAGATAGAGATAGAAAGTCGTGACTCTGAGACTCTCTTACACACACCCACACACAAACAAACATGCAGATACACATAGACACTCCCACAGAGAAACACTCACACAGACACCCACGCAGACAGAGACACACAGAAAGAAAGACACACACAAACACACACACAAACACACACACACAAACACACACACATACATACACATACATACACATACACAGACACACACATTTTACAGTCCACGCTGATGTCAGTGAAAATGGCCAACAGAACCTCAGTAACAATCCCCAGTGTTTGCCCTGTCCTGAGAGAGACAGAGAGAGAGGTAGGGAGTGACAGAGAGAGACAGTGGAAGAGGGAGGACAAAGCAGCTCTTAGGAGAAACTTTACATTTATTTCTACAGATTTTGACACTTTACAATCCACAGTGATGTTAGTAAAAAAAACCCAAACACAGCGTCAGTAACAATCCCCCTTACCTGCCCAAACCTGTATTGCGGGTTTAGTGTGAAGGTTTTAGGGGTGAGTGTTGGATCAGTGTTTGTTCTTTTCAAACTGCAGGGAAAGAATTAAAGGTATAAAATTAACCAAGAAATGGCTGAAAGCATCGCTGTCCTAGCACGAACATATCAATGGACCGGAAGAGTCAGGAAAGTCCAGCCCTGGGATTTACATATCAATGGACAGACCCCCGAGGCAGGAGATTTAGAGACAGCCCAACATGTCAGAGGCTCAAGGGGTGGAGTTTGCAAACAGCTCCTTCAGGATACAACTGGGGAGAAAGATCCCAGTTCCAATCACAAAACCCACTTTTCCCTCTCTCTCTAAAAATATAGACACATTCCCCAGTCTGGTTCAGTGTGTGTCCCTGTTTATGTGTGCATGTGTGTGTCCATGAGCGTGTGTGCGTGTGTGCGTGTTTGTGTGTGTGTGTGTGTTTGTGTTTGTGTGTGTTTGTGCATGCGCGTGCGTGTGTGGGCTCCCTCTGTATCAATCTGGTTTATAACTGTGAATTTATTGTATTTGAATATTGCTGATTGTCTGCGTAACTGAGGGAGGAAACCCTGGGCTCTTGCTGTGCCACTTTGTGTAAAAAGTCCGTGCTTTGCAACTCAATCCAATTTTTTCTCCTTCTTTCCCCTGACGAATTTTCATTCTGAAAAATGCATCGTGAAGGGAAAACGAGGGAAAGTTTGGGACGAAGAATCCTTGGACAGGAGCTTCCTCCTGAATGGACGGACTGAGGCCTTGTCCAGAGGCTGCACCCAAAGGGACCACATGAGTTGTGTTTGTTTATTAGCCCGAGGTTTAATTTCCTCTCTGGGGCCCTGGATTAACTAGTTCCTGTTGGATTGGAGCCCTGGAGTTTTGAACAGGTTGAAAGCCCTGGGGTTAAAGGAGCAGCCCAGCATTGCAATTTGACAAAGACACGTTAACCCCCGGTGCCTGACAAACTGGCTGCTTCCCCCTCCTCACTCCGCAAGACTAAATTAAACATCTGAAAGGTGAAGCTGTCTAAAATCTCGTTATAATTCCCGAATAATGCTGGTGTTTTGGGCAGTGCCGTGATTTTGAGTGTCAAATGAAATATACAGCAGCTATTTGAAACGAGAGTGAGGTTCTGAGAGTGGATTTCTCTGTCTCTCACTCTCACTCTCCATCTTTCTATCTGAATGAGAGCAACTGGAGGGAGAGAGACGCAGGAGAGTGAAAGAAACATGGAGGTAATCAAAGGGGGAGTGTGGTAGCCGGCTGCTATCACACTGCTGCTTGTGGGATCTTGCTGTGCACCAATGGCTGACAGATTTTTCAACATTGCAACACTAACGACCACTTTAAAAATTAACTAATTGAACGTCAAAAGCAAGGAACTAAGTACAAATGTGATAGTTTCTAAAGGCTTGTTATAGTTCCCGAATAATCCGTGTCCTTTGGGCAATGTTAGGAAGCTTTACTGCTCAATAAGATGTACGGAGCCCATTTCAATTCTTTTTACTGAAGTTCTGAGTTTCGATTTCTCTCTCTGTCTCTCTCCAGCTTCTTTTCCCTTTGTCTCTCTATTTATACCTTTAGTCGCTAAAAGCATACCACACACTGCAATATTATTTGTTGTTGTTTTAAATGATGAGACAGCAATATTTCATAGCTTATTTCAATTAAGGTTAGATATGAAATAGAGGGAAAAAAACGATATGGACAGAGGGAGAGCAAGAGAGAGGGACACAGGGGCGACTGAGATAGGAACAGAGAGAGAGAGATGCAGAGACACGGAGAGAGATAAAGAGACAGACACAGCCACACACTGGTACAGGGAACTATCTCAACCCATTTAGCTTCTGGTTCACTAACGGTGATTTGTTTGTATTTGGGTGTTTCTGAGAGATTATCTGTGCCACCGAGGGCAGTTCCTGGACTCTTGCTGTGCTATTTTGCTCAACAATGCCTTTTGATCAATTTTCTCTTTCTCCCTCTTGCCTTAGGAGTTTTCATTTTGAAAACTTCATCGTGAAGGTGAAAAGAGGGAAAGTTTCGGACGAGGAATCCTTGGACAGGAGCTTCCTCCAGAGGGAACGAAGTCTGCATCAAAGGACCCATGTGAGTTGTGTCTGTTTATTAACCCGAGGTTTAATTTCCTCTCTGGGGCCCTGGGATACTGGTTCCTGTTGGATTGGGGCCCTGGAGTTCTAAACAGGTTAAAAGCCTGGGGTTAAAGGAGCAGCCCCAGGAGCGAGTTCCATTTGCCACTTGCTCCTTCCAGCCCTGTCTGTGAGGTTTGCTGGTGGTTTGGGCAATGCTATGAAGCTTACATTTAAATAAGATGCAAGGTGCCCATTTTAATTCATTTTACTGTAGTTCTGAGGTTAGCTTTCTCTATGTCTCCACATTCTTTCCCCGTGTCTTGATCTCCCCACTCCCCCATCCCCCCCATGCTTTCTCTTCTCTGTCTCTGTTTCACACTCGCCTTCTCCATGTAAATCTTTAATAAATAAAAATAAAACAAACACACAGAAATGTGATTTCTCATTGTTTGAAATGGTGAGATGGAATCAGCAGCTTGTTCTCGGCTTAAAGAGGGAGTTTCGCCCTTTCTGGGGATTGAAATCTGACTATTATCGCATTGCTGCTTGTGAGATCTTACTGTGCAACTACTGTCCTGCAGCATTTCCTGCATGATAACAATTAGGACACTGTAAAATTCAGCTTCCTGAATGTCTGAGTGTGGATTTCTCTGTGTTTTTACACGAATGTTACAGCAATTATAAGAGCTGAATGTGAAGCTGTATAAAGGCTTGTTATAAATTTAAAGATGTTGCGACACAGTGGCACAGGGGTTAGCACCGCAGCCTCACAGCTCCAGCGTCCCGCGTTCAATTCTGGGTACTGCCTTTATGGAGTTTGCAAGCTCTCCCTGTGTCTGTGTGGGTTTCCTCCGGGTGCTCCGGTTTCGTCCCACTGCCAAAAGACTTGCAGGTTGATAGGTAAATTGGCCATTATAAATTACCCCTAGAATACGTAGGTGGTAGGGAAATACAGGGACAGGTGGGGATGTGGTAGGAATATGGGATTAGTGTAGGATTAGTATAAATGGGTGGTTAATGGTCGGCACATACTCGGTGCGCCGAAGGGCCTGTTTCATTGCTGTATCTCGAAATCAAAAAAATCTAAATGGAGTTTCGCATTTTCTGAGGACTGTGGGACATCTGGCTATGATCACATTGTGGAATCCTGTTGTGCATACATTCCCTTCATCAAGTACTACATTACAACACTGAGGCAGAAAGAGATGGAGAGAAAAAGAGGGCGAGTGATAAACAGCTGGAGATGGCAGGATAAACGCAGAGAGTGAGAGAGAGAGAGACAGGTGGAGTGTGGTTGAGAGAGAGCGAGTGAGCGAGAGAAATCCACACTCAAAACCTTGGTAAACTGAATTTTGAAATGTCACCACAGTTGAGATCTTGCTGTGCACAGCCTGCCTGCAGAATTCGCTGCTTTGTCACAGTGACTGTATATTGGAAGTGAAGTCATTGTGTGTAAAGCTCTGCGAAAGGCCTGGAATTAAAGTCCTGAGCTTGAAGCCAGTATATTTCCCGAATAATGCTGGTGTTTTAGGCTGTGGGCTGAATTTGACAGGAAGATGTAACACCTGGTTGGGGAGGAGGGGGCATTTGAATTCAGATTTTCAGGGATCAGACTGTGGATGTCTCTCTATCCTTTCTGCGGGAGATGGGGTGGGGTTACCAGTTTCTGTGTGTTTTTACAATGAGGCAGAAACAGATATAGTGAGACACACAGAAAAATAGAGGGAGAGAGAGACAGCTGGAAATGACAGGGTAAACACAGAGGCAGAAACACAGGCGCTGGGGTATCGGCAGTGTTTAGTAACTGCGCAGTTCCCAGCCCCTGGAGAGAATCTCCCCCCACAACGCCATCTCCCACCCTGGCGGGTGTCTGGATTTTTAGTTAGATTAAATGCTGGGGCAGTGATTAAGTGTTGTCACGTTCATCTCATTTTAAAGAGTGAATTTCAGTGTCTGGGAACAGAATGGAGCTGATTGCTGCAAATGACTGTCTGTAAGTTTGCATGTTGTTTGGAAGCGGATCCTTGTCATGTCTTTGCTCAGAGCCGGCTCTGTTAGCTGGATTAACATGACAACGGGCAGGTACTAATCTGCTAAAACCCTATCTCACATCTCCAATCACTTCCCATTGTCTGTCTCTGTGTCGGGGGATGTGTTTGTAAGATGGGGAGTCATGACAGATTGTTTTATGTCAGTGAGTGAGGAAAAAGCCCTCAGCTCTTGTGTTTTATTTCTGCTCAAAAATTATTTGGTTTTGTTGAAACCAATTTTATTTCCCTTATTCCCGAGGAGAATCTTTTCGGAAGCTGCAGCTGTGATGATGCAGAGGGAGAATATCTTGTCAAGTGGAATCGTCAGACCAAAGTTTTAACCAGAGAGGAAAGTAATAATAAATATAAATGTGTCATTGTCAAAATCATTTCCAGATACAGAAAAGAAGACTATGTGTTTTCTGGGCTGATAGAAAAATAAAGTGCTGGAAATGCTCAGTATTTCCAGCACGGTTTTTATTTCAAATTTCCATCATCCGCAGTACTTTGATTTTGTGGTTTTTTTGGGGGGTAGGGGGGTGGTGTCTGTGCATTTTTTACCACAAGGGAGTGGCATGGAGGGCGCTCCTAAGCAAATAGTTTGGGAAGCGCTGCTCCAGAACAGTCAAAGTAATACCATAGGCTTCCCTCTCTCCATCACTTGCTGCAACTTGTTCCCTGCACCTTCTTCCTTGTTCCCATCTCTGTTTCTTCACAACTTTACATCCCTATCTCTGTATCTCTCAACATCCTTTCTACCTCGGCCTCTCTCATGATTCTCAAGTTTTCCATTTTTACTTTCTTTCTGCGACTCTCTGCATCTTTATCTCTCTCAGTCTTTTTCATCTCACACTCACTTCTAAATCCCTGAATCTTTCCATCTCTGCACCTCCTTTCCTGCAAGACAAGCTCTGCATTTCCCCCCTGTTCCGGGACACCCCTCTCTATTCTGTAAACACATCTAACTTTGTATCTCTGCCCTCCCCCCCAGTTCTTTCTGTCTCCTCATCTCTCTTTTTCTGCGATGTTTCTCAATATCTACATCGCTGCTGCATTCTCTCTCTATACTTCCTGCTCTCTGTCTCTGTCTATGTCTCTGTCTCTGTATGTCTCCATTTCCCTTTCTCTCTCCCTGCCCTTCTCGGTATTTTTGACCCTCAGTCCTCAGTTTCTCTCTCACTGGTTTCTGAATACCTGCATGTCATTCTCCATCTCCCTTTCCATTTATCTCTCTCTCTCTCTCTTTGTTCTGTCCTAAACCCGGGATCTGCTTTCTGTGTCTCTATCCCTCTGTCTGGGGTGGATTTGAACTCGCTGCCTCGGTGTTGTACAGGGTGATTGTGAACTGGGATCCTGCTTTCCATTTCTCCCCAGTTTTGCTCACATCGAGGTAAAAACAGGAGAGAGATGCTGAACGGGCAGCCGATTCCCAACACCCTCCTCCCCTCCACCCTGGTTTGCACCATTGACACCAAGTCCAAGTGTTCCTTTGCCTCTCTGTGTATCAGTTACCTGACTGTCTCTGCCTGTCTTCTTGTGACTCAATGGGAGAAGGGACAGATCAGCCATGATCTAACATGGGTGGAACAGGCTCAAAGGGCAGAATGGCCTCTTCCCGTCCCTGTGCCAGTCAGTGTGTGTGTTTGTGTGTATCTCCCTCTGTTTGATTTCCTGAACCCCATAGGGAGAACAGGTCAACACCTTTCTGCAGAGAGGGATGTATCCGGGGCTGGGATCTTCCTGCTCAGATTGCCAGTTATCCTCTGCAGGTCCTTACTCTATGCACGGTCCTGTGTTTGGCCGGACATTTAGTTAAAGCTGCCGGGGGTCTGGGAGCCAGTTGGTGGAATTCCAGTCGCTCATCTGGACCAGGAATTAAAGTGAATTAAAGACTGTCGGCAGACAGAGCCACACCCAGGGGAGTGATGGAGGTTGGAATTACACGGGGGTAAGTGGGGGACGGCTGTTCATGCGGGAAATGATACAGGGTTCAAATTAGCGTGTGTGGGGTGGGGGTGGATTTTAGGAATTGGAGAGTGTTTAAAGTGGGGATGGGGAGAATTAGAGGGCAATATTCACAGAGGGGATTACTTATGTTAAAACAGGAGCGGGGAGGGATGATTATCCAGGTTTAAAATAGGAGCGGGAGGATTCTCCAGGTTTCAAATGGTGGGGGAAGGATTTTCCTGGTTTAAAATGGAAGGGGGAGGATTCTCCAGCTTTATAATGGGAGATGAGGATTCTCCAGGTATAAGGTGAGAGATGAGAATTCTCCAGGTTTAAAATGGGAAGGAGCGGTTCATGGGGGTGTGTGGATGGATGTGGGACTGGTCTCAGGGAGGGTGGGGAGGGTAATTGCAAGGGGGCCTGTTCACAGGAGGGGTATTTGCTGGGGGTCAGTTCCCCGGAGCGACATTAGTTAGGGGTCTGTTCCGGGGTCGGTGGGTGGGTGAGGATAGTTATATTCCCAGGCGGGTTTAAGAAGGGAGTGTGTCCCGGGGGCATATAGATGATGGCCGTTCCCAGGGGGTGGGGGAGGCATTTAGATGAGTTGTCATGAAATGGGGGAGGGAATAATTAGATTGGAGTCTGTTCATAGTGAGGGTATTAGATTAGGGAATGTGTCATCAACAGTGACATGAAGCAGCACTTGCTTCGCAATAGCCTGCACAGTGATGCTCAGTTTGCGTTCCGCCAGGGCCAGTAAGCTCCTGACTTCATTACAGCCTTGGTTCAAACATGGACAAAAGAGCTGAATTCAAGAGGTGAAGTGAGAGTGACTGCCCTTGACATCAAGGCAGCATTTAACCGAGTATGGCATCAAGGAGCCCGAGAAAAAACTGGAGTCAATGGGAATCAGGGGAAAAATACTCTGCTGGTTGGAGTCATACCTTAGCGCAAAGGAAGATGGCTGTGGTTGTTGCAGGCCAATCACCTGAGCTCCAGGAAATCACTGCAGGAGTTCCTCAGGGTAGTGTCCTAGGCCCAACCATCTTCAGCTACTTCATCAATGGCCTCCTTCAGCCATAAGATCAGAAGTGAGGATGTTGATTGATGATTGCACAATCTTCAGCACCATTCTCGACTTCTCAAATACTGAAGCAGTCCCTGTAGAAATGCAGCAAGACCTGGACAATATCCAGGCTTGGGCTGATAAGTGGCAAGTAACATTTGTGACACAAAAGTGCCTGGCAATGACCATCTCCAACAAAAGAGAATCTAACCATCTCCCCTTGACATTCAATGGCATTACCATCGTTGAATCCCACACTATCAGCATCCTAGGGGCTACCATTGACCAGAAACTGAACTGGAGTAGCCATATAAATACATACAAGAGCAGGTCAGAGGTTAGGAATTCTGTGGCGAGTAGCTCACCTCCTGTCACCCCAAAGCCTGTCCACCATCTACAAGGCACAAGTGAGAAGTGTGATGGAATACTCTCCACTTGCCTGGATGGGTGCAGCTCCAACAACATTCAAGAAGCTCGATACCATCCAGAAAAAAGCAGCCCGCTTAATTGGCACACAATCTACAAAATTCATTTCCTCAACCACCAATGCACAGTGGCGGCAGTGTGTACCATCTACAAGATGCACTGCAGCAACGCACCAAGAGTCCTTAGACAGTACCTTCACAGCCCGCGACCTGTTATACCTTGAAGGACAAGAGCAGCGGATGCATGGGAAAATCACCACATGCAAGTTCCCGTCCAAGTCACACACCATCCTGACTTGGACCTAAATCGCCGTTCCTTCACTGCCTCTGGGTCAAATCCTGGAACTCCCTTCCTAACAGCACTGTGGATGTACCTAACTCACATGGACTGCAGCTGTTCACGAAGGCAGCTCACCAACATCTTCTCAAGGGCAATTAGGGATGGGCAATAAATCCTGGCATAGCCAGTGACGCCCGCATCCCATGAATGAATTTTAAAAAATGCGGGTCAGTTATCTGGTGGGTTATCAGATAGGGGTATGTAGACAAGGGGTATTTAGATGGCATTCCGTTCTCGGAGGGTATTTAGATGGCAGTCTGTTCCTGGTGGAATTTAGATTGGCGTCTATTCCCGGAGTATAAAGAGTACGAAAACCAAAAAAAAAAGTATAAAATAAAATCCGAGAGAATGGACCGTGGAGCACAATTTACACATTATTAAAGCCAGAACATTTTATTGTCACTGCAAAAGCAATTGGCAAGCATAGTCATGGGATATCGCAACGCATTCTTCAAGTCTCCTCTGAATTTATTCTGCGTCACTGCATAAATAAAAGTGTTGGTGGAAGACCTGAGGAGCTGAAGGATGTTTGTACTTTCTTGGAGAATAAACCGTTGGTCATTGAAATTAAACCCTGTGAACTAAAACTCTCCTTTAATTCTAACGTATACAAAAGTACAGTCTACGTCATCCACAAAAGCAGGAAACTGATGGATATGGCAAACAATGAAACTATAGATTTTTGCCGGCTCTCCATCTCCGGGTCTCTGCGATTTTCACCACGCTTGCCACCTCGAAGTCTGCTGCGTACTCTGCTTGCTGCTAAAATGTTTCTGGCGGTCAGAACATTGAGCAGCAGAATCAGACAGAACGGAAGGCATGGGGTAAAAATACAGTCTAACCAGTCTTAGGCTTTCCATGCAGGTGAAGTGTAGTAGCTTAATGTGATGTCACAAAACCAAGCCACACGATTGACGATATACAAAGGCTGGTATGTACATTAAAAGGCTTTGTTTTTCAATCAGCTCATTGTACAAACACCTGCAATAACTGCAGCAGCAGTTTTCTCAGTACAATATCTTGTTTTCAGCTTGCGGCAACAAATGGCTATGAATCGATCGAAGGTGAAAACGACTGTTAACCAGACTGAACTGTCTCTGCTTGAAAAAAACCAGCACCGTACTGATGCACAACAGCTGGTCATTTCACTTGGAATAGTGGCATTGTCATGGGACTAATACGCCAAAACTAATGCTCTGCGCACATGGGTTCCAATCCCACCATGGCAGATGCTGAAATTACAGTTCAATTACTGAAGCTGCATTCAAACAAAAAATCTAGTCTAATGATGACCGTGAAACCGTTCTCAATTGCAGTGGTAACCCATCTGCATCACTAATGCCCTTCAGGAAAGAACATCCACCATCTCCATCTGCTGGTGTCCCTCAAATAAAAGCAAAATACTGAGCATGCTGGAAATCTGAAATAAAATCCTTCTGAAGAAGGGTCACTGACCTGAAACGTGAACTCTGCTTCTCTCTCCACAGATGCTGCCAGACTGCTGAGCATTTCCAGCATTTCTTGTTTTTTATTGCTGGTGTCCCTGTCTGACTGCAGATGCTGTCCCCTCTCACCATCTCCATCTGTTGGTGTCCTTGTCTCATTGCAGATATTGTCCCCTCTCACCATCTCCATCTGCTGGTGTCCTTGTCTCAATTCAGGTACTGTCCCCTCTCACCATCTTCATCCGCTGGTTCCCCTGTCTTACTGCAGATACTGCCCCATCTCACCATCTCCATCTGCTGGTATCCCTGCCTCACTGCGATGGATTTAAGGTCACAATCTCACCCAGAGGAAGAATGGCGGAGGAGTCCTCCATCAGAAGCTGAGCCAATGGATGCCAGTGATTCAGGGGCTCACACCACCTCCGTCCCCAAACCAGTGAGTGGCGCAGGTGGGACGGTAGTTCCCGATTACAGAAATCCACCAGAGCTGGGAACGGAGTCAGAGAAAGGAGGCTATGTCCCACCTCACCTACGACCAGAGGCCCAGCAGACGGGGCACTGTTCAACTTGCTTGAAATGCCTTTTGGGTCCGGTACATTCTGCGTACATTAACTGTTGGCTCGGTAGAATGACCTTTATAGGCCTCACATCCTCCTTCAACCTGGACAACCGACGCAGCGACAGATAAAATGACTTCTCCCAGAGGGTCCACAGGCTCGCCCACCACAGGTGAGAACCCTTCCTTCTCCCCAGGAGCTGCCAAATTTACGAGTAATCGCCCTCCCCTTCATCATGAGGGATCGAGGGATCTTGCTCAGGGCATGAGGCTCTGACAGTGCCGGTGGTGGGGGAGCCCATGGACCCGTACCAGGAGACAGACCATGTTCTTCAAGGCCCTCATCAGAGGAGGAGTGCCTCCTTCCCTTAATCTGGCAGTTGTGTGGAGGCTCAGAGACTGCTATCTGAATATAGTTCTCCGTTGCAAACCCCACAGCCACCCCATCCCACCCTGATTCCTTGGAACTATGCTCAGCCACAAGGCAGGTGGACTCCCCAGTATGGGTCCTCGGGCTAGGTTCAGGCTCAGGTAATTGTTTTGTGTCCAGGGGGCGAGCCTTTGAGTGTTTCAGCTTGCGAAAATCAGTCGCCAGAACCACCTGTTCGGTGATTATTGCTGCTACAGGCGGAGTAGGGCGAGGTGCAGAGGCGGCACACTGGGCCACTGAAGTGAAATAGGCGGCATTGCGGATTGGGCAGCTCTTCCAAACGTGCCCCACTCCCTTTCAGGCTTCGCACTGCACCGTGTCCGAGGTCCAGAAAACACGGTAGGCTGCCAGCTGGAAATCGACATCAAAGTAATCTTCCGAGACCTGCTTCTGCCCCAGCTGCATGAATTCTGCTGGTGGAAAGAATAGATATGTCGGAGGCTGCTTTGCCAATGACCGAGCGGGGCCGGTGTGATTCCCATACTCACCTACCCCAGATGGTGCAGGTGGCGGGGGTGGGCGTGTTGGGGAGCAGCTGACTGGTAGTAAAGGGCAGGACGTTCGATATCATTACTCACTGGTCAGTGATCCCCAGAGATCCACTGGCAGGAATGTTCCACCCACCGTGACCTCCATACTCAGGGCCTGGAAGCTGCTTGCTCAGACTTCAAGAAACAAACACTGCCTTCCTGTACATCGTCCAGGCTGCAACAAAGGCCGAGGGGCCGACAACCTTGGCCATTACCTTTCAGCAGGCTTTAATAGATAAGTTGGGGTGGGGATAGCTCTTCACCCCTTGGCTGGAAGTAAGTGATTTAAAAGGTGAAGTAGTCATATGGGCAGCCACAGATGCTGCAGCCACACAGATGTTCGAGGGCTCCACCAGCGGTGATGATGGGCTCGCCATGGGTTCAAGATCTAACTGCAGGTTAAAAAAAAGTCTATAAGAAAATAAATATTTAAATATAGCAAAATTTGGGAGAGGTAGAGGGTATAATGAAAACGGCAAAGATAACTTTGTTTTCCGGATGTGGGTCACATTGCTCACTTAAAACAGCCGTTGCTAGTACTCCTGGGCCTGTTCTCTTCTGGTTGGGGGAGGCTGGCTGAAAGCTGTCGAGGCACTAGTCGTCCCCTTCTGTCTCTTTACCCAGGTAGCTTCAGCTGACTCAGGCTGGTCAATTGGGGTGGAGAGGGAGGTTTCTTGTGTGCTTCTTGCAGCAGCACATATCCTGCAGAATTGTCTACCCAATCCCTTGTTCCAGCCACGAGTTCCTCCCTCAACAGTACAAAGCAAAGAAAACCTCTGATGTTCAGCACCCACATCCAAACAAGGCCCTGTTTCAAAAAGTCTCTTTCTTCACTGTGAAAGTTGCTGTTATTCAAATCCTCCTTCTGCTTGGTTGCAGCTCTTCTCCCTCTGCTCAGAATAGCTCCTCTCTCCACATCTGCAACCTCCGACCTGCCACCAGCACTGTCAGCTGAGACTCATGGCTGCAATCAGTACTCACCACCATTCAGACCCCGTGTTCTTTTCATTGTTCTGCTTCTAATCACGTGCTGCACCTGTCCTGGAAGTGTTTGATGGGACAGAGTAGAGAAAGCTTTGCTCTATATCTCACCCGGTGCTGTACCTGCGCTGGCAGTGTTTGTTGAGGACAGTGTAGGAGGAACTTCCCTCTCTATTTACCCTTTGCTATACCTGCCCTGGGGGTGTTTGATGCGACTATACACAATGACATTTATTTCGTATATGACACTTTTTTTAGTTTTGTGCAGGAAACTGTACCCTGTGTCTAACCCACACTATAACTGCCCTGTAGTGTTTGATAGGGACAGTGTAGAGGGAGATTTAGTCCGTATCTCACCTGTGTTTAACTGCCCTGGAAGTATTTTATGGGATCAGTGTGGAGGAAGATATTGTCTATATCTGACACCTTATTTTCTGGGTGGGTTTGATGGGACGTTGTAGAGGAAGATTTATGCTGTATCTAACCCATGCTGTACCTGTCCTGGGATTGTTTAATGGGGACAGTGCAGAGGGAGTTTTACTATGTATCTAAGCCATGCTGTAGCTGCCGTGGTAACAGATTAAACTAAGATGGTTGCTATTCCCCATGCATAACATTCCTGGGCATTAAACTCCGTGTCAGTGTTTGAGTTGGTCAGTCCTGTTATCATAAAACGCTTTTTGTTTCTGTCTGTATCTTGCGACTTGTTTCCATGGATATTTCCTTCGTATGTCAGCGCTTGCTGTTTCCCTTGAATGAATGCAACAGTCACTGCCAGTTGCCATCATGATCTCCCTTAACTGGGCCGATGCACTGTCTCCATTCCACTTCCTGGCCCGTGTCTGGTTCTTAACCACCTGTATACAAGGTACGCTTCTTATTGATCTCTGATCGCAGTTTTCAACGCCATCACCCAGATCGCCAGATGTCCAACCCAGTCTCTGCCTGAACCCCTCTGCTGCTAAATCTCTAATTCATTCATTTGATAGCTCCACACAAGACTATTCCAACCTTCTTAACTGGTGCCTCCCTACTTGCCCCCTCCATAATCTGCAACTCATCTAAAGCTCCACTGCTCGTATGATAATTCACATTAATTCTCGTTCACGCATCGCCACTTCTCATTCTGACATATATTGACTTCGGACCAATAATGCCTCAGTTTCAAAATTCTTATTCCTATGTTCAACTCATTTCGAATTTCCAGTAATGGAACTGCATCCTCAAAATGATGATTGCGAACTTGTTTATGTTTAGCATTTTACCCTAAGTACTTTTCACCCCAGTGTGGCAGTTTGATTCCTACAATTGACAACAAGGGACAGGAGGCACGGGGGAGGGGATAGAAATCAGCTTGTACTCTAACACAGAACACCTTCACCTCCACATTCTCAATTTCCAAGCCACACACTATCTAGAATTGGACATATATCACCGTTCTTTCGGCGTCATTGGGTCATAAGTCTTAAATCCTTTCTGTCACAGCATTGTGGCAGCATCTTCACCACAGGAACTGCAGCAGCTCAAGTAGTGGACCCACGAGGAATGGATAAGTGATGCCGGTCTTGCGAATGCCACCCACATCCTGAGACAAATAGACATTAAAAAGAATAGGAATAAAATCAATGAGTTTGTAATAGACTGACTGAAAGCAGGTGAAGTCAGTGATCGGAGCGGAACATTATATTCTGATAACCAAATTGTCAACCCAATCTCAGGATTACTCCCTGTGCCACGTTCTAGTGAGGGTAGGAATAGGAGGATAAGGCAAATGAATGCGTGGCTGAAGAGCTGATGTAGGCGGGAGGGCTTCAGCTACTTGGATCATTGGGATCTATTCTCGTGCAGAGGTGACCTGTACAAGAGGGAGTGGTTGCATCTGAACGGAAAGGGGACCAATAACGTTTTGGGGAGGTTTGCGAGTACTACTCAGGAGGATTTAAACTAGTCTTGCAGGGGGGTGGAACCCAAAGTCGTAGTCTCTCAGATGAGATAGTTGGGGCAAATGTAGAGGTTAAAACAAGCACGTCCAGTAGGCAGGCCGGGCATGAGCAGGACAGGAAAAGTGGAATGTCTGGTAGGCTTAACTGCATTTACTTTAATGCAAGAAGCCTCACCGGTAAGGCAGATGAATTCAGAACATGGACCAGTACGTGGAATTATAGCTTTTGCAGAAACGTAGTTGAGGTATGGGAAGGCCTGGCATCTCAATGTTCCGGGGTATCGATGCTTCTGGCGTGACAGAGATGAAGGTAAGAGAGGCGGGGGAGTTGCACTATTGATGAGAGAGGACATCACGGCAGTACTTCAAGAGGGTAACCCGACGGGAGAGTCCAGTGAGGCCAAATGGGTAGAACTTTGATAGATAGGGTAGATAGCCAGAGTCTGTTTCCCATGGTAGGCTTGACTAAAATTAGGGGGCATAAGTTTCAGGTGAGAGGTTGGAGGTTTAAACGGGATCAAGGTGGTACATTTTTCACACAAAGAATAGTGAGTATCTGGAATGAGCTGCCAGGGTAGGTGGTGGAGGAAGGAACAGTAGCAGCATTTCAGAGGCATCTGGACAGGTACTTTAATGGATAAGTCATAGAGGGATATGGAATTAATGCAGGCAGGCTGGATTAGTATAGATATGCATTATGGTCGGCGTGGGTGCAGTGGGCCGAAGGGCCTGTTACTATGCTGTACGAATCTATGACTCCATGATTCTAATTTGCCTCACAGCCGCTTATGTTTGTAAGTCTGCTGTTATCTTTTTCAGGGACTAAGTAACAATGAGCCGCAGACTCAAAAACTATTGATCACAACTGTACTGATAAGGTAAAGACTCAATGGATTCTGTTACCACAGAATCGGAGAATCACACAGCATGGAAACAATCCAACAGGTCCATTGTGACGGGGTCATTTTTGAAAGAGCGCTTCATTTTGTCTTTCTTAAATACTCTTTTCCCATTGGCCTGCAAATCACTTCCCCACCTCTTCCAGTATTAACCCAATTCCCTTTTGAATTTTATTACCGAATTTGATTCCATCATCTCTTCCAACAGTGTATGCTAGATCATAATAACTCGCTGAATGAAAAATGCCTTCTTTATATCCTCTCTTGTTCTTTTTTTCAAGTATTTGAAGTATTTCTCCCAATCCTTATTCCAGTGGAAATAGTTTATCCTTACTCTGTCAAAGCTCCACATCATTTTGAACACTTCTATTACATTTAGCCTTTATAGTATCTGCTCTAAGTTGACCAATTCAAGTTTCTTCAGTCCCTCCATATAACTGAAGTCCCCCAGCCACTGCATTATTCTTGTAAATAATCCTGCTTCCTCTCTAAGGTTTTGACATACTCTCGAATATGCAATGCCTGGAAGAGGGCACGACACTTCAATTGAGACCTAATCAATGGTTCATCAAGTTTTCGCATAGCTTCCTTGCTTTTTCATTCACTGCCTCAATTTCGAAAACTAAAGAACTTTTATGCATTATACCAAGCTTAGCAGTTTCTCCTCCCATCTTCAAAGACTTGTGCACATGTGCTGATTTGTGCTTGCAACTCCGTTAAAATTGGATCATTTAATTTCTATTGCCTCGCCTCATTCTTCCTGCCAAATGTGTCCTTCACACTTCTCCACATTAAAACTCATTCACCGTGTGCCTCTTCGTTTTACCAATATTGCTATCTCTTTCTGAATCCGACTGCTATCCTCCTCGCTGTCTACATTTCCCATGCCATTTGCAAACATTGAACTTATGTATTTTATATATACGTCTGTGCCATTAATCTGTGACAGAAGGAGTAGTGGTCCTCATACTGATCTCTCGGAACACCACCGTATAGTCCCATCAGGTCTGAACAACAACTGTCCACAACTTCTCTCTGCTTTCTGTTTCTTACTCAATGTCACATCCACACTATCACTCCACTTTAATCCAAAGGGCACAGTTTTCCTAACAAGTCCATTAAATGGCACTTGATCATGCAATTTGGACATGCATAAAAATAACATCAACTGCACTCCCATCATCAACATTCTTCATTATTTCATCAAACAAAAAGTTTGCCAGACATGATTTGGCATTAACGTATCGAGGCTGTTTGTCATTTACAAACTCATATTTTTCCGAGCACGAGTAATTTGCTTCACATTATGGAATCGAAACGTTTCGCCAACATCTCTCTGTCGTTAGAATGAAGGACCTATAATTACATGGTTACCCACCTCTCCTTTTCGCAAACAGGGTGTAAAATTTGTAACCCTCCAGACCACTGTCCCCACTCTTACATCCAACAAGAATTGGATGATTGGGGCCTGTCCCTCTGTTATTTGCACAATTCTTTCCACCAAGACGGATAAAAGGTTATTCTGTGTCGTGGTGCAAAATCTGTTGGATCGAAAGCTGTTAACTGAACCTGTTTGTTCAGTGACTGGAATTGATGCCGGTCTCCATGGACCCTAATTGCGCCACGAGGGCGGTCCCCTCTTCTATTAGTAGAGGACTCCTTCCAATGTGTCAACCCATAGCGTCAAGGGCAGCATCAGAACCGGCAGTAACAGGAATCAACAGTTCCAGTCAGAGGGAGAGGATAGATCAGAAACTGAGAACAATAGATTGGAATGTTGCAACAATGGATCAGAATCTGACAACAATAGATTGGAATGTTATAACATTGGGGAAGAGTGTATCCGCTTGGTTCGCCGAGGTTACTGCAGAGTATGAATGGATAACATTAGCATGGCGATTTTATTGTGCCCTTCGGATGATTCAATGCATTTACTATCCCATCCTCGCTATTTTTGGTGTCCCTGGTAAGTCTGGCTGTCCAGCTATTAATTCTGCAAACCGTGCATTTTAGCTGCATTACTGTTCTTGTCGTTTATTCTGCCCTCTTTGCTGTTTCTGTTGTGCCTTGTGAGTCTCTATATCCGGTTTAATTCACTGATTCCTCTTTGCTATTGGTGCCGAAGGTATATGTTTTTTCATCCAGCTATCATAGGTGTAAACCAAAACTGACCTTGTTATTTAAATAGTGGGGAAATGGAAACCATTTTTTTTCATTTTCCATCACAATCTCTGTTCTCTATCCATCAACTCCCTCACACCCCGCCAATATCTGAGACTGATCAACACTGTTCACTAGTACGTTGAGCTCCTTGACCCTGAAATTCCATATATCCTATACTCAATACCGTATCCTAATTGTCACCAATCCGGTCTCCGACCACTTCCATATTATCATCCTCTGCTTTAACCTATCTACTGTTCAAATCACCGCCCATGTGTTTGATTCATCCAGACTCACTAGCCCAAAGCTACCCGGACAATATTCCCAGTTGCAAACTTTAATTAACCACAGTCCACCAAAAAACCCTGCTTCCCATGTCCTAGCTCACACTAAATCCCGTTCACCCATTATCTCTGCGCTCACTGACCTTCATTGGTTGCTGGTACAGTGGCACCACCATCGTAATATTCGTATTCTTGTGTTCAAGCCTTCTATATACCACCACTCTAATTAGTCCAATTTCCCTGTCTGTTTCCCATATTCCAGCAAATTGTTTCCCTTACAGTATTTACCCAACTCATCATTTTCTGTGATTTTTTTCTCCATCTGCGTAACCCCCTGGCCACAATTCTGGGCTCCATAGTGCCAATGGTGCCGAGGGTATGAATTGTGCAAACCTTAAAATGAAGGGATGCACTGCTAAAGACTCCCAACATCTCCCAAATGGTGTTCCTAAGTTGGCAGGGTTCTCTAGTAGCTTTAAGACACCTCTTTGAAACTTGGTCTGTGCATGCCCACTGACTGCTGTGTTAGTCACTCTCAGCTGAACATACATTCAGCAGCACGAGGAACCCTCTCTAGTGTTATTTAAAATGACCCGTCATCAAACCTACGGGTGAGGGGCTTTTGACTTACTTCTTCTATTGTAGAGTTATTTGGTGGTGCTGTGGATGTTTTTCTGGAGGCTGTGTTGCGGGCTGCTGCAGACATTCAGGGAGGATAGAGGATTTGATGACCCAACTCTGGAGAAGGTGTGGGGAATGCAGTGTCAATGTCTCTGGGTCTGTAACATGACCGACAAATGGAGCAGAGGCTGCAGAAAGGGAAGCTTTGTCAAGCGGCAGGAGGAGGGGCTCTGCGCTACCCACCCCTTTATTTCCAAGAGCACTTTTCCTACCAAGACGAAACCAGCGACAGTGTGTGAGGTGACTCTGGTTCAAAAAAGAGCTGGTCACAGAGATCTGTCATCTCCTGCAACACGCCTTTGAGCATCACACCAGGGCGAGGACGAAGCTGTCAGTGGCCTTTATGGTCACCGTTTCATTCAACTTCACGCCAAGCGGATCATTCCAGACAGCAGCAAATAAAATGTCCATCATCTCTCAGAGTGCTGTCCATCGATGCATCCGTCATGTGATGGTGGCCATCGATGGCGAGTAAGATAAATACATCATTTTCTCCCTCAGCAGGGAGATGCAGGATGAGAGATCCCGTGGTTTTGTCAGGATAGCGGGATTCCTGATCGTGTAGCTGGTCTGTGGGATCCCCATGTCAACGGGGAGAGGTAGAAAAAAAACTGAAATGACTCTCACTCCATCAGTGCACAGTTGGTGTGTGACCATGCCCTAAACATCATGTTGGTGAATCTCCACTATCCTGGCAACAGCCATGATACCTTCTTGCTGAAACAGTCAGCCATTTTCACTGTCTTCAGGTCGCCACAGCCAAGCGGAATGAGACAAGCGAAAGGATATCCCCTCTTTACATGATTCATAACCCTCACCTTCCGCCACCACCGCCTCCACACCGCCCCCCCCCCCCCCCGCCCCAAACCTACCACCGGCAAGCAAGCTGGTGAAATTAACACGTGCATAACACTAACCTGGGCACTGAGCAGAGCGGTGGAAGGCGGACCTGCGTGGAACCTGATCCGGAGCGGCGGATGAATCCCTGTAGTGCGCGCTGTGACTCGAAAAGAGGGGCAAAAAACTTACAGTGACATCACGGGAATTCTGCAAGTTGATTGGTTGGGTAAGTAACAGCTTTCAGTGCATTTCAAATGCTTAAAAAAGGGGAAAGTTTAAAAAAAAACTCAAGTGAGTTGTACTACATAAATTAGAGCAATTTATTAAGGACTTTAGATTGTGCTGGGTAGTGTTTGGAGTAGAACAAGACCCCTCGTGCAATTAGTATTTTTTAAAGGGAGTAACTAAATTAATTGAAAGGCAAGTCATGGAAGGAAAGCTCAGTCCCGTGATATGTTTCTCCTGCACTATGTGGGAAATCAGGGATGCTTCCAGTGTCCCTGACAATCATGTGTGCAGGAAGGATATCCGTCTGCAGCTACTGGCTACCCACATGACGGAGCTAGATACGCTGGTAGATTCGCTGTCGAGCATCCATGATGCTGAGGACATCGTGGATAGCACGTTTAGAGAGGTGGTCACACCGCAGGTAATGGCAGGACAGTCAGAATGGGTGACCAAAAGGCGGAATACGAGGCGCAGGCAGGTAGTGCAGGAGTCTCCTGTTACCGTCCCCCTCCCAAACAGATATAACGCTTTGGATACTTTTGGGGGAATGATCTCCCAGGGAAAAGCAGCAACAGCCAGGTCCGTGGCAACAAGGATGGCGGTGCTGCACTACAGAGGGGCAAAAGGAGCGGAAGAGCTATAGTGATAGGGGATACTATCATAAGGGGTACAGATGGGCGTTTCTGTGGCCGCAAACGTGATTGCAGGATGGTGTTCTGCCTCCCTAGTGCCAGTGTCAAGGATGTCATGGAGCGGATGCGGGCATTCTGAAGGGAGAGGGTGAACAGCCAGAGGTCGGGGTATACATTGGTACCAACGACATACGTAGAAAAAGGGATGAGGTCCTGCAACAGGAATTTAGGGAGCTAGGTAACAGATAGAAAAGCAGGACCTCAAAGGTTGTGATCTATGGATTACTCCCGATGCCATGTGCTAGTGAGTTTCGTAATAGGAGGATAGAGCAGGTAAATGCGTTTCCTGGATCACTGGGTCTGTTTCTGGCAAAAGTGGGACCTGTACAAGTTGGACTGGTTGCCCCTGAACCGGAATGGGACAAGCACCCTTGCTGAGAGATTTGTTAGTTCTGTTGAGGGGTAGGGGGTTAAACTAATTTGGCAGGGGTTGAGATACAGAGTGGAGGTACAGTAGGGAGTAATATAGAACAGAAAGTGAGTCTGCTTGGAAGGCAGAGCAAACATAGACCTGGTAAGGCACAAGGGAAAATGCAAGACTGGATTGCATCTATTTCAATGCAAGGATTGTTGCAAGTATCCTCTTTTACGCCCTCCCCTGTCACTCCTGAAGATTCTATACCCTGGAATACTGAGCTCCCAGTCCTGCCCCTCCCTCAACCACGTCTCTGTGATAGCAACAACATCATAAGCCGATGTGCTAATCAATGCCCTCAATTCATCTCCCTTACTACTAAGACTCCTTGCATTAAAATAATTGCAATCCAGACTTGCATTTTTCACCTGTGCCTTAACAAGCCTATATTTGCTCCCCCCCCCGCCTACGCTTCCAGGCAGACTCAGTTAATCTTCTATATTTGACTGTGCACAACTCCCCCCCCCCCGCCCCCCGACTGTACCTCCACTCTGTATCCCATTCCCCTGCCAAATTACTTTAAACTCCACTCCCCTACCCCCGCCATCCTCCAACATCGCTCGCAGACCTCCCAGCAAGGATGGTGGTCCCATTCCGGTTCAGATGTGACCCGTCCAACTTGTACAGGTCCCACCTTTGCCAGAAACAGACCCAGTTGTCCAGGAAATGAAAGCCCTCGCTCTTACACCATCTGCTCAGCCACGCTTTCATCTGCACTAGCCTCTTATTCCTATATTCACTAGCACGTGACACCGGGAGTAATCCAGAGATTACAACCTTTGAGGTCCTGATTTTTAATCTGCTACCTAGCTCCTGAATTCTTGTTGCAGGATCCCATCCATCTTTCTACCTGTGTCGTTTCTACCAATGTGTACCACGACCTCTGACTGCACACCTTTCAGAATGTTCTGCAGCCGCTCCATGAAATCTTTGACCCTAGCACCAGGGTGGAATCATAGCATCCTGGAGTCTCGGTGCGGCGACAGAAACGCCTGTCTGTACCCCTTACTATATAATCCCCTATCACTATAGCTCTTCTACCCCTTTTCCTGCCCTGCTGTGCAGCAGAGGCATCCGTGGTGCCACGAACTTGGATGTTGCTGCTTTCGCCTGGGAGGCCATCCCCTCCCCCCCCACCCCCAACATTATCCAAAGCGGTATCTCTGTTTGAGAGGCAAATGGCCTCAGGAGACTCCTGAACTACCTGCTGTTCTTACTGCTCCACCTGGTGATCACCCATCCCTTTTCTGCCTGTGCAGCCAATACCTGCAGTATGACCACCTCGCTAAACGTGCTATCCACGACGTCCTCAGCCTTGCAGATGCTCCACAGTGAATTCACCCGCAGCTCCACCTCTGTAATGCGGGTAGCCAGTCGCTGCAGATAAATACACTTCCTGCACACATGGTCGTCAGGGACACTGAAATCATCCCTGATTCCCCACATAGCGCAGGATGGCATATCGCGGGGCTGAGCTCTCCTGCCATGACTTACCTCTAAATTAATTAGTTACTCCCTGAATTAAAAATACTAATTACATTAGGGCCCTTGTTCTACTCCTAACACTACCCAGTACAATCTAAATCCTTAATAAATCACATTAAATTAGAACAAAATCTTTATTGGTACTCATTTTATCACTTGAGGTTTTTGCTTCAAAAGAAAAACAGTCCCCCCACCTTTTAAAGCTATTTAAAATGCACTAACAGCTGTTACGTACCCAAGCAATCACATTGCAGATGTCCCGTGATGTCCCTGTAAGTCCTTTTTTCCCCTCTTTCGAGTCACAGTGCGCGCCAGTACAGAGCTTCCACCCAGGTCAGCCAGTCGCCTCTCCTGTCTTCAGGTAAGTGAGGGCCTGGAGCCCCACACTCTCTTTTAGAGCTCCTGCTCCTGATCAGCTTCCACCCAGGTCCGCCAGTCGCCTGTTCTGTCTTCAGATATGTGAGGGCTTCGAGCCTCGCACTCTCTTTTTCAGCTCCCACTCCGGATCGGCCTCCATCCAGGTCTGCCAGTCGCCGTTCCTGTCTTCTACAGTTCAGTTTCTGTTCAATGGTACCCTCCCTAATTGAGGATTCAGTAATCATAAAGCCACTGAACGTCAAGGAAGATGGTTCGATTCTTTCTTGTTGGAGATGGTCATTTCCTAGCACTTGTCTGGCACCTGTGTTATTTGCCACTTATCATCCCAAGCCTGCATATGGTCCAGGTCTTGCTGCATTTCTACATGGGCTGCTTCAGTATTTGAGGAGTCGCAAATGGTGCACAACGGTGTGCAATCATCAGTGAACATCCCCACCTCTGACCTCATGACGGAAGGAAGGCCATTGATGAAGCAGCTGAAGATGCTTGAGCCCAGGACACTACCCTGAGGAACTCCTGCAGTGAAAACCTACAGCTGAGATGATTGACGACCAACATCTATACCATCTTCCTTTGCGCTGCTTATGACTCCAACCAGCAGAGAGTTTTCTCCCTGATTCCCATCAACTTCAATTTTGCTAGGGCTCCTTGATGCCATACTCAGTCAAATGCTGCCTTGATATCAATGGCAGTTACTCTCTCCTCACGTCTTGAGTTCAGTTCTGTTGTCCATGTTTGAAAAAAAATGATGTAATGAGGTCAGGAGCTGAGTGGCTGGTAATGGTAATTATGTTGAGTGGTGTACATAGACTTTCAAATGGCATTTGATAAATCGTCACACACAGGTTTGTCAGGAATGTTAGGTCCCATGAATAAGCGGGACAAGAGCTGCATGGATACGAAATTATCAGATCAGCAGGAAACAGAGAGCAGTGCTGAATGTTTTTCCATCGGTTTGGAGGAAGTATATAGTGGCAGTCCCCTACGGCACTATTAGGACTACTGATTTTCTTGATTTGTATTAATTTCCTGGCATTGGATATGCAGGCAATAATATCAAAATTTCCAGTTGACACAAAATCTGGAGGTATTGTGAACTGTGCGGAGGATTTAGACAGGCTGGCGTGTATACATAGCAGATAAATGTAATGATGGGAAGTGTGAAGTGATTCATTTTGGAAGGAAGAACTAGGAGACACAATATAAAATAAAGAATGTATTTCTAAAGTGGGTGCTGGAGCTGAGTGACCTGTGGGTATATGTTCTCATATTTTTGAACTTGGCTAGGCAGGTTGATAAGGCAGTTAATAAGGCATACAGAATCCAGGGATTTATAAATAGGAGCAGAGAATAGAAGAACTTTGGAAGTTGTAACAAACCTGTATAAAACACTGAGGAAAAAAAGCATAAAGTGCTGGAAATACTTAGCACGTCAGTGGAGAGTGAAACACAGTTAACGTTTCAGGTCTGTGACCTTTCATCTGCACAGGCAAAGATTAGAAAGTAATTCGGTTTCGCGCGAGGGAGGAGGGGTGCTGGGTCGTGGGGAAGAGAGCAAACAGGAAGGTGGTTGACTGGGTAGAGAGCAGCTTCAACTGGTTTAGCCTCAACTGGAGTGTTGTGTCCAATTCCGGGCACCACACTTTCGGAAGGATGTGAAGGCATTAGATAGGGTGCAGAAAACATATACAGAAATGTTGCAGGAATGAGGGATTTCAGTTGTGGGGATGCATTGGAGAAACTGGGGTTGTTCTCCTTAAAGAAGAGAAAGTTGAGATGAAATTTGATAGAAATGTTTAAAATTATAAAGATTCCGGAGAGTGCAGCTAAGGATAAATTGTTTCCATTGGCGGAAGGGTCCAGAATCAGAGAACACTCGATTTAAGTTGATTGGCAAAAGAAGAAAATGCGCAGCGAGTGAAAGCCTAAGACTGTATTATAAGGCAGATTCAATCATGGGTTTCAAAATGGAATTGGATAATTATCTGAAGAGAAAAATATCAGAGTTAGGGAAATGGAGGAGGGATGGTACTAGCTGAGTTGCTGTTGCAGTGATCTGGCACAGACACGCAAAGTTGCATGGCTTCTTTCTGTGCTGTAACAATCTTGAATCTGTGATACTATGAAGCAGAACGTGCAGATTCCGACTCTATACTAACCTCAAATGGACACACAGTGTAAGTACTTAAGCTGGTGGCTGCGTTATCGGTCCAAGTGATGGGACATCACCATCAGTGCTGTGCTGCTCTTTCTCTCTGTCTGTCTGTCTGTCTCTCTCTCTCTCTCTGACCTGGACCTGCTGTGACTGGGAATCTGGCAGTTTGGGTTATCATTGGAAAAGAAAATATCAGAAGGGAAGGGGTGGGGTGAGGGATTGGGGGTGGGATGGAAAGCAGGAGGTCTATGGTCCCACCATCTGTAGGTTGTACATCATCACAGACAGCAGGATGAGGGGGAGCTGGGAGTTAGGAAGGGGCATAAGGCAGGCAGCAAACATCATCCTGAATGCTCTCAGTGATGCTGGATGATAATGCTCTGTCACAGACGGTCGAATGATGTGGAGAACCATCTCCTCCCTCAGGCTCAGGGGATGAAGGTATTCCTGGCCCCCACCGGTTCACTGCTGCTCCCTGTGATTATGGGCCACCTTGTACAGCAATACAGAGGGCAGAATGTCAGTGATTGCATTTTATTGTATTTGGGTGATGTGCCTGCCATGGCTGAATAGCCGGATCTATCTGGAGGCAGTGAGGGGTAGGTGTGCGGCTGGTATCAGTGGAAAGTGTGTGAGGGTGAGGTGGAGTAAGTGAATGTCAGGTGTGAGTCCTGAGTGTTTGGGACTGCTGATGGGTGAGTGATGGGGGTGCGGTACATTGAGCAGTGCGAGAGGTTGGTGGTGTTTGGGGGTAGGAGTTGCCATGTGGAGATGAATTGACAGACATTGACCACCCGTGTGAGCTCATTAAACGTCATCTGGCACTGCTGCCATGTCCTGGAGGCCAGACGTCCTGCATTGACATTCCTGGCCACCTGCTCCCATTTCCTTCAGAGGGCATTCCTTGAGGGGCTCCGGTCCATCCCACGGAAACGTAGCCTCTCGCATCCTGTCAAACTCCAGGGCTAAAGCCTCCAGCACCACATTCGTGAACCCTGGTAACTACGTGATTAAAATTCTGATTATCCATGTGTGATGATCTGGGACGTGCCCGATTGTTTTACGTAGATTTAGCATAATTCCTAACTTTGTTTTTGGTACCTCTATTTAAAAAGCCCAGGATATCATTTGCTTTATCAACAGCTTTGTTATCTCTCTGAGACCTTCAAAGATTTGTGCACAAACATCCCACTTGCCTCTGTTCTTGCACTCCCTTTAAAGTTGTAACATTTAGATTGTATCATACCTCACATCTGCTGTGTGAGGTCAACATTCAAAATATTGAAGGCATTGTTTTCAGTCCCCGCACCAAACTCCATTCCCTAGCTACTGACTCCTTCCCGCGCCCTGGCAACTGTGTGAGCCGATAACAGACTGTTCACAACTTTGCTATCATATTTGACCATGAGATGAGCATCCGACCTTCACTAAAATGACCGATTTCCACCTCTGTAACATATCCTGACTTCGCTCCGATCACTGCTCCTCTACTCAACACTCTCATTCATTCCTTCTTTCCCTCTAGACGTGACCATTCCAGCGTCCTAATGTTGATTTCGCACATTCTACTGTCTGTAAACTTCAGATTGTCCAAAGATCTGTTGCTGATGTGTTAACCCATAGCAACTGCTGCTCACCAATCACTCCTGTGCTCGCTGCCTTACATTGGCTATCCATTAACAAAACGCTTGATTTTAAAATTCTCATCCTTGTTTTCAAATTCCTCCATGATCGGACTACTCCCTGTGCAGGTTTCGTGGGTCCCTGTGACTTGAGGTCGGAGATGGAGGCAGAGGACCCAATGTCGCCCCATCGCCAAGTCATCTTCCCGGAGGCTGAGGAGGGCGATTCAAGCCCTTAATTGCCCATTAAGGGCCTGCGGGCTTGTGCTCACTCCTGTGTTGGCGCTCTGTGCCCCCCGGAGCGTCTCGGCCAGGGATCAATGAAAGTCCCAGGATCTCCCTTGCCCTGGGCTTCAAGACCAACCCCAAACTGCCTTCAGTGGGCATTCCAAATTGACTCCGACGACATCCCTTCACTCACCTTGGGTCCGGGTTCCATCACTGGGTTTGGATCTCAAGAACTGTGCAGTACTGACAGTGGCCACCACTCCTGGTGTTGCAACCGATATGGCTGAGTTCCTGGCTGTGTGATTGGCTGAGAGTTCTTGTAGGAGGGAGCGCATCTATAAAGGGACAAGGATGCTGGCAAGGGACACTTAGAGAAAATAATGCAGGATCCCTGTGCCTTTTCAGCAGAGTTCTGGGAACGCTGCCTCCTTAATCTATCCAGCCCACTTTCTCTGTAATCTCCTCCCGCCTCACAACACACTAATATATCTGCGTTCATCTAATACTGGCCTCTTGTGCTTCCCTTTTCCCTGCTGCTCCTACCTTCAGCTACCTGCTCCTAAGTTCTGTTAAACTCTCTCCACACCTCTACACCTCACGTCCTGCTTAAGACACTCTGTAAAACATACCTCTTTGATCCAGCTTTTGACCATCTTACCTACAATCCCCTTATGTGAATTGCTGTCTCCTTTTATTATATAATGCCAGTGTGAACCATCTTGTGACGTTTTAATACATTAAAGGCGCTACATTAATCCAAGTTGTTCTTGTTTCTGACCATTCCACCACCCTGTCTATGTCCTCTTAAATTCTATCGCTATCTTCCTCGCTCTTCACTGTACTTCCACGCTTCATGACTTAGGCAAGTTTCAACATTGTGGGCTGAAGCCCGAAGTCTATGTCATTCACGTAAATCAGAAACAGCAGTGGTCCTATTACTGAATCCTGGAGAACAGCACTGTATACCTCCCTCCAGACCAAAAAACAGCCACACAACACCATGCTGATAAAAGACCTTCTGAAATCTGTTATTATACTCATAAATATTTACTGTTGGGCTGATTTATTATAAACATGTTATTACTCATGTTTAATTTCACCCTTTTATTTTATTAACTTCTCAATCCATTTCTGATTCCAGCTGAATCCTTGTTTTTTTATACTATTTCCCAATCCAACCATGATTATTCAATGCAAACCCTGGATGGAAATAATTGCGCCCTGTGAGACAGCATAGGAGGCGAAGGAGCCCATAGACTGGTGACAAAGACGACTTTCACACCCAGAAATCAAATGAGGATTTTAACTGGAAATACACGAGCGGTTGGTGGGAGCCCCGCCAGTTGTTCAGGTCGCCCAGTAAAACAAGGCAGTCTCGTAGCAGGATTAGGGGAGGCCTCCACCGTGGGTAATCTCTGATCAATGGACGAACCACCGGCAGCAAAGGCCACCACACGCTAAACACCGTGCACTCAACAAGCAGCCTCACAAATCTACCGGGGGCTACTGGACTGGCACTGGTGACCCTGCTGCACTTACCAGCGGTCTGAGATTCTAAAGGGCTCCTGGTCCCAATGGCCCGACCTGACTCAACCTGGCGACATGGGCAGATTTATCTGATGTCCAGGACTCCGGCAAAGTCCTGCTCCCGAGCCTCGTGTAGTACCAGCAGTGGGCCACTCTCCCTAACTAGCCAAGGTGATCCCACTTCACTTACCTGGCTTCTGTGTATCCAGCGATGGGCCGCGTCCCATGTCTGATCTTGTACCAGCAGTGGCCTCCGCTTCCTTACTGGCCCAGACGGCCATGCCATACTTACCAGGACTGTAGTACTGGCACTGGCCGCCACTCCCTGACTGGCCCGGATGTAGGGTCACAGACCTGAAAGCTTAACTCTGCTTCTCTCACCACAGATGCAGCCAGACCTGATGAATACTCCCAGCACTTCCTTTTTTTTAATTTGATCTTAATATTTGGCTTAAACTTGAGTGAGGGAGGAGTGAGGATATTGTCCTCATTCACATTATTATAATTTATTAAACGCCTTCTACCCTCTCAAGAATAATATTCAGCTACCCTCAATTGTTTGTACTTTTAACAATTGAGTGTTACTTCGGACAGGGTACGGCTTGTAGTTTGAGAGAACATTTTTAGTTTATAGAAATGAAACAAGAAATGCTGGAACCACTCAGCAGGTCTGGCAGCATCTGTGGAAAGAGAAGCAGAGTTAATGTTTCGGGTCAGTGACCCTTCTTCAGAACTGGCAAATATTACAAATGTCACAGGTTATAAGCAAGTGAGGTGGAGGTGGGGCAAGAGATAACAAAGGAGAAGGTGTAGATTGGACAAGGCCACATAGCTGACCAAAAGGTCATGGAGCAAAGGCAAGCAATATGTTAATGGTGTGTTGAAAGACCAAGCATTAGTACAGATAATGTGTCAACGGACTGAAGATTGAACAACAGCAAGTGAAAACATGAAAAGCAACAGTGGGTAAGCAAACTGAACAAACTAAATGAAATAAAAAAAAGCAAAAAAAAAGGATTGGAAAAATGTAAAAAAGAAAAAAAAGATAAAAAAACTAAAAATAAAAGTAATATGGGGGGAATTTAAGCTCTGAAATTATTGAACTTGATGTTCAGTCCAGCACGCTGTAGTGTGCCTAATCGGTAGATGAGATGCTGTTCCTCGAGCTTGCGTTGATGTTCACTGGAACACTGCAGCTATCCCAGGACACAGAAGTGAGCATGAGATCAGGGGGCAGTGTTGAAATGGCAAGCAACCGGAAGCTCAGGGTCCTGCTTGCGGACTAAGTTTTCAGAAGAAGGGTCACTGACCCGAAACGTTAACTCTGCTTCTCTTTCCACAGATGCTGCCAGACCTGCTGAGTGGTTCCAGCATTTCTTGTTTCATTTCACATTTCCAGCATCCACAGTATTTTGCTTTTATTTTTAATTTATTCTTCATTTCACGCAGTTAGTTGTTTTAGCTATTTTGGTGTCATGCCAATATGTTATAGTGCAAGCTGTTGCAGACCGTATTCCCCCACCCTCGCCCCATCAATACAAAGAAAATACATGGCTAACTGTCCCTCGCCCCAGTTAAAATACTTGCGTTTAACATGTGACCTCCCCACCAGCTGCACAAAGTGCTGAGTTCATACATTCCCCTCCCCACCCTACACTGTAATAAAAATCATAAGTTGCCTCCTCGCCACCTCCATGGCGCCAGCTTTCCCTGCATGGGAAAGTGATGGAATGTGAGTGCCAACCACAGCACGCAGGAATGCAGTGAAAAGTAAGTTTATTTATTCATATCCTTTATTGAAATATTTAAAGTTGGGTCCCATCGCTGAGTGGTAGCAGGGCCATCATGGAGCCTCGTTACCGAACGGAATATCGGGCCGACAAATAGGGCTCCTTGGTGGGCCGATGCCTCATCGATTATCGTCACCACCCAAACCATGGAGTCCGATTTCAGGAGCTCAACTAAATTAAGCCAAATGTTTCATTCCACTGACCATTCGTCAGAAATGGGACAGATTAGATTTGGAACATTTTTGAAAAGTAGGCATGGGAAAGGTGGTATTGCGAGTATTATGATCAACATTGAGTTTAACAATTTCACTATTTTCCTTCA